>NC_091426.1:12500-1326750 GCF_032191515.1 Phaenicophaeus curvirostris
CTGCATAACCAGTCCTAAATACTTCTCTCAAGTCCTTGCAGCCGGCAGCTGAAGTCAGATTTACCCCAGGGAAGAACAAATTCTAAGCAAGAGAATTCTGTAAATCAACCCCACGGCACGAGGACTCCAGCCATGATGGAGGAGTTTGTACCTTCATCCCAGTTCATGGGGATATCCACAGTCCCTGGGGATGATACACCAGCAGAGAGGCAGAGAAAGCTCAAAGGCAGCACTCCTACACCTCCCACAAAGAAAAACAGGTATTCTGCACACAGGCAACTGCATGCACAGCACAGGAGGCTTTGCAGGCGCTGTGCCCCTCCTGACCTCGCTGCTGATGCACTTCCAGCCGAGCTGCAGCACCCTGGTACTGCAGGGATACACACTCCACCAAGAACAAGACAAAACTGTATTCAATTTATCCAACATTTCTATTCCACTGTCAGTTCCCCCGTGCTCCTCAGCAGAAACCGCCTAGTGTGGCGGAAGCTGTGCAGAGGAGCTCTCACTGGCAGAGCTCCCTACTCCACACACTCACCCGCTCAAGGGTAAGACAAGGGACAAAGTATTGGACATCAGGGCTCTCTGGGGTTGCCTCGTCCTGCTTCTCTTTGTAGCCATGTTCATATGTCGCGCTGCTGCCTCTCTAAAATTGAAGAGCGGCACTTCGCCTTTCCTGGGTACAAGTTTATCTCTTCCATCCCAAAAATGAACACTATTTGTTACTAATAAATCATATTTTAAAGGAACCAGTGTATTTGGCAAAGCTTGTCTCAGTGACATGAAGCTCGTGTCGCTTGGTTGCTTGCAGAACTGCCTTAAGCCAGCAAAATTTTTACCCTAAATATTAATGATGTTAAATCATTTCTCAGTCTCTCCAAAGAAACAGATAATTCCACAAGCATGGGGAGCTAGAGATCACAGGGTACTTTCTCTTTAGTTCTCTATATCCATGCTCTTTGAGGGTAGCACAAGTTGCAAAACTAAATCTAAACACCAAATGAAAGATGAGAAAACAGGTATGCCCAAAGAGATCTTGCCCCTGTGGCCTGGTGCAGAAACATCTGCTGGCTCAAAGTTATCCAACAGAGCCATGCTAAGAGGTAGCAGGATGTTGCCTGGTTTTGTTCCCCTGCAATGCTTCCTCCCTTCCACGCCCTGCACTAAATCCTCCTCCGGTAACTGGCCAAGAGAGCAGCATTGACCCCTCACGGCACAGCACTGAGATTCAGACACGCAAGGATCACAGCACTGACAGTCAAACCTCTGAGCAAAAGCCATGCGCATTTGGCATGGAATAGGGGCCTGGAGGCAGAGCAACCCCAATTCCGTGCATGAAGACACAGGCACAGCAAGACAGCTGCCCTCAGGCTCTGGGGTGATGTGTCTGCCTACTTATTCCTATACACGCCCTTCCAGGCAGCCATCTCAAAGCCATCAGCAGCACAGCAACCTCATTGGAGCTAAGGACATGGCCCAGCACTGAGGGATAAAAGCAATCTGAAACACTGAAGAGCCTTCAGACTGCGAGAGCAGCATCTTTGCGACACGGACAGAGGTTCCCCCAGTTCTACATCCAGTACCACCCCACTAAAACCAGTGCAGTTCCCCAAACCAGATGCCCTGTTCCAAAGCCAGCCCTGGAGGTTCATCTTCCACTGAAGGCACGACCCTCCTGGGGCCTCCACTCTCACCTGGTTCTCCTCAGGGATGAAAAGGATGTAGAAAGTTGCAGTCCTGCCAGGTGGTACCTTGTGCCAGGCAAGATCGTGATTGACCAACTTGAAATATGGTGAGATCTCCGTGGTGACCTTCACCAGCCGAGGAACCTGAAGGAAAGACAGGAAACCATAACTTTGCCACTCATGGAAACACAAGAAGAGACCTGGACACATCCTGGCAAAATCCTTCCTCAGCCTCCCTGCCAGAGCACCTTTCACTCCAGAGGGAAGTGTGCAGACCACGCAAGGGTGGGCTCAAATCCCTTCTGCCTGGGCAAACAGCTCTCGGCCAGAGGCAGCCGGGCAACACCTCTCTGGGAAGGAAGCGCCAAGCGGGGAAGACACCAGCAGTGCAGAGTTACAGTCACACCATCAACCAGCCCAAAGATCCTGCTTGCTTCTGCCTACACACATCCATGCAGTCACACCTCCAAAGGGGGAATGCGTTCTCTGAAGGTCAAACAGTATCTCTTATCCTGGAGGAAGGAAAGAAGTCCCTTGTAACAGACCGGGCGTGAGTGAGGCAGTCAAGCCACGGTGCCACACAGCCACGCAGGCGGAGCAGCGACAGAAGGAGACCACAGACACCACGGCCTTACTGGCAATAAAAGCAAGCTTAAGAAGAGAAAAAGGAGGAACACAGGAAAACAGAGACACGAGTAGACGTCGTACTTGGGGACACGGTCTACTGTCAGACTTAGCAGGGCTGGATCGATAATTGGACTCAATGACCATAAAGCTCTTTTCCAAGCAAAACCATTCTGGGATTCTGTGATCAAACCTTCATGTCCCAGCACTTACTCATTGTTTCTCAGAACCACCGCCTCTTCATAGACCTCAGGGGCGACGAAGTTCTGAAATACCAACCAACTCCGCCGGGAAAGGCTGGAAGAAGCTCTTTCGCCGGTCACCTGCTGAGAACTGGAGACACAAGACAGACAGTGGTGAGTGGTTCAGCTGCTGGGAGAAAGATTCATGAATGAGAATCCAAGACTGGTCTCCACAGAAGTACAGTGTGCCTTGGGAAGCGCATTTGCCTGGCTCACTCTGGGGAAACAGGAGCTTACCCATCCATGTTCTGAGCTGATCACTAATTTCTGGACCACTTTAAGCAGGCTCAACCTAAGAATCTCCTCAGTAGGCATTTCTCCAAGAGGCTTCCTTCTCAAAAAGGCAAAGCAGAGCCTACCTCCAGCTGAGCCCTCTACTGATGTGGTCACACAGCTCCAGAGCACTTACTGAAACAGCCACAAGCACTCATGGAGCAAGTCAAAGTTGCTCCACGGCAGACAACTTTGGGATGATCTTTACTGTGAGACCGAGGCACCAAGCCCCACATGGCCCCCAGTATTTCTTTTGATACAGAGCCTAGAAACCAGCAAGCACCCCAGGACGTAACACTCACGGCAGGGAAAAGAGAGGTGAGGTGAATGCTGGGTGGTGGTAAGATTCAGCTCTTTGCACCTAACCTACGAGTAAGAGTGGGCTTGGCATCTCCTTTTCCATAAACTTTAAATGGATGCCTTATTTTTATTCTATGACCGCCCTTTTCTTTAATGCCACTGCAGAAGCATGTTTGAAGACATACACTAACAGCAAGTGCTGACAGAGGCATTCATCAGAAAATTCCTCCCTGCTTTTTCTCCCCGCTTGCAGCTGCGTAGTCTCCACTCTAAAGGCACAGGTGGGTCCCCTGCTCCTCCACAGAGACCCTGGTCATGCTGAAGCCAGTGGCTGCAGCATGTTGCTGGTTACTTGTGTCCTTGTCTGATGTGTTCCCCAGCTCCTGGGCAGTCCAGGGCAATCCTTAACCAATTGTCAAGGGTCTTTCGCTGGGAATTTTCTGCTCCAGAGCCCACCTCAGTCATCGACACGTTTGGACACCCAGCAGTCACGTGAGAAAAGCAGATTTAAACAGATATCTGAGAAACCAGTGATCAGGATAAAGCACATCCACTCCTAAACTAAAAACTAAAGGTTTTAATAAAGAAAGAAAGGTCTTAATAAAGGTTTGAGTCCATTTCCAGCCTAAGTGTGGAGATGATCTCCTTTACTTATGTTATTTTATTAAAAACTTTCAATGAGAGACAAAATCAACACTATTAACCTCCAGTCACAGAATGAATAAGAGTTTCTTTAGATCGTTCACCAGTACAGGACAAGCACAAAGAATTGGCCAGGGCTTGACAATTTATTTTTGCTTATTGCAAAACCTTGAAAGCCATAGAGTACTGAAACAGTCCTCTAAGGGTTTTTCTGTTTGTTTGGGTTTGGGTTTTGGTTTCGTAATCAAAATTAATTAAAAAAAAAAGATGACTTCTTCTTTAAATTAAATAAATCACCTGTACTTTATCATGGAAAAATAAACAAATATGAAGTGTGTTTCATAATTCCAAGCATATACCATGCATCATGGGAATGCTTATGGAAAAGCAAAGAATCAGTCTGAACAGCTTTCTTCTAATATGAAATAAAAGACAATTTACCCTGATGTCATACATGCGAGAGGGACTGCAGATAACTAGTATAAAAGTCACAACTACAGTAAGTATCTTAAGCTCTTCATTCATTTCCAGTGCTGACACTAGCAAAATAAACTAATAAAGCCAGCATGCACAGAGATTTTTTAAGCTAAAAGCCTAAATTTAGTTTAATTAACACAAACAAATATAAATAATTACCTTCCATAAAAGACTCTTTTGAAAAATAATACATGATGCTAGCCATTAATAGAACAATGCTTTCTGTCTTTATTACTAAGGAAAGATTGTCTTATATCAGGCCACGTGGATGAGCTCTCAGAAGAGACAATCAATTGTATTTAAGATTTGTGCCAGCAGTAACACGTATTTAATGTCTACCTGTAGGCAGAAATATGACTTCAAGCTGTGCTAAGAGCATCTGAAAAAATGCTTCCTGGCTTCTACCATTGTCCTAGGCCAAAACTACAGGTCTTTCATGGATTGATTACACTTTATTTATCAGAACTGTAAATCCACTGTACAAAATAAATAAGCATTTGTTCATCATAAGATTTATTGTTTAATAACATCCTGGTCACACATATTATGCAAAAACACAGAGAAAATTTACTTGGATTGAGGAATGGAATAATCTATTTTTAATAGTCATTAATTAAGTATCACAACTATGTTAAAAATGTGATTTTTCTTCACCTTAAAATAGAAAAGACAAAAACCCCAAATCAGCCGATGACTAACACTGTTCCTTAGACATCCTCTTCCAACAGTTTTCTAATACTGCATCTCTCAAGATGAATCCAGACACAAATGAAAACATTGTTTGATGAAGTAAAAATGAGATGAGACGTATCATATGACAGTAGATGCAAAAAACCCTAACAATTTTTAACTGGGGACACTTATCCAGTTGTTGTTAACATTACAGATATAAGTAGGTACACGTCTAGTCTAGTAATTGAAACAATATTGCATTGAATCTCCGTGGACTAAACTGATAACTAGCTTGAATCACCCCTGGGAAAGTAAATTAGACAATTGGAGAACACATTTAACACATGAATCTAGACATTATCACTATTAGATCGCACATTTTTAACTCATTTAGGATCCATTTGACATTCACATGTTACGATTACTATTTTCTCTGTCATGACCACAAAGAGAAGGTCTATATGGCCAAATAGATGAAAGACTTGGAGTAACATCCTGGTTTTCCTCTTACCTGTGACAAATTCACAGCGATTGCATTATAAAGATTTCACTGTTAAGTGGCCACTTTAAAGAATTATGAAATTTCGAGTGGGAATTACAGCAGGGAGATCGGGAAACTGAAGTGTTAGTGATGAGAAAGGATAAGGTTTAAAATAAACAGATAATCCAGGTACTCAGTTTTGCCATATGCCTCAAAATGGTGATTCTGTTTCTATTTCTTTACTTGAGTTCAGATTTCTTCCCTGCTAATTCAAGTTCAGACTTTGCCACAGCTGCAGAAAACTTTGCCTGCTACTCAGTCTTTAACCTGCACGAATTCTCCTTGAAAACATGAGTTTTGACTCCCCCTCACATTCCTACTGAGGTCAGAAACACCCTTGCAAATGTTATTTTTGATGAACTGAAAGGGAAGTGCTTGCTCTACTGCTGGGATCAAAATATGTAGGCACGAGGACAGTGCTACAATTATTCCTGAGGTAGTAACGGTGCTAATTTCTCTGCATCTGCTGTGAGAATATAAAATCAGACCCTCCCCTGAAGGAGAGGGAAAGGCTGGCTGGATTTTCTTCAATTCCTGTTTCTCATTCTGACAGTAAAGAGAAATTACTTACAAATAAACTTTTCAATTTTCTTTGATTGCAGAGATTTTAATGGCATAAAATCATCCCAAAGGGGAATGTATTTTAAAAGCTTTTATGGTTTGAGGGATAATTCCTGTATAGCCTCCTGACATTTTTATGCACCTTCCTATATATATTCCAAAATCTCTTAATTACGTCCTCATGGAATTCTTAGTGCTCCTGTCTCAAACTAATAGCGATACTATATACACCGTAAGACACTCATGTTGAGTTGACCTTGGTGTTATCAAGATTCTTTCCTCACGCTTCTTTCCTTCAGAGGTTTTATAAATATTCTGCATCCTTAGTGCATCCCTTGCAAGTTGCCTGCAAGGTCATCTTGGGACTTTCCCCTGTGCAGACACAAGACAGAAAACTCAGGCTTATAACATATTTTGCTTATATTTAGGATACAAAAAGGTAAGGAAGAAAACTTCAGAAGCCCACAGCTCTCCCAAAAGGGAGGGGAGGATTATGTTATGTCAGTTGAGAGTGAACTCGTTCTTGCTGAAAAACTAGGTGCTGTAGTCCGTAAGACATTTTCCTTTTTCCTAACTGATATCTAAAAGGCTACTTTCTTTGCAAAAAAAAAATTAAAAAACAAAATGGAGAAGTAATGCAATAGTGACTTCTGATAAACTTCTGAGGAAGAAAAATACATGACCTTGTATGAAGGAGAAAACATCAATTCACACGTGTACAAACAAAATTGACAATTAGTCCTAAAGATGATTTAGCCCTGAAATATGAGAGTTTGTAGAGGAACGAGGTTTAAAAACAAAACGGTGGGCATTTCTTTGCCTCTGCTTATTGACTTTTAGTGCCCATTTCTTGAGTTTTCTGTCTGTGCAAGTGTGGAAGAAGAGAGCAGAGCTGTAGAAATCACAGACACGGCCAACTGTTGAGGGGTTTATGTTTTAGAAGCAGAGACTCAGTTTGGACAAGAGAAGGCTGAGAAGGGATATTATTGAAGTTTACAAAATCATGAAGGTATTGGAGAGCAAGCTTGCAAAACTGTTCATCAAACCAGCACTGTTAGAGCAAAGGGCACTTAATGAAACTAGATGTTTCATTAATCAATTAAGAATGTGGATTTCAAAGAGATAAAAACGATGACTTCTTCATGCAGTACATAGTGGACTTCCACGATTTGATGGCAGCGAGTAAGTTTCTAGCAGCATTAATAAATTTAAAGGACTAGCAGATTTCAAAGACAACACGGTAGCAGCAGGTGGAAGAGACAGCAAAGTGCTGCTTAACTTAACCCACCAGGAGCCTGAGGGACCGTAGGGGCGATGGAGCACAGACAGTGGCCAAGCTTGCGTGACCTCAATAAATTACCGATTGCTATAATCAGGGCAAGTGCACTGAGCTACATACGTGCAAAGCTACTGGCAGCCTGAGGGACCACAGCCGAGAAGCTCAGTGGGGAGTTGAAGTCTTTGCCTGCACTGTCAGACCACTGGACGGGACAATATCGACCAAGGGACAATACACCCCTCGTATTTTGCCCACTTACTCAATTCATTTTGATCTAAAAGAAAAACCACAGGCCACGGTCTAGCAGTGTTTAATTCACTGTGTCCACACAAGCATGGAGGTGTTTAGTATCAACAATTTTGTGGGTAAAGATGGAGAAAATGCTGTTCTTTTGACTGTAACTTTCTAATCCCATAGGGGATTCTTAAAGGTTTGCTTATTTCATGGTGTAATTCAGTCTTGTTAAAAAGAACACGTGTAACAACAAAGTTAGGAATGTCTAGATTAATAAAGTCAATACTTATTGATTTATATTTATAGAGAGGGGTCTCTCATTTTTATTTCCTTCCCACCTTCACTATAAGGAAACTTATAACTTCAAATCGAATTTTCACACTAATCTACATAAAGTGTCTCTTAAGATAACAAAAAGGATAAAAATAGGGCTACCAAAACTGGATTCATAAAACTTGGTATTTTTTCCAGCCCCAGGGTTTTTCCCAGAAAAGAACTATTCACTGACCTGGAGCTGACTTTGAACAACAAGACATTATGTTTAAATATTGTAGTTCACGACACTGTATTACAGGTTTTAAAATGTAAACAAAACAAGCCAAACCAAAACAAGCCGGGTAAGAGTTAAAAGAATGAAAACACAATATGAAAAAGGACCCTTAAAACCAGCCTAGTTGCATTGTGTCAGTACGGAACACTTGGAAAATGTGCATTTCAGAGTTGTCTCCTCTACTGATACTCAGTCCTGTTTCTGTGTGTCTTTATGGCTACATCTACGGTAATTAGCTGTCTATTGTGTCCCACCAACATTGCATTTATTTTCTTATTTTCTTATTTTCTAGGGCTGCAATCAGCTTGTACTGTAAAAGTTTTAATAGTTTATCATTTTCTTTAATTATTTATAAGCCTTGTACACATAACTCGTGATTCATTTCAACCCCCAACAGATTTAGAAATGAGAGAGTTAAAAAAAAACAAATTATATATGAAGAAAGTGACGGGGGACAGGACAAGAGGGAATGGCCTCAAGCTCCCCCAGGGGAGATTTAGGCTGGACATTAGGAAAAAATTCTTCACAGAAAGGGTCATTGGGCACTGGAACAGGCTGCCCAGGGAGGGGGTTGAGTCACCTTCCCTGGAGGGGTTTAAGGCACGGGTGGACGAGGTGCTGAGGGACATGGGTTAGTGTTTGATAGGAACGGTTGGACTCGATGATACGGTGGGTCTCTTCCAACCCGGTTATTCTAGGATTCTATTAAAGATGTAACAAAAAGTCTAATGAGTTAAAAAAACCAAATTATATATGAAGAAAAATGTAACAAGAAGTCAAATAAAGGGTGAATGAAAAGATATATGACCACATTTTCAAAAAATGTGCTTGAGTTTCCTTAAAAGAGTCATAACAAACATTCTTGTCTATCTGTTCGCCACCCTATAAACCTTGGCCCATTTTCTACAGTAAGGACTATATAATTTATATTGCTCTTTTCTTCCCTGATTCTTCATAAAGTTTTTGCCATCTACAACTAAAAATATCTGAAAACAGTTTCCAGACATGTAGCAGAATTGAATTTCTTACCTGAAAATGTGATGCTGAAGCCTTCATGAGAAATCGAAAAATCAGATATAAATCAAAGCGCAGTAAAATTTGCATTTTCAGTAATGAGCAAATAATCATGAGAGCTCTCCAGGTCAAAGGTGTGAAAAAACAGCTGGACACCTTTAAAAATATTAAAAAGGGGAAAAGACAAGCATTAAAAGGGAAGTTTTTTTCTCTTCCTTTATAAAGAGGTGACACAGAAAGCAAAACTTACAGTATATGGGAAGAGTTTTAGAAAAAGTCACACACGGAATCCAAACATGACACACAGAAAAGAAAACATGCAGAAAATAAAACTCGCAGAAAGAACTCGGGCTTAACCAATCCAAATGTGCAGTGTGGACGTTTGTTTAGCTCGCTGTAAATCAATCCCTCCCCTCAGAGAACGGATGGAATTCAGAGCTATTTGTATACAGCACTCTGAAAATCAAAATTTGTATGGTACAGATTTTATTCAAGTTCCTCTATGTCTCCTTCATTTATAACCTCTGTCATAGTCTTACTATTAAACTAGGAGATGTACATTAATAATTGGCTAAGACTTTGTATTCAGGTTTTATATTTTGCATTTTTGTCCAACAGAATTCTATCTTTTATTCTAACCTTCCAGGAAGTGCCCACAGATACAAGATTTGTGAACAGTCTTCCATATAGACAGATTCATATTTTCTGGGACCAATCTTTTACTCAAGTCATGCCTGTTTTTTCAATTTTGAATTTCCATTAGGTTTTCAAATACAATTATTTACTGTAGGGAATAACGTTCTTCATGGAAAGGCTTCTCGTACGATTTACATTTAAAATGCCATATACATTTTAAACAAAAACCCAGCCTGTAAGAAGATTTTAAACAGCAAAAACTTCCAATACAGTTATATATTGTATATATCATATATAGTTATATAGATAGATAGATAGGAATGGTTGGACTCGATGACCTGGTGGGTCTCTTCCAACCTGGTTATTCTATGATTCTATTATATATAGTTATATATATAATCACACATAATAGCATCCAAATGCCACTTTACTATATGTATTGCCTAAATATATATAATTTAAATTCAGATTTAAATCTGAAATCTAAGGTTCCTAATCAACAGATCAAATCTGCTTCTTCACGCTTAATAATGTAGAAGAGCAACCAACAGGATCCCCACAGCTTTCACCAAACCTTTTGTGCTATTTAATAAGTAACTATTATTTTAATGTATTTTACCTCTTCTACTTTTTCTAAAAGAGACTAAAAGACATTTGTTCTGCTAATAATTTAAAGAATGTTTCTTTTGCGGAATAAACACAACATTTTAACACCGCATTCAAAGATATTTATTTTGCAAAATCATTCTTCCTCAGAAGACTGGCAGAAAGCACTAATTTAATTTAATACATAAAAGGGATTTTATTGTGTTTCTGTGTTTCAATTTTTTAAACACAGACATTATGTAGGCAGATGCAATTCCCATTAGATTCTTACCCTTGCCAGGTGACACTTCAGTTGTCCAAGTGCAGTTTAAAGAGTTTGGATAAAAATTAGGAAAACCTGGAGAGAGAACAAGCAAGAGGAAAAAAGTGAGGGAGAAAACCACACAAGTCATACAGAAGTCCTGTTTATTATTGAAAACATGTAAAAAGAAATCAGTTAGCTTTTTAAACTATCCTTAAAATTAAAAACAGGCTCAATTATTAGAATAAGATGTTAATTCATCCAAAGCCATGACAAGCACCTTTGACAACGATCCATTTCTTCTTCCATTAGTCCTTGAAAAAGAGTTTATTTTTCATCTACAGCCTCTCCTGTTAGTTAATAGGATACAAAAATAGGTAAAACTTTGTTCCAGAGCTCTGCAACCATTAATTGCTATTGTAGCATTACTTAAGAAGTAAGACGATTATTTTGTGTGAACTAAATTAAAACCAAGTATCTTGCATCTAATTTTCTTGCACTACATATTTAGAAAGGCTTATGTTTAATTTCATTTTTATCAACCAAAATTATTAAGAAGAAAAATGTCCTTTTGCAAAGAAAGAGATGTTGGTCTATTTAATTTCTTCTGTGATGTGCGGGGGAAAAAAAAAGTGTATTTGCTTCTTTCACAGATTCAGATTGTCCCATCATAACTCATTTATGTGGAGCTGAGTATTTTGAAAGGAAAAAAAACCCTATCCTAAAAGCCATTTTATTGTCCAGTTTTTTTATGGTTTGTTTTTCTTTTATAATTTTAATAAATTAAGTATTTAACTGTAAAACCACAAAGCATTATATATATATTATATATTATATATATTTCAGTCTTCTTGCACACATAGAGAGATACTTTGGCATCAATTAGATGGTAAACATACATGACATGAGATATAGATGAGACATATATATTATATATTTTATATATATATATAAGCATGGTGGCATTATAGCTAAAGTTATATTTTTTTAATCTCATTAGATCAAGGTGTTTGTTAAAAGTTTTCAAGGTTTTTTGAGTTTATGTATTATTTATATTATAAATAGAAGGAAAAGCAATGTTTCTAGCCTGTTTTTCCTGCATATATGTATTTCTGCACATAAGCGTGAATGAGAATATGCAGTAAATACAGGATTGATAACGTTACTTAACAATAAATAACATAATTACAGACATCGGTTCATAATGCCGTAAATGAACAGTAGTTTGTATTGTGAGAATTAATATTATAATATATATTTCCTTCGAGCAGAAAGTCAGCAAATAGTAAATGGCTTCATCATTCAGTTGGTGTGATCAGTAGTTTTAACTGACCACTTAAACGAAAATCATCACATTTTAAAATTAAACAGACAAAACTATATAAGAAATGACAATGTAGTCAATGTTTTTTTTTTCCTTTTTTGTTTTTAGTTATCCCTTTTCACTAAGCCAAATAACAAACAGCCTCCATTATAGGTGATTTCAATGTGTCATTTATTTTTAAATAGCATTTTAAAATTAATGATTTCCAATTAACAACAAACATAATGACAAACTTGAAACAAAGAAAAAAAGTTTTCCTATGTGCCTATTAGATTTCTCAATACAAAAAATGTAAATAGTCAGAACTTGAAGTCTACGCACACATTTGGACTAATAACATTCTCGACCACTTTTGTAGATCTAATTATTACTTGGACATAAAAATAGATTATTAGTTTATAATGTAATTTTATATTCTATGAATTTTGGTGTGAGGCAATTACCCCCCTTGACCCCCCTCAGACCCCAATTACTCCCTTTGACCCCCCCCATGGGGACCCCAATTACCCCCCTTGACCTCCTTCAAGCCCCAATTACCCCCAATGATGACCCCTTGACCCCCATGGGGACCCCAATTACCCCCCTTGACCTCCTTCAAGCCCCAATTACACCCCATGACCCCAATTACCCCCACAGACCCCACCCTTGACCTCCCATGGGGACCTCAATAACCCCCCTTGACCCACGTCACACCCCAATTACACCCCCCCCCACACCAACCACCCCCATTTAACCCCTCAACACCCCCATGGGGAATGCAATTAGCCCCCTTGACCCCAATTACCCACCCTCCATTCCCCCCAGACCCCAATTAACCGCTTTGACTCCCCCCCGACCACACTTATCCCCCACCTTGACCCCCTCCAGACCCCAATTACCCCTCCCTGACCACCCCAAACCTCCCCTTGGGGACCACAATTTCCCCCTTGACCCCCCAGTGGGCTCCCAATAACCACCCTTGACCCGCCCCAGACCCCAATTTTCCCCATACGACCCCCACCGTGGGACCCCAATCCCCCCACCACGGCCCCCCTCACGTCGAGCAGGAGGACAAGGCGCCCCCCCCCCCAGTCCCCCCAGCAGGTGGGTCAGCACCCCGAAGGTGGGGGGGACACCAGGCTCCCCCCCAGGTGGGTCCCCCCACCCCACACCGAACCCTGCCGACAACAGGACCAGAGAACTGGGGAGAGCGGGATGCCCCCCAACCCCAGTTCCCCCTCCTTTGGCCCCTCAGCTCCCACTTTTGGCCCCCCAGGACCCATTTTCCCCCTAAAACCCCCCCATTTACCCCCCAATTCATGGCACAGCACAACACCTCCCGGCGTGGTGCAGCCGCGTCTCTGCCCTCACAGTCCGGACCGTAGCCGCTCCCCGCCCTCGCCAAGCACCGGCCCCAGGCAGCTCCTGTCAAGGAGCCTAAGCAGGGCGGGCACCGGCCCCGAGGATCCACCTTGGACCCAGGGTCCTGCACGTCCACCTC
This sequence comes from Phaenicophaeus curvirostris, assembly GCF_032191515.1. NCBI lineage: Eukaryota > Metazoa > Chordata > Aves > Cuculiformes > Cuculidae > Phaenicophaeus > Phaenicophaeus curvirostris. The sequence continues at coordinate 25,882 of NC_091426.1, forward strand.
ACAGGGAGGTGATCCGGATGGCACAAGTCTGGGGCTGGTGCTACTTTTCGCTTTTCTAAAAAGCACACTAATAAATCATATGCTGCCTGCCTTTCCATCCCCAATTTCTAAATCGACCTCGAGGTTTCTTTTTTTGGCAGCCTTACCGGCAACTCCTGTGGCTTTGACGGCGGGCGGCAGCTCCGGGCGGCGAGATCCCCTCTGGAGGGTCGATCCAGATGCGAGGACTTGTTACTAGTTCGTCCTTTTCATCTCCCGCAACTGGCGCTTTCCCGGACTCGCAGCAAGCGTGGCTGAGCGGCGGCACGTCGAGCGCTACCACGTCGCGGTCACCAGATGTCGCTATTCCTTGCCGGAGGGAAGACTCGCACAGCCGATGTGGTTGATAAGCAAGCTCCGTTTATGCAACAGGAGGCGCGTGTTATATTGAGGCTGCTCATCAATATTCATAATTCTCGATACCTGATTGGTTCACAACAGGAGTAACAGTTGCAAAAATTCCTAACTTCTGGAGCCTACTTCCCCATTCCTCCTAACCGCAACGTCCTGTTTTTCTGCAGGAGCTGCTGTCAAGGTCAATCCGTCAAGGGTTTGGGGTGGTCAGGGAGGAGTGATTGGGATTGGGGGGTGTCAAGGGGGTTAACTGAAGTCTGGAGGGGGCCAAAGAGGGGTAATTGCAGTCGGGAGGGCAGTCAAAGCGGTTAATTGGGGTCTGGGGGGGATCCAGGGTGGGTAATAGGGGTCAAGGGGGGTAATTGCATTCCCCATGGGGGTGTTGAGGGGTTCAGTGGGGGTGGTTGGGGTCAAGGGGGGTAGTTGGGGTTTGAAGGGGGTCAAGGGGAGTAACTGGGGTCCCCATGGGGGAGTCAAGGGGGGTCTGTGGGGGTAATTGGGGTCGGGGGGGATAACTGGGGTTTGAAGGGAGTCAAGGGGGGGGTAATTGAGGTCACAGGGGGTAATTGGGGTCCCCATGGGGTGGGTAAAAGGGGGTAATTGGGGCCTGAGGGGGGTCAAGGGGGTAATTGCCTCACACCAAAATTCATAGAATATAAAATTGCATTATAAACTAATAATCTGTTTTTATCTCCAAGTAATAATTAGATCTACAAAAGTTTTCGAGAATGTTATGTTATTAGTCCAAATGTGTGCGTAGACTTCAAGTTCTGACTATTTACATTTTTTGTATTGAGAAATCTAATAGGCACATAGGAAAACTTTTTTTCTTTGTTTCAAGTTTGTCATTACGTTTGTTGTTAATTGGAAATCATTAATTTTAAAATGCTATTTAAAAATAAATGACACATTGAAATCACCTATAATGGAGGCTGTTTGTTATTTGGCTTAGTGAAAAGGGATAACTAAAAACAAAAAAGGAAAAAAAAACATTGACTACGTTGTCATTTCTTATATAGTTTTGTCTGTTTAATTTTAAAATGTGATGATTTTCGTTTAAGTGGTCAGTTAAAACTACTGATCACACCAACTGAATGATGAAGCCATTTACTATTTGCTGACTTTCTGCTCGAAGGAAATATATATTATAATATTAATTCTCACAATACAAACTACTGTTCATTTACGGCATTATGAACCGATGTCTGTAATTATGTTATTTATTGTTAAGTAACGTTATCAATCCTGTATTTACTGCATATTCTCATTCACGCTTATGTGCAGAAATACATATATGCAGGAAAAACAGGCTAGAAACATTGCTTTTCCTTCTATTTATAATATAAATAATACATAAACTCAAAAAACCTTGAAAACTTTTAACAAACACCTTGATCTAATGAGATTAAAAAAATATAACTTTAGCTATAATGCCACCATGCTTATATATATATATAAAATATATAATATATATGTCTCATCTATATCTCATGTCATGTATGTTTACCATCTAATTGATGCCAAAGTATCTCTCTATGTGTGCAAGAAGACTGAAATATATATAATATATAATATATATATAATGCTTTGTGGTTTTACAGTTAAATACTTAATTTATTAAAATTAAAAAAGAAAAACAGAATCACAGAATCACAGAATAACCAGGTTGGAAGAGACCCACCGGATCACCGAGTCCAACCGTTCCTACCAAACACTAAACCATATCCCTCAGCACCTCGTCCACCCGTGCCTTAAACACCTCCAGGGAAGGTGACTCAACCACCTCCCTGGGCAGCCTGTTCCAGTGCCCAATGACCCTTTCTGTAAAGAATTTTTTCCTAACGTCTAGCCTAAACCTCCCCTGTCGGAGCTTGAGGCCATTCCCTCTTGTCCTGTCCCCTGTCACTTGGGAGAAGAGGCCAGCACCCTCCTCTCTACAATGTCCTTTCAGGTAGTTGTAGAGAGCAATGAGGTCACCCCTCAGCCTCCTCTTCTCCAGGCTAAACAACCCCAGCTCTCTCAGCCGCTCCTCATAAGGCCTGTTCTCCAGCCCTTTCACCAGCCTCGTTGCTCTTCTCTGTACTCTCTCCAGAGCCTCAACATCCTTCTTGTGGTGAGGGGCCCGGAACTGAACACAGTATTCGAGGAGCGGTCTCACCAGTGCCGAGTACAGAGGGAGGATAACCTCCCTGGACCTGCTGGTCACGCCGTTTCTGATACAAGCCAAGATGCCATTGGCCTTCTTGGCCACCTGGGCACACTGCTGGCTCATATTCAGTCGGCTGTCAACCAACACCCCCAGGTCCCTCTCCTCCAGGCAGCTTTCTAGACAGACTTCTCCCAGTCTGTAGCACTGCATAGGGTTGTTGTGCCCCAAGTGCAGGACCCGGCATTTGGCCTTGTTAAACCTCATGCCATTGGACTCTGCCCAGCGGTCCAGCCTGTTCAGATCCCTTTGCAGAGCCTCCCGACCCTCCAGCAGATCGACACTTCCACCCAGCTTAGTGTCGTCCGCAAACTTGCTAAGGGTGCATTCGATGCCTTCATCCAGGTCATTGATGAAGACATTGAACAGGGCTGGACCCAGCACTGAGCCCTGGGGAACCCCACTTGTCACTGGCAAACAAACCATAAAAAAACTGGACAATAAAATGGCTTTTAGGATAGGGTTTTTTTTCCTTTCAAAATACTCAGCTCCACATAAATGAGTTATGATGGGACAATCTGAATCTGTGAAAGAAGCAAATACACTTTTTTTTTCCCCGCACATCACAGAAGAAATTAAATAGACCAACATCTCTTTCTTTGCAAAAGGACATTTTTCTTCTTAATAATTTTGGTTGATAAAAATGAAATTAAACATAAGCCTTTCTAAATATGTAGTGCAAGAAAATTAGATGCAAGATACTTGGTTTTAATTTAGTTCACACAAAATAATCGTCTTACTTCTTAAGTAATGCTACAATAGCAATTAATGGTTGCAGAGCTCTGGAACAAAGTTTTACCTATTTTTGTATCCTATTAACTAACAGGAGAGGCTGTAGATGAAAAATAAACTCTTTTTCAAGGACTAATGGAAGAAGAAATGGATCGTTGTCAAAGGTGCTTGTCATGGCTTTGGATGAATTAACATCTTATTCTAATAATTGAGCCTGTTTTTAATTTTAAGGATAGTTTAAAAAGCTAACTGATTTCTTTTTACATGTTTTCAATAATAAACAGGACTTCTGTATGACTTGTGTGGTTTTCTCCCTCACTTTTTTCCTCTTGCTTGTTCTCTCTCCAGGTTTTCCTAATTTTTATCCAAACTCTTTAAACTGCACTTGGACAACTGAAGTGTCACCTGGCAAGGGTAAGAATCTAATGGGAATTGCATCTGCCTACATAATGTCTGTGTTTAAAAAATTGAAACACAGAAACACAATAAAATCCCTTTTATGTATTAAATTAAATTAGTGCTTTCTGCCAGTCTTCTGAGGAAGAATGATTTTGCAAAATAAATATCTTTGAATGCGGTGTTAAAATGTTGTGTTTATTCCGCAAAAGAAACATTCTTTAAATTATTAGCAGAACAAATGTCTTTTAGTCTCTTTTAGAAAAAGTAGAAGAGGTAAAATACATTAAAATAATAGTTACTTATTAAATAGCACAAAAGGTTTGGTGAAAGCTGTGGGGATCCTGTTGGTTGCTCTTCTACATTATTAAGCGTGAAGAAGCAGATTTGATCTGTTGATTAGGAACCTTAGATTTCAGATTTAAATCTGAATTTAAATTATATATATTTAGGCAATACATATAGTAAAGTGGCATTTGGATGCTATTATGTGTGATTATATATATAACTATATATAATAGAATCATAGAATAACCAGGTTGGAAGAGACCCACCAGGTCATCGAGTCCAACCATTCCTATCTATCTATCTATATAACTATATATGATATATATAATATATAACTGTATTGGAAGTTTCTGCTGTTTAAAATCTTCTTACAGGCTGGGTTTTTGTTTAAAATGTATATGGCATTTTAAATGTAAATCGTACGAGAAGCCTTTCCATGAAGAACGTTATTCCCTACAGTAAATAATTGTATTTGAAAACCTAATGGAAATTCAAAATTGAAAAAACAGGCATGACTTGAGTAAAAGATTGGTCCCAGAAAATATGAATCTGTCTATATGGAAGACTGTTCACAAATCTTGTATCTGTGGGCACTTCCTGGAAGGTTAGAATAAAAGATAGAATTCTGTTGGACAAAAATGCAAAATATAAAACCTGAATACAAAGTCTTAGCCAATTATTAATGTACATCTCCTAGTTTAATAGTAAGACTATGACAGAGGTTATAAATGAAGGAGACATAGAGGAACTTGAATAAAATCTGTACCATACAAATTTTGATTTTCAGAGTGCTGTATACAAATAGCTCTGAATTCCATCCGTTCTCTGAGGGGAGGGATTGATTTACAGCGAGCTAAACAAACGTCCACACTGCACATTTGGATTGGTTAAGCCCGAGTTCTTTCTGCGAGTTTTATTTTCTGCATGTTTTCTTTTCTGTGTGTCATGTTTGGATTCCGTGTGTGACTTTTTCTAAAACTCTTCCCATATACTGTAAGTTTTGCTTTCTGTGTCACCTCTTTATAAAGGAAGAGAAAAAAACTTCCCTTTTAATGCTTGTCTTTTCCCCTTTTTAATATTTTTAAAGGTGTCCAGCTGTTTTTTCACACCTTTGACCTGGAGAGCTCTCATGATTATTTGCTCATTACTGAAAATGCAAATTTTACTGCGCTTTGATTTATATCTGATTTTTCGATTTCTCATGAAGGCTTCAGCATCACATTTTCAGGTAAGAAATTCAATTCTGCTACATGTCTGGAAACTGTTTTCAGATATTTTTAGTTGTAGATGGCAAAAACTTTATGAAGAATCAGGGAAGAAAAGAGCAATATAAATTATATAGTCCTTACTGTAGAAAATGGGCCAAGGTTTATAGGGTGGCGAACAGATAGACAAGAATGTTTGTTATGACTCTTTTAAGGAAACTCAAGCACATTTTTTGAAAATGTGGTCATATATCTTTTCATTCACCCTTTATTTGACTTCTTGTTACATTTTTCTTCATATATAATTTGGTTTTTTTAACTCATTAGACTTTTTGTTACATCTTTAATAGAATCCTAGAATAACCGGGTTGGAAGAGACCCACCGTATCATCGAGTCCAACCGTTCCTATCAAACACTAACCCATGTCCCTCAGCACCTCGTCCACCCGTGCCTTAAACCCCTCCAGGGAAGGTGACTCAACCCCCTCCCTGGGCAGCCTGTTCCAGTGCCCAATGACCCTTTCTGTGAAGAATTTTTTCCTAATGTCCAGCCTAAATCTCCCCTGGGGGAGCTTGAGGCCATTCCCTCTTGTCCTGTCCCCCGTCACTTTCTTCATATATAATTTGTTTTTTTTTAACTCTCTCATTTCTAAATCTGTTGGGGGTTGAAATGAATCACGAGTTATGTGTACAAGGCTTATAAATAATTAAAGAAAATGATAAACTATTAAAACTTTTACAGTACAAGCTGATTGCAGCCCTAGAAAATAAGAAAATAAGAAAATAAATGCAATGTTGGTGGGACACAATAGACAGCTAATTACCGTAGATGTAGCCATAAAGACACACAGAAACAGGACTGAGTATCAGTAGAGGAGACAACTCTGAAATGCACATTTTCCAAGTGTTCCGTACTGACACAATGCAACTAGGCTGGTTTTAAGGGTCCTTTTTCATATTGTGTTTTCATTCTTTTAACTCTTACCCGGCTTGTTTTGGTTTGGCTTGTTTTGTTTACATTTTAAAACCTGTAATACAGTGTCGTGAACTACAATATTTAAACATAATGTCTTGTTGTTCAAAGTCAGCTCCAGGTCAGTGAATAGTTCTTTTCTGGGAAAAACCCTGGGGCTGGAAAAAATACCAAGTTTTATGAATCCAGTTTTGGTAGCCCTATTTTTATCCTTTTTGTTATCTTAAGAGACACTTTATGTAGATTAGTGTGAAAATTCGATTTGAAGTTATAAGTTTCCTTATAGTGAAGGTGGGAAGGAAATAAAAATGAGAGACCCCTCTCTATAAATATAAATCAATAAGTATTGACTTTATTAATCTAGACATTCCTAACTTTGTTGTTACACGTGTTCTTTTTAACAAGACTGAATTACACCATGAAATAAGCAAACCTTTAAGAATCCCCTATGGGATTAGAAAGTTACAGTCAAAAGAACAGCATTTTCTCCATCTTTACCCACAAAATTGTTGATACTAAACACCTCCATGCTTGTGTGGACACAGTGAATTAAACACTGCTAGACCGTGGCCTGTGGTTTTTCTTTTAGATCAAAATGAATTGAGTAAGTGGGCAAAATACGAGGGGTGTATTGTCCCTTGGTCGATATTGTCCCGTCCAGTGGTCTGACAGTGCAGGCAAAGACTTCAACTCCCCACTGAGCTTCTCGGCTGTGGTCCCTCAGGCTGCCAGTAGCTTTGCACGTATGTAGCTCAGTGCACTTGCCCTGATTATAGCAATCGGTAATTTATTGAGGTCACGCAAGCTTGGCCACTGTCTGTGCTCCATCGCCCCTACGGTCCCTCAGGCTCCTGGTGGGTTAAGTTAAGCAGCACTTTGCTGTCTCTTCCACCTGCTGCTACCGTGTTGTCTTTGAAATCTGCTAGTCCTTTAAATTTATTAATGCTGCTAGAAACTTACTCGCTGCCATCAAATCGTGGAAGTCCACTATGTACTGCATGAAGAAGTCATCGTTTTTATCTCTTTGAAATCCACATTCTTAATTGATTAATGAAACATCTAGTTTCATTAAGTGCCCTTTGCTCTAACAGTGCTGGTTTGATGAACAGTTTTGCAAGCTTGCTCTCCAATACCTTCATGATTTTGTAAACTTCAATAATATCCCTTCTCAGCCTTCTCTTGTCCAAACTGAGTCTCTGCTTCTAAAACATAAACCCCTCAACAGTTGGCCGTGTCTGTGATTTCTACAGCTCTGCTCTCTTCTTCCACACTTGCACAGACAGAAAACTCAAGAAATGGGCACTAAAAGTCAATAAGCAGAGGCAAAGAAATGCCCACCGTTTTGTTTTTAAACCTCGTTCCTCTACAAACTCTCATATTTCAGGGCTAAATCATCTTTAGGACTAATTGTCAATTTTGTTTGTACACGTGTGAATTGATGTTTTCTCCTTCATACAAGGTCATGTATTTTTCTTCCTCAGAAGTTTATCAGAAGTCACTATTGCATTACTTCTCCATTTTGTTTTTTAATTTTTTTTTTGCAAAGAAAGTAGCCTTTTAGATATCAGTTAGGAAAAAGGAAAATGTCTTACGGACTACAGCACCTAGTTTTTCAGCAAGAACGAGTTCACTCTCAACTGACATAACATAATCCTCCCCTCCCTTTTGGGAGAGCTGTGGGCTTCTGAAGTTTTCTTCCTTACCTTTTTGTATCCTAAATATAAGCAAAATATGTTATAAGCCTGAGTTTTCTGTCTTGTGTCTGCACAGGGGAAAGTCCCAAGATGACCTTGCAGGCAACTTGCAAGGGATGCACTAAGGATGCAGAATATTTATAAAACCTCTGAAGGAAAGAAGCGTGAGGAAAGAATCTTGATAACACCAAGGTCAACTCAACATGAGTGTCTTACGGTGTATATAGTATCGCTATTAGTTTGAGACAGGAGCACTAAGAATTCCATGAGGACGTAATTAAGAGATTTTGGAATATATATAGGAAGGTGCATAAAAATGTCAGGAGGCTATACAGGAATTATCCCTCAAACCATAAAAGCTTTTAAAATACATTCCCCTTTGGGATGATTTTATGCCATTAAAATCTCTGCAATCAAAGAAAATTGAAAAGTTTATTTGTAAGTAATTTCTCTTTACTGTCAGAATGAGAAACAGGAATTGAAGAAAATCCAGCCAGCCTTTCCCTCTCCTTCAGGGGAGGGTCTGATTTTATATTCTCACAGCAGATGCAGAGAAATTAGCACCGTTACTACCTCAGGAATAATTGTAGCACTGTCCTCGTGCCTACATATTTTGATCCCAGCAGTAGAGCAAGCACTTCCCTTTCAGTTCATCAAAAATAACATTTGCAAGGGTGTTTCTGACCTCAGTAGGAATGTGAGGGGGAGTCAAAACTCATGTTTTCAAGGAGAATTCGTGCAGGTTAAAGACTGAGTAGCAGGCAAAGTTTTCTGCAGCTGTGGCAAAGTCTGAACTTGAATTAGCAGGGAAGAAATCTGAACTCAAGTAAAGAAATAGAAACAGAATCACCATTTTGAGGCATATGGCAAAACTGAGTACCTGGATTATCTGTTTATTTTAAACCTTATCCTTTCTCATCACTAACACTTCAGTTTCCCGATCTCCCTGCTGTAATTCCCACTCGAAATTTCATAATTCTTTAAAGTGGCCACTTAACAGTGAAATCTTTATAATGCAATCGCTGTGAATTTGTCACAGGTAAGAGGAAAACCAGGATGTTACTCCAAGTCTTTCATCTATTTGGCCATATAGACCTTCTCTTTGTGGTCATGACAGAGAAAATAGTAATCGTAACATGTGAATGTCAAATGGATCCTAAATGAGTTAAAAATGTGCGATCTAATAGTGATAATGTCTAGATTCATGTGTTAAATGTGTTCTCCAATTGTCTAATTTACTTTCCCAGGGGTGATTCAAGCTAGTTATCAGTTTAGTCCACGGAGATTCAATGCAATATTGTTTCAATTACTAGACTAGACGTGTACCTACTTATATCTGTAATGTTAACAACAACTGGATAAGTGTCCCCAGTTAAAAATTGTTAGGGTTTTTTGCATCTACTGTCATATGATACGTCTCATCTCATTTTTACTTCATCAAACAATGTTTTCATTTGTGTCTGGATTCATCTTGAGAGATGCAGTATTAGAAAACTGTTGGAAGAGGATGTCTAAGGAACAGTGTTAGTCATCGGCTGATTTGGGGTTTTTGTCTTTTCTATTTTAAGGTGAAGAAAAATCACATTTTTAACATAGTTGTGATACTTAATTAATGACTATTAAAAATAGATTATTCCATTCCTCAATCCAAGTAAATTTTCTCTGTGTTTTTGCATAATATGTGTGACCAGGATGTTATTAAACAATAAATCTTATGATGAACAAATGCTTATTTATTTTGTACAGTGGATTTACAGTTCTGATAAATAAAGTGTAATCAATCCATGAAAGACCTGTAGTTTTGGCCTAGGACAATGGTAGAAGCCAGGAAGCATTTTTTCAGATGCTCTTAGCACAGCTTGAAGTCATATTTCTGCCTACAGGTAGACATTAAATACGTGTTACTGCTGGCACAAATCTTAAATACAATTGATTGTCTCTTCTGAGAGCTCATCCACGTGGCCTGATATAAGACAATCTTTCCTTAGTAATAAAGACAGAAAGCATTGTTCTATTAATGGCTAGCATCATGTATTATTTTTCAAAAGAGTCTTTTATGGAAGGTAATTATTTATATTTGTTTGTGTTAATTAAACTAAATTTAGGCTTTTAGCTTAAAAAATCTCTGTGCATGCTGGCTTTATTAGTTTATTTTGCTAGTGTCAGCACTGGAAATGAATGAAGAGCTTAAGATACTTACTGTAGTTGTGACTTTTATACTAGTTATCTGCAGTCCCTCTCGCATGTATGACATCAGGGTAAATTGTCTTTTATTTCATATTAGAAGAAAGCTGTTCAGACTGATTCTTTGCTTTTCCATAAGCATTCCCATGATGCATGGTATATGCTTGGAATTATGAAACACACTTCATATTTGTTTATTTTTCCATGATAAAGTACAGGTGATTTATTTAATTTAAAGAAGAAGTCATCTTTTTAATTAATTTTGATTACGAAACCAAAACCCAAACCCAAACAAACAGAAAAACCCTTAGAGGACTGTTTCAGTACTCTATGGCTTTCAAGGTTTTGCAATAAGCAAAAATAAATTGTCAAGCCCTGGCCAATTCTTTGTGCTTGTCCTGTACTGGTGAACGATCTAAAGAAACTCTTATTCATTCTGTGACTGGAGGTTAATAGTGTTGATTTTGTCTCTCATTGAAAGTTTTTAATAAAATAACATAAGTAAAGGAGATCATCTCCACACTTAGGCTGGAAATGGACTCAAACCTTTATTAAGACCTTTCTTTCTTTATTAAAACCTTTAGTAAGACAAAAGGTTGCTGTAGGTTTAGAATATGAAATAAGCAGTGACAGATTGACTTTAATACGTCTCCCTCAGTTCTGATGTTAATATCTCCAGACACTAGAAAACAGAGCAGTTACTTACTTCAGTGGTGATTTCAGAGGTCATGCTGCTGTTATCCTTTGTGAATAATCTTGATAAATAATCTGATTTTATGAAAACTCAGAAGGTGGGCTTGCTTATAAATACTAATTCCATTCAAAATGGCCTCACAAAACTGAAAAGGAAAAAAGCCTGAAAGACATCTTAACAGTGACAGAATATTTTATATTTCACTGAACTGCGTAACCAAGCCGTATGTACCTGACACAATGGAAACAGTGATGCTTTTGGAGAAACTATTGGCCATACAGAGCCGACTTTGGAAGTGTTGTATAAGGATAAACTCATATTTTTCAGATATTTAGATAAGATGTCCAGTTCAATGCTATTATTTGTTTTCCACAAGGTGTATGATGGAAAAGACAGTTCTGCGCACTCTCTGGGAGCCTTCACCAAAAATGACTTGATGGGAGTTACCCTGAATAGCACCTCTGTTTGTGGATAGAGTAGAATACCAACAGATCTGATACTGCCCAAGGATCTCAGCTCGCTCACACAAGTAAGTAGCTCACAAAAATGTTCTGATCGACTGTTAAGTGGGGAAATGTGTATTTCCAGCTGCAGTGATTTCTCATGGAATGGTAAAGATAATATCCTAGAACGTACTGAAGTTCAGAGTCTGAATTTTACTTGTCTACACGTGTCGATAAGTTTCAGTAATTAGAGAGCATTACTAAAAGAAAAATTGTAAGCTTTCAAATATAGAAAGCATTGTTATTTTGAGGATTTAGCAGTGGGGTTTGAATAAGAGTGCATTGTGACATCTGTGGGTTGAATATATTAGTGTTGTACTGTAGCAGATGCAGAGCCAGGTATTAAAAATATAACGTTTAATTCCTGCCGACAAATTAAAAAATATAAAAGGACAAATGAGAATAAAAAGAATGCAGTGTGCTTGAGTGAACACTCTGTATGTCTGCTTGTCAGGATCAAGGTGAAGTTTGCTGGAAGGAGAGCTGAGTAAAAAAGTTTTGACAAGGGGTGCACTTGTCCTACAGCTTGGATGTAATTAATTGAAGTACTTAAGCTGGCAAAACAATGAGTCTTTTGGAAAGGAAAACTATGGGGAGAGCTAGTTTGTTTCCAACACACAGAATGAAATTTTGTCCACCTTTCAAGGAATCTTCAAGTTCCCTTTGCCTTCAATTTGTCGTCTTTTATATCAGTTTCCGTGAACCTCTACTAAATCCTTCGGAGCAGAGCAGCACATCATAATGTGACATAGAAATGGAATCACGGCTGTTTCTAATACATCTGCTGATTTCCCTTTGGATTGGAGCCAGCTGTGGAATAAGCAGAAATATTTTAATAATGTGGAATAAGCAGAAATAATAAGCAGTGTGCCCAGGTGGCCCAGAAGGCCAGTGGCATCTTGGCCTGTATCAGAAACGGCGTGACCAGCAGGTCCAGGGAGGTTCTTCTCCCTCTGGACTCGGCACTGGGGAGACCGCTCCTCGAATCCTGTGTTCAGTTGTGGGCCCCTCCCCACAAGAAGGATGTTGAGGCTCTGGAGCGAGTCCAGAGAAGAGCAACAAAGCTGGTGAGGGGGCTGGAGAACAGGCCTGATGAGGAGCGGCTGAGAGAGCTGGGGGTGTTTAGCCTGGAGAAGAGGAGGCTGAGGGGAGACCTCATTGCTTTCTGCAACTCCCTGAAAGGAGGTTGTGGAGAGGAGGGTGCTGGCCTCTTCTCCCAAGTGACAGGGGACAGGACGAGAGGGAATGGCCTCAAGCTCCGCCAGGGGAGGTTTAGGATGGACAATAGGAAAAAATTTTTCACAGAAAGGGTCACTGGGCACTGGCAGAGGCTGCCCAGGGAGGGGGTTGAGTCACTTTCCCTGAGGTGTTTAAGGCACGGGTGGACGAGGTGCTGAGGGACATGGGTTAGTGATTGATGGGAATGGTTGGGCTGGATGATCCGGTGGGTCTCTTCCAACCTGGTTATTCTATGATTCTAAGAATGATTTTTAATGCTATTATAAGCTTCTCAACAGCCATATCTCCACTGAATTGTACCAGTTTCCTTGTCTGCCCAACTATATATTCCTCAGAGAAGGAAAAACTATAAACAAAGAGGAAGGGATAACAGGAGACCCGTCTGCTCAGCACATACTGTAGCTGGCACAAGATGTTCACTTTCCTAGTGAGAAGACTGGCCGAAAAACAGAAGTGTCAGGGAGGTCCAGCCCAAAGCCAGCCTCCAGAACCTGCTTCTGTCTCACAAGAGCCAGCAGGGAAGCGTCCTCTTTCTGCCAGGGCTCCCTCAGGGGAGGGTTGGGCCCTGCAGCTGGGGGAAGCACCATCCCAGGGACAATGCCAGAGTGGCCAAGGGGGATGTCTCTCCTACATGGGTGCCAGGATCCCTTTTATCCCTTCCACAAGGGTCTCACGTGGCAGAAGTCGCCTTCCCCATCTCTTGCTGCCTTGTGCCTGGATGCTGGCTGGGCAGCACAGGGAAGCAGAACCTCACACGCTTCTTCTGCGGCTTCTTAGGAGCCCTCGATCTGTCTGTAACAATGATCTGGAACCTAGAATGTAAACACTGACACGGGAGTGAGGAAGGGTGACCCCTGCCCTCTGCAGCTTCCCACCGCTAATCCTCCTTTTCCTGTGTGGCCATGCACAGGTTTTATCGGGAATCTCCCCCAACCAGAAGTTGGAGCTTCAAGTCCTCTCTGTGAGAGTTCTCTGTGAGAGTTCTCTCTGATGGGAGTGGTGATGGGCTGGGCATCAGCTCAGAGACACAGTCGGCGTAAAACTGCATGCAGAGGCCATTGCCTTCACAGCAGAGAATGCCCATGTCCCGGAAGGGGAAGGCAACCTGCTGCCTCTTCCTCAGCTGGAAATGGTACAGAAGGATGGTCTTTCACACACAGCTCTCCAAGATGCTTGTCGGGGAGGAGGTGGCTTGCAGGAGCCACCAGAAGTCAGCAGCTTGATCCTGACATCGACTAGCGAGGAGGAGGAACATCACCAGCACCTCAGCAGCCACGGTTCCATCTAAGATTCACAGAATCACAGAATAACAGAATCAGTAGGTTGGAAGAGACTCACAGGATCATCGAGTCCAACCATTCCTATCAATCACTAATTCCTAACACAATGTCACAGTGAAGGTTGTTTGCAGAAAGAGTTGTTAGGGGTGGGGTTTGTTTGGGGGAAGCTCAAGCCTTCCCACGACCTTTGAAGGCAATTTTTGACTCCAGCATTTTCCAAGGAGCAGAGAGCAGACATCCCCCAAGAGGTGGAGGGGGAAAGCGGAGGGTGGCCGCTGCCTTCTCACAAGGGATGAGCTCTGTGGGGCACGCCATCTCCCACAGGCAGAAGTTACCCATGTCCAGCTGGTCGTCAAAGCACATGCACCTTTACTTTTATGTAGAATTGCTCCTGGAGCAGAACGAAGGTGCCGAGTCCTGCGACCTGGACCCGTTGTCCAGGAAAAAGACAAACCGGCCGCTGGGGAATACACTGGTTATTACTGGTGCTTATTATTGTTAGGGTCCAGAATCTAAGAACGAGACGGCACGGCAAGCTGGTGCAAAAATAAAGTACAGAATTTATTCTCTTGCGCATGAGCTTAAAAACCAGACTGGCCGCCAGGGACACTCTTCAAGGGGAGCGACCCCGGCTGTGCCTGTGGAGTTACATTTATAGTAAAAGTAGGCACATACAAAATTGTTAGTTGCAATCTTCTTGGCTGGTCTAGGGGTACATTCGGTGTAGTCGTGTTACATTCTGATGGACTCCAGCAATCTTTTATTGTCTGTGTATTCTTACCCCAGGGGGTGTGTGCAGCACCCTCCCATCCGAGCATCATCTCAGGGGGCGGAGATGTGCCAGCAGCTGCCAGCCCGGCCGCCCCCTGCCAGAATGGCTTTCACATTCCTGCCTTTGCTTAAGGACCCTCACCGTTATTTCTCCCGGGCTGCAGGGAATGCCAGAGCCTGTCCCTGAGAAGTGGCAGCAGCAGTCAGAGCGGCTGGGAGAGAGATGGCAACAGGGTGAGGGGCTGGTGGCAGAGCAGCCTGAGGAAGGAGATAAAGCCTGGAGACACAGGGGTGTCCTGTCTGCCACAAATGGGATTCTAGATTGTCACAGTCTCGTTGTTGCTTTTTCCAGGTGACTGAGTCATGGCCGGATTCCCCAGCTTCGAGACGTGAGTGAAGCCTCTTATCACAAGGTAGCCTTTTCCTGCCCTTCTCTTTGCTTTTTGATGTGACGTTTGCAGAAGGTGCCTGCTTGTGACAGGCTTGGCTCCAGCTCCTGCAGACCCCTTGGTGACTGGGCTCTGCGGTCCTTTCAGGCTGCGGGGGGCAGTGGTTTCCTTTTGCTAGGGGACGAAGAAAGCCTATTTTGCCAGTGGGACATTGCGGTCCTGATGTGCACTAGGCTGATAGAAATAACCTTCGCTGAAGGCGGTGGATCTTGCTGGAGTCAGCTCCCATCCCAGTTACCGTGGGTAACCACAGTGCTGGGGGAAGACCTGGGCAGAGCACAAGGGCATGAGGACCCTGCCAGTTTCCATCCTCTTGCTGAACCTGTGAAATGTCTGGAGTCAGGACTCCCTCAGGGGGAGTAGCCCTGGCCTCTGGAGGGGATTGCTGCAGGGACAACTGCCTGATGAGCAAAGACCTTTATTTAGGCTTAATGGCTCCTTTACATATGTTAACTGGTGAGAACAGGCGATGTATTCTTTACAGTGAGTGGGTTTTGCTACTTGTTCCCCCCACTAGGTCAGGAA
Source organism: Phaenicophaeus curvirostris (assembly GCF_032191515.1). Taxonomy (NCBI): domain Eukaryota; kingdom Metazoa; phylum Chordata; class Aves; order Cuculiformes; family Cuculidae; genus Phaenicophaeus; species Phaenicophaeus curvirostris. Next base: position 41,414 of record NC_091426.1, read on the forward strand.
TATTATTGGCTGAGATTAACTGTTCATGCGCCGTGGTGTTTCTTCTTGTTACTTTGCTTCTCCTTCTCCCAGCCAAAGTCTTTTCAAGGACAGCCTCCATTTGCCTGTGTCCTTCGGCCTGCAAAAACCTCCACAGCCTCTGAAGGCTGTAGGCCCTGTGATAATTGCTTAAGATTTAACAAAACCAATTGCATGAGTGTTTTGGGTTGGAACAAGGTGTGGGAGCCTTAGAAGGGTGTTATGGTTGCAGCCTGCGGGATGCTGCCAGCTCTATGGGGGAATCGCCCTGGGCAGAGCGGAGTGGATGTGCTTTATCCTCATCAGTGGTTTCTCAGATACCTGTTTAAATTTGCTTTTCTCACATGACTGCTGGGTGTCCAAACGTGTCGATGACTGAGGTGGGCTCTGGAGCAGAAAATTGCCAGCGAAAGACCCTTGACAATTGGTTAAGGATTGCCCTGGACTGCCCAGGAGCTGGGGAACACATCAGACAAGCACACAAGTAACTAGCAACATGCTGCAGCCACTGGCTTCAGCATGACCAGGGTCTCTGTGGAGGAGCAGGGGACCCACCTGTGCCTTTAGAGTGGAGACAACGCAGCTGCAAGCGGGGAGAAAAAGCAGGGAGGAATTTTCTGATGAATGCCTCTGTCAGCACTTGCTGTTAGTGTATGTCTTCAGACATACACACTTAAATCTGGAGTGAAAGGTGCTCTGGCAGGGAGGCTGAGGAAGGATTTTGCCAGGGTGTGTCCAGGTCTCTTCTTGTGTTTCCATGAGTGGCAAAATTATAGTTTCCTGTCTTTCCTTCAGGTTCCTCGGCTGGTGAAGGTCACCACGGAGATCTCACCATATTTCAAGTTGGTCAATCACGATCTTGCCTGGCACAAGGTACCACCTGGCAGGACTGCAACTTTCCACATCCTTTTCATCCCTGAGGAGAACCAGGTGAGAGTGGAGGCCCCAGGAGGGTCATGCCTTCAGTGGAAGATGAGCCTCCAGGGCTGGCTTTGGAACAGGGCATCTGGTTTTGAGGAACTGCGCTGGTTTTAGTGGGGTGGTACTGGATGTAGAACTGGGGGAACCTCTGTCCGTGTCGTGAAGATGATGCTCTCGCAGTCTGAAGGCTCTTCAGTGTTTCAGATTGCTTTTATCCCTCAGTGCTGGGCCATGTCCTTAGCTCCAGCGAGGTTGCTGTGCTGCTGATGGCTTTGAGATGGCTGCCTGGAAGGGCGTGTATAGGAATAAGTAGGCAGACACATCACCCCAGAGCCTGAGGGCAGCTGTCTTGCTGTGCCTGTGTCTTCATGCACGGAATTGGGGTTGCTCTGCCTCCAGGCCCCTATTCCATGCCAAATGCGCATGGCTTTTGCTCAGAGGTTTGACTGTCAGTGCTGTGATCCTTGCGTGTCTGAATCTCAGTGCTGTGCCGTGAGGGGTCAATGCTGCTCTCTTGGCCAGTTACCGGAGGAGGATTTAGTACAGGGCGTGGAAGGGAGGAAGCATTGCAGGGGAACAAAACCAGGCAACATCCTGCTACCTCTTAGCATGGCTCTGTTGGATAACTTCGAGCCAGCAGATGTTTGTGCACCAGGACACAGGGGCAAGATCTCTTTGGGCATACCTGTTTTCTCATCTTTCATTTGGTGTTTAGATTTAGTTTTGCAACTTGTGCTACCCTCAAAGAGCATGGATATAGAGAACTAAAGAGAAAGTACCCTGTGATCTCTAGCTCCCCATGCTTGTGGAATTATCTGTTTCTTTGGAGAGACTGAGAAATGATTTAACATCATTAATATTTAGGGTAAAAATTTTGCTGGCTTAAGGCAGTTCTGCAAGCAACCAAGCGACACGAGCTTCATGTCACTGAGACAAGCTTTGCCAAATACACTGGTTCCTTTAAAATATGATTTATTAGTAACAAATAGTGTTCATTTTTGGGATGGAAGAGATAAACTTGTACCCAGGAAAGGCGAAGTGCCGCTCTTCAATTTTAGAGAGGCAGCAGCGCGACATATGAACATGGCCACAAACAGAAGCAGGGCGAGGCAACCCCAGAGAGCCCTGATGTCCAATACTTTGTCCCTTATCTTACCCTTGAGTAGGTGAGTGTGTGGAGTAGGGAGCTCTGCCAGTGAGAGCTCCTCTGCACAGCTTCCGCCACACTAGGCGGTTTCTGCTGAGGAGCACGGGGGAACTGACAGTGGAATAGAAATGTTGGATAAATTGAATACAGTTTTGTCTTGTTCTTGGTGGAGTGTGAGTCCCTGCAGTACCAGGGTGCTGCAGCTCGGCTGGAAGTGCATCAGCAGCGAGGTCAGGAGGGGCACAGCGCCTGCAAAGCCTCCTGTGCTGTGCATGCAGTTGCCTGTGTGCAGAATACCTGTTTTTCTTTGTGGGAGGTGTCCGAGTGCTGCCTTTGAGCTTTCTCTGCCTCTCTGCTGTTGTATCATCCCCAGGGACTGTGGATATCCCCATGAACTGGGATGAAGGTACAAACTCCTCCATCATGGCTGGAGTCCTCGTGCCGTGGGGTTGATTTACAGAATTGTCTTGCTTTGAATTTGTCCTGACATCTCCTGACAAAACTCTGCAAGCTGCAGCAAAGTTTTATACTGCAGTGATGTCTCCAGCACAGCATGCAGCAAGACTGATTCTGTTAGATTGAAAGGGAAAACACAGGAAGGCACCTCGGGTGCCTTTGGGCTGTCTGAGATGTTGCATGGCAGCAGCAGCTCTGGGAGCTCGGCTCAGGCAGACCAAATGCCGTGTTCAGAAGCAGGTAAGCTCCGAGCTACTGAAAGAGACATTTAAGACGGTGTCATCAGCTATGTCTGTGTAAGCAAGTGCAACCAGAGATGGGCAATCAAAGTGATTGGCATTGAGGCCCTGACAGTAACGCTTAGTGGTCCAGGAACTTTGTTTTGCAAACAGAATAAATACTGCTTTTGATCTTTACCCTGGGAGTGATCTTATTAGTCTCTGGATTGCCACACGGCTAAATGAATCCACTTCCCCCACCCCGAGTCAGGCCTGGATGTGAGCGTGTGGCTCGGGGGCCCAGGGTGTGACAGTTGGTCTGGCCCCTGGGACCAAATATTCCTAAGCAGAATGAGCTCGAAAGCGGAGCTGAGTGGGCACTGGCTTCAAAACTGCACTGCAGCCTGAGAGCAGAGTGCTAACATGGGCACAGGCAGAATCATAGAATCATAGAATAACCAGGTTGGAAGAGACCCACCGGATCACCGAGTCCAACCATTCCTATCAAGCACTAACCCATGCCCCTTAGCACCTCGTCCACCCGTGCCTTAAACACCTCCAGGGAAGGTGACTCAACCCCCTCCCTGGGCAGCCTGTTCCAGTGCCCAATGACCCTTTCTGTGAAAAATTTTTTCCTAATGTCCAGCCTAAACCTCCCCTGGTGGAGCTTGAGGCCATTCCCTCTTGTCCTGTCCCCTGTCTCTTGGGAGAAGAGGCCAGCACCCTCCTCTCTACAGAAGATGCAGCAAATGCCTGGTGTACAGGTTGATGGCCTTTTCTTCCAGAGCTTTGTCTCTCCCAGATTTCCTGGAGAGTGCTAGAATATGCTAGTAGCTGGCTTGCAACCTCCTGGCCATAAGTAGCTCCAGAAATGCTTACAAACCTCTGCCAGCCAAACATGCCCATTCTCTGGGCTCACATGCACACGGTTTTCCCACGGTCCCTTCATCAAATGCCTGGCGTGGGCTGTGTTGTGGGCAGCCTGCATTGCTCCTTTTGGTCTCAGAAGGCAGTCACCAGTTTTCCAGTTACCTGGAAATGGAAATGCTTTGTTGACACCACATCTGCAAGGAAACCAGTTCAGCTGGCTGGTGAGGAGTGGAGAGTTGCTTAGTCCCAGAGGTCTTGGTGTCAGAGCCAAGGTCAAGACTGCAGCAAAGACCCTGCTGTCTGACTGGGGCTGCCTGAGTGACCACAGTTTCTTCTCCATCAAAACAAGGCTCAGAAGAGGATTTGACTTTTCTTCTGTGAATTGTGAGGGTCCAAGAGAAGCTTCCCCCAAAGCCTGGCAAGGCAGTTGAAGCAAACTTCTAGGATGCTCTTTGAGCAGGCTGCTGCTTTTCACTGTGGGAAATACGTAGGCAGGAACCTGTCAATCACTCCACAGTTTTCCTCTGGGATTTCCAGATCTCCTTGTCACCACCAAAATAAATACCCAGGACCTGTTTTTAAGGTGACAAATTGACCACTAGCAAAGCACTAAACCAAGTAACTTTTCTAAGTGTGGTTGTACAAGAGCCACCTAGCCCAGCTGCCGCGTGCAGGAGTGTTTCATTTGGCTTATCACTAAGCACTAAAGCACTGAGTTTTGTATCTGTCAGCCAAGAGCTGTTTAGCTGGCAACAGATCATTGTCATCACTCATATGAATTTGGAGAACATCAGCACACTTTTGTAATTATTTCCAACACATTGCACAGAATTTGTCTGCTGGGCCAAGCAGGCAGTTTACAAGCTTGGATTACAGCCCAGATTCCCAGACTACATTGCTTGGGAATAGAGAAAACCTCCATTAAGTTCACCTTGATAGGCTTCCATTAATGGTGATAAATTTAGCTCAGCATTTAATTGTTCAGGCTGTAAATGGGATTCTCCTTTTGTTACCATGGGGTAGTATCTAGTGTATGTTTGCATTCATTGAGATTTGTGTGATGTTTCCTTTGCCCAGAGCAGCTTTCATTGCAATGCTGATAAAATGGAACCTTTCCTAGCCTCAGCCAGGCTGTTTTTTGAAGGTAAAAAATGAATGCTGAAAATTAAACCATAATTATTCTTTGGTCTTCAAGAAACGCTTTCATTCTCCCTGTCTGATTTATAGCCTGTGATGTCATTGGAACAGGTATTGCCTTGACATTTGCATCTATTGAGGTGTGGTTTGTAGGTGGCAGAGTTCCTGAGGCAGTCAGGGTCAAGTTGTGTGTGCAAACAGTTCTCACCACCTCTGCGCTCTTCAAAAACCATTCTCTGACTGTATTGCTCGCAGCCAGACTCTTGAGTCTCACTGCAGAGAGCTGGGTGGGGAGTCTGGAGGAGAGGAGGTCGTTTTATACCACAGGATCTTCTGAAGTGCTGGATCCCTTCAGAAAGGAGAGTCAGCAGCTCTGTTGCTGATCCTGGGTGTTGGGGTTTGCTTCTGCTGACTGTGGTTTGATTGTTCCTTGCTTGCCTAAGTGAGCTGAAGTGAACTAGACTGCAAAAGGAATATAGTCCTCAAGTCTCCCACAGTAATGCTGATATCTCTGTTTGTGTTGCAGCCCTTTCTCTGTCGATCCCTCCATTGGGAACCTTGGGATTGGTGAGGCCACACAAGTAACAGTGGAATTTCACCTGCTGAAAACCAGGAATCATTCCAGGTCCCTGGTAGGTCACTATGACACCGGTAAGCGCTGCATGCTGCACACTCTCAGCTTCCTTCAAAACAGTTATGATGCAGTTATTTTGAAATAAACTTTAAGACGGAGAGCAAATGATTACTTGAGGGATTGTCTCTCTAGCTTCAAAGCATGCAAATAAGCTAAATGCTGTTGAGATGAATTGCTAAAGTGAAATGGAAATATTTAATCACTCAATTTAATCAAAAGCTGCTTATTGCAGGCATAGAGCAGGGCACCAGGCAATGTCACCCAGCCTCACCTGGCAAGCCCTGGCTGCTTTGTCCTGCACTAAGTCAGACTCCCTGTGATTCACATACAAAAAGCAGCCATGTGGCTCTTTCAGAAACACCACCAGCAGACTGTTTATTACAAAACAGGAGCTCTAAGAACAAGCCCGCAGTTTGGGAGGTTGGGAGGCATTTTCTGTGCTTTGCTGTGCTGACTTGCTTGGCTCACCAGTGGCAGCATATCCCAGTACCTCATGCTGCTGTCAGTGTGACTTAGGCAGGATCAGGTGCGCGTTATATAGGTTTAATTTTTGCCGTGTGCTGCTGCTTCTCTTGTTCCTCTGAACCTCCCTTGTCTGCCCATGTACCCCCAGATCCCTTTGCTGGTCAGCACCAAGGGGTCCGGAGAAACACAGCCCTAGTGGCAGGTCTGCATGAGGCTCTACGTGAGGCCTGGCTGAACTGGGACTCCTCAGTCACCTGAATGACCTCAATCCAGAATTCCTTGTGACCTGAGTGGGATGGCAACCCAAAGGCCACCTGGGCACATCTGAAAAATCTCACTGTCAGTAGTGTCACAGCGTCACCTTGGGGCTCGATGTCTACAACTACCCAGAAAAAGGGTGCTTAGTGTGGTGTCCAGGACATCCTCTGGCAGTCCACATGCAGCTGTCAGGATGTGGTAAATGTTCTGGTCTGTGAAACTGTCAATACTGCAAAGAGCCCTAACACTTCCTTCTGCTACTGGTGGTTTGCTCTGTTGTAGTATCAGCAAGTGAGGTGAGCAAAGACTCCGCTGTGCTTTGTTCCAGGTGAAGATATCCACACAAGACTTTATGGATGGGCTGTAGATGCCAGCATTGAGCTGGAGAAGGGCTCCTTGACAATTGAGAAGACTTCCCTTACTCTGGCAAACTGCAGCTCTGTGGTCCTCCACAGTGGAAGTGAAATTACAGCCCACTTCCAGTGGAAGGCTGCTGTTCCTCGGGAACGGGAGGATCAGCAAAAGCTGAGGTTTGTTTGCAAAACTCCTTTCAGCTGGATGCTCTGCACAGGCGTAAAACTAACGTATGGCCTCAGAGTGATGTCGGTGCTTTGGAAAGGTTTAGGACGAGTAAAGCATTCACGGTGTCAGGGGATGCCACTGAGCTCCGAGATAACAGAGCTGAGCACTTCCCATTCCAGTTCCACCCATGCTCCAGCTAAGGATTATATTTTGTGGAGAAAAGTTTGCTTGCAATGACTAGAGAGCAAATTGGTGTTTTGTGGGAGCAGAGACCACTGAGGTCCAGAGATCCCTGAGCTCCAGAGGGTCCATGAGGCTGAGGAATGTAGCTTCAGGGAGCAGAACTATTGTGACAGTGACTGCAGTTGCTTCTGCTCCAGCTTTGATAATGTGGCAACTGGTTTCCCAGCAGGGTGCAGGACAGAGTGCTTTGGTCTTGGTTTCTAGCAGAATGAAGTGTTTCTGCCCTTCCTTAGAGTCTGGTGAGAGTTTGGAGGTGGAGAGTTCTGTAGGGAAGGTAGGAGAGCACAGAGCCGAGAAGCGCATTTGGGCTTCAGCTGCCCGTGTCTTCCTGGTAGTGAGAGGTGGGGCAGGTTCTTCAAAGGGCATCATTGGTGAAGCTTTGCAGTTGCCGTTTAGGTCAGCACAGAGAAACACTTAGAGCTGGGTGAGTGAGTTAGAAATTACACACAAAAGCTTGGGTGACTTGTGAAATTCTTGTGTGGCTTCTCAGCCTTGGGTGGATTTAGGTCTCTAGGAGTTAGTCTGAACCCATCATGGTTAGGAAACTGTCCTAAACTTGCGTGATTTTTTCAGGGCTTCTGAGCAAATAAGGTTAAGTGTAATTAGGTCAGAAATGCCTTGAAGGCCAAAACGAGTTTTCCACTGCTCTCTATTTTTAATTACCCAGTGCATGGCTTCCGTGGAATCTCAGTGTGTTAAAAGAAAACCTCTTGAACTTCTCTTGATACTTCCCCGGGCCATTCCTTTTCCGTCTCTTCCTACCTGCCTATGTCTCAAAGTGGACCCTGAGTGATCCTCTTTCCCCTCATGAGCAACCAGGTTTCCCCACAGTCGACATTGACCCTTGTTGTTTTTTTCCTAGTTACATTTGATCTTGCACCAGTTTGTGTCCTCAACGCTGACCAGGAGGTTTTGTTCTTCCTTACTCGCAATCTTAGGGATGTCCATAGCTCCAGGGTCACTGTGCTGCTCTAAGAGAAACTTTTGAGGTCTTGGAGCAGGGAGGAGGCAGCGTGGGACTCTGCACTAGGATGTGACCCAAAATGACCTGGATTGTTACGAGGTCTGTCCAGGGATTTGCTCTGTCCCCCTCCTGCAGGACTTTCTGGGCTGTAAGGGTGGAATTATTGTCTGTGGATGGGTTGAGTTGAGGGTTGTCCATCTCAGAGACTGGAAGCCCTCCCCATGCACAGCATCGTCTGTCAGCCCTGGAGAAACATTTCCCAGTGCGCTGCATGGGAGTGAGCCAAAGTGAGGGGTTTTGGTGTTGGTGACAGCATTTGCCCGTGGCTCTGTGTGCAGCTCCGTAGCTGTGGTTCCCTCCTATCTGTGTTTGAATTCAGCTGGGTAGCAATCGCTATCCTGTTCTTACTGCTGCGCCTCCATCTGCTGCACATGCAGCCTTCCAGTTCTCCCTCAGAGATGTCTCCTGCTGGTTAGTCACAGCCAGGGGACGGGCGTGGGAAGGGAGGAGAGCAGTATGCCAGCTGCGCTGCAGCAGAGTCCCTTTTCTTCTCTTGGTTGTGAATGATTCCTGCTACAACTAGCAAGTGTGGGAGAGATCATCTGCATCAAAGCTCTGCATTGAAGGCCAAAAAGGAAACAGAAAAGGTGGTTTAAGGCTAGAATCACAGAATGGTTTCAGTTGGATGGGACCTTAAAGATCATCCAATTCCAACCCCCTGCCATGAGTAGGGACACCTCCCACTAGATCAGGTTGCTCCACGCTCTGCCTTGGTGGAGGGAATTGGGTTTTCACAGCACTGTCTGCAGCAGCTCTGATGCCGGGCAAAAGGGTTTCAAAAGGCTTTTCTTTTGAATGAAGTGTTTGAATTCAGAGGCCCTTCCTTTCTCAGGGCCTCTGTTTTCATGCATGTAACCCCATTAAATTTCACCAAGTTGTTGCGATACCTGAATACATTCATCTGCTTTTTGAGTGTTCTGGGATCCTGTGCTGGAAGGCAGAACTTGTAAGTGTGGAGTAAAACTGCCTGCCGTGCCGGTGGGCAGCAGGTGGCAGTTGGATCCCTGGGGACCCCGTGGCAGAGGGTCAGCCCCTTGCTGAGCTGCTGCTGTTCCTCCTCGAGTGCGTTGCTGCCCTTGTGCTTACCTGATGGTCACTGCAAAGATGTTGCTTCTTAAATGATCTGCTTGGTTTGTCTCTCCCTGCAGGCTGTGCCACAGGCTGCAGAGGCGGGAGAACGAGACGGATTGTTCTCTCAGGAGTGCACAGAAGTCCCCACTCTCCGAGAACACGCTCCCCTTCTCTCCCGCGGCTTCCAGAAGCAGAGGGAGAAAGTGCAAGGAGACTCCCTGCTTTTCTCCAATGATGTTTTCACCATTGACCCAGTGGTAAGTGACAGCTGAGAGGCTCCCTTCCTTCTCCTTCTCCTCCTCCCCTTCTCCCTGACAAGGTCACTTGGCAGATCCCACATCAGCTGGTTGGATGTGCTGAGAAAGAACACTCCGGGTTTCTCTCATGGGGCTGGGAGAACTTATTGCAAAAACCATTTCTGAACTGCGGGCATCTGGCAGGCGGTCAGAGCTGCCTAAAACTGATCTCTGTTGCGAGGGCCATAAATTGAGGGCACTTAAGTGTCCTTACAGCCTTCAGAGGTATCAGGGTTCATTATGTACTTGTAGGTATCTGTGCAGGGGCAGGGTGTCAGTGCAGCACCTTTGCAACCTGGAATGGAAAAATACATTTGATTTGCTCAATCTTTTCTAATCTAAATCAAAGCGTTTGTGTAGCCATAGTGGCATAGGGATACAGTGGAAGATTTGGAGGAGAGAGGTCCCTTAGACTGCCTGGTACTTCTGAAGAAATCCTGCCTGATTTGCTGGAGTATGAGTCAGTTTGGTTCCTTCTCTATAGCCTGAATTTAACCAAATGCTTCTGCCAGGTGCTGGTAAGGGTGGGGGACTTAGAAAGTTTATTTTGCAGCTGATTCCAAATGCTCTTATAAATTTTGGTGACGGGTGTTGTTGGCTACTTTCTCTGCACTGATGCTCTGAGTAAGTGCTCCAGGTGCGGAGCTGAAAACAAGAAATGCAATATTTGAAGATGCATGATTTGTCTTGTGTTTTAGTAGGGAGATGTCTTGCCAAATTCTCCGGTTGAAATTAACGTGATCTTTAAACCCCAAGAAGCCAGAGTCTATCAACGAACAGTCTACCGCGACATCTCAGGTACGGCTCCTTTGTCTTCTGTCAGGCCCAGGGAAGGCGAGGCACAGTCTTCCAGCTCCCTCTGCTCTTGTGTAATTGCTAGGAAGAGTCAGCGACCAGCAGGGTTGTGCTGGCACGTGCCCACTGTCCCTGTGGTTTCCAGGTAGCCTTCTGTCCCAGACCAGCCCTCAGGATGCCTGGCTCTAAGCTTGGCTCACTGATCCCAGAACCATCAAAGCATGAATTTGCCAGGGCTTTGCCAGCATTTGCTCTCCTGTGAGGTGTCTGTGAAGGCCAAAGAACTACAGAGCAGAAGAGCTTTAATGGACAAGTACAATGCTCCTGTAGCCCATTTCCTTCCACGATGAGTCTTTATTATGCAGATGCATCATCAGACTACTGAGGTGGTAGGAGCTGAGTTACCACTGTGCTCCCAGGGCCCAGATCACCTCCCACTGCCCAGATGCTGCCAGACCTAAGGCGTCTGAGCCCTGCTGAGCACAGGGTGTCTGTGAAAGGACCTCCTCTGGCCAGCACGTGCTTCTCTCCCTGCGTGGGCGTTGTCACCTTGTAGCTCTGAGTCCGTGGTGCGTATGGGTAGCATTGCACAGGGCTGGCTGGGAGCAGCAGGGTGAGCACCCTTCCTGGAAATCAGAGTTCAGGCAGTCTGTTAGACAAGCTTTATGCTCATGCCATCTTTCAGAAGTGCTGTCAAGTCTTTTTCTGGGAGCAGTTGTCATTGCCCTACCCAGCTTCGCCCTTCACAGCAAGCTGTGTGATTCAGGTTACTTTGTCCTTCCCCTGCATCTCTGCATGGTGCTCCTCTGGGTGGTTTTCAGGAGCAGGGCATGGCTGTCTACCTTCCATCCAGGGAACGTGATGGTTTTCCCCCTCTGAGAGGAAGAGGTGGGAGGCCCGTGATCCCCAGCTCCCATTCTGGAAGGTGAAGAAATGACTGACCCAGCTGCTTTGTTTCTTTCCTGACTGCTCTGAGCTGACAGATACACATGTGATGGAGCAGCTTTAAACAGTAACTGTGCAGGGTTTACTGGGCAAACGCTCCCTGTGGTGATGACACAGGGCTTGTGTCAACAAGAAGTCTTCCTGCCCACCAGCTGCAGTTGTTGGGGCTGTGGAAGGAAAGGGTTGATTTGAAAAGATGCTCCCAGGCGTTCCTCACTCAGTGCTGTGCTCCTGGCTCTGAGGTTCTTGTACTGGTGCTAGCGGTGTCCCTCACATTGCTGCAGGGCACTCTGGGGGTTGTGGCAGGAAAGCTTTTTTGTTGCAGACAAACAGGAAAACTACTTGTGTGCAAGCTTATAACTGGTCTGGGAGTCACAAGAAATAGAGCTGGCTAACTAATGTGTGTTTAGCAAGAGGAGCCTGTTCTTGAGAAACCCTGATGGGCCCTGGGGAGAGGTGAACTCTTCCACTGGCTCCTTGGGAGAGGACCTCTAGCTGGTCATTTGAATGACGTGCCTACCCCTATCCCTTACAAAATAGAGCTGAACCACTCGATTGTCAGGATGGAAACTGTCCCAGAGCCGAGGTGCCTGGTACAAAGAGTTTAAAGAAGAAAATGATGATCTTTAACTAGAGGATCAATTATTTCTGCTTCTTGGCTTCTCTCACTGCCTTGTTCATGCATTTGGGTGCCAGTCACAAATCCCTTTGGAGCATGATGTGCGGGTGGCATGCATGCCTCTTGCTGGGATTATCTGGCAGCTTTGCTGCAGTTGCAGTACCGTGAACTTTGCAGCTGGATCTCCTGCCTCACTGGAAAGGGACTGCTGGCCTCAGCTTTTTTTGCAGGTCCATCGCTAATGGCTTAGCAGATGCTTCTGGATTGGTTCTTTACAGAACTGATCAGCACTGGTCACTTGGCAAAACTGGCAGTTAGGCAGTGGTCTGAAATTTGCTCTTGGAACATATTTAAGCTCAAAACGAACTTTCTTAATTATTCATGCAAATAAAGCTGTGGCTCTTGGGCGCTGGGAGGGAGCAGGCGATGTGGGGCTCAGCTGCTGAAAATTCATTTTTGTGTTCGTCTGTACACAGAACTGCAATTGGTTAAACTTTGAACTGATTGGTTCAAAATTAGGCAGCGGCCCAAGGGCGTACCTCCTGCGGGTCCTGTATCTTCTCCTGGAGCATCTAGAGCTGGTCCCTTCCAGCCTGGAGTCAGGGACTAACATGGAGGCAGCCTGGAAAATCCAGGATGACAGAGGGAAATATTGTACTGAAACAGAAATCTCTCCCCAGGCCGTGAAGCCAGGCTGCCCCTCCACATCGCAGCTGAGCGCATTGGGCCCCAGCTCTGGTTCAGCTACGAGCAACTGGACATTGGGGACGTTTCTGTTGGATGGGCCCGCAGCTGTGAGGTGAGCAGTAGGGGTACACGGGAATTGGGGTGGATCCCGATGGCTTTCTGGGAACTGTGAGCCTTGTGGACCCACGGGATTTCTGGCAACACAGGCAGTTGTGGGCAGGGAATATTGACATAACAGTCCAATGGTGGGGGGTGGGGTGGTGTCAGAGAATGTGGATGCTGTTTGATGGGGTCCAAAATGTGCATGTGTTGTTCATGAAGCCCTAATCCCTGCCTTTGGGCAACCTCCCTTTGAGGTCAGCTGGGAGGCTTCATGCAAAAAAACCCCAGCACCTTGATGCAAAAGCAACAGTGGATCAAAAGCCACTTGAGTCTTGGGACATCTCTGGCTCTAAAGAGAGCAAAACATTTCTGGAAAGAAGCAGAGAACTGTCTACATATTTGCAAATTTGCCCGTCCTCCCCCCACTGTCAAGACTTTTGCAAAAAACCAAGTTAGAGCAAAGAAAAGAGGTAGAAAATGAGGTGATACACCATGCCAGATGCTTTCAAAAGATGGACTCTGGCAGGCGAGGACACATTAAGGTGTTTTCTTACCAAAACATTGTGCTCTCTGCATTTTTAATGCTGGTACTTTATTGATTCTCTCTGTATCAATTTATCAGTATCATTACCTGAGAAAATATGAATAAGTAGGTGATGTTAGTGCCACACTGAGCAGCAAGTGGCAGAGCTTGCCCCTGAAGCAATTAGGAACATTCCAGCTCGGTTCTGGGTGGGCTTCTTGGTGACAGCATGCAGGCAGATGTGGGCCCTCCTTCCCTGACATGGAAAGAAGTTCATCTTGGCAAATGCTGCGGGATTGTGTGAGTCGTTCAAGGCAGCTGATCTACTGAGTGTTCAAGAAAATAGGCGTGGTTCTGAATTTGCAGTTATTCTCGCAATGGTAAATTCATTTGTGTTGGCTGTATTTAGGGAAGAGAAATTCTTTGGAGTAGATGGAGCAGCTCTGCACCTCCTGCTCCTCCTTTCCTGATGTATCAGTCTAAACAAGGATGGAGAAACTGTCACGTTGAAGTTAAAATTAAAAAAAAAACCCTGACTGATGTCCTGTAGCAGAGCTGGAGAGCGTTCCTGAGGTTGGTTTGAGTGCAGCCCCAAGGTATCTGCGGCAGGCAGTGACCTTGTCGGCTGCAGTGGAAGCTGAGGGTATTCTGCCTTTGGCAGGACCAAACTGACCTGGGGCAGAAGCTGTTGTGGGTGAGTCAGACACGAGGCTGCAGTTGGCCTTCAGGGTTCTTAGGGACAGGGCTGCATTGACGGGGTGATGCTGTGCAGCTCCTCTGCACTGCAAGTCGACGCAGACTGCTCTGTGTCAGTGGGCTAAACCCAGAGTGACTCTGTTCATGTGAAGTTATCACTGCTTTGCTTGAAAAAAAACAAAGGCAGAACTTGTCTTGTTTGTATTTTCTTTGGCTTCAGCGAAGCACGGCCCATCAGCCTTCTGAGAAATGGGAGATTTCTTAATGTGTTTCTGTTTTGTATTCTTACTGCTGCAGGTGTTCCTGTTTAACGCAGGAGACATGGATGGTGCCTTCAGCCTGATACCTCCAAGTACAGCTCTGGGCTCCTGCTTCACCTTTTGTCCCCAGAAGGGCATTGTTTCACCGGATGGGTTCCAAGTCATCAGGATCTCCTTCAGTTCCACCATCCTGGGGAAGTTCACGGAAGAGTTCAGGTTCCGGGTGAATGGATCTGCTGAGCCTCTGACTTTGACTGTTGGGTAAGGAGGGATGTAGGAGCTCTTTGGGCACATCTGTAGCCACCTCTGGATAATCATCTCCCACCAACCTCATTTTGTGATGAAGCAGAGGTCTTGTCTAAGGTCTTAGTGTGGGGTGTCTAGGATCAAGACGAAGACGAAGAGCCAAGGCTTTTTAAGCTTCACTCCAGTTTGAATCCTGCAATTCCAGCAGCAAATGAAGCGCAGTTCTTTATAAGGGGAAGTGACTGTGCCTCTGATGCTCTCAATAGCCAGTGTAGCTCTGAAAGCCTTGAGTCCCTGTGGGAAGCAACTTTGCCTTCCTGGTGGGTTGCTCTGCAATTTTCCGAGATGCTGTGTGCATGGAATTTGGCAGCAGCGGGTTCTTTCTGTGACCCTTTGCTACCCCTGTGTGAGACCCCCAGGGCTTGAAGTGATATCTGTGATGGGAAAGAGTTTGCCTGAAGGCTGCAGGGGAAAGGTGTGGAGTTGCCTGCTGCCCAGCCCGGGCTCCAAGGACCTGGAGTGATTCCTTCCTACAGGGAGCTCATTCCCCCGGGGGCCCTGGCAGACAGTGGGATGGTATCAGCTCTGGGCAGCGATGGTCAGAGACGTCCCACCTGAACACACAGCAGGGCCAGCAGGGCCTGGGAGGTGGCTGACGGCTGGGCCAGCCTGGGGCGATTCTGCAGCCAGAAGCAGTGTTTTTAAAATCCTCTGTTAAAAATCCATACAAAATGGGAAGCAGCAGCCTCGGCTTCGTCTCTCATGCTATAAGCTGTCTTCCCAGCGCTTGTGCAGCCAGAGCTCCGGAGCCTCCTTTCTGCAGACAGAAAAGGGCTGATGGGGGAGTTGGGAAGCCCAGCAGCAAATGCTGTCCCAAGGACTTGGGTATCATCCCATAGGCTGGTGCCATTGCAAAAGAAAACCCTCACCAAGCCAGGGGGAGAAGGGGAAAAGAACAACTGATGATAGGAGTGGCAAAGCTCCTTTCTCGGGATCCAGGCAGCCTGCGAGCTTGTCGCAGTCAGTCTTAAGCATGGGCTGGGGGACAATGTGGTGTTGGCAGGAAAGCTGGTACTGGGTGCTCTGGAGCTCCGGGGCTGCCTGCGCCTCCTCAGCATCCAGGCTGCCGGGCTGCTGCTGTTGGGAGGCACTAGATCAAAACAGTAAAGAAATGAAGGGACTCCATGGTTGATAGGCAGTGCTATAGACCTATGCAGTGCTACAGGCTAGAAGTCTGGCTTGAGAGCTGCCTGGAGGAGAAAGACCCGGGGGTGTTGCTTGACAGCTGACTGAACATGAGCCAGCAGTGGCCCAGATGGTCCAGGTGGCCAGTGGCATCCTGGCTTGTATCAGAAACGGCGTGACCAGCAGGTCCGGGGAGGTTCTTCTCCCTCTGGACTCGGCACTGGGGAGACCGCCCCTCGAATCCTGTGTTCGGTTCTGGGCCCCTCCCCACAAGAAGGGTGTTGAGGCTCTGGAGCGAGTCCAGAGAAGAGTGAGAAAGCTGGTGAGGGGGCTGGAGAACAGGTCAGCACCCTCCTCTCCACAACTTCCTTTTAGGTAGTTGTAGAGAGCCATGAGGTCTCCCATCAGCCTCTTCTTCTCCAGGCTAAACACCCCCAGCTCACTCAGCCGTTCCTCATAAGGCACAGAGCCATCATTTGTTCAGGGTCCTTCACGGGGCCAGCAGTGACCCGAGGGCCAACCCTGCATAGCACAGAGCTCTGAGCCGCATCGGTGGCTCTCAGCTGCTTTGCCTGGCTGCCTCCTGTCCACATGGATGTCATGCTGAGCATGACGGTGACTGGTTGATTTGAAACTCACCGTGGCCCTGAGACCAGATTTTGCTGATCTGAGTGGTAATGCAAGCTGAAAGCTTAGCACGTCCCTAACCAAGCTAACCCTTGTCTTTCTCCTCACAGGGGCTGTGTCTTTGCACCAGCTGTTCATTTTGCTGTACCTTCCCTCGATTTTGGTGATGTCCCCTTTGGTGAGTGCACCCCGGGCTGGGACCTTGAGTTGAGAGGTCTGTGTGTGGCCATCGTGGAGCACTGCAGCATGAGAACATCCCTCACTTGTGTTCCTCCCCAGCGGCCTTTGGGGTGTTAAACCAGGGCTGCTGGTTGCTTAGGCAGTATTCAGCCGCCGTGAGATCAAACGGGACCAAAGGAGTAGAAAGTCAGTGTGTCCTGATATCCCTCGTATCTGTCCAGCCCCAACCGCGTGATCCCTGGCGGGAGAATAACTGTGCAAGCCCACATCCCAGAGGGGCCCAGGGTGTGGGACTGCAGGAGAAGGGAATTTACGCCACATACGAGCCTGTAGCTGCTCTGGGTGAATGTTCCTGATGCAAAGCAAGGCCCCAGTTCCCCACCTGACCTTCAGCGTGAGATGTTATGCAGCACTGCAAGGGCACCTTGTTATCACCAGCCAGCAAATATGCCCCAATGATGGCTCTTCATCAGGCACTGATGTCCTTGGAGATGTGGGCTCCTTCCCTGCTGACAGAGCCGGTGGCTGAGCAACCAGAGCATCTCCACTGAAATGCAGGTTCTGGTTTTGCATCTCGGTCTCAGAAAAGGCTTTTTACTGAGATGATCTCCAGTTTAGGTGCAAAATCACTTGTGGATTGATTGAAGGGCTGTTATCATTCTGTGCCCCAGGTGCTTCTGTTCATGGACCATTTAACAAATCGAAGGTCAAGTGGCTTCTTGTGGAGTGGCCTGCAAGTTGTCCCGTGCTAGGTCTGGTTGACAAAAAACATGAGATGCCTTAAGGATCCTAAGGAAACCGCATTGGAATGCTTTTCATCATGCTGTAGTTCCCAAGCTCCTCCATCCTTTGTCTTCCTGTAGCTTCTCCTCAGTGCCAATACGCTACTTGTTCACAGAGTTAAGAGGGGATTTTATGGATTCAATGTTCAGAATAAGGGGTCTGTCTGGGTGCGCACTCATAAGTGAAATATAATTCCTGCTGTTTTGGGTGGGGGTGTGAGAGAGCTCCTCAGTTAAAGAGAAAGAAACCTCTTGTGTTCAGCATTGCTAAGAGCAGGCATTACCAAGGAGGCAAGCTCTGTGATCAGCATCAAAGGGAACTTCAGGGACAATTAATTACTTGCCTAGTTTCTCAAATTGGCTGTAATTCAGATACAAAAGAGCTGAACTCCAAGCACAGTTTTATCATAACAGGGTATTCACACTAGGAATCCTTGGAGAGTTGGGTACATAAATTCATCCTTGGGTTGTTTTCCTAGGCTTCCCTTGCACATTGTCCTGTCGCCTCATTAACACCTCCTTGAGGCCCATGAGCTTCAACCTTCGCATTCCTGGGGACGGCTGCGGAGCGCCCAGTGTCACCAGTTATGCTCTGATGTCGGACGACACTTGCCTGTCCTGGAGAAGTGGAGCCCAAGTGAATATCAGGCCAACTGAATTTACCATAACTCCCCGCAGAGGGACCATCCATCCCCAGGAATTCTTGGATATCCAGGTATGGGAACAGTCTAGCCATACGTGCTGGAGCAGGTGGAGCTGGAGCTTTGCTGTTGTATGAGAGGGTTTTGGTGCTGCTAGCATACACAAGTCAGATACGTGCCCTAGTGTTAGGCTTTTCTTGGCTGGGTTACTGTGGGGCATTTCTGCAGGAGCACCATTTTCTCTCCAAAATCACAAGCTGAAGGTCTTGTACTGTATTGTCAAGGAGAGAAGCCATTCGTGTTTTGAGAACTGCTTAGAGCAATTTCTTTGATTTACTGTGGACAGAGGAAAGATGAGGACAGAAGGTGGCTGTTATGAAAAGAGAGATGTCATTGCATGAAACGGTTTGTTTTTCTGCTTGGTCTGATTTTGCCTCTCCTGTTGAGCAGAAGGAGCTGTATTCACTGCACAGATCTCCAGAGCAGGCTGAAAAAGCTCTGGGACCTGTGAACTGCACAGTGTAGCTGGGCCACAGTTTGCCCTCAGCTTCCCACTGTAAGCTTGAACTCATTTTTATGATGTCAACAGTTTTCCTCTGGTTTTACATTATTGTAGTTGAGATTAAAAAGTGGTCCCTTAATTTTAATGCAGTATTGAGTAGAGCAGTAGCCCAAGTGTGTTTTGATTTAGCTCATATGTGCTCTGATAACTGCACGGTATGTTTAACAAAGTAGCTATTGTCAGAAGACTGTTATCACTCCTTTAGATTGTGCTCTACACGTGGACCAGTAGAAGAATTAGGGCAAAATCCTCCCTTTCCTTACCATGGAAGGAGAACTGGAGGACACCATGCATAGCCAATGGCTTTTGGGAGGGATGAAGCTTTTGCTGCTCTTCTCTTCTACCAGGTCACTCTGCGTTCCAACACTGTGAAGAGTTACAAACTGGCACTGCTGGTGCACGTGGAGGGCTTTGGCAGGAAGGTGTCATCATTGCTCATCACTGCCAGGTATCTTTACTTTCTTTGCAGCTCATTGTCTCTCTTTGTGTGTTCACCACCAGCACGCTGCCTTGCACAAGCTTTGCTGGCTGCAGCTTCCAAGAAGCAGCACTGCTTAGCTAGCCAGCTCTGCCCAGCCAGATGTGAGAGCGTCAGTGAAAAGCAGCCCACGTTGTGAAGCACCTGGGCTCCAGTGGACAGGCACGGCCCTGAGCCTTCTCCTAAATGGAACAGTAATTATAGTCATTATTGGCCTGGATTTTGGTGCTTGAGGTGTAACAAATTTCCAAAGGGCCACGTCTCCTCCTTTGTGCAAGTGCTAGAGTTGTGCTGGGTTGCAATCAAAATGCAAATATTGGTTGGGGTGCAATGAGCCTGCTGAAAGCTGCTGTCTGGTTCAGTTAATGAAGGTGCGTGCAGGTGGGGAAGGGGCTTGTGGCAGGGCTGGTGAGGGAAAAATTGAGGTAAGATCTCATGAAGGGGGAAATAGTCCTTGTTGTGGAAAGTGAGCTCAGGTTTTTCTGCTTCCCTCTGGTTCTTTTGAGCATTACCATACTCGGACTTAAGCTGAACCTGCAGCCAGGTTCGGTCCTGTTGTGCTGCAGTGATTATCTTTCTGATTACCAGAGGGGTTAGTTTTCCTCTCCCAGACATAGCCATTCAGTCAGTATCTGGGCTGCAGTTTTGTAAAAGTCGTGCGGATGGGAAGAGACGGTGTATGGGCCCATGGGGGTGGAATTGGGAGACGGCGATCACCCACTGCACAAAGGCAGGTGGTGGCAGGTGCCCTCCACCGCTGGGACAAAGGGGCTGAGTTTTCAGGCAGGGCAACAGTGCTGTGGGAGGGGAGGGAGTCACCTTTGCTGAGATACTGGGGTCTTGCGTTCCCTGAGCCTTGGCAATCCCTGGGCCCCATTGGGAAGGCTCCCCCTGAACTCCTGCCTTTCTGGGACCATTGGAAGGGTCCTTGCAAACCTCCTGCAGTGAAGGTAGCCGTCAGACAGCTCTGGTACAGGGCAAGTTGCTTTGCCTGGGCACCTGGCAGCCTCTGTGATGCTGAATCTCAGGGTTTTCCCCTCCTTTACAGGAGGTTGTTGAGTAAGGAGTTAAAGGCAGTTTCTTGCTGTAGGGGTACTAAATGTCTGTTTGGCAGTGGCAAACATGTTGTGCTTAATTTTTTGCTGTTCAGGGAGTAAACAAATTCTGCATTCTCTCAGTATCTCTAATTCCGTTTTGGTCATCTCTCTGCCTAGATGTGTAGTTCCTCTGCTGCGAGCGCTCAACCCTGTGGTGACCTTTGGACAATGCTTCCTAGAAGTCCCCTATCAGCAGATGCTGACCCTTGTGAACGACAGCGATCTGCCGGGCTGCTACAGGATTCTTCCTCAGGTTTGGCATTGCATCCACCTCCTGCCCTCTAATGCTACCGAGGGGATTATTAGAGAAAAAATAAGAAGGGTTCTGTATAAGACTGGTGAATTATATTCAGGTTGGTTCCTGTGTTCATATTCCTACCTGAATATAAACTCCTTAGGAAGCAGATTAGCTCCTAATCCTTCGGATACTTTCATGAAGGAGAACTTAGAGGCTTGTGAAAAGGTGCTGCAAGGAGGCTGCCAGCACAGGTTTGGGTGTGGATACAGCAGCTTCTGGAGCCCTTCAAGGTGCTAAGCCCATGCTGGTTTTGTATTTGGTTTTGTGCCTTTCTGCTTTGTCCTGGAGGTTTTTTAAAATGTGTTAATTGCTGCTGTGGTAGTTGTCAAGAAGTTTAGTTTCCTCTGAAGCTGAGTTTGATTCTGTCCCTTACAGGAATACAAGGATGCTGCTGCTGTACAGTACTCCAGCCTCGTGCCATGTGGGATTATCCAGCCACACAGCTGGGTGCCAATCCCATTTACACTGCAAACGCGGGTGATGGGAGAGCAGGACACTGTTGCTCGTGTCATGACGATTGGGAGGGAAGGATCCCCACTGGTGAGTGCTAGGGGAGATGCATGGGCACTTGTGCTGGGGGGGCCTAAAGGGTACAGAGATTCTTCCTGAGGAAACAAGGACTTGTAACACATGGCTGGTGTGGACAGGGACCAAGAGGATTCACAGCAGGAGCAACAGCCAGTACCTCGAGAAGAGGAAAGATGGCATCCTTTTAGATGATGAACTGAGTGTCTGACACAGCATTTAATGATGGATCTGTGAGAAGGGATAGCAAGCCCAGTCTGAAAATCAGCAGAGTCCCTGGGTCTCACACTCTGCTGCATTATTCGATAGAGCAACTGCTGCTTCCTCGGGGCTTTGGTTCAGGAGCACACAGGGAAATCCCTGAAGCCTGCTAAAGCAAGCACTGTGTAAGAAACTGTGCTGATAGTCAGGCCCATCACATCTGAGAAACATCCATCACATCTCTCTGTCAATACCCCAGCCAAGGCCACGGGCCCGGAGCGGTGGAAAAGCAAGTGTGAGAAACCGGGCTTGTTCATCTGCTGCTGATGGGAGCCTGTGGCTTTCAGGCGGATTCACTTTAGGTCCCACACTTGCTCCAGGCTTTTTTTTTCGGTCTGTCAAGGCTGCAAGCTTCAAAGAGCTGTAATTATCCCTCAGGCTTGGAGCGCTCAGAGCTGTCTGACTTTTTTAAACTTTCCCTGGTTTTTTCTTGATCTTTCCTACCTGCTTCCTGGAGCAGGAAATCCATCTGGTGAGCATTGGAGAAGGACCAGTTGTCTGCTTGCATCCAAGCAAAATAGATTTCGGCAGTATCCAAGTCCTACAAGATGTTTCCCAAACTCTCCACCTGTCCAACCAGTCTCCCAGCCCTGCATCCTTCTGGGCAGAGATGGTAGGTGTCTGTGGGGCTAATTTCCAACAAAAGTGACTGGTCTGTAGCAGCCTGTGAATTAATTTTTATATACAACGTTTTCTGTCAGAGAGAAAGCAAGCTGTTCCACCACAGTGCAGCAAGAGGAGCCTGGCTCTGGGGGCAATTTTACCTGGAGCAGTCCTGATTAAAATAGGGAGTTTGCATGGCTGTTTGAGCAGAAATGAGCCTGGATCATTTTGACAAGTTCTTCCTTTATTTTGTGGAAAGGGCTTAGCTCTGACAATCATGCTTTTGGAGCTCCAGGAGCTCAAGAGAACCCTGTAGCCCATTGCAGCTGAGAGGGCATGGGTTCCCCTCTGGTTTCCCTGTTCTGTCTGCTTTTGCTTTGTGTCACATTCCTGTTAATGACAGAGACCAGGGTGTGGATGCTCTCTGAGGAGAGGTGTGGCTTGGCAAAGTACAGCTGCACTTTTAATGCTGAGTTCTGCTTCCTCTTTCACTTGTGCAAGGCCAGAATGACCCAGTCGCTTTAATTAACCAACCCTAAGTAATTTCAAGAAAATGGAGTGTGGTGGCTTGTCAGCCGTCCCTTAGGTCAGCATCCGTCCATCTCTCAGACGCTGCTGGTGTCTGTTGTAAGCAAACTGTGGTAGCTCTTATTCCCAGTGCTAGTCTGTCCTGGTTTCCCTCCTCAGCTAGTGTCTGCCTTGTCTTACAGGCTGGCAAATGCTCATGCTGGAGGATTGAACCCAGTAAAGGAGTGATCCCCCCCAACGCCGAGCTGCCTGTGGCTGTCACAGCAAACTTGGATGACACTGAAATATTTAAGGACAAAGTGAAGGTGTTCATTGAGAACAGCTGTAGCTACGTCATCCCCGTCCAGGCTATTGGCACCGGCATCACAATTGTCACTGACAAACCTGTTGTTCCGGAGCTCAACTTGGGGCCCCGCTTCAGGTAGAGTATGTCTCGGCTCCTGCTCCTCCCCTGGGCTCAGCAAGGAGGTGTTTTGCCATAGTCCGTCAGCTCATTCTCCTTCTGCACTCAGGGTCCCAGCGCCATTTCATTGACACTACAGGAATTCTTTTAGAAACATTTTATGGCCACGTGAACGTGGGTTGAGATCCTCAAAAGGCACCAAAATGGAAACCAGTTGCTAAATCATCTCTCAGTTACCCTTAATTTTAGTGCTCTGTCCACTGTGACTGAGATGATGTTCTTCAAAAAGCTTTCCCTCGCTGTCCACACACAGACCAGCTGCTGGACGGGGATAAGCTTAGGGGCAGCCAAGGTCTGGCTCTTGCTGTGGGTTGGTGCAAGGTTGCTAGGTCAGCCTTTTGGGAGGTGGCTTTCTTGCCAAATGCACAGTCAGATAATGGCTTTGGGGCGTTGAAGCTGGGTGACTGCTGTGAAATAGCAGGTCCCATGACATTTTCGATCTGTGCTTCTCTTCTAGCAAAATTCCATTCTGTTACCGCTTCAAGGTAACGAAGAAAGGAAGAAAGACCCATTTGCTCTATTGGACAACCGAAGGGTTTTCCACATTTCAGCAGCATCACTGTCTCGATGCCCTCAGTACCACCGAGGGCGAGGATTCCTCCCAGAACCCCAAATCTGCCTGCCCCGTGTTTAAGCTTCGACCGCTGAGCATGGAGCTGATGCCGGGCAAGAGTATGGAGATGGTGGTGGAAGGCTTCTCCAGCACTCCACAGGTGAGGTCTCCCCTGAGGGCTGAGTCCTTCCCATTGGATCACCTCCGCTGGGACTTTTTCAGCAGCCCCTTGATATTTGCCTGAGAAGAGAGGCAAGTGCTTTCAACAAACGGTTTTAGTGCCAGAAGTTACCACGGCAGCACCAGTTGCTTTCCTTGCTGGCCACCATCAATTGCTAAGGCTTTTTCATGTTTCTGTAGCTACCGTAAACCCAGCTTGTTGATACCCAAATTTGATCTGAAGGAAGCATCAGTGCTTCAGGGGCAGACAACGGGTTACGAGGTGTCGTGTGCTGAGGCAGAAATGAAGGGCAGAGAGTTACACTTAGACTAGGAGCACAGGCAGAAAGTGAATTAACAAAAGCAAGGTAATTATCTGGGGGAAGCAGTGAGTGGACCAAAATCCCTTGGGAAGGGAGGGGAGTGTACGGGGGCAGCACTGATTTTCCTCTGTAGACAAAGACAAGCAGCGGGCTTGTCTAGCACTGAGTCCTGGAGGAGAAAATCCAGCACAGTGCGTCAGCTTGAATGATCAATGTGATGTTCTCCCTGTGGGAAACTGTTCCCAAGGACCATTATAACTGACAGCTTGACAGCTCCCCCCAGCCTCTCAACCAGCCCTGCTGTCCTAAGGGCAGCCAGGTCTCGCAGCGCCCCTGGGTGGCAGCTCAGAGGGGGAGATTTCAGCATGGTCACTGGGTGTCCTCCTCCCTGGACCCTTCTTCCCAGGGGAAACGCAATGCTGTGGAGAAGCTGCCAGCTAAGCCTGGTGTGCGTTCCCTGTCTCTGGAATCACTGGGCACAGATGTTTAAGCCAATGTAAGATAAGCATGCATTAAGCTCCTGCTGATAGGAGTGTTTTGGAAGGTGTTTTAAAGGGTTGCCTCAGGGGTAGTTTGAGGAAGACTTGACTGTGATGGGACTGTCCCTGTGCGTTTCTGAGCTCCAAGGGTTTGCTGAAGAGGAGAAAAAGATTCCAGAAAGGAAATAAAATGGTCTGGGCTCTGGTGAGGGTGTCTTGCCTGGAAAGCCAAAAGGGTGTCTGTGAGTACAGCTGGCTCCCGCAGTGAAAATCTGGAGGACTTCATGCTCTTCAGGCTGGTCAGAAGCCCAGCTCCCTGCACTGCACGTGCAACACAGATGACTTTGAAGACTGCAGGCTCTGATGAGGAGCTGGGTTGTGGCACTGTACCAGAAGGAAGAGTGAGAAATGAGGGAGGAATTTGGGGACGTAAAACCATGAGAACTTGGGAAAAGGTGTTGAATAGAAGAGCCTCCAGCTTAAGCAGAGAGTTTCCCTCTGAAGTGCAAGACGTCCCTTTCCTAGGGAGATTTCTTTTAAAACCCTCTCCAGGAGGGCACAATTCACCCTTGGAATGAGTGCTGCCACTTTACTGGAAGGCAGGCTGGCTGTTTGGAGTTTTCCCATGTACCTTTTCCACTAAGCTTCCAAGAGAGGGTTTGCTGGCATTGGTCCTTCTGCCACCAACGTCCTTTAATACGGTTACATATTTTTAAATTGGTTCCTGCAGCTTTCTGTAAGCATTATGTTAGCAGCGGGGTACGTCAAAGCATTAGTCATTTGGGACAGTAGTTACTAGAGCTGTAGACAGCACCTGGCTCACAAGTGAATTTGTGGGTGTTAGGGTGTAGCGGTGTGGGCATTTGAGTGCAAAATAAATAGGATGCGGTATAAAAGGAAGCAGGGCTGCTGAGGAAAGCAACGGCCGTAACTTTAGGGCAGCACTACCTGCTGGTGGTTGATGGCCCAGTTCCCATGACACAATTTCATGCAGGCTGTCAGAATCCGTTATGCCTCCAGTCAGGTGGTGAGCACATGCCGTGTGTTTTCTGGGTGCCCTGGTCACACCTGCTGGGTAACGTTCAGCTCTCGCACACGGGTGGTGAAGGAGCGGCTGCTGTGGCACGCCGGCGTGGGGAGCAAGGAAGAAAAGGTGCAGGTGATGCAGGTGGATGTCACGTGTGAGTTCATTGCTCCTGTTCTGCAACTGTCCTCCACGGAACTCATTTTCCGGGTCGAGAAGGTAAGGCTGTGGATTGCATGCTGGCAGTTAATTGTGTGGCTGATGACTGAAAGCCTGTGCGGGGTGTGTGAGATTGTGTTCAAAGGAGGAAGCTAAACAGCTTCTGCCAGTCTCTGGGGCTTTGCTGATTGGTTTGAGTGGGACCGAGCTTTTGCCATGAGCACAGAGATGGGGCTGGGGACAGTCTTGCCAGGTCTCTTCTACTTTTCTTGATGCGGAGACAGAATTGAGCTGCTGAGCCAAGGGCATGAGGTGAGATGTGTGGGACCCAGAAGAACATTGTGGGCTTTGCACAGACAGTGACTGTGGGCAGGAGAGCAGATCGCTGCAGCTGAGTGACGCTAAACCCATCCTGAGGTGCTTTGTAAACTCATTGAGCTTGTTTTTAGAGATGCAACTGCTTTTTAACTTCATCTTGGTTTTATTTCGGTGACAGCTGATCTGTCAAAGGGGATCATGGCCACCTCTAGAGAGACCCACTCATAGAGGGACATTTGCAAGGATGCTTCATGACACAGTGAAGTCTGAACACCAATCACGCAGGGCAGCTGAGAACAACCAGTCAGCTCTGGATTCCTGTCAGCTCCCCAGGCTGATGAGGAAAACCTGCCATCTCTTGTCTCTTTTTGCCTTCTCTGCATTAATGTGGATGCAAGCTCTTTGCATTTCCCTCAGCCTTGCTTTCTTCAAAGGACCTGCAGGAGTCCTTCTGCAGCAGTGGGAGCACCAATGCAGAAGCCCTTGAGTCTGTGGATCCTGACTCCTGCATTACCGCCCTCTTCCTCGAGGTGTCTAAAAGAAGAGAGGCTACTTCATTGTTTAGTTTCTGTGTTTTCAGGTCTCTCCTTTAGTTCCTAGGCGTCCAGAGAAGCACAAAATGCCATGAGCAGGCAGTTCAGGTTTAATTAGAAGGTTCTCATGCCTCAAGCTCCGCCTCAAGCCTCATGGCCTCAAGCTCTGCCAGGGGAGATTTAGGCTGGACATAAGGAAAAAATTTTTCACAGAAAGGGTCATTGGGCACTGGCAGAGGCTGCCCAGGGAGGGGGTTGAGTCCCCTTCCCTGGAGGGGTTTAAGGGACGGGTGGACGAGGTGCTAAGGGGCATGGGTTAGTGTTTGATAGGAATGGGTGGACTGGATGATCCGGTGGGTCTCTTCCAACCTGGTTATTCTAGGATTCTGTGATTCTCAGCTCTCCCTGATGTCTGCCTGTGGTCTGTTTGGCGTCGTGCACTCTGATTTATCGAGTGCTATAACACTGCAGCTGTTTGATACCAATACATGCAGAACTAGTTTTGCAAGCACTCTCTAATTTATAGAAACCATGCAGGAAGCCCAGAGCAGCGCATAACCAAGAAGAAACAGCTTATGCTTTGCTCAGCTTTGAAGCCACAGACGCGCTGTCATTGCAGCAGGGGCATCAGGAGTCATGTTGCAGCTGGGCTGCCGAGGTTTCTAGCTGGCTGTACATGCATGTAGAAGTTGAAAACTAACCTTCAGCTACTACAGGCTCTCCTGTCTCCTCTGACCAACTTCACTGCTTTTGATGAGGCTACGAAAGATAATGAGGTTGCAAGAAATTGTTGTATGGGAGTGAAAAACATCTTGTGCCATTCTACCCAGGAGAGGATAAAAACTGCAGATGGATGATCTGGGTTCACTTTCTGGGTTTGATATTGTTCCAGCAGCTGCCTCTACTCAGGGTCCCTTTCTCTGATCTGTGCATGAAACTGTTTTCCTGTTCCCCCAAGGGATGCTGTAGTTTCTAATCATGAAAAGCATCTGATATATTTAGAAAAAAGACTTTTAGAAGCATACGAACTAACAGAAATAGTAAATAGAGATGAAAATTCAAAATACATCAGAAAGGGAACGAGGTCCATTACCGGTTCAGGTTGTTTTCTCTCCTTTTCTGTTTCTGTAGCAACCGAGTGACGTCTTGACTCTTCAGTATAAGCCCTTTTCTTTAAAAAACACCTGCCTCCTGCCACTCAGCATGTTGTTGGCCTTAGAGGAACCCTTCTCAATCTGCCATGCGGACCGGCAGCCCTTCCCTGCGGATATTGAGGTGAGCAGCTCTGGAGCTTCCTGCTGGTGGGGACTGAAGAGGAGACGCGTGGTGGTGTGTTTCTGTTGGGAGGCCCTCCAGGAGAGAATTTTTCTCTTTGAAGTCAGCAGGAGACTGGCCTGGACTAAATGACTGAATCATAGAATGGTTTGGGTCAGAAGGTGCTTTAAATCCCATCCAGTTCCACCCCTCTGCCATGGCAGGGCCACCTTCCTGTGGATCAGGTTGTGTAGAGCCTCATACAACCTGGTCTTGGACACTAGATTTGCAGCTGCTGAAGGTCCTCTGAACTGGGGAAACACATCTTGGCTCTAAGACATGAAGAGAAAGGAGCAGGCTGCTGGGTCTGGGCAAGCCGTGTGGTAAAGGTGTCTCTTGGAAGCAGTCCTAGTGCTCCAGCAGCCATCGTCAGATAACCGCAAGAGCTGCTTGGTCTCTTTGAGGACAGGCCTTCCTTCAAGAAGGCTGAGGAGCCTGGCACCTGCTCTATTGCTAGTGGAAGGTGTTGGACACCGTCTCTACTAAACGTGTTGTTGTCGGCACAGCCACCGCTTCTGTGCTGTGCCTGTAATTGGCCCCAGCAAGAGTGGGGATGCGATGCCACGGGGCTTGTGTTGAGCATGAGGGTAAAGGAGTTCCTCTGGAGTCAGGGCACAAGGCCCTGGCTTGCCAGGGTGCCAGTTTGGTTCTGTATTTAGCACACAGCTTTTGTAGGTCCAGGATTCAGTAGAACAAGATTTATTTCCCTCTTGTACTGATGAAGAGCACAGAGATATTAGCCTAAGATGGTGTCAGACACTAGTCTTGTGGTGCTTGTGGGCAGGCACACACTGTAAAGGATGTGAAGGATGAACTGAGAAGCCCACATGGAGGGCCAGCTTTGAGCATTAAGATACTTTGTGCCATCTGACCTTGGGGCTTCATCACACAGTGGTTAATACCCTTCCCTCTCCTTGCAGCCTGTGAAGCTGGAGGCAGGGGAGGAACGTCATCTCTCCATCATATTTAATCCTGCTTATGAAGAGGGTTTGACTAGCAGGGAGGTGGAGAAGGTTCTGAAGATACATTTTCTTGAGCACCCTCATCAGGAACAGGTCACTGTTCGGGGAGAAGTCTACTTTCCGAACCTCCGTATCCAGACCACGGCCCTGGACTTTGGCTGCATCTTGAATGGCACTGAAGCTGCGCGTTCCATTGAGATAACCAACTGCAGCCCAATTCCTGTGCAGCACCGCTGGTTGTTCCTGACAGAGAGCCCGGCGAGCCAGATGAGGTATGTGCACCTTTGCCCTTTCCTTGAAGCTCCTCTTCCTGATGTGTTTTTTCCTTTGGAAAGGCTTAGTCTCTTGTCCTGGGATCTGACAAACTGCTTTCAACTTTTGCTTGTGGAAAGATTGCCTCCCATCTATGGTCAGTGTAGATGCTTCGGGAGCAGGTGATCTCCACCAGTTTGATGCTAGGAAGGAGGCAATGTTCTCCAGCCAAACTGGGGCTGTAAGACACTAACAACCCCTTTCCGCATAGCCCAGAACCTAGAATCCTGCTTTACCTCTGGAGCTTTAAAGCCACTTTTAGGCACCTGGAAGGCAGATCTATAGTGACTTCTTCTCCTTCCCTGCCAACCCAGTTTGTTGTCATCTCACCCTAAGAGCCTACTCAGGCACTGCCACCGGAATGATTTGCTGCTGTCTCGGCTTCTTGCTGCTGTTTTGCTGTAGCCTCAGTACTGGTTCCCGTGGGAAGGAAAGCTGGTGGGGAAAGCTACTTTCTCAGACCTTTGTAGCCTGAGGTAAACACCACCCTGGTGAAGGGAGTTTCTACCTGTGAAACTGCATCGCTGTTCATCCATCCCTGTGCAGGGAAGGGCACCCGGGCAAAACCTTGTTCCTGCACGTGGCTGCAGGAAGGACAAGTCACGTGTGACCTCTTGGGGGGCCGAGTAGAGCCTCTAAATCCAGAAATGAAAACCAGCCTTAAGTAAAAAGCTACAAAGCTAAATATTCATTGAGGATCATATCCTTAAAGGCAAAATTCCCAGCTGGGAATGGGGCATCCGGGTTGCTCTAACAAGCCTGCCTTGTTTGACTCTGGGGGAAGCCTTGCAAGTGGGGACAGTGACAGCGGGTGTGGTTTGAGTGTGTCTTCCACGTGGCTTCAGAAACACCAACAGACTTACTGTGAGCACGTCTGAAGTTTAAAGCCTGGAATGTCATCGGAGTCACCTGGGGATGTTTGTAGATGTTAAGCTCCATGCTTTTTCCTGACAGATGTTGGTCAAACTATAAACTCAGCTCTCCTTGGCAAAACGAGCTGCTGAGCTGCTCTCCTGAATCATTTGCCAAACCGATCTTCAGACAGTTTGGATTTGGAGACATGTGGGGAGGTGATCGTGCCATCGGTAAGCGCCACATCAGTTATAACCTTGCTCCAGCAGAGCTGCTGCCCTTTTAGCATGAAGTGCTGTAGGAGCTGTTGTTTTGCAGCCAGGGAATATCTGTAGCACAGCAGGGAGCTGGATCTTATCGTGATCTGTGCAAGGGTTCAGGATGCTAAGAGATGAGTCGGAGTTGCTAGCAACGTAAATGTTTATTAAATGCACATAGGAAATCAGGTAACTGACCGGCCAGGGTCGCCCCAGACAATGGAGGACGACCCCGAATCGGTGCACTGAGGGATGTATTTATACTCACACAGACACATGCAGTTTCCATACAGGCTTTTGCAAGCCAGATAATAAATCAGCTGAGTTTACAGAGTTGTCTTAGTTCGGCAATCTTCAAGGTTGCAGTCCTGTTCTGTGCCAAACAGTTTCTAAACCCCCCCTTTTCCTGCCTTCCGCCTTATCTCTGGTCAACTTGTTCCCTACTTGCACAGTGCTGCATTCTTTGAGCTGGCTAATTAACTCCTGCAGGGGCGCAAGGCGATTTGTGATCCTAACATTCCCCCCTTTCTTTTGGTCATGAATCAAATGCTTGATTCTATTTCTTGTGAGTCTAGGGGTTCATATCTAGTCAGGACAAGCATTTTTACTGCTGTGATTCGGTCCTGTACAAATGTCAGGATTGCATTTATAACACAGGGGCCTACAATCAGAGCAAGCAGTAATAGGATCAGCGGTCCAGCGGGGGCAGTTATTAATGAGGTCAGCCAAGGAGACCAGCTGTACATCCTCCCATACCATGAACTTGATTCCTGTCTTTCTTTTTCCCGTCTCAAGAGGCTCTCTTTAACTTCAGATAGAGTCTCTTTGATGACTCCTGAGTGATTTACATAAAAACAGCACTGTTCTCCTAGGGCTGCACACAACCCTCCTTCTTTTAAGAAAAGCAGGTCTAATCCTCTCCGATTCTGTAAAGCTACTTCTGCTAAAGAGCCCACTTGCTCTTGGAGCTTCCCAATTGAAAAATGGAGCGGTTGGATGTCTAGGTCTATTTGTTCGGAGAGTCTTCTAAGTTGGACATCACTATTTACTAGTGATGCTATTCCCAGCCCTGCTGACCCCCTGCAACAAGGTGCACAAATCGATTCTAAAAATCGGCTGTTCACTTGTGCTATTTTCTGCCGTCACTAAACCAGTTTGAGTATCTATGATTGTCCATTTTACCTCTGCTGGCTGGTATACGCTCCCGCTTATGCTAGAGATCACAGTACAAATGATGATAATTACAAAAAGCATTTTCAATTGTTTACCCTTCGTAGTTTCAATTTCAGTCCATGATTTATAGAGGGAGGCCCAACTGGTTCCCACAAGGGAGGTGTTTGCACCTTTTCTTCAGTTGCTTTCTTGACGTGAGTCTCGTGGATCCAGGGTTTCAGTCCTTCCACCTTCACTGCTGTAGGTGCTGCCAAGATGACGGTGTACGGTCCCTTCCAGCGAGGTTCTGGATTCCCCACTCGGTGGCCCCGTACCCACACCAGATCCCCGGGCTGGTAAGGATGTGGCTGTGGACCTGTCGCTCCTGGGGCGGAGGCAGCTCGCACCTTTTCGTATATTGCTTTTAGAGTTCCTTGTAAAACCTGTAAAGACTGGAGTACGTGTTGGTCAGACAATTCAGCTATTGCAGCTTCCTGTAGCCGGGGGCACGCAGGAGGTGGGCGTCCAAACAGTATTTCAAAGGGGGTCACATGCTTAACATACGGAGTACAACGCATGCGCAACAAGGCGAAGGGCAGGAGGTCTACCCATCCACCGCCAGTTTTCAGAATTAATTTAGTTAGGGTCTCTTTTAAGGTGCGATTCATTCTTTCTACGTGCCCTGAGCTCTGTGGTCTGTATGCGCAGTGCAGGTGCCAATCCGTGCCAACAGCCTTTGCTATTGCTTGAGATACGGTGCTCACGAAGGCAGGCCCGTTATCAGAACCAATTGCTTTGGGTAGCCCAAATCGTGGTATGATTTCCTCTAATAATTTTTTTTGCCACCGTGTTAGCCATTTCATGCCGGCTGGGGAACGCTTCCACCCATCCTGAAAAGGTGTCTACAAAAACCAGCAAATATTTGTAGCCGAATTTTCCTGGTTTCATCTCGGTAAAGTCTACCTCCCAATCCACTCCTGGTTCTGTTCCCCTTTTCCTATGTCTTTCTTTTCTAGGTCTGGTTTTGGAATTGACCAACTGACATTGTAGGCATCTGCTTGTCACATCTGTTACTATTCGTTTAAGCTTGTGTACCTGAAACCTACTTCCTATTAATTCTCTTCATTTTTGTGCTCCTCAATGCGTGCTTTGATGTATCTGACTTACTAGCTTTTTCCCTAATCTATGTGGGAGAATGATTTTTCCTGTTTCCGTCTTAGCCCAAGTCCCTTCATACTTCTTACTTTCCCATTTGCTTACGTATGTCAGGTCCTCTTCTGAATACTGTGGGTGTTCAGGCAGTGTAGGTTCAGGTATCGGGGTTAGCATCCGTGTTCTGTTTATCTCTTGTGCTGCCTGTTTTGCAGTCTTGTCAGCGAGGCCGTTTCCCCTGGTTACTTCATCTGTCTCTTTTTGGTGCCCCGGGCAATGCGTCACTGCTACCTGCTTTGGCTTCCAGATAGCTTGGAGCAGGGATAAAATTTTGTCTTTGTTTTTAATTCCTTTCCTTTCTGCTGCCAACAGTCCTCGTTCTTTGTAGATGGCACCGTGCACATGAACCGTCGGAAATGCATACCGACTGTCAGTATAAATGTTAACTCGTTTCCCTTCAGCTGTCTGTAAGGCTTTAGTTAGAACAATGAGTTCTGCTTTCTGAGCAGAGGTACCCTGTGGTAGAGCTTCTTTCCATATTACTTGTTCAGTAGTTACCACTGCTGCCCCTGCATATCTTTTTCCATCTTTTATGTAGCTACTACCATCTGTAAATATCGTTAAATCTGCATCTGGCATTGTGCTGTCTTTAAGATCTGGCCGTACCCCAGTGCTTTGGGCTAATACTTGCCCACAGTCATGTGGCTGGTCATCCAGTTCTTCTGGTAGGAGTGTAGTTGGATTCAGCATGGCTGGTGGTTTAAATACAACTCTGGGTTCATTTAAGAGGAGTGCTTGGTACCCAGTAAGTCGGGCATTTGATATCCGCTTATCAGGTGGGGTACGGAGTAATCCCTCTATAGCATGTGATGTTGTTATTTCTAGGTTCTGGCCCAGGGTTAGTTTTCCTGCATCTTTTACTAGTTGGGCGGTAGCTGCTATGATCCGGAGACAAGGGGGAAATCCTGATGCTACAGCATCCAGCTTCTTGCTCCAATATGCTACGGGCCTTTGCCAAGGCCCTAATTTCTGAGTGAGAACCCCCTGAGCTATCCCAGCACGTTCATTTACATAAAGGTGAAAGGATTTGGTTATGTCAGGGACAGCTAGTGCCTGGCGGAGCCCACTGGCACACCTAAATGTAGGCTCTGTCTCCTGATTTCCATGAATGGCAAACTTTGGCAGTGGGTAACGGTAAAATATTTTTGAGCAGTCTGCAGAAAGTCCTTAAAAGTTTTATTAAGCATTATCTTTTAGTTTTACGCTTGACTGTAGGGAGTGCTGGGTGAGGTATTCACATGGCTTTTCCCATTAAAATCTCTTGAGGTGACAGGTCACATTTTCTTTTCACCTTTTTCTTCCTATATATCTTATACATCAGTGGGACATGTAACACCTGCAGACATTTCAGGCCAGCCTCTGCACAACTTTTTTTGCAACCTGATGTTGTAAAATAGGAGCTTTTGATGGATGCAATTACATCTTGGTTCCTTTTGAAGGGCTGTCCCAATTTTTTGCATTACTCATCCAGTAAAATGTGCGCCCCTTATTACTCTCTAGCATTAGAGGAACAAAACAAGGAATTGGTTCTCTTGGCAATTTTTTTCTGAAAACTTATTTCATGTGCATGTTTACAAGGGCAGGTGTCCATCCTGAGAACATACTTGAAATGACAAAGATATTCTCAAAATTGCAACATTTAGGCATCAGAATAAAGTAAACCCGGAAATTTACAAATGATGTACAGCTGTAAGTGTCTTCTTCTTGCTTCTCTTATTTTGTTGAAATAGTGCCCAAACAACATGAAGATTCAATCATAGAATCATAGAATCACCAGGTTGGAAGAGACCCACCAGATAATTGAGTCCAACCATTCCCGTCAATCACTAAACCATGTCCCTCAGCGCCTCGTCCACTCGTCCCTTAAACCCCTCCAGGGAAGGTGACTCAACCACCTCCCTGGGCAGCCTCTGCCAGTGCCCAATGAACCTTTCCGTGAAAAATTTTTTCCTAATGTTCAGCCTAAACCTCCTTTGGCGGAGCTTGAGGCCATTCGCTCTCATCCTGTCCCTATTCAAGAATGTGAACAGTACATCACTGACAAGCCTCAACTGTTTGCACCTTAATTTCTGACAAAATGAAAAACTCTTCCCAACCATTCAAGCCATAGAACCATTTTATTTAACCTAGTCTCCTCAGAATCACTTTCCTTGAAATAAATAACTATAAAAGACACTGCCAGAACCACCAAAGGCCACCACAGCAAACCTACATCTTCAAATCTCAGTGACAGGCTTTTCATTTCATCTTGAAATGAAAAAGAATAAGCAAATAGTTTTTACCTGATTCTTTGAGTCCTTAAATCTTCTCTTTGGTAAACTCTGCTAAAAAATTTCAAAAGCAACGTACGAACCGGAAAGAGAAGATTCCTTTGCTGCTATAGGGTATATACTGCTTTTATCAAGGGTTCTTTCGCCACTAGAAAGAAAACATATAAAAATCTGAAGTAGTGCTTCTTAATTTTCGGATTTTAAACACACACACACAGAAGACCTGCAATCTCTGTCTGCAACTACCTACATTTAACTCCATAGGGAAGTACCAAGAAGTTTTAAAACAACTGCTGGGTAGACTTCTAAACCACTGAAACCGCACCTTCTTGTGTAACTCGTGAAAGAGCCATACACAAAAGAGCCACACAACACACAAGTGAAAACTTCAGAACTTCATAAAGACAAGGAAGTGCACAGGTTGTGAGGTAGCTGAGAATCAACAAGTTCCTGCCTTCCACAGCTACCTTCCACATCACAGAATCATACAACAGTTTGGGTTGGAAGGGACCTTAATGTCACCCAGTTCCAACAGCTCTGCCACGGGCAGGGACACCTTCCACTACGTCAGCTTGCTCAAAGCCTCATTCAACCTGGCCTTGAGGCATCCAAGACTTCTCTGGGCAACCTGTTCCAGTGCCTCGCCGCCCTCACAGAAAAAAAATTCTTCCTAATATCTAATCTAAATCTCCCCTCTTTCAGCTTAAAACCGTTACCCATTGTCCTATCATTGCACTCCCTGATAAACGGCCCCCCACTCAGGTTTCCCCTGGGCTGATGGAAGATCTCACCAGAAACTTCTCTTCTCTAGGCTCTATAATCACAAACCTCTTAGCTTGCCCTCACAGGGGAGGCACTCCAGCCCTCTGATCATCTTTGTGGCCCTCCTCTGGACTCACTCTAAAAGATCCATGCCCTTTCTGTGCCCAGGACTCCAGAACTGAACACTGCACTCCAGGTGAGGTCTCACAAGAGCAGAGTAGAGGAGCAGCATCACCTCCCTTGACCTGCTGGTTGTACTTATTTTGATGCAGCCCAGGATATGGTTGGCTTTCTGGGCTGCAAGTGCACATTGCAATGACGTTGAGCTGCCAATCCACCGACGGCCACAAGTCCTTCCCTTCAGGGCCACTCTCAATCCATTCTCTGCCCAGCCTCTATCTGTGATTGGGATTGCCCTGACCCCTGACCCGGGTACAGGAACTCATGTTTCCACTTTTCCAGTCAGTAGGAATCCTTTTACTCAAGTGCAGTAGCCTCGTTTACCTATGTTCCCCCAAACCTCACTATCACAGTACCTTCAATTCTTTTTCCCTGCCACACACACCAGCCTTACCAGCTCTCCATGTCTCGGAACCAGCTGACTCCAAAATCACATTTGCTAATTAACCAGAAAATACATACCTCAAGAAGACACCGGCATGCCAGTGCAAAGAGGACTGCTCAACTCCACTGCAACCTTTCCTCAGCTGAAGCTCTCAGCAGGTATAAAACAAGGTAGGAAAGTTCTGTCCTTTGCCATAAAGTTGGCTAAAACCAGCCAGCAAGCGCAGAAGTTATTACAGTAGACTGAGAAGCAGACCAAACATTTTCTTGGAAACTAGATTGAACCACTGAATGTAAAAATCAACAGAGCATGGAAAAATACCTGCATTGAGGGAAGACAAGCCTGGAGAGAATGGGGAAGCAGAGGAGGGAACATATTTTTTGATGAGAATCTTTATAGCGTAGATTGAATATGTTCCCTCCTCTGCATTTTACTAATTAAGACCAACTCCTGACTGGATCTGGAATAAAGATTCTCATCAAAAAACATGCTACAAAAAGGGCCTGAAATGGCATGGGCATACTCTAGAGTGGAGAGAACCATTTCCAAGTTGAAATCTAACATACTCGTCAACGGAAAAATAAATCAAATATCAGAATATCACTGCATCAGGAGCATCAACCTATTCAATTCACATGCTTTTCATGTGAAAATTTCTCGTGGACAAAATTTCTTGTGGACAGTTGTTTAAGAAATACTGTCCACGAGAAATTTTGTCCACGAGAAATTTTCACATGAAAATTTCTCACGGGCTTATTCTTAACATTACATCTTTATGAACTCTTGCTAACTAAACTGATATAAGAAATTAACAAGAAACCCTGAAAAGCAGGACTGTACAAGTATCACAATGCTATTATGGCATAAGATACAAGAGGTAGACTATGGTTATATTTAATGTCTCATTTATTAGTTCTTTGGTTTTTCTGTCTAAACTTCCCCGCTTTGAATGCCTATTGTCTTCTGAAAAATGTTGTTTGTAACAGTTCGGGGGATGGCTGGGGCAGTGGACCCACTGCTGTGGATGATTCTTATTGAGGTGGATCCACTTCCATAGGCTCCTCACTGTCGTCAGGTGGATCGTCAGGTGGATCCACCTCCATTGGCTCCTCAGTGTCCTCTGGTGCGTGGTCATGCCCGGGCTTCACACCACGCCTCAACAGAGAGGCACGAGCATGGAGAGCACGGAGAGCACGTCTTGCTTGTCTTCTCCGGAGTCTTCTCTTCCTTAGCCTGGAGACACGCTTGGACTCCCCACCCTTTCCCTCTCCGACCTAAAGCCAATGCTCTCCGCTTCCAGGAGAAGTGCAGGGAGTGGCTGCTCCCTGGCACGGACACAGCGTTGGACTGCACGCTCTTCCCTTCCTGAGCTGAGCGGCCACTCTCCAACCAGCTCTGTTGGTTCCTTGGCAGGGAACTACGCTTGGGATCCATGTTGTTCCCTTCTGCACTTCTATCTAACGCTCTCCGTTTCAAAGGTGAGCAACCACTCCCCTGGCTGCTCCCTGGCATGGACACAGCACTGGACTCCACGCTTTTCTTTTTGTGATCTAAAGCCAATGCTTTTTGCTTCAAAGGTGAGCAGCCACCCACCTGTCTGCTCTGGCTGTTCCCTGGTAGGGAACCACGCGTGGGATCCATGTTGTTCCCTTCTGCTCTCGTCCCTAATCTTGTCCACTTCAAAGATGAGCGGACACTTGCCTGGCTGCTCTAGCAGCTTTCAGACCTCAAATATTTGGTCTGAATATTTGGTGTAATTATTTAGGAAAAAGAGAAAAGTGGAGCTAAGATTTCCAGTAGTTCACAGTGTGATTATGCCATCTACTGCCACACTTCTGTATCACGTTTTAATTGTCTGCCCAAGTGACAAATACCTCCATGGGTAATACCTAGAGATAATTGTAGCAGACATGATGGCTTGGCATGAGAAAGTGCTGAATGCGTTAACAGTGGGCAGCTTTAAATGAGACACTGAACATCAATCAGTTGTCTTCTGTTCCTTTAATCCCAGCTTCCAGTGGCACAGTTCACAAATACTAACATGGAATTTGACAAAGAATATGTATCATTAATTTGCAATCTGATAAATTTAAAGGGCAAAACAACACAAAGCTTGGGAGCAGAAGTCACTGAAAATCAGAAGATAGATAGGTAGGTAGGTAGGTAGGTAGGTAGGTAGGTAGGTAGGTAGATAGATAGATAGATAGATAGATAGATAGATAGATAGATAGATAGATAGATGTCTTGTATTTTGTATAGTATAAGACATCATCAGCAGGGGAGAAAACCAGCTTGGTTGAACAGAGAGATCTTGAGTGATATCAAGAAGAGAAATGTTTATGGGCTCTGGAAGAGGGGACAGGCCTCTTGGGTGGACTACAGGAGGGAAGTGAGATTGTGTAGAGAAAAAGCCCTTCTGATTTTTTCTCTCAGCTCAGCTAGAAACCAGATTGGCAAAGTCTGTGAAAGATAACAAAAAAATCCTTCTATAAATTTATAAATCTATAAATAATAAAAGGAGGACTAGGGAGACCATACAGTCCCTATTGGACGCAGAAGGAACAACAGTGACAGGGGATGAGGAAAAGGCTGAGGTACTTAATGCCTTCTTTGCCTCAGTCTTTATCTGTAAAGAAAGTCGTTCCGCCTGTGTACAAGAGCTAGAGGAGCAAAATGAGGCTCCCATGATCCAAGAGGAGGTGGTCAGAGCCTTGCTAGCCCAACTAAACACCCACAAGTCTATGGGTCTGGATAGGATCCATCCAAGGGTATTGAAGGAGCTGGTGGATGTGCTGGCCAAAGCCCTTTCCATCATCTTCCAACAGTCCTGGAAGACTGGGGAAGTCCCACGGGACTGGAGGCTGATGTTGTGCCCATCTACAAGAAGGGTCGCAGGGAGGATCCAGGAAACTCCAGGCCTGTCAGTCTGACCTCAGTGCCAGGGAAAGTCATGGAGCAGGTGATCTTGAGTGCTCTCATGAAGCACATGCAAGAGAACCGGGTGATCAGGCCCAGTCAACATGGGTTCACAAAAGGCAGGTCTTGCCAAACTAACCTGATCGCCTTCTATGACAAAGTGACTCGGCTGCTGGATGAGGGAAGGGCTTTGGATGGATCTTCCTGGACTTCAGTAAAGCCTTTGACACAGTTTCTCACAGCATTCTGCTTGAGAAACTGTCACCTCTGGCCTGGACAGGCGCACACTCTGCTGGATGGAAAACTGGTTGGCTGGAGGGCCCAGAGAGTGTTGGGAAATGGTGTGAAATCCAGCTGGAGGCCAGTTCCAAGTGGTGTCCCCAGGGCTCAGTGCTGGGTCCAGCCCTGTTCAATGTCTTTATCAACGACCTAGATGAAGGCATCGAGTGCACCCTTAGCAAGTTTGCAGATGACACTAAGCTGGGTGGAATTGTGGATCTGCTGGAGGGTCGGGAGGTTCTGCAAAGGGATCTGAACAGGCTGGACCGCTGGGCAGAGTCCGATGGCATGAGGTTTAACAAGGCCAAATGCCGGGTCCTGCACTTGGGGCACAACAACCCTGTGCAGCTACAGAATAAGAGAAGTCTGGCTGGAAAGCTGCCTGGAGGAGAAGGACCTGGGGGTGTTGGTTGACAGCTGACTGAACATGAGCCAGCAGTGGCCCAGGTGGCCAAGAAGGCCAGTGGCATCTTGGCTTGGATCAGAAATGGTGTGGCCAGCAGGTCCAGGGTTCTTCTCCTTCTGTACTCGGCACTGGTGAGACCGCTCCTCGAATCCTGTGTTCAGTTCTGGGCCCCTCACCACAAGAAGGATGTTGAGGCTCTGCAGTGAGTCCAGAGAAGAGCAACAAAGCTGGTGAGGGGGCAGGAGAACAGACTTATGAGGAGTGGTTGAGAGAGCTGGGGGTGTTTAGCCTGGAGAAGAGGAGGCTGAGGGGTGACCTCATTGCTCTCTCTAACTACCTGAAAGGAGGTTGTAGAGAGGAGGGTGCTGGCGTCTACTCCCAAGTGCCGTGGGACAGGACAAGAGGGAATGGCCTCAAGCTCCGCCAGGGGAGATTTAGGCTGGACATATAGGAAAAAATTTTTCACAGAGAGGGTCATTGGGCCCTGGAACAGGCTGCCCAGGGAGGGGGTTGAGTCACCTTCCCTGGAGGTGTTTAAGGCACTGGTGGATGAGGTGCTAAGGGTCATGGTTTAGTGTTTGATAGGAATGGTTGGACTCAATGATGCGGTGGGTCTCTTCCAACCTGGTTATTCTATGATTCTATGATACTATGATTCTAATTTTCGTCTAAACTTATATATTACACGTGGTAGTGGTGACGTGGAGCCAGGGGTGCCCCTGGCGGCTGGGGGCAGCCCGTTGCGATGGATCTTGGGCACACCCACGGTCACCCACGGTCACCATGGAGCCATTGTGATGTCACCGCTCGGTTGCCCAGGTAACGCGCTGATGTCACCAAGGGCCTTGCCCTGGCACCCCTATAAAAGCGAGGGGGAGGCCACAGAGCTCCAACAGCCCGGTGGCAAACACTCGGCCAGACTCAGCATGGCCCGGTACCGGCGCAGCACATCTCGCAGCCGCAGCCGGTCCCGCCGCCAACGCAGGCCGTCCCGCCGCCAGCGCAGCCCAAGGCGCCTCCAGGGTCATCCTCAACAGTGCCAGAATGCGAGGAGGCGCCGGCCGACTGGGGCACCCAGATCCCAGGCTGGAGTGAACCGGCGCCGGCGGAGGACACGCACCCGTCGTCGCTGATCTGACCCCAGAATTGGGTGTCTGTGGAAGCAGTGTCCTGGAGAATTACAGACACTGCAATACCACATGGCCATCAATAAAGTTGGAATGAGAGCATGAGAGTGTGTTTGTGTCCTTGTGTGGCGTCTGCATGTCCTTTGGTTTCCTACACCATGGATGGGTGTCTGTGTCTGTTGGGGGGTTGTGGCCTCTAGGTGGGCATCAGTGTCTGCTGGGGGAGAGCTGTCCCGGGGGTGGGAATCCACACCTGGTGGAGGGGGTGTGCTTCATGGGTGGGCTGTCCTGCGGGTGGGTGTCCATGTGTTCCTGGGGTGTATTCTATGATTCTAATATGAGAAACACTATATCATATGAGACAAGCTGTTGAGGAGTTTTGAGATCAAAATGGGCAGGGATATTTACATGTGCACAACCCAGCTTTTGCACCTGAATAAAGCTAGCCTTGCAAAAGAATTAGTCACTGGAAAGGACACATTGTCTTTAAGGTTTCTCTCTGTATCATTAGAAAGTTGCTCTGTCTTGTACTTCGCTCTGTCTTGTACTTCTCTCATTTCTCACCGGAAGCTTTCCTCGGTGCTTTTTTCCAGAGTTTTCCAGAGTGCTCACATAGCCCTTTCTCATGGGAAAGCATAATAATGTGTGTGAACAATGATTACTGCTGAAGGAGAACTGACAAATCAGCTTGTAACGCCATGGCTTGCCTCTGCTAAAGAGAGGTATAAATGTGTTGGGAACTCTGAATAAAATGGCTTCACTAGATCATATTGGTCGTGTGGTGTCCATATCCTCTGCAATTGGTGAGCCCGACGTGATACTACGACAGATTGATTCGTATTGATTTGGAGACTGGAGCAGCTGAACGGACGGGACGCAGAGAGGCCGGCCGAAACCATCTTCGCTGCCCTGGTGAGAAGGCCAGAGATGGCATAGTTTAGATTACTTTACAGCGGAGCGTTCTGCCGATGTGATATTGGATCTCACTATAAAAAGGTGAGCGGTCGGGGAGGAGGTGGGGTTGGACGATTACGAGAAATAATCATATTATAATCATATCATCCAGCTCTGCTGCTATGACAGGTGATAGACTCTGTGTTGTGTTTGAAGATGGTGTGACCCTTTTACCCTGGGAAGCATGGATCCTCCAAGCAGGTCCTTGCACATGACTCCAGCATTATTAATTACCAGTAAAATAAGTTCCTTTCCAGTGCAGCTGGAGCCCATGGCCCTGGCGGAGCCCACTGGCACACCTAAATGTAGGCTCTGTCTCCTGATTTCCATGAATGGCAAACTTTGGCAGTGGGTAACGGTAAAATATTTTTGAGCAGTCTGCAGAAAGTCCTTAAAAGTTTTATTAAGCATTATCTTTTAGTTTTACGCTTGACTGTAGGGAGT
This sequence comes from Phaenicophaeus curvirostris, assembly GCF_032191515.1. Taxonomy (NCBI): domain Eukaryota; kingdom Metazoa; phylum Chordata; class Aves; order Cuculiformes; family Cuculidae; genus Phaenicophaeus; species Phaenicophaeus curvirostris. Next base: position 83,129 of record NC_091426.1, read on the forward strand.
GCTGCGTGAGGTATTCACATGGCTTTTCCCATTAGAATCTCTTGAGGTGACAGGTCACATTTTCTTTTCACCTTTTTCTTCCTATATATCTTATACATCAGTGGGACATGTAACACCTGCAGACATTTCAGGCCAGCCTCTGCACAAGTTTTTTTGCAACCTGATGTTGTAAAATAGGAGCTTTTGATGGATGCAATTACATCTTGGTTCCTTTTGAAGGGCTGTCCCAATTTTTTGCATTACTCATCCAGTAAAATGTGCGCCCCTTATTACTCTCTAGCATTAGAGGAACAAAACAAGGAATTGGTTCTCTTGGCAATTTTTTTCTGAAAACTTATTTCATGTGCATGTTTACAAGGGCAGGTGTCCATCCTGAGAACATACTTGAAATGACAAAGATATTCTCAAAATTGCAACATTTAGGCATCAGAATAAAGTAAACCCGGAAATTTACAAATGATGTACAGCTGTAAGTGTCTTCTTCTTGCTTCTCTTATTTTGTTGAAATAGTGCCCAAACAACATGAAGATTCAATCATAGAATCATAGAATCACCAGGTTGGAAGAGACCCACCAGATAATTGAGTCCAACCATTCCCATCAATCACTAAACCATGTCCCTCAGCGCCTCGTCCACTCGTCCCTTAAACCCCTCCAGGGAAGGTGACTCAACCACCTCCCTGGGCAGCCTCTGCCAGTGCCCAATGAACCTTTCCGTGAAAAATTTTTTCCTAATGTTCAGCCTAAACCTCCTTTGGCGGAGCTTGAGGCCATTCGCTCTCATCCTGTCCCTATTCAAGAATGTGAACAGTACATCACTGACAAGCCTCAATTGTTTGCACCTTAATTTCTGACAAAATGAAAAACTCTTCCCAACCATTCAAGCCATAGAACCATTTTATTTAACCTAGTCTCTTCAGAACCACTTTCCTTGAAATAAATAACTATAAAAGACACTGCCAGAACCACCAAAGGCCACCACAGCAAACCTACATCTTCAAATCTCAGTGACAGGCTTTTCATTTCATCTTGAAATGAAAAAGAATAAGCAAATAGTTTTTACCTGATTCTTTGAGTCCTTAAATCTTCTCTTTGGTAAACTCTGCTAAAAAATTTCAAAAGCAACGTACGAACCGGAAAGAGAAGATTCCTTTGCTGCTATAGGGTATATACTGCTTTTATCAAGGGTTCTTTCGCCACTAGAAAGAAAACATATAAAAATCTGAAGTAGTGCTTCTTAATGTTCGGATTTTAAACACACACACACAGAAGACCTGCAATCTCTGTCTGCAACTACCTACATTTAACTCCATAGGGAAGTACCAAAAAGTTTTAAAACAACTGCTGGGTAGACTTCTAAACCACTGAAACCGCACCTTCTTGTGTAACTCGTGAAAGAGCCATACACAAAAGAGCCACACAACACACAAGTGAAAACTTCAGAACTTCATAAAGACAAGGAAGTGCACAGGTTGTGAGGTAGCTGAGAATCAACAAGTTCCTGCCTTCCACAGCTACCTTCCACATCACAGAATCATACAACAGTTTGGGTTGGAAGGGACCTTAATGTCACCCAGTTCCAACAGCTCTGCCACGGGCAGGGACACCTTCCACTATGTCAGCTTGCTCAAAGCCTCATTCAACCTGGCCTTGAGGCATCCAAGACTTCTCTGGGCAACCTGTTCCAGTGCCTCGCCGCCCTCACAGAAAAAAAATTCTTCCTAATATCTAATCTAAATCTCCCCTCTTTCAGCTTAAAACCGTTACCCATTGTCCTATCACTGCACTCCCTGATAAACGGCCCCCCACTCAGGTTTCCCCTGGGCTGATGGAAGATCTCACCAGAGACTTCTCTTCTCTAGGCTCTATAATCACAAACCTCTTAGCTTGCCCTCACAGGGGAGGCACTCCAGCCCTCTGATCATCTTTGTGGCCCTCCTCTGGACTCACTCTAAAAGATCCATGCCCTTTCTGTGCCCAGGACTCCAGAACTGAACACAGCACTCCAGGTGAGGTCTCACAAGAGCAGAGTAGAGGAGCAGCATCACCTCCCTTGACCTGCTGGTTGTACTTATTTTGATGCAGCCCAGGATATGGTTGGCTTTCTGGGCTGCAAGTGCACATTGCAATGACGTTGAGCTGCCAATCCACCGACGGCCACAAGTCCTTCCCTTCAGGGCCACTCTCAATCCATTCTCTGCCCAGCCTCTATCTGTGATTGGGATTGCCCTGACCCCTGACCCGGGTACAGGAACTCATGTTTCCACTTTTCCAGTCAGTAGGAATCCTTTTACTCAAGTGCAGTAGCCTCGTTTACCTATGTTCCCCCAAACCTCACTATCACAGTACCTTCAATTCTTTTTCCCTGCCACACACACCAGCCTTACCAGCTCTCCATGTCTCGGAACCAGCTGACTCCAAAATCACATTTGCTAATTAACCAGAAAATACATACCTCAAGAAGACACTGGCATGCCAGTGCAAAGAGGACTGCTCAACTCCACTGCAACCTTTCCTCAGCTGAAGCTCTCAGCAGGTATAAAACAAGGTAGGAAAGTTCTGTCCTTTGCCATAAAGTTGGCTAAAACCAGCCAGCAAGCGCAGAAGTTATTACAGTAGACTGAGAAGCAGACCAAACATTTTCTTGGAAACTAGATTGAACCACTGAATGTAAAAATCAACAGAGCATGGAAAAATACCTGCATTGAGGGAAGACAAGCCTGGAGAGAATGGGGAAGCAGAGGAGGGAACATATTTTTTGATGAGAATCTTTATAGCGTAGATTGAATATGTTCCCTCCTCTGCATTTTACTAATTAAGACCAACTCCTGACTGGATCTGGAATAATAATAATCTGGAACAGATCCTGACTGGATCTGGAATAAAGATTCTCATCAAAAAACATGCTACAAAAAGGGCCTGAAATGGCATGGGCATACTCTAGAGTGGAGAGAACCATTTCCAAGTTGAAATCTAACATACTCGTCAACGGAAAAATAAATCAAATATCAGAATATCACTGCATCAGGAGCATCAACCTATTCAATTCACATGCTTTTCATGTGAAAATTTCTCGTGGACAAAATTTCTTGTGGACAGTTGTTTAAGAAATACTGTCCACGAGAAATTTTGTCCACGAGAAATTTTCACATGAAAATTTCTCACGGGCTTATTCTTAACATTACATCTTTATGAACTCTTGCTAACTAAACTGATATAAGAAATTAACAAGAAACCCTGAAAAGCAGGACTGTACAAGTATCACAATGCTATTATGGCATAAGATACAAGAGGTAGACTATGGTTATATTTAATGTCTCATTTATTAGTTCTTTGGTTTTTCTGTCTAAACTTCCCCGCTTTGAATGCCTATTGTCTTCTGAAAAATGTTGTTTGTAACAGTTCGGGGGATGGCTGGGGCAGTGGACCCACTGCTGTGGATGATTCTTATTGAGGTGGATCCACTTCCATAGGCTCCTCACTGTCGTCAGGTGGATCGTCAGGTGGATCCACCTCCATTGGCTCCTCAGTGTCCTCTGGTGCGTGGTCATGCCCGGGCTTCACACCACGCCTCAACAGAGAGGCACGAGCATGGAGAGCACGGAGAGCACGTCTTGCTTGTCTTCTCCGGAGTCTTCTCTTCCTTAGCCTGGAGACACGCTTGGACTCCCCACCCTTTCCCTCTCCGACCTAAAGCCAATGCTCTCCGCTTCCAGGAGAAGTGCAGGGAGTGGCTGCTCCCTGGCACGGACACAGCGTTGGACTGCACGCTCTTCCCTTCCTGAGCTGAGCGGCCACTCTCCAACCAGCTCTGTTGGTTCCTTGGCAGGGAACTACGCTTGGGATCCATGTTGTTCCCTTCTGCACGTCTATCTAACGCTCTCCGTTTCAAAGGTGAGCAACCACTCCCCTGGCTGCTCCCTGGCATGGACACAGCACTGGACTCCACGCTTTTCTTTTTGTGATCTAAAGCCAATGCTTTTTGCTTCAAAGGTGAGCAGCCACCCACCTGGCTGCTCTGGCTGTTCCCTGGTAGGGAACCACGCGTGGGATCCATGTTGTTCCCTTCTGCTCTCGTCCCTAATCTTGTCCACTTCAAAGATGAGCGGACACTTGCCTGGCTGCTCTAGCAGCTTTCAGACCTCAAATATTTGGTCTGAATATTTGGTGTAATTATTTAGGAAAAAGAGAAAAGTGGAGCTAAGATTTCCAGTAGTTCACAGTGTGATTATGCCATCTACTGCCACACTTCTGTATCACGTTTTAATTGTCTGCCCAAGTGACAAATACCTCCATGGGTAATACCTAGAGATAATTGTAGCAGACATGATGGCTTGGCATGAGAAAGTGCTGAATGCGTTAACAGTGGGCAGCTTTAAATGAGACACTGAACATCAATCAGTTGTCTTCTGTTCCTTTAATCCCAGCTTCCAGTGGCACAGTTCACAAATACTAACATGGAATTTGACAAAGAATATGTATCATTAATTTGCAATCTGATAAATTTAAAGGGCAAAACAACACAAAGCTTGGGAGCAGAAGTCACTGAAAATCAGAAGATAGATAGTTAGATAGATAGGTAGGTAGGTAGGTAGGTAGGTAGATAGATAGATAGATAGATAGATAGATAGATAGATAGATAGATAGATAGACGTCTTGTATTTTGTATAGTATAAGACATCATCAGCAGGGGAGAAAACCAGCTTGGTTGAACAGAGAGATCTTGAGTGATATCAAGAAGAGAAATGTTTATGGGCTCTGGAAGAGGGGACAGGCCTCTTGGGTGGACTACAGGAGGGAAGTGAGATTGTGTAGAGAAAAAGCCCTTCTGATTTTTTCTCTCAGCTCAGCTAGAAACCAGATTGGCAAAGTCTGTGAAAGATAACAAAAAAATCCTTCTATAAATTTATAAATCTATAAATAATAAAAGGAGGATTAGGGAGACCATACAGTCCCTATTGGACGCAGAAGGAACAACAGTGACAGGGGATGAGGAAAAGGCTGAGGTACTTAATGCCTTCTTTGCCTCAGTCTTTATCTGTAAAGAAAGTCGTTCCGCCTGTGTACAAGAGCTAGAGGAGCAAAATGAGGCTCCCATGATCCAAGAGGAGGTGGTCAGAGCCTTGCTAGCGCGACTAAACACCCACAAGTCTATGGGTCTGGATAGGATCCATCCAAGGGTATTGAAGGAGCTGGTGGATGTGCTGGCCAAAGCCCTTTCCATCATCTTCCAACAGTCCTGGAAGACTGGGGAAGTCCCATGGGACTGGAGGCTGATGTTGTGCCCATCTACAAGAAGGGTCGCAGGGAGGATCCAGGAAACTCCAGGCCTGTCAGTCTGACCTCAGTGCCAGGGAAAGTCATGGAGCAGGTGATCTTGAGTGCTCTCATGAAGCACATGCAAGAGAACCGGGTGATCAGGCCCAGTCAACATGGGTTCACAAAAGGCAGGTCTTGCCAAACTAACCTGATCGCCTTCTATGACAAAGTGACTCGGCTGCTGGATGAGGGAAGGGCTTTGGATGGATCTTCCTGGACTTCAGTAAAGCCTTTGACACAGTTTCTCACAGCATTCTGCTTGAGAAACTGTCACCTCTGGCCTGGACAGGCGCACACTCTGCTGGATGGAAAACTGGTTGGCTGGAGGGCCCAGAGAGTGTTGGGAAATGGTGTGAAATCCAGCTGGAGGCCAGTTCCAAGTGGTGTCCCCAGGGCTCAGTGCTGGGTCCAGGCCTGTTCAATGTCTTTATCAACGACCTAGATGAAGGCATCGAGTGCACCCTTAGCAAGTTTGCAGATGACACTAAGCTGGGTGGAATTGTGGATCTGCTGGAGGGTCGGGAGGTTCTGCAAAGGGATCTGAACGGGCTGGACCGCTGGGCAGAGTCCGATGGCATGAGGTTTAACAAGGCCAAATGCCGGGTCCTGCACTTGGGGCACAACAACCCTGTGCAGCTACAGAATAAGAGAAGTCTGGCTGGAAAGCTGCCTGGAGGAGAAGGACCTGGGGGTGTTGGTTGACAGCTGACTGAACATGAGCCAGCAGTGGCCCAGGTGGCCAAGAAGGCCAGTGGCATCTTGGCTTGGATCAGAAATGGTGTGGCCAGCAGGTCCAGGGTTCTTCTCCTTCTGTACTCGGCACTGGTGAGACCGCTCCTCGAATCCTGTGTTCAGTTCTGGGCCCCTCACCACAAGAAGGATGTTGAGGCTCTGCAGTGAGCCCAGAGAAGAGCAACAAAGCTGGTGAGGGGGCAGGAGAACAGACTTATGAGGAGTGGTTGAGAGAGCTGGGGGTGTTTAGCCTGGAGAAGAGGAGGCTGAGGGGTGACCTCATTGCTCTCTCTAACTACCTGAAAGGAGGTTGTAGAGAGGAGGGTGCTGGCGTCTACTCCCAAGTGCCGTGGGACAGGACAAGAGGGAATGGCCTCAAGCTCCGCCAGGGGAGATTTAGGCTGGACATATAGGAAAAAATTTTTCACAGAGAGGGTCATTGGGCCCTGGAACAGGCTGCCCAGGGAGGGGGTTGAGTCACCTTCCCTGGAGGTGTTTAAGGCACTGGTGGATGAGGTGCTAAGGGTCATGGTTTAGTGTTTGATAGGAATGGTTGGACTCAATGATGCGGTGGGTCTCTTCCAACCTGGTTATTCTATGATTCTATGATACTATGATTCTAATTTTCATCTAAACTTATATATTACACGTGGTAGTGGTGACGTGGAGCCAGGGGTGCCCCTGGGGGCTGGGGGCAGCCCGTTGCGATGGATCTTGGGCACACCCACGGTCACCCACGGTCACCATGGAGCCATTGTGATGTCACCGCTCGGTTGCCCAGGTAACGCGCTGATGTCACCAAGGGCCTCGCCCTGGCACCCCTATAAAAGCGAGGGGGAGGCCACAGAGCTCCAACAGCCCGGTGGCAAACACTCGGCCAGACTCAGCATGGCCCGGTACCGGCGCAGCACATCTCGCAGCCGCAGCCGGTCCCGCCGCCAACGCAGGCCGTCCCGCCGCCAGCGCAGCCCAAGGCGCCTCCAGGGTCATCCTCAACAGCGCCAGAATGCGAGGAGGCGCCGGCCGACTGGGGCACCCAGATCCCAGGCTGGAGTGAACCGGCGCCGGCGGAGGACACGCACCCGTCGTCGCTGAGCTGACCCCAGCACTGGGTGTCTGTGGAAGCAGTGTCCTGGAGAATTACAGACACTGCAATACCACATGGCCATCAATAAAGTTGGAATGAGAGCATGAGAGTGCGTTTGTGTCCTTGTGTGGCGTCTGCATGTCCTTTGGTTTCCTACACCATGGATGGGTGTCTGTGTCTGTTGGGGGGTTGTGGCCTCTAGGTGGGCATCAGTGTCTGCTGGGGGAGAGCTGTCCCGGGGGTGGGAATCCACACCTGGTGGAGGGGGTGTGCTTCATGGGTGGGCTGTCCTGCGGGTGGGTGTCCATGTGTTCCTGGGGTGTATTCTATGATTCTAATATGAGAAACACTATATCATATGAGACAAGCTGTTGAGGAGTTTTGAGATCAAAATGGGCAGGGATATTTACATGTGCACAACCCAGCTTTTGCGCCTGAATAAAGCTAGCCTTGCAAAAGAATTAGTCACTGGAAAGGACACATTGTCTTTAAGGTTTCTCTCTGTATCATTAGAAAGTTGCTCTGTCTTGTACTTCGCTCTGTCTTGTACTTCTCTCATTTCTCACCGGAAGCTTTCCTCGGTGCTTTTTTCCAGAGTTTTCCAGAGTGCTCACATAGCCCTTTCTCATGGGAAAGCATAATAATGTGTGTGAACAATGATTACTGCTGAAGGAGAACTGACAAATCAGCTTGTAACGCCATGGCTTGCCTCTGCTAAAGAGAGGTATAAATGTGTTGTGAACTCTGAATAAAATGGCTTCACTAGATCATATTGGTCGTGTGGTGTCCATATCCTCTGCAATTGGTGAGCCCGACGTGATACTACGACAGATTGATTCGTATTGATTTGGAGACTGGAGCAGCTGAACGGACGGGACGCAGAGAGGCCGGCCGAAACCATCTTCGCTGCCCTGGTGAGAAGGCCAGAGACGGCATAGTTCAGATTACTTTACAGCGGAGCGTTCTGCCGATGTGATATTGGATCTCACTATAAAAAGGTGAGCGGTCGGGGAGGAGATGGGGTTGGACGATTATGAGAAATAATCATATTATAATCATATCATCCAGCTCTGCTGCTATGACAGGTGATAGACTCTGTGTTGTGTTTGAAGATGGTGTGACCCTTTTACCCTGGGAAGCATGGATCCTCCAAGCAGGTCCTTGCACATGACTCCAGCATTATTAATTACCAGTAAAATAAGTTCCTTTCCAGTGCAGCTGGAGCCCATGGCCCTGGCGGAGCCCACTGGCACACCTAAATGTAGGCTCTGTCTCCTGATTTCCATGAATGGCAAACTTTGGCAGTGGGTAACGGTAAAATATTTTTGAGCAGTCTGCAGAAAGTCCTTAAAAGTTTTATTAAGCATTATCTTTTAGTTTTACGCTTGACTGTAGGGAGTGCTGGGTGAGGTATTCACATGGCTTTTCCCATTAGAATCTCTTGAGGTGACAGGTCACATTTTCTTTTCACCTTTTTCTTCCTATATATCTTATACATCAGTGGGACATGTAACACCTGCAGACATTTCAGGCCAGCCTCTGCACAACTTTTTTTGCAACCTGATGTTGTAAAATAGGAGCTTTTGATGGATGCAATTACATCTTGGTTCCTTTTGAAGGGCTGTCCCAATTTTTTGCATTACTCATCCAGTAAAATGTGCGCCCCTTATTACTCTCTAGCATTAGAGGAACAAAACAAGGAATTGGTTCTCTTGGCAATTTTTTTCTGAAAACTTATTTCATGTGCATGTTTACAAGGGCAGGTGTCCATCCTGAGAACATACTTGAAATGACAAAGATATTCTCAAAATTGCAACATTTAGGCATCAGAATAAAGTAAACCCGGAAATTTACAAATGATGTACAGCTGTAAGTGTCTTCTTCTTGCTTCTCTTATTTTGTTGAAATAGTGCCCAAACAACATGAAGATTCAATCATAGAATCATAGAATCACCAGGTTGGAAGAGACCCACCAGATAATTGAGTCCAACCATTCCCATCAATCACTAAACCATGTCCCTCAGCGCCTCGTCCACTCGTCCCTTAAACCCCTCCAGGGAAGGTGACTCAACCACCTCCCTGGGCAGCCTCTGCCAGTGCCCAATGAACCTTTCCGTGAAAAATTTTTTCCTAATGTTCAGCCTAAACCTCCTTTGGCGGAGCTTGAGGCCATTCGCTCTCATCCTGTCCCTATTCAAGAATGTGAACAGTACATCACTGACAAGCCTCAATTGTTTGCACCTTAATTTCTGACAAAATGAAAAACTCTTCCCAACCATTCAAGCCATAGAACCATTTTATTTAACCTAGTCTCTTCAGAACCACTTTCCTTGAAATAAATAACTATAAAAGACACTGCCAGAACCACCAAAGGCCACCACAGCAAACCTACATCTTCAAATCTCAGTGACAGGCTTTTCATTTCATCTTGAAATGAAAAAGAATAAGCAAATAGTTTTTACCTGATTCTTTGAGTCCTTAAATCTTCTCTTTGGTAAACTCTGCTAAAAAATTTCAAAAGCAACGTACGAACCGGAAAGAGAAGATTCCTTTGCTGCTATAGGGTATATACTGCTTTTATCAAGGGTTCTTTCACCACTAGAAAGAAAACATATAAAAATCTGAAGTAGTGCTTCTTAATTTTCGGATTTTAAACACACACACACAGAAGACCTGCAATCTCTGTCTGCAACTACCTACATTTAACTCCATAGGGAAGTACCAAAAAGTTTTAAAACAACTGCTGGGTAGACTTCTAAACCACTGAAACCGCACCTTCTTGTGTAACTCGTGAAAGAGCCATACACAAAAGAGCCACACAACACACAAGTGAAAACTTCAGAACTTCATAAAGACAAGGAAGTGCACAGGTTGTGAGGTAGCTGAGAATCAACAAGTTCCTGCCTTCCACAGCTACCTTCCACATCACAGAATCATACAACAGTTTGGGTTGGAAGGGACCTTAATGTCACCCGGTTCCAACAGCTCTGCCACGGGCAGGGACACCTTCCACTATGTCAGCTTGCTCAAAGCCTCATTCAACCTGGCCTTGAGGCATCCAAGACTTCTCTGGGCAACCTGTTCCAGTGCCTCGCCGCCCTCACAGAAAAAAAATTCTTCCTAATATCTAATCTAAATCTCCCCTCTTTCAGCTTAAAACCGTTACCCATTGTCCTATCACTGCACTCCCTGATAAACGGCCCCCCACTCAGGTTTCCCCTGGGCTGATGGAAGATCTCACCAGAGACTTCTCTTCTCTAGGCTCTATAATCACAAACCTCTTAGCTTGCCCTCACAGGGGAGGCACTCCAGCCCTCTGATCATCTTTGTGGCCCTCCTCTGGACTCACTCTAAAAGATCCATGCCCTTTCTGTGCCCAGGACTCCAGAACTGAACACAGCACTCCAGGTGAGGTCTCACAAGAGCAGAGTAGAGGAGCAGCATCACCTCCCTTGACCTGCTGGTTGTACTTATTTTGATGCAGCCCAGGATATGGTTGGCTTTCTGGGCTGCAAGTGCACATTGCAATGACGTTGAGCTGCCAATCCACCGACGGCCACAAGTCCTTCCCTTCAGGGCCACTCTCAATCCATTCTCTGCCCAGCCTCTGTCTGTGATTGGGATTGCCCTGACCCCTGACCCGGGTACAGGAACTCATGTTTCCACTTTTCCAGTCAGTAGGAATCCTTTTACTCAAGTGCAGTAGCCTCGTTTACCTATGTTCCCCCAAACCTCACTATCACAGTACCTTCAATTCTTTTTCCCTGCCACACACACCAGCCTTACCAGCTCTCCATGTCTCGGAACCAGCTGACTCCAAAATCACATTTGCTAATTAACCAGAAAATACATACCTCAAGAAGACACTGGCATGCCAGTGCAAAGAGGACTGCTCAACTCCACTGCAACCTTTCCTCAGCTGAAGCTCTCAGCAGGTATAAAACAAGGTAGGAAAGTTCTGTCCTTTGCCATAAAGTTGGCTAAAACCAGCCAGCAAGCGCAGAAGTTATTACAGTAGACTGAGAAGCAGACCAAACATTTTCTTGGAAACTAGATTGAACCACTGAATGTAAAAATCAACAGAGCATGGAAAAATACCTGCATTGAGGGAAGACAAGCCTGGAGAGAATGGGGAAGCAGAGGAGGGAACATATTTTTTGATGAGAATCTTTATAGCGTAGATTGAATATGTTCCCTCCTCTGCATTTTACTAATTAAGACCAACTCCTGACTGGATCTGGAATAATAATAATCTGGAACAGATCCTGACTGGATCTGGAATAAAGATTCTCATCAAAAAACATGCTACAAAAAGGGCCTGAAATGGCATGGGCATACTCTAGAGTGGAGAGAACCATTTCCAAGTTGAAATCTAACATACTCGTCAACGGAAAAATAAATCAAATATCAGAATATCACTGCATCAGGAGCATCAACCTATTCAATTCACATGCTTTTCATGTGAAAATTTCTCGTGGACAAAATTTCTTGTGGACAGTTGTTTAAGAAATACTGTCCACGAGAAATTTTGTCCACGAGAAATTTTCACATGAAAATTTCTCACGGGCTTATTCTTAACATTACATCTTTATGAACTCTTGCTAACTAAACTAATATAAGAAATTAACAAGAAACCCTGAAAAGCAGGACTGTACAAGTATCACAATGCTATTATGGCATAAGATACAAGAGGTAGACTATGGTTATATTTAATGTCTCATTTATTAGTTCTTTGGTTTTTCTGTCTAAACTTCCCCGCTTTGAATGCCTATTGTCTTCTGAAAAATGTTGTTTGTAACAGTTCGGGGGATGGCTGGGGCAGTGGACCCACTGCTGTGGATGATTCTTATTGAGGTGGATCCACTTCCATAGGCTCCTCACTGTCGTCAGGTGGATCGTCAGGTGGATCCACCTCCATTGGCTCCTCAGTGTCCTCTGGTGCGTGGTCATGCCCGGGCTTCACACCACGCCTCAACAGAGAGGCACGAGCATGGAGAGCACGGAGAGCACGTCTTGCTTGTCTTCTCCGGAGTCTTCTCTTCCTTAGCCTGGAGACACGCTTGGACTCCCCACCCTTTCCCTCTCCGACCTAAAGCCAATGCTCTCCGCTTCCAGGAGAAGTGCAGGGAGTGGCTGCTCCCTGGCACGGACACAGCGTTGGACTGCACGCTCTTCCCTTCCTGAGCTGAGCGGCCACTCTCCAACCAGCTCTGTTGGTTCCTTGGCAGGGAACTACGCTTGGGATCCATGTTGTTCCCTTCTGCACTTCTATCTAACGCTCTCCGTTTCAAAGGTGAGCAACCACTCCCCTGGCTGCTCCCTGGCATGGACACAGCACTGGACTCCACGCTTTTCTTTTTGTGATCTAAAGCCAATGCTTTTTGCTTCAAAGGTGAGCAGCCACCCACCTGGCTGCTCTGGCTGTTCCCTGGTAGGGAACCACGCGTGGGATCCATGTTGTTCCCTTCTGCTCTCGTCCCTAATCTTGTCCACTTCAAAGATGAGCGGACACTTGCCTGGCTGCTCTAGCAGCTTTCAGACCTCAAATATTTGGTCTGAATATTTGGTGTAATTATTTAGGAAAAAGAGAAAAGTGGAGCTAAGATTTCCAGTAGTTCACAGTGTGATTATGCCATCTACTGCCACACTTCTGTATCACGTTTTAATTGTCTGCCCAAGTGACAAATACCTCCATGGGTAATACCTAGAGATAATTGTAGCAGACATGATGGCTTGGCATGAGAAAGTACTGAATGCGTTAACAGTGGGCAGCTTTAAATGAGACACTGAACATCAATCAGTTGTCTTCTGTTCCTTTAATCCCAGCTTCCAGTGGCACAGTTCACAAATACTAACATGGAATTTGACAAAGAATATGTATCATTAATTTGCAATCTGATAAATTTAAAGGGCAAAACAACACAAAGCTTGGGAGCAGAAGTCACTGAAAATCAGAAGATAGATAGATAGATAGTTAGATAGGTAGGTAGGTAGGTAGGTAGATAGATAGATAGATAGATAGATAGATAGATAGATAGATAGATAGATAGATAGATGTCTTGTATTTTGTATAGTATAAGACATCATCAGCAGGGGAGAAAACCAGCTTGGTTGAACAGAGAGATCTTGAGTGATACCAAGAAGAGAAATGTTTATGGGCTCTGGAAGAGGGGACAGGCCTCTTGGGTGGACTACAGGAGGGAAGTGAGATTGTGTAGAGAAAAAGCCCTTCTGATTTTTTCTCTCAGCTCAGCTAGAAACCAGATTGGCAAAGTCTGTGAAAGATAACAAAAAAATCCTTCTATAAATTTATAAATCTATAAATAATAAAAGGAGGACTAGGGAGACCATACAGTCCCTATTGGACGCAGAAGGAACAACAGTGACAGGGGATGAGGAAAAGGCTGAGGTACTTAATGCCTTCTTTGCCTCAGTCTTTATCTGTAAAGAAAGTCGTTCCGCCTGTGTACAAGAGCTAGAGGAGCAAAATGAGGCTCCCATGATCCAAGAGGAGGTGGTCAGAGCCTTGCTAGCCCGACTAAACACCCACAAGTCTATGGGTCTGGATAGGATCCATCCAAGGGTATTGAAGGAGCTGGTGGATGTGCTGGCCAAAGCCCTTTCCATCATCTTCCAACAGTCCTGGAAGACTGGGGAAGTCCCACGGGACTGGAGGCTGATGTTGTGCCCATCTACAAGAAGGGTCGCAGGGAGGATCCAGGAAACTCCAGGCCTGTCAGTCTGACCTCAGTGCCAGGGAAAGTCATGGAGCAGGTGATCTTGAGTGCTCTCATGAAGCACATGCAAGAGAACCGGGTGATCAGGCCCAGTCAACATGGGTTCACAAAAGGCAGGTCTTGCCAAACTAACCTGATCGCCTTCTATGACAAAGTGACTCGGCTGCTGGATGAGGGAAGGGCTTTGGATGGATCTTCCTGGACTTCAGTAAAGCCTTTGACACAGTTTCTCACAGCATTCTGCTTGAGAAACTGTCACCTCTGGCCTGGACAGGCGCACACTCTGCTGGATGGAAAACTGGTTGGCTGGAGGGCCCAGAGAGTGTTGGGAAATGGTGTGAAATCCAGCTGGAGGCCAGTTCCAAGTGGTGTCCCCAGGGCTCAGTGCTGGGTCCAGGCCTGTTCAATGTCTTTATCAACGACCTAGATGAAGGCATCGAGTGCACCCTTAGCAAGTTTGCAGATGACACTAAGCTGGGTGGAATTGTGGATCTGCTGGAGGGTCGGGAGGTTCTGCAAAGGGATCTGAACGGGCTGGACCGCTGGGCAGAGTCCGATGGCATGAGGTTTAACAAGGCCAAATGCCGGGTCCTGCACTTGGGGCACAACAACCCTGTGCAGCTACAGAATAAGAGAAGTCTGGCTGGAAAGCTGCCTGGAGGAGAAGGACCTGGGGGTGTTGGTTGACAGCTGACTGAACATGAGCCAGCAGTGGCCCAGGTGGCCAAGAAGGCCAGTGGCATCTTGGCTTGGATCAGAAATGGTGTGGCCAGCAGGTCCAGGGTTCTTCTCCTTCTGTACTCGGCACTGGTGAGACCGCTCCTCGAATCCTGTGTTCAGTTCTGGGCCCCTCACCACAAGAAGGATGTTGAGGCTCTGCAGTGAGCCCAGAGAAGAGCAACAAAGCTGGTGAGGGGGCAGGAGAACAGACTTATGAGGAGTGGTTGAGAGAGCTGGGGGTGTTTAGCCTGGAGAAGAGGAGGCTGAGGGGTGACCTCATTGCTCTCTCTAACTACCTGAAAGGAGGTTGTAGAGAGGAGGGTGCTGGCGTCTACTCCCAAGTGCCGTGGGACAGGACAAGAGGGAATGGCCTCAAGCTCCGCCAGGGGAGATTTAGGCTGGACATATAGGAAAAAATTTTTCACAGAGAGGGTCATTGGGCCCTGGAACAGGCTGCCCAGGGAGGGGGTTGAGTCACCTTCCCTGGAGGCGTTTAAGGCACTGGTGGATGAGGTGCTAAGGGTCATGGTTTAGTGTTTGATAGGAATGGTTGGACTCAATGATGCGGTGGGTCTCTTCCAACCTGGTTATTCTATGATTCTATGATACTATGATTCTAATTTTCGTCTAAACTTATATATTACACGTGGTAGTGGTGACGTGGAGCCAGGGGTGCCCCTGGGGGCTGGGGGCAGCCCGTTGCGATGGATCTTGGGCACACCCACGGTCACCCACGGTCACCATGGAGCCATTGTGATGTCACCGCTCGGTTGCCCAGGTAACGCGCTGATGTCACCAAGGGCCTTGCCCTGGCACCCCTATAAAAGCGAGGGGGAGGCCACAGAGCTCCAACAGCCCGGTGGCAAACACTCGGCCAGACTCGGCATGGCCCGGTACCGGCGCAGCACATCTCGCAGCCGCAGCCGGTCCCGCCGCCAACGCAGGCCGTCCCGCCGCCAGCGCAGCCCAAGGCGCCTCCAGGGTCATCCTCAACAGCGCCAGAATGTGAGGAGGCGCCGGCCGACTGGGGCAACCAGATCCCAGGCTGGAGTGAACCGGCGCCGGCGGAGGACACGCACCCGTCGTCGCTGAGCTGACCCCAGCACTGGGTGTCTGTGGAAGCAGTGTCCTGGAGAATTACAGACACTGCAATACCACATGGCCATCAATAAAGTTGGAATGAGAGCATGAGAGTGCGTTTGTGTCCTTGTGTGGCGTCTGCATGTCCTTTGGTTTCCTACACCATGGATGGGTGTCTGTGTCTGTTGGGGGGTTGTGGCCTCTAGGTGGGCATCAGTGTCTGCTGGGGGAGAGCTGTCCCGGGGGTGGGAATCCACACCTGGTGGAGGGGGTGTGCTTCATGGGTGGGCTGTCCTGCGGGTGGGTGTCCATGTGTTCCTGGGGTGTATTCTATGATTCTAATATGAGAAACACTATATCATATGAGACAAGCTGTTGAGGAGTTTTGAGATCAAAATGGGCAGGGATATTTACATGTGCACAACCCAGCTTTTGCGCCTGAATAAAGCTAGCCTTGCAAAAGAATTAGTCACTGGAAAGGACACATTGTCTTTAAGGTTTCTCTCTGTATCATTAGAAAGTTGCTCTGTCTTGTACTTCGCTCTGTCTTGTACTTCTCTCATTTCTCACCGGAAGCTTTCCTCGGTGCTTTTTTCCAGAGTTTTCCAGAGTGCTCACATAGCCCTTTCTCATGGGAAAGCATAATAATGTGTGTGAACAATGATTACTGCTGAAGGAGAACTGACAAATCAGCTTGTAACGCCATGGCTTGCCTCTGCTAAAGAGAGGTATAAATGTGTTGGGAACTCTGAATAAAATGGCTTCACTAGATCATATTGGTCGTGTGGTGTCCATATCCTCTGCAATTGGTGAGCCCGACGTGATACTACGACAGATTGATTCGTATTGATTTGGAGACTGGAGCAGCTGAACGGACGGGACGCAGAGAGGCCGGCCGAAACCATCTTCGCTGCCCTGGTGAGAAGGCCAGAGACGGCATAGTTCAGATTACTTTACAGCGGAGCGTTCTGCCGATGTGATATTGGATCTCACTATAAAAAGGTGAGCGGTCGGGGAGGAGATGGTGTTGGACGATTACGAGAAATAATCATATTATAATCATATCATCCAGCTCTGCTGCTATGACAGGTGATAGACTCTGTGTTGTGTTTGAAGATGGTGTGACCCTTTTACCCTGGGAAGCATGGATCCTCCAAGCAGGTCCTTGCACATGACTCCAGCATTATTAATTACCAGTAAAATAAGTTCCTTTCCAGTGCAGCTGGAGCCCATGGCCCTGGCGGAGCCCACTGGCACACCTAAATGTAGGCTCTGTCTCCTGATTTCCATGAATGGCAAACTTTGGCAGTGGGTAACGGTAAAATATTTTTGAGCAGTCTGCAGAAAGTCCTTAAAAGTTTTATTAAGCATTATCTTTTAGTTTTACGCTTGACTGTAGGGAGTGCTGGGTGAGGTATTCACATGGCTTTTCCCATTAAAATCTCTTGAGGTGACAGGTCACATTTTCTTTTCACCTTTTTCTTCCTATATATCTTATACATCAGTGGGACATGTAACACCTGCAGACATTTCAGGCCAGCCTCTGCACAACTTTTTTTGCAACCTGATGTTGTAAAATAGGAGCTTTTGATGGATGCAATTACATCTTGGTTCCTTTTGAAGGGCTGTCCCAATTTTTTGCATTACTCATCCAGTAAAATGTGCGCCCCTTATTACTCTCTAGCATTAGAGGAACAAAACAAGGAATTGGTTCTCTTGGCAATTTTTTTCTGAAAACTTATTTCATGTGCATGTTTACAAGGGCAGGTGTCCATCCTGAGAACATACTTTACATGACAAAGATATTCTCAAAATTGCAACATTTAGGCATCAGAATAAAGTAAACCCGGAAATTTACAAATGATGTACAGCTGTAAGTGTCTTCTTCTTGCTTCTCTTATTTTGTTGAAATAGTGCCCAAACAACATGAAGATTCAATCATAGAATCATAGAATCACCAGGTTGGAAGAGACCCACCAGATAATTGAGTCCAACCATTCCCATCAATCACTAAACCATGTCCCTCAGCGCCTCGTCCACTCGTCCCTTAAACCCCTCCAGGGAAGGTGACTCAACCACCTCCCTGGGCAACCTCTGCCAGTGCCCAATGAACCTTTCCGTGAAAAATTTTTTCCTAATGTTCAGCCTAAACCTCCTTTGGCGGAGCTTGAGGCCATTCGCTCTCATCCTGTCCCTATTCAAGAATGTGAACAGTACATCACTGACAAGCCTCAATTGTTTGCACCTTAATTTCTGACAAAATGAAAAACTCTTCCCAACCATTGAAGCCATAGAACCATTTTATTTAACCTAGTCTCTTCAGAACCACTTTCCTTGAAATAAATAACTATAAAAGACACTGCCAGAACCACCAAAGGCCACCACAGCAAACCTACATCTTCAAATCTCAGTGACAGGCTTTTCATTTCATCTTGAAATGAAAAAGAATAAGCAAATAGTTTTTACCTGATTCTTTGAGTCCTTAAATCTTCTCTTTGGTAAACTCTGCTAAAAAATTTCAAAAGCAATGTACGAACCGGAAAGAGAAGATTCCTTTGCTGCTATAGGGTATATACTGCTTTTATCAAGGGTTCTTTCGCCACTAGAAAGAAAACATATAAAAATCTGAAGTAGTGCTTCTTAATTTTCGGATTTTAAACACACACACACAGAAGACCTGCAATCTCTGTCTGCAACTACCTACATTTAACTCCATAGGGAAGTACCAAAAAGTTTTAAAACAACTGCTGGGTAGACTTCTAAACCACTGAAACCGCACCTTCTTGTGTAACTCGTGAAAGAGCCATACACAAAAGAGCCACACAACACACAAGTGAAAACTTCAGAACTTCATAAAGACAAGGAAGTGCACAGGTTGTGAGGTAGCTGAGAATCAACAAGTTCCTGCCTTCCACAGCTACCTTCCACATCACAGAATCATACAACAGTTTGGGTTGGAAGGGACCTTAATGTCACCCAGTTCCAACAGCTCTGCCACGGGCAGGGACACCTTCCACTACGTCAGCTTGCTCAAAGCCTCATTCAACCTGGCCTTGAGGCATCCAAGACTTCTCTGGGCAACCTGTTCCAGTGCCTCGCCGCCCTCACAGAAAAAAAATTCTTCCTAATATCTAATCTAAATCTCCCCTCTTTCAGCTTAAAACCGTTACCCATTGTCCTATCACTGCACTCCCTGATAAACGGCCCCCCACTCAGGTTTCCCCAGGGCTGATGGAAGATCTCACCAGAGACTTCTCTAGGCTCTATAATCACAAACCTCTTAGCTTGCCCTCACAGGGGAGGCACTCCAGCCCTCTGATCATCTTTGTGGCCCTCCTCTGGACTCACTCTAAAAGATCCATGCCCTTTCTGTGCCCAGGACTCCAGAACTGAACACAGCACTCCAGGTGAGGTCTCACAAGAGCAGAGTAGAGGAGCAGCATCACCTCCCTTGACCTGCTGGTTGTACTTATTTTGATGCAGCCCAGGATATGGTTGGCTTTCTGGGCTGCAAGTGCACATTGCAATGACGTTGAGCTGCCAATCCACCGACGGCCACAAGTCCTTCCCTTCAGGGCCACTCTCAATCCATTCTCTGCCCAGCCTCTATCTGTGATTGGGATTGCCCTGACCCCTGACCCGGGTACAGGACCTTATGTTTCCACTTTTCCAGTCAGTAGGAATCCTTTTACTCAAGTGCAGTAGCCTCGTTTACCTATGTTCCCCCAAACCTCACTATCACAGTACCTTCAATTCTTTTTCCCTGCCACACACACCAGCCTTACCAGCTCTCCATGTCTCGGAACCAGCTGACTCCAAAATCACATTTGCTAATTAACCAGAAAATACATACCTCAAGAAGACACTGGCATGCCAGTGCAAAGAGGACTGCTCAACTCCACTGCAACCTTTCCTCAGCTGAAGCTCTCAGCAGGTATAAAGCAAGGTAGGAAAGTTCTGTCCTTTGCCATAAAGTTGGCTAAAACCAGCCAGCAAGCGCAGAAGTTATTACAGTAGACTGAGAAGCAGACCAAACATTTTCTTGGAAACTAGATTGAACCACTGAATGTAAAAATCAACAGAGCATGGAAAAATACCTGCATTGAGGGAAGACAAGCCTGGAGAGAATGGGGAAGCAGAGGAGGGAACATATTTTTTGATGAGAATCTTTATAGCGTAGATTGAATATGTTCCCTCCTCTGCATTTTGCTAATTAAGACCAACTCCTGACTGGATCTGGAATAATAATAATCTGGAACAGATCCTGACTGGATCTGGAATAAAGATTCTCATCAAAAAACATGCTACAAAAAGGGCCTGAAATGGCATGGGCATACTCTAGAGTGGAGAGAACCATTTCCAAGTTGAAATCTAACATACTCGTCAACGGAAAAATAAATCAAATATCAGAATATCACTGCATCAGGAGCATCAACCTATTCAATTCACATGCTTTTCATGTGAAAATTTCTCGTGGACAAAATTTCTTGTGGACAGTTGTTTAAGAAATACTGTCCACGAGAAATTTTGTCCACGAGAAATTTTCACATGAAAATTTCTCACGGGCTTATTCTTAACATTACATCTTTATGAACTCTTGCTAACTAAACTAATATAAGAAATTAACAAGAAACCCTGAAAAGCAGGACTGTACAAGTATCACAATGCTATTATGGCATAAGATACAAGAGGTAGACTATGGTTATATTTAATGTCTCATTTATTAGTTCTTTGGTTTTTCTGTCTAAACTTCCCCGCTTTGAATGCCTATTGTCTTCTGAAAAATGTTGTTTGTAACAGTTCGGGGGATGGCTGGGGCAGTGGACCCACTGCTGTGGATGATTCTTATTGAGGTGGATCCACTTCCATAGGCTCCTCACTGTCGTCAGGTGGATCGTCAGGTGGATCCACCTCCATTGGCTCCTCAGTGTCCTCTGGTGCGTGGTCATGCCCGGGCTTCACACCACGCCTCAACAGAGAGGCACGAGCATGGAGAGCACGGAGAGCACGTCTTGCTTGTCTTCTCCGGAGTCTTCTCTTCCTTAGCCTGGAGACACGCTTGGACTCCCCACCCTTTCCCTCTCCGACCTAAAGCCAATGCTCTCCGCTTCCAGGAGAAGTGCAGGGAGTGGCTGCTCCCTGGCACGGACACAGCGTTGGACTGCACGCTCTTCCCTTCCTGAGCTGAGCGGCCACTCTCCAACCAGCTCTGTTGGTTCCTTGGCAGGGAACTACGCTTGGGATCCATGTTGTTCCCTTCTGCACTTCTATCTAACGCTCTCCGTTTCAAAGGTGAGCAACCACTCCCCTGGCTGCTCCCTGGCATGGACACAGCACTGGACTCCACGCTTTTCTTTTTGTGATCTAAAGCCAATGCTTTTTGCTTCAAAGGTGAGCAGCCACCCACCTGGCTGCTCTGGCTGTTCCCTGGTAGGGAACCACGCGTGGGATCCATGTTGTTCCCTTCTGCTCTCGTCCCTAATCTTGTCCACTTCAAAGATGAGCGGACACTTGCCTGGCTGCTCTAGCAGCTTTCAGACCTCAAATATTTGGTCTGAATATTTGGTGTAATTATTTAGGAAAAAGAGAAAAGTGGAGCTAAGATTTCCAGTAGTTCACAGTGTGATTATGCCATCTACTGCCACACTTCTGTATCACGTTTTAATTGTCTGCCCAAGTGACAAATACCTCCATGGGTAATACCTAGAGATAATTGTAGCAGACATGATGGCTTGGCATGAGAAAGTGCTGAATGCGTTAACAGTGGGCAGCTTTAAATGAGACACTGAACATCAATCAGTTGTCTTCTGTTCCTTTAATCCCAGCTTCCAGTGGCACAGTTCACAAATACTAACATGGAATTTGACAAAGAATATGTATCATTAATTTGCAATCTGATAAATTTAAAGGGCAAAACAACACAAAGCTTGGGAGCAGAAGTCACTGAAAATCAGAAGATAGATAGTTAGATAGATAGGTAGGTAGGTAGGTAGGTAGATAGATAGATAGATAGATAGATAGATGTCTTGTATTTTGTATAGTATAAGACATCATCAGCAGGGGAGAAAACCAGCTTGGTTGAACAGAGAGATCTTGAGTGATACCAAGAAGAGAAATGTTTATGGGCTCTGGAAGAGGGGACAGGCCTCTTGGGTGGACTACAGGAGGGAAGTGAGATTGTGTAGAGAAAAAGCCCTTCTGATTTTTTCTCTCAGCTCAGCTAGAAACCAGATTGGCAAAGTCTGTGAAAGATAACAAAAAAATCCTTCTATAAATTTATAAATCTATAAATAATAAAAGGAGGACTAGGGAGACCATACAGTCCCTATTGGACGCAGAAGGAACAACAGTGACAGGGGATGAGGAAAAGGCTGAGGTACTTAATGCCTTCTTTGCCTCAGTCTTTATCTGTAAAGAAAGTCGTTCCGCCTGTGTACAAGAGCTAGAGGAGCAAAATGAGGCTCCCATGATCCAAGAGGAGGTGGTCAGAGCCTTGCTAGCCCGACTAAACACCCACAAGTCTATGGGTCTGGATAGGATCCATCCAAGGGTATTGAAGGAGCTGGTGGATGTGCTGGCCAAAGCCCTTTCCATCATCTTCCAACAGTCCTGGAAGACTGGGGAAGTCCCACGGGACTGGAGGCTGATGTTGTGCCCATCTACAAGAAGGGTCGCAGGGAGGATCCAGGAAACTCCAGGCCTGTCAGTCTGACCTCAGTGCCAGGGAAAGTCATGGAGCAGGTGATCTTGAGTGCTCTCATGAAGCACATGCAAGAGAACCGGGTGATCAGGCCCAGTCAACATGGGTTCACAAAAGGCAGGTCTTGCCAAACTAACCTGATCGCCTTCTATGACAAAGTGACTCGGCTGCTGGATGAGGGAAGGGCTTTGGATGGATCTTCCTGGACTTCAGTAAAGCCTTTGACACAGTTTCTCACAGCATTCTGCTTGAGAAACTGTCACCTCTGGCCTGGACAGGCGCACACTCTGCTGGATGGAAAACTGGTTGGCTGGAGGGCCCAGAGAGTGTTGGGAAATGGTGTGAAATCCAGCTGGAGGCCAGTTCCAAGTGGTGTCCCCAGGGCTCAGTGCTGGGTCCAGCCCTGTTCAATGTCTTTATCAACGACCTAGATGAAGGCATCGAGTGCACCCTTAGCAAGTTTGCAGATGACACTAAGCTGGGTGGAATTGTGGATCTGCTGGAGGGTCGGGAGGTTCTGCAAAGGGATCTGAACAGGCTGGACCGCTGGGCAGAGTCCGATGGCATGAGGTTTAACAAGGCCAAATGCCGGGTCCTGCACTTGGGGCACAACAACCCTGTGCAGCTACAGAATAAGAGAAGTCTGGCTGGAAAGCTGCCTGGAGGAGAAGGACCTGGGGGTGTTGGTTGACAGCTGACTGAACATGAGCCAGCAGTGGCCCAGGTGGCCAAGAAGGCCAGTGGCATCTTGGCTTGGATCAGAAATGGTGTGGCCAGCAGGTCCAGGGTTCTTCTCCTTCTGTACTCGGCACTGGTGAGACCGCTCCTCGAATCCTGTGTTCAGTTCTGGGCCCCTCACCACAAGAAGGATGTTGAGGCTCTGCAGTGAGTCCAGAGAAGAGCAACAAAGCTGGTGAGGGGGCAGGAGAACAGACTTATGAGGAGTGGTTGAGAGAGCTGGGGGTGTTTAGCCTGGAGAAGAGGAGGCTGAGGGGTGACCTCATTGCTCTCTCTAACTACCTGAAAGGAGGTTGTAGAGAGGAGGGTGCTGGCGTCTACTCCCAAGTGCCGTGGGACAGGACAAGAGGGAATGGCCTCAAGCTCCGCCAGGGGAGATTTAGGCTGGACATATAGGAAAAAATTTTTCACAGAGAGGGTCATTGGGCACTGGAACAGGCTGCCCAGGGAGGGGGTTGAGTCACCTTCCCTGGAGGTGTTTAAGGCACTGGTGGATGAGGTGCTAAGGGTCATGGTTTAGTGTTTGATAGGAATGGTTGGACTCAGTGATGCGGTGGGTCTCTTCCAACCTGGTTATTCTATGATTCTATGATACTATGATTCTAATTTTCGTCTAAACTTATATATTACACGTGGTAGTGGTGACGTGGAGCCAGGGGTGCCCCTGGCGGCTGGGGGCAGCCCGTTGCGATGGATCTTGGGCACACCCACGGTCACCCACGGTCACCATGGAGCCATTGTGATGTCACCGCTCGGTTGCCCAGGTAACGCGCTGATGTCACCAAGGGCCTCGCCCTGGCACCCCTATAAAAGCGAGGGGGAGGCCACAGAGCTCCAACAGCCCGGTGGCAAACACTCGGCCAGACTCGGCATGGCCCGGTACCGGCGCAGCACATCTCGCAGCCGCAGCCGGTCCCGCCGCCAACGCAGGCCGTCCCGCCGCCAGCGCAGCCCAAGGCGCCTCCAGGGTCATCCTCAACAGCGCCAGAATGCGAGGAGGCGCCGGCCGACTGGGGCAACCAGATCCCAGGCTGGAGTGAACCGGCGCCGGCGGAGGACACGCACCCGTCGTCGCTGAGCTGACCCCAGCACTGGGTGTCTGTGGAAGCAGTGTCCTGGAGAATTACAGACACTGCAATACCACATGGCCATCAATAAAGTTGGAATGAGAGCATGAGAGTGCGTTTGTGTCCTTGTGTGGCGTCTGCATGTCCTTTGGTTTCCTACACCATGGATGGGTGTCTGTGTCTGTTGGGGGGTTGTGGCCTCTAGGTGGGCATCAGTGTCTGCTGGGGGAGAGCTGTCGCGGGGGTGGGAATCCACACCTGGTGGAGGGGGTGTGCTTCATGGGTGGGCTGTCCTGCGGGTGGGTGTCCATGTGTTCCTGGGGTGTATTCTATGATTCTAATATGAGAAACACTATATCATATGAGACAAGCTGTTGAGGAGTTTTGAGATCAAAATGGGCAGGGATATTTACATGTGCACAACCCAGCTTTTGCACCTGAATAAAGCTAGCCTTGCAAAAGAATTAGTCACTGGAAAGGACACATTGTCTTTAAGGTTTCTCTCTGTATCATTAGAAAGTTGCTCTGTCTTGTACTTCGCTCTGTCTTGTACTTCTCTCATTTCTCACCGGAAGCTTTCCTCGGTGCTTTTTTCCAGAGTTTTCCAGAGTGCTCACATAGCCCTTTCTCATGGGAAAGCATAATAATGTGTGTGAACAATGATTACTGCTGAAGGAGAACTGACAAATCAGCTTGTAACGCCATGGCTTGCCTCTGCTAAAGAGAGGTATAAATGTGTTGGGAACTCTGAATAAAATGGCTTCACTAGATCATATTGGTCGTGTGGTGTCCATATCCTCTGCAATTGGTGAGCCCGACGTGATACTACGACAGATTGATTCGTATTGATTTGGAGACTGGAGCAGCTGAACGGACGGGACGCAGAGAGGCCGGCCGAAACCATCTTCACTGCCCTGGTGAGAAGGCCAGAGACGGCATAGTTCAGATTACTTTACAGCGGAGCGTTCTGCTGATGTGATATTGGATCTCACTATAAAAAGGTGAGCGGTCGGGGAGGAGATGGGGTTGGACGATTACGAGAAATAATCATATTATAATCATATCATCCAGCTCTGCTGCTATGACAGGTGATAGACTCTGTGTTGTGTTTGAAGATGGTGTGACCCTTTTACCCTGGGAAGCATGGATCCTCCAAGCAGGTCCTTGCACATGACTCCAGCATTATTAATTACCAGTAAAATAAGTTCCTTTCCAGTGCAGCTGGAGCCCATGGCCCTGGCGGAGCCCACTGGCACACCTAAATGTAGGCTCTGTCTCCTGATTTCCATGAATGGCAAACTTTGGCAGTGGGTAACGGTAAAATATTTTTGAGCAGTCTGCAGAAAGTCCTTAAAAGTTTTATTAAGCATTATCTTTTAGTTTTACGCTTGACTGTAGGGAGTGCTGCGTGAGGTATTCACATGGCTTTTCCCATTAGAATCTCTTGAGGTGACAGGTCACATTTTCTTTTCACCTTTTTCTTCCTATATATCTTATACATCAGTGGGACGTGTAACACCTGCAGACATTTCAGGCCAGCCTCTGCACAAGTTTTTTTGCAACCTGATGTTGTAAAATAGGAGCTTTTGATGGATGCAATTACATCTTGGTTCCTTTTGAAGGGCTGTCCCAATTTTTTGCATTACTCATCCAGTAAAATGTGCGCCCCTTATTACTCTCTAGCATTAGAGGAACAAAACAAGGAATTGGTTCTCTTGGCAATTTTTTTCTGAAAACTTATTTCATGTGCATGTTTACAAGGGCAGGTGTCCATCCTGAGAACATACTTTACATGACAAAGATATTCTCAAAATTGCAACATTTAGGCATCAGAATAAAGTAAACCCGGAAATTTACAAATGATGTACAGCTGTAAGTGTCTTCTTCTTGCTTCTCTTATTTTGTTGAAATAGTGCCCAAACAACATGAAGATTCAATCATAGAATCATAGAATCACCAGGTTGGAAGAGACCCACCAGATAATTGAGTCCAACCATTCCCATCAATCACTAAACCATGTCCCTCAGCGCCTCGTCCACTCGTCCCTTAAACCCCTCCAGGGAAGGTGACTCAACCACCTCCCTGGGCAGCCTCTGCCAGTGCCCAATGAACCTTTCCGTGAAAAATTTTTTCCTAATGTTCAGCCTAAACCTCCTTTGGCGGAGCTTGAGGCCATTCGCTCTCATCCTGTCCCTATTCAAGAATGTGAACAGTACATCACTGACAAGCCTCAATTGTTTGCACCTTAATTTCTGACAAAATGAAAAACTCTTCCCAACCATTCAAGCCATAGAACCATTTTATTTAACCTAGTCTCTTCAGAACCACTTTCCTTGAAATAAATAACTATAAAAGACACTGCCAGAACCACCAAAGGCCACCACAGCAAACCTACATCTTCAAATCTCAGTGACAGGCTTTTCATTTCATCTTGAAATGAAAAAGAATAAGCAAATAGTTTTTACCTGATTCTTTGAGTCCTTAAATCTTCTCTTTGGTAAACTCTGCTAAAAAATTTCAAAAGCAACGTACGAACCGGAAAGAGAAGATTCCTTTGCTGCTATAGGGTATATACTGCTTTTATCAAGGGTTCTTTCGCCACTAGAAAGAAAAGATATAAAAATCTGAAGTAGTGCTTCTTAATTTTCGGATTTTAAACACACACACACAGAAGACCTGCAATCTCTGTCTGCAACTACCTACATTTAACTCCATAGGGAAGTACCAAAAAGTTTTAAAACAACTGCTGGGTAGACTTCTAAACCACTGAAACCGCACCTTCTTGTGTAACTCGTGAAAGAGCCATACACAAAAGAGCCACACAACACACAAGTGAAAACTTCAGAACTTCATAAAGACAAGGAAGTGCACAGGTTGTGAGGTAGCTGAGAATCAACAAGTTCCTGCCTTCCACAGCTACCTTCCACATCACAGAATCATACAACAGTTTGGGTTGGAAGGGACCTTAATGTCACCCAGTTCCAACAGCTCTGCCACGGGCAGGGACACCTTCCACTATGTCAGCTTGCTCAAAGCCTCATTCAACCTGGCCTTGAGGCATCCAAGACTTCTCTGGGCAACCTGTTCCAGTGCCTCGCCGCCCTCACAGAAAAAAAATTCTTCCTAATATCTAATCTAAATCTCCCCTCTTTCAGCTTAAAACCGTTACCCATTGTCCTATCACTGCACTCCCTGATAAACGGCCCCCCACTCAGGTTTCCCCTGGGCTGATGGAAGATCTCACCAGAGACTTCTCTTCTCTAGGCTCTATAATCACAAACCTCTTAGCTTGCCCTCACAGGGGAGGCACTCCAGCCCTCTGATCATCTTTGTGGCCCTCCTCTGGACTCACTCTAAAAGATCCATGCCCTTTCTGTGCCCAGGACTCCAGAACTGAACACAGCACTCCAGGTGAGGTCTCACAAGAGCAGAGTAGAGGAGCAGCATCACCTCCCTTGACCTGCTGGTTGTACTTATTTTGATGCAGCCCAGGATATGGTTGGCTTTCTGGGCTGCAAGTGCACATTGCAATGACGTTGAGCTGCCAATCCACCGACGGCCACAAGTCCTTCCCTTCAGGGCCACTCTCAATCCATTCTCTGCCCAGCCTCTATCTGTGATTGGGATTGCCCTGACCCCTGACCCGGGTACAGGACCTTATGTTTCCACTTTTCCAGTCAGTAGGAATCCTTTTACTCAAGTGCAGTAGCCTCGTTTACCTATGTTCCCCCAAACCTCACTATCACAGTACCTTCAATTCTTTTTCCCTGCCACACACACCAGCCTTACCAGCTCTCCATGTCTCGGAACCAGCTGACTCCAAAATCACATTTGCTAATTAACCAGAAAATACATACCTCAAGAAGACACTGGCATGCCAGTGCAAAGAGGACTGCTCAACTCCACTGCAACCTTTCCTCAGCTGAAGCTCTCAACAGGTATAAAACAAGGTAGGAAAGTTCTGTCCTTTGCCATAAAGTTGGCTAAAACCAGCCAGCAAGCGCAGAAGTTATTACAGTAGACTGAGAAGCAGACCAAACATTTTCTTGGAAACTAGATTGAACCACTGAATGTAAAAATCAACAGAGCATGGAAAAATACCTGCATTGAGGGAAGACAAGCCTGGAGAGAATGGGGAAGCAGAGGAGGGAACATATTTTTTGATGAGAATCTTTATAGCGTAGATTGAATATGTTCCCTCCTCTGCATTTTGCTAATTAAGACCAACTCCTGACTGGATCTGGAATAATAATAATCTGGAACAGATCCTGACTGGATCTGGAATAAAGATTCTCATCAAAAAACATGCTACAAAAAGGGCCTGAAATGGCATGGGCATACTCTAGAGTGGAGAGAACCATTTCCAAGTTGAAATCTAACATACTCGTCAACGGAAAAATAAATCAAATATCAGAATATCACTGCATCAGGAGCATCAACCTATTCAATTCACATGCTTTTCATGTGAAAATTTCTCGTGGACAAAATTTCTTGTGGACAGTTGTTTAAGAAATACTGTCCACGAGAAATTTTGTCCACGAGAAATTTTCACATGAAAATTTCTCACGGGCTTATTCTTAACATTACATCTTTATGAACTCTTGCTAACTAAACTAATATAAGAAATTAACAAGAAACCCTGAAAAGCAGGACTGTACAAGTATCACAATGCTATTATGGCATAAGATACAAGAGGTAGACTATGGTTATATTTAATGTCTCATTTATTAGTTCTTTGGTTTTTCTGTCTAAACTTCCCCGCTTTGAATGCCTATTGTCTTCTGAAAAATGTTGTTTGTAACAGTTCGGGGGATGGCTGGGGCAGTGGACCCACTGCTGTGGATGATTCTTATTGAGGTGGATCCACTTCCATAGGCTCCTCACTGTCGTCAGGTGGATCGTCAGGTGGATCCACCTCCATTGGCTCCTCAGTGTCCTCTGGTGCGTGGTCATGCCCGGGCTTCACACCACGCCTCAACAGAGAGGCACGAGCATGGAGAGCACGGAGAGCACGTCTTGCTTGTCTTCTCCGGAGTCTTCTCTTCCT
The DNA here is from genome assembly GCF_032191515.1 of Phaenicophaeus curvirostris. Taxonomy (NCBI): domain Eukaryota; kingdom Metazoa; phylum Chordata; class Aves; order Cuculiformes; family Cuculidae; genus Phaenicophaeus; species Phaenicophaeus curvirostris. The sequence goes on from NC_091426.1 coordinate 112,355, forward strand.
TAGCCTGGAGACACGCTTGGACTCCCCACCCTTTCCCTCTCCGACCTAAAGCCAATGCTCTCCGCTTCCAGGAGAAGTGCAGGGAGTGGCTGCTCCCTGGCACGGACACAGCGTTGGACTGCACACTCTTCCCTTCCTGAGCTGAGCGGCCACTCTCCAACCAGCTCTGTTGGTTCCTTGGCAGGGAACTACGCTTGGGATCCATGTTGTTCCCTTCTGCACTTCTATCTAACGCTCTCCGTTTCAAAGGTGAGCAACCACTCCCCTGGCTGCTCCCTGGCATGGACACAGCACTGGACTCCACGCTTTTCTTTTTGTGATCTAAAGCCAATGCTTTTTGCTTCAAAGGTGAGCAGCCACCCACCTGGCTGCTCTGGCTGTTCCCTGGTAGGGAACCACGCGTGGGATCCATGTTGTTCCCTTCTGCTCTCGTCCCTAATCTTGTCCACTTCAAAGATGAGCGGACACTTGCCTGGCTGCTCTAGCAGCTTTCAGACCTCAAATATTTGGTCTGAATATTTGGTGTAATTATTTAGGAAAAAGAGAAAAGTGGAGCTAAGATTTCCAGTAGTTCACAGTGTGATTATGCCATCTACTGCCACACTTCTGTATCACGTTTTAATTGTCTGCCCAAGTGACAAATACCTCCATGGGTAATACCTAGAGATAATTGTAGCAGACATGATGGCTTGGCATGAGAAAGTGCTGAATGCGTTAACAGTGGGCAGCTTTAAATGAGACACTGAACATCAATCAGTTGTCTTCTGTTCCTTTAATCCCAGCTTCCAGTGGCACAGTTCACAAATACTAACATGGAATTTGACAAAGAATATGTATCATTAATTTGCAATCTGATAAATTTAAAGGGCAAAACAACACAAAGCTTGGGAGCAGAAGTCACTGAAAATCAGAAGATAGATAGATAGATAGGTAGGTAGGTAGGTAGGTAGATAGATAGATAGATAGATAGATAGATAGATAGATGTCTTGTATTTTGTATAGTATAAGACATCATCAGCAGGGGAGAAAACCAGCTTGGTTGAACAGAGAGATCTTGAGTGATACCAAGAAGAGAAATGTTTATGGGCTCTGGAAGAGGGGACAGGCCTCTTGGGTGGACTACAGGAGGGAAGTGAGATTGTGTAGAGAAAAAGCCCTTCTGATTTTTTCTCTCAGCTCAGCTAGAAACCAGATTGGCAAAGTCTGTGAAAGATAACAAAAAAATCCTTCTATAAATTTATAAATCTATAAATAATAAAAGGAGGACTAGGGAGACCATACAGTCCCTATTGGACGCAGAAGGAACAACAGTGACAGGGGATGAGGAAAAGGCTGAGGTACTTAATGCCTTCTTTGCCTCAGTCTTTATCTGTAAAGAAAGTCGTTCCGCCTGTGTACAAGAGCTAGAGGAGCAAAATGAGGCTCCCATGATCCAAGAGGAGGTGGTCAGAGCCTTGCTAGCCCGACTAAACACCCACAAGTCTATGGGTCTGGATAGGATCCATCCAAGGGTATTGAAGGAGCTGGTGGATGTGCTGGCCAAAGCCCTTTCCATCATCTTCCAACAGTCCTGGAAGACTGGGGAAGTCCCACGGGACTGGAGGCTGATGTTGTGCCCATCTACAAGAAGGGTCGCAGGGAGGATCCAGGAAACTCCAGGCCTGTCAGTCTGACCTCAGTGCCAGGGAAAGTCATGGAGCAGGTGATCTTGAGTGCTCTCATGAAGCACATGCAAGAGAACCGGGTGATCAGGCCCAGTCAACATGGGTTCACAAAAGGCAGGTCTTGCCAAACTAACCTGATCGCCTTCTATGACAAAGTGACTCGGCTGCTGGATGAGGGAAGGGCTTTGGATGGATCTTCCTGGACTTCAGTAAAGCCTTTGACACAGTTTCTCACAGCATTCTGCTTGAGAAACTGTCACCTCTGGCCTGGACAGGCGCACACTCTGCTGGATGGAAAACTGGTTGGCTGGAGGGCCCAGAGAGTGTTGGGAAATGGTGTGAAATCCAGCTGGAGGCCAGTTCCAAGTGGTGTCCCCAGGGCTCAGTGCTGGGTCCAGGCCTGTTCAATGTCTTTATCAACGACCTAGATGAAGGCATCGAGTGCATCCTTAGCAAGTTTGCAGATGACACTAAGCTGGGTGGAATTGTGGATCTGCTGGAGGGTCGGGAGGTTCTGCAAAGGGATCTGAACAGGCTGGACCGCTGGGCAGAGTCCGATGGCATGAGGTTTAACAAGGCCAAATGCCGGGTCCTGCACTTGGGGCACAACAACCCTGTGCAGCTACAGAATAAGAGAAGTCTGGCTGGAAAGCTGCCTGGAGGAGAAGGACCTGGGGGTGTTGGTTGACAGCTGACTGAACATGAGCCAGCAGTGGCCCAGGTGGCCAAGAAGGCCAGTGGCATCTTGGCTTGGATCAGAAATGGTGTGGCCAGCAGGTCCAGGGTTCTTCTCCTTCTGTACTCGGCACTGGTGAGACCGCTCCTCGAATCCTGTGTTCAGTTCTGGGCCCCTCACCACAAGAAGGATGTTGAGGCTCTGCAGTGAGCCCAGAGAAGAGCAACAAAGCTGGTGAGGGGGCAGGAGAACAGACTTATGAGGAGTGGTTGAGAGAGCTGGGGGTGTTTAGCCTGGAGAAGAGGAGGCTGAGGGGTGACCTCATTGCTCTCTCTAACTACCTGAAAGGAGGTTGTAGAGAGGAGGGTGCTGGCGTCTACTCCCAAGTGCCGTGGGACAGGACAAGAGGGAATGGCCTCAAGCTCCGCCAGGGGAGATTTAGGCTGGACATATAGGAAAAAATTTTTCACAGAGAGGGTCATTGGGCCCTGGAACAGGCTGCCCAGGGAGGGGGTTGAGTCACCTTCCCTGGAGGTGTTTAAGGCACTGGTGGATGAGGTGCTAAGGGTCATGGTTTAGTGTTTGATAGGAATGGTTGGACTCAATGATGCGGTGGGTCTCTTCCAACCTGGTTATTCTATGATTCTATGATACTATGATTCTAATTTTCGTCTAAACTTATATATTACATGTGGTAGTGGTGACGTGGAGCCAGGGGTGCCCCTGGCGGCTGGGGGCAGCCCGTTGCGATGGATCTTGGGCACACCCACGGTCACCCACGGTCACCATGGAGCCATTGTGATGTCACCGCTCGGTTGCCCAGGTAACGCGCTGATGTCACCAAGGGCCTCGCCCTGGCACCCCTATAAAAGCGAGGGGGAGGCCACAGAGCTCCAACAGCCCGGTGGCAAACACTCGGCCAGACTCGGCATGGCCCGGTACCGGCGCAGCACATCTCGCAGCCGCAGCCGGTCCCGCCGCCAACGCAGGCCGTCCCGCCGCCAGCGCAGCCCAAGGCGCCTCCAGGGTCATCCTCAACAGCGCCAGAATGTGAGGAGGCGCCGGCCGACTGGGGCAACCAGATCCCAGGCTGGAGTGAACCGGCGCCGGCGGAGGACACGCACCCGTCGTCGCTGAGCTGACCCCAGCACTGGGTGTCTGTGGAAGCAGTGTCCTGGAGAATTACAGACACTGCAATACCACATGGCCATCAATAAAGTTGGAATGAGAGCATGAGAGTGCGTTTGTGTCCTTGTGTGGCGTCTGCATGTCCTTTGGTTTCCTACACCATGGATGGGTGTCTGTGTCTGTTGGGGGGTTGTGGCCTCTAGGTGGGCATCAGTGTCTGCTGGGGGAGAGCTGTCGCGGGGGTGGGAATCCACACCTGGTGGAGGGGGTGTGCTTCATGGGTGGGCTGTCCTGCGGGTGGGTGTCCATGTGTTCCTGGGGTGTATTCTATGATTCTAATATGAGAAACACTATATCATATGAGACAAGCTGTTGAGGAGTTTTGAGATCAAAATGGGCAGGGATATTTACATGTGCACAACCCAGCTTTTGCACCTGAATAAAGCTAGCCTTGCAAAAGAATTAGTCACTGGAAAGGACACATTGTCTTTAAGGTTTCTCTCTGTATCATTAGAAAGTTGCTCTGTCTTGTACTTCGCTCTGTCTTGTACTTCTCTCATTTCTCACCGGAAGCTTTCCTCGGTGCTTTTTTCCAGAGTTTTCCAGAGTGCTCACATAGCCCTTTCTCATGGGAAAGCATAATAATGTGTGTGAACAATGATTACTGCTGAAGGAGAACTGACAAATCAGCTTGTAACGCCATGGCTTGCCTCTGCTAAAGAGAGGTATAAATGTGTTGTGAACTCTGAATAAAATGGCTTCACTAGATCATATTGGTCGTGTGGTGTCCACATCCTCTGCAATTGGTGAGCCCGACGTGATACTACGACAGATTGATTCGTATTGATTTGGAGACTGGAGCAGCTGAACGGACGGGACGCAGAGAGGCCGGCCGAAACCATCTTCGCTGCCCTGGTGAGAAGGCCAGAGACGGCATAGTTTAGATTACTTTACAGCGGACCGTTCTGCCGATGTGATATTGGATCTCACTATAAAAAGGTGAGCGGTCGGGGAGGAGATGGGGTTGGACGATTACGAGAAATAATCATATTATAATCATATCATCCAGCTCTGCTGCTATGACAGGTGATAGACTCTGTGTTGTGTTTGAAGATGGTGTGACCCTTTTACCCTGGGAAGCATGGATCCTCCAAGCAGGTCCTTGCACATGACTCCAGCATTATTAATTACCAGTAAAATAAGTTCCTTTCCAGTGCAGCTGGAGCCCATGGCCCTGGCGGAGCCCACTGGCACACCTAAATGTAGGCTCTGTCTCCTGATTTCCATGAATGGCAAACTTTGGCAGTGGGTAACGGTAAAATATTTTTGAGCAGTCTGCAGAAAGTCCTTAAAAGTTTTATTAAGCATTATCTTTTAGTTTTACGCTTGACTGTAGGGAGTGCTGGGTGAGGTATTCACATGGCTTTTCCCATTAAAATCTCTTGAGGTGACAGGTCACATTTTCTTTTCACCTTTTTCTTCCTATATATCTTATACATCAGTGGGATATGTAACACCTGCAGACATTTCAGGCCAGCCTCTGCACAACTTTTTTTGCAACCTGATGTTGTAAAATAGGAGCTTTTGATGGATGCAATTACATCTTGGTTCCTTTTGAAGGGCTGTCCCAATTTTTTGCATTACTCATCCAGTAAAATGTGCGCCCCTTATTACTCTCTAGCATTAGAGGAACAAAACAAGGAATTGGTTCTCTTGGCAATTTTTTTCTGAAAACTTATTTCATGTGCATGTTTACAAGGGCAGGTGTCCATCCTGAGAACATACTTTACATGACAAAGATATTCTCAAAATTGCAACATTTAGGCATCAGAATAAAGTAAACCCGGAAATTTACAAATGATGTACAGCTGTAAGTGTCTTCTTCTTGCTTCTCTTATTTTGTTGAAATAGTGCCCAAACAACATGAAGATTCAATCATAGAATCATAGAATCACCAGGTTGGAAGAGACCCACCAGATAATTGAGTCCAACCATTCCCATCAATCACTAAACCATGTCCCTCAGCGCCTCGTCCACTCGTCCCTTAAACCCCTCCAGGGAAGGTGACTCAACCACCTCCCTGGGCAGCCTCTGCCAGTGCCCAATGAACCTTTCCGTGAAAAATTTTTTCCTAATGTTCAGCCTAAACCTCCTTTGGCGGAGCTTGAGGCCATTCGCTCTCATCCTGTCCCTATTCAAGAATGTGAACAGTACATCACTGACAAGCCTCAATTGTTTGCACCTTAATTTCTGACAAAATGAAAAACTCTTCCCAACCATTCAAGCCATAGAACCATTTTATTTAACCTAGTCTCTTCAGAACCACTTTCCTTGAAATAAATAACTATAAAAGACACTGCCAGAACCACCAAAGGCCACCACAGCAAACCTACATCTTCAAATCTCAGTGACAGGCTTTTCATTTCATCTTGAAATGAAAAAGAATAAGCAAATAGTTTTTACCTGATTCTTTGAGTCCTTAAATCTTCTCTTTGGTAAACTCTGCTAAAAAATTTCAAAAGCAACGTACGAACCGGAAAGAGAAGATTCCTTTGCTGCTATAGGGTATATACTGCTTTTATCAAGGGTTCTTTCGCCACTAGAAAGAAAAGATATAAAAATCTGAAGTAGTGCTTCTTAATTTTCGGATTTTAAACACACACACACAGAAGACCTGCAATCTCTGTCTGCAACTACCTACATTTAACTCCATAGGGAAGTACCAAAAAGTTTTAAAACAACTGCTGGGTAGACTTCTAAACCACTGAAACCGCACCTTCTTGTGTAACTCATGAAAGAGCCATACACAAAAGAGCCACACAACACACAAGTGAAAACTTCAGAACTTCATAAAGACAAGGAAGTGCACAGGTTGTGAGGTAGCTGAGAATCAACAAGTTCCTGCCTTCCACAGCTACCTTCCACATCACAGAATCATACAACAGTTTGGGTTGGAAGGGACCTTAATGTCACCCAGTTCCAACAGCTCTGCCACGGGCAGGGACACCTTCCACTATGTCAGCTTGCTCAAAGCCTCATTCAACCTGGCCTTGAGGCATCCAAGACTTCTCTGGGCAACCTGTTCCAGTGCCTCGCCGCCCTCACAGAAAAAAAATTCTTCCTAATATCTAATCTAAATCTCCCCTCTTTCAGCTTAAAACCGTTACCCATTGTCCTATCACTGCACTCCCTGATAAACGGCCCCCCACTCAGGTTTCCCCTGGGCTGATGGAAGATCTCACCAGAGACTTCTCTTCTCTAGGCTCTATAATCACAAACCTCTTAGCTTGCCCTCACAGGGGAGGCACTCCAGCCCTCTGATCATCTTTGTGGCCCTCCTCTGGACTCACTCTAAAAGATCCATGCCCTTTCTGTGCCCAGGACTCCAGAACTGAACACAGCACTCCAGGTGAGGTCTCACAAGAGCAGAGTAGAGGAGCAGCATCACCTCCCTTGACCTGCTGGTTGTACTTATTTTGATGCAGCCCAGGATATGGTTGGCTTTCTGGGCTGCAAGTGCACATTGCAATGACGTTGAGCTGCCAATCCACCGACGGCCACAAGTCCTTCCCTTCAGGGCCACTCTCAATCCATTCTCTGCCCAGCCTCTATCTGTGATTGGGATTGCCCTGACCCCTGACCCGGGTACAGGACCTTATGTTTCCACTTTTCCAGTCAGTAGGAATCCTTTTACTCAAGTGCAGTAGCCTCGTTTACCTATGTTCCCCCAAACCTCACTATCACAGTACCTTCAATTCTTTTTCCCTGCCACACACACCAGCCTTACCAGCTCTCCATGTCTCGGAACCAGCTGACTCCAAAATCACATTTGCTAATTAACCAGAAAATACATACCTCAAGAAGACACTGGCATGCCAGTGCAAAGAGAACTGCTCAACTCCACTGCAACCTTTCCTCAGCTGAAGCTCTCAACAGGTATAAAACAAGGTAGGAAAGTTCTGTCCTTTGCCATAAAGTTGGCTAAAACCAGCCAGCAAGCGCAGAAGTTATTACAGTAGACTGAGAAGCAGACCAAACATTTTCTTGGAAACTAGATTGAACCACTGAATGTAAAAATCAACAGAGCATGGAAAAATACCTGCATTGAGGGAAGACAAGCCTGGAGAGAATGGGGAAGCAGAGGAGGGAACATATTTTTTGATGAGAATCTTTATAGCGTAGATTGAATATGTTCCCTCCTCTGCATTTTACTAATTAAGACCAACTCCTGACTGGATCTGGAATAATAATAATCTGGAACAGATCCTGACTGGATCTGGAATAAAGATTCTCATCAAAAAACATGCTACAAAAAGGGCCTGAAATGGCATGGGCATACTCTAGAGTGGAGAGAACCATTTCCAAGTTGAAATCTAACATACTCGTCAACGGAAAAATAAATCAAATATCAGAATATCACTGCATCAGGAGCATCAACCTATTCAATTCACATGCTTTTCATGTGAAAATTTCTCGTGGACAAAATTTCTTGTGGACAGTTGTTTAAGAAATACTGTCCACGAGAAATTTTGTCCACGAGAAATTTTCACATGAAAATTTCTCACGGGCTTATTCTTAACATTACATCTTTATGAACTCTTGCTAACTAAACTAATATAAGAAATTAACAAGAAACCCTGAAAAGCAGGACTGTACAAGTATCACAATGCTATTATGGCATAAGATACAAGAGGTAGACTATGGTTATATTTAATGTCTCATTTATTAGTTCTTTGGTTTTTCTGTCTAAACTTCCCCGCTTTGAATGCCTATTGTCTTCTGAAAAATGTTGTTTGTAACAGTTCGGGGGATGGCTGGGGCAGTGGACCCACTGCTGTGGATGATTCTTATTGAGGTGGATCCACTTCCATAGGCTCCTCACTGTCGTCAGGTGGATCGTCAGGTGGATCCACCTCCATTGGCTCCTCAGTGTCCTCTGGTGCGTGGTCATGCCCGGGCTTCACACCACGCCTCAACAGAGAGGCACGAGCATGGAGAGCACGGAGAGCACGTCTTGCTTGTCTTCTCCGGAGTCTTCTCTTCCTTAGCCTGGAGACACGCTTGGACTCCCCACCCTTTCCCTCTCCGACCTAAAGCCAATGCTCTCCGCTTCCAGGAGAAGTGCAGGGAGTGGCTGCTCCCTGGCACGGACACAGCGTTGGACTGCACGCTCTTCCCTTCCTGAGCTGAGCGGCCACTCTCCAACCAGCTCTGTTGGTTCCTTGGCAGGGAACTACGCTTGGGATCCATGTTGTTCCCTTCTGCACTTCTATCTAATGCTCTCCGTTTCAAAGGTGAGCAACCACTCCCCTGGCTGCTCCCTGGCATGGACACAGCACTGGACTCCACGCTTTTCTTTTCGTGATCTAAAGCCAATGCTTTTTGCTTCAAAGGTGAGCAGCCACCCACCTGGCTGCTCTGGCTGTTCCCTGGTAGGGAACCACGCGTGGGATCCATGTTGTTCCCTTCTGCTCTCGTCCCTAATCTTGTCCACTTCAAAGATGAGCGGACACTTGCCTGGCTGCTCTAGCAGCTTTCAGACCTCAAATATTTGGTCTGAATATTTGGTGTAATTATTTAGGAAAAAGAGAAAAGTGGAGCTAAGATTTCCAGTAGTTCACAGTGTGATTATGCCATCTACTGCCACACTTCTGTATCACGTTTTAATTGTCTGCCCAAGTGACAAATACCTCCATGGGTAATACCTAGAGATAATTGTAGCAGACATGATGGCTTGGCATGAGAAAGTGCTGAATGCGTTAACAGTGGGCAGCTTTAAATGAGACACTGAACATCAATCAGTTGTCTTCTGTTCCTTTAATCCCAGCTTCCAGTGGCACAGTTCACAAATACTAACATGGAATTTGACAAAGAATATGTATCATTAATTTGCAATCTGATAAATTTAAAGGGCAAAACAACACAAAGCTTGGGAGCAGAAGTCACTGAAAATCAGAAGATAGATAGTTAGATAGATAGGTAGGTAGGTAGGTAGGTAGGTAGATAGATAGATAGATAGATAGATAGATAGATAGATAGATGTCTTGTATTTTGTATAGTATAAGACATCATCAGCAGGGGAGAAAACCAGCTTGGTTGAACAGAGAGATCTTGAGTGATACCAAGAAGAGAAATGTTTATGGGCTCTGGAAGAGGGGACAGGCCTCTTGGGTGGACTACAGGAGGGAAGTGAGATTGTGTAGAGAAAAAGCCCTTCTGATTTTTTCTCTCAGCTCAGCTAGAAACCAGATTGGCAAAGTCTGTGAAAGATAACAAAAAAATCCTTCTATAAATTTATAAATCTATAAATAATAAAAGGAGGACTAGGGAGACCATACAGTCCCTATTGGACGCAGAAGGAACAACAGTGACAGGGGATGAGGAAAAGGCTGAGGTACTTAATGCCTTCTTTGCCTCAGTCTTTATCTGTAAAGAAAGTCGTTCCGCCTGTGTACAAGAGCTAGAGGAGCAAAATGAGGCTCCCATGATCCAAGAGGAGGTGGTCAGAGCCTTGCTAGCCCGACTAAACACCCACAAGTCTATGGGTCTGGATAGGATCCATCCAAGGATATTGAAGGAGCTGGTGGATGTGCTGGCCAAAGCCCTTTCCATCATCTTCCAACAGTCCTGGAAGACTGGGGAAGTCCCACGGGACTGGAGGCTGATGTTGTGCCCATCTACAAGAAGGGTCGCAGGGAGGATCCAGGAAACTCCAGGCCTGTCAGTCTGACCTCAGTGCCAGGGAAAGTCATGGAGCAGGTGATCTTGAGTGCTCTCATGAAGCACATGCAAGAGAACCGGGTGATCAGGCCCAGTCAACATGGGTTCACAAAAGGCAGGTCTTGCCAAACTAACCTGATCGCCTTCTATGACAAAGTGACTCGGCTGCTGGATGAGGGAAGGGCTTTGGATGGATCTTCCTGGACTTCAGTAAAGCCTTTGACACAGTTTCTCACAGCATTCTGCTTGAGAAACTGTCACCTCTGGCCTGGACAGGCGCACACTCTGCTGGATGGAAAACTGGTTGGCTGGAGGGCCCAGAGAGTGTTGGGAAATGGTGTGAAATCCAGCTGGAGGCCAGTTCCAAGTGGTGTCCCCAGGGCTCAGTGCTGGGTCCAGGCCTGTTCAATGTCTTTATCAACGACCTAGATGAAGGCATCGAGTGCACCCTTAGCAAGTTTGCAGATGACACTAAGCTGGGTGGAATTGTGGATCTGCTGGAGGGTCGGGAGGTTCTGCAAAGGGATCTGAACGGGCTGGACCGCTGGGCAGAGTCCGATGGCATGAGGTTTAACAAGGCCAAATGCCGGGTCCTGCACTTGGGGCACAACAACCCTGTGCAGCTACAGAATAAGAGAAGTCTGGCTGGAAAGCTGCCTGGAGGAGAAGGACCTGGGGATGTTGGTTGACAGCTGACTGAACATGAGCCAGCAGTGGCCCAGGTGGCCAAGAAGGCCAGTGGCATCTTGGCTTGGATCAGAAATGGTGTGGCCAGCAGGTCCAGGGTTCTTCTCCTTCTGTACTCGGCACTGGTGAGACCGCTCCTCGAATCCTGTGTTCAGTTCTGGGCCCCTCACCACAAGAAGGATGTTGAGGCTCTGCAGTGAGCCCAGAGAAGAGCAACAAAGCTGGTGAGGGGGCAGGAGAACAGACTTATGAGGAGTGGTTGAGAGAGCTGGGGGTGTTTAGCCTGGAGAAGAGGAGGCTGAGGGGTGACCTCATTGCTCTCTCTAACTACCTGAAAGGAGGTTGTAGAGAGGAGGGTGCTGGCGTCTACTCCCAAGTGCCGTGGGACAGGACAAGAGGGAATGGCCTCAAGCTCCGCCAGGGGAGATTTAGGCTGGACATCTAGGAAAAAATTTTTCACAGAGAGGGTCATTGGGCCCTGGAACAGGCTGCCCAGGGAGGGGGTTGAGTCACCTTCCCTGGAGGTGTTTAAGGCACTGGTGGATGAGGTGCTAAGGGTCATGGTTTAGTGTTTGATAGGAATGGTTGGACTCAATGATGCGGTGGGTCTCTTCCAACCTGGTTATTCTATGATTCTATGATACTATGATTCTAATTTTCGTCTAAACTTATATATTACACGTGGTAGTGGTGACGTGGAGCCAGGGGTGCCCCTGGCGGCTGGGGGCAGCCCGTTGCGATGGATCTTGGGCACACCCACGGTCACCCACGGTCACCATGGAGCCATTGTGATGTCACCGCTCGGTTGCCCAGGTAACGCGCTGATGTCACCAAGGGCCTCGCCCTGGCACCCCTATAAAAGCGAGGGGGAGGCCACAGAGCTCCAACAGCCCGGTGGCAAACACTCGGCCAGACTCGGCATGGCCCGGTACCGGCGCAGCACATCTCGCAGCCGCAGCCGGTCCCGCCGCCAACGCAGGCCGTCCCGCCGCCAGCGCAGCCCAAGGCGCCTCCAGGGTCATCCTCAACAGCGCCAGAATGTGAGGAGGCGCCGGCCGACTGGGGCAACCAGATCCCAGGCTGGAGTGAACCGGCGCCGGCGGAGGACACGCACCCGTCGTCGCTGAGCTGACCCCAGCACTGGGTGTCTGTGGAAGCAGTGTCCTGGAGAATTACAGACACTGCAATACCACATGGCCATCAATAAAGTTGGAATGAGAGCATGAGAGTGCGTTTGTGTCCTTGTGTGGCGTCTGCATGTCCTTTGGTTTCCTACACCATGGATGGGTGTCTGTGTCTGTTGGGGGGTTGTGGCCTCTAGGTGGGCATCAGTGTCTGCTGGGGGAGAGCTGTCGCGGGGGTGGGAATCCACACCTGGTGGAGGGGGTGTGCTTCATGGGTGGGCTGTCCTGCGGGTGGGTGTCCATGTGTTCCTGGGGTGTATTCTATGATTCTAATATGAGAAACACTATATCATATGAGACAAGCTGTTGAGGAGTTTTGAGATCAAAATGGGCAGGGATATTTACATGTGCACAACCCAGCTTTTGCGCCTGAATAAAGCTAGCCTTGCAAAAGAATTAGTCACTGGAAAGGACACATTGTCTTTAAGGTTTCTCTCTGTATCATTAGAAAGTTGCTCTGTCTTGTACTTCGCTCTGTCTTGTACTTCTCTCATTTCTCACCGGAAGCTTTCCTCGGTGCTTTTTTCCAGAGTTTTCCAGAGTGCTCACATAGCCCTTTCTCATGGGAAAGCATAATAATGTGTGTGAACAATGATTACTGCTGAAGGAGAACTGACAAATCAGCTTGTAACGCCATGGCTTGCCTCTGCTAAAGAGAGGTATAAATGTGTTGTGAACTCTGAATAAAATGGCTTCACTAGATCATATTGGTCGTGTGGTGTCCACATCCTCTGCAATTGGTGAGCCCGACGTGATACTACGACAGATTGATTCGTATTGATTTGGAGACTGGAGCAGCTGAACGGACGGGACGCAGAGAGGCCGGCCGAAACCATCTTCGCTGCCCTGGTGAGAAGGCCAGAGACGGCATAGTTTAGATTACTTTACAGCGGAGCGTTCTGCCGATGTGATATTGGATCTCACTATAAAAAGGTGAGCGGTCGGGGAGGAGATGGGGTTGGACGATTACGAGAAATAATCATATTATAATCATATCATCCAGCTCTGCTGCTATGACAGGTGATAGACTCTGTGTTGTGTTTGAAGATGGTGTGACCCTTTTACCCTGGGAAGCATGGATCCTCCAAGCAGGTCCTTGCACATGACTCCAGCATTATTAATTACCAGTAAAATAAGTTCCTTTCCAGTGCAGCTGGAGCCCATGGCCCTGGCGGAGCCCACTGGCACACCTAAATGTAGGCTCTGTCTCCTGATTTCCATGAATGGCAAACTTTGGCAGTGGGTAACGGTAAAATATTTTTGAGCAGTCTGCAGAAAGTCCTTAAAAGTTTTATTAAGCATTATCTTTTAGTTTTACGCTTGACTGTAGGGAGTGCTGGGTGAGGTATTCACATGGCTTTTCCCATTAAAATCTCTTGAGGTGACAGGTCACATTTTCTTTTCACCTTTTTCTTCCTATATATCTTATACATCAGTGGGACATGTAACACCTGCAGACATTTCAGGCCAGCCTCTGCACAAGTTTTTTTGCAACCTGATGTTGTAAAATAGGAGCTTTTGATGGATGCAATTACATCTTGGTTCCTTTTGAAGGGCTGTCCCAATTTTTTGCATTACTCATCCAGTAAAATGTGCGCCCCTTATTACTCTCTAGCATTAGAGGAACAAAACAAGGAATTGGTTCTCTTGGCAATTTTTTTCTGAAAACTTATTTCATGTGCATGTTTACAAGGGCAGGTGTCCATCCTGAGAACATACTTGAAATGACAAAGATATTCTCAAAATTGCAACATTTAGGCATCAGAATAAAGTAAACCCGGAAATTTACAAATGATGTACAGCTGTAAGTGTCTTCTTCTTGCTTCTCTTATTTTGTTGAAATAGTGCCCAAACAACATGAAGATTCAATCATAGAATCATAGAATCACCAGGTTGGAAGAGACCCACCAGATAATTGAGTCCAACCATTCCCATCAATCACTAAACCATGTCCCTCAGCGCCTCGTCCACTCGTCCCTTAAACCCCTCCAGGGAAGGTGACTCAACCACCTCCCTGGGCAGCCTCTGCCAGTGCCCAATGAACCTTTCCGTGAAAAATTTTTTCCTAATGTTCAGCCTAAACCTCCTTTGGCGGAGCTTGAGGCCATTCGCTCTCATCCTGTCCCTATTCAAGAATGTGAACAGTACATCACTGACAAGCCTCAATTGTTTGCACCTTAATTTCTGACAAAATGAAAAACTCTTCCCAACCATTCAAGCCATAGAACCATTTTATTTAACCTAGTCTCTTCAGAACCACTTTCCTTGAAATAAATAACTATAAAAGACACTGCCAGAACCACCAAAGGCCACCACAGCAAACCTACATCTTCAAATCTCAGTGACAGGCTTTTCATTTCATCTTGAAATGAAAAAGAATAAGCAAATAGTTTTTACCTGATTCTTTGAGTCCTTAAATCTTCTCTTTGGTAAACTCTGCTAAAAAATTTCAAAAGCAACGTACGAACCGGAAAGAGAAGATTCCTTTGCTGCTATAGGGTATATACTGCTTTTATCAAGGGTTCTTTCGCCACTAGAAAGAAAAGATATAAAAATCTGAAGTAGTGCTTCTTAATTTTCGGATTTTAAACACACACACACAGAAGACCTGCAATCTCTGTCTGCAACTACCTACATTTAACTCCATAGGGAAGTACCAAAAAGTTTTAAAACAACTGCTGGGTAGACTTCTAAACCACTGAAACCGCACCTTCTTGTGTAACTCGTGAAAGAGCCATACACAAAAGAGCCACACAACACACAAGTGAAAACTTCAGAACTTCATAAAGACAAGGAAGTGCACAGGTTGTGAGGTAGCTGAGAATCAACAAGTTCCTGCCTTCCACAGCTACCTTCCACATCACAGAATCATACAACAGTTTGGGTTGGAAGGGACCTTAATGTCACCCAGTTCCAACAGCTCTGCCACGGGCAGGGACACCTTCCACTATGTCAGCTTGCTCAAAGCCTCATTCAACCTGGCCTTGAGGCATCCAAGACTTCTCTGGGCAACCTGTTCCAGTGCCTCGCCGCCCTCACAGAAAAAAAATTCTTCCTAATATCTAATCTAAATCTCCCCTCTTTCAGCTTAAAACCGTTACCCATTGTCCTATCACTGCACTCCCTGATAAACGGCCCCCCACTCAGGTTTCCCCTGGGCTGATGGAAGATCTCACCAGAGACTTCTCTTCTCTAGGCTCTATAATCACAAACCTCTTAGCTTGCCCTCACAGGGGAGGCACTCCAGCCCTCTGATCATCTTTGTGGCCCTCCTCTGGACTCACTCTAAAAGATCCATGCCCTTTCTGTGCCCAGGACTCCAGAACTGAACACAGCACTCCAGGTGAGGTCTCACAAGAGCAGAGTAGAGGAGCAGCATCACCTCCCTTGACCTGCTGGTTGTACTTATTTTGATGCAGCCCAGGATATGGTTGGCTTTCTGGGCTGCAAGTGCACATTGCAATGACGTTGAGCTGCCAATCCACCGACGGCCACAAGTCCTTCCCTTCAGGGCCACTCTCAATCCATTCTCTGCCCAGCCTCTATCTGTGATTGGGATTGCCCTGACCCCTGACCCGGGTACAGGACCTTATGTTTCCACTTTTCCAGTCAGTAGGAATCCTTTTACTCAAGTGCAGTAGCCTCGTTTACCTATGTTCCCCCAAACCTCACTATCACAGTACCTTCAATTCTTTTTCCCTGCCACACACACCAGCCTTACCAGCTCTCCATGTCTCGGAACCAGCTGACTCCAAAATCACATTTGCTAATTAACCAGAAAATACATACCTCAAGAAGACACTGGCATGCCAGTGCAAAGAGAACTGCTCAACTCCACTGCAACCTTTCCTCAGCTGAAGCTCTCAACAGGTATAAAACAAGGTAGGAAAGTTCTGTCCTTTGCCATAAAGTTGGCTAAAACCAGCCAGCAAGCGCAGAAGTTATTACAGTAGACTGAGAAGCAGACCAAACATTTTCTTGGAAACTAGATTGAACCACTGAATGTAAAAATCAACAGAGCATGGAAAAATACCTGCATTGAGGGAAGACAAGCCTGGAGAGAATGGGGAAGCAGAGGAGGGAACATATTTTTTGATGAGAATCTTTATAGCGTAGATTGAATATGTTCCCTCCTCTGCATTTTACTAATTAAGACCAACTCCTGACTGGATCTGGAATAATAATAATCTGGAACAGATCCTGACTGGATCTGGAATAAAGATTCTCATCAAAAAACATGCTACAAAAAGGGCCTGAAATGGCATGGGCATACTCTAGAGTGGAGAGAACCATTTCCAAGTTGAAATCTAACATACTCGTCAACGGAAAAATAAATCAAATATCAGAATATCACTGCATCAGGAGCATCAACCTATTCAATTCACATGCTTTTCATGTGAAAATTTCTCGTGGACAAAATTTCTTGTGGACAGTTGTTTAAGAAATACTGTCCACGAGAAATTTTGTCCACGAGAAATTTTCACATGAAAATTTCTCACGGGCTTATTCTTAACATTACATCTTTATGAACTCTTGCTAACTAAACTAATATAAGAAATTAACAAGAAACCCTGAAAAGCAGGACTGTACAAGTATCACAATGCTATTATGGCATAAGATACAAGAGGTAGACTATGGTTATATTTAATGTCTCATTTATTAGTTCTTTGGTTTTTCTGTCTAAACTTCCCCGCTTTGAATGCCTATTGTCTTCTGAAAAATGTTGTTTGTAACAGTTCGGGGGATGGCTGGGGCAGTGGACCCACTGCTGTGGATGATTCTTATTGAGGTGGATCCACTTCCATAGGCTCCTCACTGTCGTCAGGTGGATCGTCAGGTGGATCCACCTCCATTGGCTCCTCAGTGTCCTCTGGTGCGTGGTCATGCCCGGGCTTCACACCACGCCTCAACAGAGAGGCACGAGCATGGAGAGCACGGAGAGCACGTCTTGCTTGTCTTCTCCGGAGTCTTCTCTTCCTTAGCCTGGAGACACGCTTGGACTCCCCACCCTTTCCCTCTCCGACCTAAAGCCAATGCTCTCCGCTTCCAGGAGAAATGCAGGGAGTGGCTGCTCCCTGGCACGGACACAGCGTTGGACTGCACGCTCTTCCCTTCCTGAGCTGAGCGGCCACTCTCCAACCAGCTCTGTTGGTTCCTTGGCAGGGAACTACGCTTGGGATCCATGTTGTTCCCTTCTGCACTTCTATCTAACGCTCTCCGTTTCAAAGGTGAGCAACCACTCCCCTGGCTGCTCCCTGGCATGGACACAGCACTGGACTCCACGCTTTTCTTTTCGTGATCTAAAGCCAATGCTTTTTGCTTCAAAGGTGAGCAGCCACCCACCTGGCTGCTCTGGCTGTTCCCTGGTAGGGAACCACGCGTGGGATCCATGTTGTTCCCTTCTGCTCTCGTCCCTAATCTTGTCCACTTCAAAGATGAGCGGACACTTGCCTGGCTGCTCTAGCAGCTTTCAGACCTCAAATATTTGGTCTGAATATTTGGTGTAATTATTTAGGAAAAAGAGAAAAGTGGAGCTAAGATTTCCAGTAGTTCACAGTGTGATTATGCCATCTACTGCCACACTTCTGTATCACGTTTTAATTGTCTGCCCAAGTGACAAATACCTCCATGGGTAATACCTAGAGATAATTGTAGCAGACATGATGGCTTGGCATGAGAAAGTGCTGAATGCGTTAACAGTGGGCAGCTTTAAATGAGACACTGAACATCAATCAGTTGTCTTCTGTTCCTTTAATCCCAGCTTCCAGTGGCACAGTTCACAAATACTAACATGGAATTTGACAAAGAATATGTATCATTAATTTGCAATCTGATAAATTTAAAGGGCAAAACAACACAAAGCTTGGGAGCAGAAGTCACTGAAAATCAGAAGATAGATAGATAGATAGGTAGGTAGATAGATAGATAGATAGATAGATAGATAGATAGATAGATAGATAGATAGATGTCTTGTATTTTGTATAGTATAAGACATCATCAGCAGGGGAGAAAACCAGCTTGGTTGAACAGAGAGATCTTGAGTGATACCAAGAAGAGAAATGTTTATGGGCTCTGGAAGAGGGGACAGGCCTCTTGGGTGGACTACAGGAGGGAAGTGAGATTGTGTAGAGAAAAAGCCCTTCTGATTTTTTCTCTCAGCTCAGCTAGAAACCAGATTGGCAAAGTCTGTGAAAGATAACAAAAAAATCCTTCTATAAATTTATAAATCTATAAATAATAAAAGGAGGACTAGGGAGACCATACAGTCCCTATTGGACGCAGAAGGAACAACAGTGACAGGGGATGAGGAAAAGGCTGAGGTACTTAATGCCTTCTTTGCCTCAGTCTTTATCTGTAAAGAAAGTCGTTCCGCCTGTGTACAAGAGCTAGAGGAGCAAAATGAGGCTCCCATGATCCAAGAGGAGGTGGTCAGAGCCTTGCTAGCCCGACTAAACACCCACAAGTCTATGGGTCTGGATAGGATCCATCCAAGGGTATTGAAGGAGCTGGTGGATGTGCTGGCCAAAGCCCTTTCCATCATCTTCCAACAGTCCTGGAAGACTGGGGAAGTCCCACGGGACTGGAGGCTGATGTTGTGCCCATCTACAAGAAGGGTCGCAGGGAGGATCCAGGAAACTCCAGGCCTGTCAGTCTGACCTCAGTGCCAGGGAAAGTCATGGAGCAGGTGATCTTGAGTGCTCTCATGAAGCACATGCAAGAGAACCGGGTGATCAGGCCCAGTCAACATGGGTTCACAAAAGGCAGGTCTTGCCAAACTAACCTGATCGCCTTCTATGACAAAGTGACTCGGCTGCTGGATGAGGGAAGGGCTTTGGATGGATCTTCCTGGACTTCAGTAAAGCCTTTGACACAGTTTCTCACAGCATTCTGCTTGAGAAACTGTCACCTCTGGCCTGGACAGGCGCACACTCTGCTGGATGGAAAACTGGTTGGCTGGAGGGCCCAGAGAGTGTTGGGAAATGGTGTGAAATCCAGCTGGAGGCCAGTTCCAAGTGGTGTCCCCAGGGCTCAGTGCTGGGTCCAGGCCTGTTCAATGTCTTTATCAACGACCTAGATGAAGGCATCGAGTGCACCCTTAGCAAGTTTGCAGATGACACTAAGCTGGGTGGAATTGTGGATCTGCTGGAGGGTCGGGAGGTTCTGCAAAGGGATCTGAACAGGCTGGACCGCTGGGCAGAGTCCGATGGCATGAGGTTTAACAAGGCCAAATGCCGGGTCCTGCACTTGGGGCACAACAACCCTGTGCAGCTACAGAATAAGAGAAGTCTGGCTGGAAAGCTGCCTGGAGGAGAAGGACCTGGGGGTGTTGGTTGACAGCTGACTGAACATGAGCCAGCAGTGGCCCAGGTGGCCAAGAAGGCCAGTGGCATCTTGGCTTGGATCAGAAATGGTGTGGCCAGCAGGTCCAGGGTTCTTCTCCTTCTGTACTCGGCACTGGTGAGACCGCTCCTCGAATCCTGTGTTCAGTTCTGGGCCCCTCACCACAAGAAGGATGTTGAGGCTCTGCAGTGAGCCCAGAGAAGAGCAACAAAGCTGGTGAGGGGGCAGGAGAACAGACTTATGAGGAGTGGTTGAGAGAGCTGGGGGTGTTTAGCCTGGAGAAGAGGAGGCTGAGGGGTGACCTCATTGCTCTCTCTAACTACCTGAAAGGAGGTTGTAGAGAGGAGGGTGCTGGCGTCTACTCCCAAGTGCCGTGGGACAGGACAAGAGGGAATGGCCTCAAGCTCCGCCAGGGGAGATTTAGGCTGGACATATAGGAAAAAATTTTTCACAGAGAGGGTCATTGGGCCCTGGAACAGGCTGCCCAGGGAGGGGGTTGAGTCACCTTCCCTGGAGGTGTTTAAGGCACTGGTGGATGAGGTGCTAAGGGTCATGGTTTAGTGTTTGATAGGAATGGTTGGACTCAATGATGCGGTGGGTCTCTTCCAACCTGGTTATTCTATGATTCTATGATACTATGATTCTAATTTTCGTCTAAACTTATATATTACACGTGGTAGTGGTGACGTGGAGCCAGGGGTGCCCCTGGGGGCTGGGGGCAGCCCGTTGCGATGGATCTTGGGCACACCCACGGTCACCCACGGTCACCATGGAGCCATTGTGATGTCACCGCTTGGTTGCCCAGGTAACGCGCTGATGTCACCAAGGGCCTCGCCCTGGCACCCCTATAAAAGCGAGGGGGAGGCCACAGAGCTCCAACAGCCCGGTGGCAAACACTCGGCCAGACTCGGCATGGCCCGGTACCGGCGCAGCACATCTCGCAGCCGCAGCCGGTCCCGCCGCCAACGCAGGCCGTCCCGCCGCCAGCGCAGCCCAAGGCGCCTCCAGGGTCATCCTCAACAGCGCCAGAATGCGAGGAGGCGCCGGCCGACTGGGGCAACCAGATCCCAGGCTGGAGTGAACCGGCGCCGGCGGAGGACACGCACCCGTCGTCGCTGAGCTGACCCCAGCACTGGGTGTCTGTGGAAGCAGTGTCCTGGAGAATTACAGACACTGCAATACCACATGGCCATCAATAAAGTTGGAATGAGAGCATGAGAGTGCGTTTGTGTCCTTGTGTGGCGTCTGCATGTCCTTTGGTTTCCTACACCATGGATGGGTGTCTGTGTCTGTTGGGGGGTTGTGGCCTCTAGGTGGGCATCAGTGTCTGCTGGGGGAGAGCTGTCCCGGGGGTGGGAATCCACACCTGGTGGAGGGGGTGTGCTTCATGGGTGGGCTGTCCTGCGGGTGGGTGTCCATGTGTTCCTGGGGTGTATTCTATGATTCTAATATGAGAAACACTATATCATATGAGACAAGCTGTTGAGGAGTTTTGAGATCAAAATGGGCAGGGATATTTACATGTGCACAACCCAGCTTTTGCACCTGAATAAAGCTAGCCTTGCAAAAGAATTAGTCACTGGAAAGGACACATTGTCTTTAAGGTTTCTCTCTGTATCATTAGAAAGTTGCTCTGTCTTGTACTTCGCTCTGTCTTGTACTTCTCTCATTTCTCACCGGAAGCTTTCCTCGGTGCTTTTTTCCAGAGTTTTCCAGAGTGCTCACATAGCCCTTTCTCATGGGAAAGCATAATAATGTGTGTGAACAATGATTACTGCTGAAGGAGAACTGACAAATCAGCTTGTAACGCCATGGCTTGCCTCTGCTAAAGAGAGGTATAAATGTGTTGGGAACTCTGAATAAAATGGCTTCACTAGATCATATTGGTCGTGTGGTGTCCATATCCTCTGCAATTGGTGAGCCCGACGTGATACTACGACAGATTGATTCGTATTGATTTGGAGACTGGAGCAGCTGAACGGACGGGACGCAGAGAGGCCGGCCGAAACCATCTTCGCTGCCCTGGTGAGAAGGCCAGAGATGGCATAGTTTAGATTACTTTACAGCGGAGCGTTCTGCCGATGTGATATTGGATCTCACTATAAAAAGGTGAGCGGTCGGGGAGGAGATGGGGTTGGACGATTATGAGAAATAATCATATTATAATCATATCATCCAGCTCTGCTGCTATGACAGGTGATAGACTCTGTGTTGTGTTTGAAGATGGTGTGACCCTTTTACCCTGGGAAGCATGGATCCTCCAAGCAGGTCCTTGCACATGACTCCAGCATTATTAATTACCAGTAAAATAAGTTCCTTTCCAGTGCAGCTGGAGCCCATGGCCCTGGCGGAGCCCACTGGCACACCTAAATGTAGGCTCTGTCTCCTGATTTCCATGAATGGCAAACTTTGGCAGTGGGTAACGGTAAAATATTTTTGAGCAGTCTGCAGAAAGTCCTTAAAAGTTTTATTAAGCATTATCTTTTAGTTTTACGCTTGACTGTAGGGAGTGCTGGGTGAGGTATTCACATGGCTTTTCCCATTAAAATCTCTTGAGGTGACAGGTCACATTTTCTTTTCACCTTTTTCTTCCTATATATCTTATACATCAGTGGGACATGTAACACCTGCAGACATTTCAGGCCAGCCTCTGCACAACTTTTTTTGCAACCTGATGTTGTAAAATAGGAGCTTTTGATGGATGCAATTACATCTTGGTTCCTTTTGAAGGGCTGTCCCAATTTTTTGCATTACTCATCCAGTAAAATGTGCGCCCCTTATTACTCTCTAGCATTAGAGGAACAAAACAAGGAATTGGTTCTCTTGGCAATTTTTTTCTGAAAACTTATTTCATGTGCATGTTTACAAGGGCAGGTGTCCATCCTGAGAACATACTTGAAATGACAAAGATATTCTCAAAATTGCAACATTTAGGCATCAGAATAAAGTAAACCCGGAAATTTACAAATGATGTACAGCTGTAAGTGTCTTCTTCTTGCTTCTCTTATTTTGTTGAAATAGTGCCCAAACAACATGAAGATTCAATCATAGAATCATAGAATCACCAGGTTGGAAGAGACCCACCAGATAATTGAGTCCAACCATTCCCATCAATCACTAAACCATGTCCCTCAGCGCCTCGTCCACTCGTCCCTTAAACCCCTCCAGGGAAGGTGACTCAACCACCTCCCTGGGCAGCCTCTGCCAGTGCCCAATGAACCTTTCCGTGAAAAATTTTTTCCTAATGTTCAGCCTAAACCTCCTTTGGCGGAGCTTGAGGCCATTCGCTCTCATCCTGTCCCTATTCAAGAATGTGAACAGTACATCACTGACAAGCCTCAATTGTTTGCACCTTAATTTCTGACAAAATGAAAAACTCTTCCCAACCATTCAAGCCATAGAACCATTTTATTTAACCTAGTCTCTTCAGAACCACTTTCCTTGAAATAAATAACTATAAAAGACACTGCCAGAACCACCAAAGGCCACCACAGCAAACCTACATCTTCAAATCTCAGTGACAGGCTTTTCATTTCATCTTGAAATGAAAAAGAATAAGCAAATAGTTTTTACCTGATTCTTTGAGTCCTTAAATCTTCTCTTTGGTAAACTCTGCTAAAAAATTTCAAAAGCAACGTACGAACCGGAAAGAGAAGATTCCTTTGCTGCTATAGGGTATATACTGCTTTTATCAAGGGTTCTTTCGCCACTAGAAAGAAAAGATATAAAAATCTGAAGTAGTGCTTCTTAATTTTCGGATTTTAAACACACACACACAGAAGACCTGCAATCTCTGTCTGCAACTACCTACATTTAACTCCATAGGGAAGTACCAAAAAGTTTTAAAACAACTGCTGGGTAGACTTCTAAACCACTGAAACCGCACCTTCTTGTGTAACTCGTGAAAGAGCCATACACAAAAGAGCCACACAACACACAAGTGAAAACTTCAGAACTTCATAAAGACAAGGAAGTGCACAGGTTGTGAGGTAGCTGAGAATCAACAAGTTCCTGCCTTCCACAGCTACCTTCCACATCACAGAATCATACAACAGTTTGGGTTGGAAGGGACCTTAATGTCACCCGGTTCCAACAGCTCTGCCACGGGCAGGGACACCTTCCACTACGTCAGCTTGCTCAAAGCCTCATTCAACCTGGCCTTGAGGCATCCAAGACTTCTCTGGGCAACCTGTTCCAGTGCCTCGCCGCCCTCACAGAAAAAAAATTCTTCCTAATATCTAATCTAAATCTCCCCTCTTTCAGCTTAAAACCGTTACCCATTGTCCTATCACTGCACTCCCTGATAAACGGCCCCCCACTCAGGTTTCCCCTGGGCTGATGGAAGATCTCACCAGAGACTTCTCTTCTCTAGGCTCTATAATCACAAACCTCTTAGCTTGCCCTCACAGGGGAGGCACTCCAGCCCTCTGATCATCTTTGTGGCCCTCCTCTGGACTCACTCTAAAAGATCCATGCCCTTTCTGTGCCCAGGACTCCAGAACTGAACACAGCACTCCAGGTGAGGTCTCACAAGAGCAGAGTAGAGGAGCAGCATCACCTCCCTTGACCTGCTGGTTGTACTTATTTTGATGCAGCCCAGGATATGGTTGGCTTTCTGGGCTGCAAGTGCACATTGCAATGACGTTGAGCTGCCAATCCACCGACGGCCACAAGTCCTTCCCTTCAGGGCCACTCTCAATCCATTCTCTGCCCAGCCTCTATCTGTGATTGGGATTGCCCTGACCCCTGACCCGGGTACAGGAACTCATGTTTCCACTTTTCCAGTCAGTAGGAATCCTTTTACTCAAGTGCAGTAGCCTCGTTTACCTATGTTCCCCCAAACCTCACTATCACAGTACCTTCAATTCTTTTTCCCTGCCACACACACCAGCCTTACCAGCTCTCCATGTCTCGGAACCAGCTGACTCCAAAATCACATTTGCTAATTAACCAGAAAATACATACCTCAAGAAGACACTGGCATGCCAGTGCAAAGAGGACTGCTCAACTCCACTGCAACCTTTCCTCAGCTGAAGCTCTCAGCAGGTATAAAACAAGGTAGGAAAGTTCTGTCCTTTGCCATAAAGTTGGCTAAAACCAGCCAGCAAGCGCAGAAGTTATTACAGTAGACTGAGAAGCAGACCAAACATTTTCTTGGAAACTAGATTGAACCACTGAATGTAAAAATCAACAGAGCATGGAAAAATACCTGCATTGAGGGAAGACAAGCCTGGAGAGAATGGGGAAGCAGAGGAGGGAACATATTTTTTGATGAGAATCTTTATAGCGTAGATTGAATATGTTCCCTCCTCTGCATTTTGCTAATTAAGACCAACTCCTGACTGGATCTGGAATAATAATAATCTGGAACAGATCCTGACTGGATCTGGAATAAAGATTCTCATCAAAAAACATGCTACAAAAAGGGCCTGAAATGGCATGGGCATACTCTAGAGTGGAGAGAACCATTTCCAAGTTGAAATCTAACATACTCGTCAACGGAAAAATAAATCAAATATCAGAATATCACTGCATCAGGAGCATCAACCTATTCAATTCACATGCTTTTCATGTGAAAATTTCTCGTGGACAAAATTTCTTGTGGACAGTTGTTTAAGAAATACTGTCCACGAGAAATTTTGTCCACGAGAAATTTTCACATGAAAATTTCTCACGGGCTTATTCTTAACATTACATCTTTATGAACTCTTGCTAACTAAACTAATATAAGAAATTAACAAGAAACCCTGAAAAGCAGGACTGTACAAGTATCACAATGCTATTATGGCATAAGATACAAGAGGTAGACTATGGTTATATTTAATGTCTCATTTATTAGTTCTTTGGTTTTTCTGTCTAAACTTCCCCGCTTTGAATGCCTATTGTCTTCTGAAAAATGTTGTTTGTAACAGTTCGGGGGATGGCTGGGGCAGTGGACCCACTGCTGTGGATGATTCTTATTGAGGTGGATCCACTTCCATAGGCTCCTCACTGTCGTCAGGTGGATCGTCAGGTGGATCCACCTCCATTGGCTCCTCAGTGTCCTCTGGTGCGTGGTCATGCCCGGGCTTCACACCACGCCTCAACAGAGAGGCACGAGCATGGAGAGCACGGAGAGCACGTCTTGCTTGTCTTCTCCGGAGTCTTCTCTTCCTTAGCCTGGAGACACGCTTGGACTCCCCACCCTTTCCCTCTCCGACCTAAAGCCAATGCTCTCCGCTTCCAGGAGAAGTGCAGGGAGTGGCTGCTCCCTGGCACGGACACAGCGTTGGACTGCACGCTCTTCCCTTCCTGAGCTGAGCGGCCACTCTCCAACCAGCTCTGTTGGTTCCTTGGCAGGGAACTACGCTTGGGATCCATGTTGTTCCCTTCTGCACTTCTATCTAACGCTCTCCGTTTCAAAGGTGAGCAACCACTCCCCTGGCTGCTCCCTGGCATGGACACAGCACTGGACTCCACGCTTTTCTTTTTGTGATCTAAAGCCAATGCTTTTTGCTTCAAAGGTGAGCAGCCACCCACCTGGCTGCTCTGGCTGTTCCCTGGTAGGGAACCACGCGTGGGATCCATGTTGTTCCCTTCTGCTCTCGTCCCTAATCTTGTCCACTTCAAAGATGAGCGGACACTTGCCTGGCTGCTCTAGCAGCTTTCAGACCTCAAATATTTGGTCTGAATATTTGGTGTAATTATTTAGGAAAAAGAGAAAAGTGGAGCTAAGATTTCCAGTAGTTCACAGTGTGATTATGCCATCTACTGCCACACTTCTGTATCACGTTTTAATTGTCTGCCCAAGTGACAAATACCTCCATGGGTAATACCTAGAGATAATTGTAGCAGACATGATGGCTTGGCATGAGAAAGTGCTGAATGCGTTAACAGTGGGCAGCTTTAAATGAGACACTGAACATCAATCAGTTGTCTTCTGTTCCTTTAATCCCAGCTTCCAGTGGCACAGTTCACAAATACTAACATGGAATTTGACAAAGAATATGTATCATTAATTTGCAATCTGATAAATTTAAAGGGCAAAACAACACAAAGCTTGGGAGCAGAAGTCACTGAAAATCAGAAGATAGATAGTTAGATAGATAGGTAGGTAGGTAGATAGATAGATAGATAGATAGATAGATAGATAGATAGATAGATAGATGTCTTGTATTTTGTATAGTATAAGACATCATCAGCAGGGGAGAAAACCAGCTTGGTTGAACAGAGAGATCTTGAGTGATACCAAGAAGAGAAATGTTTATGGGCTCTGGAAGAGGGGACAGGCCTCTTGGGTGGACTACAGGAGGGAAGTGAGATTGTGTAGAGAAAAAGCCCTTCTGATTTTTTCTCTCAGCTCAGCTAGAAACCAGATTGGCAAAGTCTGTGAAAGATAACAAAAAAATCCTTCTATAAATTTATAAATCTATAAATAATAAAAGGAGGACTAGGGAGACCATACAGTCCCTATTGGACGCAGAAGGAACAACAGCTACAGGGGATGAGGAAAAGGCTGAGGTACTTAATGCCTTCTTTGCCTCAGTCTTTATCTGTAAAGAAAGTCGTTCCGCCTGTGTACAAGAGCTAGAGGAGCAAAATGAGGCTCCCATGATCCAAGAGGAGGTGGTCAGAGCCTTGCTAGCCCGACTAAACACCCACAAGTCTATGGGTCTGGATAGGATCCATCCAAGGGTATTGAAGGAGCTGGTGGATGTGCTGGCCAAAGCCCTTTCCATCATCTTCCAACAGTCCTGGAAGACTGGGGAAGTCCCACGGGACTGGAGGCTGATGTTGTGCCCATCTACAAGAAGGGTCGCAGGGAGGATCCAGGAAACTCCAGGCCTGTCAGTCTGACCTCAGTGCCAGGGAAAGTCATGGAGCAGGTGATCTTGAGTGCTCTCATGAAGCACATGCAAGAGAACCGGGTGATCAGGCCCAGTCAACATGGGTTCACAAAAGGCAGGTCTTGCCAAACTAACCTGATCGCCTTCTATGACAAAGTGACTCGGCTGCTGGATGAGGGAAGGGCTTTGGATGGATCTTCCTGGACTTCAGTAAAGCCTTTGACACAGTTTCTCACAGCATTCTGCTTGAGAAACTGTCACCTCTGGCCTGGACAGGCGCACACTCTGCTGGATGGAAAACTGGTTGGCTGGAGGGCCCAGAGAGTGTTGGGAAATGGTGTGAAATCCAGCTGGAGGCCAGTTCCAAGTGGTGTCCCCAGGGCTCAGTGCTGGGTCCAGGCCTGTTCAATGTCTTTATCAACGACCTAGATGAAGGCATCGAGTGCATCCTTAGCAAGTTTGCAGATGACACTAAGCTGGGTGGAATTGTGGATCTGCTGGAGGGTCGGGAGGTTCTGCAAAGGGATCTGAACAGGCTGGACCGCTGGGCAGAGTCCGATGGCATGAGGTTTAACAAGGCCAAATGCCGGGTCCTGCACTTGGGGCACAACAACCCTGTGCAGCTACAGAATAAGAGAAGTCTGGCTGGAAAGCTGCCTGGAGGAGAAGGACCTGGGGGTGTTGGTTGACAGCTGACTGAACATGAGCCAGCAGTGGCCCAGGTGGCCAAGAAGGCCAGTGGCATCTTGGCTTGGATCAGAAATGGTGTGGCCAGCAGGTCCAGGGTTCTTCTCCTTCTGTACTCGGCACTGGTGAGACCGCTCCTCGAATCCTGTGTTCAGTTCTGGGCCCCTCACCACAAGAAGGATGTTGAGGCTCTGCAGTGAGTCCAGAGAAGAGCAACAAAGCTGGTGAGGGGGCAGGAGAACAGACTTATGAGGAGTGGTTGAGAGAGCTGGGGGTGTTTAGCCTGGAGAAGAGGAGGCTGAGGGGTGACCTCATTGCTCTCTCTAACTACCTGAAAGGAGGTTGTAGAGAGGAGGGTGCTGGCGTCTACTCCCAAGTGCCGTGGGACAGGACAAGAGGGAATGGCCTCAAGCTCCGCCAGGGGAGATTTAGGCTGGACATATAGGAAAAAATTTTTCACAGAGAGGGTCATTGGGCCCTGGAACAGGCTGCCCAGGGAGGGGGTTGAGTCACCTTCCCTGGAGGTGTTTAAGGCACTGGTGGATGAGGTGCTAAGGGTCATGGTTTAGTGTTTGATAGGAATGGTTGGACTCAATGATGCGGTGGGTCTCTTCCAACCTGGTTATTCTATGATTCTATGATACTATGATTCTAATTTTCGTCTAAACTTATATATTACACGTGGTAGTGGTGACGTGGAGACAGGGGTGCCCCTGGCGGCTGGGGGCAGCCCGTTGCGATGGATCTTGGGCACACCCACGGTCACCCACGGTCACCATGGAGCCATTGTGATGTCACCGCTCGGTTGCCCAGGTAACGCGCTGATGTCACCAAGGGCCTCGCCCTGGCACCCCTATAAAAGCGAGGGGGAGGCCACAGAGCTCCAACAGCCCGGTGGCAAACACTCGGCCAGACTCAGCATGGCCCGGTACCGGCGCAGCACATCTCGCAGCCGCAGCCGGTCCCGCCGCCAACGCAGGCCGTCCCGCCGCCAGCGCAGCCCAAGGCGCCTCCAGGGTCATCCTCAACAGCGCCAGAATGCGAGGAGGCGCCGGCCGACTGGGGCACCCAGATCCCAGGCTGGAGTGAACCGGCGCCGGCGGAGGACACGCACCCGTCGTCGCTGAGCTGACCCCAGCACTGGGTGTCTGTGGAAGCAGTGTCCTGGAGAATTACAGACACTGCAATACCACATGGCCATCAATAAAGTTGGAATGAGAGCATGAGAGTGCGTTTGTGTCCTTGTGTGGCGTCTGCATGTCCTTTGGTTTCCTACACCATGGATGGGTGTCTGTGTCTGTTGGGGGGTTGTGGCCTCTAGGTGGGCATCAGTGTCTGCTGGGGGAGAGCTGTCCCGGGGGTGGGAATCCACACCTGGTGGAGGGGGTGTGCTTCATGGGTGGGCTGTCCTGCGGGTGGGTGTCCATGTGTTCCTGGGGTGTATTCTATGATTCTAATATGAGAAACACTATATCATATGAGACAAGCTGTTGAGGAGTTTTGAGATCAAAATGGGCAGGGATATTTACATGTGCACAACCCAGCTTTTGCACCTGAATAAAGCTAGCCTTGCAAAAGAATTAGTCACTGGAAAGGACACATTGTCTTTAAGGTTTCTCTCTGTATCATTAGAAAGTTGCTCTGTCTTGTACTTCGCTCTGTCTTGTACTTCTCTCATTTCTCACCGGAAGCTTTCCTCGGTGCTTTTTTCCAGAGTTTTCCAGAGTGCTCACATAGCCCTTTCTCATGGGAAAGCATAATAATGTGTGTGAACAATGATTACTGCTGAAGGAGAACTGACAAATCAGCTTGTAACGCCATGGCTTGCCTCTGCTAAAGAGAGGTATAAATGTGTTGGGAACTCTGAATAAAATGGCTTCACTAGATCATATTGGTCGTGTGGTGTCCATATCCTCTGCAATTGGTGAGCCCGACGTGATACTACGACAGATTGATTCGTATTGATTTGGAGACTGGAGCAGCTGAACGGACGGGACGCAGAGAGGCCGGCCGAAACCATCTTCGCTGCCCTGGTGAGAAGGCCAGAGATGGCATAGTTTAGATTACTTTACAGCGGAGCGTTCTGCCGATGTGATATTGGATCTCACTATAAAAAGGTGAGCGGTCGGGGAGGAGATGGGGTTGGACGATTATGAGAAATAATCATATTATAATCATATCATCCAGCTCTGCTGCTATGACAGGTGATAGACTCTGTGTTGTGTTTGAAGATGGTGTGACCCTTTTACCCTGGGAAGCATGGATCCTCCAAGCAGGTCCTTGCACATGACTCCAGCATTATTAATTACCAGTAAAATAAGTTCCTTTCCAGTGCAGCTGGAGCCCATGGCCCTGGCGGAGCCCACTGGCACACCTAAATGTAGGCTCTGTCTCCTGATTTCCATGAATGGCAAACTTTGGCAGTGGGTAACGGTAAAATATTTTTGAGCAGTCTGCAGAAAGTCCTTAAAAGTTTTATTAAGCATTATCTTTTAGTTTTACGCTTGACTGTAGGGAGTGCTGGGTGAGGTATTCACATGGCTTTTCCCATTAAAATCTCTTGAGGTGACAGGTCACATTTTCTTTTCACCTTTTTCTTCCTATATATCTTATACATCAGTGGGACATGTAACACCTGCAGACATTTCAGGCCAGCCTCTGCACAACTTTTTTTGCAACCTGATGTTGTAAAATAGGAGCTTTTGATGGATGCAATTACATCTTGGTTCCTTTTGAAGGGCTGTCCCAATTTTTTGCATTACTCATCCAGTAAAATGTGCGCCCCTTATTACTCTCTAGCATTAGAGGAACAAAACAAGGAATTGGTTCTCTTGGCAATTTTTTTCTGAAAACTTATTTCATGTGCATGTTTACAAGGGCAGGTGTCCATCCTGAGAACATACTTGAAATGACAAAGATATTCTCAAAATTGCAACATTTAGGCATCAGAATAAAGTAAACCCGGAAATTTACAAATGATGTACAGCTGTAAGTGTCTTCTTCTTGCTTCTCTTATTTTGTTGAAATAGTGCCCAAACAACATGAAGATTCAATCATAGAATCATAGAATCACCAGGTTGGAAGAGACCCACCAGATAATTGAGTCCAACCATTCCCATCAATCACTAAACCATGTCCCTCAGCGCCTCGTCCACTCGTCCCTTAAACCCCTCCAGGGAAGGTGACTCAACCACCTCCCTGGGCAGCCTCTGCCAGTGCCCAATGAACCTTTCCGTGAAAAATTTTTTCCTAATGTTCAGCCTAAACCTCCTTTGGCGGAGCTTGAGGCCATTCGCTCTCATCCTGTCCCTATTCAAGAATGTGAACAGTACATCACTGACAAGCCTCAATTGTTTGCACCTTAATTTCTGACAAAATGAAAAACTCTTCCCAACCATTCAAGCCATAGAACCATTTTATTTAACCTAGTCTCTTCAGAACCACTTTCCTTGAAATAAATAACTATAAAAGACACTGCCAGAACCACCAAAGGCCACCACAGCAAACCTACATCTTCAAATCTCAGTGACAGGCTTTTCATTTCATCTTGAAATGAAAAAGAATAAGCAAATAGTTTTTACCTGATTCTTTGAGTCCTTAAATCTTCTCTTTGGTAAACTCTGCTAAAAAATTTCAAAAGCAACGTACGAACCGGAAAGAGAAGATTCCTTTGCTGCTATAGGGTATATACTGCTTTTATCAAGGGTTCTTTCGCCACTAGAAAGAAAAGATATAAAAATCTGAAGTAGTGCTTCTTAATTTTCGGATTTTAAACACACACACACAGAAGACCTGCAATCTCTGTCTGCAACTACCTACATTTAACTCCATAGGGAAGTACCAAAAAGTTTTAAAACAACTGCTGGGTAGACTTCTAAACCACTGAAACCGCACCTTCTTGTGTAACTCGTGAAAGAGCCATACACAAAAGAGCCACACAACACACAAGTGAAAACTTCAGAACTTCATAAAGACAAGGAAGTGCACAGGTTGTGAGGTAGCTGAGAATCAACAAGTTCCTGCCTTCCACAGCTACCTTCCACATCACAGAATCATACAACAGTTTGGGTTGGAAGGGACCTTAATGTCACCCGGTTCCAACAGCTCTGCCACGGGCAGGGACACCTTCCACTACGTCAGCTTGCTCAAAGCCTCATTCAACCTGGCCTTGAGGCATCCAAGACTTCTCTGGGCAACCTGTTCCAGTGCCTCGCCGCCCTCACAGAAAAAAAATTCTTCCTAATATCTAATCTAAATCTCCCCTCTTTCAGCTTAAAACCGTTACCCATTGTCCTATCACTGCACTCCCTGATAAACGGCCCCCCACTCAGGTTTCCCCTGGGCTGATGGAAGATCTCACCAGAGACTTCTCTTCTCTAGGCTCTATAATCACAAACCTCTTAGCTTGCCCTCACAGGGGAGGCACTCCAGCCCTCTGATCATCTTTGTGGCCCTCCTCTGGACTCACTCTAAAAGATCCATGCCCTTTCTGTGCCCAGGACTCCAGAACTGAACACAGCACTCCAGGTGAGGTCTCACAAGAGCAGAGTAGAGGAGCAGCATCACCTCCCTTGACCTGCTGGTTGTACTTATTTTGATGCAGCCCAGGATATGGTTGGCTTTCTGGGCTGCAAGTGCACATTGCAATGACGTTGAGCTGCCAATCCACCGACGGCCACAAGTCCTTCCCTTCAGGGCCACTCTCAATCCATTCTCTGCCCAGCCTCTGTCTGTGATTGGGATTGCCCTGACCCCTGACCCGGGTACAGGAACTCATGTTTCCACTTTTCCAGTCAGTAGGAATCCTTTTACTCAAGTGCAGTAGCCTCGTTTACCTATGTTCCCCCAAACCTCACTATCACAGTACCTTCAATTCTTTTTCCCTGCCACACACACCAGCCTTACCAGCTCTCCATGTCTCGGAACCAGCTGACTCCAAAATCACATTTGCTAATTAACCAGAAAATACATACCTCAAGAAGACACTGGCATGCCAGTGCAAAGAGGACTGCTCAACTCCACTGCAACCTTTCCTCAGCTGAAGCTCTCAGCAGGTATAAAACAAGGTAGGAAAGTTCTGTCCTTTGACATAAAGTTGGCCAAAGCCAGCCAGCAAGCGCAGAAGTTATTACAGTAGACTGAGAAGCAGACCAAACATTTTCTTGGAAACTAGATTGAACCACTGAATGTAAAAATCAACAGAGCATGGAAAAATACCTGCATTGAGGGAAGACAAGCCTGGAGAGAATGGGGAAGCAGAGGAGGGAACATATTTTTTGATGAGAATCTTTATAGCGTAGATTGAATATGTTCCCTCCTCTGCATTTTACTAATTAAGACCAACTCCTGACTGGATCTGGAATAATAATAATCTGGAACAGATCCTGACTGGATCTGGAATAAAGATTCTCATCAAAAAACATGCTACAAAAAGGGCCTGAAATGGCATGGGCATACTCTAGAGTGGAGAGAACCATTTCCAAGTTGAAATCTAACATACTCGTCAACGGAAAAATAAATCAAATATCAGAATATCACTGCATCAGGAGCATCAACCTATTCAATTCACATGCTTTTCATGTGAAAATTTCTCGTGGACAAAATTTCTTGTGGACAGTTGTTTAAGAAATACTGTCCACGAGAAATTTTGTCCACGAGAAATTTTCACATGAAAATTTCTCACGGGCTTATTCTTAACATTACATCTTTATGAACTCTTGCTAACTAAACTAATATAAGAAATTAACAAGAAACCCTGAAAAGCAGGACTGTACAAGTATCACAATGCTATTATGGCATAAGATACAAGAGGTAGACTATGGTTATATTTAATGTCTCATTTATTAGTTCTTTGGTTTTTCTGTCTAAACTTCCCCGCTTTGAATGCCTATTGTCTTCTGAAAAATGTTGTTTGTAACAGTTCGGGGGATGGCTGGGGCAGTGGACCCACTGCTGTGGATGATTCTTATTGAGGTGGATCCACTTCCATAGGCTCCTCACTGTCGTCAGGTGGATCGTCAGGTGGATCCACCTCCATTGGCTCCTCAGTGTCCTCTGGTGCGTGGTCATGCCCGGGCTTCACACCACGCCTCAACAGAGAGGCACGAGCATGGAGAGCACGGAGAGCACGTCTTGCTTGTCTTCTCCGGAGTCTTCTCTTCCTTAGCCTGGAGACACGCTTGGACTCCCCACCCTTTCCCTCTCCGACCTAAAGCCAATGCTCTCCGCTTCCAGGAGAAATGCAGGGAGTGGCTGCTCCCTGGCACGGACACAGCGTTGGACTGCACGCTCTTCCCTTCCTGAGCTGAGCGGCCACTCTCCAACCAGCTCTGTTGGTTCCTTGGCAGGGAACTACGCTTGGGATCCATGTTGTTCCCTTCTGCACTTCTATCTAACGCTCTCCGTTTCAAAGGTGAGCAACCACTCCCCTGGCTGCTCCCTGGCATGGACACAGCACTGGACTCCACGCTTTTCTTTTCGTGATCTAAAGCCAATGCTTTTTGCTTCAAAGGTGAGCAGCCACCCACCTGGCTGCTCTGGCTGTTCCCTGGTAGGGAACCACGCGTGGGATCCATGTTGTTCCCTTCTGCTCTCGTCCCTAATCTTGTCCACTTCAAAGATGAGCGGACACTTGCCTGGCTGCTCTAGCAGCTTTCAGACCTCAAATATTTGGTCTGAATATTTGGTGTAATTATTTAGGAAAAAGAGAAAAGTGGAGCTAAGATTTCCAGTAGTTCACAGTGTGATTATGCCATCTACTGCCACACTTCTGTATCACGTTTTAATTGTCTGCCCAAGTGACAAATACCTCCATGGGTAATACCTAGAGATAATTGTAGCAGACATGATGGCTTGGCATGAGAAAGTGCTGAATGCGTTAACAGTGGGCAGCTTTAAATGAGACACTGAACATCAATCAGTTGTCTTCTGTTCCTTTAATCCCAGCTTCCAGTGGCACAGTTCACAAATACTAACATGGAATTTGACAAAGAATATGTATCATTAATTTGCAATCTGATAAATTTAAAGGGCAAAACAACACAAAGCTTGGGAGCAGAAGTCACTGAAAATCAGAAGATAGATAGTTAGATAGATAGGTAGGTAGGTAGGTAGATAGATAGATAGATAGATAGATAGATGTCTTGTATTTTGTATAGTATAAGACATCATCAGCAGGGGAGAAAACCAGCTTGGTTGAACAGAGAGATCTTGAGTGATACCAAGAAGAGAAATGTTTATGGGCTCTGGAAGAGGGGACAGGCCTCTTGGGTGGACTACAGGAGGGAAGTGAGATTGTGTAGAGAAAAAGCCCTTCTGATTTTTTCTCTCAGCTCAGCTAGAAACCAGATTGGCAAAGTCTGTGAAAGATAACAAAAAAATCCTTCTATAAATTTATAAATCTATAAATAATAAAAGGAGGACTAGGGAGACCATACAGTCCCTATTGGACGCAGAAGGAACAACAGTGACAGGGGATGAGGAAAAGGCTGAGGTACTTAATGCCTTCTTTGCCTCAGTCTTTATCTGTAAAGAAAGTCGTTCCGCCTGTGTACAAGAGCTAGAGGAGCAAAATGAGGCTCCCATGATCCAAGAGGAGGTGGTCAGAGCCTTGCTAGCCCGACTAAACACCCACAAGTCTATGGGTCTGGATAGGATCCATCCAAGGGTATTGAAGGAGCTGGTGGATGTGCTGGCCAAAGCCCTTTCCATCATCTTCCAACAGTCCTGGAAGACTGGGGAAGTCCCACGGGACTGGAGGCTGATGTTGTGCCCATCTACAAGAAGGGTCGCAGGGAGGATCCAGGAAACTCCAGGCCTGTCAGTCTGACCTCAGTGCCAGGGAAAGTCATGGAGCAGGTGATCTTGAGTGCTCTCATGAAGCACATGCAAGAGAACCGGGTGATCAGGCCCAGTCAACATGGGTTCACAAAAGGCAGGTCTTGCCAAACTAACCTGATCGCCTTCTATGACAAAGTGACTCGGCTGCTGGATGAGGGAAGGGCTTTGGATGGATCTTCCTGGACTTCAGTAAAGCCTTTGACACAGTTTCTCACAGCATTCTGCTTGAGAAACTGTCACCTCTGGCCTGGACAGGCGCACACTCTGCTGGATGGAAAACTGGTTGGCTGGAGGGCCCAGAGAGTGTTGGGAAATGGTGTGAAATCCAGCTGGAGGCCAGTTCCAAGTGGTGTCCCCAGGGCTCAGTGCTGGGTCCAGGCCTGTTCAATGTCTTTATCAACGACCTAGATGAAGGCATCGAGTGCACCCTTAGCAAGTTTGCAGATGACACTAAGCTGGGTGGAATTGTGGATCTGCTGGAGGGTCGGGAGGTTCTGCAAAGGGATCTGAACAGGCTGGACCGCTGGGCAGAGTCCGATGGCATGAGGTTTAACAAGGCCAAATGCCGGGTCCTGCACTTGGGGCACAACAACCCTGTGCAGCTACAGAATAAGAGAAGTCTGGCTGGAAAGCTGCCTGGAGGAGAAGGACCTGGGGGTGTTGGTTGACAGCTGACTGAACATGAGCCAGCAGTGGCCCAGGTGGCCAAGAAGGCCAGTGGCATCTTGGCTTGGATCAGAAATGGTGTGGCCAGCAGGTCCAGGGTTCTTCTCCTTCTGTACTCGGCACTGGTGAGACCGCTCCTCGAATCCTGTGTTCAGTTCTGGGCCCCTCACCACAAGAAGGATGTTGAGGCTCTGCAGTGAGCCCAGAGAAGAGCAACAAAGCTGGTGAGGGGGCAGGAGAACAGACTTATGAGGAGTGGTTGAGAGAGCTGGGGGTGTTTAGCCTGGAGAAGAGGAGGCTGAGGGGTGACCTCATTGCTCTCTCTAACTACCTGAAAGGAGGTTGTAGAGAGGAGGGTGCTGGCGTCTACTCCCAAGTGCCGTGGGACAGGACAAGAGGGAATGGCCTCAAGCTCCGCCAGGGGAGATTTAGGCTGGACATATAGGAAAAAATTTTTCACAGAGAGGGTCATTGGGCCCTGGAACAGGCTGCCCAGGGAGGGGGTTGAGTCACCTTCCCTGGAGGTGTTTAAGGCACTGGTGGATGAGGTGCTAAGGGTCATGGTTTAGTGTTTGATAGGAATGGTTGGACTCAATGATGCGGTGGGTCTCTTCCAACCTGGTTATTCTATGATTCTATGATACTATGATTCTAATTTTCGTCTAAACTTATATATTACACATGGTAGTGGTGACGTGGAGCCAGGGGTGCCCCTGGGGGCTGGGGGCAGCCCGTTGCGATGGATCTTGGGCACACCCACGGTCACCCACGGTCACCATGGAGCCATTGTGATGTCACCGCTCGGTTGCCCAGGTAACGCGCTGATGTCACCAAGGGCCTCGCCCTGGCACCCCTATAAAAGCGAGGGGGAGGCCACAGAGCTCCAACAGCCCGGTGGCAAACACTCGGCCAGACTCGGCATGGCCCGGTACCGGCGCAGCACATCTCGCAGCCGCAGCCGGTCCCGCCGCCAACGCAGGCCGTCCCGCCGCCAGCGCAGCCCAAGGCGCCTCCAGGGTCATCCTCAACAGCGCCAGAATGTGAGGAGGCGCCGTCCGACTGGGGCAACCAGATCCCAGGCTGGAGTGAACCGGCGCCGGCGGAGGACACGCACCCGTCGTCGCTGAGCTGACCCCAGCACTGGGTGTCTGTGGAAGCAGTGTCCTGGAGAATTACAGACACTGCAATACCACATGGCCATCAATAAAGTTGGAATGAGAGCATGAGAGTGTGTTTGTGTCCTTGTGTGGCGTCTGCATGTCCTTTGGTTTCCTACACCATGGATGGGTGTCTGTGTCTGTTGGGGGGTTGTGGCCTCTAGGTGGGCATCAGTGTCTGCTGGGGGAGAGCTGTCGCGGGGGTGGGAATCCACACCTGGTGGAGGGGGTGTGCTTCATGGGTGGGCTGTCCTGCGGGTGGGTGTCCATGTGTTCCTGGGGTGTATTCTATGATTCTAATATGAGAAACACTATATCATATGAGACAAGCTGTTGAGGAGTTTTGAGATCAAAATGGGCAGGGATATTTACATGTGCACAACCCAGCTTTTGCACCTGAATAAAGCTAGCCTTGCAAAAGAATTAGTCACTGGAAAGGACACATTGTCTTTAAGGTTTCTCTCTGTATCATTAGAAAGTTGCTCTGTCTTGTACTTCGCTCTGTCTTGTACTTCTCTCATTTCTCACCGGAAGCTTTCCTCGGTGCTTTTTTCCAGAGTTTTCCAGAGTGCTCACATAGCCCTTTCTCATGGGAAAGCATAATAATGTGTGTGAACAATGATTACTGCTGAAGGAGAACTGACAAATCAGCTTGTAACGCCATGGCTTGCCTCTGCTAAAGAGAGGTATAAATGTGTTGGGAACTCTGAATAAAATGGCTTCACTAGATCATATTGGTCGTGTGGTGTCCATATCCTCTGCAATTGGTGAGCCCGACGTGATACTACGACAGATTGATTCGTGTTGATTTGGAGACTGGAGCAGCTGAACGGACGGGACGCAGAGAGGCCGGCCGAAACCATCTTCGCTGCCCTGGTGAGAAGGCCAGAGATGGCATAGTTTAGATTACTTTACAGCGGAGCGTTCTGCCGATGTGATATTGGATCTCACTATAAAAAGGTGAGCGGTCGGGGAGGAGGTGGGGTTGGACGATTACGAGAAATAATCATATTATAATCATATCATCCAGCTCTGCTGCTATGACAGGTGATAGACTCTGTGTTGTGTTTGAAGATGGTGTGACCCTTTTACCCTGGGAAGCATGGATCCTCCAAGCAGGTCCTTGCACATGACTCCAGCATTATTAATTACCAGTAAAATAAGTTCCTTTCCAGTGCAGCTGGAGCCCATGGCCCTGGCGGAGCCCACTGGCACACCTAAATGTAGGCTCTGTCTCCTGATTTCCATGAATGGCAAACTTTGGCAGTGGGTAACGGTAAAATATTTTTGAGCAGTCTGCAGAAAGTCCTTAAAAGTTTTATTAAGCATTATCTTTTAGTTTTACGCTTGACTGTAGGGAGTGCTGCGTGAGGTATTCACATGGCTTTTCCCATTAAAATCTCTTGAGGTGACAGGTCACATTTTCTTTTCACCTTTTTCTTCCTATATATCTTATACATCAGTGGGACATGTAACACCTGCAGACATTTCAGGCCAGCCTCTGCACAACTTTTTTTGCAACCTGATGTTGTAAAATAGGAGCTTTTGATGGATGCAATTACATCTTGGTTCCTTTTGAAGGGCTGTCCCAATTTTTTGCATTACTCATCCAGTAAAATGTGCGCCCCTTATTACTCTCTAGCATTAGAGGAACAAAACAAGGAATTGGTTCTCTTGGCAATTTTTTTCTGAAAACTTATTTCATGTGCATGTTTACAAGGGCAGGTGTCCATCCTGAGAACATACTTGAAATGACAAAGATATTCTCAAAATTGCAACATTTAGGCATCAGAATAAAGTAAACCCGGAAATTTACAAATGATGTACAGCTGTAAGTGTCTTCTTCTTGCTTCTCTTATTTTGTTGAAATAGTGCCCAAACAACATGAAGATTCAATCATAGAATCATAGAATCACCAGGTTGGAAGAGACCCACCAGATAATTGAGTCCAACCATTCCCATCAATCACTAAACCATGTCCCTCAGCGCCTCGTCCACTCGTCCCTTAAACCCCTCCAGGGAAGGTGACTCAACCACCTCCCTGGGCAGCCTCTGCCAGTGCCCAATGAACCTTTCCGTGAAAAATTTTTTCCTAATGTTCAGCCTAAACCTCCTTTGGCGGAGCTTGAGGCCATTCGCTCTCATCCTGTCCCTATTCAAGAATGTGAACAGTACATCACTGACAAGCCTCAATTGTTTGCACCTTAATTTCTGACAAAATGAAAAACTCTTCCCAACCATTCAAGCCATAGAACCATTTTATTTAACCTAGTCTCTTCAGAACCACTTTCCTTGAAATAAATAACTATAAAAGACACTGCCAGAACCACCAAAGGCCACCACAGCAAACCTACATCTTCAAATCTCAGTGACAGGCTTTTCATTTCATCTTGAAATGAAAAAGAATAAGCAAATAGTTTTTACCTGATTCTTTGAGTCCTTAAATCTTCTCTTTGGTAAACTCTGCTAAAAAATTTCAAAAGCAACGTACGAACCGGAAAGAGAAGATTCCTTTGCTGCTATAGGGTATATACTGCTTTTATCAAGGGTTCTTTCGCCACTAGAAAGAAAAGATATAAAAATCTGAAGTAGTGCTTCTTAATTTTCGGATTTTAAACACACACACACAGAAGACCTGCAATCTCTGTCTGCAACTACCTACATTTAACTCCATAGGGAAGTACCAAAAAGTTTTAAAACAACTGCTGGGTAGACTTCTAAACCACTGAAACCGCACCTTCTTGTGTAACTCGTGAAAGAGCCATACACAAAAGAGCCACACAACACACAAGTGAAAACTTCAGAACTTCATAAAGACAAGGAAGTGCACAGGTTGTGAGGTAGCTGAGAATCAACAAGTTCCTGCCTTCCACAGCTACCTTCCACATCACAGAATCATACAACAGTTTGGGTTGGAAGGGACCTTAATGTCACCCAGTTCCAACAGCTCTGCCACGGGCAGGGACACCTTCCACTACGTCAGCTTGCTCAAAGCCTCATTCAACCTGGCCTTGAGGCATCCAAGACTTCTCTGGGCAACCTGTTCCAGTGCCTCGCCGCCCTCACAGAAGAAAAAATCTTCCTAATATCTAATCTAAATCTCCCCTCTTTCAGCTTAAAACCGTTACCCATTGTCCTATCACTGCACTCCCTGATAAACGGCCCCCCACTCAGGTTTCCCCTGGGCTGATGGAAGATCTCACCAGAGACTTCTCTTCTCTAGGCTCTATAATCACAAACCTCTTAGCTTGCCCTCACAGGGGAGGCACTCCAGCCCTCTGATCATCTTTGTGGCCCTCCTCTGGACTCACTCTAAAAGATCCACGCCCTTTCTGTGCCCAGGACTCCAGAACTGAACACAGCACTCCAGGTGAGGTCTCACAAGAGCAGAGTAGAGGAGCAGCATCACCTCCCTTGACCTGCTGGTTGTACTTATTTTGATGCAGCCCAGGATATGGTTGGCTTTCTGGGCTGCAAGTGCACATTGCAATGACGTTGAGCTGCCAATCCACCGACGGCCACAAGTCCTTCCCTTCAGGGCCACTCTCAATCCATTCTCTGCCCAGCCTCTGTCTGTGATTGGGATTGCCCTGACCCCTGACCCGGGTACAGGAACTCATGTTTCCACTTTTCCAGTCAGTAGGAATCCTTTTACTCAAGTGCAGTAGCCTCGTTTACCTATGTTCCCCCAAACCTCACTATCACAGTACCTTCAATTCTTTTTCCCTGCCACACACACCAGCCTTACCAGCTCTCCATGTCTCGGAACCAGCTGACTCCAAAATCACATTTGCTAATTAACCAGAAAATACATACCTCAAGAAGACACTGGCATGCCAGTGCAAAGAGGACTGCTCAACTCCACTGCAACCTTTCCTCAGCTGAAGCTCTCAGCAGGTATAAAACAAGGTAGGAAAGTTCTGTCCTTTGCCATAAAGTTGGCTAAAACCAGCCAGCAAGCGCAGAAGTTATTACAGTAGACTGAGAAGCAGACCAAACATTTTCTTGGAAACTAGATTGAACCACTGAATGTAAAAATCAACAGAGCATGGAAAAATACCTGCATTGAGGGAAGACAAGCCTGGAGAGAATGGGGAAGCAGAGGAGGGAACATATTTTTTGATGAGAATCTTTATAGCGTAGATTGAATATGTTCCCTCCTCTGCATTTTGCTAATTAAGACCAACTCCTGACTGGATCTGGAATAATAATAATCTGGAACAGATCCTGACTGGATCTGGAATAAAGATTCTCATCAAAAAACATGCTACAAAAAGGGCCTGAAATGGCATGGGCATACTCTAGAGTGGAGAGAACCATTTCCAAGTTGAAATCTAACATACTCGTCAACGGAAAAATAAATCAAATATCAGAATATCACTGCATCAGGAGCATCAACCTATTCAATTCACATGCTTTTCATGTGAAAATTTCTCGTGGACAAAATTTCTTGTGGACAGTTGTTTAAGAAATACTGTCCACGAGAAATTTTGTCCACGAGAAATTTTCACATGAAAATTTCTCACGGGCTTATTCTTAACATTACATCTTTATGAACTCTTGCTAACTAAACTAATATAAGAAATTAACAAGAAACCCTGAAAAGCAGGACTGTACAAGTATCACAATGCTATTATGGCATAAGATACAAGAGGTAGACTATGGTTATATTTAATGTCTCATTTATTAGTTCTTTGGTTTTTCTGTCTAAACTTCCCCGCTTTGAATGCCTATTGTCTTCTGAAAAATGTTGTTTGTAACAGTTCGGGGGATGGCTGGGGCAGTGGACCCACTGCTGTGGATGATTCTTATTGAGGTGGATCCACTTCCATAGGCTCCTCACTGTCGTCAGGTGGATCGTCAGGTGGATCCACCTCCATTGGCTCCTCAGTGTCCTCTGGTGCGTGGTCATGCCCGGGCTTCACACCACGCCTCAACAGAGAGGCACGAGCATGGAGAGCACGGAGAGCACGTCTTGCTTGTCTTCTCCGGAGTCTTCTCTTCCTTAGCCTGGAGACACGCTTGGACTCCCCACCCTTTCCCTCTCCGACCTAAAGCCAATGCTCTCCGCTTCCAGGAGAAGTGCAGGGAGTGGCTGCTCCCTGGCACGGACACAGCGTTGGACTGCACGCTCTTCCCTTCCTGAGCTGAGCGGCCACTCTCCAACCAGCTCTGTTGGTTCCTTGGCAGGGAACTACGCTTGGGATCCATGTTGTTCCCTTCTGCACTTCTATCTAACGCTCTCCGTTTCAAAGGTGAGCAACCACTCCCCTGGCTGCTCCCTGGCATGGACACAGCACTGGACTCCACGCTTTTCTTTTTGTGATCTAAAGCCAATGCTTTTTGCTTCAAAGGTGAGCAGCCACCCACCTGGCTGCTCTGGCTGTTCCCTGGTAGGGAACCACGCGTGGGATCCATGTTGTTCCCTTCTGCTCTCGTCCCTAATCTTGTCCACTTCAAAGATGAGCGGACACTTGCCTGGCTGCTCTAGCAGCTTTCAGACCTCAAATATTTGGTCTGAATATTTGGTGTAATTATTTAGGAAAAAGAGAAAAGTGGAGCTAAGATTTCCAGTAGTTCACAGTGTGATTATGCCATCTACTGCCACACTTCTGTATCACGTTTTAATTGTCTGCCCAAGTGACAAATACCTCCATGGGTAATACCTAGAGATAATTGTAGCAGACATGATGGCTTGGCATGAGAAAGTGCTGAATGCGTTAACAGTGGGCAGCTTTAAATGAGACACTGAACATCAATCAGTTGTCTTCTGTTCCTTTAATCCCAGCTTCCAGTGGCACAGTTCACAAATACTAACATGGAATTTGACAAAGAATATGTATCATTAATTTGCAATCTGATAAATTTAAAGGGCAAAACAACACAAAGCTTGGGAGCAGAAGTCACTGAAAATCAGAAGATAGATAGATAGACAGACAGATAGATAGATAGATAGATAGATAGATAGATAGATAGATGATAGATAGATAGATAGATAGATAGATAGATA
Source organism: Phaenicophaeus curvirostris (assembly GCF_032191515.1). Taxonomy (NCBI): domain Eukaryota; kingdom Metazoa; phylum Chordata; class Aves; order Cuculiformes; family Cuculidae; genus Phaenicophaeus; species Phaenicophaeus curvirostris. The sequence continues at coordinate 155,940 of NC_091426.1, forward strand.
GATAGATAGATAGATAGACGTCTTGTATTTTGTATAGTATAAGACATCATCAGCAGGGGAGAAAACCAGCTTGGTTGAACAGAGAGATCTTGAGTGATATCAAGAAGAGAAATGTTTATGGGCTCTGGAAGAGGGGACAGGCCTCTTGGGTGGACTACAGGAGGGAAGTGAGATTGTGTAGAGAAAAAGCCCTTCTGATTTTTTCTCTCAGCTCAGCTAGAAACCAGATTGGCAAAGTCTGTGAAAGATAACAAAAAAATCCTTCTATAAATTTATAAATCTATAAATAATAAAAGGAGGACTAGGGAGACCATACAGTCCCTATTGGACGCAGAAGGAACAACAGTGACAGGGGATGAGGAAAAGGCTGAGGTACTTAATGCCTTCTTTGCCTCAGTCTTTATCTGTAAAGAAAGTCGTTCCGCCTGTGTACAAGAGCTAGAGGAGCAAAATGAGGCTCCCATGATCCAAGAGGAGGTGGTCAGAGCCTTGCTAGCCCGACTAAACACCCACAAGTCTATGGGTCTGGATAGGATCCATCCAAGGGTATTGAAGGAGCTGGTGGATGTGCTGGCCAAAGCCCTTTCCATCATCTTCCAACAGTCCTGGAAGACTGGGGAAGTCCCACGGGACTGGAGGCTGATGTTGTGCCCATCTACAAGAAGGGTCGCAGGGAGGATCCAGGAAACTCCAGGCCTGTCAGTCTGACCTCAGTGCCAGGGAAAGTCATGGAGCAGGTGATCTTGAGTGCTCTCATGAAGCACATGCAAGAGAACCGGGTGATCAGGCCCAGTCAACATGGGTTCACAAAAGGCAGGTCTTGCCAAACTAACCTGATCGCCTTCTATGACAAAGTGACTCGGCTGCTGGATGAGGGAAGGGCTTTGGATGGATCTTCCTGGACTTCAGTAAAGCCTTTGACACAGTTTCTCACAGCATTCTGCTTGAGAAACTGTCACCTCTGGCCTGGACAGGCGCACACTCTGCTGGATGGAAAACTGGTTGGCTGGAGGGCCCAGAGAGTGTTGGGAAATGGTGTGAAATCCAGCTGGAGGCCAGTTCCAAGTGGTGTCCCCAGGGCTCAGTGCTGGGTCCAGGCCTGTTCAATGTCTTTATCAACGACCTAGATGAAGGCATCGAGTGCACCCTTAGCAAGTTTGCAGATGACACTAAGCTGGGTGGAATTGTGGATCTGCTGGAGGGTCGGGAGGTTCTGCAAAGGGATCTGAACAGGCTGGACCGCTGGGCAGAGTCCGATGGCATGAGGTTTAACAAGGCCAAATGCCGGGTCCTGCACTTGGGGCACAACAACCGTGTGCAGCTACAGAATAAGAGAAGTCTGGCTGGAAAGCTGCCTGGAGGAGAAGGACCTGGGGGTGTTGGTTGACAGCTGACTGAACATGAGCCAGCAGTGGCCCAGGTGGCCAAGAAGGCCAGTGGCATCTTGGCTTGGATCAGAAATGGTGTGGCCAGCAGGTCCAGGGTTCTTCTCCTTCTGTACTCGGCACTGGTGAGACCGCTCCTCGAATCCTGTGTTCAGTTCTGGGCCCCTCACCACAAGAAGGATGTTGAGGCTCTGCAGTGAGTCCAGAGAAGAGCAACAAAGCTGGTGAGGGGGCAGGAGAACAGACTTATGAGGAGTGGTTGAGAGAGCTGGGGGTGTTTAGCCTGGAGAAGAGGAGGCTGAGGGGTGACCTCATTGCTCTCTCTAACTACCTGAAAGGAGGTTGTAGAGAGGAGGGTGCTGGCGTCTACTCCCAAGTGCCGTGGGACAGGACAAGAGGGAATGGCCTCAAGCTCCGCCAGGGGAGATTTAGGCTGGACATATAGGAAAAAATTTTTCACAGAGAGGGTCATTGGGCCCTGGAACAGGCTGCCCAGGGAGGGGGTTGAGTCACCTTCCCTGGAGGCGTTTAAGGCACTGGTGGATGAGGTGCTAAGGGTCATGGTTTAGTGTTTGATAGGAATGGTTGGACTCAATGATGCGGTGGGTCTCTTCCAACCTGGTTATTCTATGATTCTATGATACTATGATTCTAATTTTCGTCTAAACTTATATATTACACGTGGTAGTGGTGACGTGGAGCCAGGGGTGCCCCTGGCGGCTGGGGGCAGCCCGTTGCGATGGATCTTGGGCACACCCACGGTCACCCACGGTCACCATGGAGCCATTGTGATGTCACCGCTCGGTTGCCCAGGTAACGCGCTGATGTCACCAAGGGCCTCGCCCTGGCACCCCTATAAAAGCGAGGGGGAGGCCACAGAGCTCCAACAGCCCGGTGGCAAACACTCGGCCAGACTCAGCATGGCCCGGTACCGGCGCAGCACATCTCGCAGCCGCAGCCGGTCCCGCCGCCAACGCAGGCCGTCCCGCCGCCAGCGCAGCCCAAGGCGCCTCCAGGGTCATCCTCAACAGCGCCAGAATGTGAGGAGGCGCCGGCCGACTGGGGCACCCAGATCCCAGGCTGGAGTGAACCGGCGCCGGCGGAGGACACGCACCCGTCGTCGCTGAGCTGACCCCAGCACTGGGTGTCTGTGGAAGCAGTGTCCTGGAGAATTACAGACACTGCAATACCACATGGCCATCAATAAAGTTGGAATGAGAGCATGAGAGTGCGTTTGTGTCCTTGTGTGGCGTCTGCATGTCCTTTGGTTTCCTACACCATGGATGGGTGTCTGTGTCTGTTGGGGGGTTGTGGCCTCTAGGTGGGCATCAGTGTCTGCTGGGGGAGAGCTGTCCCGGGGGTGGGAATCCACACCTGGTGGAGGGGGTGTGCTTCATGGGTGGGCTGTCCTGCGGGTGGGTGTCCATGTGTTCCTGGGGTGTATTCTATGATTCTAATATGAGAAACACTATATCATATGAGACAAGCTGTTGAGGAGTTTTGAGATCAAAATGGGCAGGGATATTTACATGTGCACAACCCAGCTTTTGCACCTGAATAAAGCTAGCCTTGCAAAAGAATTAGTCACTGGAAAGGACACATTGTCTTTAAGGTTTCTCTCTGTATCATTAGAAAGTTGCTCTGTCTTGTACTTCGCTCTGTCTTGTACTTCTCTCATTTCTCACCGGAAGCTTTCCTCGGTGCTTTTTTCCAGAGTTTTCCAGAGTGCTCACATAGCCCTTTCTCATGGGAAAGCATAATAATGTGTGTGAACAATGATTACTGCTGAAGGAGAACTGACAAATCAGCTTGTAACGCCATGGCTTGCCTCTGCTAAAGAGAGGTATAAATGTGTTGGGAACTCTGAATAAAATGGCTTCACTAGATCATATTGGTCGTGTGGTGTCCATATCCTCTGCAATTGGTGAGCCCGACGTGATACTACGACAGATTGATTCGTATTGATTTGGAGACTGGAGCAGCTGAACGGACGGGACGCAGAGAGGCCGGCCGAAACCATCTTCGCTGCCCTGGTGAGAAGGCCAGAGACGGCATAGTTCAGATTACTTTACAGCGGAGCGTTCTGCCGATGTGATATTGGATCTCACTATAAAAAGGTGAACGGTCGGGGAGGAGATGGGGTTGGACGATTACGAGAAATAATCATATTATAATCATATCATCCAGCTCTGCTGCTATGACAGGTGATAGACTCTGTGTTGTGTTTGAAGATGGTGTGACCCTTTTACCCTGGGAAGCATGGATCCTCCAAGCAGGTCCTTGCACATGACTCCAGCATTATTAATTACCAGTAAAATAAGTTCCTTTCCAGTGCAGCTGGAGCCCATGGCCCTGGCGGAGCCCACTGGCACACCTAAATGTAGGCTCTGTCTCCTGATTTCCATGAATGGCAAACTTTGGCAGTGGGTAACGGTAAAATATTTTTGAGCAGTCTGCAGAAAGTCCTTAAAAGTTTTATTAAGCATTATCTTTTAGTTTTACGCTTGACTGTAGGGAGTGCTGGGTGAGGTATTCACATGGCTTTTCCCATTAAAATCTCTTGAGGTGACAGGTCACATTTTCTTTTCACCTTTTTCTTCCTATATATCTTATACATCAGTGGGACATGTAACACCTGCAGACATTTCAGGCCAGCCTCTGCACAACTTTTTTTGCAACCTGATGTTGTAAAATAGGAGCTTTTGATGGATGCAATTACATCTTGGTTCCTTTTGAAGGGCTGTCCCAATTTTTTGCATTACTCATCCAGTAAAATGTGCGCCCCTTATTACTCTCTAGCATTAGAGGAACAAAACAAGGAATTGGTTCTCTTGGCAATTTTTTTCTGAAAACTTATTTCATGTGCATGTTTACAAGGGCAGGTGTCCATCCTGAGAACATACTTGAAATGACAAAGATATTCTCAAAATTGCAACATTTAGGCATCAGAATAAAGTAAACCCGGAAATTTACAAATGATGTACAGCTGTAAGTGTCTTCTTCTTGCTTCTCTTATTTTGTTGAAATAGTGCCCAAACAACATGAAGATTCAATCATAGAATCATAGACTCACCAGGTTGGAAGAGACCCACCAGATAATTGAGTCCAACCATTCCCATCAATCACTAAACCATGTCCCTCAGCGCCTCGTCCACTCGTCCCTTAAACCCCTCCAGGGAAGGTGACTCAACCACCTCCCTGGGCAGCCTCTGCCAGTGCCCAATGAACCTTTCCGTGAAAAATTTTTTCCTAATGTTCAGCCTAAACCTCCTTTGGCGGAGCTTGAGGCCATTCGCTCTCATCCTGTCCCTATTCAAGAATGTGAACAGTACATCACTGACAAGCCTCAATTGTTTGCACCTTAATTTCTGACAAAATGAAAAACTCTTCCCAACCATTCAAGCCATAGAACCATTTTATTTAACCTAGTCTCTTCAGAACCACTTTCCTTGAAATAAATAACTATAAAAGACACTGCCAGAACCACCAAAGGCCACCACAGCAAACCTACATCTTCAAATCTCAGTGACAGGCTTTTCATTTCATCTTGAAATGAAAAAGAATAAGCAAATAGTTTTTACCTGATTCTTTGAGTCCTTAAATCTTCTCTTTGGTAAACTCTGCTAAAAAATTTCAAAAGCAACGTACGAACCGGAAAGAGAAGATTCCTTTGCTGCTATAGGGTATATACTGCTTTTATCAAGGGTTCTTTCGCCACTAGAAAGAAAAGATATAAAAATCTGAAGTAGTGCTTCTTAATGTTCGGATTTTAAACACACACACACAGAAGACCTGCAATCTCTGTCTGCAACTACCTACATTTAACTCCATAGGGAAGTACCAAAAAGTTTTAAAACAACTGCTGGGTAGACTTCTAAACCACTGAAACCGCACCTTCTTGTGTAACTCGTGAAAGAGCCATACACAAAAGAGCCACACAACACACAAGTGAAAACTTCAGAACTTCATAAAGACAAGGAAGTGCACAGGTTGTGAGGTAGCTGAGAATCAACAAGTTCCTGCCTTCCACAGCTACCTTCCACATCACAGAATCATACAACAGTTTGGGTTGGAAGGGACCTTAATGTCACCCAGTTCCAACAGCTCTGCCACGGGCAGGGACACCTTCCACTACGTCAGCTTGCTCAAAGCCTCATTCAACCTGGCCTTGAGGCATCCAAGACTTCTCTGGGCAACCTGTTCCAGTGCCTCGCCGCCCTCACAGAAGAAAAAATCTTCCTAATATCTAATCTAAATCTCCCCTCTTTCAGCTTAAAACCGTTACCCATTGTCCTATCACTGCACTCCCTGATAAACGGCCCCCCACTCAGGTTTCCCCTGGGTTTGATGGAAGATCTCACCAGAGACTTCTCTTCTCTAGGCTCTATAATCACAAACCTCTTAGCTTGCCCTCACAGGGGAGGCACTCCAGCCCTCTGATCATCTTTGTGGCCCTCCTCTGGACTCACTCTAAAAGATCCATGCCCTTTCTGTGCCCAGGACTCCAGAACTGAACACAGCACTCCAGGTGAGGTCTCACAAGAGCAGAGTAGAGGAGCAGCATCACCTCCCTTGACCTGCTGGTTGTACTTATTTTGATGCAGCCCAGGATATGGTTGGCTTTCTGGGCTGCAAGTGCACATTGCAATGACGTTGAGCTGCCAATCCACCGACGGCCACAAGTCCTTCCCTTCAGGGCCACTCTCAATCCATTCTCTGCCCAGCCTCTGTCTGTGATTGGGATTGCCCTGACCCCTGACCCGGGTACAGGAACTCATGTTTCCACTTTTCCAGTCAGTAGGAATCCTTTTACTCAAGTGCAGTAGCCTCGTTTACCTATGTTCCCCCAAACCTCACTATCACAGTACCTTCAATTCTTTTTCCCTGCCACACACACCAGCCTTACCAGCTCTCCATGTCTCGGAACCAGCTGACTCCAAAATCACATTTGCTAATTAACCAGAAAATACATACCTCAAGAAGACACTGGCATGCCAGTGCAAAGAGGACTGCTCAACTCCACTGCAACCTTTCCTCAGCTGAAGCTCTCAGCAGGTATAAAACAAGGTAGGAAAGTTCTGTCCTTTGCCATAAAGTTGGCTAAAACCAGCCAGCAAGCGCAGAAGTTATTACAGTAGACTGAGAAGCAGACCAAACATTTTCTTGGAAACTAGATTGAACCACTGAATGTAAAAATCAACAGAGCATGGAAAAATACCTGCATTGAGGGAAGACAAGCCTGGAGAGAATGGGGAAGCAGAGGAGGGAACATATTTTTTGATGAGAATCTTTATAGCGTAGATTGAATATGTTCCCTCCTCTGCATTTTGCTAATTAAGACCAACTCCTGACTGGATCTGGAATAATAATAATCTGGAACAGATCCTGACTGGATCTGGAATAAAGATTCTCATCAAAAAACATGCTACAAAAAGGGCCTGAAATGGCATGGGCATACTCTAGAGTGGAGAGAACCATTTCCAAGTTGAAATCTAACATACTCGTCAACGGAAAAATAAATCAAATATCAGAATATCACTGCATCAGGAGCATCAACCTATTCAATTCACATGCTTTTCATGTGAAAATTTCTCGTGGACAAAATTTCTTGTGGACAGTTGTTTAAGAAATACTGTCCACGAGAAATTTTGTCCACGAGAAATTTTCACATGAAAATTTCTCACGGGCTTATTCTTAACATTACATCTTTATGAACTCTTGCTAACTAAACTAATATAAGAAATTAACAAGAAACCCTGAAAAGCAGGACTGTACAAGTATCACAATGCTATTATGGCATAAGATACAAGAGGTAGACTATGGTTATATTTAATGTCTCATTTATTAGTTCTTTGGTTTTTCTGTCTAAACTTCCCCGCTTTGAATGCCTATTGTCTTCTGAAAAATGTTGTTTGTAACAGTTCGGGGGATGGCTGGGGCAGTGGACCCACTGCTGTGGATGATTCTTATTGAGGTGGATCCACTTCCATAGGCTCCTCACTGTCGTCAGGTGGATCGTCAGGTGGATCCACCTCCATTGGCTCCTCAGTGTCCTCTGGTGCGTGGTCATGCCCGGGCTTCACACCACGCCTCAACAGAGAGGCACGAGCATGGAGAGCATGGAGAGCACGTCTTGCTTGTCTTCTCCGGAGTCTTCTCTTCCTTAGCCTGGAGACACGCTTGGACTCCCCACCCTTTCCCTCTCCGACCTAAAGCCAATGCTCTCCGCTTCCAGGAGAAGTGCAGGGAGTGGCTGCTCCCTGGCACGGACACAGCGTTGGACTGCACGCTCTTCCCTTCCTGAGCTGAGCGGCCACTCTCCAACCAGCTCTGTTGGTTCCTTGGCAGGGAACTACGCTTGGGATCCATGTTGTTCCCTTCTGCACTTCTATCTAACGCTCTCCGTTTCAAAGGTGAGCAACCACTCCCCTGGCTGCTCCCTGGCATGGACACAGCACTGGACTCCACGCTTTTCTTTTTGTGATCTAAAGCCAATGCTTTTTGCTTCAAAGGTGAGCAGCCACCCACCTGGCTGCTCTGGCTGTTCCCTGGTAGGGAACCACGCGTGGGATCCATGTTGTTCCCTTCTGCTCTCGTCCCTAATCTTGTCCACTTCAAAGATGAGCGGACACTTGCCTGGCTGCTCTAGCAGCTTTCAGACCTCAAATATTTGGTCTGAATATTTGGTGTAATTATTTAGGAAAAAGAGAAAAGTGGAGCTAAGATTTCCAGTAGTTCACAGTGTGATTATGCCATCTACTGCCACACTTCTGTATCACGTTTTAATTGTCTGCCCAAGTGACAAATACCTCCATGGGTAATACCTAGAGATAATTGTAGCAGACATGATGGCTTGGCATGAGAAAGTGCTGAATGCGTTAACAGTGGGCAGCTTTAAATGAGACACTGAACATCAATCAGTTGTCTTCTGTTCCTTTAATCCCAGCTTCCAGTGGCACAGTTCACAAATACTAACATGGAATTTGACAAAGAATATGTATCATTAATTTGCAATCTGATAAATTTAAAGGGCAAAACAACACAAAGCTTGGGAGCAGAAGTCACTGAAAATCAGAAGATAGACAGACAGACAGACAGACAGACAGACAGATAGATAGATAGATAGATAGATAGATGTCTTGTATTTTGTATAGTATAAGACATCATCAGCAGGGGAGAAAACCAGCTTGGTTGAACAGAGAGATCTTGAGTGATATCAAGAAGAGAAATGTTTATGGGCTCTGGAAGAGGGGACAGGCCTCTTGGGTGGACTACAGGAGGGAAGTGAGATTGTGTAGAGAAAAAGCCCTTCTGATTTTTTCTCTCAGCTCAGCTAGAAACCAGATTGGCAAAGTCTGTGAAAGATAACAAAAAAATCCTTCTATAAATTTATAAATCTATAAATAATAAAAGGAGGACTAGGGAGACCATACAGTCCCTATTGGACGCAGAAGGAACAACAGTGACAGGGGATGAGGAAAAGGCTGAGGTACTTAATGCCTTCTTTGCCTCAGTCTTTATCTGTAAAGAAAGTCGTTCCGCCTGTGTACAAGAGCTAGAGGAGCAAAATGAGGCTCCCATGATCCAAGAGGAGGTGGTCAGAGCCTTGCTAGCCCGACTAAACACCCACAAGTCTATGGGTCTGGATAGGATCCATCCAAGGGTATTGAAGGAGCTGGTGGATGTGCTGGCCAAAGCCCTTTCCATCATCTTCCAACAGTCCTGGAAGACTGGGGAAGTCCCACGGGACTGGAGGCTGATGTTGTGCCCATCTACAAGAAGGGTCGCAGGGAGGATCCAGGAAACTCCAGGCCTGTCAGTCTGACCTCAGTGCCAGGGAAAGTCATGGAGCAGGTGATCTTGAGTGCTCTCATGAAGCACATGCAAGAGAACCGGGTGATCAGGCCCAGTCAACATGGGTTCACAAAAGGCAGGTCTTGCCAAACTAACCTGATCGCCTTCTATGACAAAGTGACTCGGCTGCTGGATGAGGGAAGGGCTTTGGATGGATCTTCCTGGACTTCAGTAAAGCCTTTGACACAGTTTCTCACAGCATTCTGCTTGAGAAACTGTCACCTCTGGCCTGGACAGGCGCACACTCTGCTGGATGGAAAACTGGTTGGCTGGAGGGCCCAGAGAGTGTTGGGAAATGGTGTGAAATCCAGCTGGAGGCCAGTTCCAAGTGGTGTCCCCAGGGCTCAGTGCTGGGTCCAGGCCTGTTCAATGTCTTTATCAACGACCTAGATGAAGGCATCGAGTGCACCCTTAGCAAGTTTGCAGATGACACTAAGCTGGGTGGAATTGTGGATCTGCTGGAGGGTCGGGAGGTTCTGCAAAGGGATCTGAACAGGCTGGACCGCTGGGCAGAGTCCGATGGCATGAGGTTTAACAAGGCCAAATGCCGGGTCCTGCACTTGGGGCACAACAACCGTGTGCAGCTACAGAATAAGAGAAGTCTGGCTGGAAAGCTGCCTGGAGGAGAAGGACCTGGGGGTGTTGGTTGACAGCTGACTGAACATGAGCCAGCAGTGGCCCAGGTGGCCAAGAAGGCCAGTGGCATCTTGGCTTGGATCAGAAATGGTGTGGCCAGCAGGTCCAGGGTTCTTCTCCTTCTGTACTCGGCACTGGTGAGACCGCTCCTCGAATCCTGTGTTCAGTTCTGGGCCCCTCACCACAAGAAGGATGTTGAGGCTCTGCAGTGAGTCCAGAGAAGAGCAACAAAGCTGGTGAGGGGGCAGGAGAACAGACTTATGAGGAGTGGTTGAGAGAGCTGGGGGTGTTTAGCCTGGAGAAGAGGAGGCTGAGGGGTGACCTCATTGCTCTCTCTAACTACCTGAAAGGAGGTTGTAGAGAGGAGGGTGCTGGCGTCTACTCCCAAGTGCCGTGGGACAGGACAAGAGGGAATGGCCTCAAGCTCCGCCAGGGGAGATTTAGGCTGGACATCTAGGAAAAAATTTTTCACAGAGAGGGTCATTGGGCCCTGGAACAGGCTGCCCAGGGAGGGGGTTGAGTCACCTTCCCTGGAGGTGTTTAAGGCACTGGTGGATGAGGTGCTAAGGGTCATGGTTTAGTGTTTGATAGGAATGGTTGGACTCAATGATGCGGTGGGTCTCTTCCAACCTGGTTATTCTATGATTCTATGATACTATGATTCTAATTTTCGTCTAAACTTATATATTACACGTGGTAGTGGTGACGTGGAGCCAGGGGTGCCCCTGGCGGCTGGGGGCAGCCCGTTGCGATGGATCTTGGGCACACCCACGGTCACCCACGGTCACCATGGAGCCATTGTGATGTCACCGCTCGGTTGCCCAGGTAACGCGCTGATGTCACCAAGGGCCTCGCCCTGGCACCCCTATAAAAGCGAGGGGGAGGCCACAGAGCTCCAACAGCCCGGTGGCAAACACTCGGCCAGACTCAGCATGGCCCGGTACCGGCGCAGCACATCTCGCAGCCGCAGCCGGTCCCGCCGCCAACGCAGGCCGTCCCGCCGCCAGCGCAGCCCAAGGCGCCTCCAGGGTCATCCTCAACAGCGCCAGAATGTGAGGAGGCGCCGGCCGACTGGGGCACCCAGATCCCAGGCTGGAGTGAACCGGCGCCGGCGGAGGACACGCACCCGTCGTCGCTGAGCTGACCCCAGCACTGGGTGTCTGTGGAAGCAGTGTCCTGGAGAATTACAGACACTGCAATACCACATGGCCATCAATAAAGTTGGAATGAGAGCATGAGAGTGTGTTTGTGTCCTTGTGTGGCGTCTGCATGTCCTTTGGTTTCCTACACCATGGATGGGTGTCTGTGTCTGTTGGGGGGTTGTGGCCTCTAGGTGGGCATCAGTGTCTGCTGGGGGAGAGCTGTCCCGGGGGTGGGAATCCACACCTGGTGGAGGGGGTGTGCTTCATGGGTGGGCTGTCCTGCGGGTGGGTGTCCATGTGTTCCTGGGGTGTATTCTATGATTCTAATATGAGAAACACTATATCATATGAGACAAGCTGTTGAGGAGTTTTGAGATCAAAATGGGCAGGGATATTTACATGTGCACAACCCAGCTTTTGCACCTGAATAAAGCTAGCCTTGCAAAAGAATTAGTCACTGGAAAGGACACATTGTCTTTAAGGTTTCTCTCTGTATCATTAGAAAGTTGCTCTGTCTTGTACTTCGCTCTGTCTTGTACTTCTCTCATTTCTCACCGGAAGCTTTCCTCGGTGCTTTTTTCCAGAGTTTTCCAGAGTGCTCACATAGCCCTTTCTCATGGGAAAGCATAATAATGTGTGTGAACAATGATTACTGCTGAAGGAGAACTGACAAATCAGCTTGTAACGCCATGGCTTGCCTCTGCTAAAGAGAGGTATAAATGTGTTGGGAACTCTGAATAAAATGGCTTCACTAGATCATATTGGTCGTGTGGTGTCCATATCCTCTGCAATTGGTGAGCCCGACGTGATACTACGACAGATTGATTCGTATTGATTTGGAGACTGGAGCAGCTGAACGGACGGGACGCAGAGAGGCCGGCCGAAACCATCTTCGCTGCCCTGGTGAGAAGGCCAGAGACGGCATAGTTTAGATTACTTTACAGCGGAGCGTTCTGCCGATGTGATATTGGATCTCACTATAAAAAGGTGAGCGGTCGGGGAGGAGATGGGGTTGGACGATTATGAGAAATAATCATATTATAATCATATCATCCAGCTCTGCTGCTATGACAGGTGATAGACTCTGTGTTGTGTTTGAAGATGGTGTGACCCTTTTACCCTGGGAAGCATGGATCCTCCAAGCAGGTCCTTGCACATGACTCCAGCATTATTAATTACCAGTAAAATAAGTTCCTTTCCAGTGCAGCTGGAGCCCATGGCCCTGGCGGAGCCCACTGGCACACCTAAATGTAGGCTCTGTCTCCTGATTTCCATGAATGGCAAACTTTGGCAGTGGGTAACGGTAAAATATTTTTGAGCAGTCTGCAGAAAGTCCTTAAAAGTTTTATTAAGCATTATCTTTTAGTTTTACGCTTGACTGTAGGGAGTGCTGGGTGAGGTATTCACATGGCTTTTCCCATTAAAATCTCTTGAGGTGACAGGTCACATTTTCTTTTCACCTTTTTCTTCCTATATATCTTATACATCAGTGGGACATGTAACACCTGCAGACATTTCAGGCCAGCCTCTGCACAACTTTTTTTGCAACCTGATGTTGTAAAATAGGAGCTTTTGATGGATGCAATTACATCTTGGTTCCTTTTGAAGGGCTGTCCCAATTTTTTGCATTACTCATCCAGTAAAATGTGCGCCCCTTATTACTCTCTAGCATTAGAGGAACAAAACAAGGAATTGGTTCTCTTGGCAATTTTTTTCTGAAAACTTATTTCATGTGCATGTTTACAAGGGCAGGTGTCCATCCTGAGAACATACTTGAAATGACAAAGATATTCTCAAAATTGCAACATTTAGGCATCAGAATAAAGTAAACCCGGAAATTTACAAATGATGTACAGCTGTAAGTGTCTTCTTCTTGCTTCTCTTATTTTGTTGAAATAGTGCCCAAACAACATGAAGATTCAATCATAGAATCATAGAATCACCAGGTTGGAAGAGACCCACCAGATAATTGAGTCCAACCATTCCCATCAATCACTAAACCATGTCCCTCAGCGCCTCGTCCACTCGTCCCTTAAACCCCTCCAGGGAAGGTGACTCAACCACCTCCCTGGGCAGCCTCTGCCAGTGCCCAATGAACCTTTCCGTGAAAAATTTTTTCCTAATGTTCAGCCTAAACCTCCTTTGGCGGAGCTTGAGGCCATTCGCTCTCATCCTGTCCCTATTCAAGAATGTGAACAGTACATCACTGACAAGCCTCAATTGTTTGCACCTTAATTTCTGACAAAATGAAAAACTCTTCCCAACCATTCAAGCCATAGAACCATTTTATTTAACCTAGTCTCTTCAGAACCACTTTCCTTGAAATAAATAACTATAAAAGACACTGCCAGAACCACCAAAGGCCACCACAGCAAACCTACATCTTCAAATCTCAGTGACAGGCTTTTCATTTCATCTTGAAATGAAAAAGAATAAGCAAATAGTTTTTACCTGATTCTTTGAGTCCTTAAATCTTCTCTTTGGTAAACTCTGCTAAAAAATTTCAAAAGCAACGTACGAACCGGAAAGAGAAGATTCCTTTGCTGCTATAGGGTATATACTGCTTTTATCAAGGGTTCTTTCGCCACTAGAAAGAAAAGATATAAAAATCTGAAGTAGTGCTTCTTAATGTTCGGATTTTAAACACACACACACAGAAGACCTGCAATCTCTGTCTGCAACTACCTACATTTAACTCCATAGGGAAGTACCAAAAAGTTTTAAAACAACTGCTGGGTAGACTTCTAAACCACTGAAACCGCACCTTCTTGTGTAACTCGTGAAAGAGCCATACACAAAAGAGCCACACAACACACAAGTGAAAACTTCAGAACTTCATAAAGACAAGGAAGTGCACAGGTTGTGAGGTAGCTGAGAATCAACAAGTTCCTGCCTTCCACAGCTACCTTCCACATCACAGAATCATACAACAGTTTGGGTTGGAAGGGACCTTAATGTCACCCAGTTCCAACAGCTCTGCCACGGGCAGGGACACCTTCCACTACGTCAGCTTGCTCAAAGCCTCATTCAACCTGGCCTTGAGGCATCCAAGACTTCTCTGGGCAACCTGTTCCAGTGCCTCGCCGCCCTCACAGAAGAAAAAATCTTCCTAATATCTAATCTAAATCTCCCCTCTTTCAGCTTAAAACCGTTACCCATTGTCCTATCACTGCACTCCCTGATAAACGGCCCCCCACTCAGGTTTCCCCTGGGTTTGATGGAAGATCTCACCAGAGACTTCTCTTCTCTAGGCTCTATAATCACAAACCTCTTAGCTTGCCCTCACAGGGGAGGCACTCCAGCCCTCTGATCATCTTTGTGGCCCTCCTCTGGACTCACTCTAAAAGATCCATGCCCTTTCTGTGCCCAGGACTCCAGAACTGAACACAGCACTCCAGGTGAGGTCTCACAAGAGCAGAGTAGAGGAGCAGCATCACCTCCCTTGACCTGCTGGTTGTACTTATTTTGATGCAGCCCAGGATATGGTTGGCTTTCTGGGCTGCAAGTGCACATTGCAATGACGTTGAGCTGCCAATCCACCGACGGCCACAAGTCCTTCCCTTCAGGGCCACTCTCAATCCATTCTCTGCCCAGCCTCTGTCTGTGATTGGGATTGCCCTGACCCCTGACCCGGGTACAGGAACTCATGTTTCCACTTTTCCAGTCAGTAGGAATCCTTTTACTCAAGTGCAGTAGCCTCGTTTACCTATGTTCCCCCAAACCTCACTATCACAGTACCTTCAATTCTTTTTCCCTGCCACACACACCAGCCTTACCAGCTCTCCATGTCTCGGAACCAGCTGACTCCAAAATCACATTTGCTAATTAACCAGAAAATACATACCTCAAGAAGACACTGGCATGCCAGTGCAAAGAGGACTGCTCAACTCCACTGCAACCTTTCCTCAGCTGAAGCTCTCAGCAGGTATAAAACAAGGTAGGAAAGTTCTGTCCTTTGCCATAAAGTTGGCTAAAACCAGCCAGCAAGCGCAGAAGTTATTACAGTAGACTGAGAAGCAGACCAAACATTTTCTTGGAAACTAGATTGAACCACTGAATGTAAAAATCAACAGAGCATGGAAAAATACCTGCATTGAGGGAAGACAAGCCTGGAGAGAATGGGGAAGCAGAGGAGGGAACATATTTTTTGATGAGAATCTTTATAGCGTAGATTGAATATGTTCCCTCCTCTGCATTTTGCTAATTAAGACCAACTCCTGACTGGATCTGGAATAATAATAATCTGGAACAGATCCTGACTGGATCTGGAATAAAGATTCTCATCAAAAAACATGCTACAAAAAGGGCCTGAAATGGCATGGGCATACTCTAGAGTGGAGAGAACCATTTCCAAGTTGAAATCTAACATACTCGTCAACGGAAAAATAAATCAAATATCAGAATATCACTGCATCAGGAGCATCAACCTATTCAATTCACATGCTTTTCATGTGAAAATTTCTCGTGGACAAAATTTCTTGTGGACAGTTGTTTAAGAAATACTGTCCACGAGAAATTTTGTCCACGAGAAATTTTCACATGAAAATTTCTCACGGGCTTATTCTTAACATTACATCTTTATGAACTCTTGCTAACTAAACTAATATAAGAAATTAACAAGAAACCCTGAAAAGCAGGACTGTACAAGTATCACAATGCTATTATGGCATAAGATACAAGAGGTAGACTATGGTTATATTTAATGTCTCATTTATTAGTTCTTTGGTTTTTCTGTCTAAACTTCCCCGCTTTGAATGCCTATTGTCTTCTGAAAAATGTTGTTTGTAACAGTTCGGGGGATGGCTGGGGCAGTGGACCCACTGCTGTGGATGATTCTTATTGAGGTGGATCCACTTCCATAGGCTCCTCACTGTCGTCAGGTGGATCGTCAGGTGGATCCACCTCCATTGGCTCCTCAGTGTCCTCTGGTGCGTGGTCATGCCCGGGCTTCACACCACGCCTCAACAGAGAGGCACGAGCATGGAGAGCACGGAGAGCACGTCTTGCTTGTCTTCTCCGGAGTCTTCTCTTCCTTAGCCTGGAGACACGCTTGGACTCCCCACCCTTTCCCTCTCCGACCTAAAGCCAATGCTCTCCGCTTCCAGGAGAAGTGCAGGGAGTGGCTGCTCCCTGGCACGGACACAGCGTTGGACTGCACGCTCTTCCCTTCCTGAGCTGAGCGGCCACTCTCCAACCAGCTCTGTTGGTTCCTTGGCAGGGAACTACGCTTGGGATCCATGTTGTTCCCTTCTGCACTTCTATCTAACGCTCTCCGTTTCAAAGGTGAGCAACCACTCCCCTGGCTGCTCCCTGGCATGGACACAGCACTGGACTCCACGCTTTTCTTTTCGTGATCTAAAGCCAATGCTTTTTGCTTCAAAGGTGAGCAGCCACCCACCTGGCTGCTCTGGCTGTTCCCTGGTAGGGAACCACGCGTGGGATCCATGTTGTTCCCTTCTGCTCTCGTCCCTAATCTTGTCCACTTCAAAGATGAGCGGACACTTGCCTGGCTGCTCTAGCAGCTTTCAGACCTCAAATATTTGGTCTGAATATTTGGTGTAATTATTTAGGAAAAAGAGAAAAGTGGAGCTAAGATTTCCAGTAGTTCACAGTGTGATTATGCCATCTACTGCCACACTTCTGTATCACGTTTTAATTGTCTGCCCAAGTGACAAATACCTCCATGGGTAATACCTAGAGATAATTGTAGCAGACATGATGGCTTGGCATGAGAAAGTGCTGAATGCGTTAACAGTGGGCAGCTTTAAATGAGACACTGAACATCAATCAGTTGTCTTCTGTTCCTTTAATCCCAGCTTCCAGTGGCACAGTTCACAAATACTAACATGGAATTTGACAAAGAATATGTATCATTAATTTGCAATCTGATAAATTTAAAGGGCAAAACAACACAAAGCTTGGGAGCAGAAGTCACTGAAAATCAGAAGATAGATAGATAGATAGGTAGGTAGGTAGGTAGGTAGGTAGGTAGATAGATAGATAGATAGATAGATAGATAGATAGATAGATGTCTTGTATTTTGTATAGTATAAGACATCATCAGCAGGGGAGAAAACCAGCTTGGTTGAACAGAGAGATCTTGAGTGATACCAAGAAGAGAAATGTTTATGGGCTCTGGAAGAGGGGACAGGCCTCTTGGGTGGACTACAGGAGGGAAGTGAGATTGTGTAGAGAAAAAGCCCTTCTGATTTTTTCTCTCAGCTCAGCTAGAAACCAGATTGGCAAAGTCTGTGAAAGATAACAAAAAAATCCTTCTATAAATTTATAAATCTATAAATAATAAAAGGAGGACTAGGGAGACCATACAGTCCCTATTGGACGCAGAAGGAACAACAGTGACAGGGGATGAGGAAAAGGCTGAGGTACTTAATGCCTTCTTTGCCTCAGTCTTTATCTGTAAAGAAAGTCGTTCCGCCTGTGTACAAGAGCTAGAGGAGCAAAATGAGGCTCCCATGATCCAAGAGGAGGTGGTCAGAGCCTTGCTAGCCCGACTAAACACCCACAAGTCTATGGGTCTGGATAGGATCCATCCAAGGGTATTGAAGGAGCTGGTGGATGTGCTGGCCAAAGCCCTTTCCATCATCTTCCAACAGTCCTGGAAGACTGGGGAAGTCCCACGGGACTGGAGGCTGATGTTGTGCCCATCTACAAGAAGGGTCGCAGGGAGGATCCAGGAAACTCCAGGCCTGTCAGTCTGACCTCAGTGCCAGGGAAAGTCATGGAGCAGGTGATCTTGAGTGCTCTCATGAAGCACATGCAAGAGAACCGGGTGATCAGGCCCAGTCAACATGGGTTCACAAAAGGCAGGTCTTGCCAAACTAACCTGATCGCCTTCTATGACAAAGTGACTCGGCTGCTGGATGAGGGAAGGGCTTTGGATGGATCTTCCTGGACTTCAGTAAAGCCTTTGACACAGTTTCTCACAGCATTCTGCTTGAGAAACTGTCACCTCTGGCCTGGACAGGCGCACACTCTGCTGGATGGAAAACTGGTTGGCTGGAGGGCCCAGAGAGTGTTGGGAAATGGTGTGAAATCCAGCTGGAGGCCAGTTCCAAGTGGTGTCCCCAGGGCTCAGTGCTGGGTCCAGGCCTGTTCAATGTCTTTATCAACGACCTAGATGAAGGCATCGAGTGCACCCTTAGCAAGTTTGCAGATGACACTAAGCTGGGTGGAATTGTGGATCTGCTGGAGGGTCGGGAGGTTCTGCAAAGGGATCTGAACAGGCTGGACCGCTGGGCAGAGTCCGATGGCATGAGGTTTAACAAGGCCAAATGCCGGGTCCTGCACTTGGGGCACAACAACCGTGTGCAGCTACAGAATAAGAGAAGTCTGGCTGGAAAGCTGCCTGGAGGAGAAGGACCTGGGGGTGTTGGTTGACAGCTGACTGAACATGAGCCAGCAGTGGCCCAGGTGGCCAAGAAGGCCAGTGGCATCTTGGCTTGGATCAGAAATGGTGTGGCCAGCAGGTCCAGGGTTCTTCTCCTTCTGTACTCGGCACTGGTGAGACCGCTCCTCGAATCCTGTGTTCAGTTCTGGGCCCCTCACCACAAGAAGGATGTTGAGGCTCTGCAGTGAGTCCAGAGAAGAGCAACAAAGCTGGTGAGGGGGCAGGAGAACAGACTTATGAGGAGTGGTTGAGAGAGCTGGGGGTGTTTAGCCTGGAGAAGAGGAGGCTGAGGGGTGACCTCATTGCTCTCTCTAACTACCTGAAAGGAGGTTGTAGAGAGGAGGGTGCTGGCGTCTACTCCCAAGTGCCGTGGGACAGGACAAGAGGGAATGGCCTCAAGCTCCGCCAGGGGAGATTTAGGCTGGACATATAGGAAAAAATTTTTCACAGAGAGGGTCATTGGGCCCTGGAACAGGCTGCCCAGGGAGGGGGTTGAGTCACCTTCCCTGGAGGTGTTTAAGGCACTGGTGGATGAGGTGCTAAGGGTCATGGTTTAGTGTTTGATAGGAATGGTTGGACTCAATGATGCGGTGGGTCTCTTCCAACCTGGTTATTCTATGATTCTATGATACTATGATTCTAATTTTCGTCTAAACTTATATATTACACGTGGTAGTGGTGACGTGGAGCCAGGGGTGCCCCTGGCGGCTGGGGGCAGCCCGTTGCGATGGATCTTGGGCACACCCACGGTCACCCACGGTCACCATGGAGCCATTGTGATGTCACCGCTCGGTTGCCCAGGTAACGCGCTGATGTCACCAAGGGCCTCGCCCTGGCACCCCTATAAAAGCGAGGGGGAGGCCACAGAGCTCCAACAGCCCGGTGGCAAACACTCGGCCAGACTCGGCATGGCCCGGTACCGGCGCAGCACATCTCGCAGCCGCAGCCGGTCCCGCCGCCAACGCAGGCCGTCCCGCCGCCAGCGCAGCCCAAGGCGCCTCCAGGGTCATCCTCAACAGCGCCAGAATGTGAGGAGGCGCCGGCCGACTGGGGCAACCAGATCCCAGGCTGGAGTGAACCGGCGCCGGCGGAGGACACGCACCCGTCGTCGCTGAGCTGACCCCAGCACTGGGTGTCTGTGGAAGCAGTGTCCTGGAGAATTACAGACACTGCAATACCACATGGCCATCAATAAAGTTGGAATGAGAGCATGAGAGTGCGTTTGTGTCCTTGCGTGGCGTCTGCATGTCCTTTGGTTTCCTACACCATGGATGGGTGTCTGTGTCTGTTGGGGGGTTGTGGCCTCTAGGTGGGCATCAGTGTCTGCTGGGGGAGAGCTGTCCCGGGGGTGGGAATCCACACCTGGTGGAGGGGGTGCGCTTCATGGGTGGGCTGTCCTGCGGGTGGGTGTCCATGTGTTCCTGGGGTGTATTCTATGATTCTAATATGAGAAACACTATATCATATGAGACAAGCTGTTGAGGAGTTTTGAGATCAAAATGGGCAGGGATATTTACATGTGCACAACCCAGCTTTTGCGCCTGAATAAAGCTAGCCTTGCAAAAGAATTAGTCACTGGAAAGGACACATTGTCTTTAAGGTTTCTCTCTGTATCATTAGAAAGTTGCTCTGTCTTGTACTTCGCTCTGTCTTGTACTTCTCTCATTTCTCACCGGAAGCTTTCCTCGGTGCTTTTTTCCAGAGTTTTCCAGAGTGCTCACATAGCCCTTTCTCATGGGAAAGCATAATAATGTGTGTGAACAATGATTACTGCTGAAGGAGAACTGACAAATCAGCTTGTAACGCCATGGCTTGCCTCTGCTAAAGAGAGGTATAAATGTGTTGGGAACTCTGAATAAAATGGCTTCACTAGATCATATTGGTCGTGTGGTGTCCATATCCTCTGCAATTGGTGAGCCCGACGTGATACTACGACAGATTGATTCGTATTGATTTGGAGACTGGAGCAGCTGAACGGACGGGACGCAGAGAGGCCGGCCGAAACCATCTTCGCTGCCCTGGTGAGAAGGCCAGAGACGGCATAGTTCAGATTACTTTACAGCGGAGCGTTCTGCCGATGTGATATTGGATCTCACTATAAAAAGGTGAGCGGTCGGGGAGGAGATGGGGTTGGACGATTACGAGAAATAATCATATTATAATCATATCATCCAGCTCTGCTGCTATGACAGGTGATAGACTCTGTGTTGTGTTTGAAGATGGTGTGACCCTTTTACCCTGGGAAGCATGGATCCTCCAAGCAGGTCCTTGCACATGACTCCAGCATTATTAATTACCAGTAAAATAAGTTCCTTTCCAGTGCAGCTGGAGCCCATGGCCCTGGCGGAGCCCACTGGCACACCTAAATGTAGGCTCTGTCTCCTGATTTCCATGAATGGCAAACTTTGGCAGTGGGTAACGGTAAAATATTTTTGAGCAGTCTGCAGAAAGTCCTTAAAAGTTTTATTAAGCATTATCTTTTAGTTTTACGCTTGACTGTAGGGAGTGCTGCGTGAGGTATTCACATGGCTTTTCCCATTAAAATCTCTTGAGGTGACAGGTCACATTTTCTTTTCACCTTTTTCTTCCTATATATCTTATACATCAGTGGGACATGTAACACCTGCAGACATTTCAGGCCAGCCTCTGCACAAGTTTTTTTGCAACCTGATGTTGTAAAATAGGAGCTTTTGATGGATGCAATTACATCTTGGTTCCTTTTGAAGGGCTGTCCCAATTTTTTGCATTACTCATCCAGTAAAATGTGCGCCCCTTATTACTCTCTAGCATTAGAGGAACAAAACAAGGAATTGGTTCTCTTGGCAATTTTTTTCTGAAAACTTATTTCATGTGCATGTTTACAAGGGCAGGTGTCCATCCTGAGAACATACTTGAAATGACAAAGATATTCTCAAAATTGCAACATTTAGGCATCAGAATAAAGTAAACCCGGAAATTTACAAATGATGTACAGCTGTAAGTGTCTTCTTCTTGCTTCTCTTATTTTGTTGAAATAGTGCCCAAACAACATGAAGATTCAATCATAGAATCATAGAATCACCAGGTTGGAAGAGACCCACCAGATAATTGAGTCCAACCATTCCCATCAATCACTAAACCATGTCCCTCAGCGCCTCGTCCACTCGTCCCTTAAACCCCTCCAGGGAAGGTGACTCAACCACCTCCCTGGGCAGCCTCTGCCAGTGCCCAATGAACCTTTCCGTGAAAAATTTTTTCCTAATGTTCAGCCTAAACCTCCTTTGGCGGAGCTTGAGGCCATTCGCTCTCATCCTGTCCCTATTCAAGAATGTGAACAGTACATCACTGACAAGCCTCAATTGTTTGCACCTTAATTTCTGACAAAATGAAAAACTCTTCCCAACCATTCAAGCCATAGAACCATTTTATTTAACCTAGTCTCTTCAGAACCACTTTCCTTGAAATAAATAACTATAAAAGACACTGCCAGAACCACCAAAGGCCACCACAGCAAACCTACATCTTCAAATCTCAGTGACAGGCTTTTCATTTCATCTGGAAATGAAAAAGAATAAGCAAATAGTTTTTACCTGATTCTTTGAGTCCTTAAATCTTCTCTTTGGTAAACTCTGCTAAAAAATTTCAAAAGCAACGTACGAACCGGAAAGAGAAGATTCCTTTGCTGCTATAGGGTATATACTGCTTTTATCAAGGGTTCTTTCGCCACTAGAAAGAAAAGATATAAAAATCTGAAGTAGTGCTTCTTAATTTTCGGATTTTAAACACACACACACAGAAGACCTGCAATCTCTGTCTGCAACTACCTACATTTAACTCCATAGGGAAGTACCAAAAAGTTTTAAAACAACTGCTGGGTAGACTTCTAAACCACTGAAACCGCACCTTCTTGTGTAACTCGTGAAAGAGCCATACACAAAAGAGCCACACAACACACAAGTGAAAACTTCAGAACTTCATAAAGACAAGGAAGTGCACAGGTTGTGAGGTAGCTGAGAATCAACAAGTTCCTGCCTTCCACAGCTACCTTCCACATCACAGAATCATACAACAGTTTGGGTTGGAAGGGACCTTAATGTCACCCAGTTCCAACAGCTCTGCCACGGGCAGGGACACCTTCCACTACGTCAGCTTGCTCAAAGCCTCATTCAACCTGGCCTTGAGGCATCCAAGACTTCTCTGGGCAACCTGTTCCAGTGCCTCGCCGCCCTCACAGAAGAAAAAATCTTCCTAATATCTAATCTAAATCTCCCCTCTTTCAGCTTAAAACCGTTACCCATTGTCCTATCACTGCACTCCCTGATAAACGGCCCCCCACTCAGGTTTCCCCTGGGTTTGATGGAAGATCTCACCAGAGACTTCTCTTCTCTAGGCTCTATAATCACAAACCTCTTAGCTTGCCCTCACAGGGGAGGCACTCCAGCCCTCTGATCATCTTTGTGGCCCTCCTCTGGACTCACTCTAAAAGATCCATGCCCTTTCTGTGCCCAGGACTCCAGAACTGAACACAGCACTCCGGGTGAGGTCTCACAAGAGCAGAGTAGAGGAGCAGCATCACCTCCCTTGACCTGCTGGTTGTACTTATTTTGATGCAGCCCAGGATATGGTTGGCTTTCTGGGCTGCAAGTGCACATTGCAATGACGTTGAGCTGCCAATCCACCGACGGCCACAAGTCCTTCCCTTCAGGGCCACTCTCAATCCATTCTCTGCCCAGCCTCTGTCTGTGATTGGGATTGCCCTGACCCCTGACCCGGGTACAGGAACTCATGTTTCCACTTTTCCAGTCAGTAGGAATCCTTTTACTCAAGTGCAGTAGCCTCGTTTACCTATGTTCCCCCAAACCTCACTATCACAGTACCTTCAATTCTTTTTCCCTGCCACACACACCAGCCTTACCAGCTCTCCATGTCTCGGAACCAGCTGACTCCAAAATCACATTTGCTAATTAACCAGAAAATACATACCTCAAGAAGACACTGGCATGCCAGTGCAAAGAGGACTGCTCAACTCCACTGCAACCTTTCCTCAGCTGAAGCTCTCAGCAGGTATAAAACAAGGTAGGAAAGTTCTGTCCTTTGCCATAAAGTTGGCTAAAACCAGCCAGCAAGCGCAGAAGTTATTACAGTAGACTGAGAAGCAGACCAAACATTTTCTTGGAAACTAGATTGAACCACTGAATGTAAAAATCAACAGAGCATGGAAAAATACCTGCATTGAGGGAAGACAAGCCTGGAGAGAATGGGGAAGCAGAGGAGGGAACATATTTTTTGATGAGAATCTTTATAGCGTAGATTGAATATGTTCCCTCCTCTGCATTTTGCTAATTAAGACCAACTCCTGACTGGATCTGGAATAATAATAATCTGGAACAGATCCTGACTGGATCTGGAATAAAGATTCTCATCAAAAAACATGCTACAAAAAGGGCCTGAAATGGCATGGGCATACTCTAGAGTGGAGAGAACCATTTCCAAGTTGAAATCTAACATACTCGTCAACGGAAAAATAAATCAAATATCAGAATATCACTGCATCAGGAGCATCAACCTATTCAATTCACATGCTTTTCATGTGAAAATTTCTCGTGGACAAAATTTCTTGTGGACAGTTGTTTAAGAAATACTGTCCACGAGAAATTTTGTCCACGAGAAATTTTCACATGAAAATTTCTCACGGGCTTATTCTTAACATTACATCTTTATGAACTCTTGCTAACTAAACTAATATAAGAAATTAACAAGAAACCCTGAAAAGCAGGACTGTACAAGTATCACAATGCTATTATGGCATAAGATACAAGAGGTAGACTATGGTTATATTTAATGTCTCATTTATTAGTTCTTTGGTTTTTCTGTCTAAACTTCCCCGCTTTGAATGCCTATTGTCTTCTGAAAAATGTTGTTTGTAACAGTTCGGGGGATGGCTGGGGCAGTGGACCCACTGCTGTGGATGATTCTTATTGAGGTGGATCCACTTCCATAGGCTCCTCACTGTCGTCAGGTGGATCGTCAGGTGGATCCACCTCCATTGGCTCCTCAGTGTCCTCTGGTGCGTGGTCATGCCCGGGCTTCACACCACGCCTCAACAGAGAGGCACGAGCATGGAGAGCACGGAGAGCACGTCTTGCTTGTCTTCTCCGGAGTCTTCTCTTCCTTAGCCTGGAGACACGCTTGGACTCCCCACCCTTTCCCTCTCCGACCTAAAGCCAATGCTCTCCGCTTCCAGGAGAAGTGCAGGGAGTGGCTGCTCCCTGGCACGGACACAGCGTTGGACTGCACGCTCTTCCCTTCCTGAGCTGAGCGGCCACTCTCCAACCAGCTCTGTTGGTTCCTTGGCAGGGAACTACGCTTGGGATCCATGTTGTTCCCTTCTGCACTTCTATCTAACGCTCTCCGTTTCAAAGGTGAGCAACCACTCCCCTGGCTGCTCCCTGGCATGGACACAGCACTGGACTCCACGCTTTTCTTTTCGTGATCTAAAGCCAATGCTTTTTGCTTCAAAGGTGAGCAGCCACCCACCTGGCTGCTCTGGCTGTTCCCTGGTAGGGAACCACGCGTGGGATCCATGTTGTTCCCTTCTGCTCTCGTCCCTAATCTTGTCCACTTCAAAGATGAGCGGACACTTGCCTGGCTGCTCTAGCAGCTTTCAGACCTCAAATATTTGGTCTGAATATTTGGTGTAATTATTTAGGAAAAAGAGAAAAGTGGAGCTAAGATTTCCAGTAGTTCACAGTGTGATTATGCCATCTACTGCCACACTTCTGTATCACGTTTTAATTGTCTGCCCAAGTGACAAATACCTCCATGGGTAATACCTAGAGATAATTGTAGCAGACATGATGGCTTGGCATGAGAAAGTGCTGAATGCGTTAACAGTGGGCAGCTTTAAATGAGACACTGAACATCAATCAGTTGTCTTCTGTTCCTTTAATCCCAGCTTCCAGTGGCACAGTTCACAAATACTAACATGGAATTTGACAAAGAATATGTATCATTAATTTGCAATCTGATAAATTTAAAGGGCAAAACAACACAAAGCTTGGGAGCAGAAGTCACTGAAAATCAGAAGATAGATAGATAGATAGGTAGGTAGGTAGGTAGGTAGGTAGGTAGATAGATAGATAGATAGATAGATAGATGTCTTGTATTTTGTATAGTATAAGACATCATCAGCAGGGGAGAAAACCAGCTTGGTTGAACAGAGAGATCTTGAGTGATACCAAGAAGAGAAATGTTTATGGGCTCTGGAAGAGGGGACAGGCCTCTTGGGTGGACTACAGGAGGGAAGTGAGATTGTGTAGAGAAAAAGCCCTTCTGATTTTTTCTCTCAGCTCAGCTAGAAACCAGATTGGCAAAGTCTGTGAAAGATAACAAAAAAATCCTTCTATAAATTTATAAATCTATAAATAATAAAAGGAGGACTAGGGAGACCATACAGTCCCTATTGGACGCAGAAGGAACAACAGTGACAGGGGATGAGGAAAAGGCTGAGGTACTTAATGCCTTCTTTGCCTCAGTCTTTATCTGTAAAGAAAGTCGTTCCGCCTGTGTACAAGAGCTAGAGGAGCAAAATGAGGCTCCCATGATCCAAGAGGAGGTGGTCAGAGCCTTGCTAGCCCGACTAAACACCCACAAGTCTATGGGTCTGGATAGGATCCATCCAAGGGTATTGAAGGAGCTGGTGGATGTGCTGGCCAAAGCCCTTTCCATCATCTTCCAACAGTCCTGGAAGACTGGGGAAGTCCCACGGGACTGGAGGCTGATGTTGTGCCCATCTACAAGAAGGGTCGCAGGGAGGATCCAGGAAACTCCAGGCCTGTCAGTCTGACCTCAGTGCCAGGGAAAGTCATGGAGCAGGTGATCTTGAGTGCTCTCATGAAGCACATGCAAGAGAACCGGGTGATCAGGCCCAGTCAACATGGGTTCACAAAAGGCAGGTCTTGCCAAACTAACCTGATCGCCTTCTATGACAAAGTGACTCGGCTGCTGGATGAGGGAAGGGCTTTGGATGGATCTTCCTGGACTTCAGTAAAGCCTTTGACACAGTTTCTCACAGCATTCTGCTTGAGAAACTGTCACCTCTGGCCTGGACAGGCGCACACTCTGCTGGATGGAAAACTGGTTGGCTGGAGGGCCCAGAGAGTGTTGGGAAATGGTGTGAAATCCAGCTGGAGGCCAGTTCCAAGTGGTGTCCCCAGGGCTCAGTGCTGGGTCCAGGCCTGTTCAATGTCTTTATCAACGACCTAGATGAAGGCATCGAGTGCACCCTTAGCAAGTTTGCAGATGACACTAAGCTGGGTGGAATTGTGGATCTGCTGGAGGGTCGGGAGGTTCTGCAAAGGGATCTGAACAGGCTGGACCGCTGGGCAGAGTCCGATGGCATGAGGTTTAACAAGGCCAAATGCCGGGTCCTGCACTTGGGGCACAACAACCGTGTGCAGCTACAGAATAAGAGAAGTCTGGCTGGAAAGCTGCCTGGAGGAGAAGGACCTGGGGGTGTTGGTTGACAGCTGACTGAACATGAGCCAGCAGTGGCCCAGGTGGCCAAGAAGGCCAGTGGCATCTTGGCTTGGATCAGAAATGGTGTGGCCAGCAGGTCCAGGGTTCTTCTCCTTCTGTACTCGGCACTGGTGAGACCGCTCCTCGAATCCTGTGTTCAGTTCTGGGCCCCTCACCACAAGAAGGATGTTGAGGCTCTGCAGTGAGTCCAGAGAAGAGCAACAAAGCTGGTGAGGGGGCAGGAGAACAGACTTATGAGGAGTGGTTGAGAGAGCTGGGGGTGTTTAGCCTGGAGAAGAGGAGGCTGAGGGGTGACCTCATTGCTCTCTCTAACTACCTGAAAGGAGGTTGTAGAGAGGAGGGTGCTGGCGTCTACTCCCAAGTGCCGTGGGACAGGACAAGAGGGAATGGCCTCAAGCTCCGCCAGGGGAGATTTAGGCTGGACATATAGGAAAAAATTTTTCACAGAGAGGGTCATTGGGCCCTGGAACAGGCTGCCCAGGGAGGGGGTTGAGTCACCTTCCCTGGAGGTGTTTAAGGCACTGGTGGATGAGGTGCTAAGGGTCATGGTTTAGTGTTTGATAGGAATGGTTGGACTCAATGATGCGGTGGGTCTCTTCCAACCTGGTTATTCTATGATTCTATGATACTATGATTCTAATTTTCGTCTAAACTTATATATTACACGTGGTAGTGGTGACGTGGAGCCAGGGGTGCCCCTGGCGGCTGGGGGCAGCCCGTTGCGATGGATCTTGGGCACACCCACGGTCACCCACGGTCACCATGGAGCCATTGTGATGTCACCGCTCGGTTGCCCAGGTAACGCGCTGATGTCACCAAGGGCCTCGCCCTGGCACCCCTATAAAAGCGAGGGGGAGGCCACAGAGCTCCAACAGCCCGGTGGCAAACACTCGGCCAGACTCGGCATGGCCCGGTACCGGCGCAGCACATCTCGCAGCCGCAGCCGGTCCCGCCGCCAACGCAGGCCGTCCCACCGCCAGCGCAGCCCAAGGCGCCTCCAGGGTCATCCTCAACAGCGCCAGAATGTGAGGAGGCGCCGGCCGACTGGGGCAACCAGATCCCAGGCTGGAGTGAACCGGCGCCGGCGGAGGACACGCACCCGTCGTCGCTGAGCTGACCCCAGCACTGGGTGTCTGTGGAAGCAGTGTCCTGGAGAATTACAGACACTGCAATACCACATGGCCATCAATAAAGTTGGAATGAGAGCATGAGAGTGCGTTTGTGTCCTTGCGTGGCGTCTGCATGTCCTTTGGTTTCCTACACCATGGATGGGTGTCTGTGTCTGTTGGGGGGTTGTGGCCTCTAGGTGGGCATCAGTGTCTGCTGGGGGAGAGCTGTCCCGGGGGTGGGAATCCACACCTGGTGGAGGGGGTGCGCTTCATGGGTGGGCTGTCCTGCGGGTGGGTGTCCATGTGTTCCTGGGGTGTATTCTATGATTCTAATATGAGAAACACTATATCATATGAGACAAGCTGTTGAGGAGTTTTGAGATCAAAATGGGCAGGGATATTTACATGTGCACAACCCAGCTTTTGCACCTGAATAAAGCTAGCCTTGCAAAAGAATTAGTCACTGGAAAGGACACATTGTCTTTAAGGTTTCTCTCTGTATCATTAGAAAGTTGCTCTGTCTTGTACTTCGCTCTGTCTTGTACTTCTCTCATTTCTCACCGGAAGCTTTCCTCGGTGCTTTTTTCCAGAGTTTTCCAGAGTGCTCACATAGCCCTTTCTCATGGGAAAGCATAATAATGTGTGTGAACAATGATTACTGCTGAAGGAGAACTGACAAATCAGCTTGTAACGCCATGGCTTGCCTCTGCTAAAGAGAGGTATAAATGTGTTGGGAACTCTGAATAAAATGGCTTCACTAGATCATATTGGTCGTGTGGTGTCCATATCCTCTGCAATTGGTGAGCCCGACGTGATACTACGACAGATTGATTCGTATTGATTTGGAGACTGGAGCAGCTGAACGGACGGGACGCAGAGAGGCCGGCCGAAACCATCTTCGCTGCCCTGGTGAGAAGGCCAGAGACGGCATAGTTCAGATTACTTTACAGCGGAGCGTTCTGCCGATGTGATATTGGATCTCACTATAAAAAGGTGAGCGGTCGGGGAGGAGATGGGGTTGGACGATTACGAGAAATAATCATATTATAATCATATCATCCAGCTCTGCTGCTATGACAGGTGATAGACTCTGTGTTGTGTTTGAAGATGGTGTGACCCTTTTACCCTGGGAAGCATGGATCCTCCAAGCAGGTCCTTGCACATGACTCCAGCATTATTAATTACCAGTAAAATAAGTTCCTTTCCAGTGCAGCTGGAGCCCATGGCCCTGGCGGAGCCCACTGGCACACCTAAATGTAGGCTCTGTCTCCTGATTTCCATGAATGGCAAACTTTGGCAGTGGGTAACGGTAAAATATTTTTGAGCAGTCTGCAGAAAGTCCTTAAAAGTTTTATTAAGCATTATCTTTTAGTTTTACGCTTGACTGTAGGGAGTGCTGCGTGAGGTATTCACATGGCTTTTCCCATTAAAATCTCTTGAGGTGACAGGTCACATTTTCTTTTCACCTTTTTCTTCCTATATATCTTATACATCAGTGGGACATGTAACACCTGCAGACATTTCAGGCCAGCCTCTGCACAACTTTTTTTGCAACCTGATGTTGTAAAATAGGAGCTTTTGATGGATGCAATTACATCTTGGTTCCTTTTGAAGGGCTGTCCCAATTTTTTGCATTACTCATCCAGTAAAATGTGCGCCCCTTATTACTCTCTAGCATTAGAGGAACAAAACAAGGAATTGGTTCTCTTGGCAATTTTTTTCTGAAAACTTATTTCATGTGCATGTTTACAAGGGCAGGTGTCCATCCTGAGAACATACTTGAAATGACAAAGATATTCTCAAAATTGCAACATTTAGGCATCAGAATAAAGTAAACCCGGAAATTTACAAATGATGTACAGCTGTAAGTGTCTTCTTCTTGCTTCTCTTATTTTGTTGAAATAGTGCCCAAACAACATGAAGATTCAATCATAGAATCATAGAATCACCAGGTTGGAAGAGACCCACCAGATAATTGAGTCCAACCATTCCCATCAATCACTAAACCATGTCCCTCAGCGCCTCGTCCACTCGTCCCTTAAACCCCTCCAGGGAAGGTGACTCAACCACCTCCCTGGGCAGCCTCTGCCAGTGCCCAATGAACCTTTCCGTGAAAAATTTTTTCCAAATGTTCAGCCTAAACCTCCTTTGGCGGAGCTTGAGGCCATTCGCTCTCATCCTGTCCCTATTCAAGAATGTGAACAGTACATCACTGACAAGCCTCAATTGTTTGCACCTTAATTTCTGACAAAATGAAAAACTCTTCCCAACCATTCAAGCCATAGAACCATTTTATTTAACCTAGTCTCTTCAGAACCACTTTCCTTGAAATAAATAACTATAAAAGACACTGCCAGAACCACCAAAGGCCACCACAGCAAACCTACATCTTCAAATCTCAGTGACAGGCTTTTCATTTCATCTGGAAATGAAAAAGAAGAAGCAAAAAGTTTTTATCTGGTTCTTTGAGTCCTTAAATCTTCTCTTTGGTAAACTCTGCTAAAAAATTTCAAAAGCAACGTACGAACCGGAAAGAGAAGATTCCTTTGCTGCTATAGGGTATATACTGCTTTTATCAAGGGTTCTTTCGCCACTAGAAAGAAAAGATATAAAAATCTGAAGTAGTGCTTCTTAATTTTCGGATTTTAAACACACACACACAGAAGACCTGCAATCTCTGTCTGCAACTACCTACATTTAACTCCATAGGGAAGTACCAAAAAGTTTTAAAACAACTGCTGGGTAGACTTCTAAACCACTGAAACCGCACCTTCTTGTGTAACTCGTGAAAGAGCCATACACAAAAGAGCCACACAACACACAAGTGAAAACTTCAGAACTTCATAAAGACAAGGAAGTGCACAGGTTGTGAGGTAGCTGAGAATCAACAAGTTCCTGCCTTCCACAGCTACCTTCCACATCACAGAATCATACAACAGTTTGGGTTGGAAGGGACCTTAATGTCACCCAGTTCCAACAGCTCTGCCACGGGCAGGGACACCTTCCACTACGTCAGCTTGCTCAAAGCCTCATTCAACCTGGCCTTGAGGCATCCAAGACTTCTCTGGGCAACCTGTTCCAGTGCCTCGCCGCCCTCACAGAAGAAAAAATCTTCCTAATATCTAATCTGAATCTCCCCTCTTTCAGCTTAAAACCGTTACCCATTGTCCTATCACTGCACTCCCTGATAAACGGCCCCCCACTCAGGTTTCCCCTGGGCTGATGGAAGATCTCACCAGAGACTTCTCTTCTCTAGGCTCTATAATCACAAACCTCTTAGCTTGCCCTCACAGGGGAGGCACTCCAGCCCTCTGATCATCTTTGTGGCCCTCCTCTGGACTCACTCTAAAAGATCCATGCCCTTTCTGTGCCCAGGACTCCAGAACTGAACACAGCACTCCAGGTGAGGTCTC
This sequence comes from Phaenicophaeus curvirostris, assembly GCF_032191515.1. NCBI lineage: Eukaryota > Metazoa > Chordata > Aves > Cuculiformes > Cuculidae > Phaenicophaeus > Phaenicophaeus curvirostris. The sequence continues at coordinate 187,404 of NC_091426.1, forward strand.
ACAAGAGCAGAGTAGAGGAGCAGCATCACCTCCCTTGACCTGCTGGTTGTACTTATTTTGATGCAGCCCAGGATATGGTTGGCTTTCTGGGCTGCAAGTGCACATTGCAATGACGTTGAGCTGCCAATCCACCGACGGCCACAAGTCCTTCCCTTCAGGGCCACTCTCAATCCATTCTCTGCCCAGCCTCTGTCTGTGATTGGGATTGCCCTGACCCCTGACCCGGGTACAGGAACTCATGTTTCCACTTTTCCAGTCAGTAGGAATCCTTTTACTCAAGTGCAGTAGCCTCGTTTACCTATGTTCCCCCAAACCTCACTATCACAGTACCTTCAATTCTTTTTCCCTGCCACACACACCAGCCTTACCAGCTCTCCATGTCTCGGAACCAGCTGACTCCAAAATCACATTTGCTAATTAACCAGAAAATACATACCTCAAGAAGACACTGGCATGCCAGTGCAAAGAGGACTGCTCAACTCCACTGCAACCTTTCCTCAGCTGAAGCTCTCAGCAGGTATAAAACAAGGTAGGAAAGTTCTGTCCTTTGCCATAAAGTTGGCTAAAACCAGCCAGCAAGCGCAGAAGTTATTACAGTAGACTGAGAAGCAGACCAAACATTTTCTTGGAAACTAGATTGAACCACTGAATGTAAAAATCAACAGAGCATGGAAAAATACCTGCATTGAGGGAAGACAAGCCTGGAGAGAATGGGGAAGCAGAGGAGGGAACATATTTTTTGATGAGAATCTTTATAGCGTAGATTGAATATGTTCCCTCCTCTGCATTTTGCTAATTAAGACCAACTCCTGACTGGATCTGGAATAATAATAATCTGGAACAGATCCTGACTGGATCTGGAATAAAGATTCTCATCAAAAAACATGCTACAAAAAGGGCCTGAAATGGCATGGGCATACTCTAGAGTGGAGAGAACCATTTCCAAGTTGAAATCTAACATACTCGTCAACGGAAAAATAAATCAAATATCAGAATATCACTGCATCAGGAGCATCAACCTATTCAATTCACATGCTTTTCATGTGAAAATTTCTCGTGGACAAAATTTCTTGTGGACAGTTGTTTAAGAAATACTGTCCATGAGAAATTTTGTCCACGAGAAATTTTCACATGAAAATTTCTCACGGGCTTATTCTTAACATTACATCTTTATGAACTCTTGCTAAATAAACTAATATAAGAAATTAACAAGAAACCCTGAAAAGCAGGACTGTACAAGTATCACAATGCTATTATGGCATAAGATACAAGAGGTAGACTATGGTTATATTTAATGTCTCATTTATTAGTTCTTTGGTTTTTCTGTCTAAACTTCCCCGCTTTGAATGCCTATTGTCTTCTGAAAAATGTTGTTTGTAACAGTTCGGGGGATGGCTGGGGCAGTGGACCCACTGCTGTGGATGATTCTTATTGAGGTGGATCCACTTCCATAGGCTCCTCACTGTCGTCAGGTGGATCGTCAGGTGGATCCACCTCCATTGGCTCCTCAGTGTCCTCTGGTGCGTGGTCATGCCCGGGCTTCACACCACGCCTCAACAGAGAGGCACGAGCATGGAGAGCACGGAGAGCACGTCTTGCTTGTCTTCTCCGGAGTCTTCTCTTCCTTAGCCTGGAGACACGCTTGGACTCCCCACCCTTTCCCTCTCCGACCTAAAGCCAATGCTCTCCGCTTCCAGGAGAAGTGCAGAGAGTGGCTGCTCCCTGGCACGGACACAGCGTTGGACTGCACGCTCTTCCCTTCCTGAGCTGAGTGGCCACTCTCCAACCAGCTCTGTTGGTTCCTTGGCAGGGAACTACGCTTGGGATCCATGTTGTTCCCTTCTGCACTTCTATCTAACGCTCTCCGTTTCAAAGGTGAGCAACCACTCCCCTGGCTGCTCCCTGGCATGGACACAGCACTGGACTCCACACTTTTCTTTTCGTGATCTAAAGCCAATGCTTTTTGCTTCAAAGGTGAGCAGCCACCCACCTGGCTGCTCTGGCTGTTCCCTGGTAGGGAACCACGCGTGGGATCCATGTTGTTCCCTTCTGCTCTCGTCCCTAATCTTGTCCACTTCAAAGATGAGCGGACACTTGCCTGGCTGCTCTAGCAGCTTTCAGACCTCAAATATTTGGTCTGAATATTTGGTGTAATTATTTAGGAAAAAGAGAAAAGTGGAGCTAAGATTTCCAGTAGTTCACAGTGTGATTATGCCATCTACTGCCACACTTCTGTATCACGTTTTAATTGTCTGCCCAAGTGACAAATACCTCCATGGGTAATACCTAGAGATAATTGTAGCAGACATGATGGCTTGGCATGAGAAAGTGCTGAATGCGTTAACAGTGGGCAGCTTTAAATGAGACACTGAACATCAATCAGTTGTCTTCTGTTCCTTTAATCCCAGCTTCCAGTGGCACAGTTCACAAATACTAACATGGAATTTGACAAAGAATATGTATCATTAATTTGCAATCTGATAAATTTAAAGGGCAAAACAACACAAAGCTTGGGAGCAGAAGTCACTGAAAATCAGAAGATGGATGGATAGATAGATAGATAGATAGATAGATAGATAGATAGATAGATAGATAGATGTCTTGTATTTTGTATAGTATAAGACATCATCAGCAGGGGAGAAAACCAGCTTGGTTGAACAGAGAGATCTTGAGTGATACCAAGAAGAGAAATGTTTATGGGCTCTGGAAGAGGGGACAGGCCTCTTGGGTGGACTACAGGAGGGAAGTGAGATTGTGTAGAGAAAAAGCCCTTCTGATTTTTTCTCTCAGCTCAGCTAGAAACCAGATTGGCAAAGTCTGTGAAAGATAACAAAAAAATCCTTCTATAAATTTATAAATCTATAAATAATAAAAGGAGGACTAGGGAGACCATACAGTCCCTATTGGACGCAGAAGGAACAACAGTGACAGGGGATGAGGAAAAGGCTGAGGTACTTAATGCCTTCTTTGCCTCAGTCTTTATCTGTAAAGAAAGTCGTTCCGCCTGTGTACAAGAGCTAGAGGAGCAAAATGAGGCTCCCATGATCCAAGAGGAGGTGGTCAGAGCCTTGCTAGCCCGACTAAACACCCACAAGTCTATGGGTCTGGATAGGATCCATCCAAGGGTATTGAAGGAGCTGGTGGATGTGCTGGCCAAAGCCCTTTCCATCATCTTCCAACAGTCCTGGAAGACTGGGGAAGTCCCACTGGACTGGAGGCTGATGTTGTGCCCATCTACAAGAAGGGTCGCAGGGAGGATCCAGGAAACTCCAGGCCTGTCAGTCTGACCTCAGTGCCAGGGAAAGTCATGGAGCAGGTGATCTTGAGTGCTCTCATGAAGCACATGCAAGAGAACCGGGTGATCAGGCCCAGTCAACATGGGTTCACAAAAGGCAGGTCTTGCCAAACTAACCTGATCGCCTTCTATGACAAAGTGACTCGGCTGCTGGATGAGGGAAGGGCTTTGAATGGATCTTCCTGGACTTCAGTAAAGCCTTTGACACAGTTTCTCACAGCATTCTGCTTGAGAAACTGTCACCTCTGGCCTGGACAGGCGCACACTCTGCTGGATGGAAAACTGGTTGGCTGGAGGGCCCAGAGAGTGTTGGGAAATGGTGTGAAATCCAGCTGGAGGCCAGTTCCAAGTGGTGTCCCCAGGGCTCAGTGCTGGGTCCAGGCCTGTTCAATGTCTTTATCAACGACCTAGATGAAGGCATCGAGTGCACCCTTAGCAAGTTTGCAGATGACACTAAGCTGGGTGGAATTGTGGATCTGCTGGAGGGTCGGGAGGTTCTGCAAAGGGATCTGAACAGGCTGGACCGCTGGGCAGAGTCCGATGGCATGAGGTTTAACAAGGCCAAATGCCGGGTCCTGCACTTGGGGCACAACAACCCTGTGCAGCTACAGAATAAGAGAAGTCTGGCTGGAAAGCTGCCTGGAGGAGAAGGACCTGGGGGTGTTGGTTGACAGCTGACTGAACATGAGCCAGCAGTGGCCCAGGTGGCCAAGAAGGCCAGTGGCATCTTGGCTTGGATCAGAAATGGTGTGGCCAGCAGGTCCAGAGTTCTTCTCCTTCTGTACTCGGCACTGGTGAGACCGCTCCTCGAATCCTGTGTTCAGTTCTGGGCCCCTCACCACAAGAAGGATGTTGAGGCTCTGCAGTGAGTCCAGAGAAGAGCAACAAAGCTGGTGAGGGGGCAGGAGAACAGACTTATGAGGAGTGGTTGAGAGAGCTGGGGGTGTTTAGCCTGGAGAAGAGGAGGCTGAGGGGTGACCTCATTGCTCTCTCTAACTACCTGAAAGGAGGTTGTAGAGAGGAGGGTGCTGGCGTCTACTCCCAAGTGCCGTGGGACAGGACAAGAGGGAATGGCCTCAAGCTCCGCCAGGGGAGATTTAGGCTGGACATATAGGAAAAAATTTTTCACAGAGAGGGTCATTGGGCCCTGGAACAGGCTGCCCAGGGAGGGGGTTGAGTCACCTTCCCTGGAGGCGTTTAAGGCACTGGTGGATGAGGTGCTAAGGGTCATGGTTTAGTGTTTGATAGGAATGGTTGGACTCAATGATGCGGTGGGTCTCTTCCAACCTGGTTATTCTATGATTCTATGATACTATGATTCTAATTTTCGTCTAAACTTATATATTACACGTGGTAGTGGTGACGTGGAGCCAGGGGTGCCCCTGGCGGCTGGGGGCAGCCCGTTGCGATGGATCTTGGGCACACCCACGGTCACCCACGGTCACCATGGAGCCATTGTGATGTCACCGCTCGGTTGCCCAGGTAACGCGCTGATGTCACCAAGGGCCTTGCCCTGGCACCCCTATAAAAGCGAGGGGGAGGCCACAGAGCTCCAACAGCCCGGTGGCAAACACTCGGCCAGACTCAGCATGGCCCGGTACTGGCGCAGCACATCTCGCAGCCGCAGCCGGTCCCGCCGCCAACGCAGGCCGTCCCGCCGCCAGCGCAGCCCAAGGCGCCTCCAGGGTCATCCTCAACAGCGCCAGAATGCGAGGAGGCGCCGGCCGACTGGGGCACCCAGATCCCAGGCTGGAGTGAACCGGCGCCGGCGGAGGACACGCACCCGTCGTCGCTGAGCTGACCCCAGCACTGGGTGTCTGTGGAAGCAGTGTCCTGGAGAATTACAGACACTGCAATACCACATGGCCATCAATAAAGTTGGAATGAGAGCATGAGAGTGCGTTTGTGTCCTTGCGTGGCGTCTGCATGTCCTTTGGTTTCCTACACCATGGATGGGTGTCTGTGTCTGTTGGGGGGTTGTGGCCTCTAGGTGGGCATCAGTGTCTGCTGGGGGAGAGCTGTCCCGGGGGTGGGAATCCACACCTGGTGGAGGGGGTGTGCTTCATGGGTGGGTGCTTCATTGATTCGTATTGATTTGGAGACTGGAGCAGCTGAACGGACGGGACGCAGAGAGGCCGGCCGAAACCATCTTCGCTGCCCTGGTGAGAAGGCCAGAGATGGCATAGTTTAGATTACTTTACAGCAGAGCGTTCTGCCGATGTGATATTGGATCTCACTATAAAAAGGTGAGTGGTCGGGGAGGAGATGGGGTTGGACGATTACGAGAAATAATCATATTATAATCATATCATCCAGCTCTGCTGCTATGACAGGTGATAGACTCTGTGTTGTGTTTGAAGATGGTGTGACCCTTTTACCCTGGGAAGCATGGATCCTCCAAGCAGGTCCTTGCACATGACTCCAGCATTATTAATTACCAGTAAAATAAGTTCCTTTCCAGTGCAGCTGGAGCCCATGGCCCTGACGGAGCCCACTGGCACACCTAAATGTAGGCTCTGTCTCCTGATTTCCATGAATGGCAAACTTTGGCAGTGGGTAACGGTAAAATATTTTTGAGCAGTCTGCAGAAAGTCCTTAAAAGTTTTATTAAGCATTATCTTTTAGTTTTACACTTGACTGTAGGGAGTGCTGCGTGAGGTATTCACATGGCTTTTCCCATTAAAATCTCTTGAGGTGACAGGTCACATTTTCTTTTCACCTTTTTCTTCCTATATATCTTATACATCAGTGGGACATGTAACACCTGCAGACATTTCAGGCCAGCCTCTGCACAACTTTTTTTGCAACCTGATGTTGTAAAATAGGAGCTTTTGATGGATGCAATTACATCTTGGTTCCTTTTGAAGGGCTGTCCCAATTTTTTGCATTACTCATCCAGTAAAATGTGCGCCCCTTATTACTCTCTAGCATTAGAGGAACAAAACAAGGAATTGGTTCTCTTGGCAATTTTTTTCTGAAAACTTATTTCATGTGCATGTTTACAAGGGCAGGTGTCCATCCTGAGAACATACTTGAAATGACAAAGATATTCTCAAAATTGCAACATTTAGGCATCAGAATAAAGTAAACCCGGAAATTTACAAATGATGTACAGCTGTAAGTGTCTTCTTCTTGCTTCTCTTATTTTGTTGAAATAGTGCCCAAACAACATGAAGATTCAATCATAGAATCATAGAATCACCAGGTTGGAAGAGACCCACCAGATAATTGAGTCCAACCATTCCCATCAATCACTAAACCATGTCCCTCAGCGCCTCGTCCACTCGTCCCTTAAACCCCTCCAGGGAAGGTGACTCAACCACCTCCCTGGGCAGCCTCTGCCAGTGCCCAATGAACCTTTCCGTGAAAAATTTTTTCCAAATGTTCAGCCTAAACCTCCTTTGGCGGAGCTTGAGGCCATTCGCTCTCATCCTGTCCCTATTCAAGAATGTGAACAGTACATCACTGACAAGCCTCAATTGTTTGCACCTTAATTTCTGACAAAATGAAAAACTCTTCCCAACCATTCAAGCCATAGAACCATTTTATTTAACCTAGTCTCTTCAGAACCACTTTCCTTGAAATAAATAACTATAAAAGACACTGCCAGAACCACCAAAGGCCACCACAGCAAACCTACATCTTCAAATCTCAGTGACAGGCTTTTCATTTCATCTGGAAATGAAAAAGAAGAAGCAAAAAGTTTTTATCTGGTTCTTTGAGTCCTTAAATCTTCTCTTTGGTAAACTCTGCTAAAAAATTTCAAAAGCAACGTACGAACCGGAAAGAGAAGATTCCTTTGCTGCTATAGGGTATATACTGCTTTTATCAAGGGTTCTTTCGCCACTAGAAAGAAAAGATATAAAAATCTGAAGTAGTGCTTCTTAATTTTCGGATTTTAAACACACACACACAGAAGACCTGCAATCTCTGTCTGCAACTACCTACATTTAACTCCATAGGGAAGTACCAAAAAGTTTTAAAACAACTGCTGGGTAGACTTCTAAACCACTGAAACCGCACCTTCTTGTGTAACTCGTGAAAGAGCCATACACAAAAGAGCCACACAACACACAAGTGAAAACTTCAGAACTTCATAAAGACAAGGAAGTGCACAGGTTGTGAGGTAGCTGAGAATCAACAAGTTCCTGCCTTCCACAGCTACCTTCCACATCACAGAATCATACAACAGTTTGGGTTGGAAGGGACCTTAATGTCACCCAGTTCCAACAGCTCTGCCACGGGCAGGGACACCTTCCACTACGTCAGCTTGCTCAAAGCCTCATTCAACCTGGCCTTGAGGCATCCAAGACTTCTCTGGGCAACCTGTTCCAGTGCCTCGCCGCCCTCACAGAAGAAAAAATCTTCCTAATATCTAATCTGAATCTCCCCTCTTTCAGCTTAAAACCGTTACCCATTGTCCTATCACTGCACTCCCTGATAAACGGCCCCCCACTCAGGTTTCCCCTGGGCTGATGGAAGATCTCACCAGAGACTTCTCTTCTCTAGGCTCTATAATCACAAACCTCTTAGCTTGCCCTCACAGGGGAGGCACTCCAGCCCTCTGATCATCTTTGTGGCCCTCCTCTGGACTCACTCTAAAAGATCCATGCCCTTTCTGTGCCCAGGACTCCAGAACTGAACACAGCACTCCAGGTGAGGTCTCACAAGAGCAGAGTAGAGGAGCAGCATCACCTCCCTTGACCTGCTGGTTGTACTTATTTTGATGCAGCCCAGGATATGGTTGGCTTTCTGGGCTGCAAGTGCACATTGCAATGACGTTGAGCTGCCAATCCACCGACGGCCACAAGTCCTTCCCTTCAGGGCCACTCTCAATCCATTCTCTGCCCAGCCTCTGTCTGTGATTGGGATTGCCCTGACCCCTGACCCGGGTACAGGAACTCATGTTTCCACTTTTCCAGTCAGTAGGAATCCTTTTACTCAAGTGCAGTAGCCTCGTTTACCTATGTTCCCCCAAACCTCACTATCACAGTACCTTCAATTCTTTTTCCCTGCCACACACACCAGCCTTACCAGCTCTCCATGTCTCGGAACCAGCTGACTCCAAAATCACATTTGCTAATTAACCAGAAAATACATACCTCAAGAAGACACTGGCATGCCAGTGCAAAGAGGACTGCTCAACTCCACTGCAACCTTTCCTCAGCTGAAGCTCTCAGCAGGTATAAAACAAGGTAGGAAAGTTCTGTCCTTTGCCATAAAGTTGGCTAAAACCAGCCAGCAAGCGCAGAAGTTATTACAGTAGACTGAGAAGCAGACCAAACATTTTCTTGGAAACTAGATTGAACCACTGAATGTAAAAATCAACAGAGCATGGAAAAATACCTGCATTGAGGGAAGACAAGCCTGGAGAGAATGGGGAAGCAGAGGAGGGAACATATTTTTTGATGAGAATCTTTATAGCGTAGATTGAATATGTTCCCTCCTCTGCATTTTGCTAATTAAGACCAACTCCTGACTGGATCTGGAATAATAATAATCTGGAACAGATCCTGACTGGATCTGGAATAAAGATTCTCATCAAAAAACATGCTACAAAAAGGGCCTGAAATGGCATGGGCATACTAACACTCTTCCTACACTCAGGCACAGAAAGCATTACCTCATGCTGAGAATGAAAATTCATCACCAACTTCAAAATCCCTATAAGCCTTAAAATCGACCTATACTCCATAATATTCTTCCCAATTGCATTATTCGTGACATGATCCATCATACAATTCACATGGCTCAGACCACCTACACAACCTAAACCTACTACAATGCTAAAAATCATCTTACCAACTATCATGCTCCTTCCTACGACCCTCCTATCACCAACAAAATTCCTATGAACCAACCTTACCACACACAGCTTACTAATCGCCGCCCTAAGCCTCCACTGACTAACCCCAACATACTACCCCCACAAAACCATAACCCAATGGACAGGAATTGACCAAATTTCATCACCCCTAATAACACTCTCATGCTGACTACTCCCCCTAATAATAATAGCAAGCCAAAACCACCTACATACTGAACCCCCCACACGCAAACAGACCTTCATTGCTACCCTAATTTCAATTCAGCCATTTATCATCTTAGCCTTCTCAGCCACAGAACTAATAATGTTCTACATCACATTCGAAGCAACCCTCATTCCAACTCTAATCCTAATCACCCGCTGAGGAAATCAACCAGAACGTCTAAGCGCTGGCATCTACCTTCTATTCTATACCCTCATCAGCTCCCTACCCCTACTAGTAACCATCCTCAACCTACATACACAAATCGGAACCCTACACTTAACCATACTAAACTTAATAAACTCCCCCCTAAATGCTTCATGAACCCACCTGCTATCAGGGATAGCCCTACTCATAGCATTCATAGTAAAAGCCCCCCTATATGGAATGCACTTATGACTACCCAAAGCTCATGTAGAAGCACCAATCGCAGGCTCCATGCTACTTGCTGCCCTACTATTAAAACTAGGAGGATACGGCATCATACGAATTACAATCCTTATAGCCCCCCTAATAAGCTACCTACACTACCCATTCCTTGCCCTATCACTATGAGGAGCCCTAATAACAAGCTCCATCTGCCTTCGCCAAACTGACCTAAAAGCACTTATTGCCTACTCATCAGTCAGTCACATAGGATTAGTCATCGCCGCTGGAATAATCCAAACCCAATGGTCCTTCACCGGTGCAATAATCCTAATAATCTCACACGGCCTCACCTCATCCATGCTATTCTGCCTAGCCAACACAAACTACGAACGCACGCACAGCCGAATCCTTCTCCTAACACGCAACCTACAACCTATCCTCCCCCTAATAGCTATATGATGACTGCTAGCCAACTTAACAAACATAGCCCTCCCACCAACAACCAACTTAATAGCAGAACTTACAATCATAATCACACTATTCAACTGATCCAACTACACCATCATCCTAACTGGAGCAGCTACCCTACTAACCGCTGCATACACACTATTCATACTACTCACAACACAACGAGGAGTCACACCAACCCACATCACCACTATCCAAAACTCAAACACACGAGAGCATCTCCTAATGACACTACACATCCTACCAATACTTCTATTAATCCTCAAACCAGAACTTATTTCCGGACTCCCCACATGCAAGTATAGTTTTAAACCAAACATTAGACTGTGATTCTAAAAATAGAAGTTAAACCCTTCTTACCTGCCAAGGGGAAGTTTAACCAGCAGGGACTGCTAACTCCTGCATCTGAGTCTAAAACCTCAGCCCCCTTACTTTTAAAGGATAGAAGCAATCCACTGGTCTTAGGAACCATCTACCTTGGTGCAAATCCAAGTAAAAGTAATGGAACTAACATTACTACTAAATACATCCATACTACTCACACTAGCACTAGTACTAACACCAACAATCCCCCCACTCCTCTCAAAAAAATACCAAAACTCCCCAGACACTATCACCCAAGCTATTAAAACCGCTTTCTTTGCCAGCCTAATCCCCATAACACTCTTCCTACACTCAGGCACAGAAAGCATTACCTCATGCTGAGAATGAAAATTCATCACCAACTTCAAAATCCCTATAAGCCTTAAAATCGACCTATACTCCATAATATTCTTCCCAATTGCATTATTCGTGACATGATCCATCATACAATTCACATCATGGTATATACATACCGAGCCACACATTAACAAATTCTTCTCTCACCTACTACTATTCCTAATCTCTATACTAATCCTAACAATCGCCAATAACATATTCCTACTATTTATCGGTTGAGAAGGAGTAGGAATCATATCCTTCCTACTAATCGGATGATGACACGGACGAGCAGAAGCCAACACAGCTGCACTACAAGCCATCCTATATAATCGAATTGGTGATATCGGACTCATCCTAAGCATAGCCTGACTTGCATCCACCATAAACTCCTGAGAAATACAACAAGCCCTCTCCAACAATCAAACTCCAACACTTCCACTACTAGGTCTAATCCTAGCCGCAACAGGAAAATCTGCCCAATTCGGACTCCACCCATGACTGCCCGCCGCCATAGAAGGCCCAACCCCAGTATCCGCCCTACTACATTCAAGCACAATGGTTGTAGCCGGAATCTTTCTACTCATCCGCACCCACCCATTACTCTCCAACAACCAAACTGCCATAACTCTATGTCTATGTTTAGGGGCCCTATCCACACTATTCGCTGCCACATGTGCTCTAACACAAAATGACATTAAAAAAATCATTGCCTTCTCCACATCAAGTCAACTAGGACTAATAATAGTCACAATCGGCTTAAACCTCCCACAACTAGCATTCCTACACATCTCAACGCATGCCTTCTTCAAGGCCATACTATTTCTCTGTTCAGGATCCATTATCCACAACATAAACGGAGAGCAGGACATCCGAAAAATAGGAGGCCTACAAAAAACACTCCCAACAACAACCTCCTGCCTAACCATTGGCAACCTCGCCCTAATAGGTACCCCTTTCCTAGCTGGATTCTACTCAAAAGACCTAATCATCGAAAGCTTAAACACCTCCTACCTAAATACTTGGGCCCTACTAACCACCCTACTAGCCACAACATTCACCGCAACCTACAGCCTACGAATAACAATAATAGTCCAAACAGGATTCACTCGCATCCCTGCAATCACACCTATAAACGAAAACGACCCAAAAATCATTAACCCAATCACCCGACTAGCACTAGGTAGCATCACAGCCGGCTTACTCATTACATCCTATATCACCCCAACAAAAACACCCCCTATAACTATACCAACACACATTAAAACCGCGGCCCTTATACTAACAATCATGGGCATCATTCTAGCTATCGAACTCGCAAATATAACCCACACACTAACCCACCCTAAACAAAACACATACTTAAACTTCTCCTCCACACTAGGATACTTCAACCCACTAACACACCGCCTAACCTCCACAGGCCTAATACACACCGGACAAAAAATCTCCTCACACCTAATCGACTTATCATGGTACAAAAAAATAGGACCGGAAGGAATCGCTGACCTACACCTAATCGCAACTAAAACTTCTACTACCCTTCACACAGGACTCATCAAAACATACCTAGGATCATTCGCCCTCTCCATCCTAACCCTCCTAATAATATATAGAACGTACTAATGGCCCCAAACCTACGCAAGTATCACCCCCTCCTAAAAATAATCAACAACTCCCTAATCGACCTTCCAACCCCCTCCAACATTTCCTCCTGATGAAACTTCGGATCTCTACTAGGAGTATGCCTAATCACACAAATCCTAACAGGCCTGCTACTAGCAATACATTACACTGCAGACACAACCCTAGCCTTCTCATCCATCGCCCACACATGCCGAAATGTCCAATACGGCTGACTAATCCGCAACCTACACGCTAATGGAGCCTCAATATTCTTCATTTGCATTTACCTTCACATCGGACGAGGCTTCTATTACGGCTCATACCTTAACAAAGAAACCTGAAACACAGGAGTTATCCTCCTCTTAACACTCATGGCAACCGCCTTCGTAGGCTACGTCCTCCCATGAGGTCAAATATCATTCTGAGGTGCTACTGTAATTACCAACCTATTCTCTGCCATCCCATACATCGGCCAAACCCTAGTAGAATGGGCTTGAGGAGGATTCTCAGTAGACAACCCCACACTGACCCGCTTCTTCGCCCTACACTTCCTCCTACCCTTCGCAATCGCAGGCCTAACTCTAATCCACCTCACCTTCCTCCACGAATCAGGTTCAAACAACCCCCTAGGCCTCCAATCCAACTGCGACAAAATCCCCTTCCACCCATACTTTTCACTAAAAGACCTAACAGGATTCACCATCATACTCCTCTCACTAACAACCCTAGCCCTCTTCTCACCAACCCTACTAGGAGATCCAGAAAACTTCTCACCAGCCAACCCTCTAGTAACACCACCACATATTAAGCCAGAATGATACTTCCTATTTGCATACGCTATCCTACGATCTATCCCTAACAAACTAGGAGGCGTACTAGCCCTAGCAGCTTCCGTACTAATCCTCTTCCTAGCACCACTTCTGCATAAATCAAAACAACGAACCATGACCTTCCGCCCTCTATCCCAAGTCCTATTCTGAATCCTAGTAACTAACCTACTTATCTTAACATGAATTGGCAGCCAACCAGTAGAACACCCATTCATCATCATCGGCCAACTAGCCTCCCTCACCTACTTCACAATTCTTCTAATCCTCTTCCCAGTCATTACCACACTAGAAAACAAACTACTCAATTACTAAACACTCTAATAGTTTATATGAAAACATTGGTCTTGTAAACCAAAGACTGAAGGCCCCACCTTCTTAGAGTTTATCCCTCTCTCTTTCGGCCCCCCCCCCTTCCCCCCCCGAAGGGGTATTTTGTCCTAACTGCATGTACTATTACATACTATTCATGTCCACATAATACATCACATGTACTTCTTAAATCCATTAATGTCCAGCCAGATATCAACATTACAGAACTCATCCTACTTTCAGAGTACTCGCTCCTCCGGCGTAGCCCGAAAACACCTAGTGTAATGAATTCAAGACTCGGAGAATGTCAGTTTATACTGGAAATTCATACTCAAGGATACGGTAAGTGCTAGATATACATAATATTAATGGTAACGGGACCATACATTAAACAACTCTCGTAGTGCCTGTTTCTAAAGAACTGGGTTATTTATTAATCGTACACCTCACGTGAAATCAGCAACGCGCCGCATAGAAGATCCTAAATTACTAGCTTCAGGCCCATTCTTTCCCCCTACTCCCGTTGCATTACTTGCTCTTTTGCGCCTCTGGTTCCTAGCTTCAAGACCATTCTTTCCCCCTACACCCCTCGCACCTCTTGCTCTTTTGCGCCTCTGGTTCCTTTTTCAGGGCCATGACGTTTATTAAGCCTCTAACCTTGTTATTCACAGATACATTCATACTATATCAGGTACACTCTGCCTCGTAATCGTGACATCCGGGTGGTTCTCTTCTATTGGTTCTCTTTTTTTTTTCTGGAATCCTCACAGGTGGCCCATGGTAGCTAGAGCAGGAGCCTACAATCTAAGACGTGGGCTACGGTGGCCCGCGGGCTTGTTCTCACTTTCAGGGATAGCTCAATGAGACGGTGTCAAGAGTCCGGGGAATCATATCAACACTGATGCACTTTGTTTATCATTCAGCCTCATGATCTTGCTAGCTTTCCTCATGGTGCTATTATATGCATGCTCGTTAGACATATTTTTCCATTTTACATTTCCTCTAACTTTCCTAACTGAACTAGGAACTTTCGACTAAATTTTTATCGCTTCTTCATCGCAAATTTTTTCATCACTTATTCATGTATTTTCATTCGTCGTTTCCGCTGAGGTTGCATTAATAAACGAATACCATAAAAACGCAAAATTTTCAACATACATTCCACAAATCATCACGATTTAACATTACATATTCTCCTAAAATCCCTATAAAATTAAAAACAACATTCCACGTACAAAACATCACGTTTCACACACGACAATCAACCAACCAAACCACCCAAACATCATCAGAAAAAAAGGAATCGAACCCTTACCTCCAACTCCCAAAGCTGGTATTCTATATTAAACTATTCTCTGCATCTATACTAAACTGCCCGAATAGCCCCACGAGATAACCCCCGCACAAGCTCCAACACCACAAACAACGTCAACAACAACCCCCACCCTGCCACTAAAAACATTCCCACCCCCAACGAATAGAATAATGCAACCCCACTAAAATCTAATCGAACCGAAAACATTCCAACACTATCGACAGTAATAACATCAAACTTCAAACACCCCATAACATCTCCAACAACCACACCTACAATAACCACCAGAACAAACCCAACCCCATATCCAACCACCCGTCAATCTCCCCAAGCCTCCGGAAAAGGATCTGCTGCCAAAGAAACAGAATAAACAAAAACTACCAACATTCCACCTAAATAGACCATAAACAACACCAAAGACACAAACGAAACCCCCAAACTCAACAATCACCCGCAGCCAACTACAGATGCCAATACCAAACCAACCACCCCATAATAAGGCGATGGATTAGATGCCACCGCCAGCCCACCCAAAACAAAACATGACGCTAATAAAATAATAAAATAAATCATAATAAATTCCTACTTGGCCTTTCTCCAAGATCAATGGCCTGAAAAACCACTGTTGTAAAACTTCAACCATAGGAACCCACCTAAACACCTCCCCCCACAACACCATCACACTTCTTATATACATCACTTTTTCACCACCACATCACCGCTGGAGTTACATTAATATACCGAACCCCCACCACCCATTATATCTATCATATCATAACCCTACATTATTAACCTAACCACCCTACAAACAACAAACAACAAACAACAAACAACAAACAACAAACAACACGTTCCTATAGCTTAAACCCAAAGCATGGCACTGAAGATGCCAAGATGGCTAGCCACACTACCTAGGGACAAAAGACTTAGTCCTAACCTTACAGTTAGTTTTCGCTAGATATATACATGCAAGTATCCGCGACCCAGTGAAAATGCCCTTAACCTCTTACAAAGATGATAGGAGCAGGCATCAGGCACGCCTACCAAACATTTTGCAGCCCAAGACGCCTTGCTTGGCCACACCCCCACGGGTATTCAGCAGTAATTAACATTAAGCAATAAGTGAAAACTTGACTTAGTCATAGCACCTACAGGGCTGGTAAATCTTGTGCCAGCCACCGCGGTCACACAAGAAGCCCAAATTAACTGCAATACGGCGTAAAGAGTGGTATACGCACTATCTCTTAACCTAGGATCAAAATGTAGCTGAGCTGTCATAAGCCCAAATTGCACCTAAAACCATCATTAAAGTGATCCTAACAAAACCCCGATAGATCAGATCCACTAAAGCTAGGGCACAAACTGGGATTAGATACCCCACTATGCCTAGCCCTAAATCTCGATACTTACCCTACCAAAGTATCCGCCCGAGAACTACGAGCACAAACGCTTAAAACTCTAAGGACTTGGCGGTGTCCCAAACCCACCTAGAGGAGCCTGTTCTATAATCGATAACCCACGCTACACCCAACCACCTCTAGCCCAAAGCAGCCTACATACCGCCGTCGCCAGCCCACCTCCACTGAGAGCACAACAGTGGGCACAATAGCCTACCCGCTAGCAAGACAGGTCAAGGTATAGCCCATGAGGTGGAAGAAATGGGCTACATTTTCTACCCTTAGAAAACACGGAAAGAGATATGAAATTATTACTAGAAGGCGGATTTAGCAGTAAAGGAGAATAATAAGGTCTCCTTTAAATTGGCCCTGGGACACGTACATACCGCCCGTCACCCTCCTCATAAGCTGCTAGTTTCAATAACTAATGTACTCACAAGCTAGAGATGAGGTAAGTCGTAACAAGGTAAGTGTACCGGAAGGTGTACTTAGAATACCAAGGCGTAGCTACAACAAAAGCACTCAGCTTACACCTGAGAGATATCTGTAACTACCCAGATCGCCTTGAAACCCACCTCTAGCCCAACCACACCCAACCTGAAAAAGGCCAAAAATTAACTTAACAACTTAACTAAAACATTCTATGAACTTAGTATAGGTGATAGAAAAGAGCATACTCGCTTTGGAGCTATAGAGATCTTGTACCGTAAGGGAATGATGAAATAATAATGAAAAACCAAGCATTAAACAGCAAAGATAGATCCTTGTACCTTTTGCATCATGATTTAGCAAGAACAATCAAGCAAAACGAATTTAAGCTTGCCACCCCGAAACCCAAGCGAGCTACTTACAAGCAGCTATATATGAGCGAACCCGTCTCTGTTGCAAAAGAGTGGGATGACTTGTTAGTAGAAGTGAAAAGCCAACCGAGCTGGGTGATAGCTGGTTGCCTGCGAAATGAATTTAAGTTCCCCCCTAATCTCTCTACCCAGAATACAAGACAACTAACACGCAGAAGATTAGAAGCAATTTGAAGGAGGTACAGCTCCTTCAAAAAAGGATACAACCTCTATCAGTGGATAAAATTAAACACATCAAACTGTGGGCCTTTAAGCAGCCACCAATAAAGAATGCGTCAAAGCTCTACATCAAAAGATTACAAAACACCACGATTCCCTCACCACTAGCAGGCTAACCTATACCCATAGGAGAATTTGGTGAGAAGGCCAGAGACGGCATAGTTCAGATTACTTTACAGCGGAGCGTTCTGCCGATGTGATATTGGATCTCACTATAAAAAGGTGAGCGGTCGGGGAGGAGATGGGGTTGGACGATTACGAGAAATAATCATATTATAATCACATCATCCAGCTCTGCTGCTATGACAGGTGATAGACTCTGTGTTGTGTTTGAAGATGGTGTGACCCTTTTACCCTGGGAAGCATGGATCCTCCAAGCAGGTCCTTGCACATGACTCCAGCATTATTAATTACCAGTAAAATAAGTTCCTTTCCAGTGCAGCTGGAGCCCATGGCCCTGGCGGAGCCCACTGGCACACCTAAATGTAGGCTCTGTCTCCTGATTTCCATGAATGGCAAACTTTGGCAGTGGGTAACGGTAAAATATTTTTGAGCAGTCTGCAGAAAGTCCTTAAAAGTTTTATTAAGCATTATCTTTTAGTTTTACGCTTGACTGTAGGGAGTGCTGGGTGAGGTATTCACATGGCTTTTCCCATTAAAATCTCTTGAGGTGACAGGTCACATTTTCTTTTCACCTTTTTCTTCCTATATATCTTATACATCAGTGGGACATGTAACACCTGCAGACATTTCAGGCCAGCCTCTGCACAAGTTTTTTTGCAACCTGATGTTGTAAAATAGGAGCTTTTGATGGATGCAATTACATCTTGGTTCCTTTTGAAGGGCTGTCCCAATTTTTTGCATTACTCATCCAGTAAAATGTGCGCCCCTTATTACTCTCTAGCATTAGAGGAACAAAACAAGGAATTGGTTCTCTTGGCAATTTTTTTCTGAAAACTTATTTCATGTGCATGTTTACAAGGGCAGGTGTCCATCCTGAGAACATACTTGAAATGACAAAGATATTCTCAAAATTGCAACATTTAGGCATCAGAATAAAGTAAACCCGGAAATTTACAAATGATGTACAGCTGTAAGTGTCTTCTTCTTGCTTCTCTTATTTTGTTGAAATAGTGCCCAAACAACATGAAGATTCAATCATAGAATCATAGAATCACCAGGTTGGAAGAGACCCACCAGATAATTGAGTCCAACCATTCCCATCAATCACTAAACCATGTCCCTCAGCGCCTCGTCCACTCGTCCCTTAAACCCCTCCAGGGAAGGTGACTCAACCACCTCCCTGGGCAGCCTCTGCCAGTGCCCAATGAACCTTTCCGTGAAAAATTTTTTCCTAATGTTCAGCCTAAACCTCCTTTGGCGGAGCTTGAGGCCATTCGCTCTCATCCTGTCCCTATTCAAGAATGTGAACAGTACATCACTGACAAGCCTCAATTGTTTGCACCTTAATTTCTGACAAAATGAAAAACTCTTCCCAACCATTCAAGCCATAGAACCATTTTATTTAACCTAGTCTCTTCAGAACCACTTTCCTTGAAATAAATAACTATAAAAGACACTGCCAGAACCACCAAAGGCCACCACAGCAAACCTACATCTTCAAATCTCAGTGACAGGCTTTTCATTTCATCTTGAAATGAAAAAGAATAAGCAAATAGTTTTTACCTGATTCTTTGAGTCCTTAAATCTTCTCTTTGGTAAACTCTGCTAAAAAATTTCAAAAGCAACGTACGAACCGGAAAGAGAAGATTCCTTTGCTGCTATAGGGTATATACTGCTTTTATCAAGGGTTCTTTCGCCACTAGAAAGAAAAGATATAAAAATCTGAAGTAGTGCTTCTTAATTTTCGGATTTTAAACACACACACACAGAAGACCTGCAATCTCTGTCTGCAACTACCTACATTTAACTCCATAGGGAAGTACCAAAAAGTTTTAAAACAACTGCTGGGTAGACTTCTAAACCACTGAAACCGCACCTTCTTGTGTAACTCGTGAAAGAGCCATACACAAAAGAGCCACACAACACACAAGTGAAAACTTCAGAACTTCATAAAGACAAGGAAGTGCACAGGTTGTGAGGTAGCTGAGAATCAACAAGTTCCTGCCTTCCACAGCTACCTTCCACATCACAGAATCATACAACAGTTTGGGTTGGAAGGGACCTTAATGTCACCCAGTTCCAACAGCTCTGCCACGGGCAGGGACACCTTCCACTACGTCAGCTTGCTCAAAGCCTCATTCAACCTGGCCTTGAGGCATCCAAGACTTCTCTGGGCAACCTGTTCCAGTGCCTCGCCGCCCTCACAGAAGAAAAAATCTTCCTAATATCTAATCTAAATCTCCCCTCTTTCAGCTTAAAACCGTTACCCATTGTCCTATCACTGCACTCCCTGATAAACGGCCCCCCACTCAGGTTTCCCCTGGGCTGATGGAAGATCTCACCAGAGACTTCTCTTCTCTAGGCTCTATAATCACAAACCTCTTAGCTTGCCCTCACAGGGGAGGCACTCCAGCCCTCTGATCATCTTTGTGGCCCTCCTCTGGACTCACTCTAAAAGATCCATGCCCTTTCTGTGCCCAGGACTCCAGAACTGAACACAGCACTCCAGGTGAGGTCTCACAAGAGCAGAGTAGAGGAGCAGCATCACCTCCCTTGACCTGCTGGTTGTACTTATTTTGATGCAGCCCAGGATATGGTTGGCTTTCTGGGCTGCAAGTGCACATTGCAATGACGTTGAGCTGCCAATCCACCGACGGCCACAAGTCCTTCCCTTCAGGGCCACTCTCAATCCATTCTCTGCCCAGCCTCTATCTGTGATTGGGATTGCCCTGACCCCTGACCCGGGTACAGGAACTCATGTTTCCACTTTTCCAGTCAGTAGGAATCCTTTTACTCAAGTGCAGTAGCCTCGTTTACCTATGTTCCCCCAAACCTCACTATCACAGTACCTTCAATTCTTTTTCCCTGCCACACACACCAGCCTTACCAGCTCTCCATGTCTCGGAACCAGCTGACTCCAAAATCACATTTGCTAATTAACCAGAAAATACATACCTCAAGAAGACACTGGCATGCCAGTGCAAAGAGGACTGCTCAACTCCACTGCAACCTTTCCTCAGCTGAAGCTCTCAGCAGGTATAAAACCAGGTAGGAAAGTTCTGTCCTTTGCCATAAAGTTGGCTAAAACCAGCCAGCAAGCGCAGAAGTTATTACAGTAGACTGAGAAGCAGACCAAACATTTTCTTGGAAACTAGATTGAACCACTGAATGTAAAAATCAACAGAGCATGGAAAAATACCTGCATTGAGGGAAGACAAGCCTGGAGAGAATGGGGAAGCAGAGGAGGGAACATATTTTTTGATGAGAATCTTTATAGCGTAGATTGAATATGTTCCCTCCTCTGCATTTTACTAATTAAGACCAACTCCTGACTGGATCTGGAATAATAATAATCTGGAACAGATCCTGACTGGATCTGGAATAAAGATTCTCATCAAAAAACATGCTACAAAAAGGGCCTGAAATGGCATGGGCATACTCTAGAGTGGAGAGAACCATTTCCAAGTTGAAATCTAACATACTCGTCAATGGAAAAATAAATCAAATATCAGAATATCACTGCATCAGGAGCATCAACCTATTCAATTCACATGCTTTTCATGTGAAAATTTCTCGTGGACAAAATTTCTTGTGGACAGTTGTTTAAGAAATACTGTCCACGAGAAATTTTGTCCACGAGAAATTTTCACATGAAAATTTCTCACGGGCTTATTCTTAACATTACATCTTTATGAACTCTTGCTAACTAAACTAATATAAGAAATTAACAAGAAACCCTGAAAAGCAGGACTGTACAAGTATCACAATGCTATTATGGCATAAGATACAAGAGGTAGACTATGGTTATATTTAATGTCTCATTTATTAGTTCTTTGTTTTTTCTGTCTAAACTTTCCCGCTTTGAATGCCTACTGTCTTCTGAAAAATGTTGTTTGTAACAGTTCGGGGGATGGCTGGGGCAGTGGACCCACTGCTGTGGATGATTCTTATTGAGGTGGATCCACTTCCATAGGCTCCTCACTGTCGTCAGGTGGATCGTCAGGTGGATCCACCTCCATTGGCTCCTCAGTGTCCTCTGGTGCGTGGTCATGCCCGGGCTTCACACCACGCCTCAACAGAGAGGCACGAGCGTGGAGAGCACGGAGAGCACGTCTTGCTTGTCTTCTCCGGAGTCTTCTCTTCCTTAGCCTGGAGACACGCTTGGACTCCCCACCCTTTCCCTCTCCGACCTAAAGCCAATGCTCTCCGCTTCCAGGAGAAGTGCAGGGAGTGGCTGCTCCCTGGCACGGACACAGCGTTGGACTGCACGCTCTTCCCTTCCTGAGCTGAGCGGCCACTCTCCAACCAGCTCTGTTGGTTCCTTGGCAGGGAACTACGCTTGGGATCCATGTTGTTCCCTTCTGCACTTCTATCTAACGCTCTCCGTTTCAAAGGTGAGCAACCACTCCCCTGGCTGCTCCCTGGCATGGACACAGCACTGGACTCCACGCTTTTCTTTTTGTGATCTAAAGCCAATGCTTTTTGCTTCAAAGGTGAGCAGCCACCCACCTGGCTGCTCTGGCTGTTCCCTGGTAGGGAACCACGCGTGGGATCCATGTTGTTCCCTTCTGCTCTCGTCCCTAATCTTGTCCACTTCAAAGATGAGCGGACACTTGCCTGGCTGCTCTAGCAGCTTTCAGACCTCAAATATTTGGTCTGAATATTTGGTGTAATTATTTAGGAAAAAGAGAAAAGTGGAGCTAAGATTTCCAGTAGTTCACAGTGTGATTATGCCATCTACTGCCACACTTCTG
Organism: Phaenicophaeus curvirostris; assembly: GCF_032191515.1. Taxonomy (NCBI): domain Eukaryota; kingdom Metazoa; phylum Chordata; class Aves; order Cuculiformes; family Cuculidae; genus Phaenicophaeus; species Phaenicophaeus curvirostris. Next base: position 209,697 of record NC_091426.1, read on the forward strand.
TATCACGTTTTAATTGTCTGCCCAAGTGACAAATACCTCCATGGGTAATACCTAGAGATAATTGTAGCAGACATGATGGCTTGGCATGAGAAAGTGCTGAATGCGTTAACAGTGGGCAGCTTTAAATGAGACACTGAACATCAATCAGTTGTCTTCTGTTCCTTTAATCCCAGCTTCCAGTGGCACAGTTCACAAATACTAACATGGAATTTGACAAAGAATATGTATCATTAATTTGCAATCTGATAAATTTAAAGGGCAAAACAACACAAAGCTTGGGAGCAGAAGTCACTGAAAATCAGAAGATAGATAGATAGATAGATAGATAGATAGATAGATAGATAGATAGACAGACAGATAGATAGACGTCTTGTATTTTGTATAGTATAAGACATCATCAGCAGGGGAGAAAACCAGCTTGGTTGAACAGAGAGATCTTGAGTGATATCAAGAAGAGAAATGTTTATGGGCTCTGGAAGAGGGGACAGGCCTCTTGGGTGGACTACAGGAGGGAAGTGAGATTGTGTAGAGAAAAAGCCCTTCTGATTTTTTCTCTCAGCTCAGCTAGAAACCAGATTGGCAAAGTCTGTGAAAGATAACAAAAAAATCCTTCTATAAATTTATAAATCTATAAATAATAAAAGGAGGACTAGGGAGACCATACAGTCCCTATTGGACGCAGAAGGAACAACAGTGACAGGGGATGAGGAAAAGGCTGAGGTACTTAATGCCTTCTTTGCCTCAGTCTTTATCTGTAAAGAAAGTCGTTCCGCCTGTGTACAAGAGCTAGAGGAGCAAAATGAGGCTCCCATGATCCAAGAGGAGGTGGTCAGAGCCTTGCTAGCCCGACTAAACACCCACAAGTCTATGGGTCTGGATAGGATCCATCCAAGGGTATTGAAGGAGCTGGTGGATGTGCTGGCCAAAGCCCTTTCCATCATCTTCCAACAGTCCTGGAAGACTGGGGAAGTCCCACGGGACTGGAGGCTGATGTTGTGCCCATCTACAAGAAGGGTCGCAGGGAGGATCCAGGAAACTCCAGGCCTGTCAGTCTGACCTCAGTGCCAGGGAAAGTCATGGAGCAGGTGATCTTGAGTGCTCTCATGAAGCACATGCCAGAGAACCGGGTGATCAGGCCCAGTCAACATGGGTTCACAAAAGGCAGGTCTTGCCAAACTAACCTGATCGCCTTCTATGACAAAGTGACTCGGCTGCTGGATGAGGGAAGGGCTTTGGATGGATCTTCCTGGACTTCAGTAAAGCCTTTGACACAGTTTCTCACAGCATTCTGCTTGAGAAACTGTCACCTCTGGCCTGGACAGGCGCACACTCTGCTGGATGGAAAACTGGTTGGCTGGAGGGCCCAGAGAGTGTTGGGAAATGGTGTGAAATCCAGCTGGAGGCCAGTTCCAAGTGGTGTCCCCAGGGCTCAGTGCTGGGTCCAGGCCTGTTCAATGTCTTTATCAACGACCTAGATGAAGGCATCGAGTGCATCCTTAGCAAGTTTGCAGATGACACTAAGCTGGGTGGAATTGTGGATCTGCTGGAGGGTCGGGAGGTTCTGCAAAGGGATCTGAACAGGCTGGACTGCTGGGCAGAGTCCGATGGCATGAGGTTTAACAAGGCCAAATGCCGGGTCCTGCACTTGGGGCACAACAACCGTGTGCAGCTACAGAATAAGAGAAGTCTGGCTGGAAAGCTGCCTGGAGGAGAAGGACCTGGGGGTGTTGGTTGACAGCTGACTGAACATGAGCCAGCAGTGGCCCAGGTGGCCAAGAAGGCCAGTGGCATCTTGGCTTGGATCAGAAATGGTGTGGCCAGCAGGTCCAGGGTTCTTCTCCTTCTGTACTCGGCACTGGTGAGACCGCTCCTCGAATCCTGTGTTCAGTTCTGGGCCCCTCACCACAAGAAGGATGTTGAGGCTCTGCAGTGAGTCCAGAGAAGAGCAACAAAGCTGGTGAGGGGGCAGGAGAACAGACTTATGAGGAGTGGTTGAGAGAGCTGGGGGTGTTTAGCCTGGAGAAGAGGAGGCTGAGGGGTGACCTCATTGCTCTCTCTAACTACCTGAAAGGAGGTTGTAGAGAGGAGGGTGCTGGCGTCTACTCCCAAGTGCCATGGGACAGGACAAGAGGGAATGGCCTCAAGCTCCGCCAGGGGAGATTTAGGCTGGACATATAGGAAAAAATTTTTCACAGAGAGGGTCATTGGGCCCTGGAACAGGCTGCCCAGGGAGGGGGTTGAGTCACCTTCCCTGGAGGCGTTTAAGGCACTGGTGGATGAGGTGCTAAGGGTCATGGTTTAGTGTTTGATAGGAATGGTTGGACTCAATGATGCGGTGGGTCTCTTCCAACCTGGTTATTCTATGATTCTATGATACTATGATTCTAATTTTCGTCTAAACTTATATATTACACGTGGTAGTGGTGACGTGGAGCCAGGGGTGCCCCTGGCGGCTGGGGGCAGCCCGTTGCGATGGATCTTGGGCACACCCACGGTCACCCACGGTCACCATGGAGCCATTGTGATGTCACCGCTCGGTTGCCCAGGTAACGCGCTGATGTCACCAAGGGCCTCGCCCTGGCACCCCTATAAAAGCGAGGGGGAGGCCACAGAGCTCCAACAGCCCGGTGGCAAACACTCGGCCAGACTCGGCATGGCCCGGTACCGGCGCAGCACATCTCGCAGCCGCAGCCGGTCCCGCCGCCAACGCAGGCCGTCCCGCCGCCAGCGCAGCCCAAGGCGCCTCCAGGGTCATCCTCAACAGCGCCAGAATGTGAGGAGGCGCCGGCCGACTGGGGCAACCAGATCCCAGGCTGGAGTGAACCGGCGCCGGCGGAGGACACGCACCCGTCGTCGCTGAGCTGACCCCAGCACTGGGTGTCTGTGGAAGCAGTGTCCTGGAGAATTACAGACACTGCAATACCACATGGCCATCAATAAAGTTGGAATGAGAGCATGAGAGTGCGTTTGTGTCCTTGTGTGGCGTCTGCATGTCCTTTGGTTTCCTACACCATGGATGGGTGTCTGTGTCTGTTGGGGGGTTGTGGCCTCTAGGTGGGCATCAGTGTCTGCTGGGGGAGAGCTGTCCCGGGGGTGGGAATCCACACCTGGTGGAGGGGGTGTGCTTCATGGGTGGGCTGTCCTGCGGGTGGGTGTCCATGTGTTCCTGGGGTGTATTCTATGATTCTAATATGAGAAACACTATATCATATGAGACAAGCTGTTGAGGAGTTTTGAGATCAAAATGGGCAGGGATATTTACATGTGCACAACCCAGCTTTTGCGCCTGAATAAAGCTAGCCTTGCAAAAGAATTAGTCACTGGAAAGGACACATTGTCTTTAAGGTTTCTCTCTGTATCATTAGAAAGTTGCTCTGTCTTGTACTTCGCTCTGTCTTGTACTTCTCTCATTTCTCACCGGAAGCTTTCCTCGGTGCTTTTTTCCAGAGTTTTCCAGAGTGCTCACATAGCCCTTTCTCATGGGAAAGCATAATAATGTGTGTGAACAATGATTACTGCTGAAGGAGAACTGACAAATCAGCTTGTAACGCCATGGCTTGCCTCTGCTAAAGAGAGGTATAAATGTGTTGTGAACTCTGAATAAAATGGCTTCACTAGATCATATTGGTCGTGTGGTGTCCACATCCTCTGCAATTGGTGAGCCCGACGTGATACTACGACAGATTGATTCGTATTGATTTGGAGACTGGAGCAGCTGAACGGACGGGACGCAGAGAGGCCGGCCGAAACCATCTTCGCTGCCCTGGTGAGAAGGCCAGAGACGGCATAGTTTAGATTACTTTACAGCGGAGCGTTCTGCCGATGTGATATTGGATCTCACTATAAAAAGGTGAGCGGTCGGGGAGGAGATGGGGTTGGACGATTACGAGAAATAATCATATTATAATCATATCATCCAGCTCTGCTGCTATGACAGGTGATAGACTCTGTGTTGTGTTTGAAGATGGTGTGACCCTTTTACCCTGGGAAGCATGGATCCTCCAAGCAGGTCCTTGCACATGACTCCAGCATTATTAATTACCAGTAAAATAAGTTCCTTTCCAGTGCAGCTGGAGCCCATGGCCCTGGCGGAGCCCACTGGCACACCTAAATGTAGGCTCTGTCTCCTGATTTCCATGAATGGCAAACTTTGGCAGTGGGTAACGGTAAAATATTTTTGAGCAGTCTGCAGAAAGTCCTTAAAAGTTTTATTAAGCATTATCTTTTAGTTTTACGCTTGACTGTAGGGAGTGCTGGGTGAGGTATTCACATGGCTTTTCCCATTAAAATCTCTTGAGGTGACAGGTCACATTTTCTTTTCACCTTTTTCTTCCTATATATCTTATACATCAGTGGGACATGTAACACCTGCAGACATTTCAGGCCAGCCTCTGCACAACTTTTTTTGCAACCTGATGTTGTAAAATAGGAGCTTTTGATGGATGCAATTACATCTTGGTTCCTTTTGAAGGGCTGTCCCAATTTTTTGCATTACTCATCCAGTAAAATGTGCGCCCCTTATTACTCTCTAGCATTAGAGGAACAAAACAAGGAATTGGTTCTCTTGGCAATTTTTTTCTGAAAACTTATTTCATGTGCATGTTTACAAGGGCAGGTGTCCATCCTGAGAACATACTTGAAATGACAAAGATATTCTCAAAATTGCAACATTTAGGCATCAGAATAAAGTAAACCCGGAAATTTACAAATGATGTACAGCTGTAAGTGTCTTCTTCTTGCTTCTCTTATTTTGTTGAAATAGTGCCCAAACAACATGAAGATTCAATCATAGAATCATAGAATCACCAGGTTGGAAGAGACCCACCAGATAATTGAGTCCAACCATTCCCATCAATCACTAAACCATGTCCCTCAGCGCCTCGTCCACTCGTCCCTTAAACCCCTCCAGGGAAGGTGACTCAACCACCTCCCTGGGCAGCCTCTGCCAGTGCCCAATGAACCTTTCCGTGAAAAATTTTTTCCTAATGTTCAGCCTAAACCTCCTTTGGCGGAGCTTGAGGCCATTCGCTCTCATCCTGTCCCTATTCAAGAATGTGAACAGTACATCACTGACAAGCCTCAATTGTTTGCACCTTAATTTCTGACAAAATGAAAAACTCTTCCCAACCATTCAAGCCATAGAACCATTTTATTTAACCTAGTCTCTTCAGAACCACTTTCCTTGAAATAAATAACTATAAAAGACACTGCCAGAACCACCAAAGGCCACCACAGCAAACCTACATCTTCAAATCTCAGTGACAGGCTTTTCATTTCATCTTGAAATGAAAAAGAATAAGCAAATAGTTTTTACCTGATTCTTTGAGTCCTTAAATCTTCTCTTTGGTAAACTCTGCTAAAAAATTTCAAAAGCAACGTACGAACCGGAAAGAGAAGATTCCTTTGCTGCTATAGGGTATATACTGCTTTTATCAAGGGTTCTTTCGCCACTAGAAAGAAAAGATATAAAAATCTGAAGTAGTGCTTCTTAATTTTCGGATTTTAAACACACACACACAGAAGACCTGCAATCTCTGTCTGCAACTACCTACATTTAACTCCATAGGGAAGTACCAAAAAGTTTTAAAACAACTGCTGGGTAGACTTCTAAACCACTGAAACCGCACCTTCTTGTGTAACTCGTGAAAGAGCCATACACAAAAGAGCCACACAACACACAAGTGAAAACTTCAGAACTTCATAAAGACAAGGAAGTGCACAGGTTGTGAGGTAGCTGAGAATCAACAAGTTCCTGCCTTCCACAGCTACCTTCCACATCACAGAATCATACAACAGTTTGGGTTGGAAGGGACCTTAATGTCACCCAGTTCCAACAGCTCTGCCACGGGCAGGGACACCTTCCACTACGTCAGCTTGCTCAAAGCCTCATTCAACCTGGCCTTGAGGCATCCAAGACTTCTCTGGGCAACCTGTTCCAGTGCCTCGCCGCCCTCACAGAAAAAAAATTCTTCCTAATATCTAATCTAAATCTCCCCTCTTTCAGCTTAAAACCGTTACCCATTGTCCTATCACTGCACTCCCTGATAAACGGCCCCCCACTCAGGTTTCCCCTGGGCTGATGGAAGATCTCACCAGAGACTTCTCTTCTCTAGGCTCTATAATCACAAACCTCTTAGCTTGCCCTCACAGGGGAGGCACTCCAGCCCTCTGATCATCTTTGTGGCCCTCCTCTGGACTCACTCTAAAAGATCCATGCCCTTTCTGTGCCCAGGACTCCAGAACTGAACACAGCACTCCAGGTGAGGTCTCACAAGAGCAGAGTAGAGGAGCAGCATCACCTCCCTTGACCTGCTGGTTGTACTTATTTTGATGCAGCCCAGGATATGGTTGGCTTTCTGGGCTGCAAGTGCACATTGCAATGACGTTGAGCTGCCAATCCACCGACGGCCACAAGTCCTTCCCTTCAGGGCCACTCTCAATCCATTCTCTGCCCAGCCTCTATCTGTGATTGGGATTGCCCTGACCCCTGACCCGGGTACAGGAACTCATGTTTCCACTTTTCCAGTCAGTAGGAATCCTTTTACTCAAGTGCAGTAGCCTCGTTTACCTATGTTCCCCCAAACCTCACTATCACAGTACCTTCAATTCTTTTTCCCTGCCACACACACCAGCCTTACCAGCTCTCCATGTCTCGGAACCAGCTGACTCCAAAATCACATTTGCTAATTAACCAGAAAATACATACCTCAAGAAGACACTGGCATGCCAGTGCAAAGAGGACTGCTCAACTCCACTGCAACCTTTCCTCAGCTGAAGCTCTCAGCAGGTATAAAACAAGGTAGGAAAGTTCTGTCCTTTGCCATAAAGTTGGCTAAAACCAGCCAGCAAGCGCAGAAGTTATTACAGTAGACTGAGAAGCAGACCAAACATTTTCTTGGAAACTAGATTGAACCACTGAATGTAAAAATCAACAGAGCATGGAAAAATACCTGCATTGAGGGAAGACAAGCCTGGAGAGAATGGGGAAGCAGAGGAGGGAACATATTTTTTGATGAGAATCTTTATAGCATAGATTGAATATGTTCCCTCCTCTGCATTTTGCTAATTAAGACCAACTCCTGACTGGATCTGGAATAATAATAATCTGGAACAGATCCTGACTGGATCTGGAATAAAGATTCTCATCAAAAAACATGCTACAAAAAGGGCCTGAAATGGCATGGGCATACTCTAGAGTGGAGAGAACCATTTCCAAGTTGAAATCTAACATACTCGTCAACGGAAAAATAAATCAAATATCAGAATATCACTGCATCAGGAGCATCAACCTATTCAATTCACATGCTTTTCATGTGAAAATTTCTCGTGGACAAAATTTCTTGTGGACAGTTGTTTAAGAAATACTGTCCACGAGAAATTTTGTCCACGAGAAATTTTCACATGAAAATTTCTCACGGGCTTATTCTTAACATTACATCTTTATGAACTCTTGCTAACTAAACTAATATAAGAAATTAACAAGAAACCCTGAAAAGCAGGACTGTACAAGTATCACAATGCTATTATGGCATAAGATACAAGAGGTAGACTATGGTTATATTTAATGTCTCATTTATTAGTTCTTTGGTTTTTCTGTCTAAACTTCCCCGCTTTGAATGCCTATTGTCTTCTGAAAAATGTTGTTTGTAACAGTTCGGGGGATGGCTGGGGCAGTGGACCCACTGCTGTGGATGATTCTTATTGAGGTGGATCCACTTCCATAGGCTCCTCACTGTCGTCAGGTGGATCGTCAGGTGGATCCACCTCCATTGGCTCCTCAGTGTCCTCTGGTGCGTGGTCATGCCCGGGCTTCACACCACGCCTCAACAGAGAGGCACGAGCATGGAGAGCACGGAGAGCACGTCTTGCTTGTCTTCTCCGGAGTCTTCTCTTCCTTAGCCTGGAGACACGCTTGGACTCCCCACCCTTTCCCTCTCCGACCTAAAGCCAATGCTCTCCGCTTCCAGGAGAAGTGCAGGGAGTGGCTGCTCCCTGGCACGGACACAGCATTGGACTGCACGCTCTTCCCTTCCTGAGCTGAGCGGCCACTCTCCAACCAGCTCTGTTGGTTCCTTGGCAGGGAACTACGCTTGGGATCCATGTTGTTCCCTTCTGCACTTCTATCTAACGCTCTCCGTTTCAAAGGTGAGCAACCACTCCCCTGGCTGCTCCCTGGCATGGACACAGCACTGGACTCCACACTTTTCTTTTTGTGATCTAAAGCCAATGCTTTTTGCTTCAAAGGTGAGCAGCCACCCACCTGGCTGCTCTGGCTGTTCCCTGGTAGGGAACCACGCGTGGGATCCATGTTGTTCCCTTCTGCTCTCGTCCCTAATCTTGTCCACTTCAAAGATGAGCGGACACTTGCCTGGCTGCTCTAGCAGCTTTTAGACCTCAAATATTTGGTCTGAATATTTGGTGTAATTATTTAGGAAAAAGAGAAAAGTGGAGCTAAGATTTCCAGTAGTTCACAGTGTGATTATGCCATCTACTGCCACACTTCTGTATCACGTTTTAATTGTCTGCCCAAGTGACAAATACCTCCATGGGTAATACCTAGAGATAATTGTAGCAGACATGATGGCTTGGCATGAGAAAGTGCTGAATGCGTTAACAGTGGGCAGCTTTAAATGAGACACTGAACATCAATCAGTTGTCTTCTGTTCCTTTAATCCCAGCTTCCAGTGGCACAGTTCACAAATACTAACATGGAATTTGACAAAGAATATGTATCATTAATTTGCAATCTGATAAATTTAAAGGGCAAAACAACACAAAGCTTGGGAGCAGAAGTCACTGAAAATCAGAAGATAGATAGATAGATAGATAGATAGATAGATAGATGATAGATAGATAGATAGATAGATAGATAGATAGATAGATAGATAGATATATAGATAGATAGATAGATAGATGTCTTGTATTTTGTATAGTATAAGACATCATCAGCAGGGGAGAAAACCAGCTTGGTTGAACAGAGAGATCTTGAGTGATATCAAGAAGAGAAATGTTTATGGGCTCTGGAAGAGGGGACAGGCCTCTTGGGTGGACTACAGGAGGGAAGTGAGATTGTGTAGAGAAAAAGCCCTTCTGATTTTTTCTCTCAGCTCAGCTAGAAACCAGATTGGCAAAGTCTGTGAAAGATAACAAAAAAATCCTTCTATAAATTTATAAATCTATAAATAATAAAAGGAGGACTAGGGAGACCATACAGTCCCTATTGGACGCAGAAGGAACAACAGTGACAGGGGATGAGGAAAAGGCTGAGGTACTTAATGCCTTCTTTGCCTCAGTCTTTATCTGTAAAGAAAGTCGTTCCGCCTGTGTACAAGAGCTAGAGGAGCAAAATGAGGCTCCCATGATCCAAGAGGAGGTGGTCAGAGCCTTGCTAGCCCGACTAAACACCCACAAGTCTATGGGTCTGGATAGGATCCATCCAAGGGTATTGAAGGAGCTGGTGGATGTGCTGGCCAAAGCCCTTTCCATCATCTTCCAACAGTCCTGGAAGACTGGGGAAGTCCCACGGGACTGGAGGCTGATGTTGTGCCCATCTACAAGAAGGGTCGCAGGGAGGATCCAGGAAACTCCAGGCCTGTCAGTCTGACCTCAGTGCCAGGGAAAGTCATGGAGCAGGTGATCTTGAGTGCTCTCATGAAGCACATGCAAGAGAACCGGGTGATCAGGCCCAGTCAACATGGGTTCACAAAAGGCAGGTCTTGCCAAACTAACCTGATCGCCTTCTATGACAAAGTGACTCGGCTGCTGGATGAGGGAAGGGCTTTGGATGGATCTTCCTGGACTTCAGTAAAGCCTTTGACACAGTTTCTCACAGCATTCTGCTTGAGAAACTGTCACCTCTGGCCTGGACAGGCGCACACTCTGCTGGATGGAAAACTGGTTGGCTGGAGGGCCCAGAGAGTGTTGGGAAATGGTGTGAAATCCAGCTGGAGGCCAGTTCCAAGTGGTGTCCCCAGGGCTCAGTGCTGGGTCCAGGCCTGTTCAATGTCTTTATCAACGACCTAGATGAAGGCATCGAGTGCACCCTTAGCAAGTTTGCAGATGACACTAAGCTGGGTGGAATTGTGGATCTGCTGGAGGGTCGGGAGGTTCTGCAAAGGGATCTGAACAGGCTGGACCGCTGGGCAGAGTCCGATGGCATGAGGTTTAACAAGGCCAAATGCCGGGTCCTGCACTTGGGGCACAACAACCCTGTGCAGCTACAGAATAAGAGAAGTCTGGCTGGAAAGCTGCCTGGAGGAGAAGGACCTGGGGGTGTTGGTTGACAGCTGACTGAACATGAGCCAGCAGTGGCCCAGGTGGCCAAGAAGGCCAGTGGCATCTTGGCTTGGATCAGAAATGGTGTGGCCAGCAGGTCCAGGGTTCTTCTCCTTCTGTACTCGGCACTGGTGAGACCGCTCCTCGAATCCTGTGTTCAGTTCTGGGCCCCTCACCACAAGAAGGATGTTGAGGCTCTGCAGTGAGCCCAGAGAAGAGCAACAAAGCTGGTGAGGGGGCAGGAGAACAGACTTATGAGGAGTGGTTGAGAGAGCTGGGGGTGTTTAGCCTGGAGAAGAGGAGGCTGAGGGGTGACCTCATTGCTCTCTCTAACTACCTGAAAGGAGGTTGTAGAGAGGAGGGTGCTGGCGTCTACTCCCAAGTGCCGTGGGACAGGACAAGAGGGAATGGCCTCAAGCTCCGCCAGGGGAGATTTAGGCTGGACATATAGGAAAAAATTTTTCACAGAGAGGGTCATTGGGCCCTGGAACAGGCTGCCCAGGGAGGGGGTTGAGTCACCTTCCCTGGAGGTGTTTAAGGCACTGGTGGATGAGGTGCTAAGGGTCATGGTTTAGTGTTTGATAGGAATGGTTGGACTCAATGATGCGGTGGGTCTCTTCCAACCTGGTTATTCTATGATTCTATGATACTATGATTCTAATTTTCGTCTAAACTTATATATTACACGTGGTAGTGGTGACGTGGAGCCAGGGGTGCCCCTGGCGGCTGGGGGCAGCCCGTTGCGATGGATCTTGGGCACACCCACGGTCACCCACGGTCACCATGGAGCCATTGTGATGTCACCGCTCGGTTGCCCAGGTAACGCGCTGATGTCACAAAGGGCCTTGCCCTGGCACCCCTATAAAAGCGAGGGGGAGGCCACAGAGCTCCAACAGCCCGGTGGCAAACACTCGGCCAGACTCGGCATGGCCCGGTACCGGCGCAGCACATCTCGCAGCCGCAGCCGGTCCCGCCGCCAACGCAGGCCGTCCCACCGCCAGCGCAGCCCAAGGCGCCTCCAGGGTCATCCTCAACAGCGCCAGAATGTGAGGAGGCGCCGGCCGACTGGGGCAACCAGATCCCAGGCTGGAGTGAACCGGCGCCGGCGGAGGACACGCACCCGTCGTCGCTGAGCTGACCCCAGCACTGGGTGTCTGTGGAAGCAGTGTCCTGGAGAATTACAGACACTGCAATACCACATGGCCATCAATAAAGTTGGAATGAGAGCATGAGAGTGCGTTTGTGTCCTTGTGTGGCGTCTGCATGTCCTTTGGTTTCCTACACCATGGATGGGTGTCTGTGTCTGTTGGGGGGTTGTGGCCTCTAGGTGGGCATCAGTGTCTGCTGGGGGAGAGCTGTCCCGGGGGTGGGAATCCACACCTGGTGGAGGGGGTGTGCTTCATGGGTGGGCTGTCCTGCGGGTGGGTGTCCATGTGTTCCTGGGGTGTATTCTATGATTCTAATATGAGAAACACTATATCATATGAGACAAGCTGTTGAGGAGTTTTGAGATCAAAATGGGCAGGGATATTTACATGTGCACAACCCAGCTTTTGCGCCTGAATAAAGCTAGCCTTGCAAAAGAATTAGTCACTGGAAAGGACACATTGTCTTTAAGGTTTCTCTCTGTATCATTAGAAAGTTGCTCTGTCTTGTACTTCGCTCTGTCTTGTACTTCTCTCATTTCTCACCGGAAGCTTTCCTCGGTGCTTTTTTCCAGAGTTTTCCAGAGTGCTCACATAGCCCTTTCTCATGGGAAAGCATAATAATGTGTGTGAACAATGATTACTGCTGAAGGAGAACTGACAAATCAGCTTGTAACGCCATGGCTTGCCTCTGCTAAAGAGAGGTATAAACGTGTTGTGAACTCTGAATAAAATGGCTTCACTAGATCATATTGGTCGTGTGGTGTCCACATCCTCTGCAATTGGTGAGCCCGACGTGATACTACGACAGATTGATTCGTATTGATTTGGAGACTGGAGCAGCTGAACGGACGGGACGCAGAGAGGCCGGCCGAAACCATCTTCGCTGCCCTGGTGAGAAGGCCAGAGACGGCATAGTTTAGATTACTTTACAGCGGAGCGTTCTGCCGATGTGATATTGGATCTCACTATAAAAAGGTGAGCGGTCGGGGAGGAGATGGGGTTGGACGATTACGAGAAATAATCATATTATAATCATATCATCCAGCTCTGCTGCTATGACAGGTGATAGACTCTGTGTTGTGTTTGAAGATGGTGTGACCCTTTTACCCTGGGAAGCATGGATCCTCCAAGCAGGTCCTTGCACATGACTCCAGCATTATTAATTACCAGTAAAATAAGTTCCTTTCCAGTGCAGCTGGAGCCCATGGCCCTGGCGGAGCCCACTGGCACACCTAAATGTAGGCTCTGTCTCCTGATTTCCATGAATGGCAAACTTTGGCAGTGGGTAACGGTAAAATATTTTTGAGCAGTCTGCAGAAAGTCCTTAAAAGTTTTATTAAGCATTATCTTTTAGTTTTACGCTTGACTGTAGGGAGTGCTGGGTGAGGTATTCACATGGCTTTTCCCATTAAAATCTCTTGAGGTGACAGGTCACATTTTCTTTTCACCTTTTTCTTCCTATATATCTTATACATCAGTGGGACATGTAACACCTGCAGACATTTCAGGCCAGCCTCTGCACAAGTTTTTTTGCAACCTGATGTTGTAAAATAGGAGCTTTTGATGGATGCAATTACATCTTGGTTCCTTTTGAAGGGCTGTCCCAATTTTTTGCATTACTCATCCAGTAAAATGTGCGCCCCTTATTACTCTCTAGCATTAGAGGAACAAAACAAGGAATTGGTTCTCTTGGCAATTTTTTTCTGAAAACTTATTTCATGTGCATGTTTACAAGGGCAGGTGTCCATCCTGAGAACATACTTGAAATGACAAAGATATTCTCAAAATTGCAACATTTAGGCATCAGAATAAAGTAAACCCGGAAATTTACAAATGATGTACAGCTGTAAGTGTCTTCTTCTTGCTTCTCTTATTTTGTTGAAATAGTGCCCAAACAACATGAAGATTCAATCATAGAATCATAGAATCACCAGGTTGGAAGAGACCCACCAGATAATTGAGTCCAACCATTCCCATCAATCACTAAACCATGTCCCTCAGCGCCTCGTCCACTCGTCCCTTAAACCCCTCCAGGGAAGGTGACTCAACCACCTCCCTGGGCAGCCTCTGCCAGTGCCCAATGAACCTTTCCGTGAAAAATTTTTTCCTAATGTTCAGCCTAAACCTCCTTTGGCGGAGCTTGAGGCCATTCGCTCTCATCCTGTCCCTATTCAAGAATGTGAACAGTACATCACTGACAAGCCTCAATTGTTTGCACCTTAATTTCTGACAAAATGAAAAACTCTTCCCAACCATTCAAGCCATAGAACCATTTTATTTAACCTAGTCTCTTCAGAACCACTTTCCTTGAAATAAATAACTATAAAAGACACTGCCAGAACCACCAAAGGCCACCACAGCAAACCTACATCTTCAAATCTCAGTGACAGGCTTTTCATTTCATCTTGAAATGAAAAAGAATAAGCAAATAGTTTTTACCTGATTCTTTGAGTCCTTAAATCTTCTCTTTGGTAAACTCTGCTAAAAAATTTCAAAAGCAACGTACGAACCGGAAAGAGAAGATTCCTTTGCTGCTATAGGGTATATACTGCTTTTATCAAGGGTTCTTTCGCCACTAGAAAGAAAAGATATAAAAATCTGAAGTAGTGCTTCTTAATGTTCGGATTTTAAACACACACACACAGAAGACCTGCAATCTCTGTCTGCAACTACCTACATTTAACTCCATAGGGAAGTACCAAAAAGTTTTAAAACAACTGCTGGGTAGACTTCTAAACCACTGAAACCGCACCTTCTTGTGTAACTCGTGAAAGAGCCATACACAAAAGAGCCACACAACACACAAGTGAAAACTTCAGAACTTCATAAAGACAAGGAAGTGCACAGGTTGTGAGGTAGCTGAGAATCAACAAGTTCCTGCCTTCCACAGCTACCTTCCACATCACAGAATCATACAACAGTTTGGGTTGGAAGGGACCTTAATGTCACCCAGTTCCAACAGCTCTGCCACGGGCAGGGACACCTTCCACTACGTCAGCTTGCTCAAAGCCTCATTCAACCTGGCCTTGAGGCATCCAAGACTTCTCTGGGCAACCTGTTCCAGTGCCTCGCCGCCCTCACAGAAAAAAAATTCTTCCTAATATCTAATCTAAATCTCCCCTCTTTCAGCTTAAAACCGTTACCCATTGTCCTATCACTGCACTCCCTGATAAACGGCCCCCCACTCAGGTTTCCCCTGGGCTGATGGAAGATCTCACCAGAGACTTCTCTTCTCTAGGCTCTATAATCACAAACCTCTTAGCTTGCCCTCACAGGGGAGGCACTCCAGCCCTCTGATCATCTTTGTGGCCCTCCTCTGGACTCACTCTAAAAGATCCATGCCCTTTCTGTGCCCAGGACTCCAGAACTGAACACAGCACTCCAGGTGAGGTCTCACAAGAGCAGAGTAGAGGAGCAGCATCACCTCCCTTGACCTGCTGGTTGTACTTATTTTGATGCAGCCCAGGATATGGTTGGCTTTCTGGGCTGCAAGTGCACATTGCAATGACGTTGAGCTGCCAATCCACCGACGGCCACAAGTCCTTCCCTTCAGGGCCACTCTCAATCCATTCTCTGCCCAGCCTCTGTCTGTGATTGGGATTGCCCTGACCCCTGACCCGGGTACAGGAACTCATGTTTCCACTTTTCCAGTCAGTAGGAATCCTTTTACTCAAGTGCAGTAGCCTCGTTTACCTATGTTCCCCCAAACCTCACTATCACAGTACCTTCAATTCTTTTTCCCTGCCACACACACCAGCCTTACCAGCTCTCCATGTCTCGGAACCAGCTGACTCCAAAATCACATTTGCTAATTAACCAGAAAATACATACCTCAAGAAGACACTGGCATGCCAGTGCAAAGAGGACTGCTCAACTCCACTGCAACCTTTCCTCAGCTGAAGCTCTCAGCAGGTATAAAACAAGGTAGGAAAGTTCTGTCCTTTGCCATAAAGTTGGCTAAAACCAGCCAGCAAGTGCAGAAGTTATTACAGTAGACTGAGAAGCAGACCAAACATTTTCTTGGAAACTAGATTGAACCACTGAATGTAAAAATCAACAGAGCATGGAAAAATACCTGCATTGAGGGAAGACAAGCCTGGAGAGAATGGGGAAGCAGAGGAGGGAACATATTTTTTGATGAGAATCTTTATAGCGTAGATTGAATATGTTCCCTCCTCTGCATTTTACTAATTAAGACCAACTCCTGACTGGATCTGGAATAATAATAATCTGGAACAGATCCTGACTGGATCTGGAATAAAGATTCTCATCAAAAAACATGCTACAAAAAGGGCCTGAAATGGCATGGGCATACTCTAGAGTGGAGAGAACCATTTCCAAGTTGAAATCTAACATACTCGTCAACGGAAAAATAAATCAAATATCAGAATATCACTGCATCAGGAGCATCAACCTATTCAATTCACATGCTTTTCATGTGAAAATTTCTCGTGGACAAAATTTCTTGTGGACAGTTGTTTAAGAAATACTGTCCACGAGAAATTTTGTCCAAGAGAAATTTTCACATGAAAATTTCTCACGGGCTTATTCTTAACATTACATCTTTATGAACTCTTGCTAACTAAACTAATATAAGAAATTAACAAGAAACCCTGAAAAGCAGGACTGTACAAGTATCACAATGCTATTATGGCATAAGATACAAGAGGTAGACTATGGTTATATTTAATGTCTCATTTATTAGTTCTTTGGTTTTTCTGTCTAAACTTCCCCGCTTTGAATGCCTATTGTCTTCTGAAAAATGTTGTTTGTAACAGTTCGGGGGATGGCTGGGGCAGTGGACCCACTGCTGTGGATGATTCTTATTGAGGTGGATCTACTTCCATAGGCTCCTCACTGTCGTCAGGTGGATCGTCAGGTGGATCCACCTCCATTGGCTCCTCAGTGTCCTCTGGTGCGTGGTCATGCCTGGGCTTCACACCACGCCTCAACAGAGAGGCACGAGCATGGAGAGCACGGAGAGCACGTCTTGCTTGTCTTCTCCGGAGTCTTCTCTTCCTTAGCCTGGAGACACGCTTGGACTCCCCACCCTTTCCCTCTCCGACCTAAAGCCAATGCTCTCCGCTTCCAGGAGAAGTGCAGGGAGTGGCTACTCCCTGGCACGGACACAGCGTTGGACTGCACGCTCTTCCCTTCCTGAGCTGAGCGGCCACTCTCCAACCAGCTCTGTTGGTTCCTTGGCAGGGAACTACGCTTGGGATCCATGTTGTTCCCTTCTGCACTTCTATCTAACGCTCTCCGTTTCAAAGGTGAGCAACCACTCCCCTGGCTGCTCCCTGGCATGGACACAGCACTGGACTCCACACTTTTCTTTTTGTGATCTAAAGCCAATGCTTTTTGCTTCAAAGGTGAGCAGCCACCCACCTGGCTGCTCTGGCTGTTCCCTGGTAGGGAACCACGCGTGGGATCCATGTTGTTCCCTTCTGCTCTCGTCCCTAATCTTGTCCACTTCAAAGATGAGCGGACACTTGCCTGGCTGCTCTAGCAGCTTTCAGACCTCAAATATTTGGTCTGAATATTTGGTGTAATTATTTAGGAAAAAGAGAAAAGTGGAGCTAAGATTTCCAGTAGTTCACAGTGTGATTATGCCATCTACTGCCACACTTCTGTATCACGTTTTAATTGTCTGCCCAAGTGACAAATACCTCCATGGGTAATACCTAGAGATAATTGTAGCAGACATGATGGCTTGGCATGAGAAAGTGCTGAATGCGTTAACAGTGGGCAGCTTTAAATGAGACACTGAACATCAATCAGTTGTCTTCTGTTCCTTTAATCCCAGCTTCCAGTGGCACAGTTCACAAATACTAACATGGAATTTGACAAAGAATATGTATCATTAATTTGCAATCTGATAAATTTAAAGGGCAAAACAACACAAAGCTTGGGAGCAGAAGTCACTGAAAATCAGAAGATAGACAGACAGACAGACAGACAGACAGACAGATAGATAGATAGATAGATAGATAGACGTCTTGTATTTTGTATAGTATAAGACATCATCAGCAGGGGAGAAAACCAGCTTGGTTGAACAGAGAGATCTTGAGTGATATCAAGAAGAGAAATGTTTATGGGCTCTGGAAGAGGGGACAGGCCTCTTGGGTGGACTACAGGAGGGAAGTGAGATTGTGTAGAGAAAAAGCCCTTCTGATTTTTTCTCTCAGCTCAGCTAGAAACCAGATTGGCAAAGTCTGTGAAAGATAACAAAAAAATCCTTCTATAAATTTATAAATCTATAAATAATAAAAGGAGGACTAGGGAGACCATACAGTCCCTATTGGACGCAGAAGGAACAACAGTGACAGGGGATGAGGAAAAGGCTGAGGTACTTAATGCCTTCTTTGCCTCAGTCTTTATCTGTAAAGAAAGTCGTTCCGCCTGTGTACAAGAGCTAGAGGAGCAAAATGAGGCTCCCATGATCCAAGAGGAGGTGGTCAGAGCCTTGCTAGCCCGACTAAACACCCACAAGTCTATGGGTCTGGATAGGATCCATCCAAGGGTATTGAAGGAGCTGGTGGATGTGCTGGCCAAAGCCCTTTCCATCATCTTCCAACAGTCCTGGAAGACTGGGGAAGTCCCACGGGACTGGAGGCTGATGTTGTGCCCATCTACAAGAAGGGTCGCAGGGAGGATCCAGGAAACTCCAGGCCTGTCAGTCTGACCTCAGTGCCAGGGAAAGTCATGGAGCAGGTGATCTTGAGTGCTCTCATGAAGCACATGCAAGAGAACCGGGTGATCAGGCCCAGTCAACATGGGTTCACAAAAGGCAGGTCTTGCCAAACTAACCTGATCGCCTTCTATGACAAAGTGACTCGGCTGCTGGATGAGGGAAGGGCTTTGGATGGATCTTCCTGGACTTCAGTAAAGCCTTTGACACAGTTTCTCACAGCATTCTGCTTGAGAAACTGTCACCTCTGGCCTGGACAGGCGCACACTCTGCTGGATGGAAAACTGGTTGGCTGGAGGGCCCAGAGAGTGTTGGGAAATGGTGTGAAATCCAGCTGGAGGCCAGTTCCAAGTGGTGTCCCCAGGGCTCAGTGCTGGGTCCAGGCCTGTTCAATGTCTTTATCAACGACCTAGATGAAGGCATCGAGTGCACCCTTAGCAAGTTTGCAGATGACACTAAGCTGGGTGGAATTGTGGATCTGCTGGAGGGTCGGGAGGTTCTGCAAAGGGATCTGAACAGGCTGGACCGCTGGGCAGAGTCCGATGGCATGAGGTTTAACAAGGCCAAATGCCGGGTCCTGCACTTGGGGCACAACAACCCTGTGCAGCTACAGAATAAGAGAAGTCTGGCTGGAAAGCTGCCTGGAGGAGAAGGACCTGGGGGTGTTGGTTGACAGCTGACTGAACATGAGCCAGCAGTGGCCCAGGTGGCCAAGAAGGCCAGTGGCATCTTGGCTTGGATCAGAAATGGTGTGGCCAGCAGGTCCAGGGTTCTTCTCCTTCTGTACTCGGCACTGGTGAGACCGCTCCTCGAATCCTGTGTTCAGTTCTGGGCCCCTCACCACAAGAAGGATGTTGAGGCTCTGCAGTGAGTCCAGAGAAGAGCAACAAAGCTGGTGAGGGGGCAGGAGAACAGACTTATGAGGAGTGGTTGAGAGAGCTGGGGGTGTTTAGCCTGGAGAAGAGGAGGCTGAGGGGTGACCTCATTGCTCTCTCTAACTACCTGAAAGGAGGTTGTAGAGAGGAGGGTGCTGGCGTCTACTCCCAAGTGCCGTGGGACAGGACAAGAGGGAATGGCCTCAAGCTCCACCAGGGGAGATTTAGGCTGGACATATAGGAAAAAATTTTTCACAGAGAGGGTCATTGGGCCCTGGAACAGGCTGCCCAGGGAGGGGGTTGAGTCACCTTCCCTGGAGGTGTTTAAGGCACTGGTGGATGAGGTGCTAAGGGTCATGGTTTAGTGTTTGATAGGAATGGTTGGACTCAATGATGCGGTGGGTCTCTTCCAACCTGGTTATTCTATGATTCTATGATACTATGATTCTAATTTTCGTCTAAACTTATATATTACACGTGGTAGTGGTGACGTGGAGCCAGGGGTGCCCCTGGCGGCTGGGGGCAGCCCGTTGCGATGGATCTTGGGCACACCCACGGTCACCCACGGTCACCATGGAGCCATTGTGATGTCACCGCTCGGTTGCCCAGGTAACGCGCTGATGTCACCAAGGGCCTCGCCCTGGCACCCCTATAAAAGCGAGGGGGAGGCCACAGAGCTCCAACAGCCCGGTGGCAAACACTCGGCCAGACTCGGCATGGCCCGGTACCGGCGCAGCACATCTCGCAGCCGCAGCCGGTCCCGCCGCCAACGCAGGCCGTCCCGCCGCCAGCGCAGCCCAAGGCGCCTCCAGGGTCATCCTCAACAGTGCCAGAATGTGAGGAGGCGCCGGCCGACTGGGGCAACCAGATCCCAGGCTGGAGTGAACCGGCGCCGGCGGAGGACACGCACCCGTCGTCGCTGAGCTGACCCCAGCACTGGGTGTCTGTGGAAGCAGTGTCCTGGAGAATTACAGACACTGCAATACCACATGGCCATCAATAAAGTTGGAATGAGAGCATGAGAGTGCGTTTGTGTCCTTGTGTGGCGTCTGCATGTCCTTTGGTTTCCTACACCATGGATGGGTGTCTGTGTCTGTTGGGGGGTTGTGGCCTCTAGGTGGGCATCAGTGTCTGCTGGGGGAGAGCTGTCGCGGGGGTGGGAATCCACACCTGGTGGAGGGGGTGTGCTTCATGGGTGGGCTGTCCTGCGGGTGGGTGTCCATGTGTTCCTGGGGTGTATTCTATGATTCTAATATGAGAAACACTATATCATATGAGACAAGCTGTTGAGGAGTTTTGAGATCAAAATGGGCAGGGATATTTACATGTGCACAACCCAGCTTTTGCGCCTGAATAAAGCTAGCCTTGCAAAAGAATTAGTCACTGGAAAGGACACATTGTCTTCAAGGTTTCTCTCTGTATCATTAGAAAGTTGCTCTGTCTTGTACTTCGCTCTGTCTTGTACTTCTCTCATTTCTCACCGGAAGCTTTCCTCGGTGCTTTTTTCCAGAGTTTTCCAGAGTGCTCACATAGCCCTTTCTCATGGGAAAGCATAATAATGTGTGTGAACAATGATTACTGCTGAAGGAGAACTGACAAATCAGCTTGTAACGCCATGGCTTGCCTCTGCTAAAGAGAGGTATAAACGTGTTGTGAACTCTGAATAAAATGGCTTCACTAGATCATATTGGTCGTGTGGTGTCCACATCCTCTGCAATTGGTGAGCCCGACGTGATACTACGACAGATTGATTCGTATTGATTTGGAGACTGGAGCAGCTGAACGGACGGGACGCAGAGAGGCCGGCCGAAACCATCTTCGCTGCCCTGGTGAGAAGGCCAGAGACGGCATAGTTTAGATTACTTTACAGCGGACCGTTCTGCCGATGTGATATTGGATCTCACTATAAAAAGGTGAGCGGTCGGGGAGGAGATGGGGTTGGACGATTACGAGAAATAATCATATTATAATCATATCATCCAGCTCTGCTGCTATGACAGGTGATAGACTCTGTGTTGTGTTTGAAGATGGTGTGACCCTTTTACCCTGGGAAGCATGGATCCTCCAAGCAGGTCCTTGCACATGACTCCAGCATTATTAATTACCAGTAAAATAAGTTCCTTTCCAGTGCAGCTGGAGCCCATGGCCCTGGCGGAGCCCACTGGCACACCTAAATGTAGGCTCTGTCTCCTGATTTCCATGAATGGCAAACTTTGGCAGTGGGTAACGGTAAAATATTTTTGAGCAGTCTGCAGAAAGTCCTTAAAAGTTTTATTAAGCATTATCTTTTAGTTTTACGCTTGACTGTAGGGAGTGCTGCGTGAGGTATTCACATGGCTTTTCCCATTAAAATCTCTTGAGGTGACAGGTCACATTTTCTTTTCACCTTTTTCTTCCTATATATCTTATACATCAGTGGGACATGTAACACCTGCAGACATTTCAGGCCAGCCTCTGCACAACTTTTTTTGCAACCTGATGTTGTAAAATAGGAGCTTTTGATGGATGCAATTACATCTTGGTTCCTTTTGAAGGGCTGTCCCAATTTTTTGCATTACTCATCCAGTAAAATGTGCGCCCCTTATTACTCTCTAGCATTAGAGGAACAAAACAAGGAATTGGTTCTCTTGGCAATTTTTTTCTGAAAACTTATTTCATGTGCATGTTTACAAGGGCAGGTGTCCATCCTGAGAACATACTTGAAATGACAAAGATATTCTCAAAATTGCAACATTTAGGCATCAGAATAAAGTAAACCCGGAAATTTACAAATGATGTACAGCTGTAAGTGTCTTCTTCTTGCTTCTCTTATTTTGTTGAAATAGTGCCCAAACAACATGAAGATTCAATCATAGAATCATAGAATCACCAGGTTGGAAGAGACCCACCAGATAATTGAGTCCAACCATTCCCATCAATCACTAAACCATGTCCCTCAGCGCCTCGTCCACTCGTCCCTTAAACCCCTCCAGGGAAGGTGACTCAACCACCTCCCTGGGCAGCCTCTGCCAGTGCCCAATGAACCTTTCCGTGAAAAATTTTTTCCTAATGTTCAGCCTAAACCTCCTTTGGCGGAGCTTGAGGCCATTCGCTCTCATCCTGTCCCTATTCAAGAATGTGAACAGTACATCACTGACAAGCCTCAATTGTTTGCACCTTAATTTCTGACAAAATGAAAAACTCTTCCCAACCATTCAAGCCATAGAACCATTTTATTTAACCTAGTCTCTTCAGAACCACTTTCCTTGAAATAAATAACTATAAAAGACACTGCCAGAACCACCAAAGGCCACCACAGCAAACCTACATCTTCAAATCTCAGTGAGAGGCTTTTCATTTCATCTTGAAATGAAAAAGAATAAGCAAATAGTTTTTACCTGATTCTTTGAGTCCTTAAATCTTCTCTTTGGTAAACTCTGCTAAAAAATTTCAAAAGCAACGTACGAACCGGAAAGAGAAGATTCCTTTGCTGCTATAGGGTATATACTGCTTTTATCAAGGGTTCTTTCGCCACTAGAAAGAAAAGATATAAAAATCTGAAGTAGTGCTTCTTAATTTTCGGATTTTAAACACACACACACAGAAGACCTGCAATCTCTGTCTGCAACTACCTACATTTAACTCCATAGGGAAGTACCAAAAAGTTTTAAAACAACTGCTGGGTAGACTTCTAAACCACTGAAACCGCACCTTCTTGTGTAACTCGTGAAAGAGCCATACACAAAAGAGCCACACAACACACAAGTGAAAACTTCAGAACTTCATAAAGACAAGGAAGTGCACAGGTTGTGAGGTAGCTGAGAATCAACAAGTTCCTGCCTTCCACAGCTACCTTCCACATCACAGAATCATACAACAGTTTGGGTTGGAAGGGACCTTAATGTCACCCAGTTCCAACAGCTCTGCCACGGGCAGGGACACCTTCCACTACGTCAGCTTGCTCAAAGCCTCATTCAACCTGGCCTTGAGGCATCCAAGACTTCTCTGGGCAACCTGTTCCAGTGCCTCGCCGCCCTCACAGAAAAAAAATTCTTCCTAATATCTAATCTAAATCTCCCCTCTTTCAGCTTAAAACCGTTACCCATTGTCCTATCACTGCACTCCCTGATAAACGGCCCCCCACTCAGGTTTCCCCTGGGCTGATGGAAGATCTCACCAGAGACTTCTCTTCTCTAGGCTCTATAATCACAAACCTCTTAGCTTGCCCTCACAGGGGAGGCACTCCAGCCCTCTGATCATCTTTGTGGCCCTCCTCTGGACTCACTCTAAAAGATCCATGCCCTTTCTGTGCCCAGGACTCCAGAACTGAACACAGCACTCCAGGTGAGGTCTCACAAGAGCAGAGTAGAGGAGCAGCATCACCTCCCTTGACCTGCTGGTTGTACTTATTTTGATGCAGCCCAGGATATGGTTGGCTTTCTGGGCTGCAAGTGCACATTGCAATGACGTTGAGCTGCCAATCCACCGACGGCCACAAGTCCTTCCCTTCAGGGCCACTCTCAATCCATTCTCTGCCCAGCCTCTGTCTGTGATTGGGATTGCCCTGACCCCTGACCCGGGTACAGGACCTTATGTTTCCACTTTTCCAGTCAGTAGGAATCCTTTTACTCAAGTGCAGTAGCCTCGTTTACCTATGTTCCCCCAAACCTCACTATCACAGTACCTTCAATTCTTTTTCCCTGCCACACACACCAGCCTTACCAGCTCTCCATGTCTCGGAACCAGCTGACTCCAAAATCACATTTGCTAATTAACCAGAAAATACATACCTCAAGAAGACACTGGCATGCCAGTGCAAAGAGGACTGCTCAACTCCACTGCAACCTTTCCTCAGCTGAAGCTCTCAGCAGGTATAAAACAAGGTAGGAAAGTTCTGTCCTTTGCCATAAAGTTGGCTAAAACCAGCCAGCAAGCGCAGAAGTTATTACAGTAGACTGAGAAGCAGACCAAACATTTTCTTGGAAACTAGATTGAACCACTGAATGTAAAAATCAACAGAGCATGGAAAAATACCTGCATTGAGGGAAGACAAGCCTGGAGAGAATGGGGAAGCAGAGGAGGGAACATATTTTTTGATGAGAATCTTTATAGCGTAGATTGAATATGTTCCCTCCTCTGCATTTTACTAATTAAGACCAACTCCTGACTGGATCTGGAATAATAATAATCTGGAACAGATCCTGACTGGATCTGGAATAAAGATTCTCATCAAAAAACATGCTACAAAAAGGGCCTGAAATGGCATGGGCATACTCTAGAGTGGAGAGAACCATTTCCAAGTTGAAATCTAACATACTCGTCAACGGAAAAATAAATCAAATATCAGAATATCACTGCATCAGGAGCATCAACCTATTCAATTCACATGCTTTTCATGTGAAAATTTCTCGTGGACAAAATTTCTTGTGGACAGTTGTTTAAGAAATACTGTCCACGAGAAATTTTGTCCACGAGAAATTTTCACATGAAAATTTCTCACGGGCTTATTCTTAACATTACATCTTTATGAACTCTTGCTAACTAAACTAATATAAGAAATTAACAAGAAACCCTGAAAAGCAGGACTGTACAAGTATCACAATGCTATTATGGCATAAGATACAAGAGGTAGACTATGGTTATATTTAATGTCTCATTTATTAGTTCTTTGGTTTTTCTGTCTAAACTTCCCCGCTTTGAATGCCTATTGTCTTCTGAAAAATGTTGTTTGTAACAGTTCGGGGGATGGCTGGGGCAGTGGACCCACTGCTGTGGATGATTCTTATTGAGGTGGATCTACTTCCATAGGCTCCTCACTGTCGTCAGGTGGATCGTCAGGTGGATCCACCTCCATTGGCTCCTCAGTGTCCTCTGGTGCGTGGTCATGCCTGGGCTTCACACCACGCCTCAACAGAGAGGCACGAGCATGGAGAGCACGGAGAGCACGTCTTGCTTGTCTTCTCCGGAGTCTTCTCTTCCTTAGCCTGGAGACACGCTTGGACTCCCCACCCTTTCCCTCTCCGACCTAAAGCCAATGCTCTCCGCTTCCAGGAGAAGTGCAGGGAGTGGCTGCTCCCTGGCACGGACACAGCGTTGGACTGCACGCTCTTCCCTTCCTGAGCTGAGCGGCCACTCTCCAACCAGCTCTGTTGGTTCCTTGGCAGGGAACTACGCTTGGGATCCATGTTGTTCCCTTCTGCACTTCTATCTAACGCTCTCCGTTTCAAAGGTGAGCAACCACTCCCCTGGCTGCTCCCTGGCATGGACACAGCACTGGACTCCACGCTTTTCTTTTTGTGATCTAAAGCCAATGCTTTTTGCTTCAAAGGTGAGCAGCCACCCACCTGGCTGCTCTGGCTGTTCCCTGGTAGGGAACCACGCGTGGGATCCATGTTGTTCCCTTCTGCTCTCGTCCCTAATCTTGTCCACTTCAAAGATGAGCGGACACTTGCCTGGCTGCTCTAGCAGCTTTCAGACCTCAAATATTTGGTCTGAATATTTGGTGTAATTATTTAGGAAAAAGAGAAAAGTGGAGCTAAGATTTCCAGTAGTTCACAGTGTGATTATGCCATCTACTGCCACACTTCTGTATCACGTTTTAATTGTCTGCCCAAGTGACAAATACCTCCATGGGTAATACCTAGAGATAATTGTAGCAGACATGATGGCTTGGCATGAGAAAGTGCTGAATGCGTTAACAGTGGGCAGCTTTAAATGAGACACTGAACATCAATCAGTTGTCTTCTGTTCCTTTAATCCCAGCTTCCAGTGGCACAGTTCACAAATACTAACATGGAATTTGACAAAGAATATGTATCATTAATTTGCAATCTGATAAATTTAAAGGGCAAAACAACACAAAGCTTGGGAGCAGAAGTCACTGAAAATCAGAAGATAGATAGATAGATAGGTAGATAGGTAGGTAGGTAGGTAGGTAGGTAGGTAGGTAGGTAGATAGGTAGGTAGATAGATAGATAGATAGATAGATAGATAGATAGATAGATAGATAGATAGATAGATAGATAGACGTCTTGTATTTTGTATAGTATAAGACATCATCAGCAGGGGAGAAAACCAGCTTGGTTGAACAGAGAGATCTTGAGTGATATCAAGAAGAGAAATGTTTATGGGCTCTGGAAGAGGGGACAGGCCTCTTGGGTGGACTACAGGAGGGAAGTGAGATTGTGTAGAGAAAAAGCCCTTCTGATTTTTTCTCTCAGCTCAGCTAGAAACCAGATTGGCAAAGTCTGTGAAAGATAACAAAAAAATCCTTCTATAAATTTATAAATCTATAAATAATAAAAGGAGGACTAGGGAGACCATACAGTCCCTATTGGACGCAGAAGGAACAACAGTGACAGGGGATGAGGAAAAGGCTGAGGTACTTAATGCCTTCTTTGCCTCAGTCTTTATCTGTAAAGAAAGTCGTTCCGCCTGTGTACAAGAGCTAGAGGAGCAAAATGAGGCTCCCATGATCCAAGAGGAGGTGGTCAGAGCCTTGCTAGCCCGACTAAACACCCACAAGTCTATGGGTCTGGATAGGATCCATCCAAGGGTATTGAAGGAGCTGGTGGATGTGCTGGCCAAAGCCCTTTCCATCATCTTCCAACAGTCCTGGAAGACTGGGGAAGTCCCACGGGACTGGAGGCTGATGTTGTGCCCATCTACAAGAAGGGTCGCAGGGAGGATCCAGGAAACTCCAGGCCTGTCAGTCTGACCTCAGTGCCAGGGAAAGTCATGGAGCAGGTGATCTTGAGTGCTCTCATGAAGCACATGCAAGAGAACCGGGTGATCAGGCCCAGTCAACATGGGTTCACAAAAGGCAGGTCTTGCCAAACTAACCTGATCGCCTTCTATGACAAAGTGACTCGGCTGCTGGATGAGGGAAGGGCTTTGGATGGATCTTCCTGGACTTCAGTAAAGCCTTTGACACAGTTTCTCACAGCATTCTGCTTGAGAAACTGTCACCTCTGGCCTGGACAGGCGCACACTCTGCTGGATGGAAAACTGGTTGGCTGGAGGGCCCAGAGAGTGTTGGGAAATGGTGTGAAATCCAGCTGGAGGCCAGTTCCAAGTGGTGTCCCCAGGGCTCAGTGCTGGGTCCAGGCCTGTTCAATGTCTTTATCAACGACCTAGATGAAGGCATCGAGTGCACCCTTAGCAAGTTTGCAGATGACACTAAGCTGGGTGGAATTGTGGATCTGCTGGAGGGTCGGGAGGTTCTGCAAAGGGATCTGAACAGGCTGGACCGCTGGGCAGAGTCCGATGGCATGAGGTTTAACAAGGCCAAATGCCGGGTCCTGCACTTGGGGCACAACAACCGTGTGCAGCTACAGAATAAGAGAAGTCTGGCTGGAAAGCTGCCTGGAGGAGAAGGACCTGGGGGTGTTGGTTGACAGCTGACTGAACATGAGCCAGCAGTGGCCCAGGTGGCCAAGAAGGCCAGTGGCATCTTGGCTTGGATCAGAAATGGTGTGGCCAGCAGGTCCAGGGTTCTTCTCCTTCTGTACTCGGCACTGGTGAGACCGCTCCTCGAATCCTGTGTTCAGTTCTGGGCCCCTCACCACAAGAAGGATGTTGAGGCTCTGCAGTGAGTCCAGAGAAGAGCAACAAAGCTGGTGAGGGGGCAGGAGAACAGACTTATGAGGAGTGGTTGAGAGAGCTGGGGGTGTTTAGCCTGGAGAAGAGGAGGCTGAGGGGTGACCTCATTGCTCTCTCTAACTACCTGAAAGGAGGTTGTAGAGAGGAGGGTGCTGGCGTCTACTCCCAAGTGCCGTGGGACAGGACAAGAGGGAATGGCCTCAAGCTCCGCCAGGGGAGATTTAGGCTGGACATATAGGAAAAAATTTTTCACAGAGAGGGTCATTGGGCCCTGGAACAGGCTGCCCAGGGAGGGGGTTGAGTCACCTTCCCTGGAGGCGTTTAAGGCACTGGTGGATGAGGTGCTAAGGGTCATGGTTTAGTGTTTGATAGGAATGGTTGGACTCAATGATGCGGTGGGTCTCTTCCAACCTGGTTATTCTATGATTCTATGATACTATGATTCTAATTTTCGTCTAAACTTATATATTACACGTGGTAGTGGTGACGTGGAGACAGGGGTGCCCCTGGCGGCTGGGGGCAGCCCGTTGCGATGGATCTTGGGCACACCCACGGTCACCCACGGTCACCATGGAGCCATTGTGATGTCACCGCTCGGTTGCCCAGGTAACGCGCTGATGTCACAAAGGGCCTCGCCCTGGCACCCCTATAAAAGCGAGGGGGAGGCCACAGAGCTCCAACAGCCCGGTGGCAAACACTCGGCCAGACTCGGCATGGCCCGGTACCGGCGCAGCACATCTCGCAGCCGCAGCCGGTCCCGCCGCCAACGCAGGCCGTCCCGCCGCCAGCGCAGCCCAAGGCGCCTCCAGGGTCATCCTCAACAGCGCCAGAATGTGAGGAGGCGCCGGCCGACTGGGGCAACCAGATCCCAGGCTGGAGTGAACCGGCGCCGGCGGAGGACACGCACCCGTCGTCGCTGAGCTGACCCCAGCACTGGGTGTCTGTGGAAGCAGTGTCCTGGAGAATTACAGACACTGCAATACCACATGGCCATCAATAAAGTTGGAATGAGAGCATGAGAGTGCGTTTGTGTCCTTGTGTGGCGTCTGCATGTCCTTTGGTTTCCTACACCATGGATGGGTGTCTGTGTCTGTTGGGCGGTTGTGGCCTCTAGGTCGGCATCAGTGTCTGCTGGGGGAGAGCTGTCCCGGGGGTGGGAATCCACACCTGGTGGAGGGGGTGTGCTTCATGGGTGGGCTGTCCTGCGGGTGGGTGTCCATGTGTTCCTGGGGTGTATTCTATGATTCTAATATGAGAAACACTATATCATATGAGACAAGCTGTTGAGGAGTTTTGAGATCAAAATGGGCAGGGATATTTACATGTGCACAACCCAGCTTTTGCGCCTGAATAAAGCTAGCCTTGCAAAAGAATTAGTCACTGGAAAGGACACATTGTCTTTAAGGTTTCTCTCTGTATCATTAGAAAGTTGCTCTGTCTTGTACTTCGCTCTGTCTTGTACTTCTCTCATTTCTCACCGGAAGCTTTCCTCGGTGCTTTTTTCCAGAGTTTTCCAGAGTGCTCACATAGCCCTTTCTCATGGGAAAGCATAATAATGTGTGTGAACAATGATTACTGCTGAAGGAGAACTGACAAATCAGCTTGTAACGCCATGGCTTGCCTCTGCTAAAGAGAGGTATAAACGTGTTGTGAACTCTGAATAAAATGGCTTCACTAGATCATATTGGTCGTGTGGTGTCCATATCCTCTGCAATTGGTGAGCCCGACGTGATACTACGACAGATTGATTCGTATTGATTTGGAGACTGGAGCAGCTGAACGGACGGGACGCAGAGAGGCCGGCCGAAACCATCTTCGCTGCCCTGGTGAGAAGGCCAGAGACGGCATAGTTTAGATTACTTTACAGCGGAGCGTTCTGCCGATGTGATATTGGATCTCACTATAAAAAGGTGAGCGGTCGGGGAGGAGATGGGGTTGGACGATTACGAGAAATAATCATATTATAATCATATCATCCAGCTCTGCTGCTATGACAGGTGATAGACTCTGTGTTGTGTTTGAAGATGGTGTGACCCTTTTACCCTGGGAAGCATGGATCCTCCAAGCAGGTCCTTGCACATGACTCCAGCATTATTAATTACCAGTAAAATAAGTTCCTTTCCAGTGCAGCTGGAGCCCATGGCCCTGGCGGAGCCCACTGGCACACCTAAATGTAGGCTCTGTCTCCTGATTTCCATGAATGGCAAACTTTGGCAGTGGGTAACGGTAAAATATTTTTGAGCAGTCTGCAGAAAGTCCTTAAAAGTTTTATTAAGCATTATCTTTTAGTTTTACGCTTGACTGTAGGGAGTGCTGGGTGAGGTATTCACATGGCTTTTCCCATTAAAATCTCTTGAGGTGACAGGTCACATTTTCTTTTCACCTTTTTCTTCCTATATATCTTATACATCAGTGGGACATGTAACACCTGCAGACATTTCAGGCCAGCCTCTGCACAACTTTTTTTGCAACCTGATGTTGTAAAATAGGAGCTTTTGATGGATGCAATTACATCTTGGTTCCTTTTGAAGGGCTGTCCCAATTTTTTGCATTACTCATCCAGTAAAATGTGCGCCCCTTATTACTCTCTAGCATTAGAGGAACAAAACAAGGAATTGGTTCTCTTGGCAATTTTTTTCTGAAAACTTATTTCATGTGCATGTTTACAAGGGCAGGTGTCCATCCTGAGAACATACTTTACATGACAAAGATATTCTCAAAATTGCAACATTTAGGCATCAGAATAAAGTAAACCCGGAAATTTACAAATGATGTACAGCTGTAAGTGTCTTCTTCTTGCTTCTCTTATTTTGTTGAAATAGTGCCCAAACAACATGAAGATTCAATCATAGAATCATAGAATCACCAGGTTGGAAGAGACCCACCAGATAATTGAGTCCAACCATTCCCATCAATCACTAAACCATGTCCCTCAGCGCCTCGTCCACTCGTCCCTTAAACCCCTCCAGGGAAGGTGACTCAACCACCTCCCTGGGCAGCCTCTGCCAGTGCCCAATGAACCTTTCCGTGAAAAATTTTTTCCTAATGTTCAGCCTAAACCTCCTTTGGCGGAGCTTGAGGCCATTCGCTCTCATCCTGTCCCTATTCAAGAATGTGAACAGTACATCACTGACAAGCCTCAATTGTTTGCACCTTAATTTCTGACAAAATGAAAAACTCTTCCCAACCATTCAAGCCATAGAACCATTTTATTTAACCTAGTCTCTTCAGAACCACTTTCCTTGAAATAAATAACTATAAAAGACACTGCCAGAACCACCAAAGGCCACCACAGCAAACCTACATCTTCAAATCTCAGTGAGAGGCTTTTCATTTCATCTTGAAATGAAAAAGAAGAAGCAAATAGTTTTTACCTGATTCTTTGAGTCCTTAAATCTTCTCTTTGGTAAACTCTGCTAAAAAATTTCAAAAGCAACGTACGAACCGGAAAGAGAAGATTCCTTTGCTGCTATAGGGTATATACTGCTTTTATCAAGGGTTCTTTCGCCACTAGAAAGAAAAGATATAAAAATCTGAAGTAGTGCTTCTTAATTTTCGGATTTTAAACACACACACACAGAAGACCTGCAATCTCTGTCTGCAACTACCTACATTTAACTCCATAGGGAAGTACCAAAAAGTTTTAAAACAACTGCTGGGTAGACTTCTAAACCACTGAAACCGCACCTTCTTGTGTAACTCGTGAAAGAGCCATACACAAAAGAGCCACACAACACACAAGTGAAAACTTCAGAACTTCATAAAGACAAGGAAGTGCACAGGTTGTGAGGTAGCTGAGAATCAACAAGTTCCTGCCTTCCACAGCTACCTTCCACATCACAGAATCATACAACAGTTTGGGTTGGAAGGGACCTTAATGTCACCCAGTTCCAACAGCTCTGCCACGGGCAGGGACACCTTCCACTACGTCAGCTTGCTCAAAGCCTCATTCAACCTGGCCTTGAGGCATCCAAGACTTCTCTGGGCAACCTGTTCCAGTGCCTCGCCGCCCTCACAGAAAAAAAATTCTTCCTAATATCTAATCTAAATCTCCCCTCTTTCAGCTTAAAACCGTTACCCATTGTCCTATCACTGCACTCCCTGATAAACGGCCCCCCACTCAGGTTTCCCCTGGGCTGATGGAAGATCTCACCAGAGACTTCTCTTCTCTAGGCTCTATAATCACAAACCTCTTAGCTTGCCCTCACAGGGGAGGCACTCCAGCCCTCTGATCATCTTTGTGGCCCTCCTCTGGACTCACTCTAAAAGATCCATGCCCTTTCTGTGCCCAGGACTCCAGAACTGAACACAGCACTCCAGGTGAGGTCTCACAAGAGCAGAGTAGAGGAGCAGCATCACCTCCCTTGACCTGCTGGTTGTACTTATTTTGATGCAGCCCAGGATATGGTTGGCTTTCTGGGCTGCAAGTGCACATTGCAATGACGTTGAGCTGCCAATCCACCGACGGCCACAAGTCCTTCCCTTCAGGGCCACTCTCAATCCATTCTCTGCCCAGCCTCTATCTGTGATTGGGATTGCCCTGACCCCTGACCCGGGTACAGGAACTCATGTTTCCACTTTTCCAGTCAGTAGGAATCCTTTTACTCAAGTGCAGTAGCCTCGTTTACCTATGTTCCCCCAAACCTCACTATCACAGTACCTTCAATTCTTTTTCCCTGCCACACACACCAGCCTTACCAGCTCTCCATGTCTCGGAACCAGCTGACTCCAAAATCACATTTGCTAATTAACCAGAAAATACATACCTCAAGAAGACACTGGCATGCCAGTGCAAAGAGGACTGCTCAACTCCACTGCAACCTTTCCTCAGCTGAAGCTCTCAGCAGGTATAAAACAAGGTAGGAAAGTTCTGTCCTTTGCCATAAAGTTGGCTAAAACCAGCCAGCAAGCGCAGAAGTTATTACAGTAGACTGAGAAGCAGACCAAACATTTTCTTGGAAACTAGATTGAACCACTGAATGTAAAAATCAACAGAGCATGGAAAAATACCTGCATTGAGGGAAGACAAGCCTGGAGAGAATGGGGAAGCAGAGGAGGGAACATATTTTTTGATGAGAATCTTTATAGCATAGATTGAATATGTTCCCTCCTCTGCATTTTGCTAATTAAGACCAACTCCTGACTGGATCTGGAATAATAATAATCTGGAACAGATCCTGACTGGATCTGGAATAAAGATTCTCATCAAAAAACATGCTACAAAAAGGGCCTGAAATGGCATGGGCATACTCTAGAGTGGAGAGAACCATTTCCAAGTTGAAATCTAACATACTCGTCAACGGAAAAATAAATCAAATATCAGAATATCACTGCATCAGGAGCATCAACCTATTCAATTCACATGCTTTTCATGTGAAAATTTCTCGTGGACAAAATTTCTTGTGGACAGTTGTTTAAGAAATACTGTCCACGAGAAATTTTGTCCACGAGAAATTTTCACATGAAAATTTCTCACGGGCTTATTCTTAACATTACATCTTTATGAACTCTTGCTAACTAAACTAATATAAGAAATTAACAAGAAACCCTGAAAAGCAGGACTGTACAAGTATCACAATGCTATTATGGCATAAGATACAAGAGGTAGACTGTGGTTATATTTAATGTCTCATTTATTAGTTCTTTGGTTTTTCTGTCTAAACTTCCCCGCTTTGAATGCCTATTGTCTTCTGAAAAATGTTGTTTGTAACAGTTCGGGGGATGGCTGGGGCAGTGGACCCACTGCTGTGGATGATTCTTATTGAGGTGGATCCACTTCCATAGGCTCCTCACTGTCGTCAGGTGGATCGTCAGGTGGATCCACCTCCATTGGCTCCTCAGTGTCCTCTGGTGCGTGGTCATGCCCGGGCTTCACACCACGCCTCAACAGAGAGGCACGAGCATGGAGAGCACGGAGAGCACGTCTTGCTTGTCTTCTCCGGAGTCTTCTCTTCCTTAGCCTGGAGACACGCTTGGACTCCCCACCCTTTCCCTCTCCGACCTAAAGCCAATGCTCTCCGCTTCCAGGAGAAGTGCAGGGAGTGGCTGCTCCCTGGCACGGACACAGCGTTGGACTGCACGCTCTTCCCTTCCTGAGCTG
Source organism: Phaenicophaeus curvirostris (assembly GCF_032191515.1). Lineage (NCBI taxonomy): Eukaryota > Metazoa > Chordata > Aves > Cuculiformes > Cuculidae > Phaenicophaeus > Phaenicophaeus curvirostris. The sequence continues at coordinate 243,363 of NC_091426.1, forward strand.
AGCGGCCACTCTCCAACCAGCTCTGTTGGTTCCTTGGCAGGGAACTACGCTTGGGATCCATGTTGTTCCCTTCTGCACTTCTATCTAACGCTCTCCGTTTCAAAGGTGAGCAACCACTCCCCTGGCTGCTCCCTGGCATGGACACAGCACTGGACTCCACACTTTTCTTTTTGTGATCTAAAGCCAATGCTTTTTGCTTCAAAGGTGAGCAGCCACCCACCTGGCTGCTCTGGCTGTTCCCTGGTAGGGAACCACGCGTGGGATCCATGTTGTTCCCTTCTGCTCTCGTCCCTAATCTTGTCCACTTCAAAGATGAGCGGACACTTGCCTGGCTGCTCTAGCAGCTTTCAGACCTCAAATATTTGGTCTGAATATTTGGTGTAATTATTTAGGAAAAAGAGAAAAGTGGAGCTAAGATTTCCAGTAGTTCACAGTGTGATTATGCCATCTACTGCCACACTTCTGTATCACGTTTTAATTGTCTGCCCAAGTGACAAATACCTCCATGGGTAATACCTAGAGATAATTGTAGCAGACATGATGGCTTGGCATGAGAAAGTGCTGAATGCGTTAACAGTGGGCAGCTTTAAATGAGACACTGAACATCAATCAGTTGTCTTCTGTTCCTTTAATCCCAGCTTCCAGTGGCACAGTTCACAAATACTAACATGGAATTTGACAAAGAATATGTATCATTAATTTGCAATCTGATAAATTTAAAGGGCAAAACAACACAAAGCTTGGGAGCAGAAGTCACTGAAAATCAGAAGATAGATAGTTAGATAGATAGGTAGGTAGGTAGGTAGGTAGGTAGATAGATAGATAGATAGATGTCTTGTATTTTGTATAGTATAAGACATCATCAGCAGGGGAGAAAACCAGCTTGGTTGAACAGAGAGATCTTGAGTGATATCAAGAAGAGAAATGTTTATGGGCTCTGGAAGAGGGGACAGGCCTCTTGGGTGGACTACAGGAGGGAAGTGAGATTGTGTAGAGAAAAAGCCCTTCTGATTTTTTCTCTCAGCTCAGCTAGAAACCAGATTGGCAAAGTCTGTGAAAGATAACAAAAAAATCCTTCTATAAATTTATAAATCTATAAATAATAAAAGGAGGACTAGGGAGACCATACAGTCCCTATTGGACGCAGAAGGAACAACAGTGACAGGGGATGAGGAAAAGGCTGAGGTACTTAATGCCTTCTTTGCCTCAGTCTTTATCTGTAAAGAAAGTCGTTCCGCCTGTGTACAAGAGCTAGAGGAGCAAAATGAGGTTCCCATGATCCAAGAGGAGGTGGTCAGAGCCTTGCTAGCCCGACTAAACACCCACAAGTCTATGGGTCTGGATAGGATCCATCCAAGGGTATTGAAGGAGCTGGTGGATGTGCTGGCCAAAGCCCTTTCCATCATCTTCCAACAGTCCTGGAAGACTGGGGAAGTCCCACGGGACTGGAGGCTGATGTTGTGCCCATCTACAAGAAGGGTCGCAGGGAGGATCCAGGAAACTCCAGGCCTGTCAGTCTGACCTCAGTGCCAGGGAAAGTCATGGAGCAGGTGATCTTGAGTGCTCTCATGAAGCACATGCAAGAGAACCGGGTGATCAGGCCCAGTCAACATGGGTTCACAAAAGGCAGGTCTTGCCAAACTAACCTGATCGCCTTCTATGACAAAGTGACTCGGCTGCTGGATGAGGGAAGGGCTTTGGATGGATCTTCCTGGACTTCAGTAAAGCCTTTGACACAGTTTCTCACAGCATTCTGCTTGAGAAACTGTCACCTCTGGCCTGGACAGGCGCACACTCTGCTGGATGGAAAACTGGTTGGCTGGAGGGCCCAGAGAGTGTTGGGAAATGGTGTGAAATCCAGCTGGAGGCCAGTTCCAAGTGGTGTCCCCAGGGCTCAGTGCTGGGTCCAGGCCTGTTCAATGTCTTTATCAACGACCTAGATGAAGGCATCGAGTGCACCCTTAGCAAGTTTGCAGATGACACTAAGCTGGGTGGAATTGTGGATCTGCTGGAGGGTCGGGAGGTTCTGCAAAGGGATCTGAACAGGCTGGACCGCTGGGCAGAGTCCGATGGCATGAGGTTTAACAAGGCCAAATGCCGGGTCCTGCACTTGGGGCACAACAACCGTGTGCAGCTACAGAATAAGAGAAGTCTGGCTGGAAAGCTGCCTGGAGGAGAAGGACCTGGGGGTGTTGGTTGACAGCTGACTGAACATGAGCCAGCAGTGGCCCAGGTGGCCAAGAAGGCCAGTGGCATCTTGGCTTGGATCAGAAATGGTGTGGCCAGCAGGTCCAGGGTTCTTCTCCTTCTGTACTCGGCACTGGTGAGACCGCTCCTCGAATCCTGTGTTCAGTTCTGGGCCCCTCACCACAAGAAGGATGTTGAGGCTCTGCAGTGAGTCCAGAGAAGAGCAACAAAGCTGGTGAGGGGGCAGGAGAACAGACTTATGAGGAGTGGTTGAGAGAGCTGGGGGTGTTTAGCCTGGAGAAGAGGAGGCTGAGGGGTGACCTCATTGCTCTCTCTAACTACCTGAAAGGAGGTTGTAGAGAGGAGGGTGCTGGCGTCTACTCCCAAGTGCCGTGGGACAGGACAAGAGGGAATGGCCTCAAGCTCCGCCAGGGGAGATTTAGGCTGGACATATAGGAAAAAATTTTTCACAGAGAGGGTCATTGGGCCCTGGAACAGGCTGCCCAGGGAGGGGGTTGAGTCACCTTCCCTGGAGGCGTTTAAGGCACTGGTGGATGAGGTGCTAAGGGTCATGGTTTAGTGTTTGATAGGAATGGTTGGACTCAATGATGCGGTGGGTCTCTTCCAACCTGGTTATTCTATGATTCTATGATACTATGATTCTAATTTTCGTCTAAACTTATATATTACACGTGGTAGTGGTGACGTGGAGACAGGGGTGCCCCTGGCGGCTGGGGGCAGCCCGTTGCGATGGATCTTGGGCACACCCACGGTCACCCACGGTCACCATGGAGCCATTGTGATGTCACCGCTCGGTTGCCCAGGTAACGCGCTGATGTCACAAAGGGCCTCGCCCTGGCACCCCTATAAAAGCGAGGGGGAGGCCACAGAGCTCCAACAGCCCGGTGGCAAACACTCGGCCAGACTCGGCATGGCCCGGTACCGGCGCAGCACATCTCGCAGCCGCAGCCGGTCCCGCCGCCAACGCAGGCCGTCCCGCCGCCAGCGCAGCCCAAGGCGCCTCCAGGGTCATCCTCAACAGCGCCAGAATGTGAGGAGGCGCCGGCCGACTGGGGCAACCAGATCCCAGGCTGGAGTGAACCGGCGCCGGCGGAGGACACGCACCCGTCGTCGCTGAGCTGACCCCAGCACTGGGTGTCTGTGGAAGCAGTGTCCTGGAGAATTACAGACACTGCAATACCACATGGCCATCAATAAAGTTGGAATGAGAGCATGAGAGTGCGTTTGTGTCCTTGTGTGGCGTCTGCATGTCCTTTGGTTTCCTACACCATGGATGGGTGTCTGTGTCTGTTGGGCGGTTGTGGCCTCTAGGTCGGCATCAGTGTCTGCTGGGGGAGAGCTGTCCCGGGGGTGGGAATCCACACCTGGTGGAGGGGGTGTGCTTCATGGGTGGGCTGTCCTGCGGGTGGGTGTCCATGTGTTCCTGGGGTGTATTCTATGATTCTAATATGAGAAACACTATATCATATGAGACAAGCTGTTGAGGAGTTTTGAGATCAAAATGGGCAGGGATATTTACATGTGCACAACCCAGCTTTTGCGCCTGAATAAAGCTAGCCTTGCAAAAGAATTAGTCACTGGAAAGGACACATTGTCTTTAAGGTTTCTCTCTGTATCATTAGAAAGTTGCTCTGTCTTGTACTTCGCTCTGTCTTGTACTTCTCTCATTTCTCACCGGAAGCTTTCCTCGGTGCTTTTTTCCAGAGTTTTCCAGAGTGCTCACATAGCCCTTTCTCATGGGAAAGCATAATAATGTGTGTGAACAATGATTACTGCTGAAGGAGAACTGACAAATCAGCTTGTAACGCCATGGCTTGCCTCTGCTAAAGAGAGGTATAAACGTGTTGTGAACTCTGAATAAAATGGCTTCACTAGATCATATTGGTCGTGTGGTGTCCATATCCTCTGCAATTGGTGAGCCCGACGTGATACTACGACAGATTGATTCGTATTGATTTGGAGACTGGAGCAGCTGAACGGACGGGACGCAGAGAGGCCGGCCGAAACCATCTTCGCTGCCCTGGTGAGAAGGCCAGAGACGGCATAGTTTAGATTACTTTACAGCGGAGCGTTCTGCCGATGTGATATTGGATCTCACTATAAAAAGGTGAGCGGTCGGGGAGGAGATGGGGTTGGACGATTACGAGAAATAATCATATTATAATCATATCATCCAGCTCTGCTGCTATGACAGGTGATAGACTCTGTGTTGTGTTTGAAGATGGTGTGACCCTTTTACCCTGGGAAGCATGGATCCTCCAAGCAGGTCCTTGCACATGACTCCAGCATTATTAATTACCAGTAAAATAAGTTCCTTTCCAGTGCAGCTGGAGCCCATGGCCCTGGCGGAGCCCACTGGCACACCTAAATGTAGGCTCTGTCTCCTGATTTCCATGAATGGCAAACTTTGGCAGTGGGTAACGGTAAAATATTTTTGAGCAGTCTGCAGAAAGTCCTTAAAAGTTTTATTAAGCATTATCTTTTAGTTTTACGCTTGACTGTAGGGAGTGCTGGGTGAGGTATTCACATGGCTTTTCCCATTAAAATCTCTTGAGGTGACAGGTCACATTTTCTTTTCACCTTTTTCTTCCTATATATCTTATACATCAGTGGGACATGTAACACCTGCAGACATTTCAGGCCAGCCTCTGCACAACTTTTTTTGCAACCTGATGTTGTAAAATAGGAGCTTTTGATGGATGCAATTACATCTTGGTTCCTTTTGAAGGGCTGTCCCAATTTTTTGCATTACTCATCCAGTAAAATGTGCGCCCCTTATTACTCTCTAGCATTAGAGGAACAAAACAAGGAATTGGTTCTCTTGGCAATTTTTTTCTGAAAACTTATTTCATGTGCATGTTTACAAGGGCAGGTGTCCATCCTGAGAACATACTTTACATGACAAAGATATTCTCAAAATTGCAACATTTAGGCATCAGAATAAAGTAAACCCGGAAATTTACAAATGATGTACAGCTGTAAGTGTCTTCTTCTTGCTTCTCTTATTTTGTTGAAATAGTGCCCAAACAACATGAAGATTCAATCATAGAATCATAGAATCACCAGGTTGGAAGAGACCCACCAGATAATTGAGTCCAACCATTCCCATCAATCACTAAACCATGTCCCTCAGCGCCTCGTCCACTCGTCCCTTAAACCCCTCCAGGGAAGGTGACTCAACCACCTCCCTGGGCAGCCTCTGCCAGTGCCCAATGAACCTTTCCGTGAAAAATTTTTTCCTAATGTTCAGCCTAAACCTCCTTTGGCGGAGCTTGAGGCCATTCGCTCTCATCCTGTCCCTATTCAAGAATGTGAACAGTACATCACTGACAAGCCTCAATTGTTTGCACCTTAATTTCTGACAAAATGAAAAACTCTTCCCAACCATTCAAGCCATAGAACCATTTTATTTAACCTAGTCTCTTCAGAACCACTTTCCTTGAAATAAATAACTATAAAAGACACTGCCAGAACCACCAAAGGCCACCACAGCAAACCTACATCTTCAAATCTCAGTGAGAGGCTTTTCATTTCATCTTGAAATGAAAAAGAAGAAGCAAATAGTTTTTACCTGATTCTTTGAGTCCTTAAATCTTCTCTTTGGTAAACTCTGCTAAAAAATTTCAAAAGCAACGTACGAACCGGAAAGAGAAGATTCCTTTGCTGCTATAGGGTATATACTGCTTTTATCAAGGGTTCTTTCGCCACTAGAAAGAAAAGATATAAAAATCTGAAGTAGTGCTTCTTAATTTTCGGATTTTAAACACACACACACAGAAGACCTGCAATCTCTGTCTGCAACTACCTACATTTAACTCCATAGGGAAGTACCAAAAAGTTTTAAAACAACTGCTGGGTAGACTTCTAAACCACTGAAACCGCACCTTCTTGTGTAACTCGTGAAAGAGCCATACACAAAAGAGCCACACAACACACAAGTGAAAACTTCAGAACTTCATAAAGACAAGGAAGTGCACAGGTTGTGAGGTAGCTGAGAATCAACAAGTTCCTGCCTTCCACAGCTACCTTCCACATCACAGAATCATACAACAGTTTGGGTTGGAAGGGACCTTAATGTCACCCAGTTCCAACAGCTCTGCCACGGGCAGGGACACCTTCCACTACGTCAGCTTGCTCAAAGCCTCATTCAACCTGGCCTTGAGGCATCCAAGACTTCTCTGGGCAACCTGTTCCAGTGCCTCGCCGCCCTCACAGAAAAAAAATTCTTCCTAATATCTAATCTAAATCTCCCCTCTTTCAGCTTAAAACCGTTACCCATTGTCCTATCACTGCACTCCCTGATAAACGGCCCCCCACTCAGGTTTCCCCTGGGCTGATGGAAGATCTCACCAGAGACTTCTCTTCTCTAGGCTCTATAATCACAAACCTCTTAGCTTGCCCTCACAGGGGAGGCACTCCAGCCCTCTGATCATCTTTGTGGCCCTCCTCTGGACTCACTCTAAAAGATCCATGCCCTTTCTGTGCCCAGGACTCCAGAACTGAACACAGCACTCCAGGTGAGGTCTCACAAGAGCAGAGTAGAGGAGCAGCATCACCTCCCTTGACCTGCTGGTTGTACTTATTTTGATGCAGCCCAGGATATGGTTGGCTTTCTGGGCTGCAAGTGCACATTGCAATGACGTTGAGCTGCCAATCCACCGACGGCCACAAGTCCTTCCCTTCAGGGCCACTCTCAATCCATTCTCTGCCCAGCCTCTATCTGTGATTGGGATTGCCCTGACCCCTGACCCGGGTACAGGAACTCATGTTTCCACTTTTCCAGTCAGTAGGAATCCTTTTACTCAAGTGCAGTAGCCTCGTTTACCTATGTTCCCCCAAACCTCACTATCACAGTACCTTCAATTCTTTTTCCCTGCCACACACACCAGCCTTACCAGCTCTCCATGTCTCGGAACCAGCTGACTCCAAAATCACATTTGCTAATTAACCAGAAAATACATACCTCAAGAAGACACTGGCATGCCAGTGCAAAGAGGACTGCTCAACTCCACTGCAACCTTTCCTCAGCTGAAGCTCTCAGCAGGTATAAAACAAGGTAGGAAAGTTCTGTCCTTTGCCATAAAGTTGGCTAAAACCAGCCAGCAAGCGCAGAAGTTATTACAGTAGACTGAGAAGCAGACCAAACATTTTCTTGGAAACTAGATTGAACCACTGAATGTAAAAATCAACAGAGCATGGAAAAATACCTGCATTGAGGGAAGACAAGCCTGGAGAGAATGGGGAAGCAGAGGAGGGAACATATTTTTTGATGAGAATCTTTATAGCATAGATTGAATATGTTCCCTCCTCTGCATTTTGCTAATTAAGACCAACTCCTGACTGGATCTGGAATAATAATAATCTGGAACAGATCCTGACTGGATCTGGAATAAAGATTCTCATCAAAAAACATGCTACAAAAAGGGCCTGAAATGGCATGGGCATACTCTAGAGTGGAGAGAACCATTTCCAAGTTGAAATCTAACATACTCGTCAACGGAAAAATAAATCAAATATCAGAATATCACTGCATCAGGAGCATCAACCTATTCAATTCACATGCTTTTCATGTGAAAATTTCTCGTGGACAAAATTTCTTGTGGACAGTTGTTTAAGAAATACTGTCCACGAGAAATTTTGTCCACGAGAAATTTTCACATGAAAATTTCTCACGGGCTTATTCTTAACATTACATCTTTATGAACTCTTGCTAACTAAACTAATATAAGAAATTAACAAGAAACCCTGAAAAGCAGGACTGTACAAGTATCACAATGCTATTATGGCATAAGATACAAGAGGTAGACTGTGGTTATATTTAATGTCTCATTTATTAGTTCTTTGGTTTTTCTGTCTAAACTTCCCCGCTTTGAATGCCTATTGTCTTCTGAAAAATGTTGTTTGTAACAGTTCGGGGGATGGCTGGGGCAGTGGACCCACTGCTGTGGATGATTCTTATTGAGGTGGATCCACTTCCATAGGCTCCTCACTGTCGTCAGGTGGATCGTCAGGTGGATCCACCTCCATTGGCTCCTCAGTGTCCTCTGGTGCGTGGTCATGCCCGGGCTTCACACCACGCCTCAACAGAGAGGCACGAGCATGGAGAGCACGGAGAGCACGTCTTGCTTGTCTTCTCCGGAGTCTTCTCTTCCTTAGCCTGGAGACACGCTTGGACTCCCCACCCTTTCCCTCTCCGACCTAAAGCCAATGCTCTCCGCTTCCAGGAGAAGTGCAGGGAGTGGCTGCTCCCTGGCACGGACACAGCGTTGGACTGCACGCTCTTCCCTTCCTGAGCTGAGCGGCCACTCTCCAACCAGCTCTGTTGGTTCCTTGGCAGGGAACTACGCTTGGGATCCATGTTGTTCCCTTCTGCACTTCTATCTAACGCTCTCCGTTTCAAAGGTGAGCAACCACTCCCCTGGCTGCTCCCTGGCATGGACACAGCACTGGACTCCACACTTTTCTTTTTGTGATCTAAAGCCAATGCTTTTTGCTTCAAAGGTGAGCAGCCACCCACCTGGCTGCTCTGGCTGTTCCCTGGTAGGGAACCACGCGTGGGATCCATGTTGTTCCCTTCTGCTCTCGTCCCTAATCTTGTCCACTTCAAAGATGAGCGGACACTTGCCTGGCTGCTCTAGCAGCTTTCAGACCTCAAATATTTGGTCTGAATATTTGGTGTAATTATTTAGGAAAAAGAGAAAAGTGGAGCTAAGATTTCCAGTAGTTCACAGTGTGATTATGCCATCTACTGCCACACTTCTGTATCACGTTTTAATTGTCTGCCCAAGTGACAAATACCTCCATGGGTAATACCTAGAGATAATTGTAGCAGACATGATGGCTTGGCATGAGAAAGTGCTGAATGCGTTAACAGTGGGCAGCTTTAAATGAGACACTGAACATCAATCAGTTGTCTTCTGTTCCTTTAATCCCAGCTTCCAGTGGCACAGTTCACAAATACTAACATGGAATTTGACAAAGAATATGTATCATTAATTTGCAATCTGATAAATTTAAAGGGCAAAACAACACAAAGCTTGGGAGCAGAAGTCACTGAAAATCAGAAGATAGATAGTTAGATAGATAGGTAGGTAGGTAGGTAGGTAGGTAGATAGATAGATAGATAGATGTCTTGTATTTTGTATAGTATAAGACATCATCAGCAGGGGAGAAAACCAGCTTGGTTGAACAGAGAGATCTTGAGTGATATCAAGAAGAGAAATGTTTATGGGCTCTGGAAGAGGGGACAGGCCTCTTGGGTGGACTACAGGAGGGAAGTGAGATTGTGTAGAGAAAAAGCCCTTCTGATTTTTTCTCTCAGCTCAGCTAGAAACCAGATTGGCAAAGTCTGTGAAAGATAACAAAAAAATCCTTCTATAAATTTATAAATCTATAAATAATAAAAGGAGGACTAGGGAGACCATACAGTCCCTATTGGACGCAGAAGGAACAACAGTGACAGGGGATGAGGAAAAGGCTGAGGTACTTAATGCCTTCTTTGCCTCAGTCTTTATCTGTAAAGAAAGTCGTTCCGCCTGTGTACAAGAGCTAGAGGAGCAAAATGAGGTTCCCATGATCCAAGAGGAGGTGGTCAGAGCCTTGCTAGCCCGACTAAACACCCACAAGTCTATGGGTCTGGATAGGATCCATCCAAGGGTATTGAAGGAGCTGGTGGATGTGCTGGCCAAAGCCCTTTCCATCATCTTCCAACAGTCCTGGAAGACTGGGGAAGTCCCACGGGACTGGAGGCTGATGTTGTGCCCATCTACAAGAAGGGTCGCAGGGAGGATCCAGGAAACTCCAGGCCTGTCAGTCTGACCTCAGTGCCAGGGAAAGTCATGGAGCAGGTGATCTTGAGTGCTCTCATGAAGCACATGCAAGAGAACCGGGTGATCAGGCCCAGTCAACATGGGTTCACAAAAGGCAGGTCTTGCCAAACTAACCTGATCGCCTTCTATGACAAAGTGACTCGGCTGCTGGATGAGGGAAGGGCTTTGGATGGATCTTCCTGGACTTCAGTAAAGCCTTTGACACAGTTTCTCACAGCATTCTGCTTGAGAAACTGTCACCTCTGGCCTGGACAGGCGCACACTCTGCTGGATGGAAAACTGGTTGGCTGGAGGGCCCAGAGAGTGTTGGGAAATGGTGTGAAATCCAGCTGGAGGCCAGTTCCAAGTGGTGTCCCCAGGGCTCAGTGCTGGGTCCAGGCCTGTTCAATGTCTTTATCAACGACCTAGATGAAGGCATCGAGTGCACCCTTAGCAAGTTTGCAGATGACACTAAGCTGGGTGGAATTGTGGATCTGCTGGAGGGTCGGGAGGTTCTGCAAAGGGATCTGAACAGGCTGGACCGCTGGGCAGAGTCCGATGGCATGAGGTTTAACAAGGCCAAATGCCGGGTCCTGCACTTGGGGCACAACAACCCTGTGCAGCTACAGAATAAGAGAAGTCTGGCTGGAAAGCTGCCTGGAGGAGAAGGACCTGGGGGTGTTGGTTGACAGCTGACTGAACATGAGCCAGCAGTGGCCCAGGTGGCCAAGAAGGCCAGTGGCATCTTGGCTTGGATCAGAAATGGTGTGGCCAGCAGGTCCAGGGTTCTTCTCCTTCTGTACTCGGCACTGGTGAGACCGCTCCTCGAATCCTGTGTTCAGTTCTGGGCCCCTCACCACAAGAAGGATGTTGAGGTTCTGCAGTGAGTCCAGAGAAGAGCAACAAAGCTGGTGAGGGGGCAGGAGAACAGACTTATGAGGAGTGGTTGAGAGAGCTGGGGGTGTTTAGCCTGGAGAAGAGGAGGCTGAGGGGTGACCTCATTGCTCTCTCTAACTACCTGAAAGGAGGTTGTAGAGAGGAGGGTGCTGGCGTCTACTCCCAAGTGCCGTGGGACAGGACAAGAGGGAATGGCCTCAAGCTCCGCCAGGGGAGATTTAGGCTGGACATATAGGAAAAAATTTTTCACAGAGAGGGTCATTGGGCCCTGGAACAGGCTGCCCAGGGAGGGGGTTGAGTCACCTTCCCTGGAGGTGTTTAAGGCACTGGTGGATGAGGTGCTAAGGGTCATGGTTTAGTGTTTGATAGGAATGGTTGGACTCAATGATGCGGTGGGTCTCTTCCAACCTGGTTATTCTATGATTCTATGATACTATGATTCTAATTTTCGTCTAAACTTATATATTACACGTGGTAGTGGTGACGTGGAGCCAGGGGTGCCCCTGGGGGCTGGGGGCAGCCCGTTGCGATGGATCTTGGGCACACCCACGGTCACCCACGGTCACCATGGAGCCATTGTGATGTCACCGCTCGGTTGCCCAGGTAACGCGCTGATGTCACCAAGGGCCTCGCCCTGGCACCCCTATAAAAGCGAGGGGGAGGCCACAGAGCTCCAACAGCCCGGTGGCAAACACTCGGCCAGACTCGGCATGGCCCGGTACCGGCGCAGCACATCTCGCAGCCGCAGCCGGTCCCGCCGCCAACGCAGGCCGTCCCGCCGCCAGCGCAGCCCAAGGCGCCTCCAGGGTCATCCTCAACAGCGCCAGAATGTGAGGAGGCGCCGGCCGACTGGGGCAACCAGATCCCAGGCTGGAGTGAACCGGCGCCGGCGGAGGACACGCACCCGTCGTCGCTGAGCTGACCCCAGCACTGGGTGTCTGTGGAAGCAGTGTCCTGGAGAATTACAGACACTGCAATACCACATGGCCATCAATAAAGTTGGAATGAGAGCATGAGAGTGCGTTTGTGTCCTTGTGTGGCGTCTGCATGTCCTTTGGTTTCCTACACCATGGATGGGTGTCTGTGTCTGTTGGGGGGTTGTGGCCTCTAGGTGGGCATCAGTGTCTGCTGGGGGAGAGCTGTCCCGGGGGTGGGAATCCACACCTGGTGGAGGGGGTGTGCTTCATGGGTGGGCTGTCCTGCGGGTGGGTGTCCATGTGTTCCTGGGGTGTATTCTATGATTCTAATATGAGAAACACTATATCATATGAGACAAGCTGTTGAGGAGTTTTGAGATCAAAATGGGCAGGGATATTTACATGTGCACAACCCAGCTTTTGCGCCTGAATAAAGCTAGCCTTGCAAAAGAATTAGTCACTGGAAAGGACACATTGTCTTTAAGGTTTCTCTCTGTATCATTAGAAAGTTGCTCTGTCTTGTACTTCGCTCTGTCTTGTACTTCTCTCATTTCTCACCGGAAGCTTTCCTCGGTGCTTTTTTCCAGAGTTTTCCAGAGTGCTCACATAGCCCTTTCTCATGGGAAAGCATAATAATGTGTGTGAACAATGATTACTGCTGAAGGAGAACTGACAAATCAGCTTGTAACGCCATGGCTTGCCTCTGCTAAAGAGAGGTATAAACGTGTTGTGAACTCTGAATAAAATGGCTTCACTAGATCATATTGGTCGTGTGGTGTCCATATCCTCTGCAATTGGTGAGCCCGACGTGATACTACGACAGATTGATTCGTATTGATTTGGAGACTGGAGCAGCTGAACGGACGGGACGCAGAGAGGCCGGCCGAAACCATCTTCGCTGCCCTGGTGAGAAGGCCAGAGACGGCATAGTTTAGATTACTTTACAGCGGAGCGTTCTGCCGATGTGATATTGGATCTCACTATAAAAAGGTGAGCGGTCGGGGAGGAGATGGGGTTGGACGATTACGAGAAATAATCATATTATAATCATATCATCCAGCTCTGCTGCTATGACAGGTGATAGACTCTGTGTTGTGTTTGAAGATGGTGTGACCCTTTTACCCTGGGAAGCATGGATCCTCCAAGCAGGTCCTTGCACATGACTCCAGCATTATTAATTACCAGTAAAATAAGTTCCTTTCCAGTGCAGCTGGAGCCCATGGCCCTGGCGGAGCCCACTGGCACACCTAAATGTAGGCTCTGTCTCCTGATTTCCATGAATGGCAAACTTTGGCAGTGGGTAACGGTAAAATATTTTTGAGCAGTCTGCAGAAAGTCCTTAAAAGTTTTATTAAGCATTATCTTTTAGTTTTACGCTTGACTGTAGGGAGTGCTGGGTGAGGTATTCACATGGCTTTTCCCATTAAAATCTCTTGAGGTGACAGGTCACATTTTCTTTTCACCTTTTTCTTCCTATATATCTTATACATCAGTGGGACATGTAACACCTGCAGACATTTCAGGCCAGCCTCTGCACAAGTTTTTTTGCAACCTGATGTTGTAAAATAGGAGCTTTTGATGGATGCAATTACATCTTGGTTCCTTTTGAAGGGCTGTCCCAATTTTTTGCATTACTCATCCAGTAAAATGTGCGCCCCTTATTACTCTCTAGCATTAGAGGAACAAAACAAGGAATTGGTTCTCTTGGCAATTTTTTTCTGAAAACTTATTTCATGTGCATGTTTACAAGGGCAGGTGTCCATCCTGAGAACATACTTGAAATGACAAAGATATTCTCAAAATTGCAACATTTAGGCATCAGAATAAAGTAAACCCGGAAATTTACAAATGATGTACAGCTGTAAGTGTCTTCTTCTTGCTTCTCTTATTTTGTTGAAATAGTGCCCAAACAACATGAAGATTCAATCATAGAATCATAGAATCACCAGGTTGGAAGAGACCCACCAGATAATTGAGTCCAACCATTCCCATCAATCACTAAACCATGTCCCTCAGCGCCTCGTCCACTCGTCCCTTAAACCCCTCCAGGGAAGGTGACTCAACCACCTCCCTGGGCAGCCTCTGCCAGTGCCCAATGAACCTTTCCGTGAAAAATTTTTTCCTAATGTTCAGCCTAAACCTCCTTTGGCGGAGCTTGAGGCCATTCGCTCTCATCCTGTCCCTATTCAAGAATGTGAACAGTACATCACTGACAAGCCTCAATTGTTTGCACCTTAATTTCTGACAAAATGAAAAACTCTTCCCAACCATTCAAGCCATAGAACCATTTTATTTAACCTAGTCTCTTCAGAACCACTTTCCTTGAAATAAATAACTATAAAAGACACTGCCAGAACCACCAAAGGCCACCACAGCAAACCTACATCTTCAAATCTCAGTGACAGGCTTTTCATTTCATCTGGAAATGAAAAAGAATAAGCAAATAGTTTTTACCTGATTCTTTGAGTCCTTAAATCTTCTCTTTGGTAAACTCTGCTAAAAAATTTCAAAAGCAACGTACGAACCGGAAAGAGAAGATTCCTTTGCTGCTATAGGGTATATACTGCTTTTATCAAGGGTTCTTTCGCCACTAGAAAGAAAACATATAAAAATCTGAAGTAGTGCTTCTTAATTTTCGGATTTTAAACACACACACACAGAAGACCTGCAATCTCTGTCTGCAACTACCTACATTTAACTCCATAGGGAAGTACCAAAAAGTTTTAAAACAACTGCTGGGTAGACTTCTAAACCACTGAAACCGCACCTTCTTGTGTAACTCGTGAAAGAGCCATACACAAAAGAGCCACACAACACACAAGTGAAAACTTCAGAACTTCATAAAGACAAGGAAGTGCACAGGTTGTGAGGTAGCTGAGAATCAACAAGTTCCTGCCTTCCACAGCTACCTTCCACATCACAGAATCATACAACAGTTTGGGTTGGAAGGGACCTTAATGTCACCCAGTTCCAACAGCTCTGCCACGGGCAGGGACACCTTCCACTACGTCAGCTTGCTCAAAGCCTCATTCAACCTGGCCTTGAGGCATCCAAGACTTCTCTGGGCAACCTGTTCCAGTGCCTCGCCGCCCTCACAGAAAAAAAATTCTTCCTAATATCTAATCTAAATCTCCCCTCTTTCAGCTTAAAACCGTTACCCATTGTCCTATCACTGCACTCCCTGATAAACGGCCCCCCACTCAGGTTTCCCCTGGGCTGATGGAAGATCTCACCAGAGACTTCTCTTCTCTAGGCTCTATAATCACAAACCTCTTAGCTTGCCCTCACAGGGGAGGCACTCCAGCCCTCTGATCATCTTTGTGGCCCTCCTCTGGACTCACTCTAAAAGATCCATGCCCTTTCTGTGCCCAGGACTCCAGAACTGAACACAGCACTCCAGGTGAGGTCTCACAAGAGCAGAGTAGAGGAGCAGCATCACCTCCCTTGACCTGCTGGTTGTACTTATTTTGATGCAGCCCAGGATATGGTTGGCTTTCTGGGCTGCAAGTGCACATTGCAATGACGTTGAGCTGCCAATCCACCGACGGCCACAAGTCCTTCCCTTCAGGGCCACTCTCAATCCATTCTCTGCCCAGCCTCTATCTGTGATTGGGATTGCCCTGACCCCTGACCCGGGTACAGGAACTCATGTTTCCACTTTTCCAGTCAGTAGGAATCCTTTTACTCAAGTGCAGTAGCCTCGTTTACCTATGTTCCCCCAAACCTCACTATCACAGTACCTTCAATTCTTTTTCCCTGCCACACACACCAGCCTTACCAGCTCTCCATGTCTCGGAACCAGCTGACTCCAAAATCACATTTGCTAATTAACCAGAAAATACATACCTCAAGAAGACACTGGCATGCCAGTGCAAAGAGGACTGCTCAACTCCACTGCAACCTTTCCTCAGCTGAAGCTCTCAGCAGGTATAAAACAAGGTAGGAAAGTTCTGTCCTTTGCCATAAAGTTGGCTAAAACCAGCCAGCAAGCGCAGAAGTTATTACAGTAGACTGAGAAGCAGACCAAACATTTTCTTGGAAACTAGATTGAACCACTGAATGTAAAAATCAACAGAGCATGGAAAAATACCTGCATTGAGGGAAGACAAGCCTGGAGAGAATGGGGAAGCAGAGGAGGGAACATATTTTTTGATGAGAATCTTTATAGCATAGATTGAATATGTTCCCTCCTCTGCATTTTGCTAATTAAGACCAACTCCTGACTGGATCTGGAATAATAATAATCTGGAACAGATCCTGACTGGATCTGGAATAAAGATTCTCATCAAAAAACATGCTACAAAAAGGGCCTGAAATGGCATGGGCATACTCTAGAGTGGAGAGAACCATTTCCAAGTTGAAATCTAACATACTTGTCAACGGAAAAATAAATCAAATATCAGAATATCACTGCATCAGGAGCATCAACCTATTCAATTCACATGCTTTTCATGTGAAAATTTCTCGTGGACAAAATTTCTTGTGGACAGTTGTTTAAGAAATACTGTCCACGAGAAATTTTGTCCACGAGAAATTTTCACATGAAAATTTCTCACGGGCTTATTCTTAACATTACATCTTTATGAACTCTTGCTAACTAAACTAATATAAGAAATTAACAAGAAACCCTGAAAAGCAGGACTGTACAAGTATCACAATGCTATTATGGCATAAGATACAAGAGGTAGACTGTGGTTATATTTAATGTCTCATTTATTAGTTCTTTGGTTTTTCTGTCTAAACTTCCCCGCTTTGAATGCCTATTGTCTTCTGAAAAATGTTGTTTGTAACAGTTCGGGGGATGGCTGGGGCAGTGGACCCACTGCTGTGGATGATTCTTATTGAGGTGGATCCACTTCCATAGGCTCCTCACTGTCGTCAGGTGGATCGTCAGGTGGATCCACCTCCATTGGCTCCTCAGTGTCCTCTGGTGCGTGGTCATGCCCGGGCTTCACACCACGCCTCAACAGAGAGGCACGAGCATGGAGAGCATGGAGAGCACGTCTTGCTTGTCTTCTCCGGAGTCTTCTCTTCCTTAGCCTGGAGACACGCTTGGACTCCCCACCCTTTCCCTCTCCGACCTAAAGCCAATGCTCTCCGCTTCCAGGAGAAGTGCAGGGAGTGGCTGCTCCCTGGCACGGACACAGCGTTGGACTGCACGCTCTTCCCTTCCTGAGCTGAGCGGCCACTCTCCAACCAGCTCTGTTGGTTCCTTGGCAGGGAACTACGCTTGGGATCCATGTTGTTCCCTTCTGCACTTCTATCTAACGCTCTCCGTTTCAAAGGTGAGCAACCACTCCCCTGGCTGCTCCCTGGCATGGACACAGCACTGGACTCCACACTTTTCTTTTTGTGATCTAAAGCCAATGCTTTTTGCTTCAAAGGTGAGCAGCCACCCATCTGGCTGCTCTGGCTGTTCCCTCGTAGGGAACCACGCGTGGGATCCATGTTGTTCCCTTCTGCTCTCGTCCCTAATCTTGTCCACTTCAAAGATGAGCGGACACTTGCCTGGCTGCTCTAGCAGCTTTCAGACCTCAAATATTTGGTCTGAATATTTGGTGTAATTATTTAGGAAAAAGAGAAAAGTGGAGCTAAGATTTCCAGTAGTTCACAGTGTGATTATGCCATCTACTGCCACACTTCTGTATCACGTTTTAATTGTCTGCCCAAGTGACAAATACCTCCATGGGTAATACCTAGAGATAATTGTAGCAGACATGATGGCTTGGCATGAGAAAGTGCTGAATGCGTTAACAGTGGGCAGCTTTAAATGAGACACTGAACATCAATCAGTTGTCTTCTGTTCCTTTAATCCCAGCTTCCAGTGGCACAGTTCACAAATACTAACATGGAATTTGACAAAGAATATGTATCATTAATTTGCAATCTGATAAATTTAAAGGGCAAAACAACACAAAGCTTGGGAGCAGAAGTCACTGAAAATAAGAAGATAGATATATAGATAGATAGATAGATAGATAGATAGATAGATAGATGATAGATAGATAGATAGATAGATAGATAGATAGATAGATAGATAGATAGATAGATAGATAGATAGATGTCTTGTATTTTGTATAGTATAAGACATCATCAGCAGGGGAGAAAACCAGCTTGGTTGAACAGAGAGATCTTGAGTGATATCAAGAAGAGAAATGTTTATGGGCTCTGGAAGAGGGGACAGGCCTCTTGGGTGGACTACAGGAGGGAAGTGAGATTGTGTAGAGAAAAAGCCCTTCTGATTTTTTCTCTCAGCTCAGCTAGAAACCAGATTGGCAAAGTCTGTGAAAGATAACAAAAAAATCCTTCTATAAATTTATAAATCTATAAATAATAAAAGGAGGACTAGGGAGACCATACAGTCCCTATTGGACGCAGAAGGAACAACAGTGACAGGGGATGAGGAAAAGGCTGAGGTACTTAATGCCTTCTTTGCCTCAGTCTTTATCTGTAAAGAAAGTCGTTCCGCCTGTGTACAAGAGCTAGAGGAGCAAAATGAGGCTCCCATGATCCAAGAGGAGGTGGTCAGAGCCTTGCTAGCCCGACTAAACACCCACAAGTCTATGGGTCTGGATAGGATCCATCCAAGGGTATTGAAGGAGCTGGTGGATGTGCTGGCCAAAGCCCTTTCCATCATCTTCCAACAGTCCTGGAAGACTGGGGAAGTCCCACGGGACTGGAGGCTGATGTTGTGCCCATCTACAAGAAGGGTCGCAGGGAGGATCCAGGAAACTCCAGGCCTGTCAGTCTGACCTCAGTGCCAGGGAAAGTCATGGAGCAGGTGATCTTGAGTGCTCTCATGAAGCACATGCAAGAGAACCGGGTGATCAGGCCCAGTCAACATGGGTTCACAAAAGGCAGGTCTTGCCAAACTAACCTGATCGCCTTCTATGACAAAGTGACTCGGCTGCTGGATGAGGGAAGGGCTTTGGATGGATCTTCCTGGACTTCAGTAAAGCCTTTGACACAGTTTCTCACAGCATTCTGCTTGAGAAACTGTCACCTCTGGCCTGGACAGGCGCACACTCTGCTGGATGGAAAACTGGTTGGCTGGAGGGCCCAGAGAGTGTTGGGAAATGGTGTGAAATCCAGCTGGAGGCCAGTTCCAAGTGGTGTCCCCAGGGCTCAGTGCTGGGTCCAGGCCTGTTCAATGTCTTTATCAACGACCTAGATGAAGGCATCGAGTGCACCCTTAGCAAGTTTGCAGATGACACTAAGCTGGGTGGAATTGTGGATCTGCTGGAGGGTCGGGAGGTTCTGCAAAGGGATCTGAACAGGCTGGACCGCTGGGCAGAGTCCGATGGCATGAGGTTTAACAAGGCCAAATGCCGGGTCCTGCACTTGGGGCACAACAACCGTGTGCAGCTACAGAATAAGAGAAGTCTGGCTGGAAAGCTGCCTGGAGGAGAAGGACCTGGGGGTGTTGGTTGACAGCTGACTGAACATGAGCCAGCAGTGGCCCAGGTGGCCAAGAAGGCCAGTGGCATCTTGGCTTGGATCAGAAATGGTGTGGCCAGCAGGTCCAGGGTTCTTCTCCTTCTGTACTCGGCACTGGTGAGACCGCTCCTCGAATCCTGTGTTCAGTTCTGGGCCCCTCACCACAAGAAGGATGTTGAGGCTCTGCAGTGAGTCCAGAGAAGAGCAACAAAGCTGGTGAGGGGGCAGGAGAACAGACTTATGAGGAGTGGTTGAGAGAGCTGGGGGTGTTTAGCCTGGAGAAGAGGAGGCTGAGGGGTGACCTCATTGCTCTCTCTAACTACCTGAAAGGAGGTTGTAGAGAGGAGGGTGCTGGCGTCTACTCCCAAGTGCCGTGGGACAGGACAAGAGGGAATGGCCTCAAGCTCCGCCAGGGGAGATTTAGGCTGGACATATAGGAAAAAATTTTTCACAGAGAGGGTCATTGGGCCCTGGAACAGGCTGCCCAGGGAGGGGGTTGAGTCACCTTCCCTGGAGGCGTTTAAGGCACTGGTGGATGAGGTGCTAAGGGTCATGGTTTAGTGTTTGATAGGAATGGTTGGACTCAATGATGCGGTGGGTCTCTTCCAACCTGGTTATTCTATGATTCTATGATACTATGATTCTAATTTTCGTCTAAACTTATATATTACACGTGGTAGTGGTGACGTGGAGCCAGGGGTGCCCCTGGCGGCTGGGGGCAGCCCGTTGCGATGGATCTTGGGCACACCCACGGTCACCCACGGTCACCATGGAGCCATTGTGATGTCACCGCTCGGTTGCCCAGGTAACGCGCTGATGTCACAAAGGGCCTCGCCCTGGCACCCCTATAAAAGCGAGGGGGAGGCCACAGAGCTCCAACAGCCCGGTGGCAAACACTCGGCCAGACTCGGCATGGCCCGGTACCGGCGCAGCACATCTCGCAGCCGCAGCCGGTCCCGCCGCCAACGCAGGCCGTCCCGCCGCCAGCGCAGCCCAAGGCGCCTCCAGGGTCATCCTCAACAGCGCCAGAATGTGAGGAGGCGCCGGCCGACTGGGGCAACCAGATCCCAGGCTGGAGTGAACCGGCGCCGGCGGAGGACACGCACCCGTCGTCGCTGAGCTGACCCCAGCACTGGGTGTCTGTGGAAGCAGTGTCCTGGAGAATTACAGACACTGCAATACCACATGGCCATCAATAAAGTTGGAATGAGAGCATGAGAGTGCGTTTGTGTCCTTGTGTGGCGTCTGCATGTCCTTTGGTTTCCTACACCATGGATGGGTGTCTGTGTCTGTTGGGGGGTTGTGGCCTCTAGGTGGGCATCAGTGTCTGCTGGGGGAGAGCTGTCCCGGGGGTGGGAATCCACACCTGGTGGAGGGGGTGTGCTTCATGGGTGGGCTGTCCTGCGGGTGGGTGTCCATGTGTTCCTGGGGTGTATTCTATGATTCTAATATGAGAAACACTATATCATATGAGACAAGCTGTTGAGGAGTTTTGAGATCAAAATGGGCAGGGATATTTACATGTGCACAACCCAGCTTTTGCGCCTGAATAAAGCTAGCCTTGCAAAAGAATTAGTCACTGGAAAGGACACATTGTCTTTAAGGTTTCTCTCTGTATCATTAGAAAGTTGCTCTGTCTTGTACTTCGCTCTGTCTTGTACTTCTCTCATTTCTCACCGGAAGCTTTCCTCGGTGCTTTTTTCCAGAGTTTTCCAGAGTGCTCACATAGCCCTTTCTCATGGGAAAGCATAATAATGTGTGTGAACAATGATTACTGCTGAAGGAGAACTGACAAATCAGCTTGTAACGCCATGGCTTGCCTCTGCTAAAGAGAGGTATAAATGTGTTGTGAACTCTGAATAAAATGGCTTCACTAGATCATATTGGTCGTGTGGTGTCCACATCCTCTGCAATTGGTGAGCCCGACGTGATACTACGACAGATTGATTCGTATTGATTTGGAGACTGGAGCAGCTGAACGGACGGGACGCAGAGAGGCCGGCCGAAACCATCTTCGCTGCCCTGGTGAGAAGGCCAGAGACGGCATAGTTTAGATTACTTTACAGCGGAGCGTTCTGCCGATGTGATATTGGATCTCACTATAAAAAGGTGAGCGGTCGGGGAGGAGATGGGGTTGGACGATTACGAGAAATAATCATATTATAATCATATCATCCAGCTCTGCTGCTATGACAGGTGATAGACTCTGTGTTGTGTTTGAAGATGGTGTGACCCTTTTACCCTGGGAAGCATGGATCCTCCAAGCAGGTCCTTGCACATGACTCCAGCATTATTAATTACCAGTAAAATAAGTTCCTTTCCAGTGCAGCTGGAGCCCATGGCCCTGGCGGAGCCCACTGGCACACCTAAATGTAGGCTCTGTCTCCTGATTTCCATGAATGGCAAACTTTGGCAGTGGGTAACGGTAAAATATTTTTGAGCAGTCTGCAGAAAGTCCTTAAAAGTTTTATTAAGCATTATCTTTTAGTTTTACGCTTGACTGTAGGGAGTGCTGGGTGAGGTATTCACATGGCTTTTCCCATTAAAATCTCTTGAGGTGACAGGTCACATTTTCTTTTCACCTTTTTCTTCCTATATATCTTATACATCAGTGGGACATGTAACACCTGCAGACATTTCAGGCCAGCCTCTGCACAACTTTTTTTGCAACCTGATGTTGTAAAATAGGAGCTTTTGATGGATGCAATTACATCTTGGTTCCTTTTGAAGGGCTGTCCCAATTTTTTGCATTACTCATCCAGTAAAATGTGCGCCCCTTATTACTCTCTAGCATTAGAGGAACAAAACAAGGAATTGGTTCTCTTGGCAATTTTTTTCTGAAAACTTATTTCATGTGCATGTTTACAAGGGCAGGTGTCCATCCTGAGAACATACTTGAAATGACAAAGATATTCTCAAAATTGCAACATTTAGGCATCAGAATAAAGTAAACCCGGAAATTTACAAATGATGTACAGCTGTAAGTGTCTTCTTCTTGCTTCTCTTATTTTGTTGAAATAGTGCCCAAACAACATGAAGATTCAATCATAGAATCATAGAATCACCAGGTTGGAAGAGACCCACCAGATAATTGAGTCCAACCATTCCCATCAATCACTAAACCATGTCCCTCAGCGCCTCGTCCACTCGTCCCTTAAACCCCTCCAGGGAAGGTGACTCAACCACCTCCCTGGGCAGCCTCTGCCAGTGCCCAATGAACCTTTCCGTGAAAAATTTTTTCCTAATGTTCAGCCTAAACCTCCTTTGGCGGAGCTTGAGGCCATTCGCTCTCATCCTGTCCCTATTCAAGAATGTGAACAGTACATCACTGACAAGCCTCAATTGTTTGCACCTTAATTTCTGACAAAATGAAAAACTCTTCCCAACCATTCAAGCCATAGAACCATTTTATTTAACCTAGTCTCTTCAGAACCACTTTCCTTGAAATAAATAACTATAAAAGACACTGCCAGAACCACCAAAGGCCACCACAGCAAACCTACATCTTCAAATCTCAGTGACAGGCTTTTCATTTCATCTTGAAATGAAAAAGAATAAGCAAATAGTTTTTACCTGATTCTTTGAGTCCTTAAATCTTCTCTTTGGTAAACTCTGCTAAAAAATTTCAAAAGCAACGTACGAACCGGAAAGAGAAGATTCCTTTGCTGCTATAGGGTATATACTGCTTTTATCAAGGGTTCTTTCGCCACTAGAAAGAAAAGATATAAAAATCTGAAGTAGTGCTTCTTAATTTTCGGATTTTAAACACACACACACAGAAGACCTGCAATCTCTGTCTGCAACTACCTACATTTAACTCCATAGGGAAGTACCAAAAAGTTTTAAAACAACTGCTGGGTAGACTTCTAAACCACTGAAACCGCACCTTCTTGTGTAACTCGTGAAAGAGCCATACACAAAAGAGCCACACAACACACAAGTGAAAACTTCAGAACTTCATAAAGACAAGGAAGTGCACAGGTTGTGAGGTAGCTGAGAATCAACAAGTTCCTGCCTTCCACAGCTACCTTCCACATCACAGAATCATACAACAGTTTGGGTTGGAAGGGACCTTAATGTCACCCAGTTCCAACAGCTCTGCCACGGGCAGGGACACCTTCCACTACGTCAGCTTGCTCAAAGCCTCATTCAACCTGGCCTTGAGGCATCCAAGACTTCTCTGGGCAACCTGTTCCAGTGCCTCGCCGCCCTCACAGAAAAAAAATTCTTCCTAATATCTAATCTAAATCTCCCCTCTTTCAGCTTAAAACCGTTACCCATTGTCCTATCACTGCACTCCCTGATAAACGGCCCCCCACTCAGGTTTCCCCTGGGCTGATGGAAGATCTCACCAGAGACTTCTCTTCTCTAGGCTCTATAATCACAAACCTCTTAGCTTGCCCTCACAGGGGAGGCACTCCAGCCCTCTGATCATCTTTGTGGCCCTCCTCTGGACTCACTCTAAAAGATCCATGCCCTTTCTGTGCCCAGGACTCCAGAACTGAACACAGCACTCCAGGTGAGGTCTCACAAGAGCAGAGTAGAGGAGCAGCATCACCTCCCTTGACCTGCTGGTTGTACTTATTTTGATGCAGCCCAGGATATGGTTGGCTTTCTGGGCTGCAAGTGCACATTGCAATGACGTTGAGCTGCCAATCCACCGACGGCCACAAGTCCTTCCCTTCAGGGCCACTCTCAATCCATTCTCTGCCCAGCCTCTGTCTGTGATTGGGATTGCCCTGACCCCTGACCCGGGTACAGGACCTTATGTTTCCACTTTTCCAGTCAGTAGGAATCCTTTTACTCAAGTGCAGTAGCCTCGTTTACCTATGTTCCCCCAAACCTCACTATCACAGTACCTTCAATTCTTTTTCCCTGCCACACACACCAGCCTTACCAGCTCTCCATGTCTCGGAACCAGCTGACTCCAAAATCACATTTGCTAATTAACCAGAAAATACATACCTCAAGAAGACACTGGCATGCCAGTGCAAAGAGGACTGCTCAACTCCACTGCAACCTTTCCTCAGCTGAAGCTCTCAGCAGGTATAAAACAAGGTAGGAAAGTTCTGTCCTTTGCCATAAAGTTGGCTAAAACCAGCCAGCAAGCGCAGAAGTTATTACAGTAGACTGAGAAGCAGACCAAACATTTTCTTGGAAACTAGATTGAACCACTGAATGTAAAAATCAACAGAGCATGGAAAAATACCTGCATTGAGGGAAGACAAGCCTGGAGAGAATGGGGAAGCAGAGGAGGGAACATATTTTTTGATGAGAATCTTTATAGCGTAGATTGAATATGTTCCCTCCTCTGCATTTTACTAATTAAGACCAACTCCTGACTGGATCTGGAATAATAATAATCTGGAACAGATCCTGACTGGATCTGGAATAAAGATTCTCATCAAAAAACATGCTACAAAAAGGGCCTGAAATGGCATGGGCATACTCTAGAGTGGAGAGAACCATTTCCAAGTTGAAATCTAACATACTCGTCAACGGAAAAATAAATCAAATATCAGAATATCACTGCATCAGGAGCATCAACCTATTCAATTCACATGCTTTTCATGTGAAAATTTCTCGTGGACAAAATTTCTTGTGGACAGTTGTTTAAGAAATACTGTCCACGAGAAATTTTGTCCACGAGAAATTTTCACATGAAAATTTCTCACGGGCTTATTCTTAACATTACATCTTTATGAACTCTTGCTAACTAAACTAATATAAGAAATTAACAAGAAACCCTGAAAAGCAGGACTGTACAAGTATCACAATGCTATTATGGCATAAGATACAAGAGGTAGACTGTGGTTATATTTAATGTCTCATTTATTAGTTCTTTGGTTTTTCTGTCTAAACTTCCCCGCTTTGAATGCCTATTGTCTTCTGAAAAATGTTGTTTGTAACAGTTCGGGGGATGGCTGGGGCAGTGGACCCACTGCTGTGGATGATTCTTATTGAGGTGGATCCACTTCCATAGGCTCCTCACTGTCGTCAGGTGGATCGTCAGGTGGATCCACCTCCATTGGCTCCTCAGTGTCCTCTGGTGCGTGGTCATGCCCGGGCTTCACACCACGCCTCAACAGAGAGGCACGAGCATGGAGAGCATGGAGAGCACGTCTTGCTTGTCTTCTCCGGAGTCTTCTCTTCCTTAGCCTGGAGACACGCTTGGACTCCCCACCCTTTCCCTCTCCGACCTAAAGCCAATGCTCTCCGCTTCCAGGAGAAGTGCAGGGAGTGGCTGCTCCCTGGCACGGACACAGCGTTGGACTGCACGCTCTTCCCTTCCTGAGCTGAGCGGCCACTCTCCAACCAGCTCTGTTGGTTCCTTGGCAGGGAACTACGCTTGGGATCCATGTTGTTCCCTTCTGCACTTCTATCTAACGCTCTCCGTTTCAAAGGTGAGCAACCACTCCCCTGGCTGCTCCCTGGCATGGACACAGCACTGGACTCCACACTTTTCTTTTTGTGATCTAAAGCCAATGCTTTTTGCTTCAAAGGTGAGCAGCCACCCACCTGGCTGCTCTGGCTGTTCCCTGGTAGGGAACCACGCGTGGGATCCATGTTGTTCCCTTCTGCTCTCGTCCCTAATCTTGTCCACTTCAAAGATGAGCGGACACTTGCCTGGCTGCTCTAGCAGCTTTCAGACCTCAAATATTTGGTCTGAATATTTGGTGTAATTATTTAGGAAAAAGAGAAAAGTGGAGCTAAGATTTCCAGTAGTTCACAGTGTGATTATGCCATCTACTGCCACACTTCTGTATCACGTTTTAATTGTCTGCCCAAGTGACAAATACCTCCATGGGTAATACCTAGAGATAATTGTAGCAGACATGATGGCTTGGCATGAGAAAGTGCTGAATGCGTTAACAGTGGGCAGCTTTAAATGAGACACTGAACATCAATCAGTTGTCTTCTGTTCCTTTAATCCCAGCTTCCAGTGGCACAGTTCACAAATACTAACATGGAATTTGACAAAGAATATGTATCATTAATTTGCAATCTGATAAATTTAAAGGGCAAAACAACACAAAGCTTGGGAGCAGAAGTCACTGAAAATCAGAAGATAGATAGATAGACAGACAGATAGATAGATAGATAGATAGATAGATAGATAGATAGATAGATAGATGATAGATAGATAGATAGATAGATAGATAGATAGATAGATAGATAGATAGATAGATGTCTTGTATTTTGTATAGTATAAGACATCATCAGCAGGGGAGAAAACCAGCTTGGTTGAACAGAGAGATCTTGAGTGATATCAAGAAGAGAAATGTTTATGGGCTCTGGAAGAGGGGACAGGCCTCTTGGGTGGACTACAGGAGGGAAGTGAGATTGTGTAGAGAAAAAGCCCTTCTGATTTTTTCTCTCAGCTCAGCTAGAAACCAGATTGGCAAAGTCTGTGAAAGATAACAAAAAAATCCTTCTATAAATTTATAAATCTATAAATAATAAAAGGAGGACTAGGGAGACCATACAGTCCCTATTGGACGCAGAAGGAACAACAGTGACAGGGGATGAGGAAAAGGCTGAGGTACTTAATGCCTTCTTTGCCTCAGTCTTTATCTGTAAAGAAAGTCGTTCCGCCTGTGTACAAGAGCTAGAGGAGCAAAATGAGGTTCCCATGATCCAAGAGGAGGTGGTCAGAGCCTTGCTAGCCCGACTAAACACCCACAAGTCTATGGGTCTGGATAGGATCCATCCAAGGGTATTGAAGGAGCTGGTGGATGTGCTGGCCAAAGCCCTTTCCATCATCTTCCAACAGTCCTGGAAGACTGGGGAAGTCCCACGGGACTGGAGGCTGATGTTGTGCCCATCTACAAGAAGGGTCGCAGGGAGGATCCAGGAAACTCCAGGCCTGTCAGTCTGACCTCAGTGCCAGGGAAAGTCATGGAGCAGGTGATCTTGAGTGCTCTCATGAAGCACATGCAAGAGAACCGGGTGATCAGGCCCAGTCAACATGGGTTCACAAAAGGCAGGTCTTGCCAAACTAACCTGATCGCCTTCTATGACAAAGTGACTCGGCTGCTGGATGAGGGAAGGGCTTTGGATGGATCTTCCTGGACTTCAGTAAAGCCTTTGACACAGTTTCTCACAGCATTCTGCTTGAGAAACTGTCACCTCTGGCCTGGACAGGCGCACACTCTGCTGGATGGAAAACTGGTTGGCTGGAGGGCCCAGAGAGTGTTGGGAAATGGTGTGAAATCCAGCTGGAGGCCAGTTCCAAGTGGTGTCCCCAGGGCTCAGTGCTGGGTCCAGGCCTGTTCAATGTCTTTATCAACGACCTAGATGAAGGCATCGAGTGCACCCTTAGCAAGTTTGCAGATGACACTAAGCTGGGTGGAATTGTGGATCTGCTGGAGGGTCGGGAGGTTCTGCAAAGGGATCTGAACAGGCTGGACCGCTGGGCAGAGTCCGATGGCATGAGGTTTAACAAGGCCAAATGCCGGGTCCTGCACTTGGGGCACAACAACCGTGTGCAGCTACAGAATAAGAGAAGTCTGGCTGGAAAGCTGCCTGGAGGAGAAGGACCTGGGGGTGTTGGTTGACAGCTGACTGAACATGAGCCAGCAGTGGCCCAGGTGGCCAAGAAGGCCAGTGGCATCTTGGCTTGGATCAGAAATGGTGTGGCCAGCAGGTCCAGGGTTCTTCTCCTTCTGTACTCGGCACTGGTGAGACCGCTCCTCGAATCCTGTGTTCAGTTCTGGGCCCCTCACCACAAGAAGGATGTTGAGGCTCTGCAGTGAGTCCAGAGAAGAGCAACAAAGCTGGTGAGGGGGCAGGAGAACAGACTTATGAGGAGTGGTTGAGAGAGCTGGGGGTGTTTAGCCTGGAGAAGAGGAGGCTGAGGGGTGACCTCATTGCTCTCTCTAACTACCTGAAAGGAGGTTGTAGAGAGGAGGGTGCTGGCGTCTACTCCCAAGTGCCGTGGGACAGGACAAGAGGGAATGGCCTCAAGCTCCGCCAGGGGAGATTTAGGCTGGACATATAGGAAAAAATTTTTCACAGAGAGGGTCATTGGGCCCTGGAACAGGCTGCCCAGGGAGGGGGTTGAGTCACCTTCCCTGGAGGCGTTTAAGGCACTGGTGGATGAGGTGCTAAGGGTCATGGTTTAGTGTTTGATAGGAATGGTTGGACTCAATGATGCGGTGGGTCTCTTCCAACCTGGTTATTCTATGATTCTATGATACTATGATTCTAATTTTCGTCTAAACTTATATATTACACGTGGTAGTGGTGACGTGGAGCCAGGGGTGCCCCTGGCGGCTGGGGGCAGCCCGTTGCGATGGATCTTGGGCACACCCACGGTCACCCACGGTCACCATGGAGCCATTGTGATGTCACCGCTCGGTTGCCCAGGTAACGCGCTGATGTCACCAAGGGCCTCGCCCTGGCACCCCTATAAAAGCGAGGGGGAGGCCACAGAGCTCCAACAGCCCGGTGGCAAACACTCGGCCAGACTCGGCATGGCCCGGTACCGGCGCAGCACATCTCGCAGCCGCAGCCGGTCCCGCCGCCAACGCAGGCCGTCCCGCCGCCAGCGCAGCCCAAGGCGCCTCCAGGGTCATCCTCAACAGCGCCAGAATGTGAGGAGGCGCCGGCCGACTGGGGCAACCAGATCCCAGGCTGGAGTGAACCGGCGCCGGCGGAGGACACGCACCCGTCGTCGCTGAGCTGACCCCAGCACTGGGTGTCTGTGGAAGCAGTGTCCTGGAGAATTACAGACACTGCAATACCACATGGCCATCAATAAAGTTGGAATGAGAGCATGAGAGTGCGTTTGTGTCCTTGTGTGGCGTCTGCATGTCCTTTGGTTTCCTACACCATGGATGGGTGTCTGTGTCTGTTGGGGGGTTGTGGCCTCTAGGTGGGCATCAGTGTCTGCTGGGGGAGAGCTGTCCCGGGGGTGGGAATCCACACCTGGTGGAGGGGGTGTGCTTCATGGGTGGGCTGTCCTGCGGGTGGGTGTCCATGTGTTCCTGGGGTGTATTCTATGATTCTAATATGAGAAACACTATATCATATGAGACAAGCTGTTGAGGAGTTTTGAGATCAAAATGGGCAGGGATATTTACATGTGCACAACCCAGCTTTTGCGCCTGAATAAAGCTAGCCTTGCAAAAGAATTAGTCACTGGAAAGGACACATTGTCTTTAAGGTTTCTCTCTGTATCATTAGAAAGTTGCTCTGTCTTGTACTTCGCTCTGTCTTGTACTTCTCTCATTTCTCACCGGAAGCTTTCCTCGGTGCTTTTTTCCAGAGTTTTCCAGAGTGCTCACATAGCCCTTTCTCATGGGAAAGCATAATAATGTGTGTGAACAATGATTACTGCTGAAGGAGAACTGACAAATCAGCTTGTAACGCCATGGCTTGCCTCTGCTAAAGAGAGGTATAAACGTGTTGTGAACTCTGAATAAAATGGCTTCACTAGATCATATTGGTCGTGTGGTGTCCACATCCTCTGCAATTGGTGAGCCCGACGTGATACTACGACAGATTGATTCGTATTGATTTGGAGACTGGAGCAGCTGAACGGACGGGACGCAGAGAGGCCGGCCGAAACCATCTTCGCTGCCCTGGTGAGAAGGCCAGAGACGGCATAGTTTAGATTACTTTACAGCGGAGCGTTCTGCCGATGTGATATTGGATCTCACTATAAAAAGGTGAGCGGTCGGGGAGGAGATGGGGTTGGACGATTACGAGAAATAATCATATTATAATCATATCATCCAGCTCTGCTGCTATGACAGGTGATAGACTCTGTGTTGTGTTTGAAGATGGTGTGACCCTTTTACCCTGGGAAGCATGGATCCTCCAAGCAGGTCCTTGCACATGACTCCAGCATTATTAATTACCAGTAAAATAAGTTCCTTTCCAGTGCAGCTGGAGCCCATGGCCCTGGCGGAGCCCACTGGCACACCTAAATGTAGGCTCTGTCTCCTGATTTCCATGAATGGCAAACTTTGGCAGTGGGTAACGGTAAAATATTTTTGAGCAGTCTGCAGAAAGTCCTTAAAAGTTTTATTAAGCATTATCTTTTAGTTTTACGCTTGACTGTAGGGAGTGCTGCGTGAGGTATTCACATGGCTTTTCCCATTAAAATCTCTTGAGGTGACAGGTCACATTTTCTTTTCACCTTTTTCTTCCTATATATCTTATACATCAGTGGGACATGTAACACCTGCAGACATTTCAGGCCAGCCTCTGCACAACTTTTTTTGCAACCTGATGTTGTAAAATAGGAGCTTTTGATGGATGCAATTACATCTTGGTTCCTTTTGAAGGGCTGTCCCAATTTTTTGCATTACTCATCCAGTAAAATGTGCGCCCCTTATTACTCTCTAGCATTAGAGGAACAAAACAAGGAATTGGTTCTCTTGGCAATTTTTTTCTGAAAACTTATTTCATGTGCATGTTTACAAGGGCAGGTGTCCATCCTGAGAACATACTTGAAATGACAAAGATATTCTCAAAATTGCAACATTTAGGCATCAGAATAAAGTAAACCCGGAAATTTACAAATGATGTACAGCTGTAAGTGTCTTCTTCTTGCTTCTCTTATTTTGTTGAAATAGTGCCCAAACAACATGAAGATTCAATCATAGAATCATAGAATCACCAGGTTGGAAGAGACCCACCAGATAATTGAGTCCAACCATTCCCATCAATCACTAAACCATGTCCCTCAGCGCCTCGTCCACTCGTCCCTTAAACCCCTCCAGGGAAGGTGACTCAACCACCTCCCTGGGCAGCCTCTGCCAGTGCCCAATGAACCTTTCCGTGAAAAATTTTTTCCTAATGTTCAGCCTAAACCTCCTTTGGCGGAGCTTGAGGCCATTCGCTCTCATCCTGTCCCTATTCAAGAATGTGAACAGTACATCACTGACAAGCCTCAATTGTTTGCACCTTAATTTCTGACAAAATGAAAAACTCTTCCCAACCATTCAAGCCATAGAACCATTTTATTTAACCTAGTCTCTTCAGAACCACTTTCCTTGAAATAAATAACTATAAAAGACACTGCCAGAACCACCAAAGGCCACCACAGCAAACCTACATCTTCAAATCTCAGTGACAGGCTTTTCATTTCATCTTGAAATGAAAAAGAATAAGCAAATAGTTTTTACCTGATTCTTTGAGTCCTTAAATCTTCTCTTTGGTAAACTCTGCTAAAAAATTTCAAAAGCAACGTACGAACCGGAAAGAGAAGATTCCTTTGCTGCTATAGGGTATATACTGCTTTTATCAAGGGTTCTTTCGCCACTAGAAAGAAAAGATATAAAAATCTGAAGTAGTGCTTCTTAATTTTCGGATTTTAAACACACACACACAGAAGACCTGCAATCTCTGTCTGCAACTACCTACATTTAACTCCATAGGGAAGTACCAAAAAGTTTTAAAACAACTGCTGGGTAGACTTCTAAACCACTGAAACCGCACCTTCTTGTGTAACTCGTGAAAGAGCCATACACAAAAGAGCCACACAACACACAAGTGAAAACTTCAGAACTTCATAAAGACAAGGAAGTGCACAGGTTGTGAGGTAGCTGAGAATCAACAAGTTCCTGCCTTCCACAGCTACCTTCCACATCACAGAATCATACAACAGTTTGGGTTGGAAGGGACCTTAATGTCACCCAGTTCCAACAGCTCTGCCACGGGCAGGGACACCTTCCACTACGTCAGCTTGCTCAAAGCCTCATTCAACCTGGCCTTGAGGCATCCAAGACTTCTCTGGGCAACCTGTTCCAGTGCCTCGCCGCCCTCACAGAAAAAAAATTCTTCCTAATATCTAATCTAAATCTCCCCTCTTTCAGCTTAAAACCGTTACCCATTGTCCTATCACTGCACTCCCTGATAAACGGCCCCCCACTCAGGTTTCCCCTGGGCTGATGGAAGATCTCACCAGAGACTTCTCTTCTCTAGGCTCTATAATCACAAACCTCTTAGCTTGCCCTCACAGGGGAGGCACTCCAGCCCTCTGATCATCTTTGTGGCCCTCCTCTGGACTCACTCTAAAAGATCCATGCCCTTTCTGTGCCCAGGACTCCAGAACTGAACACAGCACTCCAGGTGAGGTCTCACAAGAGCAGAGTAGAGGAGCAGCATCACCTCCCTTGACCTGCTGGTTGTACTTATTTTGATGCAGCCCAGGATATGGTTGGCTTTCTGGGCTGCAAGTGCACATTGCAATGACGTTGAGCTGCCAATCCACCGACGGCCACAAGTCCTTCCCTTCAGGGCCACTCTCAATCCATTCTCTGCCCAGCCTCTATCTGTGATTGGGATTGCCCTGACCCCTGACCCGGGTACAGGAACTCATGTTTCCACTTTTCCAGTCAGTAGGAATCCTTTTACTCAAGTGCAGTAGCCTCGTTTACCTATGTTCCCCCAAACCTCACTATCACAGTACCTTCAATTCTTTTTCCCTGCCACACACACCAGCCTTACCAGCTCTCCATGTCTCGGAACCAGCTGACTCCAAAATCACATTTGCTAATTAACCAGAAAATACATACCTCAAGAAGACACTGGCATGCCAGTGCAAAGAGGACTGCTCAACTCCACTGCAACCTTTCCTCAGCTGAAGCTCTCAGCAGGTATAAAACAAGGTAGGAAAGTTCTGTCCTTTGCCATAAAGTTGGCTAAAACCAGCCATCAAGCGCAGAAGTTATTACAGTAGACTGAGAAGCAGACCAAACATTTTCTTGGAAACTAGATTGAACCACTGAATGTAAAAATCAACAGAGCATGGAAAAATACCTGCATTGAGGGAAGACAAGCCTGGAGAGAATGGGGAAGCAGAGGAGGGAACATATTTTTTGATGAGAATCTTTATAGCATAGATTGAATATGTTCCCTCCTCTGCATTTTGCTAATTAAGACCAACTCCTGACTGGATCTGGAATAATAATAATCTGGAACAGATCCTGACTGGATCTGGAATAAAGATTCTCATCAAAAAACATGCTACAAAAAGGGCCTGAAATGGCATGGGCATACTCTAGAGTGGAGAGAACCATTTCCAAGTTGAAATCTAACATACTCGTCAACGGAAAAATAAATCAAATATCAGAATATCACTGCATCAGGAGCATCAACCTATTCAATTCACATGCTTTTCATGTGAAAATTTCTCGTGGACAAAATTTCTTGTGGACAGTTGTTTAAGAAATACTGTCCACGAGAAATTTTGTCCACGAGAAATTTTCACATGAAAATTTCTCACGGGCTTATTCTTAACATTACATCTTTATGAACTCTTGCTAACTAAACTAATATAAGAAATTAACAAGAAACCCTGAAAAGCAGGACTGTACAAGTATCACAATGCTATTATGGCATAAGATACAAGAGGTAGACTGTGGTTATATTTAATATCTCATTTATTAGTTCTTTGGTTTTTCTGTCTAAACTTCCCCGCTTTGAATGCCTATTGTCTTCTGAAAAATGTTGTTTGTAACAGTTCGGGGGATGGCTGGGGCAGTGGACCCACTGCTGTGGATGATTCTTATTGAGGTGGATCCACTTCCATAGGCTCCTCACTGTCGTCAGGTGGATCGTCAGGTGGATCCACCTCCATTGGCTCCTCAGTGTCCTCTGGTGCGTGGTCATGCCCGGGCTTCACACCACGCCTCAACAGAGAGGCACGAGCATGGAGAGCATGGAGAGCACGTCTTGCTTGTCTTCTCCGGAGTCTTCTCTTCCTTAGCCTGGAGACACGCTTGGACTCCCCACCCTTTCCCTCTCCGACCTAAAGCCAATGCTCTCCGCTTCCAGGAGAAGTGCAGGGAGTGGCTGCTCCCTGGCACGGACACAGCGTTGGACTGCACGCTCTTCCCTTCCTGAGCTGAGCGGCCACTCTCCAACCAGCTCTGTTGGTTCCTTGGCAGGGAACTACGCTTGGGATCCATGTTGTTCCCTTCTGCACTTCTATCTAACGCTCTCCGTTTCAAAGGTGAGCAACCACTCCCCTGGCTGCTCCCTGGCATGGACACAGCACTGGACTCCACACTTTTCTTTTTGTGATCTAAAGCCAATGCTTTTTGCTTCAAAGGTGAGCAGCCACCCATCTGGCTGCTCTGGCTGTTCCCTCGTAGGGAACCACGCGTGGGATCCATGTTGTTCCCTTCTGCTCTCGTCCCTAATCTTGTCCACTTCAAAGATGAGCGGACACTTGCCTGGCTGCTCTAGCAGCTTTCAGACCTCAAATATTTGGTCTGAATATTTGGTGTAATTATTTAGGAAAAAGAGAAAAGTGGAGCTAAGATTTCCAGTAGTTCACAGTGTGATTATGCCATCTACTGCCACACTTCTGTATCACGTTTTAATTGTCTGCCCAAGTGACAAATACCTCCATGGGTAATACCTAGAGATAATTGTAGCAGACATGATGGCTTGGCATGAGAAAGTGCTGAATGCGTTAACAGTGGGCAGCTTTAAATGAGACACTGAACATCAATCAGTTGTCTTCTGTTCCTTTAATCCCAGCTTCCAGTGGCACAGTTCAC
The DNA here is from genome assembly GCF_032191515.1 of Phaenicophaeus curvirostris. Taxonomy (NCBI): domain Eukaryota; kingdom Metazoa; phylum Chordata; class Aves; order Cuculiformes; family Cuculidae; genus Phaenicophaeus; species Phaenicophaeus curvirostris. Next base: position 278,151 of record NC_091426.1, read on the forward strand.
AAATACTAACATGGAATTTGACAAAGAATATGTATCATTAATTTGCAATCTGATAAATTTAAAGGGCAAAACAACACAAAGCTTGGGAGCAGAAGTCACTGAAAATAAGAAGATAGATAGATAGATAGATAGATAGATAGATAGATAGATAGATGATAGATAGATAGATAGATAGATAGATAGATAGATAGATAGATAGATAGATAGATAGATGTCTTGTATTTTGTATAGTATAAGACATCATCAGCAGGGGAGAAAACCAGCTTGTTTGAACAGAGAGATCTTGAGTGATATCAAGAAGAGAAATGTTTATGGGCTCTGGAAGAGGGGACAGGCCTCTTGGGTGGACTACAGGAGGGAAGTGAGATTGTGTAGAGAAAAAGCCCTTCTGATTTTTTCTCTCAGCTCAGCTAGAAACCAGATTGGCAAAGTCTGTGAAAGATAACAAAAAAATCCTTCTATAAATTTATAAATCTATAAATAATAAAAGGAGGACTAGGGAGACCATACAGTCCCTATTGGACGCAGAAGGAACAACAGTGACAGGGGATGAGGAAAAGGCTGAGGTACTTAATGCCTTCTTTGCCTCAGTCTTTATCTGTAAAGAAAGTCGTTCCGCCTGTGTACAAGAGCTAGAGGAGCAAAATGAGGCTCCCATGATCCAAGAGGAGGTGGTCAGAGCCTTGCTAGCCCGACTAAACACCCACAAGTCTATGGGTCTGGATAGGATCCATCCAAGGGTATTGAAGGAGCTGGTGGATGTGCTGGCCAAAGCCCTTTCCATCATCTTCCAACAGTCCTGGAAGACTGGGGAAGTCCCACGGGACTGGAGGCTGATGTTGTGCCCATCTACAAGAAGGGTCGCAGGGAGGATCCAGGAAACTCCAGGCCTGTCAGTCTGACCTCAGTGCCAGGGAAAGTCATGGAGCAGGTGATCTTGAGTGCTCTCATGAAGCACATGCAAGAGAACCGGGTGATCAGGCCCAGTCAACATGGGTTCACAAAAGGCAGGTCTTGCCAAACTAACCTGATCGCCTTCTATGACAAAGTGACTCGGCTGCTGGATGAGGGAAGGGCTTTGGATGGATCTTCCTGGACTTCAGTAAAGCCTTTGACACAGTTTCTCACAGCATTCTGCTTGAGAAACTGTCACCTCTGGCCTGGACAGGCGCACACTCTGCTGGATGGAAAACTGGTTGGCTGGAGGGCCCAGAGAGTGTTGGGAAATGGTGTGAAATCCAGCTGGAGGCCAGTTCCAAGTGGTGTCCCCAGGGCTCAGTGCTGGGTCCAGGCCTGTTCAATGTCTTTATCAACGACCTAGATGAAGGCATCGAGTGCACCCTTAGCAAGTTTGCAGATGACACTAAGCTGGGTGGAATTGTGGATCTGCTGGAGGGTCGGGAGGTTCTGCAAAGGGATCTGAACAGGCTGGACCGCTGGGCAGAGTCCGATGGCATGAGGTTTAACAAGGCCAAATGCCGGGTCCTGCACTTGGGGCACAACAACCGTGTGCAGCTACAGAATAAGAGAAGTCTGGCTGGAAAGCTGCCTGGAGGAGAAGGACCTGGGGGTGTTGGTTGACAGCTGACTGAACATGAGCCAGCAGTGGCCCAGGTGGCCAAGAAGGCCAGTGGCATCTTGGCTTGGATCAGAAATGGTGTGGCCAGCAGGTCCAGGGTTCTTCTCCTTCTGTACTCGGCACTGGTGAGACCGCTCCTCAAATCCTGTGTTCAGTTCTGGGCCCCTCACCACAAGAAGGATGTTGAGGCTCTGCAGTGAGTCCAGAGAAGAGCAACAAAGCTGGTGAGGGGGCAGGAGAACAGACTTATGAGGAGTGGTTGAGAGAGCTGGGGGTGTTTAGCCTGGAGAAGAGGAGGCTGAGGGGTGACCTCATTGCTCTCTCTAACTACCTGAAAGGAGGTTGTAGAGAGGAGGGTGCTGGCGTCTACTCCCAAGTGCCGTGGGACAGGACAAGAGGGAATGGCCTCAAGCTCCGCCAGGGGAGATTTAGGCTGGACATATAGGAAAAAATTTTTCACAGAGAGGGTCATTGGGCCCTGGAACAGGCTGCCCAGGGAGGGGGTTGAGTCACCTTCCCTGGAGGCGTTTAAGGCACTGGTGGATGAGGTGCTAAGGGTCATGGTTTAGTATTTGATAGGAATGGTTGGACTCAATGATGCGGTGGGTCTCTTCCAACCTGGTTATTCTATGATTCTATGATACTATGATTCTAATTTTCGTCTAAACTTATATATTACACGTGGTAGTGGTGACGTGGAGCCAGGGGTGCCCCTGGCGGCTGGGGGCAGCCCGTTGCGATGGATCTTGGGCACACCCACGGTCACCCACGGTCACCATGGAGCCATTGTGATGTCACCGCTCGGTTGCCCAGGTAACGCGCTGATGTCACCAAGGGCCTCGCCCTGGCACCCCTATAAAAGCGAGGGGGAGGCCACAGAGCTCCAACAGCCCGGTGGCAAACACTCGGCCAGACTCGGCATGGCCCGGTACCGGCGCAGCACATCTCGCAGCCGCAGCCGGTCCCGCCGCCAACGCAGGCCGTCCCGCCGCCAGCGCAGCCCAAGGCGCCTCCAGGGTCATCCTCAACAGCGCCAGAATGTGAGGAGGCGCCGGCCGACTGGGGCAACCAGATCCCAGGCTGGAGTGAACCGGCGCCGGCGGAGGACACGCACCCGTCGTCGCTGAGCTGACCCCAGCACTGGGTGTCTGTGGAAGCAGTGTCCTGGAGAATTACAGACACTGCAATACCACATGGCCATCAATAAAGTTGGAATGAGAGCATGAGAGTGCGTTTGTGTCCTTGTGTGGCGTCTGCATGTCCTTTGGTTTCCTACACCATGGATGGGTGTCTGTGTCTGTTGGGGGGTTGTGGCCTCTAGGTGGGCATCAGTGTCTGCTGGGGGAGAGCTGTCCCGGGGGTGGGAATCCACACCTGGTGGAGGGGGTGTGCTTCATGGGTGGGCTGTCCTGCGGGTGGGTGTCCATGTGTTCCTGGGGTGTATTCTATGATTCTAATATGAGAAACACTATATCATATGAGACAAGCTGTTGAGGAGTTTTGAGATCAAAATGGGCAGGGATATTTACATGTGCACAACCCAGCTTTTGCGCCTGAATAAAGCTAGCCTTGCAAAAGAATTAGTCACTGGAAAGGACACATTGTCTTTAAGGTTTCTCTCTGTATCATTAGAAAGTTGCTCTGTCTTGTACTTCGCTCTGTCTTGTACTTCTCTCATTTCTCACCGGAAGCTTTCCTCGGTGCTTTTTTCCAGAGTTTTCCAGAGTGCTCACATAGCCCTTTCTCATGGGAAAGCATAATAATGTGTGTGAACAATGATTACTGCTGAAGGAGAACTGACAAATCAGCTTGTAACGCCATGGCTTGCCTCTGCTAAAGAGAGGTATAAATGTGTTGTGAACTCTGAATAAAATGGCTTCACTAGATCATATTGGTCGTGTGGTGTCCACATCCTCTGCAATTGGTGAGCCCGACGTGATACTACGACAGATTGATTCGTATTGATTTGGAGACTGGAGCAGCTGAACGGACGGGACGCAGAGAGGCCGGCCGAAACCATCTTCGCTGCCCTGGTGAGAAGGCCAGAGACGGCATAGTTTAGATTACTTTACAGCGGAGCGTTCTGCCGATGTGATATTGGATCTCACTATAAAAAGGTGAGCGGTCGGGGAGGAGATGGGGTTGGACGATTACGAGAAATAATCATATTATAATCATATCATCCAGCTCTGCTGCTATGACAGGTGATAGACTCTGTGTTGTGTTTGAAGATGGTGTGACCCTTTTACCCTGGGAAGCATGGATCCTCCAAGCAGGTCCTTGCACATGACTCCAGCATTATTAATTACCAGTAAAATAAGTTCCTTTCCAGTGCAGCTGGAGCCCATGGCCCTGGCGGAGCCCACTGGCACACCTAAATGTAGGCTCTGTCTCCTGATTTCCATGAATGGCAAACTTTGGCAGTGGGTAACGGTAAAATATTTTTGAGCAGTCTGCAGAAAGTCCTTAAAAGTTTTATTAAGCATTATCTTTTAGTTTTACGCTTGACTGTAGGGAGTGCTGGGTGAGGTATTCACATGGCTTTTCCCATTAAAATCTCTTGAGGTGACAGGTCACATTTTCTTTTCACCTTTTTCTTCCTATATATCTTATACATCAGTGGGACATGTAACACCTGCAGACATTTCAGGCCAGCCTCTGCACAACTTTTTTTGCAACCTGATGTTGTAAAATAGGAGCTTTTGATGGATGCAATTACATCTTGGTTCCTTTTGAAGGGCTGTCCCTATTTTTTGCATTACTCATCCAGTAAAATGTGCGCCCCTTATTACTCTCTAGCATTAGAGGAACAAAACAAGGAATTGGTTCTCTTGGCAATTTTTTTCTGAAAACTTATTTCATGTGCATGTTTACAAGGGCAGGTGTCCATCCTGAGAACATACTTGAAATGACAAAGATATTCTCAAAATTGCAACATTTAGGCATCAGAATAAAGTAAACCCGGAAATTTACAAATGATGTACAGCTGTAAGTGTCTTCTTCTTGCTTCTCTTATTTTGTTGAAATAGTGCCCAAACAACATGAAGATTCAATCATAGAATCATAGAATCACCAGGTTGGAAGAGACCCACCAGATAATTGAGTCCAACCATTCCCATCAATCACTAAACCATGTCCCTCAGCGCCTCGTCCACTCGTCCCTTAAACCCCTCCAGGGAAGGTGACTCAACCACCTCCCTGGGCAGCCTCTGCCAGTGCCCAATGAACCTTTCCGTGAAAAATTTTTTCCTAATGTTCAGCCTAAACCTCCTTTGGCGGAGCTTGAGGCCATTCGCTCTCATCCTGTCCCTATTCAAGAATGTGAACAGTACATCACTGACAAGCCTCAATTGTTTGCACCTTAATTTCTGACAAAATGAAAAACTCTTCCCAACCATTCAAGCCATAGAACCATTTTATTTAACCTAGTCTCTTCAGAACCACTTTCCTTGAAATAAATAACTATAAAAGACACTGCCAGAACCACCAAAGGCCACCACAGCAAACCTACATCTTCAAATCTCAGTGACAGGCTTTTCATTTCATCTTGAAATGAAAAAGAATAAGCAAATAGTTTTTACCTGATTCTTTGAGTCCTTAAATCTTCTCTTTGGTAAACTCTGCTAAAAAATTTCAAAAGCAACGTACGAACCGGAAAGAGAAGATTCCTTTGCTGCTATAGGGTATATACTGCTTTTATCAAGGGTTCTTTCGCCACTAGAAAGAAAAGATATAAAAATCTGAAGTAGTGCTTCTTAATTTTCGGATTTTAAACACACACACACAGAAGACCTGCAATCTCTGTCTGCAACTACCTACATTTAACTCCATAGGGAAGTACCAAAAAGTTTTAAAACAACTGCTGGGTAGACTTCTAAACCACTGAAACCGCACCTTCTTGTGTAACTCGTGAAAGAGCCATACACAAAAGAGCCACACAACACACAAGTGAAAACTTCAGAACTTCATAAAGACAAGGAAGTGCACAGGTTGTGAGGTAGCTGAGAATCAACAAGTTCCTGCCTTCCACAGCTACCTTCCACATCACAGAATCATACAACAGTTTGGGTTGGAAGGGACCTTAATGTCACCCAGTTCCAACAGCTCTGCCACGGGCAGGGACACCTTCCACTACGTCAGCTTGCTCAAAGCCTCATTCAACCTGGCCTTGAGGCATCCAAGACTTCTCTGGGCAACCTGTTCCAGTGCCTCGCCGCCCTCACAGAAAAAAAATTCTTCCTAATATCTAATCTAAATCTCCCCTCTTTCAGCTTAAAACCGTTACCCATTGTCCTATCACTGCACTCCCTGATAAACGGCCCCCCACTCAGGTTTCCCCTGGGCTGATGGAAGATCTCACCAGAGACTTCTCTTCTCTAGGCTCTATAATCACAAACCTCTTAGCTTGCCCTCACAGGGGAGGCACTCCAGCCCTCTGATCATCTTTGTGGCCCTCCTCTGGACTCACTCTAAAAGATCCATGCCCTTTCTGTGCCCAGGACTCCAGAACTGAACACAGCACTCCAGGTGAGGTCTCACAAGAGCAGAGTAGAGGAGCAGCATCACCTCCCTTGACCTGCTGGTTGTACTTATTTTGATGCAGCCCAGGATATGGTTGGCTTTCTGGGCTGCAAGTGCACATTGCAATGACGTTGAGCTGCCAATCCACCGACGGCCACAAGTCCTTCCCTTCAGGGCCACTCTCAATCCATTCTCTGCCCAGCCTCTGTCTGTGATTGGGATTGCCCTGACCCCTGACCCGGGTACAGGACCTTATGTTTCCACTTTTCCAGTCAGTAGGAATCCTTTTACTCAAGTGCAGTAGCCTCGTTTACCTATGTTCCCCCAAACCTCACTATCACAGTACCTTCAATTCTTTTTCCCTGCCACACACACCAGCCTTACCAGCTCTCCATGTCTCGGAACCAGCTGACTCCAAAATCACATTTGCTAATTAACCAGAAAATACATACCTCAAGAAGACACTGGCATGCCAGTGCAAAGAGGACTGCTCAACTCCACTGCAACCTTTCCTCAGCTGAAGCTCTCAGCAGGTATAAAACAAGGTAGGAAAGTTCTGTCCTTTGCCATAAAGTTGGCTAAAACCAGCCAGCAAGCGCAGAAGTTATTACAGTAGACTGAGAAGCAGACCAAACATTTTCTTGGAAACTAGATTGAACCACTGAATGTAAAAATCAACAGAGCATGGAAAAATACCTGCATTGAGGGAAGACAAGCCTGGAGAGAATGGGGAAGCAGAGGAGGGAACATATTTTTTGATGAGAATCTTTATAGCGTAGATTGAATATGTTCCCTCCTCTGCATTTTGCTAATTAAGACCAACTCCTGACTGGATCTGGAATAATAATAATCTGGAACAGATCCTGACTGGATCTGGAATAAAGATTCTCATCAAAAAACATGCTACAAAAAGGGCCTGAAATGGCATGGGCATACTCTAGAGTGGAGAGAACCATTTCCAAGTTGAAATCTAACATACTCGTCAACGGAAAAATAAATCAAATATCAGAATATCACTGCATCAGGAGCATCAACCTATTCAATTCACATGCTTTTCATGTGAAAATTTCTCGTGGACAAAATTTCTTGTGGACAGTTGTTTAAGAAATACTGTCCACGAGAAATTTTGTCCACGAGAAATTTTCACATGAAAATTTCTCACGGGCTTATTCTTAACATTACATCTTTATGAACTCTTGCTAACTAAACTAATATAAGAAATTAACAAGAAACCCTGAAAAGCAGGACTGTACAAGTATCACAATGCTATTATGGCATAAGATACAAGAGGTAGACTATGGTTATATTTAATGTCTCATTTATTAGTTCTTTGGTTTTTCTGTCTAAACTTCCCCGCTTTGAATGCCTATTGTCTTCTGAAAAATGTTGTTTGTAACAGTTCGGGGGATGGCTGGGGCAGTGGACCCACTGCTGTGGATGATTCTTATTGAGGTGGATCCACTTCCATAGGCTCCTCACTGTCGTCAGGTGGATCGTCAGGTGGATCCACCTCCATTGGCTCCTCAGTGTCCTCTGGTGCGTGGTCATGCCCGGGCTTCACACCACGCCTCAACAGAGAGGCACGAGCATGGAGAGCATGGAGAGCACGTCTTGCTTGTCTTCTCCGGAGTCTTCTCTTCCTTAGCCTGGAGACACGCTTGGACTCCCCACCCTTTCCCTCTCCGACCTAAAGCCAATGCTCTCCGCTTCCAGGAGAAGTGCAGGGAGTGGCTGCTCCCTGGCACGGACACAGCGTTGGACTGCACGCTCTTCCCTTCCTGAGCTGAGCGGCCACTCTCCAACCAGCTCTGTTGGTTCCTTGGCAGGGAACTACGCTTGGGATCCATGTTGTTCCCTTCTGCACTTCTATCTAACGCTCTCCGTTTCAAAGGTGAGCAACCACTCCCCTGGCTGCTCCCTGGCATGGACACAGCACTGGACTCCACACTTTTCTTTTTGTGATCTAAAGCCAATGCTTTTTGCTTCAAAGGTGAGCAGCCACCCACCTGGCTGCTCTGGCTGTTCCCTGGTAGGGAACCACGCGTGGGATCCATGTTGTTCCCTTCTGCTCTCGTCCCTAATCTTGTCCACTTCAAAGATGAGCGGACACTTGCCTGGCTGCTCTAGCAGCTTTCAGACCTCAAATATTTGGTCTGAATATTTGGTGTAATTATTTAGGAAAAAGAGAAAAGTGGAGCTAAGATTTCCAGTAGTTCACAGTGTGATTATGCCATCTACTGCCACACTTCTGTATCACGTTTTAATTGTCTGCCCAAGTGACAAATACCTCCATGGGTAATACCTAGAGATAATTGTAGCAGACATGATGGCTTGGCATGAGAAAGTGCTGAATGCGTTAACAGTGGGCAGCTTTAAATGAGACACTGAACATCAATCAGTTGTCTTCTGTTCCTTTAATCCCAGCTTCCAGTGGCACAGTTCACAAATACTAACATGGAATTTGACAAAGAATATGTATCATTAATTTGCAATCTGATAAATTTAAAGGGCAAAACAACACAAAGCTTGGGAGCAGAAGTCACTGAAAATCAGAAGATAGATAGATAGATAGGTAGATAGGTAGGTAGGTAGGTAGGTAGGTAGGTAGGTAGGTAGAGAGATAGATAGATAGATAGATAGATAGATAGATAGATAGATAGATAGATAGATAGATAGATAGATAGACGTCTTGTATTTTGTATAGTATAAGACATCATCAGCAGGGGAGAAAACCAGCTTGGTTGAACAGAGAGATCTTGAGTGATACCAAGAAGAGAAATGTTTATGGGCTCTGGAAGAGGGGACAGGCCTCTTGGGTGGACTACAGGAGGGAAGTGAGATTGTGTAGAGAAAAAGCCCTTCTGATTTTTTCTCTCAGCTCAGCTAGAAACCAGATTGGCAAAGTCTGTGAAAGATAACAAAAAAATCCTTCTATAAATTTATAAATCTATAAATAATAAAAGGAGGACTAGGGAGACCATACAGTCCCTATTGGACGCAGAAGGAACAACAGTGACAGGGGATGAGGAAAAGGCTGAGGTACTTAATGCCTTCTTTGCCTCAGTCTTTATCTGTAAAGAAAGTCGTTCCGCCTGTGTACAAGAGCTAGAGGAGCAAAATGAGGCTCCCATGATCCAAGAGGAGGTGGTCAGAGCCTTGCTAGCCCGACTAAACACCCACAAGTCTATGGGTCTGGATAGGATCCATCCAAGGGTATTGAAGGAGCTGGTGGATGTGCTGGCCAAAGCCCTTTCCATCATCTTCCAACAGTCCTGGAAGACTGGGGAAGTCCCACGGGACTGGAGGCTGATGTTGTGCCCATCTACAAGAAGGGTCGCAGGGAGGATCCAGGAAACTCCAGGCCTGTCAGTCTGACCTCAGTGCCAGGGAAAGTCATGGAGCAGGTGATCTTGAGTGCTCTCATGAAGCACATGCAAGAGAACCGGGTGATCAGGCCCAGTCAACATGGGTTCACAAAAGGCAGGTCTTGCCAAACTAACCTGATCGCCTTCTATGACAAAGTGACTCGGCTGCTGGATGAGGGAAGGGCTTTGGATGGATCTTCCTGGACTTCAGTAAAGCCTTTGACACAGTTTCTCACAGCATTCTGCTTGAGAAACTGTCACCTCTGGCCTGGACAGGCGCACACTCTGCTGGATGGAAAACTGGTTGGCTGGAGGGCCCAGAGAGTGTTGGGAAATGGTGTGAAATCCAGCTGGAGGCCAGTTCCAAGTGGTGTCCCCAGGGCTCAGTGCTGGGTCCAGGCCTGTTCAATGTCTTTATCAACGACCTAGATGAAGGCATCGAGTGCACCCTTAGCAAGTTTGCAGATGACACTAAGCTGGGTGGAATTGTGGATCTGCTGGAGGGTCGGGAGGTTCTGCAAAGGGATCTGAACAGGCTGGACCGCTGGGCAGAGTCCGATGGCATGAGGTTTAACAAGGCCAAATGCCGGGTCCTGCACTTGGGGCACAACAACCGTGTGCAGCTACAGAATAAGAGAAGTCTGGCTGGAAAGCTGCCTGGAGGAGAAGGACCTGGGGGTGTTGGTTGACAGCTGACTGAACATGAGCCAGCAGTGGCCCAGGTGGCCAAGAAGGCCAGTGGCATCTTGGCTTGGATCAGAAATGGTGTGGCCAGCAGGTCCAGGGTTCTTCTCCTTCTGTACTCGGCACTGGTGAGACCGCTCCTCGAATCCTGTGTTCAGTTCTGGGCCCCTCACCACAAGAAGGATGTTGAGGCTCTGCAGTGAGTCCAGAGAAGAGCAACAAAGCTGGTGAGGGGGCAGGAGAACAGACTTATGAGGAGTGGTTGAGAGAGCTGGGGGTGTTTAGCCTGGAGAAGAGGAGGCTGAGGGGTGACCTCATTGCTCTCTCTAACTACCTGAAAGGAGGTTGTAGAGAGGAGGGTGCTGGCGTCTACTCCCAAGTGCCGTGGGACAGGACAAGAGGGAATGGCCTCAAGCTCCGCCAGGGGAGATTTAGGCTGGACATATAGGAAAAAATTTTTCACAGAGAGGGTCATTGGGCCCTGGAACAGGCTGCCCAGGGAGGGGGTTGAGTCACCTTCCCTGGAGGCGTTTAAGGCACTGGTGGATGAGGTGCTAAGGGTCATGGTTTAGTGTTTGATAGGAATGGTTGGACTCAATGATGCGGTGGGTCTCTTCCAACCTGGTTATTCTATGATTCTATGATACTATGATTCTAATTTTCGTCTAAACTTATATATTACACGTGGTAGTGGTGACGTGGAGCCAGGGGTGCCCCTGGTGGCTGGGGGCAGCCCGTTGCGATGGATCTTGGGCACACCCACGGTCACCCACGGTCACCATGGAGCCATTGTGATGTCACCGCTCGGTTGCCCAGGTAACGCGCTGATGTCACCAAGGGCCTCGCCCTGGCACCCCTATAAAAGCGAGGGGGAGGCCACAGAGCTCCAACAGCCCGGTGGCAAACACTCGGCCAGACTCGGCATGGCCCGGTACCGGCACAGCACATCTCGCAGCCGCAGCCGGTCCCGCCGCCAACGCAGGCCGTCCCGCCGCCAGCGCAGCCCAAGGCGCCTCCAGGGTCATCCTCAACAGCGCCAGAATGCGAGGAGGCGCCGGCCGACTGGGGCAACCAGATCCCAGGCTGGAGTGAACCGGCGCCGGCGGAGGACACGCACCCGTCGTCGCTGAGCTGACCCCAGCACTGGGTGTCTGTGGAAGCAGTGTCCTGGAGAATTACAGACACTGCAATACCACATGGCCATCAATAAAGTTGGAATGAGAGCATGAGAGTGCGTTTGTGTCCTTGTGTGGCGTCTGCATGTCCTTTGGTTTCCTACACCATGGATGGGTGTCTGTGTCTGTTGGGGGGTTGTGGCCTCTAGGTGGGCATCAGTGTCTGCTGGGGGAGAGCTGTCCCGGGGGTGGGAATCCACACCTGGTGGAGGGGGTGTGCTTCATGGGTGGGCTGTCCTGCGGGTGGGTGTCCATGTGTTCCTGGGGTGTATTCTATGATTCTAATATGAGAAACACTATATCATATGAGACAAGCTGTTGAGGAGTTTTGAGATCAAAATGGGCAGGGATATTTACATGTGCACAACCCAGCTTTTGCGCCTGAATAAAGCTAGCCTTGCAAAAGAATTAGTCACTGGAAAGGACACATTGTCTTTAAGGTTTCTCTCTGTATCATTAGAAAGTTGCTCTGTCTTGTACTTCGCTCTGTCTTGTACTTCTCTCATTTCTCACCGGAAGCTTTCCTCGGTGCTTTTTTCCAGAGTTTTCCAGAGTGCTCACATAGCCCTTTCTCATGGGAAAGCATAATAATGTGTGTGAACAATGATTACTGCTGAAGGAGAACTGACAAATCAGCTTGTAACGCCATGGCTTGCCTCTGCTAAAGAGAGGTATAAATGTGTTGGGAACTCTGAATAAAATGGCTTCACTAGATCATATTGGTCGTGTGGTGTCCACATCCTCTGCAATTGGTGAGCCCGACGTGATACTACGACAGATTGATTCGTATTGATTTGGAGACTGGAGCAGCTGAACGGACGGGACGCAGAGAGGCCGGCCGAAACCATCTTCGCTGCCCTGGTGAGAAGGCCAGAGACGGCATAGTTTAGATTACTTTACAGCGGAGCGTTCTGCCGATGTGATATTGGATCTCACTATAAAAAGGTGAGCGGTCGGGGAGGAGATGGGGTTGGACGATTACGAGAAATAATCATATTATAATCATATCATCCAGCTCTGCTGCTATGACAGGTGATAGACTCTGTGTTGTGTTTGAAGATGGTGTGACCCTTTTACCCTGGGAAGCATGGATCCTCCAAGCAGGTCCTTGCACATGACTCCAGCATTATTAATTACCAGTAAAATAAGTTCCTTTCCAGTGCAGCTGGAGCCCATGGCCCTGGCGGAGCCCACTGGCACACCTAAATGTAGGCTCTGTCTCCTGATTTCCATGAATGGCAAACTTTGGCAGTGGGTAACGGTAAAATATTTTTGAGCAGTCTGCAGAAAGTCCTTAAAAGTTTTATTAAGCATTATCTTTTAGTTTTACGCTTGACTGTAGGGAGTGCTGGGTGAGGTATTCACATGGCTTTTCCCATTAAAATCTCTTGAGGTGACAGGTCACATTTTCTTTTCACCTTTTTCTTCCTATATATCTTATACATCAGTGGGACATGTAACACCTGCAGACATTTCAGGCCAGCCTCTGCACAACTTTTTTTGCAACCTGATGTTGTAAAATAGGAGCTTTTGATGGATGCAATTACATCTTGGTTCCTTTTGAAGGGCTGTCCCAATTTTTTGCATTACTCATCCAGTAAAATGTGCGCCCCTTATTACTCTCTAGCATTAGAGGAACAAAACAAGGAATTGGTTCTCTTGGCAATTTTTTTCTGAAAACTTATTTCATGTGCATGTTTACAAGGGCAGGTGTCCATCCTGAGAACATACTTGAAATGACAAAGATATTCTCAAAATTGCAACATTTAGGCATCAGAATAAAGTAAACCCGGAAATTTACAAATGATGTACAGCTGTAAGTGTCTTCTTCTTGCTTCTCTTATTTTGTTGAAATAGTGCCCAAACAACATGAAGATTCAATCATAGAATCATAGAATCACCAGGTTGGAAGAGACCCACCAGATAATTGAGTCCAACCATTCCCATCAATCACTAAACCATGTCCCTCAGCGCCTCGTCCACTCGTCCCTTAAACCCCTCCAGGGAAGGTGACTCAACCACCTCCCTGGGCAGCCTCTGCCAGTGCCCAATGAACCTTTCCGTGAAAAATTTTTTCCTAATGTTCAGCCTAAACCTCCTTTGGCGGAGCTTGAGGCCATTCGCTCTCATCCTGTCCCTATTCAAGAATGTGAACAGTACATCACTGACAAGCCTCAATTGTTTGCACCTTAATTTCTGACAAAATGAAAAACTCTTCCCAACCATTCAAGCCATAGAACCATTTTATTTAACCTAGTCTCTTCAGAACCACTTTCCTTGAAATAAATAACTATAAAAGACACTGCCAGAACCACCAAAGGCCACCACAGCAAACCTACATCTTCAAATCTCAGTGACAGGCTTTTCATTTCATCTTGAAATGAAAAAGAATAAGCAAATAGTTTTTACCTGATTCTTTGAGTCCTTAAATCTTCTCTTTGGTAAACTCTGCTAAAAAATTTCAAAAGCAACGTACGAACCGGAAAGAGAAGATTCCTTTGCTGCTATAGGGTATATACTGCTTTTATCAAGGGTTCTTTCGCCACTAGAAAGAAAAGATATAAAAATCTGAAGTAGTGCTTCTTAATTTTCGGATTTTAAACACACACACACAGAAGACCTGCAATCTCTGTCTGCAACTACCTACATTTAACTCCATAGGGAAGTACCAAAAAGTTTTAAAACAACTGCTGGGTAGACTTCTAAACCACTGAAACCGCACCTTCTTGTGTAACTCGTGAAAGAGCCATACACAAAAGAGCCACACAACACACAAGTGAAAACTTCAGAACTTCATAAAGACAAGGAAGTGCACAGGTTGTGAGGTAGCTGAGAATCAACAAGTTCCTGCCTTCCACAGCTACCTTCCACATCACAGAATCATACAACAGTTTGGGTTGGAAGGGACCTTAATGTCACCCAGTTCCAACAGCTCTGCCACGGGCAGGGACACCTTCCACTACGTCAGCTTGCTCAAAGCCTCATTCAACCTGGCCTTGAGGCATCCAAGACTTCTCTGGGCAACCTGTTCCAGTGCCTCGCCGCCCTCACAGAAAAAAAATTCTTCCTAATATCTAATCTAAATCTCCCCTCTTTCAGCTTAAAACCGTTACCCATTGTCCTATCACTGCACTCCCTGATAAACGGCCCCCCACTCAGGTTTCCCCTGGGCTGATGGAAGATCTCACCAGAGACTTCTCTTCTCTAGGCTCTATAATCACAAACCTCTTAGCTTGCCCTCACAGGGGAGGCACTCCAGCCCTCTGATCATCTTTGTGGCCCTCCTCTGGACTCACTCTAAAAGATCCATGCCCTTTCTGTGCCCAGGACTCCAGAACTGAACACAGCACTCCAGGTGAGGTCTCACAAGAGCAGAGTAGAGGAGCAGCATCACCTCCCTTGACCTGCTGGTTGTACTTATTTTGATGCAGCCCAGGATATGGTTGGCTTTCTGGGCTGCAAGTGCACATTGCAATGACGTTGAGCTGCCAATCCACCGACGGCCACAAGTCCTTCCCTTCAGGGCCACTCTCAATCCATTCTCTGCCCAGCCTCTGTCTGTGATTGGGATTGCCCTGACCCCTGACCCGGGTACAGGAACTCATGTTTCCACTTTTCCAGTCAGTAGGAATCCTTTTACTCAAGTGCAGTAGCCTCGTTTACCTATGTTCCCCCAAACCTCACTATCACAGTACCTTCAATTCTTTTTCCCTGCCACACACACCAGCCTTACCAGCTCTCCATGTCTCGGAACCAGCTGACTCCAAAATCACATTTGCTAATTAACCAGAAAATACATACCTCAAGAAGACACTGGCATGCCAGTGCAAAGAGGACTGCTCAACTCCACTGCAACCTTTCCTCAGCTGAAGCTCTCAGCAGGTATAAAACAAGGTAGGAAAGTTCTGTCCTTTGCCATAAAGTTGGCTAAAACCAGCCATCAAGCGCAGAAGTTATTACAGTAGACTGAGAAGCAGACCAAACATTTTCTTGGAAACTAGATTGAACCACTGAATGTAAAAATCAACAGAGCATGGAAAAATACCTGCATTGAGGGAAGACAAGCCTGGAGAGAATGGGGAAGCAGAGGAGGGAACATATTTTTTGATGAGAATCTTTATAGCATAGATTGAATATGTTCCCTCCTCTGCATTTTGCTAATTAAGACCAACTCCTGACTGGATCTGGAATAATAATAATCTGGAACAGATCCTGACTGGATCTGGAATAAAGATTCTCATCAAAAAACATGCTACAAAAAGGGCCTGAAATGGCATGGGCATACTCTAGAGTGGAGAGAACCATTTCCAAGTTGAAATCTAACATACTCGTCAACGGAAAAATAAATCAAATATCAGAATATCACTGCATCAGGAGCATCAACCTATTCAATTCACATGCTTTTCATGTGAAAATTTCTCGTGGACAAAATTTCTCGTGGACAGTATTTCTTAAACAACTGTCCACAAGAAATTTTGTCCACGAGAAATTTTCACATGAAAATTTCTCACGGGCTTATTCTTAACATTACATCTTTATGAACTCTTGCTAACTAAACTAATATAAGAAATTAACAAGAAACCCTGAAAAGCAGGACTGTACAAGTATCACAATGCTATTATGGCATAAGATACAAGAGGTAGACTATGGTTATATTTAATGTCTCATTTATTAGTTCTTTGGTTTTTCTGTCTAAACTTCCCCGCTTTGAATGCCTATTGTCTTCTGAAAAATGTTGTTTGTAACAGTTCGGGGGATGGCTGGGGCAGTGGACCCACTGCTGTGGATGATTCTTATTGAGGTGGATCCACTTCCATAGGCTCCTCACTGTCGTCAGGTGGATCGTCAGGTGGATCCACCTCCATTGGCTCCTCAGTGTCCTCTGGTGCGTGGTCATGCCCGGGCTTCACACCACGCCTCAACAGAGAGGCACGAGCATGGAGAGCACGGAGAGCACGTCTTGCTTGTCTTCTCCGGAGTCTTCTCTTCCTTAGCCTGGAGACACGCTTGGACTCCCCACCCTTTCCCTCTCCGACCTAAAGCCAATGCTCTCCGCTTCCAGGAGAAGTGCAGGGAGTGGCTGCTCCCTGGCACGGACACAGCGTTGGACTGCACGCTCTTCCCTTCCTGAGCTGAGCGGCCACTCTCCAACCAGCTCTGTTGGTTCCTTGGCAGGGAACTACGCTTGGGATCCATGTTGTTCCCTTCTGCACTTCTATCTAACGCTCTCCGTTTCAAAGGTGAGCAACCACTCCCCTGGCTGCTCCCTGGCATGGACACAGCACTGGACTCCACACTTTTCTTTTTGTGATCTAAAGCCAATGCTTTTTGCTTCAAAGGTGAGCAGCCACCCACCTGGCTGCTCTGGCTGTTCCCTGGTAGGGAACCACGCGTGGGATCCATGTTGTTCCCTTCTGCTCTCGTCCCTAATCTTGTCCACTTCAAAGATGAGCGGACACTTGCCTGGCTGCTCTAGCAGCTTTCAGACCTCAAATATTTGGTCTGAATATTTGGTGTAATTATTTAGGAAAAAGAGAAAAGTGGAGCTAAGATTTCCAGTAGTTCACAGTGTGATTATGCCATCTACTGCCACACTTCTGTATCACGTTTTAATTGTCTGCCCAAGTGACAAATACCTCCATGGGTAATACCTAGAGATAATTGTAGCAGACATGATGGCTTGGCATGAGAAAGTGCTGAATGCGTTAACAGTGGGCAGCTTTAAATGAGACACTGAACATCAATCAGTTGTCTTCTGTTCCTTTAATCCCAGCTTCCAGTGGCACAGTTCACAAATACTAACATGGAATTTGACAAAGAATATGTATCATTAATTTGCAATCTGATAAATTTAAAGGGCAAAACAACACAAAGCTTGGGAGCAGAAGTCACTGAAAATAAGAAGATAGATATATAGATAGATAGATAGATAGATAGATAGATAGATAGATAGATAGATGATAGATAGATAGATAGATAGATAGATAGATAGATAGATAGATAGATAGATGTCTTGTATTTTGTATAGTATAAGACATCATCAGCAGGGGAGAAAACCAGCTTGGTTGAACAGAGAGATCTTGAGTGATATCAAGAAGAGAAATGTTTATGGGCTCTGGAAGAGGGGACAGGCCTCTTGGGTGGACTACAGGAGGGAAGTGAGATTGTGTAGAGAAAAAGCCCTTCTGATTTTTTCTCTCAGCTCAGCTAGAAACCAGATTGGCAAAGTCTGTGAAAGATAACAAAAAAATCCTTCTATAAATTTATAAATCTATAAATAATAAAAGGAGGACTAGGGAGACCATACAGTCCCTATTGGACGCAGAAGGAACAACAGTGACAGGGGATGAGGAAAAGGCTGAGGTACTTAATGCCTTCTTTGCCTCAGTCTTTATCTGTAAAGAAAGTCGTTCCGCCTGTGTACAAGAGCTAGAGGAGCAAAATGAGGTTCCCATGATCCAAGAGGAGGTGGTCAGAGCCTTGCTAGCCCGACTAAACACCCACAAGTCTATGGGTCTGGATAGGATCCATCCAAGGGTATTGAAGGAGCTGGTGGATGTGCTGGCCAAAGCCCTTTCCATCATCTTCCAACAGTCCTGGAAGACTGGGGAAGTCCCACGGGACTGGAGGCTGATGTTGTGCCCATCTACAAGAAGGGTCGCAGGGAGGATCCAGGAAACTCCAGGCCTGTCAGTCTGACCTCAGTGCCAGGGAAAGTCATGGAGCAGGTGATCTTGAGTGCTCTCATGAAGCACATGCAAGAGAACCGGGTGATCAGGCCCAGTCAACATGGGTTCACAAAAGGCAGGTCTTGCCAAACTAACCTGATCGCCTTCTATGACAAAGTGACTCGGCTGCTGGATGAGGGAAGGGCTTTGGATGGATCTTCCTGGACTTCAGTAAAGCCTTTGACACAGTTTCTCACAGCATTCTGCTTGAGAAACTGTCACCTCTGGCCTGGACAGGCGCACACTCTGCTGGATGGAAAACTGGTTGGCTGGAGGGCCCAGAGAGTGTTGGGAAATGGTGTGAAATCCAGCTGGAGGCCAGTTCCAAGTGGTGTCCCCAGGGCTCAGTGCTGGGTCCAGGCCTGTTCAATGTCTTTATCAACGACCTAGATGAAGGCATCGAGTGCACCCTTAGCAAGTTTGCAGATGACACTAAGCTGGGTGGAATTGTGGATCTGCTGGAGGGTCGGGAGGTTCTGCAAAGGGATCTGAACAGGCTGGACCGCTGGGCAGAGTCCGATGGCATGAGGTTTAACAAGGCCAAATGCCGGGTCCTGCACTTGGGGCACAACAACCGTGTGCAGCTACAGAATAAGAGAAGTCTGGCTGGAAAGCTGCCTGGAGGAGAAGGACCTGGGGGTGTTGGTTGACAGCTGACTGAACATGAGCCAGCAGTGGCCCAGGTGGCCAAGAAGGCCAGTGGCATCTTGGCTTGGATCAGAAATGGTGTGGCCAGCAGGTCCAGGGTTCTTCTCCTTCTGTACTCGGCACTGGTGAGACCGCTCCTCGAATCCTGTGTTCAGTTCTGGGCCCCTCACCACAAGAAGGATGTTGAGGCTCTGCAGTGAGTCCAGAGAAGAGCAACAAAGCTGGTGAGGGGGCAGGAGAACAGACTTATGAGGAGTGGTTGAGAGAGCTGGGGGTGTTTAGCCTGGAGAAGAGGAGGCTGAGGGGTGACCTCATTGCTCTCTCTAACTACCTGAAAGGAGGTTGTAGAGAGGAGGGTGCTGGCGTCTACTCCCAAGTGCCGTGGGACAGGACAAGAGGGAATGGCCTCAAGCTCCGCCAGGGGAGATTTAGGCTGGACATATAGGAAAAAATTTTTCACAGAGAGGGTCATTGGGCCCTGGAACAGGCTGCCCAGGGAGGGGGTTGAGTCACCTTCCCTGGAGGCGTTTAAGGCACTGGTGGATGAGGTGCTAAGGGTCATGGTTTAGTGTTTGATAGGAATGGTTGGACTCAATGATGCGGTGGGTCTCTTCCAACCTGGTTATTCTATGATTCTATGATACTATGATTCTAATTTTCGTCTAAACTTATATATTACACGTGGTAGTGGTGACGTGGAGCCAGGGGTGCCCCTGGCGGCTGGGGGCAGCCCGTTGCGATGGATCTTGGGCACACCCACGGTCACCCACGGTCACCATGGAGCCATTGTGATGTCACCGCTCGGTTGCCCAGGTAACGCGCTGATGTCACCAAGGGCCTCGCCCTGGCACCCCTATAAAAGCGAGGGGGAGGCCACAGAGCTCCAACAGCCCGGTGGCAAACACTCGGCCAGACTCGGCATGGCCCGGTACCGGCGCAGCACATCTCGCAGCCGCAGCCGGTCCCGCCGCCAACGCAGGCCGTCCCGCCGCCAGCGCAGCCCAAGGCGCCTCCAGGGTCATCCTCAACAGCGCCAGAATGTGAGGAGGCGCCGGCCGACTGGGGCAACCAGATCCCAGGCTGGAGTGAACCGGCGCCGGCGGAGGACACGCACCCGTCGTCGCTGAGCTGACCCCAGCACTGGGTGTCTGTGGAAGCAGTGTCCTGGAGAATTACAGACACTGCAATACCACATGGCCATCAATAAAGTTGGAATGAGAGCATGAGAGTGCGTTTGTGTCCTTGTGTGGCGTCTGCATGTCCTTTGGTTTCCTACACCATGGATGGGTGTCTGTGTCTGTTGGGGGGTTGTGGCCTCTAGGTGGGCATCAGTGTCTGCTGGGGGAGAGCTGTCCCGGGGGTGGGAATCCACACCTGGTGGAGGGGGTGTGCTTCATGGGTGGGCTGTCCTGCGGGTGGGTGTCCATGTGTTCCTGGGGTGTATTCTATGATTCTAATATGAGAAACACTATATCATATGAGACAAGCTGTTGAGGAGTTTTGAGATCAAAATGGGCAGGGATATTTACATGTGCACAACCCAGCTTTTGCGCCTGAATAAAGCTAGCCTTGCAAAAGAATTAGTCACTGGAAAGGACACATTGTCTTTAAGGTTTCTCTCTGTATCATTAGAAAGTTGCTCTGTCTTGTACTTCGCTCTGTCTTGTACTTCTCTCATTTCTCACCGGAAGCTTTCCTCGGTGCTTTTTTCCAGAGTTTTCCAGAGTGCTCACATAGCCCTTTCTCATGGGAAAGCATAATAATGTGTGTGAACAATGATTACTGCTGAAGGAGAACTGACAAATCAGCTTGTAACGCCATGGCTTGCCTCTGCTAAAGAGAGGTATAAACGTGTTGTGAACTCTGAATAAAATGGCTTCACTAGATCATATTGGTCGTGTGGTGTCCATATCCTCTGCAATTGGTGAGCCCGACGTGATACTACGACAGATTGATTCGTATTGATTTGGAGACTGGAGCAGCTGAACGGACGGGACGCAGAGAGGCCGGCCGAAACCATCTTCGCTGCCCTGGTGAGAAGGCCAGAGACGGCATAGTTTAGATTACTTTACAGCGGAGCGTTCTGCCGATGTGATATTGGATCTCACTATAAAAAGGTGAGCGGTCGGGGAGGAGATG
The DNA here is from genome assembly GCF_032191515.1 of Phaenicophaeus curvirostris. Classification (NCBI taxonomy): domain Eukaryota; kingdom Metazoa; phylum Chordata; class Aves; order Cuculiformes; family Cuculidae; genus Phaenicophaeus; species Phaenicophaeus curvirostris. Next base: position 298,990 of record NC_091426.1, read on the forward strand.
GGGTTGGACGATTACGAGAAATAATCATATTATAATCATATCATCCAGCTCTGCTGCTATGACAGGTGATAGACTCTGTGTTGTGTTTGAAGATGGTGTGACCCTTTTACCCTGGGAAGCATGGATCCTCCAAGCAGGTCCTTGCACATGACTCCAGCATTATTAATTACCAGTAAAATAAGTTCCTTTCCAGTGCAGCTGGAGCCCATGGCCCTGGCGGAGCCCACTGGCACACCTAAATGTAGGCTCTGTCTCCTGATTTCCATGAATGGCAAACTTTGGCAGTGGGTAACGGTAAAATATTTTTGAGCAGTCTGCAGAAAGTCCTTAAAAGTTTTATTAAGCATTATCTTTTAGTTTTACGCTTGACTGTAGGGAGTGCTGGGTGAGGTATTCACATGGCTTTTCCCATTAAAATCTCTTGAGGTGACAGGTCACATTTTCTTTTCACCTTTTTCTTCCTATATATCTTATACATCAGTGGGACATGTAACACCTGCAGACATTTCAGGCCAGCCTCTGCACAAGTTTTTTTGCAACCTGATGTTGTAAAATAGGAGCTTTTGATGGATGCAATTACATCTTGGTTCCTTTTGAAGGGCTGTCCCAATTTTTTGCATTACTCATCCAGTAAAATGTGCGCCCCTTATTACTCTCTAGCATTAGAGGAACAAAACAAGGAATTGGTTCTCTTGGCAATTTTTTTCTGAAAACTTATTTCATGTGCATGTTTACAAGGGCAGGTGTCCATCCTGAGAACATACTTGAAATGACAAAGATATTCTCAAAATTGCAACATTTAGGCATCAGAATAAAGTAAACCCGGAAATTTACAAATGATGTACAGCTGTAAGTGTCTTCTTCTTGCTTCTCTTATTTTGTTGAAATAGTGCCCAAACAACATGAAGATTCAATCATAGAATCATAGAATCACCAGGTTGGAAGAGACCCACCAGATAATTGAGTCCAACCATTCCCATCAATCACTAAACCATGTCCCTCAGCGCCTCGTCCACTCGTCCCTTAAACCCCTCCAGGGAAGGTGACTCAACCACCTCCCTGGGCAGCCTCTGCCAGTGCCCAATGAACCTTTCCGTGAAAAATTTTTTCCTAATGTTCAGCCTAAACCTCCTTTGGCGGAGCTTGAGGCCATTCGCTCTCATCCTGTCCCTATTCAAGAATGTGAACAGTACATCACTGACAAGCCTCAATTGTTTGCACCTTAATTTCTGACAAAATGAAAAACTCTTCCCAACCATTCAAGCCATAGAACCATTTTATTTAACCTAGTCTCTTCAGAACCACTTTCCTTGAAATAAATAACTATAAAAGACACTGCCAGAACCACCAAAGGCCACCACAGCAAACCTACATCTTCAAATCTCAGTGACAGGCTTTTCATTTCATCTTGAAATGAAAAAGAATAAGCAAATAGTTTTTACCTGATTCTTTGAGTCCTTAAATCTTCTCTTTGGTAAACTCTGCTAAAAAATTTCAAAAGCAACGTACGAACCGGAAAGAGAAGATTCCTTTGCTGCTATAGGGTATATACTGCTTTTATCAAGGGTTCTTTCGCCACTAGAAAGAAAAGATATAAAAATCTGAAGTAGTGCTTCTTAATTTTCGGATTTTAAACACACACACACAGAAGACCTGCAATCTCTGTCTGCAACTACCTACATTTAACTCCATAGGGAAGTACCAAAAAGTTTTAAAACAACTGCTGGGTAGACTTCTAAACCACTGAAACCGCACCTTCTTGTGTAACTCGTGAAAGAGCCATACACAAAAGAGCCACACAACACACAAGTGAAAACTTCAGAACTTCATAAAGACAAGGAAGTGCACAGGTTGTGAGGTAGCTGAGAATCAACAAGTTCCTGCCTTCCACAGCTACCTTCCACATCACAGAATCATACAACAGTTTGGGTTGGAAGGGACCTTAATGTCACCCAGTTCCAACAGCTCTGCCACGGGCAGGGACACCTTCCACTACGTCAGCTTGCTCAAAGCCTCATTCAACCTGGCCTTGAGGCATCCAAGACTTCTCTGGGCAACCTGTTCCAGTGCCTCGCCGCCCTCACAGAAAAAAAATTCTTCCTAATATCTAATCTAAATCTCCCCTCTTTCAGCTTAAAACCGTTACCCATTGTCCTATCACTGCACTCCCTGATAAACGGCCCCCCACTCAGGTTTCCCCTGGGCTGATGGAAGATCTCACCAGAGACTTCTCTTCTCTAGGCTCTATAATCACAAACCTCTTAGCTTGCCCTCACAGGGGAGGCACTCCAGCCCTCTGATCATCTTTGTGGCCCTCCTCTGGACTCACTCTAAAAGATCCATGCCCTTTCTGTGCCCAGGACTCCAGAACTGAACACAGCACTCCAGGTGAGGTCTCACAAGAGCAGAGTAGAGGAGCAGCATCACCTCCCTTGACCTGCTGGTTGTACTTATTTTGATGCAGCCCAGGATATGGTTGGCTTTCTGGGCTGCAAGTGCACATTGCAATGACGTTGAGCTGCCAATCCACCGACGGCCACAAGTCCTTCCCTTCAGGGCCACTCTCAATCCATTCTCTGCCCAGCCTCTGTCTGTGATTGGGATTGCCCTGACCCCTGACCCGGGTACAGGAACTCATGTTTCCACTTTTCCAGTCAGTAGGAATCCTTTTACTCAAGTGCAGTAGCCTCGTTTACCTATGTTCCCCCAAACCTCACTATCACAGTACCTTCAATTCTTTTTCCCTGCCACACACACCAGCCTTACCAGCTCTCCATGTCTCGGAACCAGCTGACTCCAAAATCACATTTGCTAATTAACCAGAAAATACATACCTCAAGAAGACACTGGCATGCCAGTGCAAAGAGGACTGCTCAACTCCACTGCAACCTTTCCTCAGCTGAAGCTCTCAGCAGGTATAAAACAAGGTAGGAAAGTTCTGTCCTTTGCCATAAAGTTGGCTAAAACCAGCCATCAAGCGCAGAAGTTATTACAGTAGACTGAGAAGCAGACCAAACATTTTCTTGGAAACTAGATTGAACCACTGAATGTAAAAATCAACAGAGCATGGAAAAATACCTGCATTGAGGGAAGACAAGCCTGGAGAGAATGGGGAAGCAGAGGAGGGAACATATTTTTTGATGAGAATCTTTATAGCATAGATTGAATATGTTCCCTCCTCTGCATTTTGCTAATTAAGACCAACTCCTGACTGGATCTGGAATAATAATAATCTGGAACAGATCCTGACTGGATCTGGAATAAAGATTCTCATCAAAAAACATGCTACAAAAAGGGCCTGAAATGGCATGGGCATACTCTAGAGTGGAGAGAACCATTTCCAAGTTGAAATCTAACATACTCGTCAACGGAAAAATAAATCAAATATCAGAATATCACTGCATCAGGAGCATCAACCTATTCAATTCACATGCTTTTCATGTGAAAATTTCTCGTGGACAAAATTTCTCGTGGACAGTATTTCTTAAACAACTGTCCACAAGAAATTTTGTCCACGAGAAATTTTCACATGAAAATTTCTCACGGGCTTATTCTTAACATTACATCTTTATGAACTCTTGCTAACTAAACTAATATAAGAAATTAACAAGAAACCCTGAAAAGCAGGACTGTACAAGTATCACAATGCTATTATGGCATAAGATACAAGAGGTAGACTATGGTTATATTTAATGTCTCATTTATTAGTTCTTTGGTTTTTCTGTCTAAACTTCCCCGCTTTGAATGCCTATTGTCTTCTGAAAAATGTTGTTTGTAACAGTTCGGGGGATGGCTGGGGCAGTGGACCCACTGCTGTGGATGATTCTTATTGAGGTGGATCCACTTCCATAGGCTCCTCACTGTCGTCAGGTGGATCGTCAGGTGGATCCACCTCCATTGGCTCCTCAGTGTCCTCTGGTGCGTGGTCATGCCCGGGCTTCACACCACGCCTCAACAGAGAGGCACGAGCATGGAGAGCACGGAGAGCACGTCTTGCTTGTCTTCTCCGGAGTCTTCTCTTCCTTAGCCTGGAGACACGCTTGGACTCCCCACCCTTTCCCTCTCCGACCTAAAGCCAATGCTCTCCGCTTCCAGGAGAAGTGCAGGGAGTGGCTGCTCCCTGGCACGGACACAGCGTTGGACTGCACGCTCTTCCCTTCCTGAGCTGAGCGGCCACTCTCCAACCAGCTCTGTTGGTTCCTTGGCAGGGAACTACGCTTGGGATCCATGTTGTTCCCTTCTGCACTTCTATCTAACGCTCTCCGTTTCAAAGGTGAGCAACCACTCCCCTGGCTGCTCCCTGGCATGGACACAGCACTGGACTCCACACTTTTCTTTTTGTGATCTAAAGCCAATGCTTTTTGCTTCAAAGGTGAGCAGCCACCCACCTGGCTGCTCTGGCTGTTCCCTGGTAGGGAACCACGCGTGGGATCCATGTTGTTCCCTTCTGCTCTCGTCCCTAATCTTGTCCACTTCAAAGATGAGCGGACACTTGCCTGGCTGCTCTAGCAGCTTTCAGACCTCAAATATTTGGTCTGAATATTTGGTGTAATTATTTAGGAAAAAGAGAAAAGTGGAGCTAAGATTTCCAGTAGTTCACAGTGTGATTATGCCATCTACTGCCACACTTCTGTATCACGTTTTAATTGTCTGCCCAAGTGACAAATACCTCCATGGGTAATACCTAGAGATAATTGTAGCAGACATGATGGCTTGGCATGAGAAAGTGCTGAATGCGTTAACAGTGGGCAGCTTTAAATGAGACACTGAACATCAATCAGTTGTCTTCTGTTCCTTTAATCCCAGCTTCCAGTGGCACAGTTCACAAATACTAACATGGAATTTGACAAAGAATATGTATCATTAATTTGCAATCTGATAAATTTAAAGGGCAAAACAACACAAAGCTTGGGAGCAGAAGTCACTGAAAATAAGAAGATAGATATATAGATAGATAGATAGATAGATAGATAGATAGATAGATAGATAGATGATAGATAGATAGATAGATAGATAGATAGATAGATAGATAGATAGATAGATAGATAGATGTCTTGTATTTTGTATAGTATAAGACATCATCAGCAGGGGAGAAAACCAGCTTGGTTGAACAGAGAGATCTTGAGTGATATCAAGAAGAGAAATGTTTATGGGCTCTGGAAGAGGGGACAGGCCTCTTGGGTGGACTACAGGAGGGAAGTGAGATTGTGTAGAGAAAAAGCCCTTCTGATTTTTTCTCTCAGCTCAGCTAGAAACCAGATTGGCAAAGTCTGTGAAAGATAACAAAAAAATCCTTCTATAAATTTATAAATCTATAAATAATAAAAGGAGGACTAGGGAGACCATACAGTCCCTATTGGACGCAGAAGGAACAACAGTGACAGGGGATGAGGAAAAGGCTGAGGTACTTAATGCCTTCTTTGCCTCAGTCTTTATCTGTAAAGAAAGTCGTTCCGCCTGTGTACAAGAGCTAGAGGAGCAAAATGAGGTTCCCATGATCCAAGAGGAGGTGGTCAGAGCCTTGCTAGCCCGACTAAACACCCACAAGTCTATGGGTCTGGATAGGATCCATCCAAGGGTATTGAAGGAGCTGGTGGATGTGCTGGCCAAAGCCCTTTCCATCATCTTCCAACAGTCCTGGAAGACTGGGGAAGTCCCACGGGACTGGAGGCTGATGTTGTGCCCATCTACAAGAAGGGTCGCAGGGAGGATCCAGGAAACTCCAGGCCTGTCAGTCTGACCTCAGTGCCAGGGAAAGTCATGGAGCAGGTGATCTTGAGTGCTCTCATGAAGCACATGCAAGAGAACCGGGTGATCAGGCCCAGTCAACATGGGTTCACAAAAGGCAGGTCTTGCCAAACTAACCTGATCGCCTTCTATGACAAAGTGACTCGGCTGCTGGATGAGGGAAGGGCTTTGGATGGATCTTCCTGGACTTCAGTAAAGCCTTTGACACAGTTTCTCACAGCATTCTGCTTGAGAAACTGTCACCTCTGGCCTGGACAGGCGCACACTCTGCTGGATGGAAAACTGGTTGGCTGGAGGGCCCAGAGAGTGTTGGGAAATGGTGTGAAATCCAGCTGGAGGCCAGTTCCAAGTGGTGTCCCCAGGGCTCAGTGCTGGGTCCAGGCCTGTTCAATGTCTTTATCAACGACCTAGATGAAGGCATCGAGTGCACCCTTAGCAAGTTTGCAGATGACACTAAGCTGGGTGGAATTGTGGATCTGCTGGAGGGTCGGGAGGTTCTGCAAAGGGATCTGAACAGGCTGGACCGCTGGGCAGAGTCCGATGGCATGAGGTTTAACAAGGCCAAATGCCGGGTCCTGCACTTGGGGCACAACAACCCTGTGCAGCTACAGAATAAGAGAAGTCTGGCTGGAAAGCTGCCTGGAGGAGAAGGACCTGGGGGTGTTGGTTGACAGCTGACTGAACATGAGCCAGCAGTGGCCCAGGTGGCCAAGAAGGCCAGTGGCATCTTGGCTTGGATCAGAAATGGTGTGGCCAGCAGGTCCAGGGTTCTTCTCCTTCTGTACTCGGCACTGGTGAGACCGCTCCTCGAATCCTGTGTTCAGTTCTGGGCCCCTCACCACAAGAAGGATGTTGAGGCTCTGCAGTGAGTCCAGAGAAGAGCAACAAAGCTGGTGAGGGGGCAGGAGAACAGACTTATGAGGAGTGGTTGAGAGAGCTGGGGGTGTTTAGCCTGGAGAAGAGGAGGCTGAGGGGTGACCTCATTGCTCTCTCTAACTACCTGAAAGGAGGTTGTAGAGAGGAGGGTGCTGGCGTCTACTCCCAAGTGCCGTGGGACAGGACAAGAGGGAATGGCCTCAAGCTCCGCCAGGGGAGATTTAGGCTGGACATATAGGAAAAAATTTTTCACAGAGAGGGTCATTGGGCCCTGGAACAGGCTGCCCAGGGAGGGGGTTGAGTCACCTTCCCTGGAGGCGTTTAAGGCACTGGTGGATGAGGTGCTAAGGGTCATGGTTTAGTGTTTGATAGGAATGGTTGGACTCAATGATGCGGTGGGTCTCTTCCAACCTGGTTATTCTATGATTCTATGATACTATGATTCTAATTTTCGTCTAAACTTATATATTACACGTGGTAGTGGTGACGTGGAGCCAGGGGTGCCCCTGGCGGCTGGGGGCAGCCCGTTGCGATGGATCTTGGGCACACCCACGGTCACCCACGGTCACCATGGAGCCATTGTGATGTCACCGCTCGGTTGCCCAGGTAACGCGCTGATGTCACCAAGGGCCTCGCCCTGGCACCCCTATAAAAGCGAGGGGGAGGCCACAGAGCTCCAACAGCCCGGTGGCAAACACTCGGCCAGACTCGGCATGGCCCGGTACCGGCGCAGCACATCTCGCAGCCGCAGCCGGTCCCGCCGCCAACGCAGGCCGTCCCGCCGCCAGCGCAGCCCAAGGCGCCTCCAGGGTCATCCTCAACAGCGCCAGAATGCGAGGAGGCGCCGGCCGACTGGGGCAACCAGATCCCAGGCTGGAGTGAACCGGCGCCGGCGGAGGACACGCACCCGTCGTCGCTGAGCTGACCCCAGCACTGGGTGTCTGTGGAAGCAGTGTCCTGGAGAATTACAGACACTGCAATACCACATGGCCATCAATAAAGTTGGAATGAGAGCATGAGAGTGCGTTTGTGTCCTTGTGTGGCGTCTGCATGTCCTTTGGTTTCCTACACCATGGATGGGTGTCTGTGTCTGTTGGGGGGTTGTGGCCTCTAGGTGGGCATCAGTGTCTGCTGGGGGAGAGCTGTCCCGGGGGTGGGAATCCACACCTGGTGGAGGGGGTGTGCTTCATGGGTGGGCTGTCCTGCGGGTGGGTGTCCATGTGTTCCTGGGGTGTATTCTATGATTCTAATATGAGAAACACTATATCATATGAGACAAGCTGTTGAGGAGTTTTGAGATCAAAATGGGCAGGGATATTTACATGTGCACAACCCAGCTTTTGCGCCTGAATAAAGCTAGCCTTGCAAAAGAATTAGTCACTGGAAAGGACACATTGTCTTTAAGGTTTCTCTCTGTATCATTAGAAAGTTGCTCTGTCTTGTACTTCGCTCTGTCTTGTACTTCTCTCATTTCTCACCGGAAGCTTTCCTCGGTGCTTTTTTCCAGAGTTTTCCAGAGTGCTCACATAGCCCTTTCTCATGGGAAAGCATAATAATGTGTGTGAACAATGATTACTGCTGAAGGAGAACTGACAAATCAGCTTGTAACGCCATGGCTTGCCTCTGCTAAAGAGAGGTATAAACGTGTTGTGAACTCTGAATAAAATGGCTTCACTAGATCATATTGGTCGTGTGGTGTCCATATCCTCTGCAATTGGTGAGCCCGACGTGATACTACGACAGATTGATTCGTATTGATTTGGAGACTGGAGCAGCTGAACGGACGGGACGCAGAGAGGCCGGCCGAAACCATCTTCGCTGCCCTGGTGAGAAGGCCAGAGACGGCATAGTTTAGATTACTTTACAGCGGAGCGTTCTGCCGATGTGATATTGGATCTCACTATAAAAAGGTGAGCGGTCGGGGAGGAGATGGGGTTGGACGATTACGAGAAATAATCATATTATAATCATATCATCCAGCTCTGCTGCTATGACAGGTGATAGACTCTGTGTTGTGTTTGAAGATGGTGTGACCCTTTTACCCTGGGAAGCATGGATCCTCCAAGCAGGTCCTTGCACATGACTCCAGCATTATTAATTACCAGTAAAATAAGTTCCTTTCCAGTGCAGCTGGAGCCCATGGCCCTGGCGGAGCCCACTGGCACACCTAAATGTAGGCTCTGTCTCCTGATTTCCATGAATGGCAAACTTTGGCAGTGGGTAACGGTAAAATATTTTTGAGCAGTCTGCAGAAAGTCCTTAAAAGTTTTATTAAGCATTATCTTTTAGTTTTACGCTTGACTGTAGGGAGTGCTGGGTGAGGTATTCACATGGCTTTTCCCATTAAAATCTCTTGAGGTGACAGGTCACATTTTCTTTTCACCTTTTTCTTCCTATATATCTTATACATCAGTGGGACATGTAACACCTGCAGACATTTCAGGCCAGCCTCTGCACAACTTTTTTTGCAACCTGATGTTGTAAAATAGGAGCTTTTGATGGATGCAATTACATCTTGGTTCCTTTTGAAGGGCTGTCCCTATTTTTTGCATTACTCATCCAGTAAAATGTGCGCCCCTTATTACTCTCTAGCATTAGAGGAACAAAACAAGGAATTGGTTCTCTTGGCAATTTTTTTCTGAAAACTTATTTCATGTGCATGTTTACAAGGGCAGGTGTCCATCCTGAGAACATACTTGAAATGACAAAGATATTCTCAAAATTGCAACATTTAGGCATCAGAATAAAGTAAACCCGGAAATTTACAAATGATGTACAGCTGTAAGTGTCTTCTTCTTGCTTCTCTTATTTTGTTGAAATAGTGCCCAAACAACATGAAGATTCAATCATAGAATCATAGAATCACCAGGTTGGAAGAGACCCACCAGATAATTGAGTCCAACCATTCCCATCAATCACTAAACCATGTCCCTCAGCGCCTCGTCCACTCGTCCCTTAAACCCCTCCAGGGAAGGTGACTCAACCACCTCCCTGGGCAGCCTCTGCCAGTGCCCAATGAACCTTTCCGTGAAAAATTTTTTCCTAATGTTCAGCCTAAACCTCCTTTGGCGGAGCTTGAGGCCATTCGCTCTCATCCTGTCCCTATTCAAGAATGTGAACAGTACATCACTGACAAGCCTCAATTGTTTGCACCTTAATTTCTGACAAAATGAAAAACTCTTCCCAACCATTCAAGCCATAGAACCATTTTATTTAACCTAGTCTCTTCAGAACCACTTTCCTTGAAATAAATAACTATAAAAGACACTGCCAGAACCACCAAAGGCCACCACAGCAAACCTACATCTTCAAATCTCAGTGACAGGCTTTTCATTTCATCTTGAAATGAAAAAGAATAAGCAAATAGTTTTTACCTGATTCTTTGAGTCCTTAAATCTTCTCTTTGGTAAACTCTGCTAAAAAATTTCAAAAGCAACGTACGAACCGGAAAGAGAAGATTCCTTTGCTGCTATAGGGTATATACTGCTTTTATCAAGGGTTCTTTCGCCACTAGAAAGAAAAGATATAAAAATCTGAAGTAGTGCTTCTTAATGTTCGGATTTTAAACACACACACACAGAAGACCTGCAATCTCTGTCTGCAACTACCTACATTTAACTCCATAGGGAAGTACCAAAAAGTTTTAAAACAACTGCTGGGTAGACTTCTAAACCACTGAAACCGCACCTTCTTGTGTAACTCGTGAAAGAGCCATACACAAAAGAGCCACACAACACACAAGTGAAAACTTCAGAACTTCATAAAGACAAGGAAGTGCACAGGTTGTGAGGTAGCTGAGAATCAACAAGTTCCTGCCTTCCACAGCTACCTTCCACATCACAGAATCATACAACAGTTTGGGTTGGAAGGGACCTTAATGTCACCCAGTTCCAACAGCTCTGCCACGGGCAGGGACACCTTCCACTACGTCAGCTTGCTCAAAGCCTCATTCAACCTGGCCTTGAGGCATCCAAGACTTCTCTGGGCAACCTGTTCCAGTGCCTCGCCGCCCTCACAGAAAAAAAATTCTTCCTAATATCTAATCTAAATCTCCCCTCTTTCAGCTTAAAACCGTTACCCATTGTCCTATCACTGCACTCCCTGATAAACGGCCCCCCACTCAGGTTTCCCCTGGGCTGATGGAAGATCTCACCAGAGACTTCTCTTCTCTAGGCTCTATAATCACAAACCTCTTAGCTTGCCCTCACAGGGGAGGCACTCCAGCCCTCTGATCATCTTTGTGGCCCTCCTCTGGACTCACTCTAAAAGATCCATGCCCTTTCTGTGCCCAGGACTCCAGAACTGAACACAGCACTCCAGGTGAGGTCTCACAAGAGCAGAGTAGAGGAGCAGCATCACCTCCCTTGACCTGCTGGTTGTACTTATTTTGATGCAGCCCAGGATATGGTTGGCTTTCTGGGCTGCAAGTGCACATTGCAATGACGTTGAGCTGCCAATCCACCGACGGCCACAAGTCCTTCCCTTCAGGGCCACTCTCAATCCATTCTCTGCCCAGCCTCTGTCCGTGATTGGGATTGCCCTGACCCCTGACCCGGGTACAGGACCTTATGTTTCCACTTTTCCAGTCAGTAGGAATCCTTTTACTCAAGTGCAGTAGCCTCGTTTACCTATGTTCCCCCAAACCTCACTATCACAGTACCTTCAATTCTTTTTCCCTGCCACACACACCAGCCTTACCAGCTCTCCATGTCTCGGAACCAGCTGACTCCAAAATCACATTTGCTAATTAACCAGAAAATACATACCTCAAGAAGACACTGGCATGCCAGTGCAAAGAGGACTGCTCAACTCCACTGCAACCTTTCCTCAGCTGAAGCTCTCAGCAGGTATAAAACAAGGTAGGAAAGTTCTGTCCTTTGCCATAAAGTTGGCTAAAACCAGCCAGCAAGCGCAGAAGTTATTACAGTAGACTGAGAAGCAGACCAAACATTTTCTTGGAAACTAGATTGAACCACTGAATGTAAAAATCAACAGAGCATGGAAAAATACCTGCATTGAGGGAAGACAAGCCTGGAGAGAATGGGGAAGCAGAGGAGGAAACATATTTTTTGATGAGAATCTTTATAGCGTAGATTGAATATGTTCCCTCCTCTGCATTTTACTAATTAAGACCAACTCCTGACTGGATCTGGAATAATAATAATCTGGAACAGATCCTGACTGGATCTGGAATAAAGATTCTCATCAAAAAACATGCTACAAAAAGGGCCTGAAATGGCATGGGCATACTCTAGAGTGGAGAGAACCATTTCCAAGTTGAAATCTAACATACTCGTCAACGGAAAAATAAATCAAATATCAGAATATCACTGCATCAGGAGCATCAACCTATTCAATTCACATGCTTTTCATGTGAAAATTTCTCGTGGACAAAATTTCTTGTGGACAGTTGTTTAAGAAATACTGTCCACGAGAAATTTTGTCCACGAGAAATTTTCACATGAAAATTTCTCACAGGCTTATTCTTAACATTACATCTTTATGAACTCTTGCTAACTAAACTAATATAAGAAATTAACAAGAAACCCTGAAAAGCAGGACTGTACAAGTATCACAATGCTATTATGGCATAAGATACAAGAGGTAGACTATGGTTATATTTAATGTCTCATTTATTAGTTCTTTGGTTTTTCTGTCTAAACTTCCCCGCTTTGAATGCCTATTGTCTTCTGAAAAATGTTGTTTGTAACAGTTCGGGGGATGGCTGGGGCAGTGGACCCACTGCTGTGGATGATTCTTATTGAGGTGGATCCACTTCCATAGGCTCCTCACTGTCGTCAGGTGGATCGTCAGGTGGATCCACCTCCATTGGCTCCTCAGTGTCCTCTGGTGCGTGGTCATGCCCGGGCTTCACACCACGCCTCAACAGAGAGGCACGAGCATGGAGAGCACGGAGAGCACGTCTTGCTTGTCTTCTCCGGAGTCTTCTCTTCCTTAGCCTGGAGACACGCTTGGACTCCCCACCCTTTCCCTCTCCGACCTAAAGCCAATGCTCTCCGCTTCCAGGAGAAGTGCAGGGAGTGGCTGCTCCCTGGCACGGACACAGCGTTGGACTGCACGCTCTTCCCTTCCTGAGCTGAGCGGCCACTCTCCAACCAGCTCTGTTGGTTCCTTGGCAGGGAACTACGCTTGGGATCCATGTTGTTCCCTTCTGCACTTCTATCTAACGCTCTCCGTTTCAAAGGTGAGCAACCACTCCCCTGGCTGCTCCCTGGCATGGACACAGCACTGGACTCCACGCTTTTCTTTTTGTGATCTAAAGCCAATGCTTTTTGCTTCAAAGGTGAGCAGCCACCCACCTGGCTGCTCTGGCTGTTCCCTGGTAGGGAACCATGCGTGGGATCCATGTTGTTCCCTTCTGCTCTCGTCCCTAATCTTGTCCACTTCAAAGATGAGCGGACACTTGCCTGGCTGCTCTAGCAGCTTTCAGACCTCAAATATTTGGTCTGAATATTTGGTGTAATTATTTAGGAAAAAGAGAAAAGTGGAGCTAAGATTTCCAGTAGTTCACAGTGTGATTATGCCATCTACTGCCACACTTCTGTATCACGTTTTAATTGTCTGCCCAAGTGACAAATACCTCCATGGGTAATACCTAGAGATAATTGTAGCAGACATGATGGCTTGGCATGAGAAAGTGCTGAATGCGTTAACAGTGGGCAGCTTTAAATGAGACACTGAACATCAATCAGTTGTCTTCTGTTCCTTTAATCCCAGCTTCCAGTGGCACAGTTCACAAATACTAACATGGAATTTGACAAAGAATATGTATCATTAATTTGCAATCTGATAAATTTAAAGGGCAAAACAACACAAAGCTTGGGAGCAGAAGTCACTGAAAATCAGAAGATAGATAGATAGATAGGTAGATAGGTAGGTAGGTAGGTAGGTAGGTAGGTAGGTAGGTAGAGAGATAGATAGATAGATAGATAGATAGATAGATAGATAGATAGATAGATAGATAGATAGATAGACGTCTTGTATTTTGTATAGTATAAGACATCATCAGCAGGGGAGAAAACCAGCTTGTTTGAACAGAGAGATCTTGAGTGATATCAAGAAGAGAAATGTTTATGGGCTCTGGAAGAGGGGACAGGCCTCTTGGGTGGACTACAGGAGGGAAGTGAGATTGTGTAGAGAAAAAGCCCTTCTGATTTTTTCTCTCAGCTCAGCTAGAAACCAGATTGGCAAAGTCTGTGAAAGATAACAAAAAAATCCTTCTATAAATTTATAAATCTATAAATAATAAAAGGAGGACTAGGGAGACCATACAGTCCCTATTGGACGCAGAAGGAACAACAGTGACAGGGGATGAGGAAAAGGCTGAGGTACTTAATGCCTTCTTTGCCTCAGTCTTTATCTGTAAAGAAAGTCGTTCCGCCTGTGTACAAGAGCTAGAGGAGCAAAATGAGGCTCCCATGATCCAAGAGGAGGTGGTCAGAGCCTTGCTAGCCCGACTAAACACCCACAAGTCTATGGGTCTGGATAGGATCCATCCAAGGGTATTGAAGGAGCTGGTGGATGTGCTGGCCAAAGCCCTTTCCATCATCTTCCAACAGTCCTGGAAGACTGGGGAAGTCCCACGGGACTGGAGGCTGATGTTGTGCCCATCTACAAGAAGGGTCGCAGGGAGGATCCAGGAAACTCCAGGCCTGTCAGTCTGACCTCAGTGCCAGGGAAAGTCATGGAGCAGGTGATCTTGAGTGCTCTCATGAAGCACATGCAAGAGAACCGGGTGATCAGGCCCAGTCAACATGGGTTCACAAAAGGCAGGTCTTGCCAAACTAACCTGATCGCCTTCTATGACAAAGTGACTCGGCTGCTGGATGAGGGAAGGGCTTTGGATGGATCTTCCTGGACTTCAGTAAAGCCTTTGACACAGTTTCTCACAGCATTCTGCTTGAGAAACTGTCACCTCTGGCCTGGACAGGCGCACACTCTGCTGGATGGAAAACTGGTTGGCTGGAGGGCCCAGAGAGTGTTGGGAAATGGTGTGAAATCCAGCTGGAGGCCAGTTCCAAGTGGTGTCCCCAGGGCTCAGTGCTGGGTCCAGGCCTGTTCAATGTCTTTATCAACGACCTAGATGAAGGCATCGAGTGCACCCTTAGCAAGTTTGCAGATGACACTAAGCTGGGTGGAATTGTGGATCTGCTGGAGGGTCGGGAGGTTCTGCAAAGGGATCTGAACAGGCTGGACCGCTGGGCAGAGTCCGATGGCATGAGGTTTAACAAGGCCAAATGCCGGGTCCTGCACTTGGGGCACAACAACCGTGTGCAGCTACAGAATAAGAGAAGTCTGGCTGGAAAGCTGCCTGGAGGAGAAGGACCTGGGGGTGTTGGTTGACAGCTGACTGAACATGAGCCAGCAGTGGCCCAGGTGGCCAAGAAGGCCAGTGGCATCTTGGCTTGGATCAGAAATGGTGTGGCCAGCAGGTCCAGGGTTCTTCTCCTTCTGTACTCGGCACTGGTGAGACCGCTCCTCGAATCCTGTGTTCAGTTCTGGGCCCCTCACCACAAGAAGGATGTTGAGGCTCTGCAGTGAGTCCAGAGAAGAGCAACAAAGCTGGTGAGGGGGCAGGAGAACAGACTTATGAGGAGTGGTTGAGAGAGCTGGGGGTGTTTAGCCTGGAGAAGAGGAGGCTGAGGGGTGACCTCATTGCTCTCTCTAACTACCTGAAAGGAGGTTGTAGAGAGGAGGGTGCTGGCGTCTACTCCCAAGTGCCGTGGGACAGGACAAGAGGGAATGGCCTCAAGCTCCGCCAGGGGAGATTTAGGCTGGACATATAGGAAAAAATTTTTCACAGAGAGGGTCATTGGGCCCTGGAACAGGCTGCCCAGGGAGGGGGTTGAGTCACCTTCCCTGGAGGCGTTTAAGGCACTGGTGGATGAGGTGCTAAGGGTCATGGTTTAGTGTTTGATAGGAATGGTTGGACTCAATGATGCGGTGGGTCTCTTCCAACCTGGTTATTCTATGATTCTATGATACTATGATTCTAATTTTCGTCTAAACTTATATATTACACGTGGTAGTGGTGACGTGGAGCCAGGGGTGCCCCTGGCGGCTGGGGGCAGCCCGTTGCGATGGATCTTGGGCACACCCACGGTCACCCACGGTCACCATGGAGCCATTGTGATGTCACCGCTCGGTTGCCCAGGTAACGCGCTGATGTCACCAAGGGCCTCGCCCTGGCACCCCTATAAAAGCGAGGGGGAGGCCACAGAGCTCCAACAGCCCGGTGGCAAACACTCGGCCAGACTCGGCATGGCCCGGTACCGGCGCAGCACATCTCGCAGCCGCAGCCGGTCCCGCCGCCAACGCAGGCCGTCCCGCCGCCAGCGCAGCCCAAGGCGCCTCCAGGGTCATCCTCAACAGCGCCAGAATGTGAGGAGGCGCCGGCCGACTGGGGCAACCAGATCCCAGGCTGGAGTGAACCGGCGCCGGCGGAGGACACGCACCCGTCGTCGCTGAGCTGACCCCAGCACTGGGTGTCTGTGGAAGCAGTGTCCTGGAGAATTACAGACACTGCAATACCACATGGCCATCAATAAAGTTGGAATGAGAGCATGAGAGTGCGTTTGTGTCCTTGTGTGGCGTCTGCATGTCCTTTGGTTTCCTACACCATGGATGGGTGTCTGTGTCTGTTGGGGGGTTGTGGCCTCTAGGTGGGCATCAGTGTCTGCTGGGGGAGAGCTGTCCCGGGGGTGGGAATCCACACCTGGTGGAGGGGGTGTGCTTCATGGGTGGGCTGTCCTGCGGGTGGGTGTCCATGTGTTCCTGGGGTGTATTCTATGATTCTAATATGAGAAACACTATATCATATGAGACAAGCTGTTGAGGAGTTTTGAGATCAAAATGGGCAGGGATATTTACATGTGCACAACCCAGCTTTTGCGCCTGAATAAAGCTAGCCTTGCAAAAGAATTAGTCACTGGAAAGGACACATTGTCTTTAAGGTTTCTCTCTGTATCATTAGAAAGTTGCTCTGTCTTGTACTTCGCTCTGTCTTGTACTTCTCTCATTTCTCACCGGAAGCTTTCCTCGGTGCTTTTTTCCAGAGTTTTCCAGAGTGCTCACATAGCCCTTTCTCATGGGAAAGCATAATAATGTGTGTGAACAATGATTACTGCTGAAGGAGAACTGACAAATCAGCTTGTAACGCCATGGCTTGCCTCTGCTAAAGAGAGGTATAAACGTGTTGTGAACTCTGAATAAAATGGCTTCACTAGATCATATTGGTCGTGTGGTGTCCACATCCTCTGCAATTGGTGAGCCCGACGTGATACTACGACAGATTGATTCGTATTGATTTGGAGACTGGAGCAGCTGAACGGACGGGACGCAGAGAGGCCGGCCGAAACCATCTTCGCTGCCCTGGTGAGAAGGCCAGAGACAGCATAGTTTAGATTACTTTACAGCGGAGCGTTCTGCCGATGTGATATTGGATCTCACTATAAAAAGGTGAGCGGTCGGGGAGGAGATGGGGTTGGACGATTACGAGAAATAATCATATTATAATCATATCATCCAGCTCTGCTGCTATGACAGGTGATAGACTCTGTGTTGTGTTTGAAGATGGTGTGACCCTTTTACCCTGGGAAGCATGGATCCTCCAAGCAGGTCCTTGCACATGACTCCAGCATTATTAATTACCAGTAAAATAAGTTCCTTTCCAGTGCAGCTGGAGCCCATGGCCCTGGCGGAGCCCACTGGCACACCTAAATGTAGGCTCTGTCTCCTGATTTCCATGAATGGCAAACTTTGGCAGTGGGTAACGGTAAAATATTTTTGAGCAGTCTGCAGAAAGTCCTTAAAAGTTTTATTAAGCATTATCTTTTAGTTTTACGCTTGACTGTAGGGAGTGCTGGGTGAGGTATTCACATGGCTTTTCCCATTAAAATCTCTTGAGGTGACAGGTCACATTTTCTTTTCACCTTTTTCTTCCTATATATCTTATACATCAGTGGGACATGTAACACCTGCAGACATTTCAGGCCAGCCTCTGCACAACTTTTTTTGCAACCTGATGTTGTAAAATAGGAGCTTTTGATGGATGCAATTACATCTTGGTTCCTTTTGAAGGGCTGTCCCTATTTTTTGCATTACTCATCCAGTAAAATGTGCGCCCCTTATTACTCTCTAGCATTAGAGGAACAAAACAAGGAATTGGTTCTCTTGGCAATTTTTTTCTGAAAACTTATTTCATGTGCATGTTTACAAGGGCAGGTGTCCATCCTGAGAACATACTTGAAATGACAAAGATATTCTCAAAATTGCAACATTTAGGCATCAGAATAAAGTAAACCCGGAAATTTACAAATGATGTACAGCTGTAAGTGTCTTCTTCTTGCTTCTCTTATTTTGTTGAAATAGTGCCCAAACAACATGAAGATTCAATCATAGAATCATAGAATCACCAGGTTGGAAGAGACCCACCAGATAATTGAGTCCAACCATTCCCATCAATCACTAAACCATGTCCCTCAGCGCCTCGTCCACTCGTCCCTTAAACCCCTCCAGGGAAGGTGACTCAACCACCTCCCTGGGCAGCCTCTGCCAGTGCCCAATGAACCTTTCCGTGAAAAATTTTTTCCTAATGTTCAGCCTAAACCTCCTTTGGCGGAGCTTGAGGCCATTCGCTCTCATCCTGTCCCTATTCAAGAATGTGAACAGTACATCACTGACAAGCCTCAATTGTTTGCACCTTAATTTCTGACAAAATGAAAAACTCTTCCCAACCATTCAAGCCATAGAACCATTTTATTTAACCTAGTCTCTTCAGAACCACTTTCCTTGAAATAAATAACTATAAAAGACACTGCCAGAACCACCAAAGGCCACCACAGCAAACCTACATCTTCAAATCTCAGTGACAGGCTTTTCATTTCATCTTGAAATGAAAAAGAATAAGCAAATAGTTTTTACCTGATTCTTTGAGTCCTTAAATCTTCTCTTTGGTAAACTCTGCTAAAAAATTTCAAAAGCAACGTACGAACCGGAAAGAGAAGATTCCTTTGCTGCTATAGGGTATATACTGCTTTTATCAAGGGTTCTTTCGCCACTAGAAAGAAAAGATATAAAAATCTGAAGTAGTGCTTCTTAATGTTCGGATTTTAAACACACACACACAGAAGACCTGCAATCTCTGTCTGCAACTACCTACATTTAACTCCATAGGGAAGTACCAAAAAGTTTTAAAACAACTGCTGGGTAGACTTCTAAACCACTGAAACCGCACCTTCTTGTGTAACTCGTGAAAGAGCCATACACAAAAGAGCCACACAACACACAAGTGAAAACTTCAGAACTTCATAAAGACAAGGAAGTGCACAGGTTGTGAGGTAGCTGAGAATCAACAAGTTCCTGCCTTCCACAGCTACCTTCCACATCACAGAATCATACAACAGTTTGGGTTGGAAGGGACCTTAATGTCACCCAGTTCCAACAGCTCTGCCACGGGCAGGGACACCTTCCACTACGTCAGCTTGCTCAAAGCCTCATTCAACCTGGCCTTGAGGCATCCAAGACTTCTCTGGGCAACCTGTTCCAGTGCCTCGCCGCCCTCACAGAAAAAAAATTCTTCCTAATATCTAATCTAAATCTCCCCTCTTTCAGCTTAAAACCGTTACCCATTGTCCTATCACTGCACTCCCTGATAAACGGCCCCCCACTCAGGTTTCCCCTGGGCTGATGGAAGATCTCACCAGAGACTTCTCTTCTCTAGGCTCTATAATCACAAACCTCTTAGCTTGCCCTCACAGGGGAGGCACTCCAGCCCTCTGATCATCTTTGTGGCCCTCCTCTGGACTCACTCTAAAAGATCCATGCCCTTTCTGTGCCCAGGACTCCAGAACTGAACACAGCACTCCAGGTGAGGTCTCACAAGAGCAGAGTAGAGGAGCAGCATCACCTCCCTTGACCTGCTGGTTGTACTTATTTTGATGCAGCCCAGGATATGGTTGGCTTTCTGGGCTGCAAGTGCACATTGCAATGACGTTGAGCTGCCAATCCACCGACGGCCACAAGTCCTTCCCTTCAGGGCCACTCTCAATCCATTCTCTGCCCAGCCTCTGTCTGTGATTGGGATTGCCCTGACCCCTGACCCGGGTACAGGACCTTATGTTTCCACTTTTCCAGTCAGTAGGAATCCTTTTACTCAAGTGCAGTAGCCTCGTTTACCTATGTTCCCCCAAACCTCACTATCACAGTACCTTCAATTCTTTTTCCCTGCCACACACACCAGCCTTACCAGCTCTCCATGTCTCGGAACCAGCTGACTCCAAAATCACATTTGCTAATTAACCAGAAAATACATACCTCAAGAAGACACTGGCATGCCAGTGCAAAGAGGACTGCTCAACTCCACTGCAACCTTTCCTCAGCTGAAGCTCTCAGCAGGTATAAAACAAGGTAGGAAAGTTCTGTCCTTTGCCATAAAGTTGGCTAAAACCAGCCAGCAAGCGCAGAAGTTATTACAGTAGACTGAGAAGCAGACCAAACATTTTCTTGGAAACTAGATTGAACCACTGAATGTAAAAATCAACAGAGCATGGAAAAATACCTGCATTGAGGGAAGACAAGCCTGGAGAGAATGGGGAAGCAGAGGAGGAAACATATTTTTTGATGAGAATCTTTATAGCGTAGATTGAATATGTTCCCTCCTCTGCATTTTACTAATTAAGACCAACTCCTGACTGGATCTGGAATAATAATAATCTGGAACAGATCCTGACTGGATCTGGAATAAAGATTCTCATCAAAAAACATGCTACAAAAAGGGCCTGAAATGGCATGGGCATACTCTAGAGTGGAGAGAACCATTTCCAAGTTGAAATCTAACATACTCGTCAACGGAAAAATAAATCAAATATCAGAATATCACTGCATCAGGAGCATCAACCTATTCAATTCACATGCTTTTCATGTGAAAATTTCTCGTGGACAAAATTTCTTGTGGACAGTTGTTTAAGAAATACTGTCCACGAGAAATTTTGTCCACGAGAAATTTTCACATGAAAATTTCTCACGGGCTTATTCTTAACATTACATCTTTATGAACTCTTGCTAACTAAACTAATATAAGAAATTAACAAGAAACCCTGAAAAGCAGGACTGTACAAGTATCACAATGCTATTATGGCATAAGATACAAGAGGTAGACTATGGTTATATTTAATGTCTCATTTATTAGTTCTTTGGTTTTTCTGTCTAAACTTCCCCGCTTTGAATGCCTATTGTCTTCTGAAAAATGTTGTTTGTAACAGTTCGGGGGATGGCTGGGGCAGTGGACCCACTGCTGTGGATGATTCTTATTGAGGTGGATCCACTTCCATAGGCTCCTCACTGTCGTCAGGTGGATCGTCAGGTGGATCCACCTCCATTGGCTCCTCAGTGTCCTCTGGTGCGTGGTCATGCCCGGGCT
The DNA here is from genome assembly GCF_032191515.1 of Phaenicophaeus curvirostris. Taxonomy (NCBI): domain Eukaryota; kingdom Metazoa; phylum Chordata; class Aves; order Cuculiformes; family Cuculidae; genus Phaenicophaeus; species Phaenicophaeus curvirostris. The sequence continues at coordinate 320,054 of NC_091426.1, forward strand.
TCACACCACGCCTCAACAGAGAGGCACGAGCATGGAGAGCACGGAGAGCACGTCTTGCTTGTCTTCTCCGGAGTCTTCTCTTCCTTAGCCTGGAGACACGCTTGGACTCCCCACCCTTTCCCTCTCCGACCTAAAGCCAATGCTCTCCGCTTCCAGGAGAAGTGCAGGGAGTGGCTGCTCCCTGGCACGGACACAGCGTTGGACTGCACGCTCTTCCCTTCCTGAGCTGAGCGGCCACTCTCCAACCAGCTCTGTTGGTTCCTTGGCAGGGAACTACGCTTGGGATCCATGTTGTTCCCTTCTGCACTTCTATCTAACGCTCTCCGTTTCAAAGGTGAGCAACCACTCCCCTGGCTGCTCCCTGGCATGGACACAGCACTGGACTCCACGCTTTTCTTTTCGTGATCTAAAGCCAATGCTTTTTGCTTCAAAGGTGAGCAGCCACCCACCTGGCTGCTCTGGCTGTTCCCTGGTAGGGAACCACGCGTGGGATCCATGTTGTTCCCTTCTGCTCTCGTCCCTAATCTTGTCCACTTCAAAGATGAGCGGACACTTGCCTGGCTGCTCTAGCAGCTTTCAGACCTCAAATATTTGGTCTGAATATTTGGTGTAATTATTTAGGAAAAAGAGAAAAGTGGAGCTAAGATTTCCAGTAGTTCACAGTGTGATTATGCCATCTACTGCCACACTTCTGTATCACGTTTTAATTGTCTGCCCAAGTGACAAATACCTCCATGGGTAATACCTAGAGATAATTGTAGCAGACATGATGGCTTGGCATGAGAAAGTGCTGAATGCGTTAACAGTGGGCAGCTTTAAATGAGACACTGAACATCAATCAGTTGTCTTCTGTTCCTTTAATCCCAGCTTCCAGTGGCACAGTTCACAAATACTAACATGGAATTTGACAAAGAATATGTATCATTAATTTGCAATCTGATAAATTTAAAGGGCAAAACAACACAAAGCTTGGGAGCAGAAGTCACTGAAAATCAGAAGATAGATATATAGATAGATAGATAGATAGATAGATAGATAGATGATAGATAGATAGATAGATAGATAGATAGATAGATAGATAGATAGATAGATAGATAGATAGATGTCTTGTATTTTGTATAGTATAAGACATCATCAGCAGGGGAGAAAACCAGCTTGGTTGAACAGAGAGATCTTGAGTGATATCAAGAAGAGAAATGTTTATGGGCTCTGGAAGAGGGGACAGGCCTCTTGGGTGGACTACAGGAGGGAAGTGAGATTGTGTAGAGAAAAAGCCCTTCTGATTTTTTCTCTCAGCTCAGCTAGAAACCAGATTGGCAAAGTCTGTGAAAGATAACAAAAAAATCCTTCTATAAATTTATAAATCTATAAATAATAAAAGGAGGACTAGGGAGACCATACAGTCCCTATTGGACGCAGAAGGAACAACAGTGACAGGGGATGAGGAAAAGGCTGAGGTACTTAATGCCTTCTTTGCCTCAGTCTTTATCTGTAAAGAAAGTCGTTCCGCCTGTGTACAAGAGCTAGAGGAGCAAAATGAGGTTCCCATGATCCAAGAGGAGGTGGTCAGAGCCTTGCTAGCCCGACTAAACACCCACAAGTCTATGGGTCTGGATAGGATCCATCCAAGGGTATTGAAGGAGCTGGTGGATGTGCTGGCCAAAGCCCTTTCCATCATCTTCCAACAGTCCTGGAAGACTGGGGAAGTCCCACGGGACTGGAGGCTGATGTTGTGCCCATCTACAAGAAGGGTCGCAGGGAGGATCCAGGAAACTCCAGGCCTGTCAGTCTGACCTCAGTGCCAGGGAAAGTCATGGAGCAGGTGATCTTGAGTGCTCTCATGAAGCACATGCAAGAGAACCGGGTGATCAGGCCCAGTCAACATGGGTTCACAAAAGGCAGGTCTTGCCAAACTAACCTGATCGCCTTCTATGACAAAGTGACTCGGCTGCTGGATGAGGGAAGGGCTTTGGATGGATCTTCCTGGACTTCAGTAAAGCCTTTGACACAGTTTCTCACAGCATTCTGCTTGAGAAACTGTCACCTCTGGCCTGGACAGGCGCACACTCTGCTGGATGGAAAACTGGTTGGCTGGAGGGCCCAGAGAGTGTTGGGAAATGGTGTGAAATCCAGCTGGAGGCCAGTTCCAAGTGGTGTCCCCAGGGCTCAGTGCTGGGTCCAGGCCTGTTCAATGTCTTTATCAACGACCTAGATGAAGGCATCGAGTGCACCCTTAGCAAGTTTGCAGATGACACTAAGCTGGGTGGAATTGTGGATCTGCTGGAGGGTCGGGAGGTTCTGCAAAGGGATCTGAACAGGCTGGACCGCTGGGCAGAGTCCGATGGCATGAGGTTTAACAAGGCCAAATGCCGGGTCCTGCACTTGGGGCACAACAACCGTGTGCAGCTACAGAATAAGAGAAGTCTGGCTGGAAAGCTGCCTGGAGGAGAAGGACCTGGGGGTGTTGGTTGACAGCTGACTGAACATGAGCCAGCAGTGGCCCAGGTGGCCAAGAAGGCCAGTGGCATCTTGGCTTGGATCAGAAATGGTGTGGCCAGCAGGTCCAGGGTTCTTCTCCTTCTGTACTCGGCACTGGTGAGACCGCTCCTCGAATCCTGTGTTCAGTTCTGGGCCCCTCACCACAAGAAGGATGTTGAGGCTCTGCAGTGAGTCCAGAGAAGAGCAACAAAGCTGGTGAGGGGGCAGGAGAACAGACTTATGAGGAGTGGTTGAGAGAGCTGGGGGTGTTTAGCCTGGAGAAGAGGAGGCTGAGGGGTGACCTCATTGCTCTCTCTAACTACCTGAAAGGAGGTTGTAGAGAGGAGGGTGCTGGCGTCTACTCCCAAGTGCCGTGGGACAGGACAAGAGGGAATGGCCTCAAGCTCCGCCAGGGGAGATTTAGGCTGGACATATAGGAAAAAATTTTTCACAGAGAGGGTCATTGGGCCCTGGAACAGGCTGCCCAGGGAGGGGGTTGAGTCACCTTCCCTGGAGGCGTTTAAGGCACTGGTGGATGAGGTGCTAAGGGTCGTGGTTTAGTGTTTGATAGGAATGGTTGGACTCAATGATGCGGTGGGTCTCTTCCAACCTGGTTATTCTATGATTCTATGATACTATGATTCTAATTTTCATCTAAACTTATATATTACACGTGGTAGTGGTGACGTGGAGCCAGGGGTGCCCCTGGCGGCTGGGGGCAGCCCGTTGCGATGGATCTTGGGCACACCCACGGTCACCCACGGTCACCATGGAGCCATTGTGATGTCACCGCTCGGTTGCCCAGGTAACGCGCTGATGTCACAAAGGGCCTCGCCCTGGCACCCCTATAAAAGCGAGGGGGAGGCCACAGAGCTCCAACAGCCCGGTGGCAAACACTCGGCCAGACTCGGCATGGCCCGGTACCGGCGCAGCACATCTCGCAGCCGCAGCCGGTCCCGCCGCCAACGCAGGCCGTCCCGCCGCCAGCGCAGCCCAAGGCGCCTCCAGGGTCATCCTCAACAGCGCCAGAATGTGAGGAGGCGCCGGCCGACTGGGGCAACCAGATCCCAGGCTGGAGTGAACCGGCGCCGGCGGAGGACACGCACCCGTCGTCGCTGAGCTGACCCCAGCACTGGGTGTCTGTGGAAGCAGTGTCCTGGAGAATTACAGACACTGCAATACCACATGGCCATCAATAAAGTTGGAATGAGAGCATGAGAGTGCGTTTGTGTCCTTGTGTGGCGTCTGCATGTCCTTTGGTTTCCTACACCATGGATGGGTGTCTGTGTCTGTTGGGGGGTTGTGGCCTCTAGGTGGGCATCAGTGTCTGCTGGGGGAGAGCTGTCCCGGGGGTGGGAATCCACACCTGGTGGAGGGGGTGTGCTTCATGGGTGGGCTGTCCTGCGGGTGGGTGTCCATGTGTTCCTGGGGTGTATTCTATGATTCTAATATGAGAAACACTATATCATATGAGACAAGCTGTTGAGGAGTTTTGAGATCAAAATGGGCAGGGATATTTACATGTGCACAACCCAGCTTTTGCGCCTGAATAAAGCTAGCCTTGCAAAAGAATTAGTCACTGGAAAGGACACATTGTCTTTAAGGTTTCTCTCTGTATCATTAGAAAGTTGCTCTGTCTTGTACTTCGCTCTGTCTTGTACTTCTCTCATTTCTCACCGGAAGCTTTCCTCGGTGCTTTTTTCCAGAGTTTTCCAGAGTGCTCACATAGCCCTTTCTCATGGGAAAGCATAATAATGTGTGTGAACAATGATTACTGCTGAAGGAGAACTGACAAATCAGCTTGTAACGCCATGGCTTGCCTCTGCTAAAGAGAGGTATAAACGTGTTGTGAACTCTGAATAAAATGGCTTCACTAGATCATATTGGTCGTGTGGTGTCCACATCCTCTGCAATTGGTGAGCCCGACGTGATACTACGACAGATTGATTCGTATTGATTTGGAGACTGGAGCAGCTGAACGGACGGGACGCAGAGAGGCCGGCCGAAACCATCTTCGCTGCCCTGGTGAGAAGGCCAGAGACGGCATAGTTTAGATTACTTTACAGCAGAGCGTTCTGCCGATGTGATATTGGATCTCACTATAAAAAGGTGAGCGGTCGGGGAGGAGATGGGGTTGGACGATTACGAGAAATAATCATATTATAATCATATCATCCAGCTCTGCTGCTATGACAGGTGATAGACTCTGTGTTGTGTTTGAAGATGGTGTGACCCTTTTACCCTGGGAAGCATGGATCCTCCAAGCAGGTCCTTGCACATGACTCCAGCATTATTAATTACCAGTAAAATAAGTTCCTTTCCAGTGCAGCTGGAGCCCATGGCCCTGGCGGAGCCCACTGGCACACCTAAATGTAGGCTCTGTCTCCTGATTTCCATGAATGGCAAACTTTGGCAGTGGGTAACGGTAAAATATTTTTGAGCAGTCTGCAGAAAGTCCTTAAAAGTTTTATTAAGCATTATCTTTTAGTTTTACGCTTGACTGTAGGGAGTGCTGGGTGAGGTATTCACATGGCTTTTCCCATTAAAATCTCTTGAGGTGACAGGTCACATTTTCTTTTCACCTTTTTCTTCCTATATATCTTATACATCAGTGGGACATGTAACACCTGCAGACATTTCAGGCCAGCCTCTGCACAACTTTTTTTGCAACCTGATGTTGTAAAATAGGAGCTTTTGATGGATGCAATTACATCTTGGTTCCTTTTGAAGGGCTGTCCCTATTTTTTGCATTACTCATCCAGTAAAATGTGCGCCCCTTATTACTCTCTAGCATTAGAGGAACAAAACAAGGAATTGGTTCTCTTGGCAATTTTTTTCTGAAAACTTATTTCATGTGCATGTTTACAAGGGCAGGTGTCCATCCTGAGAACATACTTGAAATGACAAAGATATTCTCAAAATTGCAACATTTAGGCATCAGAATAAAGTAAACCCGGAAATTTACAAATGATGTACAGCTGTAAGTGTCTTCTTCTTGCTTCTCTTATTTTGTTGAAATAGTGCCCAAACAACATGAAGATTCAATCATAGAATCATAGAATCACCAGGTTGGAAGAGACCCACCAGATAATTGAGTCCAACCATTCCCATCAATCACTAAACCATGTCCCTCAGCGCCTCGTCCACTCGTCCCTTAAACCCCTCCAGGGAAGGTGACTCAACCACCTCCCTGGGCAGCCTCTGCCAGTGCCCAATGAACCTTTCCGTGAAAAATTTTTTCCTAATGTTCAGCCTAAACCTCCTTTGGCGGAGCTTGAGGCCATTCGCTCTCATCCTGTCCCTATTCAAGAATGTGAACAGTACATCACTGACAAGCCTCAATTGTTTGCACCTTAATTTCTGACAAAATGAAAAACTCTTCCCAACCATTCAAGCCATAGAACCATTTTATTTAACCTAGTCTCTTCAGAACCACTTTCCTTGAAATAAATAACTATAAAAGACACTGCCAGAACCACCAAAGGCCACCACAGCAAACCTACATCTTCAAATCTCAGTGACAGGCTTTTCATTTCATCTTGAAATGAAAAAGAATAAGCAAATAGTTTTTACCTGATTCTTTGAGTCCTTAAATCTTCTCTTTGGTAAACTCTGCTAAAAAATTTCAAAAGCAACGTACGAACCGGAAAGAGAAGATTCCTTTGCTGCTATAGGGTATATACTGCTTTTATCAAGGGTTCTTTCGCCACTAGAAAGAAAAGATATAAAAATCTGAAGTAGTGATTCTTAATTTTCGGATTTTAAACACACACACACAGAAGACCTGCAATCTCTGTCTGCAACTACCTACATTTAACTCCATAGGGAAGTACCAAAAAGTTTTAAAACAACTGCTGGGTAGACTTCTAAACCACTGAAACCGCACCTTCTTGTGTAACTCGTGAAAGAGCCATACACAAAAGAGCCACACAACACACAAGTGAAAACTTCAGAACTTCATAAAGACAAGGAAGTGCACAGGTTGTGAGGTAGCTGAGAATCAACAAGTTCCTGCCTTCCACAGCTACCTTCCACATCACAGAATCATACAACAGTTTGGGTTGGAAGGGACCTTAATGTCACCCAGTTCCAACAGCTCTGCCACGGGCAGGGACACCTTCCACTACGTCAGCTTGCTCAAAGCCTCATTCAACCTGGCCTTGAGGCATCCAAGACTTCTCTGGGCAACCTGTTCCAGTGCCTCGCCGCCCTCACAGAAAAAAAATTCTTCCTAATATCTAATCTAAATCTCCCCTCTTTCAGCTTAAAACCGTTACCCATTGTCCTATCACTGCACTCCCTGATAAACGGCCCCCCACTCAGGTTTCCCCTGGGCTGATGGAAGATCTCACCAGAGACTTCTCTTCTCTAGGCTCTGTAATCACAAACCTCTTAGCTTGCCCTCACAGGGGAGGCACTCCAGCCCTCTGATCATCTTTGTGGCCCTCCTCTGGACTCACTCTAAAAGATCCATGCCCTTTCTGTGCCCAGGACTCCAGAACTGAACACAGCACTCCAGGTGAGGTCTCACAAGAGCAGAGTAGAGGAGCAGCATCACCTCCCTTGACCTGCTGGTTGTACTTATTTTGATGCAGCCCAGGATATGGTTGGCTTTCTGGGCTGCAAGTGCACATTGCAATGACGTTGAGCTGCCAATCCACCGACGGCCACAAGTCCTTCCCTTCAGGGCCACTCTCAATCCATTCTCTGCCCAGCCTCTATCTGTGATTGGGATTGCCCTGACCCCTGACCCGGGTACAGGACCTTATGTTTCCACTTTTCCAGTCAGTAGGAATCCTTTTACTCAAGTGCAGTAGCCTCGTTTACCTATGTTCCCCCAAACCTCACTATCACAGTACCTTCAATTCTTTTTCCCTGCCACACACACCAGCCTTACCAGCTCTCCATGTCTCGGAACCAGCTGACTCCAAAATCACATTTGCTAATTAACCAGAAAATACATACCTCAAGAAGACACTGGCATGCCAGTGCAAAGAGGACTGCTCAACTCCACTGCAACCTTTCCTCAGCTGAAGCTCTCAGCAGGTATAAAACAAGGTAGGAAAGTTCTGTCCTTTGCCATAAAGTTGGCTAAAACCAGCCAGCAAGCGCAGAAGTTATTACAGTAGACTGAGAAGCAGACCAAACATTTTCTTGGAAACTAGATAGAACCACTGAATGTAAAAATCAACAGAGCATGGAAAAATACCTGCATTGAGGGAAGACAAGCCTGGAGAGAATGGGGAAGCAGAGGAGGGAACATATTTTTTGATGAGAATCTTTATAGCGTAGATTGAATATGTTCCCTCCTCTACATTTTACTAATTAAGACCAACTCCTGACTGGATCTGGAATAATAATAATCTAGAACAGATCCTGACTGGATCTGGAATAAAGATTCTCATCAAAAAACATGCTACAAAAAGGGCCTGAAATGGCATGGGCATACTCTAGAGTGGAGAGAACCATTTCCTGGGGGTCCTAGAGGGGTCCTAGAAGGCCTTTAAGGAGTCCCGCTGGGTTCAAGAGGGGCCCTGAGGGTCTCTAGAGGGGTCCTGGTGGTCCTAGGAGGTACGTAGAAGGTCTTAAAGGGGTCACAGGGGCCTCTGGGGTATTCCTGAGGGTCCTAGAGAGGTCCTAGAAGGCTCTAAAGGGGTCCCGAGGGTCTCTAGATGGGTTCTGAGGTTCCTAAAATGGTCCTAGAAGGACTTTAAAGGTCCCCCTGGGCTCTAGAGAGGTTCTTTTCATCCTAGAAAGGAACTAGAAGGTCTTAAAGGGGATCCAGGAAGCTCTAGAGGATTCCTGGGCTTCCTAGAGGGGCCCTAGAAGGCCCCTAAGGAGTCCCAGGGCGCTCTAGAGGGGTCCTGGGTTCCTAGAAGGGTGCTAGAAGGCCTTAAAGGTGTTCCAGGGGGCTCAAGAGGGGTCCTTGGCATTCTTGAAGTGCTCTAGATAGATTTAAAGCGGTCTCAGGGGGCTCTAGAGGGTTTCTGGGGTTCCTAGAAGGGTTTCTAGAAGGGTCCTAGAAGGCTCTAATGGGGACCCAGGGAGATCTAGAATGGTTCTGGGCGACTCTAGATGTGTCCTGGGAGTCCTAGAAGGCCCTAAAGTGGTCCCAGGAGACTGTAGACGGTTCCTGGGGGTCCCAGAAGGCCTTAAAGGGGTCCCAGGGGGCTCTGGAGGGGTCCTGGGGGTTTCTAGATGAGTCCCGCGGGTCCCAGAATCATGGAATCACTAGGTTGGAAAAGACCCACAGGATCATCGAGTCCAACCATTCCTACCAATCACTAAGCCACGTCCCTCAGATCCTCATCCACCCGTGAGAATTAATTGATAAGTTTTGCTGCAGCTGATTTGTATGTTTAAGTATCTTGTCATATAAATTTGGTTTGTATCGAGAGATAATACGCAGACAATCTCCAGACACGATGTTTAATTCTTCGGTCAAATGATAACCTGAAGGGAGCCTCCGGACGTGGTGGAAAACTCCAAAAATATAATCTTGGAGAGATTTCTATGGATCTTTGTCGAAAACTAGTAGATATACCCACTGCTTTTGTAAGAGGTTCTGCCTTTTTTAGAAGGGCATCCAATTCAGCGCTGAATTGGGAAATAAAAATATTATTATCTGTGCTTCAAAGCCTTTGTCCTCATTCACCCCACCCCGTTATTAGCGTCGTCCTCCAAAGATTTTCCTCCTCCGTGAGTAAGTGGTTCTGTTTATGCACGAGGACTCGTACCACTGAACCCCAAAGCTGCTAGAGAAGGTAGACGTGGGCAGACACCCCTGGAGGGAGCAGGAGTGTCACAAAGAATAGGTGACCAACCCTCTTAGCCCCTACAGGAAAGCCCCACAAGCTCACGGACTCCAGCATCGCTGCAATTCCTCAATGCTTGGAGAAGACATTCCGCGGCAACTCCTGGGACCAGCCCTCATTATTTTAGACGACGTCGCTAAAGGTTTGGTGGCACCTGGGGCTCGAGTTTCCTTCGAGCTTTCGCTAAAGCTCGCTCGAAAATTGGATTAATACAAGAACTATGATTTTAGTTGCCACCGTCGTAGAGCAGGTACCTCAGTCTCCAAGTCACCGTCCCCAGCTGGAACATCAAGCTCTTCAGACGGCGATTTCCTCAGCCTTTCTTGAGGACCAAGAGAAACGTGCATCCCCAGTGTTTTACAGATGGTTTTACTGCACCGAGAGACACTCAGACGGCTTCATCTCACACACGAAACCATCCTTCAGAGGACTGAAATTTGAGGGGTTTGTAATCCTCCCTTCTATTCAACACGGGATGTAGGCAAAACACCAGAAAATTCGCCTACCTGCTGTCGAGCTCCATTACTGACATTGAGCATCTTCCACTGGACAAGGGGAGCCTACAAACTGTTAGCAAAGCAAGCAGCTGGGCCTCATGGCTGCCCGTGTGGCCAGGGGGCCAAGAAGGCCAAGGGCATCTTGGCTTGGATCAGACACGGCACGGCCAGCAGGGCCAGGGAGGTTTTTCTCCCTCTGGACTCGGCCCTGGGGAGACCGCTCCTCGAATCCTGGGGTCAGTTCTGGGCCCCTCACCACGAGAAGGATGTTGAGGCTCTGGAGCGAGTCCAGAGAAGAGCAACGAAGCTGGGGAGGGGGCTGGAGAACAAGTTTTATGAGGAGGAACTGGAGTTGATTAGCCTGGAGGAGAGGAGGCTGAGGGGAGACCTCATTGCTCTCTCCAACTCCCTGAAAGGAGGTTGTGGAGAGGAGGGAGCTGGGCTCTTCTCCTAAAAACAGGGACAGGACGAGAGGGAACGGCCTCAAGCTCCACCAGGGGAGGGTCAGGCTGGACATCAAGAAATAAAAAATCATGGAAAGGGTCACTGGGCGCTGGAACAGGGAGGGGGTTGAGTCCCCTGCCCTGGAGGGGTTTGAGGGACGGGTGGACGAGGTGCTGAGGGACACGGGTTAGTGATTGATGGGAATGGTTGGACTCGATGATCCAGTGGGTCTCTTCCAACCTGGTGGTTCCATGATTCTACAATTCTGGGGAGTCACATATGGGGCAGGAGGAGTCACTTTTTGGCCTCACATTGGACGCTGATCATGGAGATCCAGGAGGACCTGGAGAACCCCCCCATGTTGGACACAGACCATGTTGATTCCATGAAAATGGGGTCGGGGCAGGGAATAAACGGGATTCGCTGCTTCTCGAGGAGCTGAAGCCGCTCGCGGAGCTCCTGGTGGGATGAGAAGAGGACTCGGAGCATCGAGACGAAGCCTTTAATCCCCAGCCTGGAGGCCCCAGAGGGGGTGGAGAACTTCCCACCTCCTATGAGAAGCTCCAAACCCTCCCTGGAGGAACCAAAACCACCTGGTTTGGCCCCAAATTGTCCTTGGGGTCACTCTGAGGTGGAGATTCTGACTTTATCTTCTAGAGGTTGAACTTCATGTCCAGGATGGCCTGGTGGAGGTCGGAGTCCAGGGGGACGTAGGACTTCTGGGAGTCGTGGCGGAAGAACAAGGGGTCGGAGATGGCCTTGGGGTCGAAACCTTCACGGACCAGCTTGGCCTTGAGCTGCTTGAAGGTCCCGGTGATCTCCAGGGCGTCCTGGGGAGATGGGGATGGGGAGAACATGGGGATGGATGGAGGAGGATCCATGGATCTAAGGGCTGAGGTTCTGCTGAGGGACATGGATCCATGGGCTGAGGTTCTGCTGAGGGACGTGGATCCAAGGGCTGAGGTTCTGCTGGGGGACATGGATCCAAGGGCTGAGGTTCTGCTGAGGGACATGGATCCAGGGGCTGAGGTTCTGCTGAGGGACATGGATCCATGAATTCCTCAAGTTGAGCTGGGAGAGGTTTAAATTGGGTTCTGGGGATGCTTCCTTCACTGAAAGGGTCATCAAGGACCTGGAAGAGGATTTCTGGGGCCGTGGTGGAACCTTGATCCCTTCTGAAAGCCCTGGAGATGTGGTGGGGTCGAGAGTTTTGTGTTTAGGGTTGGACTTACGACCTTCAACATCTTCCAACCTCAACATTTCCATGATGGACAAAGCTCCTCGGCCTTGGGAGCTTCATCCCAAGGATCCTTTGGACGAGGAAGCCCACAAACCCCAGGAGAACCCAGGGCCACCAACCTGGATGCGGATGAAGCGAGGGGCGGCGTAGCCGGGCAGCATCTCCTGGGTGAAGGCAAAGAGCTTCTCGCCCTGGAAGGTTGTCCCGGGCCTCAGGCAGATGGCGGCCATCCCGCACTTGCCCTCACACCCTGCAAGGAGGCCACAGGGGGCTGGGGGCCACCACGATCCACTTCTACTCGTCCTGGTGGCCACAGGGACCATCACCAAGACCTGGTGGTTGCCCAGAACCCCACCAGCTGCTCCTTTTCTCCAACCAATCCCAGTTTTACTCTTTCTGGAGGCCACATGGACCTTGATGAAGGCACCAGGTGGACCCAAAACCATCTTGGATGACTGCGTTGACCATTTTGGCCTCCTTGGTGGCCACTTGGACCACGATGGGACCTCCCAGTGAGTCCCAAACAGCACCAGGTGCTTCTTTTGGGCATCTGAGGCTCTTTTTGCTCTTCCTCGTGGCCACATGGACCATCACCAAGACCTGGTGGTTGCCTAGAACCCCACCAGCTGCTCCTTTTCTACAACCAACCCCAGTTTTACTCTTCCTGAAGGCCACTGGGAGCATCTCAAGGCTTCTTGGTGGCCACTGGGAGCATCTCAAGGCTTCTCGGTGGCCACTGGGAGCATCTCAAGGCTTCTCGGTGGCCACTGGGACCATCTCAAGGCTTCTTGGTGGCCACTAGGAGCATCTCAAGGCTCCGTGGTGGCTCCTTATGTGGATAAAACATGAGCAGGTTCTTCTTTTGATGCGATTGACTCACCTGGCACGGCCACCCCGTACACGTTGACCTCCTGGATGAAGTCGACCATGGCCAGAGCAGCTTCCACCTCAGTCGTGGCCATGTTCTCCCCTTTCCACCTGGAGAAGACACGAGGTGAAGCCGTGAGGGTGGGATTTGGCTCAGAGGAAGGTCTCGTGAGAGCCACCAACTCACCGGAAAGTGTCCCCCACGCAGTCCTGGAAGTAGATGAACCTTTCATGGTCGATCCGGAGGAGGTCGCCACTGTTGAAGTAGGAGTCACCCCGGACCAAGACGTCCCTCAAGATCTTCTTCTCGGTCTTCTCAGAGTCCCCCGCGTAGCCGTGGAACGGGGTGTTCTGGGTGATCTTGACGACCAGCAGCCCCATCTCCCCTGGGAAAGAAGGATGGAAGCTCGTCAGAAACCTCCTTCCGTGGTGGGGAAGGTCCTCTCCATGCCCACCAGGGATGATTTTCCTGGTTCTTTGAGGGATCTCTGGTGGCTTCCACCATGAATCCTGTTCCTGTTTCCTTCTCTGAGCGATCTCTGGTGGCTTCCACCATGAATCACGTTCCTGATTCTGTCATTGAGGGATCTCTGGTGGCTTCCACCATGGTTTATGTTCCTGTTTCTTTCTTTAAGGATTTTCTCACCAGGGTTTTGAGGACCAGGAGATGTTTTTGATGGATCTCAACGCCCCGCCTTCCCCAAAACACCCTTGGAAACTCTTCTTACCGGGCTGGACTTTGATGCAGAGACCTCGCTGGTCCCGCTGGGGCTCGTCCTCCTCCGCGTTGTACTTGATCGGCCCGAAGGGTGTGAAGGGCTGGGGGACGGAAGAAGGAGACAGACGCCTTTCTCAGGGCTCTGGGGGGACGTCCAGGTCTCCACAGATGCCCCCAAATGAGCCTTTGAGTCAACGGAGGCCAATGAGGTAGAAGGGGCGGCTCGGGGGGTCTTGGAGACCCTCCTTGGTTCATCAACCCCACCTTAAGGAACCTTCTGGATGCCCCCAAACCATCATCACCACCTTGAGGCTCCATCATCATCACCTTGAGCTCCATCATCACCACCCTGAGGCCTCCATCATCACCCCCTTGAGGCTCCATCATCACCCCCTTGAGGCTCCATCATCACCCCCTTGAGGCTCCTTCATCACCACACTGAGGCCTCCATCATCACCACCCTGAGGCTAATTTATCCTGCTGTGCTTCTGATTGCCCTCGCCCCGTTCACTTCTAGATCAGCTCCCCACTCACCGGCAGGCTAGAAGGCCTGGACTGAAGATTCAAGTTCATATCTTCTTGCCCTTTACTGGAAGCCATTGAGGGAGCAGACAACGCCTGGGAGCCAAACGAGTCTTGAGATAACCCCTTTAAACAGCAAGAAAAACCAAAAAAAAAACCCCACAAATGGGAATAAAATCAAGGCTCTGCTGGAATCTCTCTGGTATAGTCTTGTGTTGTGGAGGAATTTGCCCAAAACAGCTAATAAGACAGCAAAGAGTTGAAGCCAGCAACGCCTACAGTTCAACAGGAGGATAAGCGTCGCCAGACTGCTACCGTGAGGGTCAGGAGCAGAACCCTAAAATGTGACAGAAGGGTAATGCTCTGGATTTCCCTTCTTAAAGATCCTGAAAGACACGGACTCTCCTGGGAGACCGTCCACGTAGCTTCTTGATCTTCTAAGGTCTTACAACAGCTCTGAGCACTTCAGGGCACAAACAAGGCAAGTCGATTAAAACCTCCATTTTAATCGTGCGTTACAACATCTTCTGAAAGGTCCCAGCTAGGTTTTCACACAACCAGTAACAACTATTAAACCAGTACAAAGCCTTGTTGAAAATAAGTGCCATTTACATATATACGAAGAAATTCGATTCATTATTTTCTCCTCAATTCCCTGAATTTGCTTTAGGGAGGAGAAAGAAAGCAGCAGAGTTTTACATTTCAGAGCAAAGTCTTCCATCACCATCTCTTTGTTGCTCTGCTGTTGTGCTAATCCAAGCACTTCTGTAGACCACTTGGAGAACTTTCACAGGCCACAACCGTGCCAGTACAAAAATCCTTTAGACTGGTACTGCCAACCGGCAAAATTTACACCACACCAGTCCTCAAAACCGCTGCATCAGCAGGGCTTAACTTGTTACAACCACCACATCTTGGAGATGGAGATCTAGACACAACAGAGAAGGCAGCACGGTCATTATCATAATCCTTCCAAGCAGCTTGCTGACCCGTAATTCAACTGACTTGAGCGTGCAACGAGAAGGATTTGCCCAAGTTTCTTTAAGAACCCCTTACGGCTCGAAATAAAGCAGAGCGGCCCTACCTGAGGAGGGGGGAAGCGCTGCTGGGAGTAGGCAGACTGCTGCTGCTGCGGCTGCCATGGAGGCTATGAGGACGACTGCTGAGAAAGAACCGAGGAAGCCGTCTGCTGAGTTTGCTGCTGCTGTGGATGAGGGCTTTGCTGGTTGTAGTAAGGAGTCTGGCTTTGCTGCCCATACGCACTGGGGCCCTGCTGTCCATAAGGAGGAATCTGCAGAAGAGGAGGGAAGAATTAGATCAGTTATGAAGATATCTTATGTACACACAAGATTACGCTCAAGAAGTGAAACGTTCAGATACTGGAGCACAACAGTTAACTGGCAATGCCACCTCCTACACAAGGAAACCTCCTAGATAACAGCAAAAGCCACCATTGTTCTTGGCAGTAACAGAACCTCAATAGGCACCCTAACTAAGTTCTTAGTGATCCTTATCTGACCACCCTTCAGTGACAGTCAAAAGGCATCAAAAGGCAAGGCTGCTTGCTCCAAAAAACAAGGCAGCCTTTTGAATCCTGCCCACGCTACAGCAGGAGCCACTTGGATCCAACCTGGAAGTGATTTATTCAGTAAAGTACAGCTCTGTCTTTTACAGAACACAGAGGGAAGAGTATCTTGCTACCCTCACTGTTTGTTTTTCCCTTGTTAGATTCACTGCTCTGCCGCTTTTGGAAGCAAGGATTCCACAGGTCCTCATACATCCATTAGCCCTGGATCCAGATGAGGTGCTGTAAAGAAATGTCATTTAACCCAAGGAGCCAACTCCAACCTGGCTGATGCTGGTCCCTTGGAGCACTTGGCTGCTCTCCCACCCGCCCCTGCTGTGAACAGAGAGTACAGAAGCTCAGGTCTTCTACCTGCTGTGCACATGAGAGGCTGCCCATTGTACTTTGTGCCCTGCTTTGCATTCCCATGGGGTATCTCTGAGGAGTCTGTGGCCCGTAGGGCTGTCCTGGATAGCCGTGTCCTTGCTGTGGCCCCGCCTGAGGTCCCTGCTCTTGTGTGTAGGGGTTGGTTCCTCCGTACGGCTGAGGCCTCATCTTCCCCATCTGATCCATCGGGCTTGAAGCCTGCAAGGCAAGTTGTGACACGTGATGTACATCCAGCTACACACAGGAATCATTCACAATCTCCCAAAACCCCAGAAGAGAACTTTATAGAATCACAGAGTCATCGAATGGTTTGGCTTGGAACTAGATGAGCTTTGAGGTCCCTTCCAACCCAAACCATTCAATGATTCTGTGATTCCATGAATTCTTTTTCACTGCATCAGGTTGCTCAAAGCCCCATCAGCTTAAAACCCTTCCCTCTCACTCCTATCCCTGTACTCCCTGATGAAAAGCTCCTCCCCAGCTTTCCTGAAGCCCCTTTCCATACTTGAAGGCACCTACAGCTTCACAGCAGATTGGTGCAGAGCAGAAGCTCATCTGCCTCGTTTCAGGCACTGAACCCCACAGCCACGTGCTGAATTACAGGATTCCCACTGCCCTTCTAAACCTGCAGACCTTTCACAAAACATGAACGAGAGGTCATTTAATGCTGACGTTTCTCCCATGGCCGCAGGACACGCAAGAAGCCGGGAAGGATCATTAAGAAAGATGGATTATCGGTGTGAGTGGCCATTCCCCGTAGCAGGCAGTAGTTTAGTGTCCAGATATTCCACAACAAGGTAAACGTAAGACTGAAAATTTAAATATTCACGAGAAACGCTGCTTCTTTCACGTATAACAAGGTCTCCCAAAACACTACAGGCGGTTAATTTACACTTACACATTTCAATTAACTCATATTGATGCAGTAACACTGGGCAGAGCCACTAACATCCACAGTCTTCAAGGCTGCAATTCTATTTTTGCCTTTTTTAATATGTGCTTTGTGTCTGCTGCCTTTTGTAGAATAAAGATTTCTAAATCAAATTTCTCCAGATCCAGGAAAAAGTAATTTGTCAGCCTTGAAGCCAGGTCCCTGGGGTTTAGAGCAGGCAGGATGGGATGAGTGAACGAATGCAACTTCCAAGGACCTCCTGACCCGCACTACCACTGCCTGGAGCCAGGACACGAAATGAATCCATCAGAATTCCTGAAAATGCTATAAACCTCCAAATGGCAGTTTTCCACCTAAAGCAAGGACTGGTTTTGGCATAGTGACCTCTAAATGACTCCCAGGCACAGTCTTTAACCTCCATCTGGGACTGAACACAGATTGCTGATCTCCGGATGACCTAACTAACACCAATTAGATGCCTTCCAGCAGATCTCCATGACAATGGACTCTTACCCCACTCCTTCCTGCAACCAGCCCCGGGGTGGTATTTGTACAGATCCACCCTCCCTCGCCCAGCTCAGGTGCTTGAGGAGTGGCACTGCAGGTCTACACAGGCAAGTATCGCACAAAGCCAGCTCCTGCTGCAAACCCTAAAGAATCCCAGAGACCACAACAGTTTCTCAGTTGTGTTCGCAGCATCCACCCTCCTGGAGGGGGTGGATGGAAAAAAGTCCACGCACTATGTGAAACTTTGGAAAATCCAACTCAATTGCCAAGCCAGAACAGCTTGAAGTCCCAATGCACAGACCCTGAAAACATTTGTTTGACCAGCTGGCTGCTGCGCCTCGGCTGCCAGGAAAACCTCCCCATGCCAACCGGAGGGAACAGGGGCACCACGGGGAGCTAACGGGGCACTGCTGGGGCAACAGGAGCGGGAGCACAGGAGGGAATGGAGAGAGTGGGAAAAGCACCTTGCTTTTGGCAAGGGGGGCTACTCATGCAAATGAAAGCAGGTTTCCTTAAGTGAATATGCACAAATACGGCACAAATCAAGGAAGAAGCAAGTCCAAGTCCTCTCCTTCCACTCCACTTCAGCCTTGACACACCTGGAAACAGTGTTTGCCGCCCTACAGAAGCTGTTCACACACAACCACAGTACGATTCTCCATTGAGGAGGATCGGAGACACCCAGCTCACACTCAGCTGGGCTGGCTGTTTCCATTTTGGTCCATACCAGTACTAAAACCCGTTCGGGAAAAGTTACATTCAAGTTATCACAGACGCTGCTGCTGAGGAGTAACGTGGAGAGAGGCTGCAGCACCTCTGAGGAAGGAGCCCGGAGGGGCTTTTGATCCCTGCCATATCCCACAGCGCAGAACATGTGCCCACAGGGTTTTGTGCCACGCTCTGAAGAGGAGCTTCCACTCAAAGGGTCAGGAAGAAAAGACGTCTTTGATGGGGGCAGCCTGAATCCCAGAACTACAGTGACTTTCCTCCTGAATGGGAGCACCCATGCGGAGCTTCCACATCCCAGTAGATGCAAATTGTGTTTACATCTTCCAAACAACTCTCCCTCAGCCTTGCCTTGTGGGTATCACCTGAGATTATTGACATTATCTCCCTCCCCACCTTATCCTCTTTGGTATGCAAAAGTGGTGCCACCAGGAGTGCTTCCCAGCTTTTGGCAAGTCAAACTTCTCCTTCACCCCCCCCCAAACAGACACCCCCTTCCTTTTCCTATCTGATCGAGTGCAGCTTTGGGGTTACTTACTAAGCAATCTGGCATATTTTCCATTTGTTACTTGCTTCCTCCTACTTGTTACCTCACCTCACAGCCCGCTAGCAAGGGCATCGTCTCAATTACAGTCTTGGCTTTTTAACTTTCATTTTTTTAACACACACACCCCCCACACGCTGCCTCCTCTGCACAGATTTTCTTGTCTGTCGTCACCCACAAAGCTTAACCATTATCTTCAGGAAGGAGAGAAACAAAGTGAAGATCCACTTTTCCATGACTCCTACAGGAAGCATGATGACTGTTCAAAAACTTCAAAAAACACTGGAACTGTTTATACAGCCATAAAAAATAAAGAAAAAAAAAACCCAAACAGTAAAGAAGTTTTTACAAACAGTAAAGAAGTTTTTCCAAATACCCAATCTAAACCTCCCTTGGACCAACTTGAGGCCATTTCCTCTCATCCTATCATTGCTGCAAAGGAACCATTCAGCTAGGATCATGGTCATATTGGATTTAAATCATTGAAAACATGGCAGAGAATAAAACCACCCACGCTTCCCCAATCCCTCTGCGCCCTTTCTATCAAGATCAACAAACTAGAAATCAGTTACAGCAGCAGCACTTGAACAGGCTGGTGACACCAACAGCAGGTGAGGAAGAGGACCCGGGTGCCAAATCAGCAGCTTTCCCAGCGTCTTTCAACCCGCTGGGAAACACCAACCATGTCGAGGGCAGGGAACCTCTACAGAGGAGTCGTGACAAACAGAAAACGACACAGAAAAAAGATGGTGTCTTGATTGCAAGAGGCGTTATCAACAAAACATTAATGCTTCCAAAAAGAAATCCTCAAAGTGGAGACGCTGTGCTGACCTTTGCTGTTTCTAGTACCTTCCACATCCTCTGGAGCTACCAAGAGCTCAGGCTGGGTCAGATCCTGGCAGTCCCAACATCCAGCACCACTATCACATCGCATCCACACTATGTCCAGGGGCACAAGGTTCAACCTCCCACCTCTCAGCCCTCCCCTAGACTAAACCTCTGCCACCTCTTCAGACGGCTCTACTGGAGTTACGCTGCCTGCGCTATCATGGTACCAGTACCTTGACCCAGAAAATCATCAGGCGACGAGCTCTCGGGGTACGAGCTCTCGGGGTACGAGCTCTCGGGGTACGAGCTCTCAGAGTATCTGGCTGCACTTGTTTGGTCGGCCCATGGCGGCGCTGCTTACAGATGCACCACGGGTACACGCAGCCAAACTTGGTGCGCCTATGAGCCATGGCTTCAACTGGCACCGAACCTCGCAGACGCACCAAAACCAGCCTGGCTGTCACGAGCACACCAACTGAGACTGTCTCTAACTGTCAGACTGTCTCCAACTGTCAGACTGTCTCCAACTGTCAGTCTCCTCGTGTGCTACCTCGGGGTAGCACGGCAACGCCGTTACGTAACGGGCACTGGTACTCAGGGGGCGGGCACAGAACCCAACAACATCCAACAGGCATCGCAGGAGGCTCCACAGAGCCTACCTCACACCTCAAGTTTGCATTTCAGACACTCGCCATGCCCGTCTCCATCTCCCAAAACTCAACGCACAAGTGGTTCCAATTCCTCCGCCACCAGTCTAGAGAGTTCAAGCTGAGAAACAAGCACAGACTAACAACCATCCTCATTCACGAGGAAACACTGCTCATCCTCCAGCGAGGAACATTTTCATCTGATCTATTTAAGGTGCAACTGGCTGTGCTGAGGTCAACACCCCAGCCTGAGCCCGCTGCCTTTTACAGCCCTCTAAAGGGCCACCTCCAGGTCATACTCTATGGCCTCTCTTCCCATGGTGGTTTGGTTCTAAGGAGGTGGAAGAGGCTGAGAGGAAATTAAAGTTAAGGTAAAACAAAATATGGAATATGGTACAGGTTTGGTTTCAGGGTTACAAACACCTTCTGGAAACTCGTTGGACAAATCAATTTTGATATAAGCTACACGAAAGCAAAATTCCCTCCCTCAACTCCCCACATCCTAGAATTGAACTTAGATCTGGCTTCACAACCAAGAGGCGATGCCTCATCGTCATTTCATGATCCATGGCCAGTACAGATGAAATTCTTGGTTGCCCAACTCTTCAGATAACTGCCCTCTGCTCAACAGTTTCAGTTCTGCACTGAGCGGGAGCCTCGCAGTTCTGACTTTTTCCAGTGGATCAGAGTTTCACCAAAGACACTTTCTATTCCTCTAATCTCCTGTTAACACCCAGACCTCAGAAAGACCTGACAGTATCAATGCCGCATACAAAAGGAATACAGGAAATTTTCTAATGGCTTCAGCCACCACCTTTTAACTACCTGGTATTCCTGTAAACTTAAAGTCAGCCCTGTTAAACATTGATCCTTTCCTCCACCAGACATTTATCCCACCAGTGCCTTTGGGGAGACCTTCTGTAAACCCAAGATACCGAGTTTTACTAGTGGAAACATGATGAAAAGCTTTCTCCCAGCAGCCATCCAGGGAATGGGAATCCCCCTGGCCAAACACAGCTCTGTAATTACACTATGAACACCTCAGGTCCCAGGACTTCCCCAAACTCCACTCCTGGGGATGCTCTTCAAACCAATTAACACTGGCCTGTGGTCCGCCGTTGAAGCGGGCGGCCACGTCTACTCAGACCGAGGCAGGAACCGGGGCCGGTGGAGAGGACGAAACCTGGCCGTCAGGTCTTCGCGCCGTAGAAGCAGGCGGCCACGTCTACTCAGACCAAAGCAGGAACCGGGGCCCAGGGGAGGACTAAACCCGGCCGTCAGGTCAACCTGCCACTCCGCCGTTGAAGCAGGGGGACACGTCTACTCAGACCGAGGCAGGAACCGGGGGCAGGGGGGGAGGACGAAACCCTGCCGTCAGGTCTATCCGCCGTTGAAGCGGGCGGCCACGTCTACCCAGATCGAAGCAGGTATCGGGGCCCGGGTGAGGACATGAAGCTGGCCGGCCGTCAGGTCTTCGTCTGAGCCGCCGGTCGGGCGGGCCGCCACGCCTATCCCCACACCCGCACCATGCAGAAACAAAGTCCACGCTTTTCCGCGGCGGACACTGCGAGACGCTGTGGGGGACACGTCTACGCCGAGGAGCAAGGGTGGGTACGAAGTCCCGGAAGAGAGGCGTACGAGGCGAAGCGTACAAGGCGTGGACGAATCCCAGCCATCAGGTCAACCTGCCGCTCCGTCGTTGAAGCGGGCGGCTACATCTACCCAGACCGAGGCAGGAACCGGGGCCCGTGGGAGGACGAAACCCGGCCGTCAGATCTACCCGTCGCTCTGCCGTTGAAGCGGGCTGCCACGTCTACTCAGACCGAGGCAGGAACCGGGGCCGGGGGAGAGGACTAAACCCGGCCGTCAGGTCTAGCGGCCGTCAGGTCTACCCACCATTGAAGGGGGTGGCCACGTCTATTCAGACCGAGGCAAGAACCGGGGCCGGTGGAGAGGACGAAACCCGGCCGTCAGGTCTATCTGCCGTTGAAGCGGGCGGCCACGTCTACCGAGACCAAAGCAGGAACCGGGGCGCGGGGGAGGACTAAACCCGGCCGTCAGGTCTATCCACCGCTCCGCGGTTGAAGCGGGTGGCCACGTCTCCTCAGACCGAGGCAGGAACCGGGGCCGGGTTAGAGGACGTCAGTTCTATCCACCGCTCTGCCGTTGAAGCGGGAGGCCAGGTCTATCCAGAACGAGGCAGGAACCGGGGCCGGGGTGGGGGTGGACGAAACCCTGCCGTCAGGTCTATCCGCCGTTGAAGCGGGCGGCCACGTCTATCCAGACCGAGGCAGGTATCAGGGCCCGGGGGAGGACACGAAGCTGGCCGGCCGTCATGTCTTCCTCTGAGCCGCCGGTCGGGCGGGCCGCCACGTCTATCCCCTCACCCGCACCATGAAGATACAAAGTCCACGCTTTTCGGCGAAGGACACTGCGAGACGCTGGGGGAACACGTCTACGCCGAGGAGCAAGGGTGGGTACGAAGTCCCGGAGGAGAGGCGTAGGAGGCGAAGCGTACAAGGCGTGGACGAATCCCAGCCATCAGGTCAACCTGCCGCTCCGCCGCTGAAGCAGGTGGCCACGTCTACTCACATCGACGCAGGAACCGGGGCCGGGGTAGGGGAGGAAGAAACCCGGCCGTCATCCCTACTCGCTCTTGAACAGGCCGGCCACGTCTATCCAGAACGAGGCAGGAACCGGGGCACGGGGTGGGGGAGGACGAAACACGGCAGTCAGGTCTTCCCCACCGCTCCGCCGTTGAAGCGCGGAGCCACGTATATCCAACGCACTCTCATGCTCTCATTTCAACTTTATTCATGGCCATATGGTATTGCAGTCTCTGTGGAGGAAGCGTCCTGCAGAATTAGACACCCAGTGCTGGGGTCAGCTAAGCGACGACTGCTGCGTGTGCTCCGACGGAGCCGGTTCACTCCAGCCTGGGATATGGGTGCCCCAGTCGGCCGCTGCCTCCTCGCATTCTGGCGTTGTTGAGGATGACCCTGGAGGCGCCTTGGGCTGTGCTGGCAGCTGGACCGGCTGCGAGATGTGCTGCGCCGGTACCGGGCTATGCTGAGGCTGGCCGTGTGTTGTGCTACCGGGCTGTTGGAGCTCTGCGGCCTCCCCCTCGCTTTTATACGGGTGCCAGGGGGAGACCCTTGGTGACATCAGCGCGTTATCTGGGCAACTGACTGCATCTCCCTTCGGGTTCTTTCAGCATTCCAGATCGTTGTCTTCCGCACTGAAGTCCGTACCACGATTGCAGACACGGAAGGTCAAATTTCCTCTGGCACAGGTGCCGAGACGACTCGTGCGTGTCCCCTCTTCACCGGCTCAAGCGTAGGGTCGCCGGCTGCTTTCTAGCGCTGCTCTCGGAGCCGGGTCACTTCTCGCTCCCATAGTACTTACAGGCGGGGCCCGCAGCGACTTCCGGGCCAAGGCGGAGCGGGGGCGGCCGGGAGCGGGGCGGCAGAGACCCCGACTCTTACGAGGACCTCACTGGAGGCAGCGCGAAACAGCGACCCCTTTGGCGAGAACCGGGAAGAGACGCGGCTGACAGGTCCACCCCACTCCGGCCGCCAAGTCTACCCAGCTCAGCAAGCGGATACTGGCTAGACCTGGTGGTCGGTGGAAGGTAGACCTGGCGGCCAGTGATGGATAGACCTGCCGGCCGGTGAAGGATAGACCTGGCGGCGGGTGAGGGCTAGACCTGGCGGCCGGTGAAGGATAGACCTGGCGGCCGGTGAAGGGCAGACCTGGCGGCCGGTGAAGGGCAGACCTGGCGGCCGTTAAGGGATAGACCCGGCGGCCGGTGAGGGGGATTGACCTGGTGGCCGGTGCTGGGTACACCTGGTGGCCATCCCTGGAGCCGGTGACATCTAATGGCTATCACTGTCTGCCACTGGAGCGGAGCCAGCACACCCACTTTTGGGGCCGCAACTCCCATTTGTAGGGCCAGAACACTGATCTGATCTTAGTTTTTGGGGTCAGAATACCAATTTTTGAGCGAGAACACCACTTTTAGGACAAATCACCACGTCTCTCAGAGTACAGGGCGGGGCTAACAGGTCAAGCCGTCCCCGACCACCAGGTCCACCCGCCTCCGTTCGCCTGGTGCACCTAGCTCCGGCTCCCAGGTCCACCTCATTATGGCTGGCAGGTCTTTTCCACTATGGATTCCAGGTCTTACATGCTCTGGCCGCCATGTCTACTCTGCTGAGGTCGGAGCTAGGTGGACCTGGTGTCCGTCCTCACAGCCGGGTACACCTGACGGCCGCCACTGTCCGGCCCTGAGCGGAGCCAGCACACCCACTGCTGGGGCCACAACTCCCATTTGTAGGGCCACAACATTGATTTTAGGGATAAGGATCCCTTCAACCCAAACAATCCTATAATTCTGCAATGGATGGGAATACAAACTTTAAACTGGAGGAGAGGAGCTTCTGGGGAGACCTTAGAGCAGCTTCAAGTCAGAGGCTCCAGAAAACCTGGGGAGGGTTTCTTGATCGGGGAGTGCACGGACAGGACAAGGGAGAATGGTTTTAAGCATAAAGAGAAGCGGTTGTGATGAGACCTTAGGGAGGGTGGGGTGGCCCTGGGCCAGGTGTCTCAGAGAAGTCGTGCTTGCCCCATCCCTGATGGTGTTCGAGGCCAGGTTGGATGGGACTGAGCAACCTGATCCAGTGGTATGTGTCCCTGCCCATAGCAGGCAGGTGGAACTGGATGGGCTTTCAGGTCCCTTGAACCCAAACCATTCCACGATTCTGTGATTCTATGAGCCTACCGAAGAGAAGGGTGTTGTCCAGAAGCAGAAAGAGCCGCCCCACACAAACCCTGCTTGCTGCATTCCCCTGACGGAGACACTCGCTTCTCCTTGCCCTTCTGCCACCATCCCTGTGCACAAACGCTGCAGGGGGAGGCCTGGTCTGAAGAGCTTAGAGAATATTTGCAAAGTTACCGCAGCATTCCTCTCACTGGGCTGATTTCTTTGTCCGGCTGAGAGAGCTTCTCCCTCTGCTTTGCCTGGATGGGAACCGCTCTTGAGCTGGTGAGCAGGCTGGTTGTTCACCAGAACAGCCTCTGCCTCTGAGTAGTCTGGGACACCTTTCCTACCCAGGGTCTCAGCTGGCTTCTTGCATGACCCAAGGCAATGACTTTTCTTTTCCTTTACACATTTCCAGTCCACAGAAGAAACTCACAAGAGTCCCCTCCCAGTCTGGGACTGTTGGCAGAAGCAGCCGGAGGCAAGACACGCACACTCAATACGAGTTTAGAATCTTGCTCGTTTAATGCAGCTAGATGACTCCTTTTATACATGTGTTACAGTCCCGTGGAAGGTGCCCTTTGGTCTGTGTCCACTCTCCAGGCACTAATTGGCTAACTAGTCCACTCCTCGCGCGCTAATTGGCTAGCAGTTGCTGAGCGTGCTCTGTTCCTGTTCCTGTGCTGCTTACTACATGACCCACTCTGCCTTGCTACAAGCCAACTGCCTCTAAATGTCAAAGGTTATTCCGAGACAGAGGCGCTGCCACAATATCAAGCCTTAAAGGGTCAGCGTCCTCATGCCCTTCCCTTCTTAACCAATCCTCTACATGGGATCGCTGAGTCCTCCAAGGAGAAGAGCCCTGCCCGTCCTCAGCAAGGGCACATGGATTCAGAACCGTGAGTCTCCCTGAAAAGGACCAGTCTCCTAAGGACCCTCAAGAAGAAAAGCCCTTTCCGTTTTCCTGGCAAACCAAGCTGACGGACCAGGCTGCTGAGGAACAGCCCAGATGCCCGACGGCCTCTTCAGTTCAGCCAGAGCCAAGGAGAAGGAGCAGGAGGAGAAAACAGGACGGGCTCTGTTAGGTCCATTGCAAAAGTCCTACAAGTTTTTCTAAACGCCAATGGGATCGACTTATGATGAAATGACACTGCAGTCCTTTTCCACGACTGCTTTTATATGATGTGTGTGTTGTCTCAGGCGACGGCTGAGACTGCTTGGGAAGAGGTGTTGGTTTGTTTGTAGGAAAAATAAAGAATCATAGAATGTCCTGAGTGTGAAGGGACCTTCTCCTGATACCCACCCTAAACCTCCCCTGGAGCCTCTTCCTGCCATTCCCTCAGGTCCTGTCCTTGGTCGCTAGAGAGAAGAGCTCAGCACCTGCTCCTCCTCCTGCCTTGTGCGGAAACGGCAGACTGCGTCTGACGTCTCCCCTTAGTCTCCTCTTCTGCAGGCTGGACAGACCCAGTGATGTCAGCCACTCCTCAAACGCCTTCCCCTCTAATACCTTCCACAGCTCTCCGGCTTCCTCTGGACTCTCCCCAGTACTTTTCAATCCTTTTCATACTGTGGTGCCCAAAACTGCACTCAGGACTCTAGGTGCGGCTGCAGAAACCCTTTCCCATCCTACTCTGTCTCCTGGATCTCCTCCATCTCCCTAATGGTGAGAGGAGGCTGGGGAGTCTTTAGTCTCCTCTGCTGGCACATTGCTCTCGGGGGCTGCAGAGTACAATCCCACCAGTCAGTTTCCTTCTCAGAGTCCCCGATACTGCTCAGCTTGGACACCTCCTCCCAAAGCTCTGTCACCAGGCTGAGCTGTTCTCCTCTTCTGCCCAGTCACAGGGAAGCTACTGGAATCCTCTACCGTCCAGCATTGTCTGCGTTAGACGTTTTGATCCGTTCCCATGTGCCGTACGTGCGTTACTTTGTCGATGTTTAAAGAAATCATAGAATCATAGAATTCCTAGGTTTGGAAAGACCTTTGAGATTATCAACTCCAACGGTACCTGTCCACTACTAAACCATATCCCTGAGCACTTCATCTACCCATCTTTTAAACACCACCAGGGATAGTGACTCCACCACCTCCCCGAGCAGCCTCTGCCAGCGCCCAAGAACCCTTTCGCTGCTGACTAAAGCCACCCCACAGACTGGCCCTTTCCATTTCCAAGGCACAGCCTGGCCCGGCCGCTGAGGCTCAGCCCCAGACACCTACCCGGCCCTTCGGTTCAGCCAAAGCAAAGGAGAAGGAGGAAGAGAAGACAAGGGGTGGGCGAGCAGATCTGCTGAGCACAGACGCTTCCATCTATCACTCTTGGCACTGGTACAGTGGACGTCTCCCTGCCCGCTCCACAGCCCGGTCCCCCTCAGGGACTGATGCCCGTGATCGATGGGGATCACAGCCTCATGTCCCCAGCCCTGTCCAAGGATGCTCGCTTTCTAAACATCCAAAACGAGTCGCAGAGAGTTTGATTTGCCAGAATTCTCGAGTCAAGGGACAAGAGGAAATGGCATCGAGCTGTGCCAGGGGAGGTTTGGGTTGGACACAATAAGGGGGATAGAACGGGATGGGCTTTAAGATCCCTTCAACCCAAACATTGCTATGATTCTGAAATGTACGGGAATACAAACTTTAAACTAAGACATATTTTTCATGGGTGCACTTTGAAGTCCTCCCTTTAGCCACACTGGGAAATAACTGCAAGGAGCTCGGCAAAGCTTGATGAGCAGAAGAGAACTCCAGGAGGAGAAAGAGCTCCTTAAGTCTTTCTGTAGTTTAATGAGACCCAGCGTGGATTTGCTGATGAGTCCTTGGACCTCACCTACAGAGAGAAGATTGAGCAAGCCTCTCAAGAGTTCAAAAACAGAACTCAGAGTAACTTGAAGTCTTAATTGGTCTCAGTGAGGATTGTTTCGAACAAAGTGACCCTGGGGCAGAGGAATTCAGTTCTAGGAAGTTCATGGAAGTGTTTGGTCATAGAAGCCTCAGGTCATATACGATTCAGGTCATAAAAGGTTAATAGAATATTTGGGTCATGGAAGAACTGAGTCATAGAAGTGTGATTTTTGGGGGGTTTTTGAAGGGTTTGGTCGTAGAAGGGTCAGGTCCCAGAGGACTCAGGTGACGGAAGAGTCGGGTCCTTGATGTGTCTCATCACACACATGCTGCAGAATAGATGATCTGTGTCATAGAAAGCTGCATCATAGGAGAGTTAGACAATAGTCAGGTCATAGAATAAAAGGTCATAGAAGGGTTGGGTTGTAGAAAGCTTGAGCCAGAATCGCCTGGTCATATGATAGATGGGTCTCAGGAGAGTTGAGTTATAGAGGAGTTGGTCATAAAAGAGTAATACAAGAGTTTGATTGTAGAAAGTTCCTATATGGGTTGGGTCATGGATTATTCGGGTCATAGTTGAGTCTGGTCAGAGAAGAGCTGGGTCATACAAAGTCATAGAGGAGTCGGAGAAGAATTGGGTCATAGAAAGCTTGGGTGACAGAAGGCCCAGATCACAGATAATTCGGGTCATAGAGGACTCAGAAGAGCGGAATGAGAGAAGAGCTGGGTCACAGAAGAGTTCAGTTGCAGTAGGTTTATACCTAGGTGTTGGGTCACAGAACACTCACGGAAGAGCTGAGTCATAGAAGGGAGAGAGAAGCATCATTTACAGAAGAATATGGTCAGAAAAGATTCATAGAAAATTCAGGTCTTAGAAGACTCAAATCATAAAAGAGTCATTGAAGGGCGATAGAAGTGTCAGGTCATAAAGGAGTCGTTAGAGAAGTCAGGTCATAGAAGGTCTGGGTCATAGAAGAGGACTCATCTAAGTGTGTGGTCATAGAGGAGTTAGGTAAGAGACGTGTTGAGTCAGAAAAGTGCCAGGTGAGAGAAGGTCATAGAAGGTTGTTGAGGCATGATCTGACCAAGGGAAGTCCAGTCCACTTCTCTTTCAGGCATCCAGAAATGGAATCCGAGGGGACAAGGTCTTGGGCACAGCCTTTAGTTCCCTGCTCTCCCACTGGCCATTCCTGAAAATGACATGTCATGTGTGAGTGGTGCCAGTGCTCAGGGAGCGCCCTCGGTTACCGTGACCTCTGGAAGATGATGGAGAGTGCCCTCACTGTGGCATCGTCCTGCTCACTCAGCGCCCTGGGATGTGACCCCTCCTGTCCCAGAGGCTGGGAAGGATAGTGTTTGCTCAAGTGATCCCTGATCTGATCCCCACCCAGCACTAGTCAAGCTCCTCCAGAGTCCTGCCCTGAGTCCCAGAGGCCTGGGAGACTTTGTTGGGGAGGACAAGGACATAGAGGACACAGGGAATCTCAGATCTGTCTCCTCCTGCTCTTACTAAATTCTGCACTACCCACAGAGGGTCCTTGTTTTTTTCTTTTACTGTTCCTGAAGCAGGGAACACTCATCATGAGGCCCTTGAATGGCCTTTCAAGTTCTGTGACCACATCCCAGCTCTGTCTCGCACAGGAACAGCTCCAGCTCCTCCTGCCTGTGCCCCTGGCTGAGGGCATCGCTGCCCATGGGGCTGAAGCTCTGCAGCTGTGGCACCAGGCAAGGTCATCCCTGCAATAAGGAAATCTGAGACCAAGTGTCCAGGAACCCGTGTGTGCAAAGGCTTTGCTTGGAGCAGAGACCCGTCTGGGACAGAAGAGAGCTGAATGTCCTCCCAGCCCCAGGTCTAAAGACCAGGGAAGAAAAGCCTGAATTCCCGCGATGGAACAGGATGGAGAAATGAGATCATTCCCTGTCACATTCCTGGGGTTCTGTTTAATGATGGGGCAACAAAAGTGATTCTCATGGCCAGCTATTTTTCTAACAGGAGTAATGACAGTGCAGGAGAAGTGTCTCTGCCCAGCTGAGGGAGGGAAGATCAGGGATGGCTTCAGCCTGTTTCTCAGCAGGTTCCCCTGGAGCCCCAGGGACAGCTCGAGGGAGCCCAGAGGGGGCAGAGAAAGCGCTGCCTTGGGCTGCTCCTCTGCTGCTGAGCTGGGCTGGGCTCCTGGGACAGAGTGAGCTCATAACAAGAGGGTAGTTATGAAAAGAGCCAGGTCTGGCCAGGAGCAGCTCCTCTGCCAAGCCCAGCAGGGCTGAGGGCACTGCCTGCAGGCAGCGAGGGGAGAGGAGGGAGCGGAGAGAGGGGAAAGGCAGGGTGGGGTGGGAGGAAAGAGGAGTCTTCATTTGGAGAAAGATCTTCACAGCCCTTCTCTGGGTGCAGGACAATGCAGGTGCGATTCCTGGAGGAGTCTCCCAAAGCCAGCACAGCCACAGCCTGTGGGCTCTGTCAGGAGGGCTCTCGCAGTTTCTCCAGTGGAAAGAAAAACCAGGGTCAGTGCTCGGTCTGCCCAGGGAGCTCGTCATGTTGGGACACGGAGAACTTGTGGAGGGAAGAAGCAGCTCCTTGGAAAAGAGGGTCTTTTTGCTCTCAAGAGGGTGCTGTGCCAGTCAGGGCTTCTCACAGCTCCAAATCACCCCAGGACACTTCTAAGAGGACATTTCAAGGGAATAATCAGGGCAGGGATTAGGATAAAGATAAGGAACTCTCCCGAGTCAGTTCCCTGCACCTGGGGAATTTCCGGGGAGAAAAGAAACAAGAGGCTCTCATGATTGAAGAAATCACTGAGCCTCCTGAGCTCTATCCTTGAGTGGCCAGTAGGTCTGATTGGAGCCTCTTAAAGTGTCTCCAGCTACTTCTCTGCCCATGGAGAGCACCAGCATCACCTCTGCTGGACCCATCAGGCTCATTCTGCCCCATCCTTTCCTGCTTATAAACAAGACCCTGTGCCCAGCTTCACCCGCCAATCAGGCAGGTTTGTGTAGGGCCAGGGGGATGCAGAGAGGGTCAGATGAGGTCTGTGAGCATTGACAGGGAGAAGAGATGGGCCAGGGAAACATCTCCAGTGAGGAAAATCCCCGGGCAGAAGGGATAAGATCGGAGAATGTGAGGAAACATAAAAGAGAGATGTTGTGGAAGGGCAAATACAGAAACCCCTACACGACTGCATCCAACACAGACCCTCCCTCTGAGCAAGCCCCCTTGCCTCCTCTCCCACCCCACAAAGTCTCTGCCCTCAGCTTGGGCTCCAAGACTGAACCCCCTCCACTGCAGCCAGAGTTTCAGCACAGCCGTGGTGCAGCTCTCTAATCACGGGTCCATTTTCCTCTCCAGAGCACAGGGGCTGAGAGTACCAGTGCAGCAATGTTTATTTTTGGGAGGGAGTGAGCAGAGCTGGGTTAGGGTAATGCTGTCCTGAGTGCCCGGCTGCCTCTGCTGTGGCCTCTCTCAGCTGGACCAGCTTCTTTGCTGGCTTCTCTGTTTGTCTGTGTTCTTGCTGTTGATCTCCTGTTCTTGCTGCCAGGCTCTCTGGGGTTGGGAGTTTCAGCAGTCAAGTGTGGCACTGAACTTCTGATTCCTCCCACGCAGGTGTGTCCGTGGGAATGCAGTGTCCAACCTTTCGTCTCACCCATGGGGCTGTGGGCAGAGCAGTCTGAGTCGTTCCCTGAGGAAAGAGCTGACTCTTGCTTACTGAACCACCACCATTAGGATACTCGGATTGTTCCATGAGGGTTCTTTCCTAGCTGTGAGCTTCCCTCATGGATATAAATCTCTGCTATCACAACTTGGTGCTACCTGGATGACCGTGGAGAAATACAGAGATGCTACAGCCAAGGGAATGCTTCTGGGTTTGTGAAATGAGCCGTGTGTGTCCTGGGCTGACAGTGGGGTGCTGAGACCTTACAGAAGGGTGAGACATTGAGTGGTGTGAGGTGGATCCCTCTGTGCTCAGAAGGGAGAGTGATCCCCCTCCATCTCAGAAAGGTGCAAGCCCAGAGCTGCTGGGGACAAGAGCAAAGTAGAGGGCAGCACCCCTCCCTCTGCACTAAGCCACAGGTAATGCTCTCCCTGAGTGCAGCAGGGATGCTGAGGGTTTCTGACATCCAAGAACACTGTCCGGGGTGGGAGCAAGAGTGGTAAAGGCCCAAACCTCTCTGCCTTCCTTCTACCCTCTCAGTTCCTCATCCCTGGAGGTGCAGATGCTGACAAGCCCTTTTGCACCAGGAGCAGTTCCACAGGACAAAGCTGAACCCCAGCAGTGTCCCCTGTGCCCAGCGTCCCCATGACCCCCAGCTGCAGAGCAGGGCTGACCCCTCGCAGCCAGCGGGCAGAGGCCCTGCTCCTCCCGGCACATTCAGCCGGCACCGAGCAGGGCTCCAGGCATGGAGCTGGCGGAAGGGCTGCAACTGGAAATGGAAAAGCAGTGGCAACTGTGCAGTGTGAGAACTGGCTTTGATTTTACTCAAAGAAGTCTCCTGTAACTTCTCACACTATTTTGGCTTTGATCCAGAGGCAGCAGATGTCCAACAGCAGCTCCATCACCCAGTTCCTCCTCCTGGCATTCGCAGACACACGGGAGCTGCAGCTCCTGCACTTCTGGCTCTTCCTGGGCATCTACCTGGCTGTCCTCCTGAGCAACGGCCTCATCATCACCACCATCGCCTGGGACCACCACCTCCACACCCCCATGTACTTCTTCCTCCTCAACCTCGCCCTCCCCGATATTGGTTCCATCTGCACCACTGTCCCTAAATCCATAGCCAACTCCCTCTGGGACACCAGGGCCATCTCCTACTCAGGATGTGTTGCCCAGGTCTTCTTTGTGTTGTTCTTGTTGAGTGCAGAATATTATCTTCTCACAGACATGTCCTACGACCGCTGCGTTGCCATCTGCAAACCCCTGCACTACGGGACCCTCCTGGGCAGCAGAGCTTGTGTCCACATGGCAGCAGCTGCCTGGGGCACTGGGTTTCTCGCTGCTCTGCTGCACACGGCCAATACATTTTCCCTGCCCCTGTGCCAGGGCAATGCTGTGGAGCAGTTCTTCTGTGAAATCCCGCAGATTCTCAAGCTCTCCTGCTCACACTCCTACCTCTGGGAAGTTCAGTAAAGCCTGAGTGCTCTGAGTTTGGTCACATTGCCAGTGCTTTGCACCATGTCACCATTGCGGATGGTTTGCTTCATGGTTGGGTGTTCAAAAATGTGATTATTGCACTAATTTAAACTAAAGGATGTGGTCGACCTGGACTTCTGTAAAGCCTTTGACGTGGTACCCCACAACATCCTTCTCTCTTCCCCTAGCTTTCTCTCTCCTTCCCCAGCTTTGTGGGGGTTTTGTGGGGTCCTGGGTCCCTTTTGGGGGTTTGTGGGGGGCGGCCCTGGATCCCGTTTGGGGGAATTTTGGAGGGGTGTGGGTTCCTTCTGGGGGGATTTGGGGGGCTCCTGAGTCCCTCTTGGGGGGCTTTGAGTCTCTCTTGAGAGAATTCAGAGGGTTCCAGATCCCTTTCAGGGGGTTGGGGGAAAGTAGTGGATCCCTTTAGGGGATATGGGGGGATCCCGGGTCCCATTTGTGGGTTTGGTGGGTCCTGGGTGCCATTTGGGGGATTTAGGGGGGTCCTGTGTCCCTTTTGGGCAGTTTTGGTGGGTCCTGGGTCCCATTTGGAGACTTCTGGGGGTTTTGGATCCTTTTTCAGGGTTTGTGAGGGTCTTGAATCCCCTTTGGGGAGCTGTGGGTTTCTTTTGGGGGGATTCAGATGGTCCCAGATCGCTTTGGGAGTTTGGGGAATGGGTGTCTTGGATCCCTTTTGTGGGGTTTTGGGGGGTCCTGGGTTCCATTTGGGGACATGTAGGGTGGTTTCTGTGTCCCTTTTGGGAGGTTTGGTGGGTCCTGGGTCCCTTTTGGAGGTTGAGGCTCCTGGGACCCATTTGCAGGGATTGGGGAGGTTCTGGGTAAATTTGGGTGGGGGTTGGGGGAGCCTTGGGTCCTTTTGGGAGACTCCTGGTTCCCTTTTGGGGGACTCCTGGTTCCCTTTTGGGGGCTTGGAGTTTCATGGATCCCTTTTGAGGGGGATGTTTTGGGTCCCATTAGGTGTTTTAGGAGGGGTTCTCCTTCCAACTGGGGGGGGTGGGTGGGTTGTGGGGTCTTGGGTCCTTTTGAGGAGGTTCTGAATCCAGTGCAGGGTGGGGGGGAGTGGGGTGTGTCCTGGATCCCTTTTGGGAGTTTGGGAAGAATCCTGGATCCCTTTAGGGGGGATTAGGCATGCCCTGGATCCAATTTGGGAGTTTGTGGGGGTCCTGAGTCCCGTTTTGGGGGTTTTGATGGTTCCTGGTTCCCATGTGGGAGGTTGAGGGGGTCGTGGAACTCTTTTGAGGGGTCTGGGGGGGTCTTGGGTCACTTTTGTGGGGCTTTGGATTTCTTTTGAGGGAATTAAAGGGGACCCAGATCCCTTTAGGGGGTTTGGGGTTGGAGTTCTGAGGTCCCTTTAAGGAAGGTTTGGGGGGGTCCTGGGTTCCTTTTTGTGGATTTTGTGGGTCCTGGGTCCAATTTTGGGGGGTTGGGGGAGTCTTGGGTTCCTTTTGGGGGGTTCTGGGTCTCTTCTGAAGGAATTCAGGGGGTCCTGGATCCCTTTTGGGGGTTGGGGGGGGTCCTGGGTCCCTCTTCACCACCCTCCATGCTGCTCCTGGGGTTGGGGTGGGCAGAGGAATTGGGAGCCAGGGAGCCATTTCAGACTGGGAGAAAGTGGGAGGAGAATGGCTTTAATATTTGGCCCTTGTTGCTCCCAATCCAAAGCTTTCTGAACTGTCAATAAAGTAAATCGAACTTCAGCAAGTCCACACCTCTGTGCCCGTGACAGTCATTGGTCTCTGAACCTCCTTTGCTTTCTCTTGACCCCTGAGCCGTTCTGGTTCGTTTTCTCCCTCTGTCCCGTTGGTTCGGGGCTTGGAGGGAGCAGCTGCGGGGGGTCCGGCTGCTGGCCAAGGTTAACCCACCACAGGACACATCAGGGCTGCCGTGTCCAGTACGGGGCTCCCCGCACAAGGAAGACCCTGCCCAGCCTGGAGAGAGTCCTGCTGAGGCCAGAAGGATGGCTGGGGCTGGAGCACATCATGGACAAGGAGAGGCTGGGAGAGATGGGTTCTGAGAAACCTTTCAGGGTACAACACTGAGCAAGGACCCAGGGCAGCTGGGGGATCCCAATGCAAGGACTTTCTCGGTGTTTGATGAGACAAAGCCATGAGCCCCTGATGGGTTTGGAGCTGTGTGAGAAAGGGCTTGGCTGAGAGACCTGCAGTGGCAAGAGCGGGGGACTGGTGTATAAGAAATTTCAGTAGGAAAAGGCTTCTCTTTTTATTGATAATGGTTGTAGAGTTGGATATCAGGCCTGCAGCAAGGCAAGGGGTGAGGAGGGGAGTGTGCAAGTGGAGAGAGAACAGCTCTGGGAGATCAAGCGCTTGTGCCCGGCAGCACTGCCGTGCTGGGATTCTTTTCCCCTCCACCCACGACCACAGGAACTGTCCCTGCAAGTCCAGAAATGTCTCGCAGGAAATATATCAGGAAACAGAAGTCGTTGAGCATCCCTTTATTTTGTTTAAACACACAGAGAGCACAGCTCCTCATTTACACAGACAATGAGCAAGAAAAGAGAAGAAAACAGTGAATTAAAAACAGGATGACAAGATTATAAAGGGGGGATGAAAGGGGGTTTGGGGGGTGCTAGAGGGGTTTTGAGGGGGAATAAAGGGGGTTTGGAGGGAACAAAGGGAGTTTGGGGGGCATAAAATGGGGTTTGGGGGGATAATAGTGGGTTTGGGGGGATATAGGGGGTTAAAGGGGGTTAAAGGGGTTTTGGGGTGATATAAGGGAGTTTAGGGGGAATAAAGGCGTTTGGGGAGAGAAAAGGGGGTTTGGGGTCAATAGAGGGGATTAGTGGGGCATAAAAGGGATTTGGGAGGATAAAGGGTTTTGAGGTGGAATAAAGGCAGTTTGGGGGAAATAAAAGGGGAATTGAGGAGGATAAAGGGGATTGGGGGTATAAAAGGGGGTTTTGGGTGGATAAAAGAGGGTTTGGGGGGATAAAGGGGGATAAAGGGGGTTAAAGGGGTTTTGGGGTGATATAAGGGAGTTTATGGGGAAATACATGCGTTTGGGGAGAGAAAAGGGGATGTGGGGTCAAAAGAGAGGATTTGGGGGAAATAAAAGGGGAATAAAGAAGGATAAAGGGGACTGGGGGTATAAAAGCGGGTTTTGGGGGGATAAAAGGGGGTTTGGGGAGCAATAAAGGGAGTTTTGGGGGCTAAAAAGGGGGTTTTATCCTTTTATCCCCCCAAAACCTTTTTAATGCCTTCAAACTCCATATATTGCCCCCAAAAGAGGCTTGGGAGGGATCCATATGGGAAAATCCATTCACCATCGCACAAATCAAGGAACAGACCCGACTCCAGGAGCCAAGGATGAGGCTGAATGAGGTAGAAAGCCTCAGCCCTGGTCAAGGACCCGAAGCAGGAGGGGCACCGGCCCCCACGATCAATCTTGGACCCCAGGCTCGTGCACGTCCACCTCACAGGGAGGTGATCCAGGTGGCACTAGAAACAGGTTTGCTGTTGCCGGGACGATGGCTGCGGGCAGGGTGAGGCCTCTGGTTTTCCTGCCACGAGCAGTGGCTGCAGGAGCTGGGGCTGGCTCCACAGAGCCCTCTCTGCAGAGAGAAAAGGTGTGTCTGAGGCCTCAGCTGCAGGTGGAGGATGGGGAATCTCCTGCACGACACGGAGCTGGCTCGGCTCTGCACCCCAGGCTCAGAGCTGCCGGCACAGCGTGACCGAGGGGGACACCGGCACCTGATGGCACCTCCGAGCAGGGGGATTCCTGCAGGCAGGTTCCCTGTCAGGAGCGGGTGCTGGTGCGCGTCTCGCTTTCCAGGGGAAGCTCAGCCCCTGCTCTTTCCCATCCTGACCTGGCTTTGCCCACGCCGGTCACCCAGCCTTGGTCAGTGTGTGGCTGTGCCCAGCGCTCCTCAGGATGGCAGCAGGGCTGGGGTCAGGGTGGGGGTGGGCTGGCACAGCAACTGAGTTAATGGAAAATCTTCACAGCGGCTCTCCGAAATTTGTATTTCTTCTTCTCTTCTGGCTTAACATCCTGGCAGAATGGAGAGGAAAAACCAAACAGATTAGAACCACCGCATATGAAGCAGACGTTTGTAATGCGGATACAGTGCGGGCTGCACAGGCTGGTACCACAGTACTGGCATGTTATTCAGGCACGTGATATCCTCCCTTGGAGCACGTAAGGGCAAATAAAGCGCTAGACACTGATTTTCCAGCAGCATTGCTTCAGCTTCTTTAACTACATCCATGGGGCTGTTACCAGCGGACACCTGGGCGTTTACACACGGCTTGTTGTTGTCTCATTTCCAAAGGCACCTTCACCTCTTCAGCAGTACAGAAGAACCTCCCCATCCTCCTGGCTTGAGAAGCTGCAGGCGCTGGCACAGCGGCTCCTTCATGAGCGACCTCGGAGTCAAGGTGCCTGCTAGAGCAGGCTTGACGTGGGTTGTGCCGTTCCCGTTTGCAACAGCAGAAGACACCACATCAGAGAAAACTCAAATATGCACCTTGGGGGTCCCTTCCAGCTCAGGACAGTCTAGGATTCTGTAACTTTCCCTGGCTCTTGTATCTCAGCAAAGACGTCTGGAGCCGGTTTTAACTCCCACTCACCTGTGTAAATGTTAACGGTTTGTCTGTGGCGATGGAGTCTGTGTACTTGCAGACAAAAACCCTGCAGTTGTCTCTATTCTGTTGCTGAGGGGTTTCCTAAGGAATGCAAAGAAGCAGAATTTTCCAATACCATAAAAGAGAGGCATTTTGGAAGCAGCACACATTACCCATCCTAACGGGCACTCAGGAAAATCCATTCACCATCACACAACTCAAGGAACAGATCTGACTGATGGAGAAACACCTGCTGTGATTTATTCATGTGAAATGAACCAAATCCTTTCACTGTGAGCCCTCCAAGAGCAAAGGACAAGGTTGAAGGAGGTAGAAAGCCTCAGCTCTGGTCAAGGACCCTGAGCAGGGTGGGCACCAGCCCCAAGGATCCATCTCGGACCCCAGGTTCCTGCATGTCCACCTCACAGGGAGGTGATCCAGATGGCACGAGTCTCAGTCCTGTGGTTGCCAGGTTGGTTCTGTAGCACTGGGGCCGCTTGAGTGAAGAGTGTCCTGCTTCCTTCAGCTTTGCCAGAATCTCCTCCAGGATTTCGGACAGCCGCTGTGAAGATTTTCCATTAACTCAGTTGCTGTGCCAGCCCACCCCCACCCTGACCCCAGCCCTGCTGCCATCCTGAGGAGCGCTGGGCACAGCCGCACACACTGACCAAGGCTGGGTGCCGGCCCTTGCCCGCTCACCTGATCCCCGCGCTCGCTGTGGAGCAGCCTGGACATATCCTGGGCTTCCAGAACTACCAAAGTGAGGAAGATAATGAGGCTGATGGGGACCACAGCCCCCTGTGCCTCCACCATGCTTCTGCTGCCAGCTCTGCGAGAGCGGTGCCCGTGGCACAGCACAGCACCTCCCGGCGTGGTGCAGCCGCATCTGTGGCCTCACAGTCCGGACCACAGCCACTCCCCACCCTCGCCAAGCACCGGCCCCAAGCACCTCCTGTCAAGGA
Organism: Phaenicophaeus curvirostris; assembly: GCF_032191515.1. Classification (NCBI taxonomy): domain Eukaryota; kingdom Metazoa; phylum Chordata; class Aves; order Cuculiformes; family Cuculidae; genus Phaenicophaeus; species Phaenicophaeus curvirostris. The sequence continues at coordinate 357,999 of NC_091426.1, forward strand.
GCCTGAGCAGGAGGGGCACCGGCCCCGAGGATCCATCTTGGACCCAGGTTCCTGCATGTCCACCTCACAGGGAGGTGATCCAGATGGCACAAGTCTGGGGCTGGTGGTTGCCGGGTTGGTTCCTTGGCACCTGGGCTGCTTGAGGGCTGGTGGGGGCTGGATGCTGGAGCTCAGTCTGGATATTTGGGGTGCTGGGGCTCCAGCTGTGTGGAAAGCCGCTGCTTTCCACCTGGGCTTCTGGACCTGCAGAGAGGGCTCTGTGGAGAGAAAAGTTGTGGCTGAGGCCTCAGCTGCAGATGGAGGATGGGGAATCTCCTGCACGACACGGAGCTGGCTCAGCTCCGCACCCCAGGCTCAGAGCTGCCGGCACAGCGTGACCGAGGGGGACACCGGCACCTGATGGCACCTCCGAGCAGGCGTATTCCTGCAGGCAGGTTCCCTGTCAGGAGCGGGTGCTGGTGCGCGTCTCGCTTTCCAGGGGAAGCTCAGCCCCTGCTCTTTCCCATCCTGACCTGGCATTGCCCACGCCGGTCACTCATGTCCAGGCAGGATCTGCTTGAGCCGACCTCGGCTCTGGTCAGAGGAGGCTCCCGGGAAGAAGGCCCAGGAGTTCAGAGGCCAATTAAAGCACCCGACAGCGGCTGAAATCTCAGCAGAGTGTTTTGGCCAAGACGTCATTCACCGCTGCCCAGCAGCCTGAGTAGAAACACTTTGCAGCTACGAGCAGCCCTTGCAGGAAGCCGTGGGGGCAATCAGTGACTCACCGTGTTCTCTTCCTCCACATCCAGATCACGACACTGCACACCAGGATCACAATCACGAGGGAATGCAGGGCTCCTACTGCACCCATCATGAAGTGCAGTTGCACATCTGGGGGCCCTCTGACACTCTTGGTCGTCTGAGACTTGACAACACTTGGGGTTGTCTCACCAAGCACACCTGGAGGAGCCATTGGGAATGTCAGTCCGTGCTGTGACCCTCTGGAGAGCTCACCCAACAAAACTCAGGTGGCCAGGAGAGCACATGGGGAGCACCGATCCTTGTCCAGTTTTCCTTCAGCTACATGGACAAAAGCCGTCCCTGCAGCAGGGAGGGCCACCCCAACGCTCCCTCCTCCCTGATGGGTGACACCGGGTCACTACGAGACAGCAGCTACCGGGCGTGCGAGTGGCCGGCATCGCCTCTGCTCCTTTGGCAGGGACAGGCACTGAGCCACTGCTCCCTTTTCGAAAGACAACCTTCTGAACAGCCTCTGTGTCCATCTCTAGAGAAAGAAAGCAGGAGCTGGATCAGATGGAACTGTTCCCCTCAGGGAGGTGGCATTTTCAGCAGGCGATGTATCTCAGGACAGACACCAGGCTCCACACGTCCAGTTTGCAGGACTTGTCTTCAACTTATGCTCCCCTGTAAGACTGCTCAGGACCTGGATTCTCTTGGAAAGAATAATCTGATCAGTACGGTGGGCTTCCCCGGGCTGGGACAACACTGCCAGGAGTCCGAGAAAGGCAAAGCCTCAGCACAGCTCCAGCACAAGGCGACAGTAAACACCTTCCTTCAAAGGGGACACGGAGATCCTGCAGCCACTTCTGCTGCGAAAGAGCCCTTCGCAGAAGCACGTCCCATCCTGCCACCTCCATCCCACGGAGGGCTCACAAACACACGCAGTGGACTGAACCCCATCTCTGTCACCATGTCCGGGGCACTTTCACCATCAAGACCCCACTGATCCCCAAGCCAGAGGGAAACCAGTTCTGTAAAACACATCCAGGAACAGAGAGAAAAGCCACCTGAGACCAAATCCACAGCCCTTCATGGTCACTGCCCTCAAGGCAGCTGTGCGGCCTCAAGCTGGGTGTCCAGCTTCCATCTGTCCCTGACCCTGAGGTGTCACCCAGAGTTCTCAGCCACCAAGGAGAAGAGGGGCTGGACCCGTTGGTGAAGCTGGGGCTGCTCCGATCCTGACCAGCTCTGGCCAGCTCTGCCAGACTCAGTACCCTCAAGCTGCCTGCACATCCTCTCGGCCACCCAGGGCTTCTCTCCCCTCCGGTGACCAACAGCAAGGGCTGAGCACCCACAGCTTCTGCAGGCTGGATGTCAGCCTCTGGCCAGGACAGCTCTGGCCAGGGTCAGCTCAGCTGGGGCTCTTTTATCCCCCAAACCCCTTTTACGCCCCCAATCCCCCTCTATTGCCCCCCAAGCCCCCTCTATTGCGGATCAGATGGAACAGTTCCCCTCAGGGAGGTGACATCTTTAAGAGGAGATCCTCAAAGACACTGGCCAGGTCGAGGAACAAGGGCTGGGCTTTTGGGGCTGCACCCACCACTGCTCCAAGCAGCAGCCACGCCTGCCCTGTTGGAGACCAAGCCATGGCATGTGATCTTCTGGCCCGAGCTGCACGAGGTGGGTTTGGTAGAGATGCACCACGATGCCACAGCCCGTCCTTCCCAGGGGAGGGGAAGCGGCTGCAGCCAGGCCAGCGGGGAAACAGCCCTTGGGAGAACACTCCTCTGCTCAGGCTCCGAGGGTCCCGCAGAGACAGCTTTGAAAGGCAAAGCGCCCCAGGGCCATCACCGAGCCGTTCCCTCTCTGCCCTTCCAGCTGCCTGCACATTGGCCACAGAAAGAGCGACTCCCATTGCACAAGGCAAGAAGATGAAAAGGGAAAGGCTCCTTCCTCTCACTGACTGACCCGAGGGGTCGCTCACAGGCTCGAGGGCAGGATCAGGCCAAGCAGTCAGGAAGCCGTCATCTGTGAGAGGATCTGAAGGGAAATTGCAGAGGAATGAGCTCTCGTTTCAGTGTCCACATGTTCTTCCAGGGCAAGGGTCCTCAGGAACTCACCCCCAGGCTGCGCTACGGGCTCCAAACCAACTTCCAGCTGAGCAGCTGGAAAACCATTGAAACCGCCCTCACCTAGAAGAGAGCACAGAGGAGAGAAACATGGTGTGAGCTCGAGGGAGTCGTGCCCAGCAGGAAGGGCTCAGTCAGCGCCTGGCAGCAGCGGTGCTGGGTCTCACACCTTGCGGAGGCTGCGAGCGATGGTGCAGCCGCTGCTGCTGGTTGTAGTTCCAGTCGAGAGCTGGGGCAGCTGCTGCCCCAGTGCTACTGGTACGGCTCAGAGCTGGTCTGTGCAGACCTCGGGGCACAGATCGGATGGGTGGGCACGTGCTCTTCTCCACGTGTGCGCATCGGCCACGGAAGAAGAACTTTGCATTGCACACGGAAAGGGCCAGCTCCCACCTTTCTGATGGGTGACACCAGGCGACCATGGGACAGCAATTACCTGGCTGCTGGTGGCTGGCATCAAACTCAGCGCAGCTGTTACCACAACGGCAGCAGAGACTCTGGACCATCCCCGTCGCTCAGAAGCTCCTGCAAGGCCTGACAGTGCGTGTAGGTGCAGCGAGGCTCTGGCTGATCCCTTCCTGCTAGCGCAGGATCTGACTTGTCCATCCAGCTCTCTAACCCTCCACTTCCCAAGCCCTCTGGTTACGAGGGCTGCATACTCACTGTGTCCTGCTTTCTTCATCTTTGCCAGTTGTTCCTCCAGGATTTCTGATGCCTGCTGCAAAGATTTCCCTTGTTTGGCTTTGTACTTTGCTCTTTGAAGACCCGAACAGAAAGGATCCGGTTAGGTTTCTCACTAATAAAAACACCCCTGAGAATTTCCCATCACACCCTGTGATCACTCACAGCTGAACCAAAGGGCGTGAGCCAACGTGAAGCCTGCCTCCCTCTCCTCCCCATGCCTGGATCTCGTTGTGTCATTTCTGTACTCAGTGGTGCCTCCAGCATTGAACCCCCTCATCTACAGCTTGAGGAACCAGCAGCTCAAGGATGCAGTGTGGAAACTGAAATCTGGATGGTTCTCTGAATCAATGAACCTCTCATCACCTTCTGCATAGCCGTTATCGTGCATCTCACGGCAGGCCCAGACTGGTTTCTGTATTTGTTGGTGGTGTTGCTGGTTTCTTCCGTTGTGATCATCTTGTCATCCGGTTTTTAATTCACTGTTTTCTTCTCTTTTCTTGCTCATTGTCTGTGTAAATGAGGAGCTGTGCTCTCTGTGTGTTTAAACAAAATAAAGGGATGCTCAACGACTTCTGTTTCCTGATATATTTCCTGCGAGACATTTCTGGACTTGCAGGGACAGTTCCTGTGGTCGTGGGTGGAGGGGAAAAGAATCCCAGCACGGCAGCGCTGCCAGGCACAAGCGCTTGATCTCCCAGAGCTGTTCTCTCTCCACTTGCACACTCCCCTCCTCACCCCTTGCCTTGCTGCAGGCCTGATATCCAACTCTACAACCATTATCAATAAAAAGAGAACCCTTTTCCTACTGAAATTTCTTATACACCAGTCCCCCGCTCTTGCCACTGCAGGTCTCTCAGCCAAGCCCTTTCTCACACAGCTCCAAACCCATCAGGGGCTCATGGCTTTGTCTCATCAAACACCGAGAAAGTCCTTGCATTGGGATCCCCCAGCTGCCCTGGGTCCTTGCTCAGTGTTGTACCCTGAAAGGTTTCTCAGAACCCATCTCACAAGCCTCTCCTTGTCCATGATGTGCTCCAGCCCCAGCCATCCTTCTGGCCTCAGCAGGACTCTCTCCAGGCTGGGCAGGGTCTTCCTTGTGCGGGGAGCCCCGTACTGGACACGGCAGCCCTGATGTGTCCTGTGGTGGGTTAACCTTGGCCAGCAGCCGGACCCCCCGCAGCTGCTCCCTCCAAGCCCCGAACCAACGGGACAGAGGGAGAAAACGAACCAGAACGGCTCAGGGGTCAAGAGAAAGCAAAGGAGGTTCAGAGACCAATGACTGTCACGGGCACAGAGGTGTGGACTTGCTGAAGTTCGATTTACTTTATTGACAGTTCAGAAAGCTTTGGATTGGGAGCAACAAGGGCCAAATATTAAAGCCATTCTCCTCCCACTTTCTCCCAGTCTGAAATGGCTCCAAGGCTCCCAATTCCTCTGCCCGCCCCAACCCCAGGAGCAGCATGGAGGGTGGTGAAGAGGGAGTTAGCAGTCAGTGAAGAACATCTCTGCAGCTCCTTCCTCCTCGCACTTCTCCCCTATCCCAGCGTGGCTCCTCTAGATGGGATCCCACCGTATTTGCGGTCAGGGCTCCGTGTGGTTCATTCCTTTCTCTCTACTCATGGGGCAGTATGAGAGCCCTGAGAGCATCCGTGGACCTTCATGGCCCTGACCAGCATCTCCTGGGCCTCCACCCACCCCTCTGTCCATGGACCAGGAGACACTGAAGCCAGGCCTGATTTTCAGCCCCAGCTTGATCTGAGCTGTAGGTATGCGGGTCTCCAGACACAGACACGGCCTTGGACCTTGTTGAGTCCATGGACCTTGTTGAGTCAGACCTGCAGAGTCACTTCCCAGCCTGGTTCCTTATGGGGTGAGCAATGGAGTGACACTGTGGCCCTCCCTGTTCCAGAGCCCAGCTGTTTTGTGGAGGCCCAGGGCCATACTTCTGCCTTTCTTCCCATCCCTTGGTCAGGTTTTTAGAAGGGAGGAAGGAAAAGCAGGTGAAGTTGGAGGGCCCCAGTGACTGCAAAGGGAGCAGAGCCATCAAACCAGAAATCATGTAAAGGCAATGCTTGTCTAAAACTGTTCTCTTCCTTTCTTGGAGGCCTTGTGTCTTCCGCAGGAACCTTGAGGTGTTGTGTTCCATCCGCCTCTTTTTCTTTTAGCGTTTCCTTTGACCATACCCAAGCCATTGTGTTTGAATTCTCTTTCCAGCCTGATGTAATCCATGATCTGGAGATGGGACAGACGACTGGAAGGAGAATCCCACTCCTCTGGAGAAGAAGGTGGATATTCCCAGGAATCTGAGGAACCACGGCTGACCAGTAGCTGCGTCCATGGAACTGGTCAAGTGCCTCATCTCTTTTTTTGTATTTGGGGCTTAGACGCGTGGTTCCTGTGTGAACGTAATAACACCTCCAGCTCAGCTCTCCACAGTTTCCCTGTATCCAGGCATTTTGGTCTATGGCTTTGCATACATTGAATATTATTGATATAGGGCTTTTGGAACTGATAATTGCTGTCTTTTCTATTAAAATCCCTTTTCCTCCCCTAATTTCCAAGTGCCATTTGCTGGGATTCGTCCAGGGATCATAACACACAATTGATCCACTAATATTACACCGGTGATAAACAGTCAAATTCAATTTACAACTTTCAGTTTTGGTGCCTGTACAAATATAATGGGTATGGTAAACCAATGTCTGGGTAATTACATTTCTCTGTCTGGTTTCCTCGTTAGTGGGTAAACTGGTTTTAGTTCCTTACCAGTCTTGTAACTGTAAATTCAGAAATGTCTGCCTGCCTCACAAATCAATACCCTCTGGCCAAATATGACCTGCGTCACCCTTATGGCCGCAACGTGCTATCACATATCCACAGAATTTACACACTTCAATATTTGCTGTCTTGTTCCATGCAAATACAAGTTTAATTGTGCACTTGGGGCACAACAACCCTGTGCAGCTACAGACTAGGGGAAGTCTGGCTGGAAAGCTGTCTGGAGGAGAGGGACCTGGGGGTGTTGGTTGACAGCCAACTGACCATGAGCCAGCAGTGGCCCAGGTGGCCAAGAAGGCCAATGGCATCTTGGCTTGGATCAGAAACGGCGTGACCAGCAGGTCCAGGGAGGTTCTTCTCCCTCTGTACTCGGCACTGGTGAGACCGCTCCTTGAATCCTTTGTTCAGTTCTGGGCCCCTCACCACAAGAAGGATGTTGAGGCTCTGGAACGAGTCCAGAGAAGAGCAACAAAGCTGGTGAAGGCACTGGAGAATAAGAGCAGTGGCTGAAAGAGCTGGGGTTGATTAGCCTGGAGGAGGCTGAGGGGAGACCTCATTGCTCTCTACAACTACCTGAAAGGAGGTTGTGGAGAGGAGGCAGCTGGGCTCTTTTCCCAAGTGACAGGGGACAGGACGAGAGGGAATTACACATGAGGATGAATTACTCATCAGTGTCTTCCGTAAGGTTATTGGTGTGTCCCCTGGCGATGACCATAGAATCACAGAATCATAGAATCACCAGGTTGGAAGAGACCCTCCAGATCATCGAGTCCAACCATTCCCACTGATCTCTAAACCGTGCCCCTGAGTAACTTATCCACCCCCACCTTAAACACCTCCAGGGAAGGCGAGTCAACCACCTCCCTGGGCAGACCGTTCCATTGCCTAATGACCCTTGCCGTGAAGAATTTTTTCCTTATATTAAGCGTGAACCTCCCCTGGCGGAGCTTGAGGCCATTCCCTCTTGTCCTGTCCCCTGTCACTTGGGAGAAGAGGCCAGCACCCTCCTCTCCACAGCCTCCCTTCAGGTAGTTGTAGAGAGCAATGAGGTCTCCCCTCAGCCTCCTCTTCTCCAGGCTAAACACCCCCAGCTCTCTCAGCCGCTCCTCGTAAGACTTGTTCTCCAGCCCCCTCACCAGCTTTGTCACTCTCCTCTGGACTCACTCCAGATCCTCAACATCCTTCTTGTGGTGAGGGGCCCAGAACTGAACCCAGGATTCGAGGAGCGGTCTCACCAGTGCCGAGTCCAGAGGGAGAAGAACCTCCCTGGACCTGCTGGTCACACCATCTCTGATACAGGCCGAGATGCCATTGGTTACATGATGTCACAGTCCATTCAGTGGGTGGCTCCTTTACTCCTGGTTGCGTAGGTCACCCCCGTTCAGCCGTGCGGATGGCTGTTTCTGTAACTAAAAAACAAGAAAAGCACCTTCCCACTTTGGGGTCAGGCTCTCTCCTTTCCAACACTTTACTAACACCAGTCCCCAGGTTTCTCTTACGAATGCTCATCCCTAATGGTGTTGATTGAGCAATCCACCCCAGTTTGTGCATCTCGTTCAAGCCTCTCGCTATGACTGAGATGTATTTTTGTAGCATCATCTCCTCAATACCTGGAGTCGTAATCGGCCCCAGACACAAACAAGGCAATCCAGACAACATTTCATAGGCAGGTAGGCCTGTATCCCTACGGGGTGGAGTTTGAATATTTAGTAGTGCTAACGGTAAGCATTTTACCCAAGACATCTGCGTTTCAATCATCAATTTAGTTAATTGTTGTTTAAGAGTTCGATTCATTCTCTCAGCTTGTCCTGAACTTTGGGCTATGGAAGTTCCATCTTATCCCCACCGCTCGCGTTGCTTCTTGCAACACTTTTGACGTGAAACGGGTGCCTCTATCAGAATTGATTGCATGCACCAACCCCAAACGAGGAATTATTGATTCTAATAGTGTTTTTGCAACAAATTGGGCTGTTGCTCAGGTGGCTGGAAAGGCTTCAACCCAATGAGTTAGTTGATCCACTGTAACTAATACATATTTCCATTTACGTTGGGTAATTCAGGACAGTCAATCTGAACCCTTTCAAATGGTCTATAAGCCAGGTCCCAACCACCCAAGGGTGTTTTCCTCATTGCACCTTTATTTATTTTTTGGCACATAGGGCACCCTTGGGTTATCTGTTTTGCTATTTCAAAAATCTCTGTGCTTCCAAAAGATTTTAAATACCGATCGCACAATGCCCTCGCTCCCCAATGGGTTTGCTCATGCCATCTCTTTAGTAATTTTTGAGCTACCGATTTTGGCAATATTTCTCTCCCATCTGGCAAAATCCACTTATTTTCCCGTAACATTGCCCCTAAATCTTGCATTCTCCTCATTCCCTCTGATGTAAAGGAGAAGACGTTAGTTATTTCCGTGGTTTTGGTTAATTCAAGAGGATTTATCTGAATGGGAGATTCAGCCCTTCTCGCTGCTTCTCTTGCTTTTTGATCAGCTAAATTATTCCCTCATATTTGAGCTGAAAATCCCTGCTGAAGTCCTGGGAGGTAGACAATGGTGATCCCTTGGGGGCCTTTTAACGCTTCTAAAATTAAGTTGATCGATTCTTCATGGATCAAATTCTTCCCTCGGGTGTTCATAAATCCCCTTTCTTTCCAGATCTTTCCGAAGGTATGTGCCACTCCATATGCATATTTCGAATCAGCATATCATAGAACCATAGAATAACCAGGTTGGGAAAGACCCACTGGATCATTGAGTCCAACCATTCCCATCAATCACTAACCCATGGCCCTCAGCACCTCGTCCACCCGTCCCTTAAACCCCTCCAGGGAAGGGGACTCAACCCCCTCCCTGGGCAGCCTCTGCCAGTGCCCAGTGACCCTTTCTGTGAAAGATTTTTTCCTGATGTCCAAGAAAGGAACATTTTAGTTTACAGACATTTCCATTTGGGGATTAAATAGGGCAGTTGGCCCAGGATGGGGATCTGCAGCCCTTCAAAGCAGACAGGGCTCTCTGTGGACCTTGATTCTTTGTTTGGGACCTGTCTTTTTTCCAACAAGACCAGGTGGATGTGCCTGGGCGGCTTGAATTCCGTTGATGGAATCATGGGTTGGATTGGGTTGTGTTGAGTTGTGTTGAGTTGAGTTGGAAACCCATCCAGGTTCCACCACAGGCAGGGACACCTTTCGCTGGATAAAGTTGCTCCAGGAATGGAGGGGATGAGGGGGACGGGGAGGAGAGAGATGGGGAAGGGAGGAGAGGGGAGAGAAAAGAGGGGGAGCAACCTGATCCGGTGGGAGGTGCCCCTGCCCGTGGCAAGGGATTGCAACTGGATGGGCTTTGAGGTCCCTTCCAACCCAATCATTCCATGATTCTAAGGTTCTTGGCTCCAGCTTTCCTGAAACGGAGCCGTGTTCCCGTGGAACGCTGCCCCTGGGCCTGGCTCAGCCCCAGCAGCAGAAGATCCTTCGCAGAAGGCTTTCTGTTTCTTGGTTCCTCTGTCGAGGGATCAGCAGGAGCATGGTCTTTTTTGTTATGTCCCGCATTGCGGGGGAGGCACCTTTTCTGAGGGGTTCAAGGCCTGTGATGGAGAAAGCCAGAGCTGAGATGAAGCCCCATGTCTACGGAGACCTCCGAGCATCCCCTCCAGACCCCACCAGCCCCATCCAGAGAACAGCTGTGGGGCAGGAGTGCCCCACACAGCCCTCCCGAGAGCAGGACCTGGCATGGTAGAACCCCAGCCCCTGTCCCACTGGCCAACCCAACCCTGCCCCTCCTCACCTCTGCAGATCTCTAACATCTTCTCTGGGTTTCGGTCCTTCAAGGGCTGAGCAGCAACCGCTAGGGACAGAAGCTCCATCAGATCCCCCTTGCTCCCCAGCACCATGGTGGCAACGGGGACAAGGGTGTCCCCACAGAGGGACCAAGGGCTGGTGTCTCACCAAGGAAAATCAGAGCTGCCTTTCGCACTACATTCTCGGGAGCGTAGATGTACTGCAGGCTCTGGTTTACGTAGTCCTCGGCCCTCTTCTTGTCCTGCTTCAGCTGGAGAGACCACAAGGGTCAGGGCACGTCCCAGTGTCCCCCCGCTGGCCACCTCAGTCCCTCCTGCCAGTCTCCCCCGTGGCCAGGAGCTCTCCATCCCACCAAGCGTGGAGAAGAACCCTTGGGGGCTCTGTTCTTGAGGCCAGGGAGCAAGGACGCGGCTCCAGGCTGGAGCGAGGTGGGTGAGACCCACAGCCCAGATGTGGGGGGCAGCCCTCGTCCAGCCTGGGCCATGGGGTCTGGGGGATCTTCTCACCAAGTAGTATGTGATGACCCACGTCAGCCGTGTCTTCACGCGACGTTCGGGCAGTTTCCAGCCCAGGAACTTTGCCGCAGCCAGGAGACCTTCCTCAGAAGCCTGTGGAGCAGCAGAAGGTGGGAGATGGCACCACAGCCCGGGCAAGGAGACTTGGGGTCCTCCTCCTCTCGGCTTTGTTGGTGGGGCCATGGTGGCCTTAGGAAGGTGGCACCTGCCCTGGCCCAGGTGCCTGGGAGCCTCCTCCCTGCGTCACAGCTCAGCTTTGAGATCCGTACCTCGGCCACGCTCGGCGTTGTGTCCTGTATGCAAACGATGAGCGGGAACAGGGCCATTCGCACTTTGTCCTGCATGCTCCCCTTGTGGCTCCACACCACGCTCTTCAGCTGCTCGGCGAAGAACCTGATGGCTCGTTCTCTCACCTGGTTTTGCCCCTGGCAGGGAGAAGGACAGCAGCACTTCAGAACCAAGATCTCTTTGCCCGTGGTGAGCAGGATGCTCCAGGCTTGGATTTGGTCACTGGAGGCGTGGGACAACTCGGTGGGTGCAGCTGAATGGCCCCAAACTTGTCCAAGGTCCCTCCGTGGGCTCTCCTGACCACCCAGTGCTCCCCACCAGCTCCACCAGCCACGTTAAGGACAAGTTCCCACCAAAAGGGGCCGAGGAGGAGACGGGCTGGTCCTCGGCAATGCCTGTGGGACACGCACCCCTGGCCACGCTGCCTGGGGACAAGATCTGGTCCTGTTCCCCAGAGCAGCTAGGGAAGGAAGAGCCCTCAGGGCTCTCAGAGCAGCTCTCAGGGAGAACCTGGGCTGCAAAACCCAGGGGAGAAAGGTGAGCAGAAGCCCCTGCTCCAGGTGCTGCCGTTGCCCATGCCCAGTGCGCATCAGTGGGGCTCGGGCTCTCCCGTAGCCTTACGTGAAGGAAGAGGGGCAGCAGCTTCTCCATCAGCTGCACGGTGATGGAGCTGGCCTTCTTCTTCTTTAGGTGACCTGTCATGTTTTGGAGGGTCACCAGGGCCTTCACAACAACATCTGCGTTGCTGTGCTCCAGGTCCTCTGTCAGGTCCAGCAGGAGGATCTCCATTCTTCTGGCCTGCGTGAAGAAGAGAATTTCCTTGTTGGGAAAAGCTCCATGCCTGGAAAGCTCCCCAGGTGGCCACCCTGGCGGGGATGGCGCTTGGGGCCATCACCCACCGCCTGACTCCAGCCAAGACCAAGCCACCACCTTCCCCACCAGCCCAGCCGCCCTCGGCCAGGCCGCGCTCACCATCTTGGGTCTCTGAGAGAGCGTGAGGAGACCCTGCAGAACTGCTGGGCGCAAGGCTGGGCTTGGGCGCCTCAGGGATCTCCAGAATTTGTAGAGCCCCTCAAAGTTCTCATTTTCAAAGTCCTTGCAGGCCAGGACCTGGAAGAAAGGCAGCAGCGATCGAGCGGCGGAGCAGGTGGGGCTCCCCGCTCCGTGCAGCTCTGGGTTCCACCAGCAGCTGAAGCCGAGGCCACCGGGGCTTTGGATGCGAACTCACCAGCAACTGAAGGATCCCGGTGTCCTCAGGCAAAGTGCAGAGGAGCCGAGCGTGTTGCGCCTGATGCCGGTTGAACAGCCCCAGCAAGACTCTCTCCATCACTTGGGGCACGGAGAACAGGAGCTGCCACACGGGCACGGCCGAGCTGCAAGGCAGAGCGCTCCGTCAGCAGGGCCACCTCGGCCACCGCGGCCTGGCCTGGGGCAGCCCTGCAGGACAGGGACCCTGGACCCCAGCTGGGGTGGCCTGGGCAGCAGGAGAGGAGCGAGGGGAGGTTCATTGTGGGGCTGGGAGGAGCGTGGTGAGTCATGGAATGCCCAGACTTGGAAGGCACCGACAAGGGCCACCAAGTCCAGCTCCCTGCACACGACAACCCTAAAACCCACGCCGGGTGTCTGAGGGCCTTGACCAAAGGCTTCTTGAACACTGCCAGGCTTGGTGCCATGACCTCTTCCCTGGGGAGCTGTTCCAGTGCTCCACCACCCTCTGGGTGAAGGACCTTGTCCTAATGTCCAACCTAACCCTCCTCTGAGGCATCTTCCTGCCATTCCCTTGGGTCAGGGAGAAGAGCTCAGCCGCTGCTCCTCCTGCTCCCCGTGGGAGGAGCCTGCAGAGCGCGATGAGGTCTCCCTTCAGTCTTCTCCAGGCTGAACAGAACAAGAGACTTCAGCCGCTCCTCACATGGCTTCCCCTCTAAACCCTTGGCCAACTTGGTGGCCCTCAACTCTGGGCTGGCTTGGCCGCCTCTGGCTGCCGCAGGGCTTTCGTGGGGCTGGAAAGTGTGGTGGGAAGGAGGGCCCTGCTCCTCGGGCATGTCCTTCACGATCCCTTGGCTCTGGCAACCAAAGAGTCTCCGTGTCCCCCTCCCCGCAGGGGACCCCCCTCCAGGCTCTCCGGGGCAGGACCTGTCTCTGGGTGGAGCAATCTCCATGAGCGCTGAGACCACTTCCGTGAGGTGATGCTCGGTCATGAGGAGCAGAAGGGCCTCCACTTTCTGCCGAGCCAATTCCACCTTGATGCCTTTGATGTTTTCATGGATGCATCTTATAACATGGGGCACCTGGAGGAGAAACAGGTGAGGATGGAGCTGGCCCTGGAGAGCAGCCACCTCCTCGGCTCCATCCCTCTCTACTGGTTTCAGGTGGGTTCAGGTGCCCGAGACACCTGGGTTAGGAGGGAGGGATGGAGGAAGAAGGTCTGGCAGGGCTCAAGGGTTGGGCCGTCCAGCCCCAGGCCACTTACACTCATCAGCCAACACTCAGGGGCGCTCATGGCCATGTCCAACACGCATCTCGCTGCCTCCTTGTCAAAGACACTGGACTCTCTCAGTGCTTTGATGGCCACACAGACGATGTCGGTCTTCTCCACAGCATCCAGGTACCTTGCAAACATCTACAGGAAGGAGGGAAGGGAGGAAGAGATGTCCCAGTGAGAGCCCAGCAGCGCTGGAGGCAACACAGGTGTTGGGCTCATGGGGGCAGTGGGTGACCCTCAAGCAATCCAGGCCTTGGCCAGCGGGGCTGGAGGTGCTGCTGGGACCCTGGAGTGCAGCCTCGCTTGGGGACAGCAGGAACCTTCTCAGCAGGGACAGCGAGGCCACGCCAGCCCCTCTGAGTCTCCACGCCTTTGCTCCTCCAAGTCCCCTGTCAGCACCTCAGAAGTCCCAGCGACAGAGGAGCTCCTTACCGTGGGCACGTCTCGGATGGAGAGAAAATCCATCGCAGAGCTGTCCTCAACATCCTCCTGGCTCTGTTCTCCTGCGTCATTTGCCATTGACCGGCCTGAAGAAGCAGGGAAGGGGCAGAAGGGTCAACGGGGCAAAGCAGCTTGGCCAGAAGCTCAACCCTATTGTCACCATCCTTAAGGTCTAACGATGCTTAAAGAGAAGCGGAGCTACCAGGGGATGTCGGTGTGGAGGGATAAAACCCACCACAAGGTCTCTTACTTCTTTGCTTGCGGATGAAGTTGATCAAACAGCAAAGTGTTTCCAAAGCCAGACGTTCTTTCATTTTTGAGGAATACGGAAAAACAGAGAGGTGACCAAGCAGTTGGCCCAGGATGGGGATCTGCAGCCCTTCAAAGCAGACAGGGCTGCCCGTGGATCTTGGTTCTTCATTTGGGACCTGTGTGAGGGAGGCAGAAGAGGAGAAGGGTTGAGGGCTGCATCCCTGGAGAGTCAAGGCTTTGCCGGGTGGTGCCGGCCCTGGCTCTCAGAGCAGCCAGCCGGGCAGGAGCTCCACGCAGAGAGACCTTTGGCCACTCTGGTGGGCAGGGAGGGGACGTGGTGTGGCTGGAGGGTTCCTCGCTCCTCACCTGCAGTGTGGGGTTGGTCAGCAGATGAATCAGCTTCCCAATCCTGTCCAGGGCCCTCCCGCGCACAGCTGGTCTCTTAGAGCCGGTGAAGTTCAGAAGGGTCTGGGAAGAGAGAAGGTCCCGGTGAGGCCTGGCAGCAGATTTTTCCTCCAGCAGAAGCAGCGCTGCTGAGCTCCTGGGCTGGACTCATCCAGGCCGTGAAGGCTTCCTCCGCTCTCCAGAGAAGTCTGCAGTAGGGGCCCTGCCCTAGGAGACCTGCAGCTGGCAGCCCCTGCTTCCCCGAGGAGCTGGGCACCCTCCCGGCAGCGCTCTCTCCGCCTGGCACTGAGGTGGGGACCGTCGGCTCCGGAGTGGACACCCCCTCCTTCCAGGGAGAGGAGCAGCCCCTCAGAACCCAACTCCTTGCAGACCTGGAAGATGTCCGGCAGCTCCTGATTGAGCCTGGTGACCGGGATGATGCCCACCAACTTCTCCATCATCGCGTCCAGGACATTCAGGGTCTGCAAAGAAGACAGAGGGTTGTGGCAGGGTTTCCCGCTGTCCCCCTCAGCACCAGGATCCCATCTCCCAGTGCTGGGGCGGCACTGCCACCCGTCCCAGAACGTGGAGCACCCCGGGGAGGTGACAGGAACATGAGAAGAGGACGAAGGCACGAGGGTGGGCGAGCAAAGCTGAGCTCCTGCCTTGGACCCCTGGTGGCGTCACAGCACGGGGAGAAGCTCGGAGGGCGTGGGGGCTCCTGTAGCTCGTTCAGCACTTACCGGGCTGCACAGGGCACGGATGGATTGAATCATATAGAAGTCTGAGGCTTCCACAGAGAACGGCAAGACCACTGTCAGGCAGGTTTGGAGCAGGAGCGTCTCCTTGCCCTCCAGCACTCCCTGCAAGGAGCTGTGGAGAGAGACAGGGACCAGTCAGCCACTGGTGCTGGGAGCGGCGCCTCGAGGCCTCGTGCGTATGGACGTGGTCCCCGGGGGTGACCGTGAGGGATGTGGAGGTACCTCAGTTTGGTGACAGCAGACATGGCTTTCTGCCACAGCTTCATCTGGAGCTGCTGGTGAGCACATTTCTCTTCCATCAGCTCCTGCAAAGGCCAATTGATGTGAGACCTGGCAACCAGCGGCACCCAGGGACACCAGAGCCTCATCACCCAGGGACACCAGAGCCTCATCACCCAGGGACACCAGAGCCTCGAAACCCAGAGACACCAGAGCCTCGACACCCAGGAACACCAGAGCCTCACCATCCAGGGACACCAGAGCCTCGACACCCAGGGACACCAGAGCCTCGACACCGAGGGACACCAGAGCCTTGACATCCAGGGACGCAGAGCCTCACCACCCAGGGATACCAGAGCCTCACCACCCAGGGACACCAGAGCCTCGACACCCAGGGACACCAGAGCCTCGACACCCAGGAACACCAGAGCCTCATCACCCAGGGACACCAGAGCCTCGACACCCAGGGACACCAGAGCCTCGACACCCAGGGACACCAGAGCCGCACCACCCAGGGACACCAGAGCCTCGACACCCAGGAACACCAGAGCCTCAACACCCAGGGACACCAGAGCCTCATCACCCAGGGACACCAGAGCCTCGACACCCAGCGCCTCCAGCCCCTCATAGCATTGTACAGTCATTAGGGTTGGAGAAGACCTCTAAGCTCATCCAGCCCAAACCTCCGTCCAACCCCACCGCGCCTACTAATCCACACCTGAAGCGTCACATCTCCACATGTTTTGAACCCCTCCATGGACGGAGACTTAACCGCTTCCCTGGGCAACCTCTTCCGATGCTTCTCCACTCCTTCCATAACAACGTAGTTCCAATATCCAATCGGAACCTCCCCTGGTGCCCCTTGAGGTCATTTCCCCTCGCCCTGCCCTAGCGTTGGCCTCTTCCTCCTCTCACCTTGATCTTCTCCACCACATTGTAGTTGCAGCAGAACAGGTCCAGGCCTCTTAACAAGCTGTTGTTTATGGCGGTCTGGCACAGGGATTCAACGCACTCAAGGAACATCAGCTTCTCGATGGTTTCCTGGAACAGAGACCAAAGAGGGAGAGGGGGTCACCCGTGGCCAGCAGGACCGGAGCTGCGGAGATGGAGACCTGGGAGAAGCAGCTCTGCCCAGGCAGCGAGGGGCAGGGTTACCTCGTCTGTGCGGTGGAGGATTGCGTAGATGAAGTCCACTATATCCTCCTCCTTTTCATAGGTGGGCAACGACTCGGCGTCTAAGAGAGGAGGAGAGCAGGGAGGGCTGTGAGAGGGGGTGGTGGAAGGAGACAGGAGACTTTGCTGGGCACAGAACTGGCTGCCGGGCCGGGTCCTGCTCTTGGGTCAGGACAAACCCCTGCAACGCTCCACGTGCAGTTGGGCTGCCGTGCTGGACAGGACATGTCCGGGAAAGCCCTCGTGAAGATCCCTGTCCCCCAGCATCGCTGCCTCTGCCCCAGAGCAGGAGCTGGGTCCCCTCTGTTTGCTCCACCCCCAGGAGAAGTTGGAAGGGACCCACAAGGGTCCTCAATTCCTGTCCCTGCATAGGACAACCCCAAATCATGGAATGATGGAATGGTTTGGGTTGGAAGGGACCTTAAAGATGATCCAGTTCCAACCCCCCACCATGGGAAGGGACACCTCCCAGTGGATCAGGTTGCACCATGTCCCATCCAACCTGGCCTTGAACACCTCCAGGGATGGGGCAGCAACAACATCTCCAGGCAGCCTTGGCCAGGTCCTCACCAACCTCACAGGAGAACATTCCTCCACAAGATCTCATCTCAATCTACCCTCTTCCATCTCAATACCTTCCTACCTCATCCTGTCCCTGAACTCACACAACAACAGCCCCTCCCCAGCTTTCCGGGAGCCCCTTTCCATATTGGAAGCTGCTCTAAGGTCTCCCCAGAGCCTTCTCCTGGATGGACAACCCCAACTCTCATAGCCTGTCCTCATACAGGAGGTTCTCCAGCCCCCAGATCATCCTCGTGCCCTCCTCTGGACTTGGTCTCACAGATCTGTGTCCTTCCTGTGCTGAGACCTCCAGAGCTGGACGTACGACTCCAGTTGAGGTCTCACCAGAGCAGACAAACAGAATCCCCTCCCTGACCCTGGGGTCCAGCCCTGCCCAGCCCACCAGGACCCTTCACTCACAGATCATCATGGGCATGATTGAGGTCGCCTCACTGAGTTGTGGAGCAGAGCTGCTCCGCTGGGGAAACTCATTCTCCTGCCAGGCCAGCCTGGGTCTGTGAGGAGATCTCCTTGCCATCGTTAGGGATGGAGGAAAACGCGTAAGCAAAGAGAACGAAGAAGCTTCGCCAAACGCCTCAGCACCGCGGGGTGAGACGCAAGCTCTGCTGCCTCTCCGGTTACTGCCCAGGGACACTGAGAGCCTGGGGGCTGCGTCTCCTGTGTCCCATTGTGATGTCACAACGGGTCCCACCACAACCTTTCACACTGTCTCCAAGAGCTTCTACAATTCCAGAGCCTTCACATCCAGGAACAAGGGGCATCTTGGGAGGGTTGTCAATATTCCCCTGTTGCACCATCAAATCAAATCAAAGGCACTAAAGGGGTCCCAGAGAGCTCCAGAGGAGTTCTGGGGGCCCTAGAAAGACCTTAGGGTGTTCTAGAGGGTTGCTGGGGGGCTCTAGAGGGGTCCTTGGCATCCTAGAAGGCTTGTAGGAGGCCCTAAAGGGGTCCTAGGGGGCTCTAGAGGATTCCCAGGGTCTCAAAAGAGTTCCTGTGGGAAAAAGTGCTGTCCCAGAGGGCTCTGGAGGGGTCCTGACAGTCCAAGAACATTCCTAGGGGGCTCTGGAAGGCTGCTAGGGTCCCTGCAGGGGAGTTGAAGGCCATAGATAAGTACTCAGGAGCTCTAGATAGGTCTGGGTGCCTTTAGAAGAGTCCTGTGGGTCTCTATAGTGGTCCTGGGTGTCCTAGAAGGGTCCTGGAAGGCCTTAAAGGGGTACCAGGGGGTTCTAGAGGCTTCCCGGGGGCCCTAGAAGGGTCCTTGAAGGTTTTAAAGATGTCCCAAGGGGCTCTAGAATGGTCATGGGAGTCACTAGATGGGTCCTGGGGGTCCTAGAGGGGTCCTAGAAGGCCTTTAAGGAGTCCCGGTGGGTTCAAGAGGGGCCCTGAGGGTCTCTAGAGGGCTCCTGGTGGTCCTAGGAGGTACGTAGAAGGTCTTAAAGGGGTCACAGGGGCCTCTAGGGTATTCCTGAGGGTCCTAGAGAGGTCCTAGAAGGCTCTAAAGGGGTCCCGAGGGTCTCTAGATGGGTTCTGAGGTTCCTAAAATGGTCCTAGTAGGACTTTAAAGGTCCCACTGGGCTCTAGAGAGGTTCTTTTCATCCTAGAAAGGAACTAGAAGGTCTTAAAGGGGATCCAGGAAGCTCTAGAGGATTCCTGGGCTTCCTAGAGGGGCCCTAGAAGGCCCCTAAGGAGTCCCAGGGCGCTCTAGAGGAGTCCTGGGTTCCTAGAAGGGTGCTAGAAGGCCTTAAAGGTGTTCCAGGGGGCTCAAGAGGGGTCCTTGGCATTCTTGAAGTGCTCTAGATAGATTTAAAGGGGTCTCAGGGGGCTCTAGAGGGTTTCTGGGGTTCCTAGAAGGGTCCGAGAAGGCTCTAATGGGGACCCAGGGAGATCTAGAATGGTTCTGGGCGCCTCTAGATGTGTCCTGGGAGTCCTAGAAGGCCCTAAAGTGGTCCCAGGAGACTGTAGACGGTTCCTGGGGGTCCCAGAAGGCCTTAAAGGGGTCCCAGGGGGCTCTGGAGGGGTCCTGGGGGTTTCTAGATGAGTCCCACGGGTCCCAGAATCATGGAATCACTAGGTTGGAAAAGACCCACAGGATCATCGAGTCCAACCATTCCTACCAATCACTAAGCCACGTCCCTCAGATCCTCATCCACCCGTGAGAATTAATTGATAAGTTTTGCTGCAGCTGATTTGTATGTTTAAGTATCTTGTCATATAAATTTGGTTTGTATCGAGAGATAATACGCAGACAATCTCCAGACACGATGTTTAATTCTTCGGTCAAATGATAACCTGAAGGGAGCCTCCGGACGTGGTGGAAAACTCCAAAAATATAATCTTGGAGAGATTTCTATGGATCTTTGTCGAAAACTAGTAGATATACCCACTGCTTTTGTAAGAGGTTCTGCCTTTTTTAGAAGGGCATCCAATTCAGCGCTGAATTGGGAAATAAAAATATTATTATCTGTGCTTCAAAGCCTTTGTCCTCATTCACCCCACCCCGTTATTAGCGTCGTCCTCCAAAGATTTTCCTCCTCCGTGAGTAAGTGGTTCTGTTTATGCACGAGGACTCGTACCACTGAACCCCAAAGCTGCTAGAGAAGGTAGACGTGGGCAGACACCCCTGGAGGGAGCAGGAGTGTCACAAAGAATAGGTGACCAACCCTCTTAGCCCCTACAGGAAAGCCCCACAAGCTCACGGACTCCAGCATCGCTGCAATTCCTCAATGCTTGGAGAAGACATTCCGCGGCAACTCCTGGGACCAGCCCTCATTATTTTAGACGACGTCGCTAAAGGTTTGGTGGCACCTGGGGCTCGAGTTTCCTTCGAGCTTTCGCTAAAGCTCGCTCGAAAATTGGATTAATACAAGAACTATGATTTTAGTTGCCACCGTCGTAGAGCAGGTACCTCAGTCTCCAAGTCACCGTCCCCAGCTGGAACACCAAGCTCTTCAGACGGCGATTTCCTCAGCCTTTCTCGAGGACCAAGAGAAACGTGCATCCCCAGTGTTTTACAGATGGTTTTACTGCACCGAGAGACACTCAGACGGCTTCATCTCACACACGAAACCATCCTTCAGAGGACTGAAATTTGAGGGGTTTGTCATCCTCACTTCTATTCAACATTGAGCATCTTCCACTGGAGAAGGGGAACCTACAAACTGTTAGCAAAGCAAGAAGCTGGGCCTCGTGGTGCCCGTGTGGCCAGGGGGCCAAGAAGGCCAAGGGCATCTTGGCTTGGATCAGACACGGCACGGCCAGCAGGGCCAGGGAGGTTTTTCTCCCTCTGGACTCGGCCCTGGGGAGACCGCTCCTCGAATCCTGGGGTCAGTTCTGGGCCCCTCACCACGAGAAGGATGTTGAGGCTCTGGAGCGAGTCCAGAGAAGAGCAACAAAGCTGGGGAGGGGGCTGGAGAACAAGTTTTATGAGGAGGAACTGGAGTTGATTAGCCTGGAGGAGAGGAGGCTGAGGAGAGACCCCATTGCTCTCTCCAACTCCCTGAAAGGAGGTTGTGGAGAGGAGGGAGCTGGGCTCTTCTCCTAAAAACAGGGACAGGACGAGAGGGAACGGCCTCAAGCTCCACCAGGGGAGGGTCAGGCTGGACATCAAGAAATAAAAAATCATGGAAAGGGTCACTGGGCGCTGGAACAGGGAGGGGGTTGAGTCCCCTGCCCTGGAGGGGTTTGAGGGACGGGTGGACGAGGTGCTGAGGGACACGGGTTAGTGATTGATGGGAATGGTTGGACTCGATGATCCGGTGGGTCTCTTCCAACCTGGTGGTTCCATGATTCTACAATTCTGGGGAGTCACATATGGGGCAGGAGGAGTCACTTTTTGGCCTCACATTGGACGCTGATCATG
Organism: Phaenicophaeus curvirostris; assembly: GCF_032191515.1. Lineage (NCBI taxonomy): Eukaryota > Metazoa > Chordata > Aves > Cuculiformes > Cuculidae > Phaenicophaeus > Phaenicophaeus curvirostris. The sequence goes on from NC_091426.1 coordinate 379,058, forward strand.
GAGATCCAGGAGGACCTGGAGAACCCCCCCATGTTGGACACAGACCATGTTGATTCCATGAAAATGGGGTCGGGGCAGGGAATAAACGGGATTCGCTGCTTCTCGAGGAGCTGAAGCCGCTCGCGGAGCTCCTGGTGGGATGAGAAGAGGACTCGGAGCATCGAGACGAAGCCTTTAATCCCCAGCCTGGAGGCCCCAGAGGGGGTGGAGAACTTCCCACCTCCTATGAGAAGCTCCAAACCCTCCCTGGAGGAACCAAAACCACCTGGTTTGGCCCCAAATTGTCCTTGGGGTCACTCTGAGGTGGAGATTCTGACTTTATCTTCTAGAGGTTGAACTTCATGTCCAGGATGGCCTGGTGGAGGTCGGAGTCCAGGGGGACGTAGGACTTCTGGGAGTCGTGGCGGAAGAACAAGGGGTCAGAGATGGCCTTGGGGTCGAAACCTTCACGGACCAGCTTGGCCTTGAGCTGCTTGAAGGTCCCGGTGATCTCCAGGGCGTCCTGGGGAGATGGGGATGGGGAGAACATGGGGATGGATGGAGGAGGATCCATGGATCTAAGGGCTGAGGTTCTGCTGAGGGACATGGATCCAAGGGCTGAGGTTCTGCTGGGGGACATGGATCCAAGGGCTGAGGTTCTGCTGAGGGACATGGATCCAGGGGCTGAGGTTCTGCTGAGGGACATGGATCCATGAATTCCTCAAGTTGAGCTGGGAGAGGTTTAAATTGGGTTCTGGGGATGCTTCCTTCACTGAAAGGGTCATCAAGGACCTGGAAGAGGATTTCTGGGGCCGTGGTGGAACCTTGATCCCTTCTGAAAGCCCTGGAGATGTGGTGGGGTCGAGAGTTTTGTGTTTAGGGTTGGACTTACGACCTTCAACATCTTCCAACCTCAACATTTCCATGATGGACAAAGCTCCTCGGCCTTGGGAGCTTCATCCCAAGGATCCTTTGGACGAGGAAGCCCACAAACCCCAGGAGAACCCAGGGCCACCAACCTGGATGCGGATGAAGTGAGGGGCGGCGTAGCCGGGCAGCATCTCCTGGGTGAAGGCAAAGAGCTTCTCGCCCTGGAAGGTTGTCCCGGGTCTCAGGCAGATGGCGGCCATCCCGCACTTGCCCTCACACCCTGCAAGGAGGCCACAGGGGGCTGGGGGCCACCACGATCCACTTCTACTCGTCCTGGTGGCCACAGGGACCATCACCAAGACCTGGTGGTTGCCCAGAACCCCACCAGCTGCTCCTTTTCTCCAACCAATCCCAGTTTTACCCTTTCTGGAGGCCACATGGACCTTGATGAAGGCACCAGGTGGACCCAAAACCATCTTGGATGACTGCGTTGACCATTTTGGCCTCCTTGGTGGCCACTTGGACCACGATGGGACCTCCCAGTGAGTCCCAAACAGCACCAGGTGCTTCTTTTGGGCATCTGAGGCTCTTTTTGCTCTTCCTCGTGGCCACATGGACCATCACCAAGACCTGGTGGTTGCCTAGAACCCCACCAGCTGCTCCTTTTCTACAACCAACCCCAGTTTTACTCTTCCTGAAGGCCACTGGGAGCATCTCAAGGCTTCTTGGTGGCCACTGGGAGCATCTCAAGGCTTCTCGGTGGCCACTGGGAGCATCTCAAGGCTTCTCGGTGGCCACTGGGACCATCTCAAGGCTTCTCGGTGGCCACTGGGACCATCTCAAGGCTTCTTGGTGGCCACTAGGAGCATCTCAAGGCTCCGTGGTGGCTCCTTATGTGGATAAAACATGAGCAGGTTCTTCTTTTGATGCGATTGACTCACCTGGCACAGCCACCCCGTACACGTTGACCTCCTGGATGAAGTCGACCATGGCCAGAGCAGCTTCCACCTCAGTCGTGGCCATGTTCTCCCCTTTCCACCTGGAGAAGACACGAGGTGAAGCCGTGAGGGTGGGATTTGGCTCAGAGGAAGGTCTCGTGAGAGCCACCAACTCACCGGAAAGTGTCCCCCATGCAGTCCTGGAAGTAGATGAACCTTTCGTGGTCGATCCGGAGGAGGTCGCCACTGTTGAAGTAGGAGTCACCCCGGACCAAGACGTCCCTCAAGATCTTCTTCTCGGTCTTCTCAGAGTCCCCCGCGTAGCCGTGGAACGGGGTGTTCTGGGTGATCTTGACGACCAGCAGCCCCATCTCCCCTGGGAAAGAAGGATGGAAGCTCGTCAGAAACCTCCTTCCGTGGTGGGGAAGGTCCTCTCCATGCCCACCAGGGATGATTTTCCTGGTTCTTTGAGGGATCTCTGGTGGCTTCCACCATGAATCCTGTTCCTGTTTCCTTCTCTGAGCGATCTCTGGTGGCTTCCACCATGAATCACGTTCCTGATTCTGTCATTGAGGGATCTCTGGTGGCTTCCACCATGGTTTATGTTCCTGTTTCTTTCTTTAAGGATTTTCTCACCAGGGTTTTGAGGACCAGGAGATGTTTTTGATGGATCTCAACGCCCCGCCTTCCCCAAAACACCCTTGGAAACTCTTCTTACCGGGCTGGACTTTGATGCAGAGACCTCGCTGGTCCCGCTGGGGCTCGTCCTCCTCCACGTTGTACTTGATCGGCCCGAAGGGTGTGAAGGGCTGGGGGACAGAAGAAGGAGACAGACGCCTTTCTCAGGGCTCTGGGGGGACGTCCAGGTCTCCACAGATGCCCCCAAATGAGCCTTTGAGTCAACGGAGGCCAATGAGGTAGAAGGGGCGGCTCGGGGGGTCTTGGAGACCCTCCTTGGTTCATCAACCCCACCTTAAGGAACCTTCTGGATGCCCCCAAACCATCATCACCACCTTGAGGCTCCATCATCATCACCTTGAGCTCCATCATCATCACCCTGAGGCCTCCATCATCACCCCCTTGAGGCTCCATCATCACCCCCTTGAGGCTCCATCATCACCACACTGAGGCCTCCATCATCACCACCCTGAGGCTAATTTATCCTGCTGTGCTTCTGATTGCCCTCGCCCCGTTCACTTCTAGATCAGCTCCCCACTCACCGGCAGGCTAGAAGGCCTGGACTGAAGATTCAAGTTCATATCTTCTTGCCCTTTACTGGAAGCCATTGAGGGAGCAGACAACGCCTGGGAGCCAAACGAGTCTTGAGATAACTCCTGAAACAGCAAGAAAAACCAAAAAAAAAACCCCACAAATGGGAATAAAATCAAGGCTCTGCTGGAATCTCTCTGGTATATTCTTGTGTTGTGGAGGAATTTGCCCAAAACAGCTAATAAGACAGCAAAGAGTTGAAGCCAGCAACGCCTACAGTTCAACAGGAGGATAAGCGTCGCCAGACTGCTACCGTGAGGGTCAGGAGCAGAACCCTAAAACGTGACAGAAGGGTAATGCTCTGGATTTCCCTTCTTAAAGATCCTGAAAGACACGGACTCTCCTGGGAGACCGTCCACGTAGCTTCTTGATCTTCTAAGGTCTTACAACAGCTCTGAGCACTTCAGGGCACAAACAAGGCAAGTCGATTAAAACCTCCATTTTAATCGTGCGTTACAACATCTGCTGAAAGGTCCCAGCTAGGTTTTCACACAACCAGTAACAACTATTAAACCAGTACAAAGCCTTGTTGAAAATAAGTGCCATTTACATATATACGAAGAAATTAGATTCATTATTTTCTCCTCAATTCCCTGAATTTGCTTTAGGGAGGAGAAAGAAAGCAGCAGAGTTTTACATTTCAGAGCAAAGTCTTCCATCACCATCTCTTTGTTGCTCTGCTGTTGTGCTAATCCAAGCACTTCTGTAGACCACTTGGAGAACTTTCACAGGCCACAACCGTGCCAGTACAAAAATCCTTTAGACTGGTACTGCCAACCGGCAAAATTTACACCACACCAGTCCTCAAAACCGCTGCATCAGCAGGGCTTAACTTGTTACAACCACCACATCTTGGAGATGGAGATCTAGACACAACAGAGAAGGCAGCACGGTCATTATCATAATCCTTCCAAGCAGCTTGCTGACCCGTAATTCAACTGACTTGAGCGTGCAACGAGAAGGATTTGCCCAAGTTTCTTTAAGAACCCCTTACGGCTCGAAATAAAGCAGAGCGGCCCTACCTGAGGAGGGGGGAAGCGCTGCTGGGAGTAGGCAGACTGCTGCTGCTGCGGCTGCCATGGAGGCTATGAGGACGACTGCTGAGAAAGAACCGAGGAAGCCGTCTGCTGAGTTTGCTGCTGCTGTGGATGAGGGCTTTGCTGGTTGTAGTAAGGAGTCTGGCTTTGCTGCCCATACGCACTGGGGCCCTGCTGTCCATAAGGAGGAATCTGCAGAAGAGGAGGGAAGAATTAGATCAGTTATGAAGATATCTTATGTACACACAAGATTACGCTCAAGAAGTGAAACGTTCAGATACTGGAGCACAACAGTTAACTGGCAATGCCACCTCCTACACAAGGAAACCTCCTAGATAACAGCAAAAGCCACCATTGTTCTTGGCAGTAACAGAACCTCAATAGGCACCCTAACTAAGTTCTTAGTGATCCTTATCTGACCACCCTTCAGTGGCAGTCAAAAGGCATCAAAAGGCAAGGCTGCTTGCTCCAAAAAACAAGGCAGCCTTTTGAATCCTGCCCACGCTACAGCAGGAGCCACTTGGATCCAACCTGGAAGTGATTTATTCAGTAAAGTACAGCTCTGTCTTTTACAGAACACAGAGGGAAGAGTATCTTGCTACCCTCACTGTTTGTTTTTCCCTTGTTAGATTCACTGCTCTGCCGCTTTTGGAAGCAAGGATTCCACAGGTCCTCATACATCCATTAGCCCTGGATCCAGATGAGGTGCTGTAAAGAAATGTCATTTAACCCAAGGAGCCAACTCCAACCTGGCTGATGCTGGTCCCTTGGAGCACTTGGCTGCTCTCCCACCCGCCCCTGCTGTGAACAGAGAGTACAGAAGCTCAGGTCTTCTACCTGCTGTGCACATGAGAGGCTGCCCATTGTACTTTGTGCCCTGCTTTGCATTCCCATGGGGTATCTCTGAGGAGTCTGTGGCCCGTAGGGCTGTCCTGGATAGCCGTGTCCTTGCTGTGGCCCCGCCTGAGGTCCCTGCTCTTGTGTGTAGGGGTTGGTTCCTCCGTACGGCTGAGGCCTCATCTTCCCCATCTGATCCATCGGGCTTGAAGCCTGCAAGGCAAGTTGTGACACGTGATGTACATCCAGCTACACACAGGAATCATTCACAATCTCCCAAAACCCCAGAAGAGAACTTTATAGAATCACAGAGTCATCGAATGGTTTGGCTTGGAACTAGATGAGCTTTGAGGTCCCTTCCAACCCAAACCATTCACTGATTCTGTGATTCCATGAATTCTTTTTCACTGCATCAGGTTGCTCAAAGCCCCATCAGCTTAAAACCCTTCCCTCTCACTCCTATCCCTGTACTCCCTGATGAAAAGCTCCTCCCCAGCTTTCCTGAAGCCCCTTTCCATACTTGAAGGCACCTACAGCTTCACAGCAGGTTGGTGCAGAGCAGAAGCTCATCTGCCTCGTTTCAGGCACTGAACCCCACAGCCACGTGCTGAATTACAGGATTCCCACTGCCCTTCTAAACCTACAGACCTTTCACAAAACATGAACGAGAAGTCATTTAATGCTGACATTTCTCCCATGGCCGCAGGACACGCAAGAAGCCGGGAAGGATCATTAAGAAAGATGGATTATCGGTGTGAGTGGCCATTCCCCGTAGCAGGCAGTAGTTTAGTGTCCAGATATTCCACAACAAGGTAAACGTAAGACTGAAAATTTAAATATTCACGAGAAACTCTGCTTCTTTCACATATAACAAGGTCTCCCAAAACACTACAGGCGGTTAATTTACACTTACACATTTCAATTAACTCATATTGATGCAGTAACACTGGGCAGAGCCACTAACATCCACAGTCTTCAAGGCTGCAATTCTATTTTTGCCTTTTTTAATATGTGCTTTGTGTCTGCTGCCTTTTGTAGAATAAAGATTTCTAAATCAAATTTCTCCAGATCCAGGAAAAAGTAATTTGTCAGCCTTGAAGCCAGGTCCCTGGGGTTTAGAGCAGGCAGGATGGGATGAGTGAACGAATGCAACTTCCAAGGACCTCCTGACCCGCACTACCACTGCCTGGAGCCAGGACACGAAATGAATCCATCAGAATTCCTGAAAATGCTATAAACCTCCAAATGGCAGTTTTCCACCTAAAGCAAGGACTGGTTTTGGCATAGTGACCTCTAAATGACTCCCAGGCACAGTCTTTAACCTCCATCTGGGACTGAACACAGATTGCTGATCTCCGGATGACCTAACTAACACCAATTAGATGCCTTCCAGCAGATCTCCATGACAATGGACTCTTACCCCACTCCTTCCTGCAACCAGCCCCGGGGTGGTATTTGTACAGATCCACCCTCCCTCGCCCAGCTCAGGTGCTTGAGGAGTGGCACTGCAGGTCTACACAGGCAAGTATCGCACAAAGCCAGCTCCTGCTGCAAACCCTAAAGAATCCCAGAGACCACAACAGTTTCTCAGTTGTGTTCGCAGCATCCACCCTCCTGGAGGGGGTGGATGGAAAAAAGTCCACGCACTATGTGAAACTTTGGAAAATCCAACTCAATTGCCAAGCCAGAACAGCTTGAAGTCCCAATGCACAGACCCTGAAAACATTTGTTTGACCAGCTGGCTGCTGCGCCTCGGCTGCCAGGAAAACCTCCCCATGCCAACCGGAGGGAACAGGGGCACCACAGGGAGCTAACGGGGCACTGGTGGGGCAACAGGAGCGGGAGCACAGGAGGGAATGGAGAGAGTGGGAAAAGCACCTTGCTTTTGGCAAGGGGGGCTACTCATGCAAATGAAAGCAGGTTTCCTTAAGTGAATATGCACAAATATGGCACAAATCAATGAAGAACCAAGTCCAAGTCCTCTCCTTCCACTCCACTTCAGCCTTGACACACCTGGAAACAGTGTTTGCCGCCCTACAGAAGCTGTTCACACACAACCACAGTACGATTCTCCATTGAGGAGGATCGGAGACACCCAGCTCACACTCAGCTGGGCTGGCTGTTTCCATTTTGGTCCATACCAGTACTAAAACCAGTTCGGGAAAAGTTACATTCAAGTTATCACAGACGCTGCTGCGGAGGAGTAACGTGGAGAGAGGCTGCAGCACCTCTGAGGAAGGAGCCCGGAGGGGCTTTTGATCCCTGCCATATCCCACAGCGCAGAACATGTGCCCACAGGGTTTTGTGCCACGCTCTGAAGAGGAGCTTCCACTCAAAGGGTCAGGAAGAAAAGACGTCTTTGATGGGGGCAGCCTGAATCCCAGAACTACAGTGACTTTCCTCCTGAATGGGAGCACCCATGCGGAGCTTCCACATCCCAGTAGATGCAAATTGTGTTTACATCTTCCAAACAACTCTCCCTCAGCCTTGCCTTGTGGGTATCACCTGAGATTATTGACATTATCTCCCTCCCCACCTTATCCTCTTTGGTATGCAAAAGTGGTGCCACCAGGAGTGCTTCCCAGCTTTTGGCAAGTCAAACTTCTCCTTCACCCCCCCCCAAACAGACACCCCCTTCCTTTTCCTATCTGATCGAGTGCAGCTTTGGGGTTACTTACTAAGCAATCTGGCATATTTTCCATTTGTTACTTGCTTCCTCCTACTTGTTACCTCACCTCACAGCCCGCTAGCAAGGGCATCGTCTCAATTACAGTCTTGGCTTTTTAACTTTCATTTTTTTAACACACACACCCCCCACACGCTGCCTCCTCTGCACAGATTTTCTTGTCTGTCGTCACCCACAAAGCTTAACCATTATCTTCAGGAAGGAGAGAAACAAAGTGAAGATCCACTTTTCCATGACTCCTACAGGAAGCATGATGACTGTTCAAAAACTTCAAAAAACACTGGAACTGTTTATACAGCCATAAAAAATAAAGAAAAAAAAAAAACCAAACAGTAAAGAAGTTTTTACAAACAGTAAAGAAGTTTTTCCAAATACCCAATCTAAACCTCCCTTGGACCAACTTGAGGCCATTTCCTCTCATCCTATCATTGCTGCAAAGGAACCATTCAGCTAGGATCATGGTCATATTGGATTTAAATCATTGAAAACATGGCAGAGAATAAAACCACCCACGCTTCCCCAATCCCTCTGCGCCCTTTCTATCAAGATCAACAAACTAGAAATCAGTTACAGCAGCAGCACTTGAACAGGCTGGTGACACCAACAGCAGGTGAGGAAGAGGACCCGGGTGCCAAATCAGCAGCTTTCCCAGCGTCTTTCAACCCGCTGGGAAACACCAACCATGTCGAGGGCAGGGAACCTCTACAGAGGAGTCGTGACAAACAGAAAACGACACAGAAAAAAGATGGTGTCTTGATTGCAAGAGGCGTTATCAACAAAACATTAATGCTTCCAAAAAGAAATCCTCAAAGTGGAGACGCTGTGCTGACCTTTGCTGTTTCTAGTACCTTCCACATCCTCTGGAGCTACCAAGAGCTCAGGCTGGGTCAGATCCTGGCAGTCCCAACATCCAGCACCACTATCACATCGCATCCACACTATGTCCAGGGGCACAAGGTTCAACCTCCCACCTCTCAGCCCTCCCCTAGACTAAACCTCTGCCACCTCTTCAGACGGCTCTACTGGAGTTACGCTGCCTGCGCTATCATGGTACCAGTACCTTGACCCAGAAAATCATCAGGCGACGAGCTCTCGGGGTACGAGCTCTCGGGGTACGAGCTCTCGGGGTACGAGCTCTCAGAGTATCTGGCTGCACTTGTTTGGTCGGCCCATGGCGGCGCTGCTTACAGATGCACCACGGGTACACGCAGCCAAACTTGGTGCGCCTATGAGCCATGGCTTCAACTGGCACCGAACCTCGCAGACGCACCAAAACCAGCCTGGCTGTCACGAGCACACCAACTGAGACTGTCTCTAACTGTCAGACTGTCTCCAACTGTCAGACTGTCTCCAACTGTCAGTCTCCTCGTGTGCTACCTCGGGGTAGCACGGCAACGCCGTTACGTAACGGGCACTGGTACTCAGGGGGCGGGCACAGAACCCAACAACATCCAACAGGCATCGCAGGAGGCTCCACAGAGCCTACCTCACACCTCAAGTTTGCATTTCAGACACTCGCCATGCCCGTCTCCATCTCCCAAAACTCAACGCACAAGTGGTTCCAATTCCTCCGCCACCAGTCTAGAGAGTTCAAGCTGAGAAACAAGCACAGACTAACAACCATCCTCATTCACGAGGAAACACTGCTCATCCTCCAGCGAGGAACATTTTCATCTGATCTATTTAAGGTGCAACTGGCTGTGCTGAGGTCAACACCCCAGCCTGAGCCCGCTGCCTTTTACAGCCCTCTAAAGGGCCACCTCCAGGTCATACTCTATGGCCTCTCTTCCCATGGTGGTTTGGTTCTAAGGAGGTGGAAGAGGCTGAGAGGAAATTAAAGTTAAGGTAAAACAAAATATGGAATATGGTACAGGTTTGGTTTCAGGGTTACAAACACCTTCTGGAAACTCGTTGGACAAATCAATTTTGATATAAGCTACACGAAAGCAAAATTCCCTCCCTCAACTCCCCACATCCTAGAATTGAACTTAGATCTGGCTTCACAACCAAGAGGCGATGCCTCATCGTCATTTCATGATCCATGGCCAGTACAGATGAAATTCTTGGTTGCCCAACTCTTCAGATAACTGCCCTCTGCTCAACAGTTTCAGTTCTGCACTGAGCGGGAGCCTCGCAGTTCTGACTTTTTCCAGTGGATCAGAGTTTCACCAAAGACACTTTCTATTCCTCTAATCTCCTGTTAACACCCAGACCTCAGAAAGACCTGACAGTATCAATGCCGCATACAAAAGGAATACAGGAAATTTTCTAATGGCTTCAGCCACCACCTTTTAACTACCTGGTATTCCTGTAAACTTAAAGTCAGCCCTGTTAAACATTGCTCCTTTCCTCCACCAGACATTTATCCCACCAGTGCCTTTGGGGAGACCTTCTGTAAACCCAAGATACCGAGTTTTACTAGTGGAAACATGATGAAAATCTTTCTCCCGGCAGCCATCCAGGAAATGGGAATACCCCAGCCAAACACAGCTCTGTAATTACACTATGAACACCTCAGGTCCCAGGACTTCCCCAAACTCCACTCCTGGGGATGCTCTTCAAACCAATTAACACTGACCTGTGGTCCGCTGTTGAAGCGGGTGGCCACGTCTACTCAGACCGAGGCAGGAACCGGGGACAGGGGGGGAGGACGAAACCCTGCCGTCAGGTCTATCCGCCGTTGAAGCGGGCGGCCATGTCTACCCAGACCGAGGCAGGTATCAGGGCCCGGGGGAGGACACGAAGCTGGCCGGCCGTCAGGTATTCCTCTGAGCCGCCGGTCGGGCGGGCCGCCACGTCTACCCCCACACCCGCACCATGCAGAAACAAAGTCCACGCTTTTCGGCGAAGGACACTGCGAGACGCTGGGGGGACACGTCTACGCCGAGGAGCAAGGGTGGGTACGAAGTCCCAGAGGAGAGGCGTACGAGGCGAAGCGTACAAGGCGTGGACGAATCCCAGCGATCAGGTCAACCCGCCGCTCCGTCGTTGAAGCGGGCGGCTAAATCTACCCAGACCGAGGCAGGAACCGGGGCCCGTGGGAGGACGAAACCCGGCCGTCAGATCTACCCATCGCTCCGCCGTTGAAGCGGGCTGCCACGTCTACTCAGACCGAGGCAGGAACCGGGGCCGGGGGAGAGGACTAAACCCGGCCGTCAGGTCTAGCGGCCGTCAGGTCTACCCACCGTTGAAGGGGGCGGCCACGTCTATTCAGACCGAGCCAAGAACCGGGGCCGGTGGAGAGGACGAAACCCGGCTGTCAGGTCTACCCACCGCTCCGCCGTTGAAGCGGGTGGCCACATCTACTCAGACCGAGGCAGGAACCGGGGCCGGGGTAGGGGGAGGACGAAACCCGGCCGTGAGGTCCAGTCGCTGTTGAAGCGGGCGGCCACGTCTACTCAGACCGATGCAGGAACCGGTGCCGGGGGCTGGGAGGACGAAACCCGGCCGTGAGGTCCAGTCGCTGTTGAAGCGGGCGGCCACGTCTACTCAAACCGAGGCAGGAACCGGGGCCGAGGGTGAGGACGAAATCCAGCCGTCAGGTCAACTCGCTGTAGAAGCGGGCAGCCAAGCTACTCAGACCGAGGCAGGAACCGGGGCCGGCGGGGGACAAAACCCGGCCGTCAGGTCCACCCACCGTTCCGCCCTTGAAGCGGGCGGCCACGTCTACTCAGAACGGGGCAGGAACCAGAGCCGGTGGAGAGGACGAAACTCGGCCGTCAGGTCTTCTCGCCGTTGAAGTAGGCGGCCACGTCTTCTCAGACCAAAGCAGGAACCGGGGCCCAGGGGTGGACTAAACCCGGCCGTCAGGTCTATCCGCCGTTGAAGCGGGCGGCCACGTCTATCCAGACCAAGGCAGGAACTGGGGCCGGGTTGGGGAGGACAAAACCCGGCCGTCATGTCTACTCGCTGTTGAAGCGGGCGGCCACGTCTACCCAGATAAGGCAAGGACCGGGGCCGGGCGAGGGGAGGACGAAACCGGCCGTCAGGTCTACCCACCATTGAAGCGGCCGGCCCCGTCTACCCGAACCAGGCAGGAACCGGGGCCGGGGGTGGGGAGAACGAAACGCGGCTGTCATGTTAACTCACTGTTGAAGCGGGCGGCCACGTCTACCCAGGCCCAGGCAGGAACCGGGGCCGGTGAGCAAGGACGAAACACCGCCGTCAGGTCCACTCGCTGTTGACGCGGGCGGCCACGTCTACCCAGACCGAGGCAGGAACCGGGGCCGGGGTGGCGAGGACGAAACACGGCCGTCAGGTCTATCGGCCGTCAGGTCTAGCCACCGTTGAAGCGGGCGGCCACGTCTTCCCAGACCGAGGCAGGAACCGGGGCCGGGTGTGGTGCGGACGAAACCCCGCCGTCAGGTCTACACACCGTTGAAGCGGGCTGCCACGTCTACCCAGACCGAGGCAGGAACGGGGGCCGAGAAGACGAAACCCGGCCGTCAGGTCTACCCGCCGCTCCGACGTTGAAGCGGGCGGCCACGTCTACCGAGACCTAAGCAGGAACGGGGGCCGAGGAGAGAAGACGAAACCCGGCCGTCAGTCTAGTCGCTGTTGAAGCGGGCGGCGCTGTCTTCCAAGAACGAGGCAGGAACCGGGGCACGGGGGAGGACTAAACCTGGCCGTCAGGTCTACCCACCGCTCCGCCGTTGAAGCGCGGAGCCACGTATAACCAACGCACTCTCATGCTCTCATTTCAACTTCATTGATGGCCATACGGTATTGCAGTCTCTAATTCTCCACGACGCTTCCTCCATATGGTATTGCAGTCTCTAATTCTCCACGACGCTTCCTCCATATGGTATTTATTGCAAGTCTCCGTAATTCTCCAGGACACTTCCCTCCACAGACACCCAGTGCTGGAGTCAGCTCAGCGACGACGGGTGCGTGTGCTCCGACGGAGCCGGTTCACTCCCACCTGGTATATGGGTGCCCCAGTCGGACGGTGCCTCCTCGCATTCTGGCGTTGTAGAGGATGACCCTGGAGGCACCTTGGGCTGCGTTGGCAGCGGGACCGGCTGCGAGATGTGCTGCGCCGGTACCGAGCTATGCTGAGGCTGGCCGTGTGTTGTGCCACCGGGCTGTTGGAGCTCTGCGGCCTCCCCCTCGCTTTTATACGGGTGCCAGGGGGAGGCCCTTGGTGACATCAGCGCGTTATCTGGGCAACTGACTGCTTCTCCCTTCGGGTTCTTTCAGCATTCCAGATAGTTCTCTTTTGCACTGAAGTCCGTACCACGATTGCAGACACGGAAGGTCAAAAGTCCTCTGGCACAGGTGCCGAGACGACTCGTGCGTGTCCCCTCTTCAACGGCTCAGGCGCAGGGTCGCCAGCTGCTTTCTAGCGCTGCTCTCGGAGCCGGGTCACTTCGCGCTCCCATAGTACGTACAGGCGGGGCCCGCAGCGACTTCCGGGCCAAGGCGGAGCGGGGGCGGCCGGGGGCGGGGCGGCAGAGACCCCGACTCTTACGAGGACCTCACTGGAGGCAGCGCGAAACAGCGACCCCTTTGGCGAGAACCGGGAAGAGACGCGGCTGACAGGTCCACCCCACTCCGGCCGCCAAGTCTTCCCAGCTCAGCAAGCGGATACTGGCTAGACCTGGTGGTCGGTGGAAGGTAGACCTGGCGGCCAGTGATGGATAGACCTGCCGGCCGGTGAAGGATAGACCTGGCGGCGGGTGAGGGCTAGACCTGGCGGCCGGTGAAGGATAGACCTGGCGGCCGGTGAAGGGCAGACCTGGCGGCCATTAAGGGATAGACCCGGCGGCCGGTGAGGGGGATTGACCTGGTGGCCGGTGCTGGGTACACCTGGTGGCCATCCCTGGAGCCGGTGACATCTAATGGCTATCACTGTCTGCCACCGGAGCAGAGCCAGCACACCCACTTTTGGGGCCGCAACTCCCATTTGTAGGGCCAGAACACTGATCTGATCTTAGTTTTTGGGGTCAGAATACCAATTTTTGAGCGAGAACACCACTTTTAGGACAAATCACCACGTCTCTCAGAGCACAGGGCGGGGCTAACAGGTCAAGCCGTCCCCGACCACCAGGTCCACCCGCCTCCGTTCGCCTGGTGCACCTAGCTCCGGCTCCCAGGTCCACCTCATTATGGCTGGCAGGTCTTTTCCACTATGGATTCCAGGTCTTACATGCTCTGGCCGCCATGTCTACTCTGCTGAGGTCGGAGCTAGGTGGACCTGGTGTCCGTCCTCACAGCCGGGTACACCTGACGGCCGCCACTGTCCGGCCCTGAGCGGAGCCAGCACACCCACTGCTGGGGCCACAACTCCCATTTGTAGGGCCACAACATTGATTTTAGGGATAAGGATCCCTTCAACCCAAACAATCCTATAATTCTGCAATGGATGGGAATACAAACTTTAAACTGGAGGAGAGGAGCTTCTGGGGAGACCTTAGAGCAGCTTCAAGTCAGAGGCTCCAGAAAACCTGGGGAGGGTTTCTTGATCGGGGAGTGCACGGACAGGACAAGGGAGAATGGTTTTAAGCATAAAGAGAAGCGGTTGTGATGAGACCTTAGGGAGGGTGGGGTGGCCCTGGGCCAGGTGTCTCAGAGAAGTCGTGCTTGCCCCATCCCTGATGGTGTTCGAGGCCAGGTTGGATGGGACTGAGCAACCTGATCCAGTGGTATGTGTCCCTGCCCATAGCAGGCAGGTGGAACTGGATGGGCTTTCAGGTCCCTTGAACCCAAACCATTCCACGATTCTGTGATTCTATGAGCCTACCGAAGAGAAGGGTGTTGTCCAGAAGCAGAAAGAGCCGCCCCACACAAACCCTGCTTGCTGCATTCCCCTGACGGAGACACTCGCTTCTCCTTGCCCTTCTGCCACCATCCCTGTGCACAAACGCTGCAGGGGGAGGCCTGGTCTGAAGAGCTTAGAGAATATTTGCAAAGTTACCGCAGCATTCCTCTCACTGGGCTGATTTCTTTGTCCGGCTGAGAGAGCTTCTCCCTCTGCTTTGCCTGGATGGGAACCGCTCTTGAGCTGGTGAGCAGGCTGGTTGTTCACCAGAACAGCCTCTGCCTCTGAGCAGTCTGGGACACCTTTCCTACCCAGGGTCTCAGCTGGCTTCTTGCATGACCCAAGGCAATGACTTTTCTTTTCCTTTACACATTTCCAGTCCACAGAAGAAACTCACAAGAGTCCCCTCCCAGTCTGGGACTGTTGGCAGAAGCAGCCGGAGGCAAGACACGCACACTCAATACGAGTTTAGAATCTTGCTCGTTTAATGCAGCTAGATGACTCCTTTTATACATGTGTTACAGTCCCGTGGAAGGTGCCCTTTGGTCTGTGTCCACTCTCCAGGCACTAATTGGCTAACTAGTCCACTCCTCGCGCGCTAATTGGCTAGCAGTTGCTGAGCGTGCTCTGTTCCTGTTCCTGTGCTGCTTACTACATGACCCACTCCGCCTTGCTACAAGCCAACTGCCTCTAAATGTCAAAGGTTATTCCGAGACAGAGGCGCTGCCACAATATCAAGCCTTAAAGGGTCAGCGTCCTCATGCCCTTCCCTTCTTAACCAATCCTCTACATGGGATCGCTGAGTCCTCCAAGGAGAAGAGCCCTGCCCGTCCTCAGCAAGGGCACATGGATTCAGAACCGTGAGTCTCCCTGAAAAGGACCAGTCTCCTAAGGACCCTCAAGAAGAAAAGCCCTTTCCGTTCTCCTGGCAAACCAAGCTGACGGACCAGGCTGCTGAGGAACAGCCCAGATGCCCGACGGCCTCTTCAGTTCAGCCAGAGCCAAGGAGAAGGAGCAGGAGGAGAAAACAGGACGGGCTCTGTTAGGTCCATTGCAAAAGTCCTACAAGTTTTTCTAAATGCCAATGGGATCGACTTATGATGAAATGACACTGCAGTCCTTTTCCACGACTGCTTTTATATGATGTGTGTGTTGTCTCAGGCGACGGCTGAGACTGCTTGGGAAGAGGTGTTGGTTTGTTTGTAGGAAAAATAAAGAATCATAGAATGTCCTGAGTGTGAAGGGACCTTCTCCTGATACCCACCCTAAACCTCCCCTGGAGCCTCTTCCTGCCATTCCCTCAGGTCCTGTCCTTGGTCGCTAGAGAGAAGAGCTCAGCACCTGCTCCTCCTCCTGCCTTGTGCGGAAACGGCAGACTGCGTCTGACGTCTCCCCTTAGTCTCCTCTTCTGCAGGCTGGACAGACCCAGTGATGTCAGCCACTCCTCAAACGCCTTCCCCTCTAATACCTTCCACAGCTCTCCGGCTTCCTCTGGACTCTCCCCAGTACTTTTCAATCCTTTTCATACTGTGGTGCCCAAAACTGCACTCAGGACTCTAGGTGCGGCTGCAGAAACCCTTTCCCATCCTACTCTGTCTCCTGGATCTCCTCCATCTCCCTAATGGTGAGAGGAGGCTGGGGAGTCTTTAGTCTCCTCTGCTGGCACATTGCTCTCGGGGGCTGCAGAGTACAATCCCACCAGTCAGTTTCCTTCTCAGAGTCCCCGATACTGCTCAGCTTGGACACCTCCTCCCAAAGCTCTGTCACCAGGCTGAGCTGTTCTCCTCTTCTGCCCAGTCACAGGGAAGCTGCTGGAATCCTCTACCGTCCAGCATTGTCTGCGTTAGACGTTTTGATCCGTTCCCATGTGCCGTACGTGCGTTACTTTGTCGATGTTTAAAGAAATCATAGAATCATAGAATTGCTAGGTTTGGAAAGACCTTTGAGATTATCAACTCCAACGGTACCTGTCCACTACTAAACCATATCCCTGAGCACTTCATCTACCCATCTTTTAAACACCACCAGGGATAGTGACTCCACCACCTCCCCGAGCAGCCTCTGCCAGCGCCCAAGAACCCTTTCGCTGCTGACTAAAGCCACCCCACAGACTGGCCCTTTCCATCTCCAAGGCACAGCCTGGCCCGGCCGCTGAGGCTCAGCCCCAGACACCTACCCGGCCCTTCGGTTCAGCCAAAGCAAAGGAGAAGGAGGAAGAGAAGACAAGGGGTGGGCGAGCAGATCTGCTGAGCACAGACGCTTCCATCTATCACTCTTGGCACTGGTACAGTGGACGTCTCCCTGCCCGCTCCACAGCCCGGTCCCCCTCAGGGACTGATGCCCGTGATCGATGGGGATCACAGCCTCATGTCCCCAGCCCTGTCCAAGGATGCTCGCTTTCTAAACATCCAAAACGAGTCGCAGAGAGTTTGATTTGCCAGAATTCTCGAGTCAAGGGACAAGAGGAAATGGCATCGAGCTGTGCCAGGGGAGGTTTGGGTTGGACACAATAAGGGGGATAGAACGGGATGGGCTTTAAGATCCCTTCAACCCAAACATTGCTATGATTCTGAAATGTACGGGAATACAAACTTTAAACTAAGACATATTTTTCATGGGTGCACTTTGAAGTCCTCCCTTTAGCCACACTGGGAAATAACTGCAAGGAGCTCGGCAAAGCTTGATGAGCAGAAGAGAACTCCAGGAGGAGAAAGAGCTCCTTAAGTCTTTCTGTAGTTTAATGAGACCCAGCGTGGATTTGCTGATGAGTCCTTGGACCTCACCTACAGAGAGAAGATTGAGCAAGCCTCTCAAGAGTTCAAAAACAGAACTCAGAGTAACTTGAAGTCTTAATTGGTCTCAGTGAGGATTGTTTCGAACAAAGTGACCCTAGGGGCAGAGGAATTCAGTTCTAGGAAGTTCATGGAAGTGTTTGGTCATAGAAGCCTCAGGTCATATACGATTCAGGTCATAAAAGGTTAATAGAATATTTGGGTCATGGAAGAACTGAGTCATAGAAGTGTGATTTTTGGGGGGTTTTTGAAGGGTTTGGTCGTAGAAGGGTCAGGTCCCAGAGGACTCAGGTGACGGAAGAGTCGGGTCCTTGATATGTCTCATCACACACATGCTGCAGAATAGATGATCTGTGTCATAGAAAGCTGCATCATAGGAGAGTTAGACAATAGTCAGGTCATAGAATAAAAGGTCATAGAAGGGTTGGGTTGTAGAAGGCTTGAGCCAGAATCACCTGGTCATATGATAGATGGGTCTCAGGAGAGTTGAGTTATAGAGGAGTTGGTCATAAAAGAGTAATACAAGAGTTTGATTGTAGAAAGTTCCTATATGGGTTGGGTCATGGATTATTCGGGTCATAGTTGAGTCTGGTCAGAGAAGAGCTGGGTCATACAAAGTCATAGAGGAGTCGGAGAAGAATTGGGTCATAGAAAGCTTGGGTGACAGAAGGCCCAGATCACAGATAACTCGGGTCATAGAGGACTCAGAAGAGCGGAATGAGAGAAGAGCTGGGTCACAGAAGAGTTCAGTTGCGGTAGGTTTATACCTAGGTGTTGGGTCACAGAACACTCACGGAAGAGCTGAGTCATAGAAGGGAGAGAGAAGCATCATTTATAGAAGAATATGGTCAGAAAAGATTCATAGAAAATTCAGGTCTTAGAAGACTCAAATCATAAAAGAGTCATTGAAGGGCGATAGAAGTGTCAGGTCATAAAGGAGTCGTTAGAGAAGTCAGGTCATAGAAGGTCTGGGTCATAGAAGAGGACTCATCTAAGTGTGTGGTCATAGAGGAGTTAGGTAAGAGACGTGTTGAGTCAGAAAAGTGCCAGGTGAGAGAAGGTCATAGAAGGTTGTTGAGGCATGATCTGACCAAGGGAAGTCCAGTCCACTTCTCTTTCAGGCATCCAGAAATGGAATCCGAGGGGACAAGGTCTTGGGCACAGCCTTTAGTTCCCTGCTCACCCACTGGCCATTCCTGAAAATGACAGGCCATGTGTGAGTGGTGCCAGTGCTCAGGGAGCGCCCTCGGTTACCGTGACCTCTGGAGGATGATGGAGAGTGCCCTCACCGTGGCATCGTCCTGCTCACTCAGCGCCCTGGGATGTGACCCCTCCTGTCCCAGAGGCTGGGAAGGATTGTGTTTGCTCAAGTGATCCCTGATCTGATCCCCACCCAGCACTAGTCAAGCTCCTCCAGAGTCCTGCCCTGAGTCCCAGAGGCCTGGGAGACTTTGTTGGGGAAGACAAGGACATAGAGGACACAGGGAATCTCAGATCTGTCTCCTCCTGCTCTTACTAAATTCTGCACTACCCACAGAGGGTCCTTGTTTTTTTCTTTCACTGTTACTGAAGCAGGGAACACTCATCACGAGGCCCTTGAATGGCCTTTCAAGTTCTGTGACCACATCCCAGCTCTGTCTCGCACAGGAACAGCTCCAGCTCCTCCTGCCTGTGCCCCTGGCTGAGGGCATCGCTGCCCATGGGGCTGAAGCTCTGCAGCTGTGGCACCAGGCAAGGTCATCCCTGCAATAAGGAAATCTGAGACCAAGTGTCCAGGAACCCGTGTGTGCAAAGGCTTTGCTTGGAGCAGAGACCAGTCTGGGACAGAAGAGAGCTGAATGTCCTCCCAGCCCCAGGTCTAGAGACCAGGGAAGAAAAGCCTGAATTCCCGCGATGGAACAGGATGGAGAAATGAGATCATTCCCTGTCACATTCCTGGGGTTCTGTTTAATGATGGGGCAACAAAAGTGATTCTCATGGCCAGCTATTTTTCTAACAGGAGTAATGACAGTGCAGGAGAAGTGTCTCTGCCCAGCTGAGGGAGGGAAGATCAGGGATGGCTTCAGCCTGTTTCTCAGCAGGTTCCCCTGGAGCCCCAGGGACAGCTCGAGGGAGCCCAGAGGGGGCAGAGAAAGCGCTGCCTTGGGCTGCTCCTCTGCTGCTGAGCTGGGCTGGGCTCCTGGGACAGAGTGAGCTCATAACAAGAGGGTAGTTATGAAAAGAGCCAGGTCTGGCCAGGAGCAGCTCCTCTGCCAAGCCCAGCAGGGCTGAGGGCACTGCCTGCAGGCAGCGAGGGGAGAGGAGGGAGCGGAGAGAGGGGAAAGGCAGGGTGGGGTGGGAGGGAAGAGGAGTCTTCATTTGGAGAAAGATCTTCACAGCCCTTCTCTGGGTGCAGGACAATGCAGGTGCGATTCCTGGAGGAGTCTCCCAAAGCCAGCACAGCCACAGCCTGTGGGCTCTGTCAGGAGGGCTCTCGCAGTTTCTCCAGTGGAAAGAAAAACCAGGGTCAGTGCTCGGTCTGCCCAGGGAGCTCCTCATGTTGGGACAGGGAGAACTTGTGGAGGGAAGAAGCAGCTCCTTGGAAAAGAGGGTCTTTTTGCTCTCAAGAGGGTGCTGTGCCAGTCAGGGCTTCTCACAGCTCCAAATCACCCCAGGACACTTCTAAGAGGACATCTCAAGGGAATAATCAGGGCAGGGATTAGGATAAAGATAAGGAACTCTCCCGAGTCAGTTCCCTGCACCTGGGGAATTTCCGGGGAGAAAAGAAACAAGAGGCTCTCATGCTTGAAGAAATCACTGAGCCTCCTGAGCTCTATCCTTGAGTGGCCAGTAGGTCTGATTGGAGCCTCTTAAAGTGTCTCCAGCTACTTCTCTGCCCATGGAGAGCACCAGCATCACCTCTGCTGGACCCATCAGGCTCATTCTGCCCCATCCTTTCCTGCTTATAAACAAGACCCTGTGCCCAGCTTCACCCGCCAATCAGGCAGGTTTGTGTAGGGCCAGGGGGATGCAGAGAGGGTCAGATGAGGTCTGTGAGCATTGACAGGGAGAAGAGATGGGCCAGGGAAACATCTCCAGTGAGGAAAATCCCCGGGCAGAAGGGATAAGATCAGAGAATGTGAGGAAACATAAAAGAGAGATGTTGTGGAAGGGCAAATACAGAAACCCCTACACGACTGCATCCAACACAGACCCTCCCTCTGAGCAAGCTCCCTTGCCTCCTCTCCCACCCCACAAAGTCTCTGCCCTCAGCTTGGGCTCCAAGACTGAACCCCCTCCACTGCAGCCAGAGTTTCAGCATAGCCGTGGTGCAGCTCTCTAATCACGGGTCCATTTTCCTCTCCAGAGCACAGGGGCTGAGAGTACCAGTGCAGCAATGTTTATTTTTGGGAGGGAGTGAGCAGAGCTGGGTTAGGGTAATGCTGTCCTGAGTGCCCGGCTGCCTCTGCTGTGGCCTCTCTCAGCTGGACCAGCTTCTTTGCTGGCTTCTCTGTTTGTCTGTGTTCTTGCTGTTGATCTCCTGTTCTTGCTGCCAGGCTCTCTGGGGTTGGGAGTTTCAGCAGTCAAGTGTGGCACTGAACTTCTGATTCCTCCCATGCAGGTGTGTCCGTGGGAATGCAGTGTCCAAGCTTTCGTCTCACCCATGGGGCTGTGGGCAGAGCAGTCTGAGTCGTTCCCTGAGGAAAGAGCTGACTCTTGCTTACTGAACCACCACCATTAGGATACTCGGATTGTTCCATGAGGGTTCTTTCCTAGCTGTGAGCTTCCCTCATGGATATAAATCTCTGCTATCACAACTTGGTGCTACCTGGATGACCGTGGAGAAATACAGAGATGCTACAGCCAAGGGAATGCTTCTGGGTTTGTGAAATGAGCCGTGTGTGTCCTGGGCTGACAGTGGGGTGCTGAAACCTTACAGAAGGGTGAGACATTGAGTGGTGTGAGGTGGATCCCTCTGTGCTCAGAAGGGAGAGTGATCCCCCTCCATCTCAGAAAGGTGCAAGCCCAGAGCTGCTGGGGACAAGAGCAAAGTAGAGGGCAGCACCCCTCCCTCTGCACTAAGCCACAGGTAATGCTCTCCCTGAGTGCAGCAGGGATGCTGAGGGTTTCTGACATCCAAGAACACTGTCCGGGGTGGGAGCAAGAGTGGTAAAGGCCCAAACCTCTCTGCCTTCCTTCTACCCTCTCAGTTCCTCATCCCTGGAGGTGCAGATGCTGACAAGCCCTTTTGCACCAGGAGCAGTTCCACAGGACAAAGCTGAACCCCAGCAGTGTCCCCTGTGCCCAGCGTCCCCATGACCCCCAGCTGCAGAGCAGGGCTGACCCCTCGCAGCCAGCGGGCAGAGGCCCTGCTCCTCCCGGCACATTCAGCCGGCACCGAGCAGGGCTCCAGGCATGGAGCTGGCGGAAGGGCTGCAACTGGAAATGGAAAAGCAGTGGCAACTGTGCAGTGTGAGAACTGGCTTTGATTTTACTCAAAGAAGTCTCCTGTAACTTCTCACACTATTTTGGCTTTGATCCAGAGGCAGCAGATGTCCAACAGCAGCTCCATCACCCAGTTCCTCCTCCTGGCATTCGCAGACACACGGGAGCTGCAGCTCCTGCACTTCTGGCTCTTCCTGGGCATCTACCTGGCTGCCCTCCTGAGCAACGGCCTCATCATCACCACCATCGCCTGGGACCACCACCCCCACACCCCCATGTACTTCTTCCTCCTCAACCTCGCCCTCCCCGATATTGGTTCCATCTGCACCACTGTCCCTAAATCCATAGCCAACTCCCTCTGGGACACCAGGGCCATCTCCTACTCAGGATGTGTTGCCCAGGTCTTCTTTGTGTTGTTCTTGTTGAGTGCAGAATATTATCTTCTCACGGACATGTCCTACGACCGCTGCGTTGCCATCTGCAAACCCCTGCACAACGGGACCCTCCTGGGCAGCAGAGCTTGTGTCCATATGGCAGCAGCTGCCTGGGGTGCTGGGTTTCTCACTGCTCTGCTGCACACGGCCAATACATTTTCCCTGCCCCTGTGCCAGGGCAATGCTGTGGAGCAGTTCTTCTGTGAAATCCCGCAGATTCTCAAGCTCTCCTGCTCACACTCCTACCTCTGGGAAGTTCAGTAAAGCCCGAGTGCTCTGAGTTTGGTCACATTGCCAGTGCTTTGCACCATGTCACCATTGCGGATGGTTTGCTTCATGGTTGGGTGTTCAAAAATGTGATTATTGCACTAATTTAAACTAAAGGATGTGGTCGACCTGGACTTCTGTAAAGCCTTTGACGTGGTACCCCACAACATCCTTCTCTCTTCCCCCAGCTTTCTCTCTCCTTCCCCAGCTTTGTGGGGGTTTTGTGG
The DNA here is from genome assembly GCF_032191515.1 of Phaenicophaeus curvirostris. NCBI lineage: Eukaryota > Metazoa > Chordata > Aves > Cuculiformes > Cuculidae > Phaenicophaeus > Phaenicophaeus curvirostris. The sequence continues at coordinate 401,579 of NC_091426.1, forward strand.
GGTCCTGGGTCCCTTTTAGGTGTTTGTGGGGGGCGGCCCTGGATCCCGTTTGGGGGGATTTTGGAGGGGTGTGGGTTCCTTCTGGGGGGATTTGGGGGGCACCTGAGTCCCTCTTGGGGGGCTTTGAGTCTCTCTTGAGAGAATTCAGAGGGTTCCAGATCCCTTTCGGGGGGTTGGGGGAAAGCAGTGGATCCCTTTAGGGGATTTGGGGGGATCCCGGGTCCCATTTGTGGGTTTGGTGGGTCCTGGGTGCCATTTGGGGGATTTAGGGGGGTCCTGTGTCCCTTTTGGGCAGTTTTGGTGGGTCCTGGGTCCCTTTTGGAGGGTTGAGAGGGTCCTAGGTCCTTTCAGGAGTTTTAGGGGGTGGTCCTGGGTCTCTTTTAGGGGGTCGTGGGGGGGATCTTGGGTCCCATTTTGAGGTTGAGGCTCCTGGGACCCATTTGCAGGGATTGGGGAGGTTCTGGGTAAATTTGGGTGGGGGTTGGGGGAGCCTTGGGTCCTTTTGGGAGACTCCTGGGTCCATTTTGTGGGACTCCTGGTTCCCTTTTGGAGGCTTGGAGTTTCATGGATCCCTTTTGAGGGGGATGTTTTGGGTCCCATTAGGTGTTTTAGGAGGGGTTCTCCTTCTGTTTGGGGGGGTGGGTGGGTTGTGGGGTCTTGGGTCCTTTTGAGGAGGTCCTGAATCCAGTGCAGGGTGGGGGGGAGTGGGGTGTGTCCTTGATCCCTTTTGGGAGTTTGGGGAGAATCCTGGATTCCTTTAGGGGGGATTAGGCATGCTCTGGATCCAATTTGGGAGTTTGTGGGGGTCCTGAGTCCCGTTTTGGGGGTTTTGATGGTTCCCGAGTCCAATCTGGGGGGTTGAGGGGGTCCTGGATCCCTTTTGGGGGTTGGGGGTGGTCCTGGGTCGCTCTTCACCACCCTCCATGCTGCTCCTGGGGTTGGGGTGGGCAGAGGAATTGGGAGCCAGGGAGCCATTTCAGACTGGGAGAAAGTGGGAGGAGAATGGCTTTAATATTTGGCCCTTGTTGCTCCCAATCCAAAGCTTTCTGAACTGTCAATAAAGTAAATCGAACTTCAGCAAGTCCACACCTCTGTGCCCGTGACAGTCATTGGTCTCTGAACCTCCTTTGCTTTCTCTTGACCCCTGAGCCGTTCTGGTTCATTTTCTCCCTCTGTCCCATTGGTTCTGGGCTTGGAGGGAGCAGCTGCGGGGGGTCCGGCTGCTGGCCAAGGTTAACCCACCACAGGACACATCAGGGCTGCCGTGTCCAGTACGGGGCTCCCAGCACAAGGAAGACCCTGCCCAGCCTGGAGAGAGTCCTGCTGAGGCCAGAAGGATGGCTGGGGCTGGAGCACATCATGGACAAGGAGAGGCTTGTGAGATGGGTTCTGAGAAACCTTTCAGGGTACAACACTGAGCAAGGACCCAGGGCAGCTGGGGGATCCTAATGCAAAGACTTTCTCGGTGTTTGATGAGACAAAGCCATGAGCCCCTGATGGGTTTGGAGCTGTGTGAGAAAGGGCTTGGCTGAGAGACCTGCAGTGGCAAGAGCGGGGGACGAGCGGGGGACTGGTGTATAAGAAATTTCAGTAGGAAAAGGGTTCTCTTTTTATTGATAATGGTTGTAGAGTTGGATATCAGGCCTGCAGCAAGGCAAGGGGTGAGGAGGGGAGTGTTCAAGTGGAGAGAGAACAGCTCTGGGGGATCAAGCGCTTGTGCCCGGTAGTGCTGCCGTGCTGGGATTCTTTTCCCCTCCACCCACGACCACAGGAACTGTCCCTGCAAGTCCAGAAATGTCTCGCAGGAAATATATCAGGAAACAGAAGTCGTTGAACATCCCTTTATTTTGTTTAAGCACTCAGAGAGCACAGCTCCTCATTTACACAGGCAATGAGCAAGAAAAGAGAAGAAAACAGTGAATTAAAAACAGGATGACAAGATTATAAAGGGGGGATGAAAGGGGGTTTGGGGGGTGCTAGAGGGGTTTTGAGGGGGAATAAAGGGGCTTTGGGGGGAACAACGGGAGTTTGGGGGGCATAAAAGGGGGTTTGGGGGCATAATAGAGGGTTTGGGGGGATAAAGGGGGTTAAAGGGGTTTTGGGGTGATATAAGGGAGTTTAGGGGGAATAAAGGCGTTTGGGGAGAGAAAAGGGGGTTTGGGGTCAGTAGAGGGGATTAGGGAGACATAAAATGGATTTGGGAGGATAAAGGGTTTTGAGGTGGAATAAAGGCAGTTTGGGGGAAATAAAAGGGGAATTGAGGAGGATAAAGGGATTGGGGGTATAAAAGGGGGTTTTGGGGGGATAAAAGGGGGTTTGGGGAGCGATAAAGGGAGTTTTGGGGGCTTAAAAGGGGGTTTTATCCTTTTATCCCCCCAAAACCTCTTTAATGCCTTCAAACTCCATATATTGCCCCCAAAGGAGGCTTGGGATTGATCCATATGGGAAAATCCATTCACCATCGCACAAATCAAGGAACAGACCCGACTCCAGGAGCCAAGGATGAGGCTGAATGAGGTAGAAAGCCTCAGCCCTGGTCGAGGACCCGAAGCAGGAGGGGCACCGGCCCCCACGATCAATCTTGGACCCCAGGCTTGTGCACGTCCACCTCACAGGGAGGTGATCCAGGTGGCACTAGAAACAGGTTTGCTGTTGCCGGGATGATGGCTGCGGGCAGGGTGAGGCCTCTGGTTTTCCTGCCACGAGCAGTGGCTGCAGGAGCTGGGGCTGGCTCCACAGAGCCCTCTCTGCAGAGAGAAAAGGTGTGTCTGAGGCCTCAGGTGCAGAGGCAGGATGGGGAATCTCCTCCATGGCATGGAGCTGGCTTGGCTCCGCACCCCAGGCTCAGAGCTGCCAGCACAACGTGACCGAGGGGGACACCGGCACCTGATGGCACCTCCGAGCAGGGGGATTCCTGCAGGCAGGTTCCCTGTCAGGAGCGGGCGCTGGTGCGCGTCTCGCTTTCCAGGGGAAGCTCAGCCCCTGCTCTTTCCCATCCTGACCTGGCTTTGCCCACGCCGGTCACTCATGTCCAGGCAGGATCTGCTTGAGCCGACCTCGGCTCTGGTCAGAGGAGGCTCCCGGGAAGAAGGCCCAGGAGTTCAGAGGCCAATTAAAGCACCCGACAGCGGCTGAAATCTCAGCAGAGTGTTTTGGCCAAGACGTCATTCACCGCTGCCCAGCAGCCTGAGTAGAAACGCTTTGTGGCTACGAGCAGCCCTTGCAGGAAGCCGTGGGGGCAATCAGTGACTCACCGTGTTCTCTTCCTCCACATCCAGATCACGACACTGCACACCAGGATCACAATCATGAGGGAATGCAGGGCTCCTACTGCACCCATCATGAAGTGCAGTTGCACATCTGGGGGCCCTCTGACACTCTTGGTCGTCTGAGACTTGACAACACTTGGGGTTGTCTCACCGAGCACACCTGGAGGAGCCATTGGGAATGTCAGTCCGTGCTGTGACCCTCTGGAGAGCTCACCCAACAAAACTCAGGTGGCCAGGAGAGCACATGGGGAGCACCGATCCTTGTCCAGTTTTCCTTTCAGCTACATGGACAAAAGCCGTCCCTGCAGCAGGGAGGGCCACCCCAACGCTCTCTCCTCCCTGATGGGTGACACCGGGTCACTACGGGACAGCAGCTACCGGGCGTGTGAGTGGCCGGCATCGCCTCTGCTCCTTTGGCAGGGACGGGCACTGAGCCACTGCTCCCTTTTCGAAAGACAACCTTCTGAACAGCCTCTGTGTCCATCTCTAGAGAAAGAAAGCAGGAGCTGGATCAGATGGAACTGTTCCCCTCAGGGAGGTGGCATTTTCAGCAGGCGATGTATCTCAGGACAGACACCAGGCTCCACACGTCCAGTTTGCAGGACTTGTCTTCAACTTATGCTCCCCTGTAAGACTGCTCAGGACCTGGATTCTCTTGGAAAGAATAATCTGATCAGTATGGTGGGCTTCCCCGGGCTGGGACAACACTGCCAGGAGTCCGAGAAAGGCAAAGCCTCAGCACAGCTCCAGCACAAGGCGACAGTAAACACCTTCCTTCAAAGGGGACACGGAGATCCTGCAGCCACTTCTGCTGCGAAAGAGCCCTTCGCAGAAGCACGTCCCATCCTGCCACCTCCATCCCATGGAGGGGTCACAAACACACACAGTGGACTGAACCCCATCTCTGTCACCATGTCCGGGGCACTTTCACCATCAAGACCCCACTGATCCCCAAGCCAGAGGGAAACCAGTTCTGTAAAACACATCCAGGAACAGAGAGAAAAGCCACCTGAGACCAAATCCACAGCCCTTCATGGTCACTGCCCTCAAGGCAGCTGTGCGGCCTCAAGCTGGGTGTCCAGCTTCCATCTGTCCCTGACCCTGAGGTGTCACCCAGAGTTCTCAGCCACCAAGGAGAAGAGGGGCTGGACCCGTTGGTGAAGCTGGGGCTGCTCCGATCCTGACCAGCTCTGGCCAGCTCTGCCAGACTCAGTACCCTCAAGCTGCCTGCACATCCTCTCGGCCACCCAGGGCTTCTCTCCCCTCCGGTGACCAACAGCAAGGGCTGAGCACCCACAGCTTCTGCAGGCTGGATGTCAGCCTCTGGCCAGGACAGCTCTGGCCAGGGTCAGCTCAGCTGGGGCTCTTTTATCCCCCAAACCCCTTTTACGCCCCCAATCCCCCTCTATTGCCCCCCAAGCCCCCTCTATTGCGGATCAGATGGAACAGTTCCCCTCAGGGAGGTGACATCTTTAAGAGGAGATCCTCAAAGACACTGGCCAGGTCGAGGAACAAGGGCTGGGCTTTTGGGGCTGCACCCACCACTGCTCCAAGCAGCAGCCACGCCTGCCCTGTTGGAGACCAAGCCATGGCATGTGATCTTCTGGCCCGAGCTGCACGAGGTGGGTTTGGTAGAGATGCACCACGATGCCACAGCCCGTCCTTCCCAGGGGAGGGGAAGCGGCTGCAGCCAGGCCAGCGGGGAAACAGCCCTTGGGAGAACACTCCTCTGCTCAGGCTCCGAGGGTCCCGCAGAGACAGCTTTGAAAGGCAAAGCGCCCCAGGGCCATCACCGAGCCGTTCCCTCTCTGCCCTTCCAGCTGCCTGCACATTGGCCACAGAAAGAGCAACTCCCATTGCACAAGGCAAGAAGATGAAAAGGGAAAGGCTCCTTCCTCTCACTGACTGACCCGAGGGGTCGCTCACAGGCTCGAGGGCAGGATCAGGCCAAGCAGTCAGGAAGCCGTCATCTGTGAGAGGATCTGAAGGGAAATTGCAGAGGAATGAGCTCTCGTTTCAGTGTCCACATGTTCTTCCAGGGCGAGGGTCCTCAGGAACTCACCCCCAGGCTGCGCTACGGGCTCCAAACCAACTTCCAGCTGAGCAGCTGGAAAACCATTGAAACCGCCCTCACCTAGAAGAGAGCACAGAGGAGAGAAACATGGTGTGAGCTCGAGGGAGTCGTGCCCAGCAGGAAGGGCTCAGTCAGCGCCTGGCAGCAGCGGTGCTGGGTCTCACACCTTGCGGAGGCTGCGAGCGATGGTGCAGCCGCTGCTGCTGGTTGTAGTTCCAGTCGAGAGCTGGGGCAGCTGCTGCCCCAGTGCTACTGGTACGGCTCAGAGCTGGTCTGTGCAGACCTCGAGGCACAGATCGGATGGGTGGGCACGTGCTCTTCTCCACGTGTGCGCATCGGCCACGGAAGAAGAACTTTGCATTGCACACGGAAAGGGCCAGCTCCCACCTTTCTGATGGGTGACACCAGGCGACCACGGGACAGCAATTACCTGGCTGCTGGTGGCTGGCATCAAACTCAGCGCAGCTGTTACCACAACGGCAGCAGAGACTCTGGACCATCCCCGTCGCTCAGAAGCTCCTGCAAGGCCTGACAGTGCGTGTAGGTGCAGCGAGGCTCTGGCTGATCCCTTCCTGCTAGCGCAGGATCTGACTTGTCCATCCAGCTCTCTAACCCTCCACTTCCCAAGCCCTCTGGTTACGAGGGCTGCATACTCACTGTGTCCTGCTTTCTTCATCTTTGCCAGGAGTTCCTCCAGGATTTCTGATGCCTGCTGCAAAGATTTCCCTTGTTTGGCTTTGTACTTTGCTCTTTGAAGACCCGAACAGAAAGGATCCGGTTAGGTTTCTCACTAATAAAAACACCCCTGAGAATTTCCCATCACACCCTGTGATCACTCACAGCTGAACCAAAGGGCGTGAGCCAACGTGAAGCCTGCCTCCCTCTCCTCCCCATGCCTGGATCTCGTTGTGTCATTTCTGTACTCAGTGGTGCCTCCAGCATTGAACCCCCTCATCTACAGCTTGAGGAACCAGCAGCTCAAGGATGCAGCGTGGAAACTGAAATCTGGATGGTTCTCTGAATCAATGAACCTCTCATCACCTTCTGCATAGCCGTTATCGTGCATCTCACGGAAGGCCCAGACTGGTTTCTGTATTTGTTGGTGGTGTTGCTGGTTTTTTCAGTTGTGATCGTCTTGTCATCCGGTTTTTAATTCACTGTTTTCTTCTCTTTTCTTGCTCATTGTCTGTGTAAATGAGGAGCTGTGCTCTCTGTGTGTTTTAACAAAATAAAGGGATGCTCAACGACTTCTGTTTCCTGATATATTTCCTGCGAGACATTTCTGGACTTGCAGGGACAGTTCCTGTGGTCGTGGGTGGAGGGGAAAAGAATCCCAGCACGGCAGCGCTGCCGGGCACAAGCGCTTGATCTCCCAGAGCTGTTCTCTCTCCACTTGCACACTCCCCTCCTCACCCCTTGCCTTGCTGCAGGCCTGATATCCAACTCTACAACCATTATTAATAAAAAGAGAACCCTTTTCCTACTGAAATTTCTTATACACCAGTCCCCCGCTCTTGCCACTGCAGGTCTCTCAGCCAAGCCCTTTCTCACACAGCTCCAAACCCATCAGGGGCTCATGGCTTTGTCTCATCAAACACCGAGAAAGTCCTTGCATTGGGATCCCCCAGCTGCCCTGGGTCCTTGCTCAGTGTTGTACCCTGAAAGGTTTCTCAGAACCCATCTCACAAGCCTCTCCTTGTCCATGATGTGCTCCAGCCCCAGCCATCCTTCTGGCCTCAGCAGGACTCTCTCCAGGCTGGGCAGGGTCTTCCTTGTGCTGGGAGCCCCGTACTGGACACGGCAGCCCTGATGTGTCCTGTGGTGGGTTAACCTTGGCCAGCAGCCGGACCCCCCGCAGCTGCTCCCTCCAAGCCCAGAACCAACGGGACAGAGGGAGAAAATGAACCAGAACGGCTCAGGGGTCAAGAGAAAGCAAAGGAGGTTCAGAGACCAATGACTGTCACGGGCACAGAGGTGTGGACTTGCTGAAGTTCGATTTACTTTATTGACAGTTCAGAAAGCTTTGGATTGGGAGCAACAAGGGCCAAATATTAAAGCCATTCTCCTCCCACTTTCTCCCAGTCTGAAATGGCTCCCTGGCTCCCAATTCCTCTGCCCGCCCCAACCCCAGGAGCAGCATGGAGGGTGGTGAAGAGGGAGTTAGCAGTCAGTGAAGAACATCTCTGCAGCTCCTTCCTCCTCGCACTTCTCCCCTATCCCAGCGTGGCTCCTCTAGATGGGATCCCACCGTATTTGCGGTCAGGGCTCCGTGTGGTTCATTCCTTTCTCTCTACTCATGGGGCAGTATGAGAGCCCTGAGAGCATCCGTGGACCTTCATGGCCCTGACCAGCATCTCCTGGGCCTCCACCCACCCCTCTGTCCATGGACCAGGAGACACTGAAGCCAGGCCTGATTTTCAGCCCCAGCTTGATCTGAGCTGTAGGTGTGCGGGTCTCCAGACACAGACACGGCCTTGGACCTTGTTGAGTCCATGGACCTTGTTGAGTCAGACCTGCAGAGTCACTTCCCAGCCTGGTTCCTTATGGGGTGAGCAATGGAGTCACACTGTGGCCCTCCCTGTTCCAGAGCCCAGCTGTTTTGTGGAGGCCCAGGGCCATACTTCTGCCTTTCTTCCCATCCCTTGGTCAGGTTTTTAGAAGGGAGGAAGGAAAAGCAGGTGAAGTTGGAGGGCCCCAGTGACTGCAAAGGGAGCAGAGCCATCAAACCAGAAATCATGTAAAGGCAATGCTTGTCTAAAACTGTTCTCTTCCTTTCTTGGAGGCCTTGTGTCTTCCGCAGGAACCTTGAGGTGTTGTGTTCCATCCGCCTCTTTTTCTTTTAGCGTTTCCTTTGACCATACCCAAGCCATTGTGTTTGAATTCTCTTTCCAGCCTGATGTAATCCATGATCTGGAGATGGGACAGACGACTGGAAGGAGAATCCCACTCCTCTGGAGAAGAAGGTGGATATTCCCAGGAATCTGAGGAACCACGGCTGACCAGTAGCTGCGTCCATGGAACTGGTCAAGTGCCTCATCTCTTTTTTTGTATTTGGGGCTTAGACGCGTGGTTCCTGTGTGAACGTAATAACACCTCCAGCTCAGCTCTCCACAGTTTCCCTGTATCCAGGCATTTTGGTCTATGGCTTTGCATACATTGAATATTATTGATATAGGGCTTTTGGAACTGATAATTGCTGTCTTTTCTATTAAAATCCCTTTTCCTCCCCTAATTTCCAAGTGCCATTTGCTGGGATTCGTCCAGGGATCATAACACACAATTGATCCACTAATATTACACCGGTGATAAACAGTCGAATTCAATTTACAACTTTCAGTTTTGGTGCCTGTACAAATATAATGGGTATGGTAAACCAATGTCTGGGTAATTACATTTCTCTGTCTGGTTTCCTCGTTAGTGGGTAAACTGGTTTTAGTTCCTTACCAGTCTTGTAACTGTAAATTCAGAAATGTCTGCCTGCCTCACAAATCAATACCCTCTGGCCAAATATGACCTGCGTCACCCTTATGGCCACAACGTGCTATCACATATCCACAGAATTTACACACTTCAATATTTGCTGTCCTGTTCCATGCAAATACAAGTTTAATTGTGCACTTGGGGCACAACAACCCTGTGCAGCTACAGACTAGGGGAAGTCTGGCTGGAAAGCTGCCTGGAGGAGAGGGACCTGGGGGTGTTGGTTGACAGCCAACTGACCATGAGCCAGCAGTGGCCCAGGTGGCCAAGAAGGCCAATGGCATCTTGGCTTGGATCAGAAATGGTGTGGCCAGCAGGTCCAGGGAGGTTCTTCTCCCTCTGGACTCGGCACTGGTGAGACCGCTCCTCGAATCCTTTGTTCAGTTCTGGGCCCCTCACCACAAGAAGGATGTTGAGGCTCTGGAGAGAGTCCAGAGAAGAGCGACAAAGCTGGTGAAAGGGCTGGAGAACAGGCCTTATGAGGAGCGGCTGAGAGAGCTGGGGGTGTTTAGCCTGGAGAAGAAGAGGCTGAGGGGAGACCTCATTGCTCTCTACAACTACCTGAAAGGAGGTTGTGGAGAGGAGGCAGCTGGGCTCTTTTCCCAAGTGACAGGGGACAGGACGAGAGGGAATTACACATGAGGATGAATTACTCATCAGTGTCTTCCGTAAGGTTATTGGTGTGTCCCCTGGCGATGACCATAGAATCATAGAATCATAGAATCATAGAATCACCAGGTTGGAAGAGACCCTCCAGATCATCGAGTCCAACCATTCCCACTGATCTCTAAACCATGCCCCTGAGTACCTCATCCACCTCCAGGGAAGGCGAGTCAACCACCTCCCTGGGCAGACCGTTCCATTGCCTAATGACCCTTGCCGTGAAGAATTTTTTCCTTATGTTAAGCGTGAACCTCCCCTGGCGGAGCTTGAGGCCATTCCCTCTTGTCCTGTCCCCTGTCACTTGGGAGAAGAGGCCAGCACCCTCCTCTCCACAGCCTCCCTTCAGGTAGTTGTAGAGAGCAATGAGGTCTCCCCTCAGCCTCCTCTTCTCCAGGCTAAACACCCCCAGCTCTCTCAGCCGCTCCTCGTAAGACTTGTTCTCCAGCCCCCTCACCAGCTTTGTCACTCTCCTCTGGACTCACTCCAGATCCTCAACATCCTTCTTGTGGTGAGGGGCCCAGAACTGAACCCAGGATTCGAGGAGCGGTCTCACCAGTGCCGAGTCCAGAGGGAGAAGAACCTCCCTGGACCTGCTGGTCACACCATCTCTGATACAGGCCGAGATGCCATTGGTTACATGATGTCACAGTCCATTCAGTGGGTGGCTCCTTTATTCTAGTAGCGTGGGTCACCCCCGTTCAGCCGTGCGGACGGCTGTTTCTGTAACTAAAAAACAAGAAAAGCACCTTCCCACTTTGGGGTCAGGCTCTCTCCTTTCCAACACTTTACTAACACCAGTCCCCAGGTTTCTCTTACGAATGCTCATCCCTAATGGTGTTGATTGAGCAATCCACCCCAGTTTGTGCATCTCGTTCAAGCGTCTCGCGATGACTGAGATGTATTTTTGTAGCATCATCTCCTCAATATCTGGAGTCGTAATCGGCCCCAGACACAAACAAGGCAATCCAGACAACATTTCATAGGCAGGTAGGCCTGTATCCCTACGGGGTGGAGTTTGAATATTTAGTAGTGCTAACGGTAAGCATTTTACCCAAGACATCTGCGTTTCAATCATCAATTTAGTTAATTGTTGTTTAAGAGTTCGATTCATTCTCTCAGCTTGTCCTGAACTTTGGGCTATGGAAGTTCCATCTTATCCCCACCGCTCGCGTTGCTTCTTGCAACACTTTTGACGTGAAACGGGTGCCTCTATCAGAATTGATTGCATGCACCAACCCCAAACGAGGAATTATTGATTCTAATAGTGTTTTTGCAACAAATTGGGCTGTTGCTCAGGTGGCTGGAAAGGCTTCAACCCAATGAGTTAGTTGATCCACTGTAACTAATACATATTTCCATTTACGTTGGGTAATTCAGGACAGTCAATCTGAACCCTTTCAAATGGTCTATAAGCCAGGTCCCAACCACCCAAGGGTGTTTTCCTCATTGCACCTTTATTTATTTTTTGGCACATAGGGCACCCTTGGGTTATCTGTTTTGCTATTTCAAAAATCTCTGTGCTTCCAAAAGATTTTAAATACCGATCGCACAATGCCCTCGCTCCCCAATGGGTTTGCTCATGCCATCTCTTTAGTAATTTTTGAGCTACCGATTTTGGCAATATTTCTCTCCCATCTGGCAAAATCCACTTATTTTCCCGTAACATTGCCCCTAAATCTTGCATTCTCCTCATTCCCTCTGATGTAAAGGAGAAGACGTTAGTTATTTCCGTGGTTTTGGTTAATTCAAGAGGATTTATCTGAATGGGAGATTCAGCCCTTCTCGCTGCTTCTCTTGCTTTTTGATCAGCTAAATTATTCCCTCATATTTGAGCTGAAAATCCCTGCTGAAGTCCTGGGAGGTAGACAATGGTGATCCCTTGGGGGCCTTTTAACGCTTCTAAAATTAAGTTGATCGATTCTTCATGGATCAAATTCTTCCCTCGGGTGTTCATAAATCCCCTTTCTTTCCAGATCTTTCCGAAGGTATGTGCCACTCCATATGCATATTTCGAATCAGCATATCATAGAACCATAGAATAACCAGGTTGGGAAAGACCCACTGGATCATTGAGTCCAACCATTCCCATCAATCACTAACCCATGGCCCTCAGCACCTCGTCCACCCGTCCCTTAAACCCCTCCAGGGAAGGGGACTCAACCCCCTCCCTGGGCAGCCTCTGCCAGTGCCCAGTGACCCTTTCTGTGAAAGATTTTTTCCTGATGTCCAAGAAAGGAACATTTTAGTTTACAGACATTTCCATTTGGGGATTAAATAGGGCAGTTGGCCCAGGATGGGGATCTGCAGCCCTTCAAAGCAGACAGGGCTCTCTGTGGACCTTGATTCTTTGTTTGGGACCTGTCTTTTTTCCAACAAGACCAGGTGGATGTGCCTGGGCGGCTTGAATTCCGTTGATGGAATCATGGGTTGGATTGGGTTGTGTTGAGTTGTGTTGAGTTGAGTTGGAAACCCATCCAGGTCCCACCACAGGCAGGGAAACCTTTCGCTGGATAAAGTTGCTCCAGGAATGGAGGGGATGAGGGGGACGGGGAGGAGAGAGATGGGGAAGGGAGGGGAGGGGAGAGAAAAGAGGGGGAGCAACCTGATCCGGTGGGAGGTGCCCCTGCCCGTGGCAAGGGATTGCAACTGGATGGGCTTTGAGGTCCCTTCCAACCCAGTCATTCCATGATTCTAAGGTTCTTGGCTCCAGCTTTCCTGAAACGGAGCCGTGTTCCCGTGGAACGCTGCCCCTGGGCCTGGCTCAGCCCCAGCAGCAGAAGATCCTTCGCAGAAGGCTTTCTGTTTCTTGGTTCCTCTGTCGAGGGATCAGCAGGAGCATGGTCTTTTTTGTTATGTCCCGCATTGCGGGGGAGGCACCTTTTCTGAGGGGTTCAAGGCCTGTGATGGAGAAAGCCAGAGCTGAGATGAAGCCCCATGTCTACGGAGACCTCCGAGCATCCCCTCCAGACCCCACCAGCCCCATCCAGAGAACAGCTGTGGGGCAGGAGTGCCCCACACAGCCCTCCCGAGAGCAGGACCTGGCATGGTAGAACCCCAGCCCCTGTCCCACTGGCCAACCCAACCCTGCCCCTCCTCACCTCTGCAGATCTCTAACATCTTCTCTGGGTTTCGGTCCTTCAAGGGCTGAGCAGCAACCGCTAGGGACAGAAGCTCCATCAGATCCCCCTTGCTCCCCAGCACCATGGTGGCAACGGGGACAAGGGTGTCCCCACAGAGGGACCAAGGGCTGGTGTCTCACCAAGGAAAATCAGAGCTGCCTTTCGCACTACATTCTCGGGAGCGTAGATGTACTGCAGGCTCTGGTTTACGTAGTCCTCGGCCCTCTTCTTGTCCTGCTTCAGCTGGAGAGACCACAAGGGTCAGGGCACGTCCCAGTGTCCCCCCGCTGGCCACCTCAGTCCCTCCTGCCAGTCTCCCCCGTGGCCGGGAGCTCTCCATCCCACCAAGCGTGGAGAAGAACCCTTGGGGGCTCTGTTCTTGAGGCCAGGGAGCAAGGACGCGGCTCCAGGCTGGAGCGAGGTGGGTGAGACCCACAGCCCAGATGTGGGGGGCAGCCCTCGTCCAGCCTGGGCCATGGGGTCTGGGGGATCTTCTCACCAAGTAGTATGTGATGACCCACGTCAGCCGTGTCTTCACGCGACGTTCGGGCAGTTTCCAGCCCAGGAACTTTGCCGCAGCCAGGAGACCTTCCTCAGAAGCCTGTGGAGCAGCAGAAGGTGGGAGATGGCACCACAGCCCGGGCAAGGAGACTTGGGGTCCTCCTCCTCTCGGCTTTGTTGGTGGGGCCATGGTGGCCTTAGGAAGGTGGCACCTGCCCTGGCCCAGGTGCCTGGGAGCCTCCTCCCTGCGTCACAGCTCAGCTTTGAGATCCGTACCTCGGCCACGCTCGGCGTTGTGTCCTGTATGCAAACGATGAGCGGGAACAGGGCCATTCGCACTTTGTCCTGCATGCTCCCCTTGTGGCTCCACACCACGCTCTTCAGCTGCTCGGCGAAGAACCTGATGGCTCGTTCTCTCACCTGGTTTTGCCCCTGGCAGGGAGAAGGACAGCAGCACTTCAGAACCAAGATCTCTTTGCCCGTGGTGAGCAGGATGCTCCAGGCTTGGATTTGGTCACTGGAGGCGTGGGACAACTCGGTGGGTGCAGCTGAATGGCCCCAAACTTGTCCAAGGTCCCTCCGTGGGCTCTCCTGACCACCCAGTGCTCCCCACCAGCTCCACCAGCCACGTTAAGGACAAGTTCCCACCAAAAGGGGCCGAGGAGGAGACGGGCTGGTCCTCGGCAATGCCTGTGGGACACGCACCCCTGGCCACGCTGCCTGGGGACAAGATCTGGTCCTGTTCCCCAGAGCAGCTAGGGAAGGAGGAGCCCTCAGGGCTCTCAGAGCAGCTCTCAGGGAGAACCTGGGCTGCAAAACCCAGGGGAGAAAGGTGAGCAGAAGCCCCTGCTCCAGGTGCTGCCGTTGCCCATGCCCAGTGCGCATCAGTGGGGCTCGGGCTCTCCCGTAGCCTTACGTGAAGGAAGAGGGGCAGCAGCTTCTCCATCAGCTGCACGGTGATGGAGCTGGCCTTCTTCTTCTTTAGGTGACCTGTCATGTTTTGGAGGGTCACCAGGGCCTTCACAACAACATCTGCGTTGCTGTGCTCCAGGTCCTCAGTCAGGTCCAGCAGGAGGATCTCCATTCTTCTGGCCTGCGTGAAGAAGAGAATTTCCTTGTTGGGAAAAGCTCCATGCCTGGAAAGCTCCCCAGGTGGCCACCCTGGCGGGGATGGCGCTTGGGGCCATCACCCACCGCCTGACTCCAGCCAAGACCAAGCCACCACCTTCCCCACCAGCCCAGCCGCCCTCGGCCAGGCCGCGCTCACCGTCTTGGGTCTCTGAGAGAGCGTGAGGAGACCCTGCAGAACTGCTGGGCGCAAGGCTGGGCTTGGGCGCCTCAGGGATCTCCAGAATTTGTAGAGCCCCTCAAAGTTCTCATTTTCAAAGTCCTTGCAGGCCAGGACCTGGAAGAAAGGCAGCAGCGATCGAGCGGCGGAGCAGGTGGGGCTCCCCGCTCCGTGCAGCTCTGGGTTCCACCAGCAGCTGAAGCCAAGGCCACCGGGGCTTTGGATGCGAACTCACCAGCAACTGAAGGATCCCGGTGTCCTCAGGCAAAGTGCAGAGGAGCCGAGAGTGTTGCGCCTGATGCCGGTTGAACAGCCCCAGCAAGACTCTCTCCATCACTTGGGGCACGGAGAACAGGAGCTGCCACACGGGCACGGCCGAGCTGCAAGGCAGAGCGCTCCGTCAGCAGGGCCACCTCGGCCACCGCGGCCTGGCCTGGGGCAGCCCTGCAGGACAGGGACCCTGGACCCCAGCTGGGGTGGCCTGGGCAGCAGGAGAGGAGCGAGGGGAGGTTCATTGTGGGGCTGGGAGGAGCGTGGTGAGTCATGGAATGCCCAGACTTGGAAGGCACTGACAAGGGCCACCAAGTCCAGCTCCCTGCACACGACAACCCTAAAACCCATGCCGGGTGTCTGAGGGCCTTGACCAAAGGCTTCTTGAACACTGCCAGGCTTGGTGCCATGACCTCTTCCCTGGGGAGCTGTTCCAGTGCTCCACCACCCTCTGGGTGAAGGACCTTGTCCTAATGTCCAACCTAACCCTCCTCTGAGGCATCTTCCTGCCATTCCCTTGGGTCAGGGAGAAGAGCTCAGCCGCTGCTCCTCCTGCTCCCCGTGGGAGGAGCCTGCAGAGCGCGATGAGGTCTCCCTTCAGTCTTCTCCAGGCTGAACAGAACAAGAGACTTCAGCCGCTCCTCACATGGCTTCCCCTCTAAACCCTTGGCCAACTTGGTGGCCCTCAACTCTGGGCTGGCTTGGCCGCCTCTGGCTGCCGCAGGGCTTTCGTGGGGCTGGAAAGTGTGGTGGGAAGGAGGGCCCTGCTCCTCGGGCGTGTCCTTCACGATCCCTTGGCTCTGGCAACCAAAGAGTCTCCGTGTCCCCCTCCCCGCAGGGGACCCCCCTCCAGGCTCTCCGGGGCAGGACCTGTCTCTGGGTGGAGCAATCTCCATGAGCGCTGAGACCACTTCCGTGAGGTGATGCTCGGTCATGAGGAGCAGAAGGGCCTCCACTTTCTGCCGAGCCAATTCCACCTTGATGCCTTTGATGTTTTCATGGATGCATCTTATAACATGTGGCACCTGGAGGAGAAACAGGTGAGGATGGAGCTGGCCCTGGAGAGCAGCCACCTCCTCGGCTCCATCCCTCTCTACTGGTTTCAGGTGGGTTCAGGTGCCCGAGACACCTGGGTTAGGAGGGAGGGATGCAGGAAGAAGGTCTGGCAGGGCTCAAGGGTTGGGCCGTCCAGCCCCAGGCCACTTACACTCATCAGCCAACACTCAGGGGCGCTCATGGCCATGTCCAACACGCATCTCGCTGCCTCCTTGTCAAAGACACTGGACTCTCTCAGTGCTTTGATGGCCACACAGACGATGTTGGTCTTCTCCACAGCATCCAGGTACCTTGCAAACATCTACAGGAAGGAGGGAAGGGAGGAAGAGATGTCCCAGTGAGAGCCCAGCAGCGCTGGAGGCAACACAGGTGTTGGGCTCATGGGGGCAGTGGGTGACCCTCAAGCGATCCAGGCCTTGGCCAGCGGGGCTGGAGGTGCTGCTGGGACCCTGGAGTGCAGCCTCGCTTGGGGACAGCAGGAACCTTCTCAGCAGGGACAGCGAGGCCACGCCAGCCCCTCTGAGTCTCCACGCCTTTGCTCCTCCAAGTCCCCTGTCAGCGCCTCAGAAGTCCCAGCGACAGAGGAGCTCCTTACCGTGGGCACGTCTCGGATGGAGAGAAAATCCATCGCAGAGCTGTCCTCAACATCCTCCTGGCTCTGTTCTCCTGCGTCATTTGCCATTGACCGGCCTGAAGAAGCAGGGAAGGGGCAGAAGGGTCAACGGGGCAAAGCAGCTTGGCCAGAAGCTCAACCCTATTGTCACCATCCTTAAGGTCTAACGATGCTTAAAGAGAAGCGGAGCTACCAGGAGATGTCGGTGTGGAGGGATAAAACCCACCACAAGGTCTCTTACTTCTTTGCTTGCGGATGAAGTTGATCAAACAGCAAAGTGTTTCCAAAGCCAGACGTTCTTTCATTTTTGAGGAATACGGAAAAACAGAGAGGTGACCAAGCAGTTGGCCCAGGATGGGGATCTGCAGCCCTTCAGAGCAGACAGGGCTGCCCGTGGATCTTGGTTCTTCATTTGGGACCTGTGTGAGGGAGGCAGAAGAGGAGAAGGGTTGAGGGCTGCATCCCTGGAGAGTCAAGGCTTTGCCGGGTGGTGCCGGCCCTGGCTCTCAGAGCAGCCAGCCGGGCAGGAGCTCCACGCAGAGAGACCTTTGGCCACTCTGGTGGGCAGGGAGGGGATGTGGTGTGGCTGGAGGGTTCCTCGCTCCTCACCTGCAGTGTGGGGTTGGTCAGCAGATGAATCAGCTTCCCAATCCTGTCCAGGGCCCTCCCGCGCACAGCTGGTCTCTTAGAGCCGGTGAAGTTCAGAAGGGTCTGGGAAGAGAGAAGGTCCCGGTGAGGCCTGGCAGCAGATTTTTCCTCCAGCAGAAGCAGCGCTGCTGAGCTCCTGGGCTGGACTCATCCAGGCCGTGAAGGCTTCCTCCGCTCTCCAGAGAAGTCTGCAGTAGGGGCCCTGCCCTAGGAGACCTGCAGCTGGCAGCCCCTGCTTCCCCGAGGAGCTGGGCACCCTCCCGGCAGCGCTCTCTCCGCCTGGCACTGAGGTGGGGACCGTCGGCTCCGGAGTGGACGCCCCCTCCTTCCAGGGAGAGGAGCAGCCCCTCAGAACCCAACTCCTTGCAGACCTGGAAGATGTCCGGCAGCTCCTGATTGAGCCTGGTGACCGGGATGATGCCCACCAACTTCTCCATCATCGCGTCCAGGACATCCAGGGTCTGCAAAGAAGAAAGAGGGTTGTGGCAGGGTTTCCCGCTGTCCCCCTCAGCACCAGGATCCCATCTCCCAGTGCTGGGGCGGCACTGCCACCCGTCCCAGAACGCGGAGCACCCCGGGGAGGTGACAGGAACATGAGAAGAGGACGAAGGCACGAGGGTGGGCGAGCAAAGCTGAGCCCCTGCCTTGGACCCCTGGTGGCGTCACAGCACGGGGAGAAGCTCGGAGGGCGTGGGGGCTCCTGTAGCTCGTTCAGCACTTACCGGGCTGCACAGGGCACGGATGGATTGAATCATATAGAAGTCTGAGGCTTCCACAGAGAACGGCAAGACCACTGTCAGGCAGGTTTGGAGCAGGAGCGTCTCCTTGCCCTCCAGCACTCCCTGCAAGGAGCTGTGGAGAGAGACAGGGACCAGTCAGCCACTGGTGCCGGGAGCGGCGCCTCGAGGCCTCGTGCGTATGGACGTGGTCCCCGGGGGTGACCGTGAGGGATGTGGAGGTACCTCAGTTTGGTGACAGCAGACATGGCTTTCTGCCACAGCTTCATCTGGAGCTGCTGGTGAGCACATTTCTCTTCCATCAGCTCCTGCAAAGGCCAATTGATGTGAGACCTGGCAACCAGCGGCACCCAGGGACACCAGAGCCTCGACACCCAGGGACACCAGAGCCTCATCACCCAGGGACACCAGAGCCTCGACACCCAGAGACACCAGAGCCTCGACACCCAGGAACACCAGAGCCTCACCACCCAGGGACACCAGAGCCTCGACACCCAGGGACACCAGAGCCTTGACATCCAGGGACACAGAGCCTCACCACCCAGGGACACCAGAGCCTCATCACCCAGGGACACCAGAGCCTCGACACCCAGGGACACCAGAGCCTCGACACCCAGGAACACCAGAGCCTCGACACCCAGGAACACCAGAGCCTCGACACCCAGGGACACCAGAGCCTCACCACCCAGGGACACCAGAGCCTCACCACCCAGGGACACCAGAGCCTCGACACCCAGGGACACCAGAGCCTCGACACCCAGGAACACCAGAGCCTCAACACCCAGGGACACCAGAGCCTCATCACCCAGGGACACCAGAGCCTCGACACCCAGGGCCTCCAGCCCCTCATAGCATTGTACAGTCATTAGGGTTGGAGAAGACCTCTAAGCTCATCCAGCCCAAACCTCCGTCCAACCCCACCGCGCCTACTAATCCACACCTGAAGCGTCACATCTCCACATGTTTTGAACCCCTCCATGGACGGAGACTTAACCGCTTCCCTGGGCAACCTCTTCCGATGCTTCTCCACTCCTTCCATAACAACGTAGTTCCAATATCCAATCGGAACCTCCCCTGGTGCCCCTTGAGGTCATTTCCCCTCGCCCTGCCCTAGCGTTGGCCTCTTCCTCCTCTCACCTTGATCTTCTCCACCACATTGTAGTTGCAGCAGAACAGGTCCAGGCCTCTTAACAAGCTGTTGTTTATGGCGGTCTGGCACAGGGATTCAACGCACTCAAGGAACATCAGCTTCTCGATGGTTTCCTGGAACAGAGACCAAAGAGGGAGAGGGGGTCACCCGTGGCCAGCAGGACCGGAGCTGCGGAGATGGAGACCTGGGAGAAGCAGCTCTGCCCAGGCAGCAAGGGGCAGGGTTACCTCGTCTGTGCGGTGGAGGATTGCGTAGATGAAGTCCACTATATCCTCCTCCTTTTCATAGGTGGGCAACGACTCGGCGTCTAAGAGAGGAGGAGAGCAGGGAGAGCTGTGAGAGGGGGTGGTGGAAGGAGACAGGAGACTTTGCTGGGGACAGAACTGGCTGCCTGGCCGGGTCCTGCTCTTGGGTCAGAACAAGCCCCTGCAACGCTCCACGTGCAGTTGGGCTGCCGTGCTGGACAGGACATGTCCGGGAAAGCCCTCGTGAAGATCCCTGTCCCCCAGCATCGCTGCCTCTGCCCCAGAGCAGGAGCTGGGTCCCCTCTGTTTGCTCCACCCCCGGGAGAAGTTGGAAGGGACCCACAAGGGTCCTCAATTCCTGTCCCTGCATAGGACAACCCCAAATCATGGAATGATGGAATGGTTTGGGTTGGAAGGGACCTTAAAGATGATCCAGTTCCAACCCCCCGCCATGGGAAGGGACACCTCCCAGTGGATCAGGTTGCACCATGTCCCATCCAACCTGGCCTTGAACACCTCCAGGGATGGGGCAGCAACAACATCTCCAGGCAGCCTTGGCCAGGTCCTCACCAACCTCACAGGAGAACATTCCTCCACAAGATCTCATCTCAATCTACCCTCTTCCAGCTCAAAACCCTCCTACCTCATCCTGTCCCTGAACTCCCACATCAATAGCCCCTCCCCAGCTTTCCGCGAGCCCCTTTCCATATTGGAAGCTGCTCTAAGGTCTCCCCAGAGCCTTCTCCTGGATGGACAACCCCAACTCTCATAGCCTGTCCTCATACAGGAGGTTCTCCAGCCCCCAGATCATCCTCGTGCCCTCCTCTGGACTTGGTCTCACAGATCTGTGTCCTTCCTGTGCTGAGACCTCCAGAGCTGGACGTACGACTCCAGTTGAGGTCTCACCAGAGCAGACAAACAGAATCCCCTCCCTGACCCTGGGGTCCAGCCCTGCCCAGCCCACCAGGACCCTTCACTCACAGATCATCATGGGCATGATTGAGGTCGCCTCACTGAGTTGTGGAGCAGAGCTGCTCCGCTGGGGAAACTCATTCTCCTGCCAGGCCAGCCTGGGTCTGTGAGGAGATCTCCTTGCCATCGTTAGGGATGGAGGTAAACGCGTAAGCAAAGAGAACGAAGAAGCTTCGCCAAACGCCTCAGCACCGCGGGGTGAGACGCGAGCTCTGCTGCCTCTCCGGTTACTGCCCAGGGACACTGAGAACCTGGGGGCTGCGTCTCCTGTGTCCCATTGTGATGTCACAGCGGGTCCCACCACAACCTTTCACACTGTCTCCAAGAGCTTCTACAATTCCAGAGCCTTCCCCTTGTGATGTCACAATGGGTCCCACCACAACCTTTCACACTGTCTCCAAGAGCTTCTACAATTCCAGAGCCTTCACATCCAGGAACAAGGGGCATCTTGGGAGGGTTGTCAATATTCCCCTGTTGCACCATCAAATCAAATCAAAGGCACTAAAGGGGTCCCAGAGAGCTCCAGAGGAGTCCTGGGGGTCCTAGAAAGACCTTAGGGTGTTCTAGAGGGTTGCTGGGGGGCTCTAGAGGGGTCCTTGGCATCCTAGAAGGCTTGTAGGAGGCCCTAAAGGGGTCCTAGGGGGCTCTAGAGGATTCCCAGGGTCTCAAAAGAGTTCCTGTGGGAAAAAGTGCTGTCCCAGAGGGCTCTGGAGGGGTCCTGACAGTCCAAGAACATTCCTAGGGGGCTCTGGAAGGCTGCTAGGGTCCCTGCAGGGGAGTTGAAGGCCATAGATAAGTACTCAGGAGCTCTAGATAGGTCTGGGTGCCTTTAGAAGAGTCCTGTGGGTCTCTATAGTGGTCCTGGGTGTCCTAGAAGGGTCCTGGAAGGCCTTAAAGGGGTACCAGGGGGTTCTAGAGGCTTCCCGGGGGCCCTAGAAGGGTCCTTGAAGGTTTTAAAGATGTCCCAAGGGGCTCTAGAATGGTCATGGGAGTCACTAGGTGGGTCCTGGGGGTCCTAGAGGGGTCCTAGAAGGCCTTTAAGGAGTCCCGGTGGGTTCAAGAGGGGCCCTGAGGGTCTCTAGAGGGCTCCTGGTGGTCCTAGGAGGTACGTAGAAGGTCTTAAAGGGGTCACAGGGGCCTCTAGGGTATTCCTGAGGGTCCTAGAGAGGTCCTAGAAGGCTCTAAAGGGGTCCCGAGGGTCTCTAGATGGGTTCTGAGGTTCCTAAAATGGTCCTAGAAGGACTTTAAAGGTCCCACTGGGCTCTAGAGAGGTTCTTTTCATCCTAGAAAGGAACTAGAAGGTCTTAAAGGGGATCCAGGAAGCTCTAGAGGATTCCTGGGGTTCCTAGAGGGGCCCTAGAAGGCCCCTAAGGAGTCCCAGGGCGCTCTAGAGGGGTCCTGGGTTCCTAGAAGGGTGCTAGAAGGCCTTAAAGGTGTTCCAGGGGGCTCAAGAGGGGTCCTTGGCATTCTTGAAGTGCTCTAGATAGATTTAAAGGGGTCTCAGGGGGCTCTAGAGGGTTTCTGGGGTTCCTAGAAGGGTCCGAGAAGGCTCTAATGGGGACCCAGGGAGATCTAGAATGGTTCTGGGCGCCTCTAGATGTGTCCTGGGAGTCCTAGAAGGCCCTAAAGTGGTCCCAGGAGACTGTAGACGGTTCCTGGGGGTCCCAGAAGGCCTTAAAGGGGTCCCAGGGGGCTCTGGAGGGGTCCTGGGGGTTTCTAGATGAGTCCCACGGGTCCCAGAATCATGGAATCACTAGGTTGGAAAAGACCCACAGGATCATCGAGTCCAACCATTCCTACCAATCACTAAGCTACGTCCCTCAGATCCTCATCCACCCGTGAGAATTAATTGATAAGTTTTGCTGCAGCTGATTTGTATGTTTAAGTATCTTGTCATATAAATTTGGTTTGTATCGAGAGATAATACGCAGACAATCTCCAGACACGATGTTTAATTCTTCGGTCAAATGATAACCTGAAGGGAGCCTCCGGACGTGGTGGAAAACTCCAAAAATATAATCTTGGAGAGATTTCTATGGATCTTTGTCGAAAACTAGTAGATATACCCACTGCTTTTGTAAGAGGTTCTGCCTTTTTTAGAAGGGCATCCAATTCAGCGCTGAATTGGGAAATAAAAATATTATTATCTGTGCTTCAAAGCCTTTGTCCTCATTCACCCCACCCCGTTATTAGCGTCGTCCTCCAAAGATTTTCCTCCTCCGTGAGTAAGTGGTTCTGTTTATGCACGAGGACTCGTACCACTGAACCCCAAAGCTGCTAGAGAAGGTAGACGTGGGCAGACACCCCTGGAGGGAGCAGGAGTGTCACAAAGAATAGGTGACCAACCCTCTTAGCCCCTACAGGAAAGCCCCACAAGCTCACGGACTCCAGCATCGCTGCAATTCCTCAATGCTTGGAGAAGACATTCCGCGGCAACTCCTGGGACCAGCCCTCATTATTTTAGACGACGTCGCTAAAGGTTTGGTGGCATCTGGGGCTCGAGTTTCCTTTGAGCTTTCGCTAAAGCTCGCTCGAAAATTGGATTAATACAAGAACTATGATTTTAGTTGCCACCGTCGTAGAGCAGGTACCTCAGTCTCCAAGTCACCGTCCCCAGCTGGAACATCAAGCTCTTCAGACGGCGATTTCCTCAGTCTTTCTCGAGGACCAAGAGAAACGTGCATCCCCAGTGTTTTACAGATGGTTTTACTGCACCGAGAGACACTCAGACGGCTTCATCTCACACACGAAACCATCCTTCAGAGGACTGAAATTTGAGGGGTTTGTCATCCTCACTTCTATTCAACATTGAGCATCTTCCACTGGAGAAGGGGAACCTACAAACTGTTAGCAAAGCAAGCAGCTGGGCCTCATGGCTGCCCGTGTGGCCAGGGGGCCAAGAAGGCCAAGGGCATCTTGGCTTGGATCAGACACGGCACGGCCAGCAGGGCCAGGGAGGTTTTTCTCCCTCTGGACTCGGCCCTGGGGAGACCGCTCCTCGAATCCTGGGGTCAGTTCTGGGCCCCTCACCACGAGAAGGATGTTGAGGCTCTGGAGCGAGTCCAGAGAAGAGCAACGAAGCTGGGGAGGGGGCTGGAGAACAAGTTTTACGAGGAGGAACTGGAGTTGATTAGCCTGGAGGAGGCTGAGGGGAGACCCCATTGCTCTCTCCAACTCCCTGAAAGGAGGTTGTGGAGAGGAGGGAGCTGGGCTCTTCTCCTAAAAACAGGGACAGGACGAGAGGGAACGGCCTCAAGCTCCACCAGGGGAGGGTCAGGCTGGACATCAAGAAATAAAAAATCATGGAAAGGGTCACTGGGCGCTGGAACAGGGAGGGGGTTGAGTCCCCTGCCCTGGAGGGGTTTGAGGGACGGGTGGACGAGGTGCTGAGGGACACGGGTTAGTGATTGATGGGAATGGTTGGACTCGATGATCCGGTGGGTCTCTTCCAACCTGGTGGTTCCATGATTCTACAATTCTGGGGAGTCACATATGGGGCAGGAGGAGTCACTTATGGGGCAGGAGGAGTCACTTTTTGGCCTCACATTGGACGCTGATCATGGAGATCCAGGAGGACCTGGAGAACCCCCCCATGTTGGACACAGACCATGTTGATTCCATGAAAATGGGGTCGGGGCAGGGAATAAACGGGATTCGCTGCTTCTTGAGGAGCTGAAGCTGCTCGCGGAGCTCCGGTGCCAACCGGAGGGAACAGGGGCACCACGGGGAGCTAACGGGGCGCTGGTGGGGCAACAGGAGCGGGAGCACAGGAGGGAATGGAGAGAGTGGGAAAAGCACCTCGCTTTTGGCAAGGGGGGCTACTCATGCAAATGAAAGCAGGTTTCCTTAAGTGAATATGCACAAATACGGCACAAATCAATGAAGAACCAAGTCCAAGTCCTCTCCTTCCACTCCACTTCAGCCTTGACACACCTGGAAACAGTGTTTGCCGCCCTACAGAAGCTGTTCACACACAACCACAGTACGATTCTCCATTGAGGAGGATCGGAGACACCCAGCTCACACTCAGCTGGGCTGGCCGTTTCCATTTTGGTCCATACCAGTACTAAAACCCGTTCGGGAAAAGTTACATTCAAGTTATCACAGACGCTGCTGCTGAGGAGTAACGTGGAGAGAGGCTGCAGCACCTCTGAGGAAGGAGCCCGGAGGGGCTTTTGATCCCTGCCATATCCCACAGCGCAGAACATGTGCCCACAGGGTTTTGTGCCACGCTCTGAAGAGGAGCTTCCACTCAAAGGGTCAGGAAGAAAAGACGTCTTTGATGGGGGCAGCCTGAATCCCAGAACTACAGTGACTTTCCTCCTGAATGGGAGCACCCATGCGGAGCTTCCACATCCCAGTAGATGCAAATTGTGTTTACATCTTCCAAACAACTCTCCCTCAGCCTTGCCTTGTGGGTATCACCTGAGATTATTGACATTATCTCCCTCCCCACCTTATCCTCTTTGGTATGCAAAAGTGGTGCCACCAGGAGTGCTTCCCAGCTTTTGGCAAGTCAAACTTCTCCTTCACCCCCCCCCCAAACAGACACCCCCTTCCTTTTCCTATCTGATCGAGTGCAGCTTTGGGGTTACTTACTAAGCAATTTGGCATATTTTCCATTTGTTACTTGCTTCCTCCTACTTGTTACCTCACCTCACAGCCCGCTAGCAAGGGCATCGTCTCAATTACAGTCCTGGCTTTTTAACTTCCATTTTTTTAACACACACACCCCCCACACGCTGCCTCCTCTGCACAGATTTTCTTGTCTGTCGTCACCCACAAAGCTTAACCATTATCTTCAGGAAGGAGAGAAACAAAGTGAAGATCCACTTTTCCATGACCCCTACAGGAAGCATGATGACTGTTCAAAAACTTCAAAAAACACTGGAACTGTTTATACAGCCATAAAAAATAAAGAAAAAAAAAAACCAAACAGTAAAGAAGTTTTTACAAACAGTAAAGAAGTTTTTCCAAATACCCAATCTAAACCTCCCTTGGACCAACTTGAGGCCATTTCCTCTCATCCTATCATTGCTGCAAAGGAACCATTCAGCTAGGATCATGGTCATATTGGATTTAAATCATTGAAAACATGGCAGAGAATAAAACCACCCACGCTTCCCCAATCCCTCTGCGCCCTTTCTATCAAGATCAACAAACTAGAAATCAGTTACAGCAGCAGCACTTGAACAGGCTGGTGACACCAACAGCAGGTGAGGAAGAGGACCCGGGTGCCAAATCAGCAGCTTTCCCAGCGTCTTTCAACCCGCTGGGAAACACCAACCATGTCGAGGGCAGGGAACCTCTACAGAGGAGTCGTGACAAACAGAAAACGACACAGAAAAAAGATGGTGTCTTGATTGCAAGAGGCGTTATCAACAAAACGTTAATGCTTCCAAAAAGAAATCCTCAAAGTGGAGATGCTGTGCTGACCTTTGCTGTTTCTAGTACCTTCCACATCCTCTGGAGCTACCAAGAGCTCAGGCTGGGTCAGATCCTGGCAGTCCCAACATCCAGCACCACTATCACATCGCATCCACACTATCTCCAGGGGCACAAGGTTCAACCTCCCACCTCTCAGCCCTCCCCTAGACTAAACCTCTGCCACCTCTTCAGACGGCTCTACTGGAGTTACGCTGCCTGCGCTATCATGGTACCAGTACCTTGACCCAGAAAATCATCAGGCGACGAGCTCTCGGGGTACGAGCTCTCGGGGTACGAGCTCTCGGGGTACGAGCTCTCAGAGTATCTGGCTGCACTTGTTTGGTCGGCCCATGGCGGCGCTGCTTACAGATGCACCACGGGTACACGCAGCCAAACTTGGTGCGCCTATGAGCCATGGCTTCAACTGGCACCGAACCTCGCAGACGCACCAAAACCAGCCTGGCTGTCACGAGCAAACCAACTGAGACTGTCTCTAACTGTCAGACTGTCTCCAACTGTCAGACTGTCTCCAACTGTCAGTCTCCTCGTGTGCTACCTCGGGGTAGCACGGCAACGCCGTTACGTAACGGGCACTGGTACTCAGGGGGCGGGCACAGAACCCAACAACATCCAACAGGCATCGCAGGAGGCTCCACAGAGCCTACCTCACACCTCAAGTTTGCATTTCAGACACTCGCCATGCCCGTCTCCATCTCCCAAAACTCAACGCACAAGTGGTTCCAATTCCTCCGCCACCAGTCTAGAGAGTTCAAGCTGAGAAACAAGCACAGACTAACAACCATCCTCATTCACGAGGAAACACTGCTCATCCTCCAGCGAGGAACATTTTCATCTGATCTATTTAAGGTGCAACTGGCTGTGCTGAGGTCAACACCCCAGCCTGAGCCCGCTGCCTTTTACAGCCCTCTAAAGGGCCACCTCCAGGTCATACTCTATGGCCTCTCTTCCCATGGTGGTTTGGTTCTAAGGAGGTGGAAGAGGCTGAGAGGAAATTAAAGTTAAGGTAAAACAAAATATGGAATATGGTACAGGTTTGGTTTCAGGGTTACAAACACCTTCTGGAAACTCGTTGGACAAATCAATTTTGATATAAGCTACACGAAAGCAAAATTCCCTCCCTCAACTCCCCACATCCTAGAATTGAACTTAGATCTGGCTTCACAACCAAGAGGCGATGCCTCATCGTCATTTCATGATCCATGGCCAGTACAGATGAAATTCTTGGTTGCCCAACTCTTCAGATAACTGCCCTCTGCTCAACAGTTTCAGTTCTGCACTGAGCGGGAGCCTCGCTGTTCTGACTTTTTCCAGTGGATCAGAGTTTCACCAAAGACACTTTCTATTCCTCTAATCTCCTGTTAACACCCAGACCTCAGAAAGACCTGACAGTATCAATGCCGCATACAAAAGGAATACAGGAAATTTTCTAATGGCTTCAGCCACCACCTTTTAACTACCTGGTATTCCTGTAAACTTAAAGTCAGCCCTGTTAAACATTGCTCCTTTCCTCCACCAGACATTTATCCCACCAGTGCCTTTGGGGAGACCTTCTGTAAACCCAAGATACCGAGTTTTACTAGTGGAAACATGATGAAAATCTTTCTCCCGGCAGCCATCCAGGGAATGGGAATACCCCGGCCAAACACAGCTCTGTAATTACACTATGAACACCTCAGGTCCCAGGACTTCCCCAAACTCCACTCCTGGGGATGCTCTTCAAACCAATTAACACTGACCTGTGGTCCGCTGTTGAAGCGGGTGGCCACGTCTACTCAGACCGAGGCAGGAACCGGGGGCAGGGGGGGAGGACGAAACCCTGCCGTCAGGTCTATCTGCCGTTGAAGCGGGCGGCCACGTCTACCCAGACCGAGGCAGGTATCAGGGCCTGGGGGAGGACACGAAGCTGGCCGGCCGTCAGGTATTCCTCTGAGCCGCCGGTCGGGCGGGCCGCCACGTCTACCCCCACACCCGCACCATGCAGAAACAAAGTCCACGCTTTTCCGCGGCGGACACTGCGAGACGCTGGGGGGACACGTCTACGCCGAGGAGCAAGGGCGGGTACGAAGTCCCAGAGGAGAGGCGTACGAGGCGAAGCGTACAAGGCGTGGACGAATCCCAGCCATCAGGTCAACCTGCCGCTCCGTCGTTGAAGCGGGCGGCTAAATCTACCCAGACCGAGGCAGGAACCGGGGCCCGTGGGAGGACAAAACCCGGCCGTCAGATCTACCCGTCGCTCAGCCGTTGAAGCGGGCTGCCACGTCTACTCAGACCGAGGCAGGAACCGGGGCCGGGGGAGAGGACTAAACCCGGCCGTCAGGTCTAACCGCCGTTGAAGCGGGCGGCCACGTCTATCCAGACCGAGGCAGGAACCGGGGCCGGGGGTGGGGAGGACGAAACCCGGCCGTCAGGTCTATCCGCCGTTGAAGCGGGCGGCCACGTCTACTCAGACCGAGGCAGGAACCGGGGCCGGGGGTGGGGAGGACGACACCCGGCCGTCAGCTCTACTCGCTGTTGAAGCGGGCGGCCATGTCTACCAAGACCGAGGCGGGAACCGGGGCCGGCGGGGGATGAAACCCGGCCGTGAGGTCCAGTCGCTGTCGAAGCGGGCGGCCACGTCTAGCCAGACCAAAGCAGGAACCGGGGCCCGTGGGAGGATGAAACCCGGCCGTCAGGTGTATCCACCGCTCCGCGGTTGAAGCGTGTGGCCACGTCTACTCAGACCGAGGCAGGAACCGGGGCCGGGGTAGAGGACGTCAGGTCTATCCACCGCTCTGCCGTTGAAGCGGGAGGCCAGGTCTACCCAGAACGAAGCAGGAACCGGGGCCGGGGTGGGGGAGGACGAAACCCGGCCGTCAGGTCTATCCGCCGTTGACGCGGGCGGCCACGTCTACCCAGACCGAGGCAGGTATCGGGGCCCGGGGGAGGACACGAAGCTGGCCGGCCGTCATGTCTTCCTCTGAGCCGCCGGTCGGGCGGGCCGCCACGTCTATCCCCACACCCGCACCATGCAAAGTCCACGCTTTTCGGCGAAGGACACTGCGAGACGCTGGGGGAACACGTCTACGCCGAGGAGCAAGGGCGGGTACGAAGTCCCGGAGGAGAGGCGTAGGAGGCGAAGCGTACAAGGCGTGGACGAATCCCAGCCATCAGGTCAACCTGCCGCTCCGTCGTTGAAGCGGGCGGCTAAATCTACCCAGACCGAGGCAGGAACCGGGGCCCGTGGGAGGACAAAACCCGGCCGTCAGATCTACCCGTCGCTCAGCCGTTGAAGCGGGCTGCCACGTCTACTCAGACCGAGGCAGGAACCGGGGCCGGGGGAGAGGACTAAACCCGGCCGTCAGGTCTACCCACCATTGAAGGGGGCGGCCACGTCTATTCAGACCGAGGCAGGAACCGGGGCCGGTGGAGAGGACGAAACCCGGCCGTCAGGTCTATCTGCCGTTGAAGCGGGCGGCCACGTCTACCGAGACCAAAGCAGGAACCGGGGCCCGGGGGAGGACTAAACCCGGCCGTCAGGTCTATCCACCGCTCCGCGGTTGAGGCGGGTGGCCACGTCTACTCAGACCGAGGCAGGAACCGGGGCCGGGGGTGGGGAGGACGACACCCGGCCGTCAGCTCTACTCGCTGTTGAAGCGGGCGGCCATGTCTACCAAGACCGAGGCGGGAACCGGGGCCGGCGGGGGATGAAACCCGGCCGTGAGGTCCAGTCGCTGTCGAAGCGGGCGGCCACGTCTAGCCAGACCAAAGCAGGAACCGGGGCCCGTGGGAGGATGAAACCCGGCCGTCAGGTGTATCCACCGCTCCGCGGTTGAAGCGTGTGGCCACGTCTACTCAGACCGAGGCAGGAACCGGGGCCGGGGTAGAGGACGTCAGGTCTATCCACCGCTCTGCCGTTGAAGCGGGAGGCCAGGTCTACCCAGAACGAAGCAGGAACCGGGGCCGGGGTGGGGGAGGACGAAACCCGGCCGTCAGGTCTATCCGCCGTTGACGCGGGCGGCCACGTCTACCCAGACCGAGGCAGGTATCGGGGCCCGGGGGAGGACACGAAGCTGGCCGGCCGTCATGTCTTCCTCTGGGCCGCCGGTCGGGCGGGCCGCCACGTCTATCCCCACACCCGCACCATGCAGATACAAAGTCCACGCTTTTCGGCGAAGGACACTGCGAGACGCTGGGGGAACACGTCTACGCCGAGGAGCAAGGGCGGGTACGAAGTCCCGGAGGAGAGGCGTAGGAGGCGAAGCGTACAAGGCGTGGACGAATCCCAGCCATCAGGTCAACCTGCCGCTCCGTCGTTGAAGCGGGCGGCTAAATCTACCCAGACCGAGGCAAGAACCGGGGCCGGGGGAGAGGACTAAACCCGGCCGTCAGGTCTACCCACCGCTCCGCCGCTGAAACAGGTGGCCACCTCCACTCAGATCGAGGCAGGAACCGGGGCCCGGCTAGGGGAGGACGAAACCCGGCCGTCATCCCTACTCGCTCTTGAAGTGGGCGGCCACGTCTATCCAGAACGAGGCAGGAACCGGGGCACGCGGTGGGGGAGGACGAAACACGGCAGTCAGGTCTTCCCACCGCTCCGCCGTTGAAGCGCGGAGCCACGTATAACCAACGCACACTCATGCTTTCATTTCAACTTTATTCATGGCCATATGGTATTGCAGTCTCTGTGGAGGAAGCGTCCTGCAGAATTACAGACACCCAGTGCTGGGGTCAGCTAAGCGACGACTGCTGCGTGTGCTCCGACGGAGCCGGTTCACTCCAGCCTGGGATATGGGTGCCCCAGTCGGCCGCTGCCTCCTCGCATTCTGGCGTTGTTAAGGATGACCCAGGAGGCGCCTTGGGCTGTGCTGGCAGCTGGACCGGCTGCGAGATGTGCTGCGCCGGTACCGGGCTATGCTGAGGCTGGCCGTGTGTTGTGCTACCGGGCTGTTGGAGCTCTGCGGCCTCCCCCTCGCTTTTATACGGGTGCCAGGGGGAGACCCTTGGTGACATCAGCGCGTTATCTGGGCAACTGACTACTCCTCCCTTCAGGTTCTTTCAGCATTCCAGATCGTTGTCTTCCGCACTGAAGTCCGTACCACGATTGCAGACACGGAAGGTCAAATTTCCTCTGGCACAGGTGCCGAGACGACTCGTGCGTGTCCCCTCTTCAACGGCTCAGGCGCAGGGTCGGCGGCTGCTTTCTAGCGCTGCTCTCGGAGCCGGGTCACTTCTCGCTCCCATAGTACGTACAGGCGGGGCCCGCAGCGACTTCCGGGCCAAGGCGGAGCGGGGGCGGCCGGGGGCGGGGCGGCAGAGACCCCGACTCTTACGAGGACCTCACTGGAGGCAGCGCGAAACAGCGACCCCTTTGGCGAGAACCGGGAAGAGACGCGGCTGACAGGTCCACCCCACTCCGGCCGCCAAGTCTTCCCAGCTCAGCAAGCGGATACTGGCTAGACCTGGTGGTCGGTGGAAGGTAGACCTGGCGGCCAGTGATGGATAGACCTGCCGGCCGGTGAAGGATAGACCTGGCGGCGGGTGAGGGCTAGACCTGGCGGCCGGTGAAGGATAGACCTGGCGGCCGGTGAAGGATAGACCTGGCGGCCGGTGAAGGATAGACCTGGCGGCCGGTGAAGGGCAGACCTGGCGGCCGGTGAAGGGCAGACCTGGCGGCCGTTAAGGGATAGACCCGGCGGCCGGTGAGGGGGATTGACCTGGTGGCCGGTGCTGGGTACACCTGGTGGCCATCCCTGGAGCCGGTGACATCTAATGGCTATCACTGTCTGCCACCGGAGCAGAGCCAGCACACCCACTTTTGGGGCCGCAACTCCCATTTGTAGGGCCAGAACACTGATCTGATCTTAGTTTTTGGGGTCAGAATACCAATTTTTGAGCGAGAACACCACTTTTAGGACAAATCACCACGTCTCTCAGAGTACAGGGCGGGGCTAACAGGTCAAGCCGTCCCCGACCACCAGGTCCACCCGCCTCCGTTCGCCTGGTGCACCTAGCTCCGGCTCCCAGGTCCACCTCATTATGGCTGGCAGGTCTTTTCCACTATGGATTCCAGGTCTTACATGCTCTGGCCGCCATGTCTACTCTGCTGAGGTCGGAGCTAGGTGGACCTGGTGTCCGTCCTCACAGCCGGGTACACCTGACGGCCGCCACTGTCCGGCCCTGAGCGGAGCCAGCACACCCACTGCTGGGGCCACAACTCCCATTTGTAGGGCCACAACATTGATTTTAGGGATAAGGATCCCTTCAACCCAAACAATCCTATAATTCTGCAATGGATGGGAATACAAACTTTAAACTGGAGGAGAGGAGCTTCTGGGGAGACCTTAGAGCAGCTTCAAGTCAGAGGCTCCAGAAAACCTGGGGAGGGTTTCTTGATCGGGGAGTGCACGGACAGGACAAGGGAGAATGGTTTTAAGCATAAAGAGAAGCGGTTGTGATGAGACCTTAGGGAGGGTGGGGTGGCCCTGGGCCAGGTGTCTCAGAGAAGTCATGCTTGCCCCATCCCTGATGGTGTTCGAGGCCAGGTTGGATGGGACTGAGCAACCTGATCCAGTGGTATGTGTCCCTGCCCATAGCAGGCAGGTGGAACTGGATGGGCTTTCAGGTCCCTTGAACCCAAACCATTCCACGATTCTGTGATTCTATGATCCTACCGAAGAGAAGGGTGTTGTCCAGAAGCAGAAAGAGCCGCCCCACACAAACCCTGCTTGCTGCATTCCCCTGACGGAGACACTCGCTTCTCCTTGCCCTTCTGCCACCATCTCTGTGCACAAACGCTGCAGGGGGAGGCCTGGTCTGAAGAGCTTAGAGAATATTTGCAAAGTTACCGCAGCATTCCTCTCACTGGGCTGATTTCTTTGTCCGGCTGAGAGAGCTTCTCCCTCTGCTTTGCCTGGATGGGAACCGCTCTTGAGCTGGTGAGCAGGCTGGTTGTTCACCAGAACAGCCTCTGCCTCTGAGCAGTCTGGGACACCTTTCCTACCCAGGGTCTCAGCTGGCTTCTTGCATGACCCAAGGCAATGACTTTTCTTTTCCTTTACACATTTCCAGTCCACAGAAGAAACTCACAAGAGTCCCCTCCCAGTCTGGGACTGTTGGCAGAAGCAGCCGGAGGCAAGACACGCACACTCAATACGAGTTTAGAATCTTGCTCGTTTAATGCAGCTAGATGACTCCTTTTATACATGTGTTACAGTCCCGTGGAAGGTGCCCTTTGGTCTGTGTCCACTCTCCAGGCACTAATTGGCTAACTAGTCCACTCCTCGCGCGCTAATTGGCTAGCAGTTGCTGAGCGTGCTCTGTTCCTGTTCCTGTGCTGCTTACTACATGACCCACTCCGCCTTGCTACAAGCCAACTGCCTCTAAATGTCAAAGGTTATTCCGAGACAGAGGCGCTGCCACAATATCAAGCCTTAAAGGGTCAGCGTCCTCATGCCCTTCCCTTCTTAAGCAATCCTCTACATGGGATCGCTGAGTCCTCCAAGGAGAAGAGCCCTGCCCGTCCTCAGCAAGGGCACATGGATTCAGAACCATGAGTCTCCCTGAAAAGGACCAGTCTCCTAAGGACCCTCAAGAAGAAAAGCCCTTTCCGTTCTCCTGGCAAACCAAGCTGACGGACCAGGCTGCTGAGGAACAGCCCAGATGCCCGACGGCCTCTTCAGTTCAGCCAGAGCCAAGGAGAAGGAGCAGGAGGAGAAAACAGGACGGGCTCTGTTAGGTCCATTGCAAAAGTCCTACAAGTTTTTCTAAATGCCAATGGGATCGACTTATGATGAAATGACACTGCAGTCCTTTTCCACGACTGCTTTTATATGATGTGTGTGTTGTCTCAGGCGACGGCTGAGACTGCTTGGGAAGAGGTGTTGGTTTGTTTGTAGGAAAAATAAAGAATCATAGAATGTCCTGAGTGTGAAGGGACCTTCTCCTGATATCCACCCTAAACCTCCCTTGGAGCCTCTTCCTGCCATTCCCTCAGGTCCTGTCCTCGGTCGCTAGAGAGAAGAGCTCAGCACCTGCTCCTCCTCCTGCCTTGTGCGGAAACGGCAGACTGCGTCTGACGTCTCCCCTTAGTCTCCTCTTCTGCAGGCTGGACAGACCCAGTGATGTCAGCCACTCCTCAAACGCCTTCCCCTCTAATACCTTCCACAGCTCTCCGGCTTCCTCTGGACTCTCCCCAGTACTTTTCAATCCTTTTCATACTGTGGTGCCCAAAACTGCACTCAGGACTCTAGGTGCGGCTGCAGAAACCCTTTCCCATCCTACTCTGTCTCCTGGATCTCCTCCATCTCCCTAATGGTGAGAGGAGGCTGGGGAGTCTTTAGTCTCCTCTGCTGGCACATTGCTCTCGGGGGCTGCAGAGTACAATCCCACCAGTCAGTTTCCTTCTCAGAGTCCCCGATACTGCTCAGCTTGGACACCTCCTCCCAAAGCTCTGTCACCAGGCTGAGCTGTTCTCCTCTTCTGCCCAGTCACAGGGAAGCTGCTGGAATCCTCTACCGTCCAGCATTGTCTGCGTTTGACGTTTTGATCCGTTCCCATGTGCCGTACCTGCGTTACTTTGTCGATGTTTAAAGAAATCATAGAATCATAGAATTGCTA
This sequence comes from Phaenicophaeus curvirostris, assembly GCF_032191515.1. Lineage (NCBI taxonomy): Eukaryota > Metazoa > Chordata > Aves > Cuculiformes > Cuculidae > Phaenicophaeus > Phaenicophaeus curvirostris. The sequence continues at coordinate 435,707 of NC_091426.1, forward strand.
GGTTTGGAAAGACCTTTGAGATCATCAACTCCAACGGTACCTGTCCACTACTAAACCATATCCCTGAGCACTTCATCTACCCATCTTTTAAACACCACCAGGGATAGTGACTCCACCACCTCCCCGAGCAGCCTCTGCCAGCGCCCAAGAACCCTTTCGCTGCTGACTAAAGCCACCCCACAGACTGGCCCTTTCCATCTCCAAGGCACAGCCTGGCCCGGCCGCTGAGGCTCAGCCCCAGACACCTACCCGGCCCTTCGGTTCAGCCAAAGCAAAGGAGAAGGAGGAAGAGAAGACAAGGGGTGGGCGAGCAGATCTGCTGAGCACAGACACTTCCATCTATCACTCTTGGCACTGGTACAGTGGACGTCTCCCTGCCCGCTCCACAGCCCGGTCCCCCTCAGGGACTGATGCCCGTGATCGATGGGGATCACAGCCTCATGTCCCCAGCCCTGTCCAAGGATGCTCGCTTTCTAAACATCCAAAACGAGTCGCAGAGAGTTTGATTTGCCAGAATTCTCGAGTCAAGGGACAAGAGGAAATGGCATCGAGCTGTGCCAGGGGAGGTTTGGGTTGGACACAATAAGGGGGATAGAACGGGATGGGCTTTAAGATCCCTTCAACCCAAACATTGCTATGATTCTGAAATGTACGGGAATACAAACTTTAAACTAAGACATATTTTTCATGGGTGCACTTTGAAGTCCTCCCTTTAGCCACACTGGGAAATAACTGCAAGGAGCTCGGCAAAGCTTGATGAGCAGAAGAGAACTCCAGGAGGAGAAAGAGCTCCTTAAGTCTTTCTGTAGTTTAATGAGACCCAGCGTGGATTTGCTGATGAGTCCTTGGACCTCACCTACAGAGAGAAGATTGAGCAAGCCTCTCAAGAGTTCAAAAACAGAACTCAGAGTAACTTGAAGTCTTAATTGGTCTCAGTGAGGATTGTTTCGAACAAAGTGACCCTAGGGGCAGAGGAATTCAGTTCTAGGAAGTTCATGGAAGTGTTTGGTCATAGAAGCCTCAGGTCATATACGATTCAGGTCATAAAAGGTTAATAGAATATTTGGGTCATGGAAGAACTGAGTCATAGAAGTGTGATTTTTGGGGGGTTTTTGAAGGGTTTGGTCGTAGAAGGGTCAGGTCCCAGAGGACTCAGGTGACGGAAGAGTCGGGTCCTTGATATGTCTCATCACACACATGCTGCAGAATAGATGATCTGTGTCATAGAAAGCTGCATCATAGGAGAGTTAGACAATAGTCAGGTCATAGAATAAAAGGTCATAGAAGGGTTGGGTTGTAGAAGGCTTGAGCCAGAATCGCCTGGTCATATGATAGATGGGTCTCAGGAGAGTTGAGTTATAGAGGAGTTGGTCATAAAAGAGTAATACAAGAGTTTGATTGTAGAAAGTTCCTATATGGGTTGGGTCATGGATTATTCGGGTCATAGTTGAGTCTGGTCAGAGAAGAGCTGGGTCATACAAAGTCATAGAGGAGTCGGAGAAGAATTGGGTCATAGAAAGCTTGGGTGACAGAAGGCCCAGATCACAGATAATTCGGGTCATAGAGGACTCAGAAGAGCGGAATGAGAGAAGAGCTGGGTCACAGAAGAGTTCAGTTGCAGTAGGTTTATACCTAGGTGTTGGGTCACAGAACACTCACGGAAGAGCTGAGTCATAGAAGGGAGAGAGAAGCATCATTTACAGAAGAATATGGTCAGAAAAGATTCACAGAAAATTCAGGTCTTAGAAGACTCAAATCATAAAAGAGTCATTGAAGGGCGATAGAAGTGTCAGGTCATAAAGGAATCATTAGAGAAGTCAGGTCATAGAAGGTCTGGGTCATAGAAGAGGACTCATCTAAGTGTGTGGTCATAGAGGAGTTAGGTAAGAGACGTGTTGAGTCAGAAAAGTGCCAGGTGAGAGAAGGTCATAGAAGGTTGTTGAGGCATGATCTGACCAAGGGAAGTCCAGTCCACTTCTCTTTCAGGCATCCAGAAATGGAATCCGAGGGGACAAGGTCTTGGGCACAGCCTTTAGTTCCCTGCTCTCCCACTGGCCATTCCTGAAAATGACAGGCCATGTGTGAGTGGTGCCAGTGCTCAGGGAGCGCCCTCGGTTACCGTGACCTCTGGAAGATGATGGAGAGTGCCCTCACTGTGGCATCGTCCTGCTCACTCAGCGCCCTGGGATGTGACCCCTCCTGTCCCAGAGGCTGGGAAGGATTGTGTTTGCTTAAGTGATCCCTGATCTGATCCCCACCCAGCACTAGTCAAGCTCCTCCAGAGTCCTGCCCTGAGTCCCAGAGGCCTGGGAGACTTTGTTGGGGAAGACAAGGACATAGAGGACACAGGGAATCTCAGATCTGTCTCCTCCTGCTCTTACTAAATTCTGCACTACCCACAGAGGGTCCTTGTTTTTTTGTTTTACTGTTCCTGAAGCAGGGAACACTCATCACGAGGCCCTTGAATGGCCTTTCAAGTTCTGTGACCACATCCCAGCTCTGTCTCACACAGGAACAGCTCCAGCTCCTCCTGCCTGTGCCCCTGGCTGAGGGCATCGCTGCCCATGGGGCTGAAGCTCTGCAGCTGTGGCACCAGGCAAGGTCATCCCTGCAATAAGGAAATCTGAGACCAAGTGTCCAGGAACCCGTGTGTGCAAAGGCTTTGCTTGGAGCAGAGACCCGTCTGGGACAGAAGAGAGCTGAATGTCCTCCCAGCCCCAGGTCTAAAGACCAGGGAAGAAAAGCCTGAATTCCCGCGATGGAACAGGATGGAGAAATGAGATCATTCCCTGTCACATTCCTGGGGTTCTGTTTAATGATGGGGCAACAAAAGTGATTCTCATGGCCAGCTATTTTTCTAACAGGAGTAATGACAGTGCAGGAGAAGTGTCTCTGCCCAGCTGAGGGAGGGAAGATCAGGGATGGCTTCAGCCTGTTTCTCAGCAGGTTCCCCTGGAGCCCCAGGGACAGCTCGAGGGAGCCCAGAGGGGGCAGAGAAAGCGCTGCCTTGGGCTGCTCCTCTGCTGCTGAGCTGGGCTGGGCTCCTGGGACAGAGTGAGCTCATAACAAGAGGGTAGTTATGAAAAGAGCCAGGTCTGGCCAGGAGCAGCTCCTCTGCCAAGCCCAGCAGGGCTGAGGGCACTGCCTGCAGGCAGCGAGGGGAGAGGAGGGAGCGGAGAGAGGGGAAAGGCAGGGTGGGGTGGGAGGAAAGAGGAGTCTTCATTTGGAGAAAGATCTTCACAGCCCTTCTCTGGGTGCAGGACAATGCAGGTGCGATTCCTGGAGGAGTCTCCCAAAGCCAGCACAGCCACAGCCTGTGGGCTCTGTCAGGAGGGCTCTCGCAGTTTCTCCAGTGGAAAGAAAAACCAGGGTCAGTGCTCGGTCTGCCCAGGGAGCTCCTCATGTTGGGACAGGGAGAACTTGTGGAGGGAAGAAGCAGCTCCTTGGAAAAGAGGGTCTTTTTGCTCTCAAGAGGGTGCTGTGCCAGTCAGGGCTTCTCACAGCTCCAAATCACCCCAGGACACTTCTAAGAGGACATCTCAAGGGAATAATCAGGGCAGGGATTAGGATAAAGATAAGGAACTCTCCCGAGTCAGTTCCCTGCACCTGGGGAATTTCCGGGGAGAAAAGAAACAAGAGGTTCTCATGCTTGAAGAAATCACTGAGCCTCCTGAGCTCTATCCTTGAGTGGCCAGTAGGTCTGATTGGAGCCTCTTAAAGTGTCTCCAACTGCTTCTCTGCCCATGGAGAGCACCAGCATCACCTCTGCTGGACCCATCAGGCTCATTCTGCCCCATCCTTTCCTGCTTATAAACAAGACCCTGTGCCCAGCTTCACCCGCCAATCAGGCAGGTTTGTGTAGGGCCAGGGGGATGCAGAGAGGGTCAGATGAGGTCTGTGAGCATTGACAGGGAGAAGAGATGGGCCAGGGAAACATCTCCAGTGAGGAAAATCCCCGGGCAGAAGGGATAAGATCGGAGAATGTGAGGAAACATAAAAGAGAGATGTTGTGGAAGGGCAAATACAGAAACCCCTACACGACTGCATCCAACACAGACCCTCCCTCTGAGCAAGCCCCCTTGCCTCCTCTCCCACCCCACAAAGTCTCTGCCCTCAGCTTGGGCTCCAAGACTGAACCCCCTCCACTGCAGCCAGAGTTTCAGCACAGCCGTGGTGCAGCTCTCTAATCACGGGTCCATTTTCCTCTCCAGAGCACAGGGGCTGAGAGTACCAGTGCAGCAATGTTTATTTTTGGGAGGGAGTGAGCAGAGCTGGGTTAGGGTAATGCTGTCCTGAGTGCCCGGCTGCCTCTGCTGTGGCCTCTCTCAGCTGGACCAGCTTCTTTGCTGGCTTCTCTGTTTGTCTGTGTTCTTGCTGTTGATCTCCTGTTCTTGCTGCCAGGCTCTCTGGGGTTGGGAGTTTCAGCAGTCAAGTGTGGCACTGAACTTCTGATTCCTCCCATGCAGGTGTGTCCGTGGGAATGCAGTGTCCAAGCTTTCGTCTCACCCATGGGGCTGTGGGCAGAGCAGTCTGAGTCGTTCCCTGAGGAAAGAGCTGACTCTTGCTTACTGAACCACCACCATTAGGATACTCGGATTGTTCCATGAGGGTTCTTTCCTAGCTGTGAGCTTCCCTCATGGATATAAATCTCTGCTATCACAACTTGGTGCTACCTGGATGACCGTGGAGAAATACAGAGATGCTACAGCCAAGGGAATGCTTCTGGGTTTGTGAAATGAGCCGTGTGTGTCCTGGGCTGACAGTGGGGTGCTGAGACCTTACAGAAGGGTGAGACATTGAGTGGTGTGAGGTGGATCCCTCTGTGCTCAGAAGGGTGAGGTGGCTTTTGAAGGTAACAAGGGAGAGTGATCCCCCTCCATCTCAGAAAGGTGCAAGCCCAGAGCTGCTGGGGACAAGAGCAAAGTAGAGGGCAGCACCCCTCCCTCTGCACTAAGCCACAGGTAATGCTCTCCCTGAGTGCAGCAGGGATGCTGAGGGTTTCTGACATCCAAGAACACTGTCCGGGGTGGGAGCAAGAGTGGTAAAGGCCCAAACCTCTCTGCCTTCCTTCTACCCTCTCAGTTCCTCATCTCTGGAGGTGCAGATGCTGACAAGCCTTTTGCACCAGGAGCAGTTCCACAGGACAAAGCTGAACCCCAGCAGTGTCCCCTGTGCCCAGCGTCCCCATGACCCCCAGCTGCAGAGCAGGGCTGACCCCTCGCAGCCAGCGGGCAGAGGCCCTGCTCCTCCCGGCACATTCAGCCGGCACCGAGCAGGGCTCCAGGCATGGAGCTGGCGGAAGGGCTGCAACTGGAAATGGAAAAGCAGTGGCAACTGTGCAGTGTGAGAACTGGCTTTGATTTTACTCAAATAAGTCTCCTGTAACTTCTCACACTATTTTGGCTTTGATCCAGAGGCAGCAGATGTCCAACAGCAGCTCCATCACCCAGTTCCTCCTCCTGGCATTCGCAGACACACGGGAGCTGCAGCTCCTGCACTTCTGGCTCTTCCTGGGCATCTACCTGGCTGTCCTCCTGAGCAACGGCCTCATCATCACCACCATCGCCTGCGACCACCACCTCCACACCCCCATGTACTTCTTCCTCCTCAACCTCGCCCTCCCCGATATTGGTTCCATCTGCACCACTGTCCCTAAATCCATAGCCAACTCCCTCTGGGACACCAGGGCCATCTCCTACTCAGGATGTGTTGCCCAGGTCTTCTTTGTGTTGTTCTTGTTGAGTGCAGAATATTATCTTCTCACGGACACGTCCTACGACTGCTGCGTTGCCATCTGCAAACCCCTGCACTACGGGACCCTCCTGGGCAGCAGAGCTTGTGTCCACATGGCAGCAGCTGCCTGGGGCACTGGGTTTCTCACTGCTCTGCTGCACACGGCCAATACATTTTCCCTGCCCCTGTGCCAGGGCAATGCTGTGGAGCAGTTCTTCTGTGAAATCCCGCAGATTCTCAAGCTCTCCTGCTCACACTCCTACCTCTGGGAAGTTCAGTAAAGCCTGAGTGCTCTGAGTTTGGTCACATTGCCAGTGCTTTGCACCATGTCACCATTGCGGATGGTTTGCTTCATGGTTGGGTGTTCAAAAATGTGATTATTGCACTAATTTAAACTAAAGGATGTGGTCGACCTGGACTTCTGTAAAGCCTTTGACGTGGTACCCCACAACATCCTTCTCTCTTCCCCCAGCTTTCTCTCTCCTTCCCCAGCTTTGTGGGGGTTTTGTGGGGTCCTGGGTCCCTTTTAGGGGTTTGTGGGGGGCGGCCCTGGATCCCGTTTGGGGGGATTTTGGAGGGGCGTGGGTTCCTTCTGGGGGGATTTGGGGGGCTCCTGAGTCCCTCTTGGGGGGCTTTGAGTCTCTCTTGAGAGAATTCAGAGGGTTCCAGATCCCTTTCGGGGGGTTGGGGGAAAGTAGTGGATCCCTTTAGGGGATTTGGGGGGATCCCGGGTCCCATTTGTGGGTTTGGTGGGTCCTGGGTGCCATTTGGGGGGTTTAGGGGGGTCCTGTGTCCCTTTTGGGCAGTTTTGGTGGGTCCTGGGTCCCATTTGGAGACTTCTGGGGGTTTTGGATCCTTTTTCAGGGTTTGTGAGGGTCTTGAATCCCTTTTGGGGGGCTGTGGGTTTCTTTTGGGGGAATTCAGAGGGTCCCAGATCGCTTTGGGAGTTTGGGGAAGGGGTGTCTTGGATCCCTTTTGTGGGGGTTTTGGGGGGTCCTGGGTTCCATTTGGGGGGATTTAGGGTGGTTCCTGTGTCCCTTTTGAGGGGGTTTGGTGGGTCCTGGGTCCCTTTTGGAGGGTTGAGTGGGTCCTAGGTCCTTTCAGGAGTTTTAGGGGGTGGTCCTGGGTGTCTTTTAGGGGGTCTTGGGGGGGATCTTGGGTCCCATTTTGAGGTTGAGGCTCCTGGGACCCATTTGCAGGGATTGGGGAGGTTCTGGGTAAATTTGGGTGGGGGTTGGGGGAGCCTTGGGTCCTTTTGGGAGACTCCTGGTTCCCTTTTGGGGGACTCCTGGTTCCCTTTTGGGGGCTTGGAGTTTCATGGATCCCTTTTGAGGGGGATGTTTTGGGTCCCATTAGGTGTTTTAGGAGGGGTTCTCCTTCCAACTGGGGGGGGTGGGTGGGTTGTGGGGTCTTGGGTCCTTTTGAGGAGGTCCTGAATCCAGTGCAGGGTGGGGGGGAGTGGGGTGTGTCCTGGATCCCTTTTGGGAGTTTGGGAAGAATCCTGGATCCCTTTAGGGGGGATTAGGCATGCCCTGGATCCAATTTGGGAGTTTGTGGGGGTCCTGAGTCCCGTTTTGGGGGTTTTGATGGTTCCTGGTTCCCATGTGGGAGGTTGAGGGGGTCGTGGAACTCTTTTGAGGGGTCTGGGGGGGTCTTGGGTCACTTTTGTGGGGCTTTGGATTTCTTTTGAGGGAATTAAAGGGGACCCAGATCCCTTTAGGGGGTTTGGGGTTGGAGTTCTGAGGTCCCTTTAAGGAAGGTTTGGGGGGGTCCTGGGTTCCTTTTTGTGGATTTTGTGGGTCCTGGGTCCAATTTTGGGGGGTTGGGGGAGTCTTGGGTTCCTTTTGGGGAGTTCTGGGTCTCTTCTGAAGGAATTCAGGGGGTCCTGGATCCCTTTTGGGGGTTGGGGGGGGTCCTGGGTCCCTCTTCACCACCCTCCATGCTGCTCCTGGGGTTGGGGTGGGCAGAGGAATTGGGAGCCATGGAGCCACTTCAGACTGGGAGAAAGTGGGAGGAGAATGGCTTTAATATTTGGCCCTTGTTGCTCCCAATCCAAAGCTTTCTGAACTGTCAATAAAGTAAATCGAACTTCAGCAAGTCCACACCTCTGTGCCCGTGACAGTCATTGGTCTCTGAACCTCCTTTGCTTTCTCTTGACCCCTGAGCCGTTCTGGTTCATTTTCTCCCTCTGTCCCGTTGGTTCTGGGCTTGGAGGGAGCAGCTGCGGGGGGTCCGGCTGCTGGCCAAGGTTAACCCACCACAGGACACATCAGGGCTGCCGTGTCCAGTACGGGGCTCCCCGCACAAGGAAGACCCTGCCCAGCCTGGAGAGAGTCCTGCTGAGGCCAGAAGGATGGCTGGGGCTGGAGCACATCATGGACAAGGAGAGGCTTGTGAGATGGGTTCTGAGAAACCTTTCAGGGTACAACACTGAGCAAGGACCCAGGGCAGCTGGGGGATCCCAATGCAAGGACTTTCTCGGTGTTTGATGAGACAAAGCCATGAGCCCCTGATGGGTTTGGAGCTGTGTGAGAAAGGGCTTGGCTGAGAGACCTGCAGCGGCAAGAGCTGGGGACTGGTGTATAAGAAATTTCAGTAGGAAAAGGGTTCTCTTTTTATTAATAATGGTTGTAGAGTTGGATATCAGGCCTGCAGCAAGGCAAGGGGTGAGGAGGGGAGTGTGCAAGTGGAGAGAGAACAGCTCTGGGAGATCAGCGCTTGTGCCCGGCAGTGCTGCCGTGCTGGGATTCTTTTCCCCTCCACCCACGACCACAGGAACTGTCCCTGCAAGTCCAGAAATGTCTCGCAGGAAATATATCAGGAAACAGAAGTCGTTGAACATCCCTTTATTTTGTTTAAATACACAGAGAGCACAGCTCCTCATTTACACAGACAATGAGCAAGAAAAGAGAAGAAAACAGTGAATTAAAAACAGGATGACAAGATTATAAAGGGGGGATGAAAGGGGGTTTGGGGGGTGCTAGAGGGGTTTTGAGGGGGAATAAAGGGGGTTTGGAGGGAACAAAGGGAGTTTGGGGATCATAAAATGGGGTTTGGGGGGATAATAGTGGGTTTGGGGGGATATAGGGGGTTAAAGGGGGTTAAAGGGGTTTTGGGGTGATATAAGGGAGTTTAGGGGGAATAAAGGCGTTTGGGGAGAGAAAAGGGGGTTTGGGGTCAATAGAGGGGATTAGTGGGGCATAAAAGGGATTTGGGAGGATAAAGGGTTTTGAGGTGGAATAAAGGCAGTTTGGGGGAAATAAAAGGGGAATTGAGGAGGATAAAGGGGATTGGGGGTATAAAAGGGGGTTTTGGGTGGATAAAAGGGTTTGGGGGGATAAAGGGGGATAAAGGGGGTTAAAGGGGTTTTGGGGTGATATAAGGGAGTTTATGGGGAAATACATGCGTTTGGGGAGAGAAAAGGGGATGTGGGGTCAAAAGAGAGGATTTGGGGGAAATAAAAGGGGAATAAAGAAGGATAAAGGGGACTGGGGGTATAAAAGCGGGTTTTGGGGGGATAAAAGGGGGTTTGGGGAGCGATAAAGGGAGTTTTGGGGGCTAAAAAGGGGGTTTTATCCTTTTATCCCCCCAAAACCTTTTTAATGCCTTCGAACTCCATATATTGCCCCCAAAAGAGGCTTGGGAGGGATCCATATGGGAAAATCCATTCACCATCGCACAAATCAAGGAACAGACCCGACTCCAGGAGCCAAGGATGAGGCTGAATGAGGTAGAAAGCCTCAGCCCTGGTCGAGGACCTGAAGCAGGAGGGGCACCGGCCCCCACGATCAATCTTGGACCCCAGGCTCGTGCACGTCCACCTCACAGGGAGGTGATCCAGGTGGCACTAGAAACAGGTTTGCTGTTGCCGGGACGATGGCTGCGGGCAGGGTGAGGCCTCTGGTTTTCCTGCCACGAGCAGTGGCTGCAGGAGCTGGGGCTGGCTCCACAGAGCCCTCTCTGCAGAGAGAAAAGGTGTGTCTGAGGCCTCAGCTGCAGAGGCAGGATGGGAAATCTCCTCCATGGCATGGAGCTGGCTCGGCTCCGCACCCCAGGCTCAGAGCTGCCGGCACAGCGTGACCGAGGGGGACACCGGCACCTGATGGCACCTCCGAGCAGGGGGATTCCTGCAGGCAGGTTCCCTGTCAGGAGCGGGCGCTGGTGCGCGTCTCGCTTTCCAGGGGAAGCTCAGCCCCTGCTCTTTCCCATCCTGACCTGGCTTTGCCCACGCCGGTCACCCAGCCTTGGTCAGTGTGCGGCTGTGCCCGGCGCTCCTCAGGATGGCAGCAGGGCTGGGGTCAGGGTGGGGGTGGGCTGGCACAGCAACTGAGTTAATGGAAAATCTTCACAGCGGCTCTCCGAAATTTGTATTTCTTCTTCTCTTCTGGCTTAACATCCTGGCAGAATGGAGAGGAAAAACCAAACAGATTAGAACCACCGCATATGAAGCAGACGTTTGTAATGCGGATACAGTGCGGGCTGCACAGGCTGGTACCACAGTACTGGCATGTTATTCAGGCACGTGATATCCTCCCTTGGAGCACGTAAGGGCAAATAAAGCGCTAGACACTGATTTTCCAGCAGCATTGCTTCAGCTTCTTTAACTACATCCATGGGGCTGTTACCAGCGGACACCTGGGCGTTTACACACGGCTTGTTGTTGTCTCATTTCCAAAGGCACCTTCACCTCTTCAGCAGTACAGAAGAACCTCCCCATCCTCCTGGCTTGAGAAGCTGCAGGCGCTGGCACAGCGGCTCCTTCATGAGCGACCTCGGAGTCAAGGTGCCTGCTAGAGCAGGCTTGACGTGGGTTGTGCCGTTCCCGTTTGCAACAGCAGAAGACACCACATCAGAGAAAACTCAAATATGCACCTTGGGGGTCCCTTCCAGCTCAGGACAGTCTAGGATTCTGTAACTTTCCCTGGCTCTTGTATCTCAGCAAAGATGTCTGGAGCCGGTTTTAACTCCCACTCACCTGTGTAAATGTTAATGGTTTGTCTGTGGCGATGGAGTCCATGTACTTGCAGACAAAAACCCTGCAGTCGTCTCTATTCTGTTGCTGAGGGGTTTCCTAAGGAATGCAAAGAAGCAGAATTTTCCAATACCATAAAAGAGAGGCATTTTGGAAGCAGCACACATTACTCATCCTAACGGGCACTCAGGAAAATCCATTCACCATCACACAACTCAAGGAACAGATCTGACTGATGGAGAAACACCTGCTGTGATTTATTCATGTGAAATGAACCAAATCCTTTCACTGTGAGCCCTCCAAGAGCAAAGGACAAGGTTGAAGGAGGTAGAAAGCCTCAGCTCTGGTCAAGGACCCTGAGCAGGGTGGGCACCAGCCCCAAGGATCCATCTCGGACCCCAGGTTCCTGCATGTCCACCTCACAGGGAGGTGATCCAGATGGCACGAGTCTCAGTCCTGTGGTTGCCAGGTTGGTTCTGTAGCACTGGGGCCGCTTGAGTGAAGAGTGTCCTGCTTCCTTCAGCTTTGCCAGAATCTCCTCCAGGATTTCGGACAGCCGCTGTGAAGATTTTCCATTAACTCAGTTGCTGTGCCAGCCCACCCCCACCCTGACCCCAGCCCTGCTGCCATCCTGAGGAGCGCTGGGCACAGCCGCACACACTGACCAAGGCTGGGTGCCGGCCCTTGCCCGCTCACCTGATCCCCGCGCTCGCTGTGGAGCAGCCTGGACATATCCTGGGCTTCCAGAACTACCAAAGTGAGGAAGATAATGAGGCTGATGGGGACCACAGCCCCCCGTGCCTCCACCATGCTTCTGCTGCCAGCTCTGCGAGAGCGGTGCCCGTGGCACAGCACAGCACCTCCCGGCGTGGTGCAGCCGCATCTGTGGCCTCACAGTCCGGACCACAGCCACTCCCCACCCTCGCCAAGCACCGGCCCCAAGCACCTCCTGTCAAGGAGCCTGAGCAGGAGGGGCACCGGCCCCGAGGATCCATCTTGGACCCAGGTTCCTGCATGTCCACCTCACAGGGAGGTGATCCAGATGGCACAAGTCTGGGGCTGGTGGTTGCCGGGTTGGTTCCTTGGCACCTGGGCTGCTTGAGGGCTGGTGGGGGCTGGATGCTGGAGCTCAGTCTGGATATTTGGGGTGCTGGGGCTCCAGCTGTGTGGAAAGCCGCCGCTTTCCACCTGGGCTTCTGGACCTGCAGAGAGGGCTCTGTGGAGAGAAAAGTTGTGGCTGAGGCCTCAGCTGCAGATGGAGGATGGAGAATCTCCTGCACGACACGGAGCTGGCTCAGCTCCGCACCCCAGGCTCAGAGCTGCCGGCACAGCGTGACCGAGGGGGACACCGGCACCTGATGGCACCTCCGAGCAGGCGTATTCCTGCAGGCACGTTCCCTGTCAGGAGCGGGTGCTGGTGCGCGTCTCGCTTTCCAGGGGAAGCTCAGCCCCTGCTCTTTCCCATCCTGACCTGGCTTTGCCCACGCCGGTCACTCATGTCCAGGCAGGATCTGCTTGAGCCGACCTCGGCTCTGGTCAGAGGAGGCTCCCGGGAAGAAGGCCCAGGAGTTCAGAGGCCAATTAAAGCACCCGACAGCGGCTGAAATCTCAGCAGAGTGTTTTGGCCAAGACGTCATTCACCGCTGCCCAGCAGCCTGAGTAGAAACGCTTTGTGGCTACGAGCAGCCCTTGCAGGAAGCCGTGGGGGCAATCAGTGACTCACCGTGTTCTCTTCCTCCACATCCAGATCACGACACTGCACACCAGGATCACAATCACGAGGGAATGCAGGGCTCCTACTGCACCCATCATGAAGTGCAGTTGCACATCTGGGGGCCCTCTGACACTCTTGGTCGTCTGAGACTTGACAACACTTGGGGTTGTCTCACCGAGCACACCTGGAGGAGCCATTGGGAATGTCAGTCCGTGCTGTGACCCTCTGGAGAGCTCACCCAACAAAACTCAGGTGGCCAGGAGAGCACATGGGGAGCACCGATCCTTGTCCAGTTTTCCTTTCAGCTACATGGACAAAAGCCGTCCCTGCAGCAGGGAGGGCCACCCCAACGCTCCCTCCTCCCTGATGGGTGACACCGGGTCACTACGGGACAGCAGCTACCGGGCGTGCGAGTGGCCGGCATCGCCTCTGCTCCTTTGGCAGGGACGGGCACTGAGCCACTGCTCCCTGTTCGAAAGACAACCTTCTGAACAGCCTCTGTGTCCATCTCTAGAGAAAGAAAGCAGGAGCTGGATCAGATGGAACTGTTCCCCTCAGGGAGGTGGCATTTTCAGCAGGCGATGTATCTCAGGACAGACACCAGGCTCCACACGTCCAGTTTGCAGGACTTGTCTTCAACTTATGCTCCCCTGTAAGACTGCTCAGGACCTGGATTCTCTTGGAAAGAATAATCTGATCAGTATGGTGGGCTTCCCCGGGCTGGGACAACACTGCCAGGAGTCCGAGAAAGGCAAAGCCTCAGCACAGCTCCAGCACAAGGCGACAGTAAACACCTTCCTTCAAAGGGGACACGGAGATCCTGCAGCCACTTCTGCTGCGAAAGAGCCCTTCGCAGAAGCACGTCCCATCCTGCCACCTCCATCCCACGGAGGGGTCACAAACACACGCAGTGGACTGAACCCCATCTCTGTCACCATGTCCGGGGCACTTTCACCATCAAGACCCCACTGATCCCCAAGCCAGAGGGAAACCAGTTCTGTAAAACACATCCAGGAACAGAGAGAAAAGCCACCTGAGACCAAATCCACAGCCCTTCATGGTCACTGCCCTCAAGGCAGCTGTGCGGCCTCAAGCTGGGTGTCCAGCTTCCATCTGTCCCTGACCCTGAGGTGTCACCCAGAGTTCTCAGCCACCAAGGAGAAGAGGGGCTGGACCCGTTGGTGAAGCTGGGGCTGCTCCGATCCTGACCAGCTCTGGCCAGCTCTGCCAGACTCAGTACCCTCAAGCTGCCTGCACATCCTCTCGGCCACCCAGGGCTTCTCTCCCCTCCGGTGACCAACAGCAAGGGCTGAGCACCCACAGCTTCTGCAGGCTGGATGTCAGCCTCTGGCCAGGACAGCTCTGGCCAGGGTCAGCTCAGCTGGGGCTCTTTTATCCCCCAAACCCCTTTTACGCCCCCAATCCCCCTCTATTGCCCCCCAAGCCCCCTCTATTGCGGATCAGATGGAACAGTTCCCCTCAGGGAGGTGACATCTTTAAGAGGAGATCCTCAAAGACACTGGCCAGGTCGAGGAACAAGGGCTGGGCTTTTGGGGCTGCACCCACCACTGCTCCAAGCAGCAGCCACGCCTGCCCTGTTGGAGACCAAGCCATGGCATGTGATCTTCTGGCCCGAGCTGCACGAGGTGGGTTTGGTAGAGATGCACCACGATGCCACAGCCCGTCCTTCCCAGGGGAGGGGAAGCGGCTGCAGCCAGGCCAGCGGGGAAACAGCCCTTGGGAGAACACTCCTCTGCTCAGGCTCCGAGGGTCCCGCAGAGACAGCTTTGAAAGGCAAAGCGCCCCAGGGCCATCACCGAGCCGTTCCCTCTCTGCCCTTCCAGCTGCCTGCACATTGGCCACAGAAAGAGCAACTCCCATTGCACAAGGCAAGAAGATGAAAAGGGAAAGGCTCCTTCCTCTCACTGACTGACCCGAGGGGTCGCTCACAGGCTCGAGGGCAGGATCAGGCCAAGCAGTCAGGAAGCCGTCATCTGTGAGAGGATCTGAAGGGAAATTGCAGAGGAATGAGCTCTCGTTTCAGTGTCCACATGTTCTTCCAGGGCAAGGGTCCTCAGGAACTCACCCCCAGGCTGCGCTACGGGCTCCAAACCAACTTCCAGCTGAGCAGCTGGAAAACCATTGAAACCGCCCTCACCTAGAAGAGAGCACAGAGGAGAGAAACATGGTGTGAGCTCGAGGGAGTCGTGCCCAGCAGGAAGGGCTCAGTCAGCGCCTGGCAGCAGCGGTGCTGGGTCTCACACCTTGCGGAGGCTGCGAGCGATGGTGCAGCCGCTGCTGCTGGTTGTAGTTCCAGTCGAGAGCTGGGGCAGCTGCTGCCCCAGTGCTACTGGTACGGCTCAGAGCTGGTCTGTGCAGACCTCGGGGCACAGATCGGATGGGTGGGCACGTGCTCTTCTCCACGTGTGCGCATCGGCCACGGAAGAAGAACTTTGCATTGCACACGGAAAGGGCCAGCTCCCACCTTTCTGATGGGTGACACCAGGCGACCATGGGACAGCAATTACCTGGCTGCTGGTGGCTGGCATCAAACTCAGCGCAGCTGTTACCACAACGGCAGCAGAGACTCTGGACCATCCCCGTCGCTCAGAAGCTCCTGCAAGGCCTGACAGTGCGTGTAGGTGCAGCGAGGCTCTGGCTGATCCCTTCCTGCTAGCGCAGGATCTGACTTGTCCATCCAGCTCTCTAACCCTCCACTTCCCAAGCCCTCTGGTTACGAGGGCTGCATACTCACTGTGTCCTGCTTTCTTCATCTTTGCCAGTTGTTCCTCCAGGATTTCTGATGCCTGCTGCAAAGATTTCCCTTGTTTGGCTTTGTACTTTGCTCTTTGAAGACCCGAACAGAAAGGATCCGGTTAGGTTTCTCACTAATAAAAACACCCCTGAGAATTTCCCATCACACCCTGTGATCACTCACAGCTGAACCAAAGGGCGTGAGCCAACGTGAAGCCTGCCTCCCTCTCCTCCCCATGCCTGGATCTCGTTGTGTCATTTCTGTACTCAGTGGTGCCTCCAGCATTGAACCCCCTCATCTACAGCTTGAGGAACCAGCAGCTCAAGGATGCAGTGTGGAAACTGAAATCTGGATGGTTCTCTGAATCAATGAACCTCTCATCACCTTCTGCATAGCCGTTATCGTGCATCTCACGGCAGGCCCAGACTGGTTTCTGTATTTGTTGGTGGTGTTGCTGGTTTCTTCCGTTGTGATCATCTTGTCATCCGGTTTTTAATTCACTGTTTTCTTCTCTTTTCTTGCTCATTGTCTGTGTAAATGAGGAGCTGTGCTCTCTGTGTGTTTAAACAAAATAAAGGGATGCTCAACGACTTCTGTTTCCTGATATATTTCCTGCGAGACATTTCTGGACTTGCAGGGACAGTTCCTGTGGTCGTGGGTGGAGGGGAAAAGAATCCCAGCACGGCAGCGCTGCCAGGCACAAGCGCTTGATCTCCCAGAGCTGTTCTCTCTCCACTTGCACACTCCCCTCCTCACCCCTTGCCTTGCTGCAGGCCTGATATCCAACTCTACAACCATTATCAATAAAAAGAGAACCCTTTTCCTACTGAAATTTCTTATACACCAGTCCCCCGCTCTTGCCACTGCAGGTCTCTCAGCCAAGCCCTTTCTCACACAGCTCCAAACCCATCAGGGGCTCATGGCTTTGTCTCATCAAACACCGAGAAAGTCCTTGCATTGGGATCCCCCAGCTGCCCTAGGTCCTTGCTCAGTGTTGTACCCTGAAAGGTTTCTCAGAACCCATCTCACAAGCCTCTCCTTGTCCATGATGTGCTCCAGCCCCAGCCATCCTTCTGGCCTCAGCAGGACTCTCTCCAGGCTGGGCAGGGTCTTCCTTGTGCGGGGAGCCCCGTACTGGACACGGCAGCCCTGATGTGTCCTGTGGTCGGTTAACCTTGGCCAGCAGCCGGACCCCCCGCAGCTGCTCCCTCCAAGCCCCGAACCAACGGGACAGAGGGAGAAAATGAACCAGAACGGCTCAGGGGTCAAGAGAAAGCAAAGGAGGTTCAGAGACCAATGACTGTCACGGGCACAGAGGTGTGGACTTGCTGAAGTTCGATTTACTTTATTGACAGTTCAGAAAGCTTTGGATTGGGAGCAACAAGGGCCAAATATTAAAGCCATTCTCCTCCCACTTTCTCCCAGTCTGAAATGGCTCCCTGGCTCCCAATTCCTCTGCCCGCCCCAACCCCAGGAGCAGCATGGAGGGTGGTGAAGAGGGAGTTAGCAGTCAGTGAAGAACATCTCTGCAGCTCCTTCCTCCTCGCACTTCTCCCCTATCCCAGCGTGGCTCCTCTAGATGGGATCCCACCGTATTTGCGGTCAGGGCTCCGTGTGGTTCATTCCTTTCTCTCTACTCATGGGGCAGTATGAGAGCCCTGAGAGCATCCGTGGACCTTCATGGCCCTGACCAGCATCTCCTGGGCCTCCACCCACCCCTCTGTCCATGGACCAGGAGACACTGAAGCCAGGCCTGATTTTCAGCCCCAGCTTGATCTGAGCTGTAGGTGTGCGGGTCTCCAGACACAGACACGGCCTTGGACCTTGTTGAGTCCATGGACCTTGTTGAGTCAGACCTGCAGAGTCACTTCCCAGCCTGGTTCCTTATGGGGTGAGCAATGGAGTGACACTGTGGCCCTCCCTGTTCCAGAGCCCAGCTGTTTTGTGGAGGCCCAGGGCCATACTTCTGCCTTTCTTCCCATCCCTTGGTCAGGTTTTTAGAAGGGAGGAAGGAAAAGCAGGTGAAGTTGGAGGGCCCCAGTGACTGCAAAGGGAGCAGAGCCATCAAACCAGAAATCATGTAAAGGCAATGCTTGTCTAAAACTGTTCTCTTCCTTTCTTGGAGGCCTTGTGTCTTCCGCAGGAACCTTGAGGTGTTGTGTTCCATCCGCCTCTTTTTCTTTTAGCGTTTCCTTTGACCATACCCAAGCCATTGTGTTTGAATTCTCTTTCCAGCCTGATGTAATCCATGATCTGGAGATGGGACAGACGACTGGAAGGAGAATCCCACTCCTCTGGAGAAGAAGGTGGATATTCCCAGGAATCTGAGGAACCACGGCTGACCAGTAGCTGCGTCCATGGAACTGGTCAAGTGCCTCATCTCTTTTTTTGTATTTGGGGCTTAGACGCCTGGTTCCTGTGTGAACGTAATAACACCTCCAGCTCAGCTCTCCACAGTTTCCCTGTATCCAGGCATTTTGGTCTATGGCTTTGCATACATTGAATATTATTGATATAGGGCTTTTGGAACTGATAATTGCTGTCTTTTCTATTAAAATCCCTTTTCCTCCCCTAATTTCCAAGTGCCATTTGCTGGGATTCGTCCAGGGATCATAACACACAATTGATCCACTAATATTACACCGGTGATAAACAGTCGAATTCAATTTACAACTTTCAGTTTTGGTGCCTGTACAAATATAATGGGTATGGTAAACCAATGTCTGGGTAATTACATTTCTCTGTCTGGTTTCCTCGTTAGTGGGTAAACTGGTTTTAGTTCCTTACCAGTCTTGTAACTGTAAATTCAGAAATGTCTGCCTGCCTCACAAATCAATACCCTCTGGCCAAATATGACCTGCGTCACCCTTATGGCCACAACGTGCTATCACATATCCACAGAATTTACACACTTCAATATTTGCTGTCCTGTTCCATGCAAATACAAGTTTAATTGTGCACTTGGGGCACAACAACCCTGTGCAGCTACAGACTAGGGGAAGTCTGGCTGGAAAGCTGCCTGGAGGAGAGGGACCTGGGGGTGTTGGTTGACAGCCAACTGACCATGAGCCAGCAGTGGCCCAGGTGGCCAAGAAGGCCAATGGCATCTTGGCTTGGATCAGAAACGGCATGGCCAGCAGGTCCAGGGAGGTTCTTCTCCCTCTGTACTCGGCACTGGTGAGACCGCTCCTCGAATCCTTTGTTCAGTTCTGGGACCCTCACCACAAGAAGGATGTTGAGGCTCTGGAACGAGTCCAGAGAAGAGCAACAAAGCTGGTGAAGGCACTGGAGAATAAGAGCAGTGGCTGAAAGAGCTGGGGTTGATTAGCCTGGAGAAGAGGAGGCTGAGGGGAGACCTCATTGCTCTCTACAACTACCTGAAAGGAGGTTGTGGAGAGGAGGCAGCTGGGCTCTTTTCCCAAGTGACAGGGGACAGGACGAGAGGGAATTACACATGAGGATGAATTACTCATCAGTGTCTTCCGTAAGGTTATTGGTGTGTCCCCTGGCGATGACCATAGAATCATAGAATCATAGAATCACCAGGTTGGAAGAGACCCTCCAGATCATCGAGTCCAACCATTCCCACTGATCTCTAAACCATGCCCCTGAGTAACTCATCCACCCCCACCTTAAACACCTCCAGGGAAGGCGAGTCAACCACCTCCCTGGGCAGACCATTCCATTGCCTAATGACCCTTGCCGTGAAGAATTTTTTCCTTATGTTAAGCGTGAACCTCCCCTGGCGGAGCTTGAGGCCATTCCCTCTTGTCCTGTCCCCTGTCACTTGGGAGAAGAGGCCAGCACCCTCCTCTCCACAGCCTCCCTTCAGGTAGTTGTAGAGAGCAATGAGGTCTCCCCTCAGCCTCCTCTTCTCCAGGCTAAACACCCCCAGCTCTCTCAGCCGCTCCTCGTAAGACTTGTTCTCCAGCCCCCTCACCAGCTTTGTCACTCTCCTCTGGACTCACTCCAGATCCTCAACATCCTTCTTGTGGTGAGGGGCCCAGAACTGAACCCAGGATTCGAGGAGCGGTCTCACCAGTGCCGAGTCCAGAGGGAGAAGAACCTCCCTGGACCTGCTGGTCACACCATCTCTGATACAGGCCGAGATGCCATTGGTTACATGATGTCACAGTCCATTCAGTGGGTGGCTCCTTTATTCTAGTAGCGTGGGTCACCCCCGTTCAGCCGTGCGGACGGCTGTTTCTGTAACTAAAAAACAAGAAAAGCACCTTCCCACTTTGGGGTCAGGCTCTCTCCTTTCCAACACTTTACTAACACCAGTCCTCAGGTTTCTCTTACGAATGCTCATCCCTAATGGTGTTGATTGAGCAATCCACTCCAGTTTGTGCATCTCGTTCAAGCGTCTCGCGATGACTGAGATGTATTTTTGTAGCATCATCTCCTCAATACCTGGAGTCGTAATTGGCCCCAGACACAAACAAGGCAATCCAGACAACATTTCATAGGCAGATAGGCCTGTATCCCTACGGGGTGGAGTTTGAATATTTAGTAGTGCTAACGGTAAGCATTTTACCCAAGACATCTGCGTTTCAATCATCAATTTAGTTAATTGTTGTTTAAGAGTTCGATTCATTCTCTCAGCTTGTCCTGAACTTTGGGCTATGGAAGTTCCATCTTATCCCCACCGCTCGCGTTGCTTCTTGCAACACTTTTGACGTGAAACGGGTGCCTCTATCAGAATTGATTGCATGCACCAACCCCAAACGAGGAATTATTGATTCTAATAGTGTTTTTGCAACAAATTGGGCTGTTGCTCAGGTGGCTGGAAAGGCTTCAACCCAATGAGTTAGTTGATCCACTGTAACTAATACATATTTCCATTTACGTTAGGTAATTCAGGACAGTCAATCTGAACCCTTTCAAATGGTCTATAAGCCAGGTCCCAACCACCCAAGGGTGTTTTCCTCATTGCACCTTTATTTATTTTTTGGCACATAGGGCACCCTTGGGTTATCTGTTTTGCTATTTCAAAAATCTCTGTGCTTCCAAAAGATTTTAAATACCGATCGCACAATGCCCTCGCTCCCCAATGGGTTTGCTCATGCCATCTCTTTAGTAATTTTTGAGCTACCGATTTTGGCAATATTTCTCTCCCATCTGGCAAAATCCACTTATTTTCCCGTAACATTGCCCCTAAATCTTGCATTCTCCTCATTCCCTCTGATGTAAAGGAGAAGACGTTAGTTATTTCCGTGGTTTTGGTTAATTCAAGAGGATTTATCTGAATGGGAGATTCAGCCCTTCTCGCTGCTTCTCTTGCTTTTTGATCAGCTAAATTATTCCCTCATATTTGAGCTGAAAATCCCTGCTGAAGTCCTGGGAGGTAGACAATGGTGATCCCTTGGGGGCCTTTTAACGCTTCTAAAATTAAGTTGATCGATTCTTCATGGATCAAATTCTTCCCTCGGGTGTTCATAAATCCCCTTTCTTTCCAGATCTTTCCGAAGGTATGTGCCACTCCATATGTATATTTCGAATCAGCATATCATAGAACCATAGAATAACCAGGTTGGGAAAGACCCACTGGATCATTGAGTCCAACCATTCCCATCAATCACTAACCCATGGCCCTCAGCACCTCGTCCACCCGTCCCTTAAACCCCTCCAGGGAAGGTGACTCAACCCCCTCCCTGGGCAGCCTCTGCCAGTGCCCAGTGACCCTTTCTGTGAAAGATTTTTTCCTGATGTCCAAGAAAGGAACATTTTAGTTTACAGACATTTCCATTTGGGGATTAAATAGGGCAGTTGGCCCAGGATGGGGATCTGCAGCCCTTCAAAGCAGACAGGGCTCTCTGTGGACCTTGATTCTTTGTTTGGGACCTGTCTTTTTTCCAACAAGACCAGGTGGATGTGCCTGGGCGGCTTGAATTCCGTTGATGGAATCATGGGTTGGATTGGGTTGTGTTGAGTTGTGTTGAGTTGAGTTGGAAACCCATCCAGGTCCCACCACAGGCAGGGACACCTTTCGCTGGATAAAGTTGCTCCAGGAATGGAGGGGATGAGAGGGACGGGGAGGAGAGAGATGGGGAAGGGAGGGGAGGGGAGAGAAAAGAGGGGGAGCAACCTGATCCGGTGGGAGGTGCCCCTGCCCGTGGCAAGGGATTGCAACTGGATGGGCTTTGAGGTCCCTTCCAACCCAATCATTCCATGATTCTAAGGTTCTTGGCTCCAGCTTTCCTGAAACGGAGCCGTGTTCCCGTGGAACGCTGCCCCTGGGCCTGGCTCAGCCCCAGCAGCAGAAGATCCTTCGCAGAAGGCTTTCTGTTTCTTGGTTCCTCTGTCGAGGGATCAGCAGGAGCATGGTCTTTTTTGTTATGTCCCGCATTGCGGGGGAGGCACCTTTTCTGAGGGGTTCAAGGCCTGTGATGGAGAAAGCCAGAGCTGAGATGAAGCCCCATGTCTACAGAGACCTCCGAGCATCCCCTCCAGACCCCACCAGCCCCATCCAGAGAACAGCTGTGGGGCAGGAGTGCCCCACACAGCCCTCCCGAGAGCAGGACCTGGCATGGTAGAACCCCAGCCCCTGTCCCACTGGCCAACCCAACCCTGCCCCTCCTCACCTCTGCAGATCTCTAACATCTTCTCTGGGTTTCGGTCCTTCAAGGGCTGAGCAGCAACCGCTAGGGACAGAAGCTCCATCAGATCCCCCTTGCTCCCCAGCACCATGGTGGCAACGGGGACAAGGGTGTCCCCACAGAGGGACCAAGGGCTGGTGTCTCACCAAGGAAAACCAGAGCTGCCTTTCGCACTACATTCTCGGGAGCGTAGATGTACTGCAGGCTCTGGTTTACGTAGTCCTCGGCCCTCTTCTTGTCCTGCTTCAGCTGGAGAGACCACAAGGGTCAGGGCACATCCCAGTGTCCCCCCGCTGGCCACCCCAGTCCCTCCTGCCAGTCTCCCCCGTGGCCGGGAGCTCTCCATCCCACCAAGCGTGGAGAAGAACCCTTGGGGGCTCTGTTCTTGAGGCCAGGGAGCAAGGACGCGGCTCCAGGCTGGAGCGAGGTGGGTGAGACCCACAGCCCAGACGTGGGGGGCAGCCCTCGTCCAGCCTGGGCCATGGGGTCTGGGGGATCTTCTCACCAAGTAGTATGTGATGACCCACGTCAGCCGTGTCTTCACGCGACGTTCGGGCAGTTTCCAGCCCAGGAACTTTGCCGCAGCCAGGAGACCTTCCTCAGAAGCCTGTGGAGCAGCAGAAGGTGGGAGATGGCACCACAGCCCGGGCAAGGAGACTTGGGGTCCTCCTCCTCTCGGCTTTGTTGGTGGGGCCATGGTGGCCTTAGGAAGGTGGCACCTGCCCTGGCCCAGGTGCCTGGGAGCCTCCTCCCTGCGTCACAGCTCAGCTTTGAGATCCGTACCTCGGCCACGCTCGGCGTTGTGTCCTGTATGCAAACGATGAGCGGGAACAGGGCCATTCGCACTTTGTCCTGCATGCTCCCCTTGTGGCTCCACACCACGCTCTTCAGCTGCTCGGCGAAGAACCTGATGGCTCGTTCTCTCACCTGGTTTTGCCCCTGGCAGGGAGAAGGACAGCAGCACTTCAGAACCAAGATCTCTTTGCCCGTGGTGAGCAGGATGCTCCAGGCTTGGATTTGGTCACTGGAGGCGTGGGACAACTCGGTGGGTGCAGCTGAATGGCCCCAAACTTGTCCAAGGTCCCTCCGTGGGCTCTCCTGACCACCCAGTGCTCCCCACCAGCTCCACCAGCCACGTTAAGGACAAGTTCCCACCAAAAGGGGCCGAGGAGGAGACGGGCTGGTCCTCGGCAATGCCTGTGGGACACGCACCCCTGGCCACGCTGCCTGGGGACAAGATCTGGTCCTGTTCCCCAGAGCAGCTAGGGAAGGAGGAGCCCTCAGGGCTCTCAGAGCAGCTCTCAGGGAGAACCTGGGCTGCAAAACCCAGGGGAGAAAGGTGAGCAGAAGCCCCTGCTCCAGGTGCTGCCGTTGCCCATGCCCAGTGCGCATCTGTGGGGCTCGGGCTCTCCCGTAGCCTTACGTGAAGGAAGAGGGGCAGCAGCTTCTCCATCAGCTGCACGGTGATGGAGCTGGCCTTCTTCTTCTTTAGGTGACCTGTCATGTTTTGGAGGGTCACCAGGGCCTTCACAACAACATCTGCGTTGCTGTGCTCCAGGTCCTCTGTCAGGTCCAGCAGGAGGATCTCCATTCTTCTGGCCTGCGTGAAGAAGAGAATTTCCTTGTTGGGAAAAGCTCCATGCCTGGAAAGCTCCCCAGGTGGCCACCCTGGCGGGGATGGCGCTTGGGGCCATCACCCACCACCTGACTCCAGCCAAGACCAAGCCACCACCTTCCCCACCAGCCCAGCCGCCCTCGGCCAGGCCGCGCTCACCGTCTTGGGTCTCTGAGAGAGCGTGAGGAGACCCTGCAGAACTGCTGGGCGCAAGGCTGGGCTTGGGCGCCTCAGGGATCTCCAGAATTTGTAGAGCCCCTCAAAGTTCTCATTTTCAAAGTCCTTGCAGGCCAGGACCTGGAAGAAAGGCAGCAGCGATCGAGCGGCGGAGCAGGTGGGGCTCCCCGCTCCGTGCAGCTCTGGGTTCCACCAGCAGCTGAAGCCGAGGCCACCGGGGCTTTGGATGAGAACTCACCAGCAACTGAAGGATCCCGGTGTCCTCAGGCAAAGTGCAGAGGAGCCGAGCGTGTTGCGCCTGATGCCGGTTGAACAGCCCCAGCAAGACTCTCTCCATCACTTGGGGCACGGAGAACAGGAGCTGCCACACGGGCACGGCCGAGCTGCAAGGCAGAGCGCTCCGTCAGCAGGGCCACCTCGGCCACCGCGGCCTGGCCTGGGGCAGCCCTGCAGGACAGGGACCCTGGACCCCAGCTGGGGTGGCCTGGGCAGCAGGAGAGGAGCGAGGGGAGGTTCATTGTGGGGCTGGGAGGAGCGTGGTGAGTCATGGAATGCCCAGACTTGGAAGGCACCGACAAGGGCCACCAAGTCCAGCTCCCTGCACACGACAACCCTAAAACCCACGCCGGGTGTCTGAGGGCCTTGACCAAAGGCTTCTTGAACACTGCCAGGCTTGGTGCCATGACCTCTTCCCTGGGGAGCTGTTCCAGTGCTCCACCACCCTCTGGGTGAAGGACCTTGTCCTAATGTCCAACCTAACCCTCCTCTGAGGCATCTTCCTGCCATTCCCTTGGGTCAGGGAGAAGAGCTCAGCCGCTGCTCCTCCTGCTCCCCGTGGGAGGAGCCTGCAGAGCGCGATGAGGTCTCCCTTCAGTCTTCTCCAGGCTGAACAGAACAAGAGACTTCAGCCGCTCCTCACATGGCTTCCCCTCTAAACCCTTGGCCAACTTGGTGGCCCTCAACTCTGGGCTGGCTTGGCCGCCTCTGGCTGCCGCAGGGCTTTCGTGGGGCTGGAAAGTGTGGTGGGAAGGAGGGCCCTGCTCCTCGGGCATGTCCTTCACGATCCCTTGGCTCTGGCAACCAAAGAGTCTCCGTGTCCCCCTCCCCGCAGGGGACCCCCCTCCAGGCTCTCCGGGGCAGGACCTGTCTCTGGGTGGAGCAATCTCCATGAGCGCTGAGACCACTTCCGTGAGGTGATGCTCGGTCATGAGGAGCAGAAGGGCCTCCACTTTCTGCCGAGCCAATTCCACCTTGATGCCTTTGATGTTTTCATGGATGCATCTTATAACATGGGGCACCTGGAGGAGAAACAGGTGAGGATGGAGCTGGCCCTGGAGAGCAGCCACCTCCTCGGCTCCATCCCTCTCTACTGGTTTCAGGTGGGTTCAGGTGCCCGAGACACCTGGGTTAGGAGGGAGGGATGGAGGAAGAAGGTCTGGCAGGGCTCAAGGGTTGGGCCGTCCAGCCCCAGGCCACTTACACTCATCAACCAACACTCAGGGGCGCTCATGGCCATGTCCAACACGCATCTCGCTGCCTCCTTGTCAAAGACACTGGACTCTCTCAGTGCTTTGATGGCCACACAGACGATGTTGGTCTTCTCCACAGCATCCAGGTACCTTGCAAACATCTACAGGAAGGAGGGAAGGGAGGAAGAGATGTCCCAGTGAGAGCCCAGCAGCGCTGGAGGCAACACAGGTGTTGGGCTCATGGGGGCAGTGGGTGACCCTCAAGCGATCCAGGCCTTGGCCAGCGGGGCTGGAGGTGCTGCTGGGACCCTGGAGTGCAGCCTCGCTTGGGGACAGCAGGAACCTTCTCAGCAGGGACAGCGAGGCCACGCCAGCCCCTCTGAGTCTCCACGCCTTTGCTCCTCCAAGTCCCCTGTCAGCGCCTCAGAAGTCCCAGCGACAGAGGAGCTCCTTACCGTGGGCACGTCTCGGATGGAGAGAAAATCCATCGCAGAGCTGTCCTCAACATCCTCCTGGCTCTGTTCTCCTGCGTCATTTGCCATTGACCGGCCTGAAGAAGCAGGGAAGGGGCAGAAGGGTCAACGGGGCAAAGCAGCTTGGCCAGAAGCTCAACCCTATTGTCACCATCCTTAAGGTCTAACGATGCTTAAAGAGAAGCGGAGCTACCAGGAGATGTCGGTGTGGAGGGATAAAACCCACCACAAGGTCTCTTACTTCTTTGCTTGCGGATGAAGTTGATCAAACAGCAAAGTGTTTCCAAAGCCAGACGTTCTTTCATTTTTGAGGAATACGGAAAAACAGAGAGGTGACCAAGCAGTTGGCCCAGGATGGGGATCTGCAGCCCTTCAAAGCAGACAGGGCTGCCCGTGGATCTTGGTTCTTCATTTGGGACCTGTGTGAGGGAGGCAGAAGAGGAGAAGGGTTGAGGGCTGCATCCCTGGAGAGTCAAGGCTTTGCCGGGTGGTGCCGGCCCCGGCTCTCAGAGCAGCCAGCTGGGCAGGAGCTCCACGCAGAGAGACCTTTGGCCACTCTGGTGGGCAGGGAGGGGACGTGGTGTGGCTGGAGGGTTCCTCGCTCCTCACCTGCAGTGTGGGGTTGGTCAGCAGATGAATCAGCTTCCCAATCCTGTCCAGGGCCCTCCCGCGCACAGCTGGTCTCTTAGAGCCGGTGAAGTTCAGAAGGGTCTGGGAAGAGAGAAGGTCCCGGTGAGGCCTGGCAGCAGATTTTTCCTCCAGCAGAAGCAGCGCTGCTGAGCTCCTGGGCTGGACTCATCCAGGCCGTGAAGGCTTCCTCCGCTCTCCAGAGAAGTCTGCAGTAGGGGCCCTGCCCTAGGAGACCTGCAGCTGGCAGCCCCTGCTTCCCCGAGGAGCTGGGCACCCTCCCGGCAGCGCTCTCTCCGCCTGGCACTGAGGTGGGGACCGTCGGCTCCGGAGTGGACGCCCCCTCCTTCCAGGGAGAGGAGCAGCCCCTCAGAACCCAACTCCTTGCAGACCTGGAAGATGTCCGGCAGCTCCTGATTGAGCCTGGTGACCGGGATGATGCCCACCAACTTCTCCATCATCGCGTCCAGGACATCCAGGGTCTGCAAAGAAGACAGAGGGTTGTGGCAGGGTTTCCCGCTGTCCCCCTCAGCACCAGGATCCCATCTCCCAGTGCTGGGGCGGCACTGCCACCCGTCCCAGAACGCGGAGCACCCCGGGGAGGTGACAGGAACATGAGAAGAGGACGAAGGCACGAGGGTGGGCGAGCAAAGCTGAGCCCCTGCCTTGGACCCCTGGTGGCGTCGCAGCACGGGGAGAAGCTCGGAGGGCGTGGGGGCTCCTGTAGCTCGTTCAGCACTTACCGGGCTGCACAGGGCACGGATGGATTGAATCATATAGAAGTCTGAGGCTTCCACAGAGAACGGCAAGACCACTGTCAGGCAGGTTTGGAGCAGGAGCGTCTCCTTGCCCTCCAGCACTCCCTGCAAGGAGCTGTGGAGAGAGACAGGGACCAGTCAGCCACTGGTGCTGGGAGCGGCGCCTCGAGGCCTCGTGCGTATGGACGTGGTCCCCGGGGGTGACCGTGAGGGATGTGGAGGTACCTCAGTTTGGTGATAGCAGACATGGCTTTCTGCCACAGCTTCATCTGGAGCTGCTGGTGAGCACATTTCTCTTCCATCAGCTCCTGCAAAGGCCAATTGATGTGAGACCTGGCAACCAGCGGCACCCAGGGACACCAGAGCCTCGACACCCAGGGACACCAGAGCCTCGACACCCAGGGACACCAGAGCCTCACCACCCAGGGACACCAGAGCCTCGACACCCAGGGACACCAGAGCCTCGACACCGAGGGACACCAGAGCCTCGACACCCAGGGACACCAGAGCCTCACCACCAAGTGTCACCAGAGCCTCATGACCCAGGGACACCAGAGCCTCACCACCCAGGGACACCAGAGCCTCATCACCCAGGGACACCAGAGCCTCGACACCCAGGGACACCAGAGCCTCATGACCCAGGGACACCAGAGCCTCGACACCCAGGGACACCAGAGCCTCGACATCCAGGGACACCAGAGCCTCAAGACCCAGAGACACCAGAGCCTCACCACCCAGGGACACCAGAGCCTCGACACCCAGGAACACCAGAGCCTCACCATCCAGGGACACCAGAGCCGCACCACCCAGGGACACCAGAGCCTCGACACCCAGGGACACCAGAGCCTCGACATCCAGGGACACCAGAGCCTCATCACCCAGGGACACCAGAGCCTCGACACCCAGGGACACGAGAACTTCACCACCCAGGCACACCAGAGCCTCACCACCAAGTGACACCAGAGCCTCACCATCCAGGGACACCAGAGCCTCGACACCCAGGGACACCAGAGCCTCGACATCCAGGGACACCAGAGCCTCAAGACCCAGAGACACCAGAGCCTCACCACCCAGGGACACCAGTGTCTCACCACCAAGTGACACCAGAGCCTCGACACCCAGGGACACCAGAGCCTCACCACCCAGGGACACCAGAGCCTCACCATCCAGGGACACCAGAGCCGCACCACCCAGGGACACCAGAGCCTCGACACCCAGGAACACCAGAGCCTCACCATCCAGGGACACCAGAGCCGCACCACCCAGGGACACCAGAGCCTCGACACCCAGGAACACCAGAGCCTCACCACCCAGGGACACCAGAGCCTCATGACCCAGGGACACCAGAGCCGCACCACCCAGGGACACCAGAGCCTCGACACCCAGGAACACCAGAGCCGCACCACCCAGGGACACCAGAGCCTCATCACCCAGGGACACCAGAGCCTCATCACCCAGGGACACCAGAGCCTCGACACCCAGGGCCTCCAGCCCCTCATAGCATTGTACAGTCATTAGGGTTGGAGAAGACCTCTAAGCTCATCCAGCCCAAACCTCAGTCCAACCCCACCGCGCCTACTAATCCACACCTGAAGCGTCACATCTCCACATGTTTTGAACCCCTCCATGGACGGAGACTTAACCGCTTCCCTGGGCAACCTCTTCCGATGCTTCTCCACTCCTTCCATAACAACGTAGTTCCAATATCCAATCGGAACCTCCCCTGGTGCCCCTTGAGGTCATTTCCCCTCGCCCTGCCCTAGCGTTGGCCTCTTCCTCCTCTCACCTTGATCTTCTCCACCACATTGTAGTTGCAGCAGAACAGGTCCAGGCCTCTTAACAAGCTGTTGTTTATGGCGGTCTGGCACAGGGATTCAACGCACTCGAGGAACATCAGCTTCTCGATGGTTTCCTGGAACAGAGACCAAACAGGGAGAGGGGGTCACCCGTGGCCAGCAGGACCGGAGCTGCGGAGATGGAGACCTGGGAGAAGCAGCTATGCCCAGGCAGCGAGGGGCAGGGTTACCTCGTCTGTGCGGTGGAGGATTGCGTAGATGAAGTCCACTATATCCTCCTCCTTTTCATAGGTGGGCAACGACTCGGCGTCTAAGAGAGGAGGAGAGCAGGGAGGGCTGTGAGAGGGGGTGGTGGAAGGAGACAGGAGACTTTGCTGGGGATAGAACTGGCTGCCGGGCCGGGTCCTGCTCTTGGGTCAGGACAAACCCCTGCAACGCTCCACGTGCAGTTGGGCTGCCGTGCTGGACAGGACATGTCCGGGAAAGCCCTCGTGAAGATCCCTGTCCCCCAGCATCGCTGCCTCTGCCCCAGAGCAGGAGCTGGGTCCCCTCTGTTTGCTCCACCCCCAGGAGAAGTTGGAAGGGACCCACAAGGGTCCTCAATTCCTGTCCCTGCATAGGACAACCCCAAATCATGGAATGATGGAATGGTTTGGGTTGGAAGGGACCTTAAAGATGATCCAGTTCCAACCCCCCACCATGGGAAGGGACACCTCCCAGTGGATCAGGTTGCACCATGTCCCATCCAACCTGGCCTTGAACACCTCCAGGGATGGGGCAGCAACAACATCTCTAGGCAGCCTTGGCCAGGTCCTCACCAACCTCACAGGAGAACATTCCTCCACAAGATCTCATCTCAATCTACCCTCTTCCATCTCAATACCTTCCTACCTCATCCTGTCCCTGAACTCACACAACAACAGCCCCTCCCCAGCTTTCCGGGAGCCCCTTTCCATATTGGAAGCTGCTCTAAGGTCTCCCCAGAGCCTTCTCCTGGATGGACAACCCCAACTCTCATAGCCTGTCCTCATACAGGAGGTTCTCCAGCCCCCAGATCATCCTCGTGCCCTCCTCTGGACTTGGTCTCACAGATCTGTGTCCTTCCTGTGCTGAGACCTCCAGAGCTGGACGTACGACTCCAGTTGAGGTCTCACCAGAGCAGACAAACAGAATCCCCTCCCTGACCCTGGGGTCCAGCCCTGCCCAGCCCACCAGGACCCTTCACTCACAGATCATCATGGGCATGATTGAGGTCGCCTCACTGAGTTGTGGAGCAGAGCTGCTCCGCTGGGGAAACTCATTCTCCTGCCAGGCCAGCCTGGGTCTGTGAGGAGATCTCCTTGCCATCGTTAGGGATGGAGGTAAACGCGTAAGCAAAGAGAACGAAGAAGCTTCGCCAAACGCCTCAGCACCGCGGGGTGAGACGCGAGCTCTGCTGCCTCTCCGGTTACTGCCCAGGGACACTGAGAGCCTGGGGGCTGCGTCTCCTGTGTCCCATTGTGATGTCACAACGGGTCCCACCACAACCTTTCACACTGTCTCCAAGAGCTTCTACAATTCCAGAGCCTTCCCCTTGTGATGTCACAATGGGTCCCACCACAACCTTTCACGCTGTCTCCAAGAGCTTCTACAATTCCAGAGCCTTCACATCCAGGAACAAGGGGCATCCTGGGAGGGTTGTCAATATTCCCCTGTTGCACCATCAAATCAAATCAAAGGCACTAAAGGGGTCCCAGAGAGCTCCAGAGGAGTTCTGGGGGCCCTAGAAAGACCTTAGGGTGTTCTAGAGGGTTGCTGGGGGGCTCTAGAGGGGTCCTTGGCATCCTAGAAGGCTTGTAGGAGGCCCTAAAGGGGTCCTAGGGGGCTCTAGAGGATTCCCAGGGTCTCAAAAGAGTTCCTGTGGGAAAAAGTGCTGTCCCAGAGGGCTCTGGAGGGGTCCTGACAGTCCAAGAACATTCCTAGGGGGCTCTGGAAGGCTGCTAGGGTCCCTGCAGGGGAGTTGAAGGCCATAGATAAGTACTCAGGAGCTCTAGATAGGTCTGGGTGCCTTTAGAAGAGTCCTGTGGGTCTCTATAGTGGTCCTGGGTGTCCTAGAAGGGTCCTGGAAGGCCTTAAAGGGGTACCAGGGGGTTCTAGAGGCTTCCCGGGGGCCCTAGAAGGGTCCTTGAAGGTTTTAAAGATGTCCCAAGGGGCTCTAGAATGGTCATGGGAGTCACTAGATGGGTCCTGGGGGTCCTAGAGGGGTCCTAGAAGGCCTTTAAGGAGTCCCGGTGGGTTCAAGAGGGGCCCTGAGGGTCTCTAGAGGGCTCCTGGTGGTCCTAGGAGGTACGTAGAAGGTCTTAAAGGGGTCACAGGGGCCTCTAGGCTATTCCTGAGGGTCCTAGAGAGGTCCTAGAAGGCTCTAAAGGGGTCCCGAGGGTCTCTAGATGGGTTCTGAGGTTCCTAAAATGGTCCTAGTAGGACTTTAAAGGTCCCACTGGGCTCTAGAGAGGTTCTTTTCATCCTAGAAAGGAACTAGAAGGTCTTAAAGGGGATCCAGGAAGCTCTAGAGGATTCCTGGGGTTCCTAGAGGGGCCCTAGAAGGCCCCTAAGGAGTCCCAGGGCGCTCTAGAGGAGTCCTGGGTTCCTAGAAGGGTGCTAGAAGGCCTTAAAGGTGTTCCAGGGGGCTCAAGAGGGGTCCTTGGCATTCTTGAAGTGCTCTAGATAGATTTAAAGGGGTCTCAGGGGGCTCTAGAGGGTTTCTGGGGTTCCTAGAAGGGTCCAAGAAGGCTCTAATGGGGACCCAGGGAGATCTAGAATGGTTCTGGGCGCCTCTAGATGTGTCCTGGGAGTCCTAGAAGGCCCTAAAGTGGTCCCAGGAGACTGTAGACGGTTCCTGGGGGTCCCAGAAGGCCTTAAAGGGGTCCCAGGGGGCTCTGGAGGGGTCCTGGGGGTTTCTAGATGAGTCCCACGGGTCCCAGAATCATGGAATCACTAGGTTGGAAAAGACCCACAGGATCATCGAGTCCAACCATTCCTACCAATCACTAAGCCACGTCCCTCAGATCCTCATCCACCCGTGAGAATTAATTGATAAGTTTTGCTGCAGCTGATTTGTATGTTTAAGTATCTTGTCATATAAATTTGGTTTGTATCGAGAGATAATACGCAGACAATCTCCAGACACGATGTTTAATTCTTCGGTCAAATGATAACCTGAAGGGAGCCTCCGGACGTGGTGGAAAACTCCAAAAATATAATCTTGGAGAGATTTCTATGGATCTTTGTCGAAAACTAGTAGATATACCCACTGCTTTTGTAAGAGGTTCTGCCTTTTTTAGAAGGGCATCCAATTCAGCGCTGAATTGGGAAATAAAAATATTATTATCTGTGCTTCAAAGCCTTTGTCCTCATTCACCCCACCCCGTTATTAGCGTCGTCCTCCAAAGATTTTCCTCCTCCGTGAGTAAGTGGTTCTGTTTATGCACGAGGACTCGTACCACTGAACCCCAAAGCTGCTAGAGAAGGTAGACGTGGGCAGACACCCCTGGAGGGAGCAGGAGTGTCACAAAGAATAGGTGACCAACCCTCTTAGCCCCTACAGGAAAGCCCCACAAGCTCACGGACTCCAGCATCGCTGCAATTCCTCAATGCTTGGAGAAGACATTCCGCGGCAACTCCTGGGACCAGCCCTCATTATTTTAGACGACGTCGCTAAAGGTTTGGTGGCACCTGGGGCTCGAGTTTCCTTCGAGCTTTCGCTAAAGCTCGCTCGAAAATTGGATTAATACAAGAACTATGATTTTAGTTGCCACCGTCGTAGAGCAGGTACCTCAGTCTCCAAGTCACCGTCCCCAGCTGGAACATCAAGCTCTTCAGACGGCGATTTCCTCAGCCTTTCTTGAGGACCAAGAGAAACGTGCATCCCCAGTGTTTTACAGATGGTTTTACTGCACCGAGAGACACTCAGATGGCTTCATCTCACACACGAAACCATCCTTCAGAGGACTGAAATTCGAGGGGTTTGTAATCCTCGCTTCTATTCAACACGGGATGTAGGCAAAACACCAGAAAATTCGCCTACCTGCTGTCGAGCTCCATTACTGACATTGAGCATCTTCCACTGGACAAGGGGAGCCTACAAACTGTTAGCAAAGCAAGCAGCTGGGCCTCATGGCTGCCCGTGTGGCCAGGGGGCCAAGAAGGCCAAGGGCATCTTGGCTTGGATCAGACACGGCACGGCCAGCAGGGCCAGGGAGGTTTTTCTCCCTCTGGACTCGGCCCTGGGGAGACCGCTCCTCGAATCCTGGGGTCAGTTCTGGGCCCCTCACCACGAGAAGGATGTTGAGGCTCTGGAGCGAGTCCAGAGAAGAGCAACGAAGCTGGGGAGGGGGCTGGAGAACAAGTTTTATGAGGAGGAACTGGAGTTGATTAGCCTGGAGGAGAGGAGGCTGAGGGGAGACCTCATTGCTCTCTACAACTCCCTGAAAGGAGGTTGTGGAGAGGAGGGAGCTGGGCTCTTCTCCTAAAAACAGGGACAGGACGAGAGGGAACGGCCTCAAGCTCCACCAGGGGAGGGTCAGGCTGGACATCAAGAAATAAAAAATCATGGAAAGGGTCACTGGGCGCTGGAACAGGGAGGGGGTTGAGTCCCCTGCCCTGGAGGGGTTTGAGGGCCGGGTGGACGAGGTGCTGAGGGACACGGGTTAGTGATTGATGGGAATGGTTGGACTCGATGATCCAGTGGGTCTCTTCCAACCTGGTGGTTCCATGATTCTACAATTCTGGGGAGTCACATATGGGGCAGGAGGAGTCACTTTTTGGCCTCACATTGGACGCTGATCATGGAGATCCAGGAGGACCTGGAGAACCCCCCCATGTTGGACACAGACCATGTTGATTCCATGAAAATGGGGTCGGGGCAGGGAATAAACGGGATTCGCTGCTTCTCGAGGAGCTGAAGCCGCTCGCGGAGCTCCTGGTGGGATGAGAAGAGGACTCGGAGCATCGAGACGAAGCCTTTAATCCCCAGCCTGGAAGCCCCAGAGGGGGTGGAGAACTTCCCACCTCCTATGAGAAGCTCCAAACCCTCCCTGGAGGAACCAAAACCACCTGGTTTGGCCCCAAATTGTCCTTGGGGTCACTCTGAGGTGGAGATTCTGACTTTATCTTCTAGAGGTTGAACTTCATGTCCAGGATGGCCTGGTGGAGGTCGGAGTCCAGGGGGACGTAGGACTTCTGGGAGTTGTGGCGGAAGAACAAGGGGTCGGAGATGGCCTTGGGGTCGAAACCTTCACGGACCAGCTTGGCCTTGAGCTGCTTGAAGGTCCCGGTGATCTCCAGGGCGTCCTGGGGA
Source organism: Phaenicophaeus curvirostris (assembly GCF_032191515.1). Taxonomy (NCBI): domain Eukaryota; kingdom Metazoa; phylum Chordata; class Aves; order Cuculiformes; family Cuculidae; genus Phaenicophaeus; species Phaenicophaeus curvirostris. The sequence continues at coordinate 469,730 of NC_091426.1, forward strand.
GATGGGGATGGGGAGAACATGGGGATGGATGGAGGAGGATCCATGGATCTAAGGGCTGAGGTTCTGCTGAGGGACATGGATCCATGGGCTGAGGTTCTGCTGAGGGACGTGGATCCAAGGGCTGAGGTTCTGCTGGGGGACATGGATCCAAGGGCTGAGGTTCTGCTGAGGGACATGGATCCAGGGGCTGAGGTTCTGCTGAGGGACATGGATCCATGAATTCCTCAAGTTGAGCTGGGAGAGGTTTAAATTGGGTTCTGGGGATGCTTCCTTCACTGAAAGGGTCATCAAGGACCTGGAAGAGGATTTCTGGGGCCGTGGTGGAACCTTGATCCCTTCTGAAAGCCCTGGAGATGTGGTGGGGTCGAGAGTTTTGTGTTTAGGGTTGGACTTACGACCTTCAACATCTTCCAACCTCAACATTTCCATGATGGACAAAGCTTCTCGGCCTTGGGAGCTTCATCCCAAGGATCCTTTGGACGAGGAAGCCCACAAACCCCAGGAGAACCCAGGGCCACCAACCTGGATGCGGATGAAGCGAGGGGCGGTGTAGCCGGGCAGCGTCTCCTGGGTGAAGGCAAAGAGCTTCTCGCCCTGGAAGGTTGTCCCGGGCCTCAGGCAGATGGCGGCCATCCCGCACTTGCCCTCACACCCTGCAAGGAGGCCACAGGGGGCTGGGGGCCACCACGATCCACTTCTACTCGTCCTGGTGGCCACAGGGACCATCACCAAGACCTGGTGGTTGCCCAGAACCCCACCAGCTGCTCCTTTTCTCCAACCAATCCCAGTTTTACTCTTTCTGGAGGCCACATGGACCTTGATGAAGGCACCAGGTGGACCCAAAACCATCTTGGATGACTGCGTTGACCATTTTGGCCTCCTTGGTGGCCACTTGGACCACGATGGGACCTCCCAGTGAGTCCCAAACAGCACCAGGTGCTTCTTTTGGGCATCTGAGGCTCTTTTTGCTCTTCCTCGTGGCCACATGGACCATCACCAAGACCTGGTGGTTGCCTAGAACCCCACCAGCTGCTCCTTTTCTACAACCAACCCCAGTTTTACTCTTCCTGAAGGCCACTGGGAGCATCTCAAGGCTTCTTGGTGGCCACTGGGAGCATCTCAAGGCTTCTCGGTGGCCACTGGGAGCATCTCAAGGCTTCTCGGTGGCCACTGGGACCATCTCAAGGCTTCTTGGTGGCCACTAGGAGCATCTGAAGGCTCCGTGGTGGCTCCTTATGTGGATAAAACATGAGCAGGTTCTTCTTTTGATGCGATTGACTCACCTGGCACGGCCACCCCGTAGACGTTGACCTCCTGGATGAAGTCGACCATGGCCAGAGCAGCTTCCACCTCAGTCGTGGCCATGTTCTCCCCTTTCCACCTGGAGAAGACACGAGGTGAAGCCGTGAGGGTGGGATTTGGCTCAGAGGAAGGTCTCGTGAGAGCCACCAACTCACCGGAAAGTGTCCCCCACGCAGTCCTGGAAGTAGATGAACCTTTCATGGTCGATCCGGAGGAGGTCGCCACTGTTGAAGTAGGAGTCACCCCGGACCAAGACGTCCCTCAAGATCTTCTTCTCGGTCTTCTCAGAGTCCCCCGCGTAGCCGTGGAACGGGGTGTTCTGGGTGATCTTGACGACCAGCAGCCCCATCTCCCCTGGGAAAGAAGGATGGAAGCTCGTCAGAAACCTCCTTCCGTGGTGGGGAAGGTCCTCTCCATGCCCACCAGGGATGATTTTCCTGGTTCTTTGAGGGATCTCTGGTGGCTTCCACCATGAATCCTGTTCCTGTTTCCTTCTCTGAGCGATCTCTGGTGGCTTCCACCATGAATCACGTTCCTGATTCTGTCATTGAGGGATCTCTGGTGGCTTCCACCATGGTTTATGTTCCTGTTTCTTTCTTTAAGGATTTTCTCGCCAGGGTTTTGAGGACCAGGAGATGTTTTTGATGGATCTCAACGCCCCGCCTTCCCCAAAACACCCTTGGAAACTCTTCTTACCGGGCTGGACTTTGATGCAGAGACCTCGCTGGTCCCGCTGGGGCTCGTCCTCCTCCGCGTTGTACTTGATCGGCCCGAAGGGTGTGAAGGGCTGGGGGACGGAAGAAGGAGACAGACGCCTTTCTCAGGGCTCTGGGGGGACGTCCAGGTCTCCACAGATGCCCCCAAATGAGCCTTTGAGTCAACGGAGGCCAATGAGGTAGAAGGGGCGGCTCGGGGGGTCTTGGAGACCCTCCTTGGTTCATCAACCCCACCTTAAGGAACCTTCTGGATGCCCCCAAACCATCATCACCACCTTGAGGCTCCATCATCATCATCTTGAGCTCCATCATCACCACCCTGAGGCCTCCATCATCACCCCCTTGAGGCTCCATCATCACCACACTGAGGCCTCCATCATCACCACCCTGAGGCTAATTTATCCTGCTGTGCTTCTGATTGCCCTCGCCCCGTTCACTTCTAGATCAGCTCCCCACTCACCGGCAGGCTAGAAGGCCTGGACTGAAGATTCAAGTTCATATCTTCTTGCCCTTTCCTGGAAGCCATTGAGGGAGCAGACAACGCCTGGGAGCCAAACGAGTCTTGAGATAACTCCTGAAACAGCAAGAAAAACCAAAAAAAAAACGCCACAAATGGGAATAAAATCAAGGCTCTGCTGGAATCTCTCTGGTATAGTCTTGTGTTGTGGAGGAATTTGCCCAAAACAGCTAATAAGACAGCAAAGAGTTGAAGCCAGCAACGCCTACAGTTCAACAGGAGGATAAGCGTCGCCAGACTGCTACCGTGAGGGTCAGGAGCAGAACCCTAAAACGTGACAGAAGGGTAATGCTCTGGATTTCCCTTCTTAAAGATCCTGAAAGACACGGACTCTCCTGGGAGACCGTCCACGTAGCTTCTTGATCTTCTAAGGTCTTACAACAGCTCTGAGCACTTCAGGGCACAAACAAGGCAAGTCGATTAAAACCTCCATTTTAATCGTGCGTTACAACATCTGCTGAAAGGTCCCAGCTAGGTTTTCACACAACCAGTAACAACTATTAAACCAGTACAAAGCCTTGTTGAAAATAAGTGCCATTTACATATATACGAAGAAATTCGATTCATTATTTTCTCCTCAATTCCCTGAATTTGCTTTAGGGAGGAGAAAGAAAGCAGCAGAGTTTTACATTTCAGAGCAAAGTCTTCCATCACCATCTCTTTGTTGCTCTGCTGTTGTGCTAATCCAAGCACTTCTGTAGACCACTTGGAGAACTTTCACAGGCCACAACCGTGCCAGTACAAAAATCCTTTAGACTGGTACTGCCAACCGGCAAAATTTACACCACACCAGTCCTCAAAACCGCTGCATCAGCAGGGCTTAACTTGTTACAACCACCACATCTTGGAGATGGAGATCTAGACACAACAGAGAAGGCAGCACGGTCATTATCATAATCCTTCCAAGCAGCTTGCTGACCCGTAATTCAACTGACTTGAGCGTGCAACGAGAAGGATTTGCCCAAGTTTCTTTAAGAACCCCTTACGGCTCGAAATAAAGCAGAGCGGCCCTACCTGAGGAGGGGGGAAGCGCTGCTGGGAGTAGGCAGACTGCTGCTGCTGCGGCTGCCATGGAGGCTATGAGGACAACTGCTGAGAAAGAACCGAGGAAGCCGTCTGCTGAGTTTGCTGCTGCTGTGGATGAGGGCTTTGCTGGTTGTAGTAAGGAGTCTGGCTTTGCTGCCCATACGCACTGGGGCCCTGCTGTCCATAAGGAGGAATCTGCAGAAGAGGAGGGAAGAATTAGATCAGTTATGAAGATATCTTATGTACACACAAGATTACGCTCAAGAAGTGAAACGTTCAGATACTGGAGCACAACAGTTAACTGGCAATGCCACCTCCTACACAAGGAAACCTCCTAGATAACAGCAAAAGCCACCATTGTTCTTGGCAGTAACAGAACCTCAATAGGCACCCTAACTAAGTTCTTAGTGATCCTTATCTGACCACCCTTCAGTGACAGTCAAAAGGCATCAAAAGGCAAGGCTGCTTGCTCCAAAAAACAAGGCAGCCTTTTGAATCCTGCCCACGCTACAGCAGGAGCCACTTGGATCCAACCTGGAAGTGATTTATTCAGTAAAGTACAGCTCTGTCTTTTACAGAACACAGAGGGAAGAGTATCTTGCTACCCTCACTGTTTGTTTTTCCCTTGTTAGATTCACTGCTCTGCTGCTTTTGGAAGCAAGGATTCCACAGGTCCTCATACATCCATTAGCCCTGGATCCAGATGAGGTGCTGTAAAGAAATGTCATTTAACCCAAGGAGCCAACTCCAACCTGGCTGATGCTGGTCCCTTGGAGCACTTGGCTGCTCTCCCACCCGCCCCTGCTGTGAACAGAGAGTACAGAAGCTCAGGTCTTCTACCTGCTGTGCACATGAGAGGCTGCCCATTGTACTTTGTGCCCTGCTTTGCATTCCCATGGGGTATCTCTGAGGAGTCTGTGGCCCGTAGGGCTGTCCTGGATAGCCGTGTCCTTGCTGTGGCCCCGCCTGAGGTCCCTGCTCTTGTGTGTAGGGGTTGGTTCCTCCGTACGGCTGAGGCCTCATCTTCCCCATCTGATCCATCGGGCTTGAAGCCTGCAAGGCAAGTTGTGACACGTGATGTACATCCAGCTACACACAGGAATCATTCACAATCTCCCAAAACCCCAGAAGAGAACTTTATAGAATCACAGAGTCATCGAATGGTTTGGCTTGGAACTAGATGAGCTTTGAGGTCCCTTCCAACCCAAACCATTCACTGATTCTGTGATTCCATGAATTCTTTTTCACTGCATCAGGTTGCTCAAAGCCCCATCAGCTTAAAACCCTTCCCTCTCACTCCTATCCCTGTACTCCCTGATGAAAAGCTCCTCCCCAGCTTTCCTGAAGCCCCTTTCCATACTTGAAGGCACCTACAGCTTCACAGCAGGTTGGTGCAGAGCAGAAGCTCATCTGCTTCGTTTCAGGCACTGAACCCCACAGCCACGTGCTGAATTACAGGATTCCCACTGCCCTTCTAAACCTACAGACCTTTCACAAAACATGAACGAGAAGTCATTTAATGCTGACATTTCTCCCATGGCCGCAGGACACGCAAGAAGCCGGGAAGGATCATTAAGAAAGATGGATTATCGGTGTGAGTGGCCATTCCCCGTAGCAGGCAGTAGTTTAGTGTCCAGATATTCCACAACAAGGTAAACGTAAGACTGAAAATTTAAATATTCACGAGAAACTCTGCTTCTTTCACGTATAACAAGGTCTCCCAAAACACTACAGGCGGTTAATTTACACTTACACATTTCAATTAACTCATATTGATGCAGTAACACTGGGCAGAGCCACTAACATCCACAGTCTTCAAGGCTGCAGTTCTATTTTTGCCTTTTTTAATATGTGCTTTGTGTCTGCTGCCTTTTGTAGAATAAAGATTTCTAAATCAAATTTCTCCAGATCCAGGAAAAAGTAATTTGTCAGCCTTGAAGCCAGGTCCCTGGGGTTTAGAGCAGGCAGGATGGGATGAGTGAATGCATGCAACTTCCAAGGACCTCCTGACCCGCACTACCACTGCCTGGAGCCAGGACACGAAATGAATCCATCAGAATTCCTGAAAATGCTATAAACCTCCAAATGGCAGTTTTCCACCTAAAGCAAGGACTGGTTTTGGCATAGTGACCTCTAAATGACTCCCAGGCACAGTCTTTAACCTCCATCTGGGACTGAACACAGATTGCTGATCTCCAGATGACCTAACTAACACCAATTAGATGCCTTCCAGCAGATCTCCATGACAATGGACTCTTACCCCACTCCTTCCTGCAACCAGCCCCGGGGTGGTATTTGTACAGATCCACCCTCCCTCGCCCAGCTCAGGTGCTTGAGGAGTGGCACTGCAGGTCTACACAGGCAAGTATCGCACAAAGCCAGCTCCTGCTGCAAACCCTAAAGAATCCCAGAGACCACAACAGTTTCTCAGTTGTGTTCGCAGCATCCACCCTCCTGGAGGGGGTGGATGGAAAAAAGTCCACGCACTATGTGAAACTTTGGAAAATCCAAGTCAATTGCCAAGCCAGAACAGCTTGAAGTCCCAACGCACAGACCCTGAAAACATTTGTTTGACCAGCTGGCTGCTGCGCCTCGGCTGCCAGGAAAACCTCCCCGTGCCAACCGGAGGGAGCAGGGGCACCACAGGGAGCTAACGGGGCACTGGTGGGGCAACAGGAGCGGGAGCACAGGAGGGAATGGAGAGAGTGGGAAAAGCACCTCGCTTTTGGCAAGGGGGGCTACTCATGCAAATGAAAGCAGGTTTCCTTAAGTGAATATGCACAAATACGGCACAAATCAATGAAGAACCAAGTCCAAGTCCTCTCCTTCCACTCCACTTCAGCCTTGACACACCTGGAAACAGTGTTTGCCGCCCTACAGAAGCTGTTCACACACAACCACAGTACGATTCTCCATTGAGGAGGATCGGAGACACCCAGCTCACACTCAGCTGGGCTGGCCGTTTCCATTTTGGTCCATACCAGTACTAAAACCCGTTCGGGAAAAGTTACATTCAAGTTATCACAGACGCTGCTGCTGAGGAGTAACGTGGAGAGAGGCTGCAGCACCTCTGAGGAAGGAGCCCGGAGGGGCTTTTGATCCCTGCCATATCCCACAGCGCAGAACATGTGCCCACAGGGTTTTGTGCCACGCTCTGAAGAGGAGCTTCCACTCAAAGGGTCAGGAAGAAAAGACGTCTTTGATGGGGGCAGCCTGAATCCCAGAACTACAGTGACTTTCCTCCTGAATGGGAGCACCCATGCGGAGCTTCCACATCCCAGTAGATGCAAATTGTGTTTACATCTTCCAAACAACTCTCCCTCAGCCTTGCCTTGTGGGTATCACCTGAGATTATTGACATTATCTCCCTCCCCACCTTATCCTCTTTGGTATGCAAAAGTGGTGCCACCAGGAGTGCTTCCCAGCTTTTGGCAAGTCAAACTTCTCCTTCACCCCCCTCCAAACAGACACCCCCTTCCTTTTCCTATCTGATCGAGTGCAGCTTTGGGGTTACTTACTAAGCAATTTGGCATATTTTCCATTTGTTACTTGCTTCCTCCTACTTGTTACCTCACCTCACAGCCCGCTAGCAAGGGCATCGTCTCAATTACAGTCCTGGCTTTTTAACTTCCATTTTTTTAACACACACACCCCCCACACGCTGCCTCCTCTGCACAGATTTTCTTGTCTGTCGTCACCCACAAAGCTTAACCATTATCTTCAGGAAGGAGAGAAACAAAGTGAAGATCCACTTTTCCATGACTCCTACAGGAAGCATGATGACTGTTCAAAAACTTCAAAAAACACTGGAACTGTTTATACAGCCATAAAAAAATAAAGAAAAAAAAAAACCAAACAGTAAAGAAGTTTTTACAAACAGTAAAGAAGTTTTTCCAAATACCCAATCTAAACCTCCCTTGGACCAACTTGAGGCCATTTCCTCTCATCCTATCATTGCTGCAAAGGAACCATTCAGCTAGGATCATGGTCATATTGGATTTAAATCATTGAAAACATGGCAGAGAATAAAACCACCCACGCTTCCCCAATCCCTCTGCGCCCTTTCTATCAAGATCAACAAACTAGAAATCAGTTACAGCAGCAGCACTTGAACAGGCTGGTGACACCAACAGCAGGTGAGGAAGAGGACCCGGGTGCCAAATCAGCAGCTTTCCCAGCGTCTTTCAACCCGCTGGGAAACACCAACCATGTCGAGGGCAGGGAACCTCTACAGAGGAGTCGTGACAAACAGAAAACGACACAGAAAAAAGATGGTGTCTTGATTGCAAGAGGCGTTATCAACAAAACATTAATGCTTCCAAAAAGAAATCCTCAAAGTGGAGACGCTGTGCTGACCTTTGCTGTTTCTAGTACCTTCCACATCCTCTGGAGCTACCAAGAGCTCAGGCTGGGTCAGATCCTGGCAGTCCCAACATCCAGCACCACTATCACATCGCATCCACACTATCTCCAGGGGCACAAGGTTCAACCTCCCACCTCTCAGCCCTCCCCTAGACTAAACCTCTGCCACCTCTTCAGACGGCTCTACTGAAGTTACGCTGCCTGCGCTATCATGGTACCAGTACCTTGACCCAGAAAATCATCAGGCGACGAGCTCTCGGGGTACGAGCTCTCGGGTTAAGTACTCTCAGAGTATCTGGCTGCACTTGTTTGGTCGGCCCATGGCGGCGCTGCTTACAGATGCACCACGGGTACACGCAGCCAAACTTGGTGCGCCTATGAGCCATGGCTTCAACTGGCACCGAACCTCGCAGACGCACCAAAACCAGCCTGGCTGTCACAAGCACACCAACTGAGACTGTCTCTAACTGTCAGACTGTCTCCAACTGTCAGACTGTCTCCAACTGTCAGTCTCCTCGTGTGCTACCTCGGGGTAGCACGGCAACGCCGTTACGTAACGGGCACTGGTACTCAGGGGGCGGGCACAGAACCCAACAACATCCAACAGGCATCGCAGGAGGCTCCACAGAGCCTACCTCACACCTCAAGTTTGCATTTCAGACACTCGCCATGCCCGTCTCCATCTCCCAAAACTCAACGCACAAGTGGTTCCAATTCCTCCGCCACCAGTCTAGAGAGTTCAAGCTGAGAAACAAGCACAGACTAACAACCATCCTCATTCACGAGGAAACACTGCTCATCCTCCAGCGAGGAACATTTTCATCTGATCTATTTAAGGTGCAACTGGCTGTGCTGAGGTCAACACCCCAGCCTGAGCCCGCTGCCTTTTACAGCCCTCTAAAGGGCCACCTCCAGGTCATACTCTATGGCCTCTCTTCCCATGGTGGTTTGGTTCTAAGGAGGTGGAAGAGGCTGAGAGGAAATTAAAGTTAAGGTAAAACAAAATATGGAATATGGTACAGGTTTGGTTTCAGGGTTACAAACACCTTCTGGAAACTCGTTGGACAAATCAATTTTGATATAAGCTACACGAAAGCAAAATTCCCTCCCTCAACTCCCCACATCCTAGAATTGAACTTAGATCTGGCTTCACAACCAAGAGGCGATGCCTCATCGTCATTTCATGATCCATGGCCAGTACAGATGAAATTCTTGGTTGCCCAACTCTTCAGATAACTGCCCTCTGCTCAACAGTTTCAGTTCTGCACTGAGCGGGAGCCTCGCGGTTCTGACTTTTTCCAGTGGATCAGAGTTTCACCAAAGACACTTTCTATTCCTCTAATCTCCTGTTAACACCCAGACCTCAGAAAGACCTGACAGTATCAATGCCGCATACAAAAGGAATACAGGAAATTTTCTAATGGCTTCAGCCACCACCTTTTAACTACCTGGTATTCCTGTAAACTTAAAGTCAGCCCTGTTAAACATTGCTCCTTTCCTCCACCAGACATTTATCCCACCAGTGCCTTTGGGGAGACCTTCTGTAAACCCAAGATACCGAGTTTTACTAGTGGAAACATGATGAAAAGCTTTCTCCCAGCAGCCATCCAGGGAATGGGAATCCCCCTGGCCAAACACAGCTCTGTAATTACACTATGAACACCTCAGGTCCCAGGACTTCCCCAAACTCCACTCCTGGGGATGCTCTTCAAACCAATTAACACTGACCTGTGGTCCGCCGTAGAAGCAGGCGGCCACGTCTACCCAGACCAAAGCAGGAACCGGGGCCCAGGGGAGGACTAAACCCGGCCATCAGGTCTAACCGCCGTTGAAGCGCGGGCCACGTCTATCCAGACTGAGGCAGGAACCGGGGCCGGGGGTGGGGAGGACGAAACCCGGCCATCAGGTCTACTCACTGTTGAAGCGGGCGGCCAAGTCTACCAAGACCGAGGCAGGAACTAGGGCCGGGGGTGGGGAGGACGAAACCCGGCCGTCAGGTCAACCTGCCACTCCGCCGTTGAAGCAGGGGGACACGTCTACTCAGACCGAGGCAGGAACCGTGGCCGGGGTAGAGGACGTCAGTTCTATCCACCACTCTGCCGTTGAAGCGGGAGGCCAGGTCTACCCAGACCGAGGCAGGAACCGGGGGCAGGGGGGGAGGACGAAACCCTGCCGTCAGGTCTATCCGCCGTTGAAGCGGGCGGCCACGTCTACCCAGACCGAGGCAGGTATCGGGGCCAGGGTGAGGACACGAAGCTGGCCGGCCGTCAGGTCTTCGTCTGAGCCGCTGGTCGGGCGGGCCGCCACGTCTACCCCCACACCCGCACCATGCAGAAACAAAGTCCACGCTTTTCCGCGGCGGACACTGCGAGACGCTGGGGGGACACGTCTACGCCGAGGAGCAAGGGCGGGTACGAAGTCCCGGAGGAGAGGCGTAGGAGGCGAAGCGTACAAGGCGTGGACGAATCCCAGCCATCAGGTCAACCTGCCGCTCCGTCGTTGAAGCGGGCGGCTACATCTACCCAGACCGAGGCAGGAACCGGGGCCCGTGGGAGGACGAAACCCGGCCGTCAGATCTACCCGTCGCTCCGCCGTTGAAGCGGGCTGCCACGTCTACTCAGACCGAGGCAGGAACCGGGTCCGGGGGAGAGGACTAAACCCGGCCGTCAGGTCTAGCGGCCGTCAGGTCTACCCACCATTGAAGGGGGCGGCCACGTCTATTCAGACCGAGGCAAGAACCGGGGCCGGTGGAGAGGACGAAACCCGGCCGTCAGGTCTATCTGCCGTTGAAGCAGGCGGCCACGTCTACCGAGACCAAAGCAGGAACCGGGGCCCGGGGGAGGACTAAACCCGGCCGTCAGGTCTATCCACCGCTCCGCGGTTGAAGCGGGTGGCCACGTCTACTCAGACCGAGGCAGGAACCGGGGCCGGGGGTGGGGAGGACGACCCCCGGCCGTCAGCTCTACTCGCTGTTGAAGCGGGCGGCCATGTCTACCAAGACCAAAGCGGGAACCGGGGCCGGCGGGGGATGAAACCCGGCCGTGAGGTCCAGTCGCTGTCGAAGCGGGCGGCCACGTCTACCCAGACCAAGGCAGGAACCGGGGCCGGTGGAGAGGCCAAAACCCGGCCGTCAGGTCTATCAGCCGTTGAAGCGGGCGGCCACGTCTACCGAGACCAAAGCAGGAACCGGGGCCCGGGGGAGGACTAAACCCGGCCGTCAGGTCTATCCACCGCTCCGCGGTTGAAGCGGGTGGCCACGTCTACTCAGACCGAGGCAGGAACAGGGACCGGGTTAGAGGACGTCAGTTCTATCCACCGCTCTGCCGTTGAAGCGGGAGGCCAGGTCTACCCAGACCGAGGCAGGAACCGGGGCCGGGGTGGGGGTGGACGAAACCCGGCCGTCAGGTCTATCCGCCGTTGAAGCGGGCGGCCACGTCTACCCAGACCGAGGCAGGTATCGGGGCCCGGGGGAGGACACGAAGCTGGCCGGCCGTCATGTCTTCCTCTGGGCCGCCGGTCGGGCGGGCCGCCACGTCTACCCCCACACCCGCACCATGCAGAAACAAAGTCCACGCTTTTCGGCGAAGGACACTGCGAGACGCTGGGGGAACACGTCTACGCCGAGGAGCAAGGGCGGGTACGAAGTCCCGGAGGAGAGGCGTAGGAGGCGAAGCGTACAAGGCGTGGACGAATCCCAGCCATCAGGTCAACCTGCCGCTCAGTCGTTGAAGCGGGCGGCTACATCTACCCAGACCGAGGCAGGAACCGGGGCCCGTGGGAGGACGAAACCCGGCCGTCAGGTCTACCCACCGCTCCGCCGCTGAAGCGGGTGGCCACGTCTACTCAGATCGACGTAGGAACCGGGGCCGGGGAGGAAGAAACCCGGCCGTCATCTCTACTCGCTCTTGAAGCGGGCGGCCACGTCTATCCAGAACGAGGCAGGAACCGGGGCACGGGGTGGGGGAGGACGAAACACGGCAGTCAGGTCTTCCCCACCGCTCCGCCGTTGAAGCGCGGAGCCACGTATATCCAACGCACTCTCATGCTCTCATTTCAACTTTATTCATGGCCATATGGTATTGCAGTCTCTGTGGAGGAAGCGTCCTGCAGAATTACAGACACCCAGTGCTGGGGTCAGCTAAGCGACGACTGCTGCGTGTGCTCCGACGGAGCCGGTTCACTCCAGCCTGGGATATGGGTGCCCCAGTCGGCCGCTGCCTCCTCGCATTCTGGCGTTGTTGAGGATGACCCTGGAGGCGCCTTGGGCTGTGCTGGCAGCTGGACCGGCTGCGAGATGTGCTGCGCCGGTACCGGGCTATGCTGAGGCTGGCCGTGTGTTGTGCTACCGGGCTGTTGGAGCTCTGCGGCCTCCCCCTCGCTTTTATACGGGTGCCAGGGGGAGGCCCTTGGTGACATCAGCGCGTTATCTGGGCAACTGACTGCTTCTCCCTTCGGGTTCTTTCAGCATTCCAGATGGTTGTCTTCCGCACTGAAGTCCGTACCACGATTGCAGACAGGGAAAGTCAAATTTCCTCTGGCACAGGTGCCGAGACGACTCGTGCGTGTCCCCTCTTCACCGGCTCAAGCGTAGGGTCGGCGGCTGCTTTCTAGCGCTGCTCTCGGAGCCGGGTCACTTCGCGCTCCCATAGTACTTACAGGCGGGGCCCGCAGCGACTTCCGGGCCAAGGCGGAGCGGGGGCGGCCGGGAGCGGGGCGGCAGAGACCCCGACTCTTACGAGGACCTCACTGGAGGCAGCGCGAAACAGCGACCCCTTTGGCGAGAACCGGGAAGAGACGCGGCTGACAGGTCCACCCCACTCCGGCCGCCAAGTCTTCCCAGCTCAGCAAGCGGATACTGGCTAGACCTGGTGGTCGGTGGAAGGTAGACCTGGCGGCCAGTGATGGATAGACCTGCCGGCCGGTGAAGGATAGACCTGGCGGCGGGTGAGGGCTAGACCTGGCGGCCGGTGAAGGATAGACCTGGCGGCCGGTGAAGGGCAGACCTGGCGGCCGGTGAAGGGCAGACCTGGCGGCCGTTAAGGGATAGACCCGGCGGCCGGTGAGGGGGATTGACCTGGTGGCCGGTGCTGGGTACACCTGGTGGCCATCCCTGGAGCCGGTGACATCTAATGGCTATCACTGTCTGCCACCGGAGCGGAGCCAGCACACCCACTTTTGGGGCCGCAACTCCCATTTGTAGGGCCAGAACACTGATCTGATCTTAGTTTTTGGGGTCAGAATACCAATTTTTGAGCGAGAACACCACTTTTAGGACAAATCACCACGTCTCTCAGAGTACAGGGCGGGGCTAACAGGTCAAGCCGTCCCCGACCACCAGGTCCACCCGCCTCCGTTCGCCTGGTGCACCTAGCTCCGGCTCCCAGGTCCACCTCATTATGGCTGGCAGGTCTTTTCCACTATGGATTCCAGGTCTTACATGCTCTGGCCGCCATGTCTACTCTGCTGAGGTCGGAGCTAGGTGGACCTGGTGTCCGTCCTCACAGCCGGGTACACCTGACGGCCGCCACTGTCCGGCCCTGAGCGGAGCCAGCACACCCACTGCTGGGGCCACAACTCCCATTTGTAGGGCCACAACATTGATTTTAGGGATAAGGATCCCTTCAACCCAAACAATCCTATAATTCTGCAATGGATGGGAATACAAACTTTAAACTGCAGGAGAGGAGCTTCTGGGGAGACCTTAGAGCAGCTTCAAGTCAGAGGCTCCAGAAAACCTGGGGAGGGTTTCTTGATCGGGGAGTGCACGGACAGGACAAGGGAGAATGGTTTTAAGCATAAAGAGAAGCGGTTGTGATGACACCTTAGGGAGGGTGGGGTGGCCCTGGGCCAGGTGTCTCAGAGAAGTCGTGCTTGCCCCATCCCTGATGGTGTTCGAGGCCAGGTTGGATGGGACTGAGCAACCTGATCCAGTGGTATGTGTCCCTGCCCATAGCAGGCAGGTGGAACTGGATGGGCTTTCAGGTCCCTTGAACCCAAACCATTCCACGATTCTGTGATTCTATGATCCTACCGAAGAGAAGGGTGTTGTCCAGAAGCAGAAAGAGCCGCCCCACACAAACCCTGCTTGCTGCATTCCCCTGACGGAGACACTCGCTTCTCCTTGCCCTTCTGCCACCATCCCTGTGCACAAACGCTGCAGGGGGAGGCCTGGTCTGAAGAGCTTAGAGAATATTTGCAAAGTTACCGCAGCATTCCTCTCACTGGGCTGATTTCTTTGTCCGGCTGAGAGAGCTTCTCCCTCTGCTTTGCCTGGATGGGAACCGCTCTTGAGCTGGTGAGCAGGCTGGTTGTTCACCAGAACAGCCTCTGCCTCTGAGCAGTCTGGGACACCTTTCCTACCCAGGGTCTCAGCTGGCTTCTTGCATGACCCAAGGCAATGACTTTTCTTTTCCTTTACACATTTCCAGTCCACAGAAGAAACTCACAAGAGTCCCCTCCCAGTCTGGGACTGTTGGCAGAAGCAGCCGGAGGCAAGACACGCACACTCAATACGAGTTTAGAATCTTGCTCGTTTAATGCAGCTAGATGACTCCTTTTATACATGTGTTACAGTCCCGTGGAAGGTGCCCTTTGGTCTGTGTCCACTCTCCAGGCACTAATTGGCTAACTAGTCCACTCCTCGCGCGCTAATTGGCTAGCAGTTGCTGAGCGTGCTCTGTTCCTGTTCCTGTGCTGCTTACTACATGACCCACTCCGCCTTGCTACAAGCCAACTGCCTCTAAATGTCAAAGGTTATTCCGAGACAGAGGCGCTGCCACAATATCAAGCCTTAAAGGGTCAGCGTCCTCATGCCCTTCCCTTCTTAACCAATCCTCTACATGGGATCGCTGAGTCCTCCAAGGAGAAGAGCCCTGCCCGTCCTCAGCAAGGGCACATGGATTCAGAACCGTGAGTCTCCCTGAAAAGGACCAGTCTGCTAAGGACCCTCAAGAAGAAAAGCCCTTTCCGTTTTCCTGGCAAACCAAGCTGACGGACCAGGCTGCTGAGGAACAGCCCAGATGCCCGACGGCCTCTTCAGTTCAGCCAGAGCCAAGGAGAAGGAGCAGGAGGAGAAAACAGGACGGGCTCTGTTAGGTCCATTGCAAAAGTCCTACAAGTTTTTCTAAACGCCGATGGGATCGACTTATGATGAAATGACACTGCAGTCCTTTTCCACGACTGCTTTTATATGATGTGTGTGTTGTCTCAGGCGACGGCTGAGACTGCTTGGGAAGAGGTGTTGGTTTGTTTGTAGGAAAAATAAAGAATCATAGAATGTCCTGAGTGTGAAGGGACCTTCTCCTGATACCCACCCTAAACCTCCCCTGGAGCCTCTTCCTGCCATTCCCTCAGGTCCTGTCCTTGGTCGCTAGAGAGAAGAGCTCAGCACCTGCTCCTCCTCCTGCCTTGTGCGGAAACGGCAGACTGCGTCTGACGTCTCCCCTTAGTCTCCTCTTCTGCAGGCTGGACAGACCCAGTGATGTCAGCCACTCCTCAAACGCCTTCCCCTCTAATACCTTCCACAGCTCTCCGGCTTCCTCTGGACTCTCCCCAGTACTTTTCAATCCTTTTCATACTGTGGTGCCCAAAACTGCACTCAGGACTCTAGGTGCGGCTGCAGAAACCCTTTCCCATCCTACTCTGTCTCCTGGATCTCCTCCATCTCCCTAATGGTGAGAGGAGGCTGGGGAGTCTTTAGTCTCCTCTGCTGGCACATTGCTCTCGGGGGCTGCAGAGTACAATCCCACCAGTCAGTTTCCTTCTCAGAGTCCCCGATACTGCTCAGCTTGGACACCTCCTCCCAAAGCTCTGTCACCAGGCTGAGCTGTTCTCCTCTTCTGCCCAGTCACAGGGAAGCTACTGGAATCCTCTACCGTCCAGCATTGTCTGCGTTAGACGTTTTGATCCGTTCCCATGTGCCGTACGTGCGTTACTTTGTCGATGTTTAAAGAAATCATAGAATCATAGAATTGCTAGGTTTGGAAAGACCTTTGAGATCATCAACTCCAACGGTACCTGTCCACTACTAAACCATATCCCTGAGCACTTCATCTACCCATCTTTTAAACACCACCAGGGATAGTGACTCCACCACCTCCCCGAGCAGCCTCTGCCAGCGCCCAAGAACCCTTTCGCTGCTGACTAAAGCCACCCCACAGACTGGCCCTTTCCATCTCCAAGGCACAGCCTGGCCCGGCCGCTGAGGCTCAGCCCCAGACACCTACCCGGCCCTTCGGTTCAGCCAAAGCAAAGGAGAAGGAGGAAGAGAAGACAAGGGGTGGGCGAGCAGATCTGCTGAGCACAGACGCTTCCATCTATCACTCTTGGCACTGGTACAGTGGATGTCTCCCTGCCCGCTCCACAGCCCGGTCCCCCTCAGGGACTGATGCCCGTGATCGATGGGGATCACAGCCTCATGTCCCCAGCCCTGTCCAAGGATGCTCGCTTTCTAAACATCCAAAACGAGTCGCAGAGAGTTTGATTTGCCAGAATTCTCGAGTCAAGGGACAAGAGGAAATGGCATCGAGCTGTGCCAGGGGAGGTTTGGGTTGGACACAATAAGGGGGATAGAACGGGATGGGCTTTAAGATCCCTTCAACCCAAACATTGCTATGATTCTGAAATGTACGGGAATACAAACTTTAAACTAAGACATATTTTTCATGGGTGCACTTTGAAGTCCTCCCTTTAGCCACACTGGGAAATAACTGCAAGGAGCTCGGCAAAGCTTGATGAGCAGAAGAGAACTCCAGGAGGAGAAAGAGCTCGTTAAGTCTTTCTGTAGTTTAATGAGACCCAGCGTGGATTTGCTGATGAGTCCTTGGACCTCACCTACAGAGAGAAGATTGAGCAAGCCTCTCAAGAGTTCAAAAACAGAACTCAGAGTAACTTGAAGTCTTAATTGGTCTCAGTGAGGATTGTTTCAAACAAAGTGACCCTAGGGGCAGAGGAATTCAGTTCTAGGAAGTTCATGGAAGTGTTTGGTCACAGAAGCCTCAGGTCATATACGATTCAGGTCATAAAAGGTTAATAGAATATTTGGGTCATGGAAGAACTGAGTCATAGAAGTGTGATTTTTGGGGGGTTTTTGAAGGGTTTGGTCGTAGAAGGGTCAGGTCCCAGAGGACTCAGGTGACGGAAGAGTCGGGTCCTTGATATGTCTCATCACACACATGCTGCAGAATAGATGATCTGTGTCATAGAAAGCTGCATCATAGGAGAGTTAGACAATAGTCAGGTCATAGAATAAAAGGTCATAGAAGGGTTGGGTTGTAGAAGGCTTGAGCCAGAATCGCCTGGTCATATGATAGATGGGTCTCAGGAGAGTTGAGTTATAGAGGAGTTGGTCATGAAAGAGTAATACAAGAGTTTGATTGTAGAAAGTTCCTATATGGGTTGGGTCATGGATTATTCGGGTCCTAGTTGAGTCTGGTCAGAGAAGAGCTGGGTCATACAAAGTCATAGAGGAGTCGGAGAAGAATTGGGTCATAGAAAGCTTGGGTGACAGAAGGCCCAGATCACAGATAATTCGGGTCATAGAGGACTCAGAAGAGCGGAATGAGAGAAGAGCTGGGTCACAGAAGAGTTCAGTTGCAGTAGGTTTATACCTAGGTGTTGGGTCACAGAACACTCACGGAAGAGCTGAGTCATAGAAGGGAGAGAGAAGCATCATTTATAGAAGAATATGGTCAGAAAAGATTCATAGAAAATTCAGGTCTTAGAAGACTCAAATCATAAAAGAGTCATTGAAGGGCGATAGAAGTGTCAGGTCATAAAGGAGTCGTTAGAGAAGTCAGGTCATAGAAGGTCTGGGTCATAGAAGAGGACTCATCTAAGTGTGTGGTCATAGAGGAGTTAGGTAAGAGACGTGTTGAGTCAGAAAAGTGCCAGGTGAGAGAAGGTCATAGAAGGTTGTTGAGGCATGATCTGACCAAGGGAAGTCCAGTCCACTTCTCTTTCAGGCATCCAGAAATGGAATCCGAGGGGACAAGGTCTTGGGCACAGCCTTTGGTTCCCTGCTCTCCCACTGGCCATTCCTGAAAATGACAGGCCATGTGTGAGTGGTGCCAGTGCTCAGGGAGCGCCCTCGGTTACCGTGACCTCTGGAAGATGATGGAGAGTGCCCTCACTGTGGCATCGTCCTGCTCACTCAGCGCCCTGGGATGTGACCCCTCCTGTCCCAGAGGCTGGGAAGGATTGTGTTTGCTTAAGTGATCCCTGATCTGATCCCCACCCAGCACTAGTCAAGCTCCTCCAGAGTCCTGCCCTGAGTCCCAGAGGCCTGGGAGACTTTGTTGGGGAAGACAAGGACATAGAGGACACAGGGAATCTCAGATCTGTCTCCTCCTGCTCTTACTAAATTCTGCACTACCCACAGAGGGTCCTTGTTTTTTTGTTTTACTGTTCCTGAAGCAGGGAACACTCATCACGAGGCCCTTGAATGGCCTTTCAAGTTCTGTGACCACATCCCAGCTCTGTCTCACACAGGAACAGCTCCAGCTCCTCCTGCCTGTGCCCCTGGCTGAGGGCATCGCTGCCCATGGGGCTGAAGCTCTGCAGCTGTGGCACCAGGCAAGGTCATCCCTGCAATAAGGAAATCTGAGACCAAGTGTCCAGGAACCCGTGTGTGCAAAGGCTTTGCTTGGAGCAGAGACCCGTCTGGGACAGAAGAGAGCTGAATGTCCTCCCAGCCCCAGGTCTAAAGACCAGGGAAGAAAAGCCTGAATTCCCGCGATGGAACAGGATGGAGAAATGAGATCATTCCCTGTCACATTCCTGGGGTTCTGTTTAATGATGGGGCAACAAAAGTGATTCTCATGGCCAGCTATTTTTCTAACAGGAGTAATGACAGTGCAGGAGAAGTGTCTCTGCCCAGCTGAGGGAGGGAAGATCAGGGATGGCTTCAGCCTGTTTCTCAGCAGGTTCCCCTGGAGCCCCAGGGACAGCTCGAGGGAGCCCAGAGGGGGCAGAGAAAGCGCTGCCTTGGGCTGCTCCTCTGCTGCTGAGCTGGGCTGGGCTCCTGGGACAGAGTGAGCTCATAACAAGAGGGTAGTTATGAAAAGAGCCAGGTCTGGCCAGGAGCAGCTCCTCTGCCAAGCCCAGCAGGGCTGAGGGCACTGCCTGCAGGCAGCGAGGGGAGAGGAGGGAGCGGAGAGAGGGGAAAGGCAGGGTGGGGTGGGAGGAAAGAGGAGTCTTCATTTGGAGAAAGATCTTCACAGCCCTTCTCTGGGTGCAGGACAATGCAGGTGCGATTCCTGGAGGAGTCTCCCAAAGCCAGCACAGCCACAGCCTGTGGGCTCTGTCAGGAGGGCTCTCGCAGTTTCTCCAGTGGAAAGAAAAACCAGGGTCAGTGCTCGGTCTGCCCAGGGAGCTCCTCATGTTGGGACAGGGAGAACTTGTGGAGGGAAGAAGCAGCTCCTTGGAAAAGAGGGTCTTTTTGCTCTCAAGAGGGTGCTGTGCCAGTCAGGGCTTCTCACAGCTCCAAATCACCCCAGGACACTTCTAAGAGGACATCTCAAGGGAATAATCAGGGCAGGGATTAGGATAAAGATAAGGAACTCTCCCGAGTCAGTTCCCTGCACCTGGGGAATTTCCGGGGAGAAAAGAAACAAGAGGTTCTCATGCTTGAAGAAATCACTGAGCCTCCTGAGCTCTATCCTTGAGTGGCCAGTAGGTCTGATTGGAGCCTCTTAAAGTGTCTCCAACTGCTTCTCTGCCCATGGAGAGCACCAGCATCACCTCTGCTGGACCCATCAGGCTCATTCTGCCCCATCCTTTCCTGCTTATAAACAAGACCCTGTGCCCAGCTTCACCCGCCAATCAGGCAGGTTTGTGTAGGGCCAGGGGGATGCAGAGAGGGTCAGATGAGGTCTGTGAGCATTGACAGGGAGAAGAGATGGGCCAGGGAAACATCTCCAGTGAGGAAAATCCCCGGGCAGAAGGGATAAGATCGGAGAATGTGAGGAAACATAAAAGAGAGATGTTGTGGAAGGGCAAATACAGAAACCCCTACACGACTGCATCCAACACAGACCCTCCCTCTGAGCAAGCCCCCTTGCCTCCTCTCCCACCCCACAAAGTCTCTGCCCTCAGCTTGGGCTCCAAGACTGAACCCCCTCCACTGCAGCCAGAGTTTCAGCACAGCCGTGGTGCAGCTCTCTAATCACGGGTCCATTTTCCTCTCCAGAGCACAGGGGCTGAGAGTACCAGTGCAGCAATGTTTATTTTTGGGAGGGAGTGAGCAGAGCTGGGTTAGGGTAATGCTGTCCTGAGTGCCCGGCTGCCTCTGCTGTGGCCTCTCTCAGCTGGACCAGCTTCTTTGCTGGCTTCTCTGTTTGTCTGTGTTCTTGCTGTTGATCTCCTGTTCTTGCTGCCAGGCTCTCTGGGGTTGGGAGTTTCAGCAGTCAAGTGTGGCACTGAACTTCTGATTCCTCCCATGCAGGTGTGTCCGTGGGAATGCAGTGTCCAAGCTTTCGTCTCACCCATGGGGCTGTGGGCAGAGCAGTCTGAGTCGTTCCCTGAGGAAAGAGCTGACTCTTGCTTACTGAACCACCACCATTAGGATACTCGGATTGTTCCATGAGGGTTCTTTCCTAGCTGTGAGCTTCCCTCATGGATATAAATCTCTGCTATCACAACTTGGTGCTACCTGGATGACCGTGGAGAAATACAGAGATGCTACAGCCAAGGGAATGCTTCTGGGTTTGTGAAATGAGCCGTGTGTGTCCTGGGCTGACAGTGGGGTGCTGAGACCTTACAGAAGGGTGAGACATTGAGTGGTGTGAGGTGGATCCCTCTGTGCTCAGAAGGGTGAGGTGGCTTTTGAAGGTAACAAGGGAGAGTGATCCCCCTCCATCTCAGAAAGGTGCAAGCCCAGAGCTGCTGGGGACAAGAGCAAAGTAGAGGGCAGCACCCCTCCCTCTGCACTAAGCCACAGGTAATGCTCTCCCTGAGTGCAGCAGGGATGCTGAGGGTTTCTGACATCCAAGAACACTGTCCGGGGTGGGAGCAAGAGTGGTAAAGGCCCAAACCTCTCTGCCTTCCTTCTACCCTCTCAGTTCCTCATCCCTGGAGGTGCAGATGCTGACAAGCCCTTTTGCACCAGGAGCAGTTCCACAGGACAAAGCTGAACCCCAGCAGTGTCCCCTGTGCCCAGCGTCCCCATGACCCCCAGCTGCAGAGCAGGGCTGACCCCTCGCAGCCAGCAGGCAGAGGCCCTGCTCCTCCCGGCACATTCAGCCGGCACCGAGCAGGGCTCCAGGCATGGAGCTGGCGGAAGGGCTGCAACTGGAAATGGAAAAGCAGTGGCAACTGTGCAGTGTGAGAACTGGCTTTGATTTTACTCAAAGAAGTCTCCTGTAACTTCTCACACTATTTTGGCTTTGATCCAGAGGCAGCAGATGTCCAACAGCAGCTCCATCACCCAGTTCCTCCTCCTGGCATTCGCAGACACACGGGAGCTGCAGCTCCTGCACTTCTGGCTCTTCCTGGGCATCTACCTGGCTGTCCTCCTGAGCAACGGCCTCATCATCACCACCATCGCCTGGGACCACCACCTCCACACCCCCATGTACTTCTTCCTCCTCAACCTCGCCCTCCCCGATATTGGTTCCATCTGCACCACTGTCCCTAAATCCATAGCCAACTCCCTCTGGGACACCAGGGCCATCTCCTACTCAGGATGTGTTGCCCAGGTCTTCTTTGTGTTGTTCTTGTTGAGTGCAGAATATTATCTTCTCACAGACATGTCCTACGACCGCTGCGTTGCCATCTGCAAACCCCTGCACTACGGGACCCTCCTGGGCAGCAGAGCTTGTGTCCACATGGCAGCAGCTGCCTGGGGCACTGGGTTTCTCACTGCTCTGCTGCACACGGCCAATACATTTTCCCTGCCCCTGTGCCAGGGCAATGCTGTGGAGCAGTTCTTCTGTGAAATCCCGCAGATTCTCAAGCTCTCCTGCTCACACTCCTACCTCTGGGAAGTTCAGTAAAGCCTGAGTGCTCTGAGTTTGGTCACATTGCCAGTGCTTTGCACCATGTCACCATTGCGGATGGTTTGCTTCATGGTTGGGTGTTCAAAAATGTGATTATTGCACTAATTTAAACTAAAGGATGTGGTCGACCTGGACTTCTGTAAAGCCTTTGACGTGGTACCCCACAACATCCTTCTCTCTTCCCCTAGCTTTCTCTCTCCTTCCCCAGCTTTGTGGGGGTTTTGTGGGGTCCTGGGTCCCTTTTGGGGGTTTGTGGGGGGCGGCCCTGGATCCCGTTTGGGGGAATTTTGGAGGGGTGTGGGTTCCTTCTGGGGGGATTTGGGGGGCTCCTGAGTCCCTCTTGGGGGGCTTTGAGTCTCTCTTGAGAGAATTCAGAGGGTTCCAGATCCCTTTCGGGGGGTTGGGGGAAAGTAGTGGATCCCTTTAGGGTATATGGGGGGATCCCGGGTCCCATTTGTGGGTTTGGTGGGTCCTGGGTGCCATTTGGGGGATTTAGGGGGGTCCTGTGTCCCTTTTGGGCAGTTTTGGTGGGTCCTGGGTCCCATTTGGAGACTTCTGGGGGTTTTGGATCCTTTTTCAGGGTTTGTGAGGGTCTTGAATCCCTTTTGGGGAGCTGTGGGTTTCTTTTGGGGGGATTCAGATGGTCCCAGATCGCTTTGGGAGTTTGGGGAAGGGGTGTCTTGGATCCCTTTTGTGGGGTTTTGGGGGGTCCTGGGTTCCATTTGGGGACATGTAGGGTGGTTTCTGTGTCCCTTTTGGGAGGTTTGGTGGGTCCTGGGTCCCTTTTGGAGGGTTGAGAGGGTCCTAGGTCCTTTCAGGAGTTTTAGGGGGTGGTCCTGGGTCTCTTTTACGGGGTCTTGGTGGGATCTTGGGTCCCATTTTGAGGTTGAGGCTCCTGGGACCCATTTGCAGGGATTGGGGAGGTTCTGGGTAAATTTGGGTGGGGGTTGGGGGAGCCTTGGGTCCTTTTGGGAGACTCCTGATTCCCTTTTGGGGGACCCCTGGTTCCCTTTTGGGGGCTTGGAGTTTCATGGATCCCTTTTGAGGGGGATGTTTTGGGTCCCATTAGGTGTTTTAGGAGGGGTTCTCCTTCCAATTGGGGGGGGTGGGTGGGTTGTGGGGTCTTGGGTCCTTTTGAGGAGGTCCTGAATCCAGTGCAGGGTGGGGGGGAGTGGGGTGTGTCCTGGATCCCTTTTGGGAGTTTGGGAAGAATCCTGGATCCCTTTAGGGGGGATTAGGTATGCCCTGGATCCAATTTGGGAGTTTGTGGGGGTCCTGAGTCCCGTTTTGGGGGTTTTGATGGTTCCTGGTTCCCATGTGGGAGGTTGAGGGGGTCGTGGAACTCTTTTGAGGGGTCTGGGGGGGTCTTGGGTCACTTTTGTGGGGCTTTGGATTTCTTTTGAGGGAATTAAAGGGGACCCAGATCCCTTTAGGGGGTTTGGGGTTGGAGTTCTGAGGTCCCTTTAAGGAAGGTTTGGGGGGGTCCTGGGTTCCTTTTTGTGGATATTGTGGGTCCTGGGTCCAATTTTGGGGGGTTGGGGGAGTCTTGGGTTCCTTTTGGGGAGTTCTGGGTCTCTTCTGAAGGAATTCAGGGGGTCCTGGATCCCTTTTAAGGGTTGGGGGAGGTCCTGGGTCCCTCTTCACCACCCTCCATGCTGCTCCTGGGGTTGGGGTGGGCAGAGGAATTGGGAGTCATGGAGCCACTTCAGACTGGGAGAAAGTGGGAGGAGAATGGCTTTAATATTTGGCCCTTGTTGCTCCCAATCCAAAGCTTTTTGAACTGTCAATAAAGTAAATCGAACTTCAGCAAGTCCACACCTCTGTGCCCGTGACAGTCATTGGTCTCTGAACCTCCTTTGCTTTCTCTTGACCCCTGAGCCGTTCTGGTTCATTTTCTCCCTCTGTCCCATTGGTTCTGGGCTTGGAGGGAGCAGTTGCGGGGGGTCCGGCTGCTGGCCAAGGTTAACCGACCACAGGACACATCAGGGCTGCCGTGTCCAGTACGGGGCTCCCAGCACAAGGAAGACCCTGCCCAGCCTGGAGAGAGTCCTGCTGAGGCCAGAAGGATGGCTGGGGCTGGAGCACATCATGGACAAGGAGAGGCTTGTGAGATGGGTTCTGAGAAACCTTTCAGGGTACAACACTGAGCAAGGACCCAGGGCAGCTGGGGGATCCCAATGCAAGGACTTTCTCGGTGTTTGATGAGACAAAGCCATGAGCCCCTGATGGGTTTGGAGCTGTGTGAGAAAGGGCTTGGCTGAGAGACCTGCAGTGGCAAGAGCGGGGGACTGGTGTATAAGAAATTTCAGTAGGAAAAGGGTTCTCTTTTTATTGATAATGGTTGTAGAGTTGGATATCAGGCCTGCAGCAAGGCAAGGGGTGAGGAGGGGAGTGTGCAAGTGGAGAGAGAACAGCTCTGGGAGATCAAGCGCTTGTGCCCGGCAGCACTGCCGTGCTGGGATTCTTTTCCCCTCCACCCACGACCACAGGAACTGTCCCTGCAAGTCCAGAAATGTCTCGCAGGAAATATATCAGGAAACAGAAGTCGTTGAGCATCCCTTTATTTTGTTTAAACACACAGAGAGCACAGCTCCTCATTTACACAGACAATGAGCAAGAAAAGAGAAGAAAACAGTGAATAAAAACAGGATGACAAGATTATAAAGGGGGGATGAAAGGGGGTTTGGGGGGTGCTAGAGGGGTTTTGAGGGGGAATAAAGGGGGTTTGGAGGGAACAAAGGGAGTTTGGGGGGCCTAAAAGGGGTTTTGGGGGGATAATAGAGGGTTTGGGGTGATATAGGGGGTTAAAGGGGGTTAAAGGGGTTTTGGGGTGATATAAGGGAGTTTAGGGGGAATAAAGGCGTTTGGGGAGAGAAAAGGGGGTTTGGGGTCAAAAGAGAGGATTTGGGGGAAATAAAAGGGGAATAAAGAAGGATAAAGGGGACTGGGAGTATAAAAGGGGGTTTTGGGGGGATAAAAGGGAGTTTGGGGAGCTATAAAGGGAGTTTAGGGGACTAAAAAGGGGGTTTTATCCTTTTATCCCCCCAAAACCTCTTTAATGCCTTCAGACTCCATATATTGCCCCCAAAGGAGGCTTGGGAGGGATCCATATGGGAAAATCCATTCACCATCGCACAAATCAAGGAACAGACCCGACTCCAGGAGCCAAGGATGAGGCTGAATGAGGTAGAAAGCCTCAGCCCTGGTCGAGGACCCGAAGCAGGAGGGGCACCGGCCCCCACGATCAATCTTGGACCCCAGGCTTGTGCACGTCCACCTCACAGGGAGGTGATCCAGGTGGCACTAGAAACAGGTTTGCTGTTGCTGGGACGATGGCTGCGGGCAGGGTGAGGCCTCTGGTTTTCCTGCCACGAACAGTGGCTGCAGGAGTTGGGTCTGGCTCCACAGAGCCCTCTCTGCAGAGAGAAAAGGTGTGTCTGAGGCCTCAGCTGCAGGTGGAGGATGGGGAATCTCCTGCACGACACGGAGCTGGCTCGGCTCTGCACCCCAGGCTCAGAGCTGCCGGCACAGCGTGACCGAGGGGGACACCGGCACCTGATGGCACCTCCGAGCAGGGGGATTCCTGCAGGCACGTTCCCTGTCAGGAGCAGGTGCTGGCGCGCGTCTCGCTTTCCAGGGGAAGCTCAGCCCCTGCTCTTTCCCATCCTGACCTGGCTTTGCCCACGCCGGTCACTCATGTCCAGGCAGGATCTGCTTGAGCCGACCTCGGCTCTGGTCAGAGGAGGCTCCCGGGAAGAAGGCCCAGGAGTTCAGAGGCCAATTAAAGCACCCAACAGCGGCTGAAATCTCAGCAGAGTGTTTTGGCCAAGACGTCATTCACCGCTGCCCAGCAGCCTGAGTAGAAACGCTTTGTGGCTACGAGCAGCCCTTGCAGGAAGCCGTGGGGGCAATCAGTGACTCACCGTGTTCTCTTCCTCCACATCCAGATCACGACACTGCACACCAGGATCACAATCACGAGGGAATGCAGGGCTCCTACTGCACCCATCATGAAGTGCAGTTGCACATCTGGGGGCCCTCTGACACTCTTGGTCGTCTGAGACTTGACAACACTTGGGGTTGTCTCACCGAGCACACCTGGAGGAGCCATTGGGAATGTCAGTCCGTGCTGTGACCCTCTGGAGAGCTCACCCAACAAAACTCAGGTGGCCAGGAGAGCACATGGGGAGCACCGATCCTTGTCCAGTTTTCCTTTCAGCTACATGGACAAAAGCCGTCCCTGCAGCAGGGAGGGCCACCCCAACGCTCTCTCCTCCCTGATGGGTGACACCGGGTCACTACGGGACAGCAGCTACCGGGCGTGCGTGTGGCCGGCATCGCCTCTGCTCCTTTGGCAGGGACGGGCACTGAGCCACTGCTCCCTTTTCGAAAGACAACCTTCTGAACAGCCTCTGTGTCCATCTCTAGAGAAAGAAAGCAGGAGCTGGATCAGATGGAACTGTTCCCCTCAGGGAGGTGGCATTTTCAGCAGGCGATGTATCTCAGGACAGACACCAGGCTCCACACGTCCAGTTTGCAGGACTTGTCTTCAACTTATGCTCCCCTGTAAGACTGCTCAGGACCTGGATTCTCTTGGAAAGAATAATCTGATCAGTATGGTGGGCTTCCCCGGGCTGGGACAACACTGCCAGGAGTCCGAGAAAGGCAAAGCCTCAGCACAGCTCCAGCACAAGGCGACAGTAAACACCTTCCTTCAAAGGGGACATGGAGATCCTGCAGCCACTTCTGCTGCGAAAGAGCCCTTCGCAGAAGCACGTCCCATCCTGCCACCTCCATCCCATGGAGGGGTCACAAACACACGCAGTGGACTGAACCCCATCTCTGTCACCATGTCCGGGGCACTTTCACCATCAAGACCCCACTGATCCCCAAGCCACAGGGAAACCAGTTCTGTAAAACACATCCAGGAACAGAGAGAAAAGCCACCTGAGACCAAATCCACAGCCCTTCATGGTCACTGCCTTCAAGGCAGCTGTGCGGCCTCAAGCTGGGTGTCCAGCTTCCATCTGTCCCTGACCCTGAGGTGTCACCCAGAGTTCTCAGCCACCAAGGAGAAGAGGGGCTGGACCCGTTGGTGAAGCTGGGGCTGCTCCGATCCTGACCAGCTCTGGCCAGCTCTGCCAGACTCAGTACCCTCAAGCTGCCTGCACATCCTCTCGGCCACCCAGGGCTTCTCTCCCCTCCGGTGACCAACAGCAAGGGCTGAGCACCCACAGCTTCTGCAGGCTGGATGTCAGCCTCTGGCCAGGACAGCTCTGGCCAGGGTCAGCTCAGCTGGGGCTCTTTTATCCCCCAAACCCCTTTTACGCCCCCAATCCCCCTCTATTGCCCCCCAAGCCCCCTCTATTGCGGATCAGATGGAACAGTTCCCCTCAGGGAGGTGACATCTTTAAGAGGAGATCCTCAAAGACACTGGCCAGGTCGACGAACAAGGGCTGGGCTTTTGGGGCTGCACCCACCACTGCTCCAAGCAGCAGCCACGCCTGCCCTGTTGGAGACCAAGCCATGGCACGTGATCTTCTGGCCTGAGCTGCACGAGGTGGGTTTGGTAGAGATGCACCACGATGCCACAGCCCGTCCTTCCCAGGGGAGGGGAAGCGGCTGCAGCCAGGCCAGCGGGGAAACAGCCCTTGGGAGAACACTCCTCTGCTCAGGCTCCGAGGGTCCCGCAGAGACAGCTTTGAAAGGCAAAGCGCCCCAGGGCCATCACCGAGCCGTTCCCTCTCTGCCCTTCCAGCTGCCTGCACATTGGCCACAGAAAGAGCGACTCCCATTGCACAAGGCAAGAAGATGAAAAGGGAAAGGCTCCTTCCTCTCACTGACTGACCCGAGGGGTCGCTCACAGGCTCGAGGGCAGGATCAGGCCAAGCAGTCAGGAAGCCGTCATCTGTGAGAGGATCTGAAGGGAAATTGCAGAGGAATGAGCTCTCGTTTCAGTGTCCACATGTTCTTCCAGGGCAAGGGTCCTCAGGAACTCACCCCCAGGCTGCGCTACGGGCTCCAAACCAACTTCCAGCTGAGCAGCTGGAAAACCATTGAAACCGCCCTCACCTAGAAGAGAGCACAGAGGAGAGAAACATGGTGTGAGCTCGAGGGAGTCGTGCCCAGCAGGAAGGGCTCAGTCAGCGCCTGGCAGCAGCGGTGCTGGGTCTCACACCTTGCGGAGGCTGCGAGCGATGGTGCAGCCGCTGCTGCTGGTTGTAGTTCCAGTCGAGAGCTGGGGCAGATGCTGCCCCAGTGCTACTGGTACGGCTCAGAGCTGGTCTGTGCAGACCTCGGGGCACAGATCGGATGGGTGGGCACGTGCTCTTCTCCACGTGTGCGCATCGGCCACAGAAGAAGAACTTTGCATTGCACACGGAAAGGGCCAGCTCCCACCTTTCTGATGGGTGACACCAGGCGACCACGGGACAGCAATTACCTGGCTGCTGGTGGCTGGCATCAAACTCAGCGCAGCTGTTACCACAACGGCAGCAGAGACTCTGGACCATCCCCGTCGCTCAGAAGCTCCTGCAAGGCCTGACAGTGCGTGTAGGTGCAGCGAGGCTCTGGCTGATCCCTTCCTGCTAGCGCAGGATCTGACTTGTCCATCCAGCTCTCTAACCCTCCACTTCCCAAGCCCTCTGGTTACGAGGGCTGCATACTCACTGTGTCCTGCTTTCTTCATCTTTGCCAGGAGTTCCTCCAGGATTTCTGATGCCTGCTGCAAAGATTTCCCTTGTTTGGCTTTGTACTTTGCTCTTTGAAGACCCGAACAGAAAGGATCCGGTTAGATTTCTCACTAATAAAAACACCCCTGAGAATTTCCCATCACACCCTGTGATCACTCACAGCTGAACCAAAGGGCGTGAGCCAACGTGAAGCCTGCCTCCCTCTCCTCCCCATGCCTGGATCTCGTTGTGTCATTTCTGTACTCAGTGGTGCCTCCAGCATTGAACCCCCTCATCTACAGCTTGAGGAACCAGCAGCTCAAGGATGCAGCGTGGAAACTGAAATCTGGATGGTTCTCTGAATCAATGAACCTCTCATCACCTTCTGCATAGCCGTTATCGTGCATCTCACGGAAGGCCCAGACTGGTTTCTGTATTTGTTGGTGGTGTTGCTGGTTTTTTCAGTTGTGATCGTCTTGTCATCCGGTTTTTAATTCACTGTTTTCTTCTCTTTTCTTGCTCATTGTCTGTGTAAATGAGGAGCTGTGCTCTCTGTGTGTTTTAACAAAATAAAGGGATGCTCAACGACTTCTGTTTCCTGATATATTTCCTGCGAGACATTTCTGGACTTGCAGGGACAGTTCCTGTGGTCGTGGGTGGAGGGGAAAAGAATCCCAGCACGGCAGCGCTGCCGGGCACAAGCGCTTGATCTCCCAGAGCTGTTCTCTCTCCACTTGCACACTCCCCTCCTCACCCCTTGCCTTGCTGCAGGCCTGATATCCAACTCTACAACCATTATTAATAAAAAGAGAACCCTTTTCCTACTGAAATTTCTTATACACCAGTCCCCCGCTCTTGCCACTGCAGGTCTCTCAGCCAAGCCCTTTCTCACACAGCTCCAAACCCATCAGGGGCTCATGGCTTTGTCTCATCAAACACCGAGAAAGTCCTTGCATTGGGATCCCCCAGCTGCCCTGGGTCCTTGCTCAGTGTTGTACCCTGAAAGGTTTCTCAGAACCCATCTCACAAGCCTCTCCTTGTCCATGATGTGCTCCAGCCCCAGCCATCCTTCTGGCCTCAGCAGGACTCTCTCCAGGCTGGGCAGGGTCTTCCTTGTGCTGGGAGCCCCGTACTGGACACGGCAGCCCTGATGTGTCCTGTGGTGGCTTAACCTTGGCCAGCAGCCGGACCCCCCGCAGCTGCTCCCTCCAAGCCCAGAACCAACGGGACAGAGGGAGAAAATGAACCAGAACGGCTCAGGGGTCAAGAGAAAGCAAAGGAGGTTCAGAGACCAATGACTGTCACAGGCACAGAGGTGTGGACTTGCTGAAGTTCGATTTACTTTATTGACAGTTCAGAAAGCTTTGGATTGGGAGCAACAAGGGCCAAATATTAAAGCCATTCTCCTCCCACTTTCTCCCAGTCTGAAATGGCTCCCTGGCTCCCAATTCCTCTGCCCGCCCCAACCCCAGGAGCAGCATGGAGGGTGGTGAAGAGGGAGTTAGCAGTCAGTGAAGAACATCTCTGCAGCTCCTTCCTCCTCGCACTTCTCCCCTATCCCAGCGTGGCTCCTCTAGATGGGATCCCACCGTATTTGCGGTCAGGGCTCCGTGTGGTTCATTCCTTTCTCTCTACTCATGGGGCAGTATGAGAGCCCTGAGAGCATCCGTGGACCTTCATGGCCCTGACCAGCATCTCCTGGGCCTCCACCCACCCCTCTGTCCATGGACCAGGAGACACTGAAGCCAGGCCTGATTTTCAGCCCCAGCTTGATCTGAGCTGTAGGTGTGCGGGTCTCCAGACACAGACACGGCCTTGGACCTTGTTGAGTCCATGGACCTTGTTGAGTCAGACCTGCAGAGTCACTTCCCAGCCTGGTTCCTTATGGGGTGAGCAATGGAGTCACACTGTGGCCCTCCCTGTTCCAGAGCCCAGCTGTTTTGTGGAGGCCCAGGGCCATACTTCTGCCTTTCTTCCCATCCCTTGGTCAGGTTTTCAGAAGGGAGGAAGGAAAAGCAGGTGAAGTTGGAGGGCCCCAGTGATTGCAAAGGGAGCAGAGCCATCAAACCAGAAATCATGTAAAGGCAATGCTTGTCTAAAACTGTTCTCTTCCTTTCTTGGAGGCCTTGTGTCTTCCGCAGGAACCTTGAGGTGTTGTGTTCCATCCGCCTCTTTTTCTTTTAGCGTTTCCTTTGACCATACCCAAGCCATTGTGTTTGAATTCTCTTTCCAGCCTGATGTAATCCATGATCTGGAGATGGGACAGACGACTGGAAGGAGAATCCCACTCCTCTGGAGAAGAAGGTGGATATTCCCAGGAATCTGAGGAACCACGGCTGACCAGTAGCTGCGTCCATGGAACTGGTCAAGTGCCTCATCTCTTTTTTTGTAATTGGGGCTTAGACGCCTGGTTCCTGTGTGAACGTAATAACACCTCCAGCTCAGCTCTCCACAGTTTCCCTGTATCCAGGCATTTTGGTCTATGGCTTTGCATACATTGAATATTATTGATATAGGGCTTTTGGAACTGATAATTGCTGTCTTTTCTATTAAAATCCCTTTTCCTCCCCTAATTTCCAAGTGCCATTTGCTGGGATTCGTCCAGGGATCATAACACACAATTGATCCACTAATATTACACCGGTGATAAACAGTCGAATTCAATTTACAACTTTCAGTTTTGGTGCCTGTACAAATATAATGGGTATGGTAAACCAATGTCTGGGTAATTACATTTCTCTGTCTGGTTTCCTCGTTAGTGGGTAAACTGGTTTTAGTTCCTTACCAGTCTTGTAACTGTAAATTCAGAAATGTCTGCCTGCCTCACAAATCAATACCCTCTGGCCAAATATGACCTGCGTCACCCTTATGGCCACAACGTGCTATCACATATCCACAGAATTTACACACTTCAATATTTGCTGTCCTGTTCCATGCAAATACAAGTTTAATTGTGCACTTGGGGCACAACAACCCTGTGCAGCTACAGACTAGGGGAAGTCTGGCTGGAAAGCTGCCTGGAGGAGAGGGACCTGGGGGTGTTGGTTGACAGCCAACTGACCATGAGCCAGCAGTGGCCCAGGTGGCCAAGAAGGCCAATGGCATCTTGGCTTGGATCAGAAACGGCGTGACCAGCAGGTCCAGGGAGGTTCTTCTCCCTCTGGACTCGGCACTGGTGAGACCGCTCCTTGAATCCTTTGTTCAGTTCTGGGCCCCTCACCACAAGAAGGATGTTGAGGCTCTGGAACGAGTCCAGAGAAGAGCAACAAAGCTGGTGAAGGCACTGGAGAATAAGAGCAGTGGCTGAAAGAGCTGGGGTTGATTAGCCTGGAGAAGAGGAGGCTGAGGGGAGACCTCATTGCTCTCTACAACTACCTGAAAGGAGGTTGTGGAGAGGAGGCAGCTGGGCTCTTTTCCCAAGTGACAGGGGACAGGACGAGAGGGAATTACACATGAGGATGAATTACTCATCAGTGTCTTCCGTAAGGTTATTGGTGTGTCCCCTGGCGATGACCATAGAATCATAGAATCATAGAATCACCAGGTTGGAAGAGACCCTCCAGATCATCGAGTCCAACCATTCCCACTGATCTCTAAACCATGCCCCTGAGTAACTCATCCACCCCCACCTTAAACACCTCCAGGGAAGGCGAGTCAACCACCTCCCTGGGCAGACCGTTCCATTGCCTAATGACCCTTGCCGTGAAGAATTTTTTCCTTATGTTAAGCGTGAACCTCCCCTGGCGGAGCTTGAGGCCATTCCCTCTTGTCCTGTCCCCTGTCACTTGGGAGAAGAGGCCAGCACCCTCCTCTCCACAGCCTCCCTTCAGGTAGTTGTAGAGAGCAATGAGGTCTCCCCTCAGCCTCCTCTTCTCCAGGCTAAACACCCCCAGCTCTCTCAGCCGCTCCTCGTAAGACTTGTTCTCCAGCCCCCTCACCAGCTTTGTCACTCTCCTCTGGACTCACTCCAGATCCTCAACATCCTTCTTGTGGTGAGGGGCCCAGAACTGAACCCAGGATTCGAGGAGCGGTCTCACCAGTGCCGAGTCCAGAGGGAGAAGAACCTCCCTGGACCTGCTGGTCACACCATCTCTGATACAGGCCGAGATGCCATTGGTTACATGATGTCACAGTCCATTCAGTGGATGGCTCCTTTATTCTAGTAGCGTGGGTCACCCCCGTTCAGCCGTGCGGACGGCTGTTTCTGTAACTAAAGAACAAGAAAAGCACCTTCCCACTTTGGGGTCAGGCTCTCTCCTTTCCAACACTTTACTAAC
Organism: Phaenicophaeus curvirostris; assembly: GCF_032191515.1. Taxonomy (NCBI): domain Eukaryota; kingdom Metazoa; phylum Chordata; class Aves; order Cuculiformes; family Cuculidae; genus Phaenicophaeus; species Phaenicophaeus curvirostris. The sequence continues at coordinate 502,595 of NC_091426.1, forward strand.
ACCAGTCCTCAGGTTTCTCTTACGAATGCTCATCCCTAATGGTGTTGATTGAGCAATCCACCCCAGTTTGTGCATCTCGTTCAAGCGTCTCGCGATGACTGAGATGTATTTTTGTAGCATCATCTCCTCAATACCTGGAGTCGTAATCGGCCCCAGACACAAACAAGGCAATCCAGACAACATTTCATAGGCAGATAGGCCTGTATCCCTACGGGGTGGAGTTTGAATATTTAGTAGTGCTAACGGTAAGCATTTTACCCAAGACATCTGCGTTTCAATCATCAATTTAGTTAATTGTTGTTTAAGAGTTCGATTCATTCTCTCAGCTTGTCCTGAACTTTGGGCTATGGAAGTTCCATCTTATCCCCACCGCTCGCGTTGCTTCTTGCAACACTTTTGACGTGAAACGGGTGCCTCTATCAGAATTGATTGCATGCACCAACCCCAAACGAGGAATTATTGATTCTAATAGTGTTTTTGCAACAAATTGGGCTGTTGCTCAGGTGGCTGGAAAGGCTTCAACCCAATGAGTTAGTTGATCCACTGTAACTAATACATATTTCCATTTACGTTGGGTAATTCAGGACAGTCAATCTGAACCCTTTCAAATGGTCTATAAGCCAGGTCCCAAGCACCCAAGGGTGTTTCCCTCATTGCACCTTTATTTATTTTTTGGCACATAGGGCACCCTTGGGTTATCTGTTTTGCTATTTCAAAAATCTCTGTGCTTCCAAAAGATTTTAAATACCGATCGCACAATGCCCTCGCTCCCCAATGGGTTTGCTCATGCCATCTCTTTAGTAATTTTTGAGCTACCGATTTTGGCAATATTTCTCTCCCATCTGGCAAAATCCACTTATTTTCCCGTAACATTGCCCCTAAATCTTGCATTCTCCTCATTCCCTCTGATGTAAAGGAGAAGACGTTAGTTATTTCCGTGGTTTTGGTTAATTCAAGAGGATTTATCTGAATGGGAGATTCAGCCCTTCTCGCTGCTTCTCTTGCTTTTTGATCAGCTAAATTATTCCCTCGTATTTGAGCTGAAAATCCCTGCTGAAGTCCTGGGAGGTAGACAATGGTGATCCCTTGGGGGCCTTTTAACGCTTCTAAAATTAAGTTGATCGATTCTTCATGGATCAAATTCTTCCCTCGGGTGTTCATAAATCCCCTTTCTTTCCAGATCTTTCCGAAGGTATGTGCCACTCCATATGCATATTTCGAATCAGCATATCATAGAACCATAGAATAACCAGGTTGGGAAAGACCCACTGGATCATTGAGTCCAACCATTCCCATCAATCACTAACCCATGGCCCTCAGCACCTCGTCCACCCGTCCCTTAAACCCCTCCAGGGAAGGTGACTCAACCCCCTCCCTGGGCAGCCTCTGCCAGTGCCCAGTGACCCTTTCTGTGAAAGATTTTTTCCTGATGTCCAAGAAAGGAACATTTTAGTTTACAGACATTTCCATTTGGGGATTAAATAGGGCAGTTGGCCCAGGATGGGGATCTGCAGCCCTTCAAAGCAGACAGGGCTCTCTGTGGACCTTGATTCTTCGTTTAGGACCTGTCTTTTTTCCAACAAGACCAGGTGGATGTGCCTGGGCGGCTTGAATTCCGTTGATGGAATCATGGGTTGGATTGGGTTGTGTTGAGTTGTGTTGAGTTGAGTTGGAAACCCATCCAGGTCCCACCACAGGCAGGGACACCTTTCGCTGGATAAAGTTGCTCCAGGAATGGAGGGGATGAGGGGGACGGGGAGGAGAGAGATGGGGAAGGGAGGGGAGGGGAGAGAAAAGAGGGGGAGCAACCTGATCCGGTGGGAGGTGCCCCTGCCCGTGGCAAGGGATTGCAACTGGATGGGCTTTGAGGTCCCTTCCAACCCAATCATTCCATGATTCTAAGGTTCTTGGCTCCAGCTTTCCTGAAACGGAGCCGTGTTCCCGTGGAACGCTGCCCCTGGGCCTGGCTCAGCCCCAGCAGCAGAAGATCCTTCGCAGAAGGCTTTCTGTTTCTTGGTTCCTCTGTCGAGGGATCAGCAGGAGCATGGTCTTTTTTGTTATGTCCCGCATTGCGGGGGAGGCACCTTTTCTGAGGGGTTCAAGGCCTGTGATGGAGAAAGCCAGAGCTGAGATGAAGCCCCATGTCTACAGAGACCTCCGAGCATCCCCTCCAGACCCCACCAGCCCCATCCAGAGAACAGCTGTGGGGCAGGAGTGCCCCACACAGCCCTCCCGAGAGCAGGACCTGGCATGGTAGAACCCCAGCCCCTGTCCCACTGGCCAACCCAACCCTGCCCCTCCTCACCTCTGCAGATCTCTAACATCTTCTCTGGGTTTCGGTCCTTCAAGGGCTGAGCAGCAACCGCTAGGGACAGAAGCTCCATCAGATCCCCCTTGCTCCCCAGCACCATGGTGGCAACGGGGACAAGGGTGTCCCCACAGAGGGACCAAGGGCTGGTGTCTCACCAAGGAAAACCAGAGCTGCCTTTCGCACTACATTCTCGGGAGCGTAGATGTACTGCAGGCTCTGGTTTACGTAGTCCTCGGCCCTCTTCTTGTCCTGCTTCAGCTGGAGAGACCACAAGGGTCAGGGCACGTCCCAGTGTCCCCCCGCTGGCCACCCCAGTCCCTCCTGCCAGTCTCCCCCGTGGCCGGGAGCTCTCCATCCCACCAAGCGTGGAGAAGAACCCTTGGGGGCTCTGTTCTTGAGGCCAGGGAGCAAGGACGCGGCTCCAGGCTGGAGCGAGGTGGGTGAGACCCACAGCCCAGACGTGGGGGGCAGCCCTCGTCCAGCCTGGGCCATGGGGTCTGGGGGATCTTCTCACCAAGTAGTATGTGATGACCCACGTCAGCCGTGTCTTCACGCGACGTTCGGGCAGTTTCCAGCCCAGGAACTTTGCCGCAGCCAGGAGACCTTCCTCAGAAGCCTGTGGAGCAGCAGAAGGTGGGAGATGGCACCACAGCCCGGGCAAGGAGACTTGGGGTCCTCCTCCTCTCGGCTTTGTTGGTGGGGCCATGGTGGCCTTAGGAAGGTGGCACCTGCCCTGGCCCAGGTGCCTGGGAGCCTCCTCCCTGCGTCACAGCTCAGCTTTGAGATCCGTACCTCGGCCACGCTCGGCGTTGTGTCCTGTATGCAAACAATGAGCGGGAACAGGGCCATTCGCACTTTGTCCTGCATGCTCCCCTTGTGGCTCCACACCACGCTCTTCAGCTGCTCAGCGAAGAACCTGATGGCTCGTTCTCTCACCTGGTTTTGCCCCTGGCAGGGAGAAGGACAGCAGCACTTCAGAACCAAGATCTCTTTGCCCGTGGTGAGCAGGATGCTCCAGGCTTGGATTTGGTCACTGGAGGCGTGGGACAACTCGGTGGGTGCAGCTGAATGGCCCCAAACTTGTCCAAGGTCCCTCCGTGGGCTCTCCTGACCACCCAGTGCTCCCCACCAGCTCCACCAGCCACGTTAAGGACAAGTTCCCACCAAAAGGGGCCGAGGAGGAGACGGGCTGGTCCTCGGCAATGCCTGTGGGACACGCACCCCTGGCCACGCTGCCTGGGGAGAAGATCTGGTCCTGTTCCCCAGAGCAGCTAGGGAAGGAGGAGCCCTCAGGGCTCTCAGAGCAGCTCTCAGGGAGAACCTGGGCTGCAAAACCCAGGGGAGAAAGGTGAGCAGAAGCCCCTGCTCCAGGTGCTGCCGTTGCCCATGCCCAGTGCGCATCTGTGGGGCTCGGGCTCTCCCGTAGCCTTACGTGAAGGAAGAGGGGCAGCAGCTTCTCCATCAGCTGCACGGTGATGGAGCTGGCCTTCTTCTTCTTTAGGTGACCTGTCATGTTTTGGAGGGTCACCAGGGCCTTCACAACAACATCTGCGTTGCTGTGCTCCAGGTCCTCAGTCAGGTCCAGCAGGAGGATCTCCATTCTTCTGGCCTGCGTGAAGAAGAGAATTTCCTTGTTGGGAAAAGCTCCATGCCTGGAAAGCTCCCCAGGTGGCCACCCTGGCGGGGATGGCGCTTGGGGCCATCACCCACCACCTGACTCCAGCCAAGACCAAGCCACCACCTTCCCCACCAGCCCAGCCGCCCTCGGCCAGGCCGCGCTCACCGTCTTGGGTCTCTGAGAGAGCATGAGGAGACCCTGCAGAACTGCTGGGCGCAAGGCTGGGCTTGGGCGCCTCAGGGATCTCCAGAATTTGTAGAGCCCCTCAAAGTTCTCATTTTCAAAGTCCTTGCAGGCCAGGACCTGGAAGAAAGGCAGCAGCGATCGAGCGGCGGAGCAGGTGGGGCTCCCCGCTCCGTGCAGCTCTGGGTTCCACCAGCAGCTGAAGCCGAGGCCACCGGGGCTTTGGATGCGAACTCACCAGCAACTGAAGGATCCCGGTGTCCTCAGGCAAAGTGCAGAGGAGCCGAGCGTGTTGCGCCTGATGCCGGTTGAACAGCCCCAGCAAGACTCTCTCCATCACTTGGGGCACGGAGAACAGGAGCTGCCACACGGGCACGGCCGAGCTGCAAGGCAGAGCGCTCCGTCAGCAGGGCCACCTCGGCCACCGCGGCCTGGCCTGGGGCAGCCCTGCAGGACAGGGACCCTGGACCCCAGCTGGGGTGGCCTGGGCAGCAGGAGAGGAGCGAGGGGAGGTTCATTGTGGGGCTGGGAGGAGCGTGGTGAGTCATGGAATGCCCAGACTTGGAAGGCACCGACAAGGGCCACCAAGTCCAGCTCCCTGCACACGACAACCCTAAAACCCACGCCGGGTGTCTGAGGGCCTTGACCAAAGGCTTCTTGAACACTGCCAGGCTTGGTGCCATGACCTCTTCCCTGGGGAGCTGTTCCAGTGCTCCACCACCCTCTGGGTGAAGGACCTTGTCCTAATGTCCAACCTAACCCTCCTCTGAGGCATCTTCCTGCCATTCCCTTGGGTCAGGGAGAAGAGCTCAGCCGCTGCTCCTCCTGCTCCCCGTGGGAGGAGCCTGCAGAGCGCGATGAGGTCTCCCTTCAGTCTTCTCCAGGCTGAACAGAACAAGAGACTTCAGCCGCTCCTCACATGGCTTCCCCTCTAAACCCTTGGCCAACTTGGTGGCCCTCAACTCTGGGCTGGCTTGGCCGCCTCTGGCTGCCGCAGGGCTTTTGTGGGGCTGGAAAGTGTGGTGGGAAGGAGGGCCCTGCTCCTCGGGCATGTCCTTCACGATCCCTTGGCTCTGGCAACCAAAGAGTCTCCGTGTCCCCCTCCCCGCAGGGGACCCCCCTCCAGGCTCTCCGGGGCAGGACCTGTCTCTGGGTGGAGCAATCTCCATGAGCGCTGAGACCACTTCCGTGAGGTGATGCTCGGTCATGAGGAGCAGAAGGGCCTCCACTTTCTGCCGAGCCAATTCCACCTTGATGCCTTTGATGTTTTCATGGATGCATCTTATAACATGTGGCACCTGGAGGAGAAACAGGTGAGGATGGAGCTGGCCCTGGAGAGCAGCCACCTCCTCGGCTCAATCCCTCTCTACTGGTTTCAGGTGGGTTCAGGTGCCCGAGACACCTGGGTTAGGAGGGAGGGATGGAGGAAGAAGGTCTGGCAGGGCTCAAGGGTTGGGCCGTCCAGCCCCAGGCCACTTACACTCATCAACCAACACTCAGGGGCGCTCATGGCCATGTCCAACACGCATCTCGCTGCCTCCTTGTCAAAGACACTGGACTCTCTCAGTGCTTTGATGGCCACACAGACGATGTTGGTCTTCTCCACAGCATCCAGGTACCTTGCAAACATCTACAGGAAGGAGGGAAGGGAGGAAGAGATGTCCCAGTGAGAGCCCAGCAGCGCTGGAGGCAACACAGGTGTTGGGCTCATGGGGGCAGTGGGTGACCCTCAAGCGATCCAGGCCTTGGCCAGCGGGGCTGGAGGTGCTGCTGGGACCCTGGAGTGCAGCCTCGCTTGGGGACAGCAGGAACCTTCTCAGCAGGGACAGCGAGGCCACGCCAGCCCCTCTGAGTCTCCACGCCTTTGCTCCTCCAAGTCCCCTGTCAGCGCCTCAGAAGTCCCAGCGACAGAGGAGCTCCTTACCGTGGGCACGTCTCGGATGGAGAGAAAATCCATCGCAGAGCTGTCCTCAACATCCTCCTGGCTCTGTTCTCCTGCGTCATTTGCCATTGACCGGCCTGAAGAAGCAGGGAAGGGGCAGAAGGGTCAACGGGGCAAAGCAGCTTGGCCAGAAGCTCAACCCTATTGTCACCATCCTTAAGGTCTAACGATGCTTAAAGAGAAGCGGAGCTACCAGGAGATGTCGGTGTGGAGGGATAAAACCCACCACAAGGTCTCTTACTTCTTTGCTTGCGGATGAAGTTGATCAAACAGCAAAGTGTTTCCAAAGCCAGACGTTCTTTCATTTTTGAGGAATACGGAAAAACAGAGAGGTGACCAAGCAGTTGGCCCAGGATGGGGATCTGCAGCCCTTCAGAGCAGACAGGGCTGCCCGTGGATCTTGGTTCTTCATTTGGGACCTGTGTGAGGGAGGCAGAAGAGGAGAAGGGTTGAGGGCTGCATCCCTGGAGAGTCAAGGCTTTGCCGGGTGGTGCCGGCCCCGGCTCTCAGAGCAGCCAGCTGGGCAGGAGCTCCACGCAGAGAGACCTTTGGCCACTCTGGTGGGCAGGGAGGGGACGTGGTGTGGCTGGAGGGTTCCTCGCTCCTCACCTGCAGCGTGGGGTTGGTCAGCAGATGAATCAGCTTCCCAATCCTGTCCAGGGCCCTCCCGCGCACAGCTGGTCTCTTAGAGCCGGTGAAGTTCAGAAGGGTCTGGGAAGAGAGAAGGTCCCGGTGAGGCCTGGCAGCAGATTTTTCCTCCAGCAGAAGCAGCGCTGCTGAGCTCCTGGGCTGGACTCATCCAGGCCGTGAAGGCTTCCTCCGCTCTCCAGAGAAGCCTGCAGTAGGGGCCCTGCCCTAGGAGACCTGCAGCTGGCAGCCCCTGCTTCCCCGAGGAGCTGGGCACCCTCCCGGCAGCGCTCTCTCCGCCTGGCACTGAGGTGGGGACCGTCGGCTCCGGAGTGGACGCCCCCTCCTTCCAGGGAGAGGAGCAGCCCCTCAGAACCCAACTCCTTGCAGACCTGGAAGATGTCCGGCAGCTCCTGATTGAGCCTGGTGACCGGGATGATGCCCACCAACTTCTCCATCATCGCGTCCAGGACATCCAGGGTCTGCAAAGAAGACAGAGGGTTGTGGCAGGGTTTCCCGCTGTCCCCCTCAGCACCAGGATCCCATCTCCCAGTGCTGGGGCGGCACTGCCACCCGTCCCAGAACGCGGAGCACCCCGGGGAGGTGACAGGAACATGAGAAGAGGACGAAGGCACGAGGGTGGGCGAGCAAAGCTGAGCCCCTGCCTTGGACCCCTGGTGGCGTCGCAGCACGGGGAGAAGCTCGGAGGGCGTGGGGGCTCCTGTAGCTCGTTCAGCACTTACCGGGCTGCACAGGGCACGGATGGATTGAATCATATAGAAGTCTGAGGCTTCCACAGAGAACGGCAAGACCACTGTCAGGCAGGTTTCGAGCAGGAGCGTCTCCTTGCCCTCCAGCACTCCCTGCAAGGAGCTGTGGAGAGAGACAGGGACCAGTCAGCCACTGGTGCTGGGAGCGGCGCCTCGAGGCCTCGTGCGTATGGACGTGGTCCCCGGGGGTGACCGTGAGGGATGTGGAGGTACCTCAGTTTGGTGATAGCAGACATGGCTTTCTGCCACAGCTTCATCTGGAGCTGCTGGTGAGCACATTTCTCTTCCATCAGCTCCTGCAAAGGCCAATTGATGTGAGACCTGGCAACCAGCGGCACCCAGGGACACCAGAGCCTCGACACCCAGGGACACCAGAGCCTCGACACCCAGGGACACCAGAGCCTCACCACCCAGGGACACCAGAGCCTCGACACCCAGGGACACCAGAGCCTCGACACCGAGGGACACCAGAGCCTCGACACCCAGGGACACCAGAGCCTCACCACCAAGTGTCACCAGAGCCTCATGACCCAGGGACACCAGAGCCTCACCACCCAGGGACACCAGAGCCTCATGACCCAGGGACACCAGAGCCTCGACACCCAGGGACACCAGAGCCTCATGACCCAGGGACACCAGAGCCTCGACACCCAGGGACACCAGAGCCTCGACATCCAGGGACACCAGAGCCTCAAGACCCAGAGACACCAGAGCCTCACCACCCAGGGACACCAGAGCCTCGACACCCAGGAACACCAGAGCCTCACCATCCAGGGACACCAGAGCCGCACCACCCAGGGACACCAGAGCCTCGACACCCAGGGACACCAGAGCCTCGACACCCAGGGACACCAGAGCCTCACCACCAAGTGTCACCAGAGCCTCATGACCCAGGGACACCAGAGCCTCACCACCCAGGGACACCAGAGCCTCATCACCCAGGGACACCAGAGCCTCGACACCCAGGGACACCAGAGCCTCATGACCCAGGGACACCAGAGCCTCGACACCCAGGGACACCAGAGCCTCGACATCCAGGGACACCAGAGCCTCATGACCCAGAGACACCAGAGCCTCACCACCCAGGGACACCAGAGCCTCGACACCCAGGAACACCAGAGCCTCACCATCCAGGGACACCAGAGCCGCACCACCCAGGGACACCAGAGCCTCGACACCCAGGGACACCAGAGCCTCGACATCCAGGGACACCAGAGCCTCATCACCCAGGGACACCAGAGCCTCGACACCCAGGGACACGAGAACTTCACCACCCAGGCACACCAGAGCCTCACCACCAAGTGACACCAGAGCCTCACCATCCAGGGACACCAGAGCCTCGACACCCAGGGACACCAGAGCCTCGACATCCAGGGACACCAGAGCCTCAAGACCCAGAGACACCAGAGCCTCACCACCCAGGGACACCAGTGTCTCACCACCAAGTGACACCAGAGCCTCGACACCCAGGGACACCAGAGCCTCACCACCCAGGGACACCAGAGCCTCACCATCCAGGGACACCAGAGCCGCACCACCCAGGGACACCAGAGCCTCGACACCCAGGAACACCAGAGCCTCACCATCCAGGGACACCAGAGCCGCACCACCCAGGGACATCAGAGCCTCGACACCCAGGAACACCAGAGCCTCACCACCCAGGGACACCAGAGCCTCATGACCCAGGGACACCAGAGCCGCACCACCCAGGGACACCAGAGCCTCGACACCCAGGAACACCAGAGCCGCACCACCCAGGGACACCAGAGCCTCATCACCCAGGGACACCAGAGCCTCATCACCCAGGGACACCAGAGCCTCGACACCCAGGGCCTCCAGCCCCTCATAGCATTGTACAGTCATTAGGGTTGGAGAAGACCTCTAAGCTCATCCAGCCCAAACCTCAGTCCAACCCCACCGCGCCTACTAATCCACACCTGAAGCGTCACATCTCCACATGTTTTGAACCCCTCCATGGACGGAGACTTAACCGCTTCCCTGGGCAACCTCTTCCGATGCTTCTCCACTCCTTCCATAACAACGTAGTTCCAATATCCAATCGGAACCTCCCCTGGTGCCCCTTGAGGTCATTTCCCCTCGCCCTGCCCTAGCGTTGGCCTCTTCCTCCTCTCACCTTGATCTTCTCCACCACATTGTAGTTGCAGCAGAACAGGTCCAGGCCTCTTAACAAGCTGTTGTTTATGGCGGTCTGGCACAGGGATTCAACGCACTCGAGGAACATCAGCTTCTCGATGGTTTCCTGGAACAGAGACCAAAGAGGGAGAGGGGGTCACCCGTGGCCAGCAGGACCGGAGCTGCGGAGATGGAGACCTGGGAGAAGCAGCTCTGCCCAGGCAGCGAGGGGCAGGGTTACCTCGTCTGTGCGGTGGAGGATTGCGTAGATGAAGTCCACTATATCCTCCTCGTTTTCATAGGTGGGCAACGACTCGGCGTCTAAGAGAGGAGGAGAGCAGGGAGGGCTGTGAGAGGGGGTGGTGGAAGGAGACAGGAGACTTTGCTGGGGACAGAACTGGCTGCCGGGCCGGGTCCTGCTCTTGGGTCAGGACAAACCCCTGCAACGCTCCACGTGCAGTTGGGCTGCCGTGCTGGACAGGACATGTCCGGGAAAGCCCTCGTGAAGATCCCTGTCCCCCAGCATCGCTGCCTCTGCCCCAGAGCAGGAGCTGGGTCCCCTCTGTTTGCTCCACCCCCAGGAGAAGTTGGAAGGGACCCACAAGGGTCCTCAATTCCTGTCCCTGCATAGGACAACCCCAAATCATGGAATGATGGAATGGTTTGGGTTGGAAGGGACCTTAAAGATGATCCAGTTCCAACCCCCCACCATGGGAAGGGACACCTCCCAGTGGATCAGGTTGCACCATGTCCCATCCAACCTGGCCTTGAACACCTCCAGGGATGGGGCAGCAACAACATCTCCAGGCAGCCTTGGCCAGGTCCTCACCAACCTCACAGGAGAACATTCCTCCACAAGATCTCATCTCAATCTACCCTCTTCCATCTCAATACCTTCCTACCTCATCCTGTCCCTGAACTCACACAACAACAGCCCCTCCCCAGCTTTCCGGGAGCCCCTTTCCATATTGGAAGCTGCTCTAAGGTCTCCCCAGAGCCTTCTCCTGGATGGACAACCCCAACTCTCATAGCCTGTCCTCATACAGGAGGTTCTCCAGCCCCCAGATCATCCTCGTGCCCTCCTCTGGACTTGGTCTCACAGATCTGTGTCCTTCCTGTGCTGAGACCTCCAGAGCTGGACGTACGACTCCAGTTGAGGTCTCACCAGAGCAGACAAACAGAATCCCCTCCCTGACCCTGGGGTCCAGCCCTGCCCAGCCCACCAGGACCCTTCACTCACAGATCATCATGGGCATGATTGAGGTCGCCTCACTGAGTTGTGGAGCAGAGCTGCTCCGCTGGGGAAACTCATTCTCCTGCCAGGCCAGCCTGGGTCTGTGAGGAGATCTCCTTGCCATCGTTAGGGATGGAGGTAAACGCGTAAGCAAAGAGAACGAAGAAGCTTCGCCAAACGCCTCAGCACCGCGGGGTGAGACGCGAGCTCTGCTGCCTCTCCGGTTACTGCCCAGGGACACTGAGAGCCTGGGGGCTGCGTCTCCTGTGTCCCATTGTGATGTCACAACGGGTCCCACCACAACCTTTCACACTGTCTCCAAGAGCTTCTACAATTCCAGAGCCTTCCCCTTGTGATGTCACAATGGGTCCCACCACAACCTTTCACGCTGTCTCCAAGAGCTTCTACAATTCCAGAGCCTTCACATCCAGGAACAAGGGGCATCCTGGGAGGGTTGTCAATATTCCCCTGTTGCACCATCAAATCAAATCAAAGGCACTAAAGGGGTCCCAGAGAGCTCCAGAGGAGTTCTGGGGGCCCTAGAAAGTCCTTAGGGTGTTCTAGAGGGTTGCTGGGGGGCTCTAGAGGGGTCCTTGGCATCCTAGAAGGCTTGTAGGAGGCCCTAAAGGGGTCCTAGGGGGCTCTAGAGGATTCCCAGGGTCTCAAAAGAGTTCCTGTGGGAAAAAGTGCTGTCCCAGAGGGCTCTGGAGGGGTCCTGACAGTCCAAGAACATTCCTAGGGGGCTCTGGAAGGCTGCTAGGGTCCCTGCAGGGGAGTTGAAGGCCATAGATAAGTACTCAGGAGCTCTAGATAGGTCTGGGTGCCTTTAGAAGAGTCCTGTGGGTCTCTATAGTGGTCCTGGGTGTCCTAGAAGGGTCCTGGAAGGCCTTAAAGGGGTACCAGGGGGTTCTAGAGGCTTCCCGGGGGCCCTAGAAGGGTCCTTGAAGGTTTTAAAGATGTCCCAAGGGGCTCTAGAATGGTCATGGGAGTCACTAGATGGGTCCTGGGGGTCCTAGAGGGGTCCTAGAAGGCCTTTAAGGAGTCCCGGTGGGTTCAAGAGGGGCCCTGAGGGTCTCTAGAGGGCTCCTGGTGGTCCTAGGAGGTATGTAGAAGGTCTTAAAGGGGTCACAGGGGCCTCTAGGGTATTCCTGAGGGTCCTAGAGAGGTCCTAGAAGGCTCTAAAGGGGTCCCGAGGGTCTCTAGATGGGTTCTGAGGTTCCTAAAATGGTCCTAGTAGGACTTTAAAGGTCCCACTGGGCTCTAGAGAGGTTCTTTTCATCCTAGAAAGGAACTAGAAGGTCTTAAAGGGGATCCAGGAAGCTCTAGAGGATTCCTGGGGTTCCTAGAGGGGCCCTAGAAGGCCCCTAAGGAGTCCCAGGGCGCTCTAGAGGAGTCCTGGGTTCCTAGAAGGGTGCTAGAAGGCCTTAAAGGTGTTCCAGGGGGCTCAAGAGGGGTCCTTGGCATTCTTGAAGTGCTCTAGATAGATTTAAAGGGGTCTCAGGGGGCTCTAGAGGGTTTCTGGGGTTCCTAGAAGGGTCCAAGAAGGCTCTAATGGGGACCCAGGGAGATCTAGAATGGTTCTGGGCGCCTCTAGATGTGTCCTGGGAGTCCTAGAAGGCCCTAAAGTGGTCCCAGGAGACTGTAGACGGTTCCTGGGGGTCCCAGAAGGCCTTAAAGGGGTCCCAGGGGGCTCTGGAGGGGTCCTGGGGGTTTCTAGATGAGTCCCACGGGTCCCAGAATCATGGAATTACTAGGTTGGAAAAGACCCACAGGATCATCGAGTCCAACCATTCCTACCAATCACTAAGCCACGTCCCTCAGATCCTCATCCACCCGTGAGAATTAATTGATAAGTTTTGCTGCAGCTGATTTGTATGTTTAAGTATCTTGTCATATAAATTTGGTTTGTATCGAGAGATAATACGCAGACAATCTCCAGACACGATGTTTAATTCTTCGGTCAAATGATAACCTGAAGGGAGCCTCCGGACGTGGTGGAAAACTCCAAAAATATAATCTTGGAGAGATTTCTATGGATCTTTGTCGAAAACTAGTAGATATACCCACTGCTTTTGTAAGAGGTTCTGCCTTTTTTAGAAGGGCATCCAATTCAGCGCTGAATTGGGAAATAAAAATATTATTATCTGTGCTTCAAAGCCTTTGTCCTCATTCACCCCACCCCGTTATTAGCGTCGTCCTCCAAAGATTTTCCTCCTCCGTGAGTAAGTGGTTCTGTTTATGCACGAGGACTCGTACCACTGAACCCCGAAGCTGCTAGAGAAGGTAGACGTGGGCAGACACCCCTGGAGGGAGCAGGAGTGTCACAAAGAATAGGTGACCAACCCTCTTAGCCCCTACAGGAAAGCCCCACAAGCTCACGGACTCCAGCATCGCTGCAATTCCTCAATGCTTGGAGAAGACATTCCGCGGCAACTCCTGGGACCAGCCCTCATTATTTTAGACGACGTCGCTAAAGGTTTGGTGGCACCTGGGGCTCGAGTTTCCTTCGAGCTTTCGCTAAAGCTCGCTCGAAAATTGGATTAATACAAGAACTATGATTTTAGTTGCCACCGTCGTAGAGCAGGTACCTCAGTCTCCAAGTCACCGTCCCCAGCTGGAACATCAAGCTCTTCAGACGGCGATTTCCTCAGCCTTTCTTGAGGACCAAGAGAAACGTGCATCCCCAGTGTTTTACAGATGGTTTTACTGCACCGAGAGACACTCAGATGGCTTCATCTCACACACGAAACCATCCTTCAGAGGACTGAAATTCGAGGGGTTTGTAATCCTCGCTTCTATTCAACACGGGATGTAGGCAAAACACCAGAAAATTCGCCTACCTGCTGTCGAGCTCCATTACTGACATTGAGCATCTTCCACTGGACAAGGGGAGCCTACAAACTGTTAGCAAAGCAAGCAGCTGGGCCTCATGGCTGCCCGTGTGGCCAGGGGGCCAAGAAGGCCAAGGGCATCTTGGCTTGGATCAGACACGGCACGGCCAGCAGGGCCAGGGAGGTTTTTCTCCCTCTGGACTCGGCCCTGGGGAGACCGCTCCTCGAATCCTGGGGTCAGTTCTGGGCCCCTCACCACGAGAAGGATGTTGAGGCTCTGGAGCGAGTCCAGAGAAGAGCAACGAAGCTGGGGAGGGGGCTGGAGAACAAGTTTTATGAGGAGGAACTGGAGTTGATTAGCCTGGAGGAGAGGAGGCTGAGGGGAGACCTCATTGCTCTCTCCAACTCCCTGAAAGGAGGTTGTGGAGAGGAGGGAGCTGGGCTCTTCTCCTAAAAACAGGGACAGGACGAGAGGGAACGGCCTCAAGCTCCACCAGGGGAGGGTCAGGCTGGACATCAAGAAATAAAAAATCATGGAAAGGGTCACTGGGCGCTGGAACAGGGAGGGGGTTGAGTCCCCTGCCCTGGAGGGGTTTGAGGGACGGGTGGACGAGGTGCTGAGGGACACGGGTTAGTGATTGATGGGAATGGTTGGACTCGATGATCCAGTGGGTCTCTTCCAACCTGGTGGTTCCATGATTCTACAATTCTGGGGAGTCACATATGGGGCAGGAGGAGTCACTTTTTGGCCTCACATTGGACGCTGATCATGGAGATCCAGGAGGACCTGGAGAACCCCCCCATGTTGGACACAGACCATGTTGATTCCATGAAAATGGGGTCGGGGCAGGGAATAAACGGGATTCGCTGCTTCTCGAGGAGCTGAAGCCGCTCGCGGAGCTCCTGGTGGGATGAGAAGAGGACTCGGAGCATCGAGACGAAGCCTTTAATCCCCAGCCTGGAGGCCCCAGAGGGGGTGGAGAACTTCCCACCTCCTATGAGAAGCTCCAAACCCTCCCTGGAGGAACCAAAACCACCTGGTTTGGCCCCAAATTGTCCTTGGGGTCACTCTGAGGTGGAGATTCTGACTTTATCTTCTAGAGGTTGAACTTCATGTCCAGGATGGCCTGGTGGAGGTCGGAGTCCAGGGGGACGTAGGACTTCTGGGAGTCGTGGCGGAAGAACAAGGGGTCGGAGATGGCCTTGGGGTCGAAACCTTCACGGACCAGCTTGGCCTTGAGCTGCTTGAAGGTCCCGGTGATCTCCAGGGCGTCCTGGGGAGATGGGGATGGGGAGAACATGGGGATGGATGGAGGAGGATCCATGGATCTAAGGGCTGAGGTTCTGCTGAGGGACATGGATCCATGGGCTGAGGTTCTGCTGAGGGACGTGGATCCAAGGGCTGAGGTTCTGCTGGGGGACATGGATCCAAGGGCTGAGGTTCTGCTGAGGGACATGGATCCAGGGGCTGAGGTTCTGCTGAGGGACATGGATCCATGAATTCCTCAAGTTGAGCTGGGAGAGGTTTAAATTGGGTTCTGGGGATGCTTCCTTCACTGAAAGGGTCATCAAGGACCTGGAAGAGGATTTCTGGGGCCGTGGTGGAACCTTGATCCCTTCTGAAAGCCCTGGAGATGTGGTGGGGTCGAGAGTTTTGGGTTTAGGGTTGGACTTACGACCTTCAACATCTTCCAACCTCAACATTTCCATGATGGACAAAGCTTCTCGGCCTTGGGAGCTTCATCCCAAGGATCCTTTGGACGAGGAAGCCCACAAACCCCAGGAGAACCCAGGGCCACCAACCTGGATGCGGATGAAGCGAGGGGCGGCGTAGCCGGGCAGCGTCTCCTGGGTGAAGGCAAAGAGCTTCTCGCCCTGGAAGGTTGTCCCGGGCCTCAGGCAGATGGCGGCCATCCCGCACTTGCCCTCACACCCTGCAAGGAGGCCACAGGGGGCTGGGGGCCACCACGATCCACTTCTACTCGTCCTAGTGGCCACAGGGACCATCACCAAGACCTGGTGGTTGCCCAGAACCCCACCAGCTGCTCCTTTTCTCCAACCAATCCCAGTTTTACTCTTTCTGGAGGCCACATGGACCTTGATGAAGGCACCAGGTGGACCCAAAACCATCTTGGATGACTGCGTTGACCATTTTGGCCTCCTTGGTGGCCACTTGGACCACGATGGGACCTCCCAGTGAGTCCCAAACAGCACCAGGTGCTTCTTTTGGGCATCTGAGGCTCTTTTTGCTCTTCCTCGTGGCCACATGGACCATCACCAAGACCTGGTGGTTGCCTAGAACCCCACCAGCTGCTCCTTTTCTACAACCAACCCCAGTTTTACTCTTCCTGAAGGCCACTGGGAGCATCTCAAGGCTTCTCGGTGGCCACTGGGACCATCTCAAGGCTTCTCGGTGGCCACTGGGACCATCTCAAGGCTTCTCGGTAGCCACTGGGACCATCTGAAGGCTTCTCGGTAGCCACTGGGACCATCTCAAGGCTTCTTGGTGGCTCCTTATGTGGATAAAACATGAGCAGGTTCTTCTTTTGATGCGATTGACTCACCTGGCACGGCCACCCCGTAGACGTTGACCTCCTGGATGAAGTCGACCATGGCCAGAGCAGCTTCCACCTCAGTCGTGGCCATGTTCTCCCCTTTCCACCTGGAGAAGACACGAGGTGAAGCCGTGAGGGTGGGATTTGGCTCAGAGGAAGGTCTCGTGAGAGCCACCAACTCACCGGAAAGTGTCCCCCACGCAGTCCTGGAAGTAGATGAACCTTTCGTGGTCGATCCGGAGGAGGTCGCCACTGTTGAAGTAGGAGTCACCCCGGACCAAGACGTCCCTCAAGATCTTCTTCTCGGTCTTCTCAGAGTCCCCCGCGTAGCCGTGGAACGGGGTGTTCTGGGTGATCTTGACGACCAGCAGCCCCATCTCCCCTGGGAAAGAAGGATGGAAGCTCGTCAGAAACCTCCTTCCGTGGTGGGGAAGGTCCTCTCCATGCCCACCAGGGATGATTTTCCTGGTTCTTTGAGGGATCTCTGGTGGCTTCCACCATGAATCCTGTGCCTGTTTCCTTCTCTGAGCGATCTCTGGTGGCTTCCACCATGAATCACGTTCCTGATTCTGTCATTGAGGGATCTCTGGTGGCTTCCACCATGGTTTGTGTTCCTGTTTCTTTCTTTAAGGATTTTCTCACCAGGGTTTTGAGGACCAGGAGATGTTTTTGATGGATCTCAACGCCCCGCCTTCCCCAAAACACCCTTGGAAACTCTTCTTACCGGGCTGGACTTTGATGCAGAGACCTCGCTGGTCCCGCTGGGGCTCGTCCTCCCCCACGTTGTACTTGATCAGCCTGAAGGGTGTGAAGGGCTGGGGGACAGAAGAAGGAGACAGACGCCTTTCTCAGGGCTCTGGGGGGACGTCCAGGTCTCCACAGATGCCCCCAAATGAGCCTTTGAGTCAACGGAGGCCAATGAGGTAGAAGGGGCGGCTCGGGGGGTCTTGGAGACCCTCCTTGGTTCATCAACCCCACCTTAAGGAACCTTCTGGATGCCCCCAAACCATCATCACCACCTTGAGGCTCCATCATCATCACCTTGAGCTCCATCATCATCACCCTGAGGCCTCCATCATCACCCCCTTGAGGCTCCATCATCACCCCCTTGAGGCTCCATCATCACCACACTGAGGCCTCCATCATCACCACCCTGAGGCTAATTTATCCTGCTGTGCTTCTGATTGCCCTCGCCCCGTTCACTTCTAGATCAGCTCCCCACTCACCGGCAGGCTAGAAGGCCTGGACTGAAGATTCAAGTTCATATCTTCTTGCCCTTTCCTGCAAGCCATTGAGGGAGCAGACAACGCCTGGGAGCCAAACGAGTCTTGAGATAACTCCTGAAACAGCAAGAAAAACCAAAAAAAAAACCCCACAAATGGGAATAAAATCAAGGCTCTGCTGGAATCTCTCTGGTATATTCTTGTGTTGTGGAGGAATTTGCCCAAAACAGCTAATAAGACAGCAAAGAGTTGAAGCCAGCAACGCCTACAGTTCAACAGGAGGATAAGCGTCGCCAGACTGCTACCGTGAGGGTCAGGAGCAGAACCCTAAAACGTGACAGAAGGGTAATGCTCTGGATTTCCCTTCTTAAAGATCCTGAAAGACACGGACTCTCCTGGGAGACCGTCCACGTAGCTTCTTGATCTTCTAAGGTCTTACAACAGCTCTGAGCACTTCAGGGCACAAACAAGGCAAGTCGATTAAAACCTCCATTTTAATCGTGCGTTACAACATCTGCTGAAAGGTCCCAGCTAGGTTTTCACACAACCAGTAACAACTATTAAACCAGTACAAAGCCTTGTTGAAAATAAGTGCCATTTACATATATACGAAGAAATTCGATTCATTATTTTCTCCTCAATTCCCTGAATTTGCTTTAGGGAGGAGAAAGAAAGCAGCAGAGTTTTACATTTCAGAGCAAAGTCTTCCATCACCATCTCTTTGTTGCTCTGCTGTTGTGCTAATCCAAGCACTTCTGTAGACCACTTGGAGAACTTTCACAGGCCACAACCGTGCCAGTACAAAAATCCTTTAGACTGGTACTGCCAACCGGCAAAATTTACACCACACCAGTCCTCAAAACCGCTGCATCAGCAGGGCTTAACTTGTTACAACCACCACATCTTGGAGATGGAGATCTAGACACAACAGAGAAGGCAGCACGGTCATTATCATAATCCTTCCAAGCAGCTTGCTGACCCGTAATTCAACTGACTTGAGCGTGCAACGAGAAGGATTTGCCCAAGTTTCTTTAAGAACCCCTTACGGCTCGAAATAAAGCAGAGCGGCCCTACCTGAGGAGGGGGGAAGCGCTGCTGGGAGTAGGCAGACTGCTGCTGCTGCGGCTGCCATGGAGGCTATGAGGACGACTGCTGAGAAAGAACCGAGGAAGCCGTCTGCTGAGTTTGCTGCTGCTGCGGATGAGGGCTTTGCTGGTTGTAGTAAGGAGTCTGGCTTTGCTGCCCATACCCACTGGGGCCCTGCTGTCCATAAGGAGGAATCTGCAGAAGAGGAGGGAAGAATTAGATCAGTTATGAAGATATCTTATGTACACACAAGATTACGCTCAAGAAGTGAAACGTTCAGATACTGGAGCACAACAGTTAACTGGCAATGCCACCTCCTACACAAGGAAACCTCCTAGATAACAGCAAAAGCCACCATTGTTCTTGGCAGTAACAGAACCTCAATAGGCACCCTAACTAAGTTCTTAGTGATCCTTATCTGACCACCCTTCAGTGACAGTCAAAAGGCATCAAAAGGCAAGGCTGCTTGCTCCAAAAAACAAGGCAGCCTTTTGAATCCTGCCCACGCTACAGCAGGAGCCACTTGGATCCAACCTGGAAGTGATTTATTCAGTAAAGTACAGCTCTGTCTTTTACAGAACACAGAGGGAAGAGTATCTTGCTACCCTCACTGTTTGTTTTTCCCTTGTTAGATTCACTGCTCTGCCGCTTTTGGAAGCAAGGATTCCACAGGTCCTCATACATCCATTAGCCCTGGATCCAGATGAGGTGCTGTAAAGAAATGTCATTTAACCCAAGGAGCCAACTCCAACCTGGCTGATGCTGGTCCCTTGGAGCACTTGGCTGCTCTCCCACCCGCCCCTGCTGTGAACAGAGAGTACAGAAGCTCAGGTCTTCTACCTGCTGTGCACATGAGAGGCTGCCCATTGTACTTTGTGCCCTGCTTTGCATTCCCATGGGGTATCTCTGAGGAGTCTGTGGCCCGTAGGGCTGTCCTGGATAGCCGTGTCCTTGCTGTGGCCCCGCCTGAGGTCCCTGCTCTTGTGTGTAGGGGTTGGTTCCTCCGTACGGCTGAGGCCTCATCTTCCCCATCTGATCCATCGGGCTTGAAGCCTGCAAGGCAAGTTGTGACACATGATGTACATCCAGCTACACACAGGAATCATTCACAATCTCCCAAAACCCCAGAAGAGAACTTTATAGAATCACAGAGTCATCGAATGGTTTGGCTTGGAACTAGATGAGCTTTGAGGTCCCTTCCAACCCAAACCATTCACTGATTCTGTGATTCCATGAATTCTTTTTCACTGCATCAGGTTGCTCAAAGCCCCATCAGCTTAAAACCCTTCCCTCTCACTCCTATCCCTGTACTCCCTGATGAAAAGCTCCTCCCCAGCTTTCCTGAAGCCCCTTTCCATACTTGAAGGCACCTACAGCTTCACAGCAGGTTGGTGCAGAGCAGAAGCTCATCTGCCTCGTTTCAGGCACTGAACCCCACAGCCACGTGCTGAATTACAGGATTCCCACTGCCCTTCTAAACCTACAGACCTTTCACAAAACATGAACGAGAAGTCATTTAATGCTGACATTTCTCCCATGGCCGCAGGACACGCAAGAAGCCGGGAAGGATCATTAAGAAAGATGGATTATCGGTGTGAGTGGCCATTCCCCGTAGCAGGCAGTAGTTTAGTGTCCAGATATTCCACAACAAGGTAAACGTAAGACTGAAAATTTAAATATTCACGAGAAACTCTGCTTCTTTCACGTATAACAAGGTCTCCCAAAACACTACAGGCGGTTAATTTACACTTACACATTTCAATTAACTCATATTGATGCAGTAACACTGGGCAGAGCCACTAACATCCACAGTCTTCAAGGCTGCAATTCTATTTTTGCCTTTTTTAATATGTGCTTTGTGTCTGCTGCCTTTTGTAGAATAAAGATTTCTAAATCAAATTTCTCCAGATCCAGGAAAAAGTAATTTGTCAGCCTTGAAGCCAGGTCCCTGGGGTTTAGAGCAGGCAGGATGGGATGAGTGAATGAATGCAACTTCCAAGGACCTCCTGACCCGCACTACCACTGCCTGGAGCCAGGACACGAAATGAATCCATCAGAATTCCTGAAAATGCTATAAACCTCCAAATGGCAGTTTTCCACCTAAAGCAAGGACTGGTTTTGGCATAGTGACCTCTAAATGACTCCCAGGCACAGTCTTTAACCTCCATCTGGGACTGAACACAGATTGCTGATCTCCGGATGACCTAACTAACACCAATTAGATGCCTTCCAGCAGATCTCCATGACAATGGACTCTTACCCCACTCCTTCCTGCAACCAGCCCCGGGGTGGTATTTGTACAGATCCACTCTCCCTCGCCCAGCTCAGGTGCTTGAGGAGTGGCACTGCAGGTCTACACAGGCAAGTATCGCACAAAGCCAGCTCCTGCTGCAAACCCTAAAGAATCCCAGAGACCACAACAGTTTCTCAGTTGTGTTCGCAGCATCCACCCTCCTGGAGGGGGTGGATGGAAAAAAGTCCACGCACTATGTGAAACTTTGGAAAATCCAACTCAATTGCCAAGCCAGAACAGCTTGAAGTCCCAATGCACAGACCCTGAAAACATTTGTTTGACCAGCTGGCTGCTGTGCCTCGGCTGCCAGGAAAACCTCCCCATGCCAACCGGAGGGAGCAGGAGCACCACAGGGAGCTAACGGGGCACTGCTGGGGCAACAGGAGCGGGAGCACAGGAGGGAATGGAGAGAGTGGGAAAAGCACCTTGCTTTTGGCAAGGGGGGCTACTCATGCAAATGAAAGCAGGTTTCCTTAAGTGAATATGCACAAATATGGCACAAATCAATGAAGAACCAAGTCCAAGTCCTCTCCTTCCACTCCACTTCAGCCTTGACACACCTGGAAACAGTGTTTGCCGCCCTACAGAAGCTGTTCACACACAACCACAGTACGATTCTCCATTGAGGAGGATCGGAGACACCCAGCTCACACTCAGCTGGGCTGGCTGTTTCCATTTTGGTCCATACCAGTACTAAAACCAGTTCGGGAAAAGTTACATTCAAGTTATCACAGACGCTGCTGCTGAGGAGTAACGTGGAGAGAGGCTGCAGCACCTCTGAGGAAGGAGCCCGGAGGGGCTTTTGATCCCTGCCATATCCCACAGCGCAGAACATGTGCCCACAGGGTTTTGTGCCACGCTCTGAAGAGGAGCTTCCACTCAAAGGGTCAGGAAGAAAAGACGTCTTTGATGGGGGCAGCCTGAATCCCAGAACTACAGTGACTTTCCTCCTGAATGGGAGCACCCATGCGGAGCTTCCACATCCCAGTAGATGCAAATTGTGTTTACATCTTCCAAACAACTCTCCCTCAGCCTTGCCTTGTGGGTATCACCTGA
Source organism: Phaenicophaeus curvirostris (assembly GCF_032191515.1). Taxonomy (NCBI): domain Eukaryota; kingdom Metazoa; phylum Chordata; class Aves; order Cuculiformes; family Cuculidae; genus Phaenicophaeus; species Phaenicophaeus curvirostris. Next base: position 524,457 of record NC_091426.1, read on the forward strand.
GATTATTGACATTATCTCCCTCCCCACCTTATCCTCTTTGGTATGCAAAAGTGGTGCCACCAGGAGTGCTTCCCAGCTTTTGGCAAGTCAAACTTCTCCTTCACCCCCCCCCAAACAGACACCCCCTTCCTTTTCCTATCTGATCGAGTGCAGCTTTGGGGTTACTTACTAAGCAATCTGGCATATTTTCCATTTGTTACTTGCTTCCTCCTACTTGTTACCTCACCTCACAGCCCGCTAGCAAGGGCATCGTCTCAATTACAGTCCTGGCTTTTTAACTTTCATTTTTTTAACACACACACCCCCCACACGCTGCCTCCTCTGCACAGATTTTCTTGTCTGTCGTCACCCACAAAGCTTAACCATTATCTTCAGGAAGGAGAGAAACAAAGTGAAGATCCACTTTTCCATGACCCCTACAGGAAGCATGATGACTGTTCAAAAACTTCAAAAAACACTGGAACTGTTTATACAGCCATAAAAAATAAAGAAAAAAAAAAACCAAACAGTAAAGAAGTTTTTACAAACAGTAAAGAAGTTTTTCCAAATACCCAATCTAAACCTCCCTTGGACCAACTTGAGGCCATTTCCTCTCATCCTATCATTGCTGCAAAGGAACCATTCAGCTAGGATCATGGTCATATTGGATTTAAATCATTGAAAACATGGCAGAGAATAAAACCACCCACGCTTCCCCAATCCCTCTGCGCCCTTTCTATCAAGATCAACAAACTAGAAATCAGTTACAGCAGCAGCACTTGAACAGGCTGGTGACACGAACAGCAGGTGAGGAAGAGGACCCGGGTGCCAAATCAGCAGCTTTCCCAGCGTCTTTCAACCCGCTGGGAAACACCAACCATGTCGAGGGCAGGGAACCTCTACAGAGGAGTCGTGACAAACAGAAAACGACACAGAAAAAAGATGGTGTCTTGATTGCAAGAGGCGTTATCAACAAAACATTAATGCTTCCAAAAAGAAATCCTCAAAGTGGAGACGCTGTGCTGACCTTTGCTGTTTCTAGTACCTTCCACATCCTCTGGAGCTACCAAGAGCTCAGGCTGGGTCAGATCCTGGCAGTCCCAACATCCAGCACCACTATCACATCGCATCCACACTATCTCCAGGGGCACAAGGTTCAACCTCCCACCTCTCAGCCCTCCCCTAGACTAAACCTCTGCCACCTCTTCAGACGGCTCTACTGGAGTTACGCTGCCTGCGCTATCATGGTACCAGTACCTTGACCCAGAAAATCATCAGGCGACGAGCTCTCGGGGTACGAGCTCTCGGGGTACGAGCTCTCGGGGTACGAGCTCTCGGGTTAAGTACTCTCAGAGTATCTGGCTGCACTTGTTTGGTCGGCCCATGGCGGCGCTGCTTACAGATGCACCACGGGTACACGCAGCCAAACTTGGTGCGCCTATGAGCCATGGCTTCAACTGGCACCGAACCTCGCAGACGCACCAAAACCAGCCTGGCTGTCACGAGCACACCAACTGAGACTGTCTCTAACTGTCAGACTGTCTCCAACTGTCAGACTGTCTCCAACTGTCAGTCTCCTCGTGTGCTACCTCGGGGTAGCACGGCAACGCCGTTACGTAACGGGCACTGGTACTCAGGGGGCGGGCACAGAACCCAACAACATCCAACAGGCATCGCAGGAGGCTCCACAGAGCCTACCTCACACCTCAAGTTTGCATTTCAGACACTCGCCATGCCCGTCTCCATCTCCCAAAACTCAACGCACAAGTGGTTCCAATTCCTCCGCCACCAGTCTAGAGAGTTCAAGCTGAGAAACAAGCACAGACTAACAACCATCCTCATTCACGAGGAAACACTGCTCATCCTCCAGCGAGGAACATTTTCATCTGATCTATTTAAGGTGCAACTGGCTGTGCTGAGGTCAACACCCCAGCCTGAGCCCGCTGCCTTTTACAGCTCTCTAAAGGGCCACCTCCAGGTCATACTCTATGGCCTCTCTTCCCATGGTGGTTTGGTTCTAAGGAGGTGGAAGAGGCTGAGAGGAAATTAAAGTTAAGGTAAAACAAAATATGGAATATGGTACAGGTTTGGTTTCAGGGTTACAAACACCTTCTGGAAACTCGTTGGACAAATCAATTTTGATATAAGCTGCACGAAAGCAAAATTCCCTCCCTCAACTCCCCACATCCTAGAATTGAACTTAGATCTGGCTTCACAACCAAGAGGCGATGCCTCATCGTCATTTCATGATCCATGGCCAGTACAGATGAAATTCTTGGTTGCCCAACTCTTCAGATAACTGCCCTCTGCTCAACAGTTTCAGTTCTGCACTGAGCGGGAGCCTCGCAGTTCTGACTTTTTCCAGTGGATCAGAGTTTCACCAAAGACACTTTCTATTCCTCTAATCTCCTGTTAACACCCAGACCTCAGAAAGACCTGACAGTATCAATGCCGCATACAAAAGGAATACAGGAAATTTTCTAATGGCTTCAGCCACCACCTTTTAACTACCTGGTATTCCTGTAAACTTAAAGTCAGCCCTGTTAAACATTGCTCCTTTCCTCCACCAGACATTTATCCCACCAGTGCCTTTGGGGAGACCTTCTGTAAACCCAAGATACCGAGTTTTACTAGTGGAAACATGATGAAAATCTTTCTCCCAGCAGCCATCCAGGGAATGGGAATCCCCCTGGCCAAACACAGCTCTGTAATTACACTATGAACACCTCAGGTCCCAGGACTTCCCCAAACTCCACTCCTGGGGATGCTCTTCAAACCAATTAACACTGACCTGTGGTCCGCCGTTGAAGCGGGCGGCCACGTCTACTCAGACCGAGGCAGGAACCGGGGCCGGTGGAGAGGACGAAACCTGGCCGTCAGGTCTTCGCGCCGTAGAAGCAGGCGGCCACGTCTACCCAGACCAAAGCAGGAACCGGGGCCCAGGGGAGGACTAAACCCGGCCATCAGGTCTAACCGCCGTTGAAGCGCGCGGCCACGTCTATCCAGACTGAGGCAGGAACCGGGGCCGGGGGTGGGGAGGACGAAACCCGGCCGTCAGGTCTACTCACTGTTGAAGCGGGCGGCCACGTCTACCAAGACCAAAGCAGGAACTAGGGCCGGGGGTGGGGAGGACGAAACCCGGCCGTCAGGTCAACCTGCCACTCCGCCGTTGAAGCAGGGGGACACGTCTACTCAGACCGAGGCAGGAACCGTGGCCGGGGTAGACGACGTCAGTTGTATCCACCACTCTGCCGTTGAAGCGGGAGGCCAGGTCTACCCAGACCGAGGCAGGAACCGGGGGCAGGGGGGGAGGACGAAACCCTGCCGTCAGGTCTATCCGCCGTTGAAGCGGGCGGCCACGTCTATCCAGACCGAGGCAGGTATCGGGGCCCGGGGGAGGACACGAAGCTGGCCGGCCGTCAGGTCTTCGTCTGAGCCGCCGGTCGGGCGGGCCGCCACGTCTACCCCCACACCCGCACCATGCAGAAACAAAGTCCACGCTTTTCCGCAGCGGACACTGCGAGACGCTGGGGGGACACGTCTACGCCGAGGAGCAAGGGTGGGTACAAAGTCGCGGAGGAGAGGCGTAGGAGGCGAAGCGTACAAGGCGTGGACGAATCCCAGCCATCAGGTCAACCTGCCGCTCCGTCGTTGAAGCGGGCGGCTATATCTACCCAGACCGAGGCAGGAACCGGGGCCCGTGGGAGGACGAAACCCGGCCGTCAGATCTACCCATCGCTCCGCGGTTGAAGCGGGCTGCCACGTCTACTCAGACCGAGGCAGGAACCGGGTCCGGGGGAGAGGACTAAACCCGGCCGTCAGGTCTAGCGGCCGTCAGGTCTACCCACCATTGAAGGGGGCGGCCACGTCTATTCAGACCGAGGCAAGAACCGGGGCCGGTGGAGAGGACGAAACCCGGCCGTCAGGTCTATCTGCCGTTGAAGCAGGCGGCCACGTCTACCGAGACCAAAGCAGGAACCAGGGCCCGGGGGAGGACTAAACCCGGCCGTCAGGTCTATCCACCGCTCCGCGGTTGAAGCGGGTGGCCACGTCTACTCAGACCGAGGCAGGAACCGGGGCCGGGGGTGGGGAGGACGACCCCCGGCCGTCAGCTCTACTCGCTGTTGAAGCGGGCGGCCATGTCTACCAAGACCAAAGCGGGAACCGGGGCCGGCGGGGGATGAAACCCGGCCGTGAGGTCCAGTCGCTGTCGAAGCGGGCGGCCACGTCTACCCAGACCAAGGCAGGAACCGGGGCCGGTGGAGAGGACAAAACCCGGCCGTCAGGTCTATCAGCCGTTGAAGAGGGCGGCCACGTCTAGCCAGACCAAAGCAGGAACCGGGGCCCGTGGGAGGATGAAACCCGGCCGTCAGGTCTACCCGTCGCTCCGCCGTTGAAGCGGGCTGCCACGTCTACTCAGACCGAGGCAGGAACCGGGTCCGGGGGAGAGGACTAAACCCGGCCGTCAGGTCTAGCGGCCGTCAGGTCTACCCACCATTGAAGGGGGCGGCCACGTCTATTCAGACCGAGGCAGGAACCGGGGCCGGTGGAGAGGACGAAACCCGGCCGTCAGGTCTATCTGCCGTTGAAGCGGGCGGCCACGTCTACCGAGACCAAAGCAGGAACCGGGGCCCGGGGGAGGACTAAACCCGGCCGTCAGGTCTATCCACCGCTCCGCGGTTGAAGCGGGTGGCCACGTCTACTCAGACCGAGGCAGGAACAGGGACCGGGTTAGAGGACGTCAGTTCTATCCACCGCTCTGCCGTTGAAGCGGGAGGCCAGGTCTACCCAGAACGAGGCAGGAACCGGGGCCGGGGTGGGGGTGGACGAAACCCGGCCGTCAGGTCTATCCACCGTTGAAGAGGGCGGCCACGTCTACCCAGACCGAGGCAGGTATCGGGGCCCGGGGGAGGACACGAAGCTGGCCGGCCGTCATGTCTTCCTCTGAGCCGCCGGTCGGGCGGGCCGCCACGTCTATCCCCTCACCCGCACCATGAAGATACAAAGTCCACGCTTTTCGGCGAAGGACACTGCGAGACGCTGGGGGGACACGTCTACGCCGAGGAGCAAGGGCGGGTACGAAGTCCCGGAGGAGACGCGTACGAAGCGAAGCGTACAAGGCGCGGACGAATCCCAGCCATCAGGTCAACCTGCCGCTCCGTCGTTGAAGCGGGCGGCTACATCTACCCAGACCGAGGCAGGAACCGGGGCCCGTGGGAGGACGAAACCCGGCCGTCAGGTCTACCCACCGCTCCGCCGCTGAAGCGGGTGGCCACGTCTACTCAGATCGACGCAGGAACCGGGGCCGGGGTAGGGGAGGAAGAAACACGGCCGTCATCTCTACTCGCTCTTGAAGCGGGCGGCCACGTCTATCCAGAACGAGGCAGGAACCGGGGCACGGGGTGGGGGAGGACGAAACACGGCAGTCAGGTCTTCCCCACCGCTCCGCCGTTGAAGCGCGGAGCCACGTGTATCCAACGCACTCTCATGCTCTCATTTCAACTTTATTCATGGCCATATGGTATTGCAGTCTCCGTGGAGGAAGCGTCCTGCAGAATTACAGACACCCAGTGCTGGGGTCAGCTAAGCGACGACTGCTGCATGTGCTCCGACGGAGCCGGTTCACTCCAGCCTGGGATATGGGTGCCCCAGTCGGCCGCTGCCTCCTCGCATTCTGGCGTTGTTAAGGATGACCCAGGAGGCGCCTTGGGCTGTGCTGGCAGCTGGACCGGCTGCGAGATGTGCTGCGCCGGTACCGGGCTATGCTGAGGCTGGCCGTGTGTTGTGCCACCGGGCTGTTGGAGCTCTGCGGCCTTCCCCTCGCTTTTATACGGGTGCCAGGGGGAGGCCCTTGGTGACATCAGCGCGTTATCTAGACAACTGACTGCTTCTCCCTTCGTGTTCTTTCAGCATTCCAGATCGTTGTCTTCCGCACTGAAGTCCGTACCACGATTGCAGACACGGAAGGTCAAAAGTCCTCTGGCACAGGTGCCGAGACGACTCGTGCGTGTCCCCTCTTCACCGGCTCAAGCGTAGGGTCGGCGGCTGCTTTCTAGCGCTGCTCTCGGAGCCGGGTCACTTCGCGCTCCCATAGTACTTACAGGCGGGGCCCGCAGCGACTTCCGGGCCAAGGCGGAGCGGGGGCGGCCGGGGGCGGGGCGGCAGAGACCCCGACTCTTACGAGGACCTCACTGGAGGCAGCGCGAAACAGCGACCCCTTTGGCGAGAACCGGGAAGAGAAGCGGCTGACAGGTCCACCCTACTCCGGCCGCCAAGTCTACCCAGCTCAGCAAGCGGATACTGGCTAGACCTGGTGGTCGGTGGAAGGTAGACCTGGCGGCCAGTGATGGATAGACCTGCCGGCCGGTGAAGGATAGACCTGGCGGCGGGTGAGGGCTAGACCTGGCGGCCGGTGAAGGGCAGACCTGGCGGCCGGTGAAGGGCAGACCTGGCGGCCGTTAAGGGATAGACCCGGCGGCCGGTGAGGGGGATTGACCTGGTGGCCGGTGCTGGGTACACCTGGTGGCCATCCCTGGAGCCGGTGACATCTAATGGCTATCACTGTCTGCCACCGGAGCAGAGCCAGCACACCCACTTTTGGGGCCGCAACTCCCATTTGTAGGGCCAGAACACTGATCTGATCTTAGTTTTTGGGGTCAGAATACCAATTTTTGAGCGAGAACACCACTTTTAGGACAAATCACCACGTCTCTCAGAGTACAGGGCGGGGCTAACAGGTCAAGCCGTCCCCGACCACCAGGTCCACCCGCCTCCGTTCGCCTGGTGCACCTAGCTCCGGCTCCCAGGTCCACCTCATTATGGCTGGCAGGTCTTTTCCACTATGGATTCCAGGTCTTACATGCTCTGGCCGCCATGTCTACTCTGCTGAGGTCGGAGCTAGGTGGACCTGGTGTCCGTCCTCACAGCCGGGTACACCTGACGGCCGCCACTGTCCGGCCCTGAGCGGAGCCAGCACACCCACTGCTGGGGCCACAACTCCCATTTGTAGGGCCACAACATTGATTTTAGGGATAAGGATCCCTTCAACCCAAACAATCCTATAATTCTGAAATGGATGGGAATACAAACTTTAAACTGGAGGAGAGGAGCTTCTGGGGAGACCTTAGAGCAGCTTCAAGTCAGAGGCTCCAGAAAACCTGGGGAGGGTTTCTTGATCGGGGAGTGCACGGACAGGACAAGGGAGAATGGTTTTAAGCATAAAGAGAAGCGGTTGTGATGAGACCTTAGGGAGGGTGGGGTGGCCCTGGGCCAGGTGTCTCAGAGAAGTCGTGCTTGCCCCATCCCTGATGGTGTTCGAGGCCAGGTTGGATGGGACTGAGCAACCTGATCCAGTGGTATGTGTCCCTGCCCATAGCAGGCAGGTGGAACTGGATGGGCTTTCAGGTCCCTTGAACCCAAACCATTCCACGATTCTGTGATTCTATGATCCTACCGAAGAGAAGGGTGTTGTCCAGAAGCAGAAAGAGCCGCCCCACACAAACCCTGCTTGCTGCATTCCCCTGACGGAGACACTCGCTTCTCCTTGCCCTTCTGCCACCATCCCTGTGCACAAACGCTGCAGGGGGAGGCCTGGTCTGAAGAGCTTAGAGAATATTTGCAAAGTTACCGCAGCATTCCTCTCACTGGGCTGATTTCTTTGTCCGGCTGAGAGAGCTTCTCCCTCTGCTTTGCCTGGATGGGAACCGCTCTTGAGCTGGTGAGCAGGCTGGTTGTTCACCAGAACAGCCTCTGCCTCTGAGCAGTCTGGGACACCTTTCCTACCCAGGGTCTCAGCTGGCTTCTTGCATGACCCAAGGCAATGACTTTTCTTTTCCTTTACACATTTCCAGTCCACAGAAGAAACTCACAAGAGTCCCCTCCCAGTCTGGGACTGTTGGCAGAAGCAGCCGGAGGCAAGACACGCACACTCAATACGAGTTTAGAATCTTGCTCGTTTAATGCAGCTAGATGACTCCTTTTATACATGTGTTACAGTCCCGTGGAAGGTGCCCTTTGGTCTGTGTCCACTCTCCAGGCACTAATTGGCTAACTAGTCCACTCCTCGCGCGCTAATTGGCTAGCAGTTGCTGAGCGTGCTCTGTTCCTGTTCCTGTGCTGCTTACTACATGACCCACTCCGCCTTGCTACAAGCCAACTGCCTCTAAATGTCAAAGGTTATTCCGAGACAGAGGCGCTGCCACAATATCAAGCCTTAAAGGGTCAGCGTCCTCATGCCCTTCCCTTCTTAACCAATCCTCTACATGGGATCGCTGAGTCCTCCAAGGAGAAGAGCCCTGCCCGTCCTCAGCAAGGGCACATGGATTCAGAACCGTGAGTCTCCCTGAAAAGGACCAGTCTGCTAAGGACCCTCAAGAAGAAAAGCCCTTTCCGTTTTCCTGGCAAACCAAGCTGACGGACCAGGCTGCTGAGGAACAGCCCAGATGCCCGACGGCCTCTTCAGTTCAGCCAGAGCCAAGGAGAAGGAGCAGAAGGAGAAAACAGGACGGGCTCTGTTAGGTCCATTGCAAAAGTCCTACAAGTTTTTCTAAACGCCGATGGGATCGACTTATGATGAAATGACACTGCAGTCCTTTTCCACGACTGCTTTTATATGATGTGTGTGTTGTCTCAGGCGACGGCTGAGACTGCTTGGGAAGAGGTGTTGGTTTGTTTGTAGGAAAAATAAAGAATCATAGAATGTCCTGAGTGTGAAGGGACCTTCTCCTGATACCCACCCTAAACCTCCCCTGGAGCCTCTTCCTGCCATTCCCTCAGGTCCTGTCCTTGGTCGCTAGAGAGAAGAGCTCAGCACCTGCTCCTCCTCCTGCCTTGTGCGGAAACGGCAGACTGCGTCTGACGTCTCCCCTTAGTCTCCTCTTCTGCAGGCTGGACAGACCCAGTGATGTCAGCCACTCCTCAAACGCCTTCCCCTCTAATACCTTCCACAGCTCTCCGGCTTCCTCTGGACTCTCCCCAGTACTTTTCAATCCTTTTCATACTGTGGTGCCCAAAACTGCACTCAGGACTCTAGGTGCGGCTGCAGAAACCCTTTCCCATCCTACTCTGTCTCCTGGATCTCCTCCATCTCCCTAATGGTGAGAGGAGGCTGGGGAGTCTTTAGTCTCCTCTGCTGGCACATTGCTCTCGGGGGCTGCAGAGTACAATCCCACCAGTCAGTTTCCTTCTCAGAGTCCCTGATACTGCTCAGCTTGGACACCTCCTCCCAAAGCTCTGTCACCAGGCTGAGCTGTTCTCCTCTTCTGCCCAGTCACAGGGAAGCTACTGGAATCCTCTACCGTCCAGCATTGTCTGCGTTAGACGTTTTGATCCGTTCCCATGTGCCGTACGTGCGTTACTTTGTCGATGTTTAAAGAAATCATAGAATCATAGAATTGCTAGGTTTGGAAAGACCTTTGAGATCATCAACTCCAACGGTACCTGTCCACTACTAAACCATATCCCTGAGCACTTCATCTACCCATCTTTTAAACACCACCAGGGATAGTGACTCCACCACCTCCCCGAGCAGCCTCTGCCAGCGCCCAAGAACCCTTTCGCTGCTGACTAAAGCCACCCCACAGACTGGCCCTTTCCATCTCCAAGGCACAGCCTGGCCCGGCCGCTGAGGCTCAGCCCCAGACACCTACCCGGCCCTTCGGTTCAGCCAAAGCAAAGGAGAAGGAGGAAGAGAAGACAAGGGGTGGGCGAGCAGATCTGCTGAGCACAGACGCTTCCATCTATCACTCTTGGCACTGGTACAGTGGATGTCTCCCTGCCCGCTCCACAGCCCGGTCCCCCTCAGGGACTGATGCCCGTGATCGATGGGGATCACAGCCTCATGTCCCCAGCCCTGTCCAAGGATGCTCGCTTTCTAAACATCCAAAACGAGTCGCAGAGAGTTTGATTTGCCAGAATTCTCGAGTCAAGGGACAAGAGGAAATGGCATCGAGCTGTGCCAGGGGAGGTTTGGGTTGGACACAATAAGGGGGATAGAACGGGATGGGCTTTAAGATCCCTTCAACCCAAACATTGCTATGATTCTGAAATGTACGGGAATACAAACTTTAAACTAAGACATATTTTTCATGGGTGCACTTTGAAGTCCTCCCTTTAGCCACACTGGGAAATAACTGCAAGGAGCTCGGCAAAGCTTGATGAGCAGAAGAGAACTCCAGGAGGAGAAAGAGCTCGTTAAGTCTTTCTGTAGTTTAATGAGACCCAGCGTGGATTTGCTGATGAGTCCTTGGACCTCACCTACAGAGAGAAGATTGAGCAAGCCTCTCAAGAGTTCAAAAACAGAACTCAGAGTAACTTGAAGTCTTAATTGGTCTCAGTGAGGATTGTTTCAAACAAAGTGACCCTAGGGGCAGAGGAATTCAGTTCTAGGAAGTTCATGGAAGTGTTTGGTCACAGAAGCCTCAGGTCATATACGATTCAGGTCATAAAAGGTTAATAGAATATTTGGGTCATGGAAGAACTGAGTCATAGAAGTGTGATTTTTGGGGGGTTTTTGAAGGGTTTGGTCGTAGAAGGGTCAGGTCCCAGAGGACTCAGGTGACGGAAGAGTCGGGTCCTTGATATGTCTCATCACACACATGCTGCAGAATAGATGATCTGTGTCATAGAAAGCTGCATCATAGGAGAGTTAGACAATAGTCAGGTCATAGAATAAAAGGTCATAGAAGGGTTGGGTTGTAGAAGGCTTGAGCCAGAATCGCCTGGTCATATGATAGATGGGTCTCAGGAGAGTTGAGTTATAGAGGAGTTGGTCATGAAAGAGTAATACAAGAGTTTGATTGTAGAAAGTTCCTATATGGGTTGGGTCATGGATTATTCGGGTCCTAGTTGAGTCTGGTCAGAGAAGAGCTGGGTCATACAAAGTCATAGAGGAGTCGGAGAAGAATTGGGTCATAGAAAGCTTGGGTGACAGAAGGCCCAGATCACAGATAATTCGGGTCATAGAGGACTCAGAAGAGCGGAATGAGAGAAGAGCTGGGTCACAGAAGAGTTCAGTTGCAGTAGGTTTATACCTAGGTGTTGGGTCACAGAACACTCACGGAAGAGCTGAGTCATAGAAGGGAGAGAGAAGCATCATTTATAGAAGAATATGGTCAGAAAAGATTCATAGAAAATTCAGGTCTTAGAAGACTCAAATCATAAAAGAGTCATTGAAGGGCGATAGAAGTGTCAGGTCATAAAGGAGTCGTTAGAGAAGTCAGGTCATAGAAGGTCTGGGTCATAGAAGAGGACTCATCTAAGTGTGTGGTCATAGAGGAGTTAGGTAAGAGACGTGTTGAGTCAGAAAAGTGCCAGGTGAGAGAAGGTCATAGAAGGTTGTTGAGGCATGATCTGACCAAGGGAAGTCCAGTCCACTTCTCTTTCAGGCATCCAGAAATGGAATCCGAGGGGACAAGGTCTTGGGCACAGCCTTTAGTTCCCTGCTCACCCACTGGCCATTCCTGAAAATGACAGGCCATGTGTGAGTGGTGCCAGTGCTCAGGGAGCGCCCTCAGTTACCGTGACCTCTGGAAGATGATGGAGAGTGCCCTCACTGTGGCATCGTCCTGCTCACTCAGCGCCCTGGGATGTGACCCCTCCTGTCCCAGAGGCTGGGAAGGATTGTGTTTGCTTAAGTGATCCCTGATCTGATCCCCACCCAGCACTAGTCAAGCTCCTCCAGAGTCCTGCCCTGAGTCCCAGAGGCCTGGGAGACTTTGTTGGGGAAGACAAGGACATAGAGGACACAGGGAATCTCAGATCTGTCTCCTCCTGCTCTTACTAAATTCTGCACTACCCACAGAGGGTCCTTGTTTTTTCCTTTTACTGTTCCTGAAGCAGGGAACACTCATCACGAGGCCCTTGAATGGCCTTTCAAGTTCTGTGACCACATCCCAGCTCTGTCTCGCACAGGAACAGCTCCAGCTCCTCCTGCCTGTGCCCCTGGCTGAGGGCATCGCTGCCCATGGGGCTGAAGCTCTGCAGCTGTGGCACCAGGCAAGGTCATCCCTGCAATAAGGAAATCTGAGACCAAGTGTCCAGGAACCCGTGTGTGCAAAGGCTTTGCTTGGAGCAGAGACCCGTCTGGGACAGAAGAGAGCTGAATGTCCTCCCAGCCCCAGGTCTAAAGACCAGGGAAGAAAAGCCTGAATTCCCGCGATGGAACAGGATGGAGAAATGAGATAATTCCCTGTCACATTCCTGGGGTTCTGTTTAATGATGGGGCAACAAAAGTGATTCTCATGGCCAGCTATTTTTCTAACAGGAGTAATGACAGTGCAGGAGAAGTGTCTCTGCCCAGCTGAGGGAGGGAAGATCAGGGATGGCTTCAGCCTGTTTCTCAGCAGGTTCCCCTGGAGCCCCAGGGACAGCTCGAGGGAGCCCAGAGGGGGCAGAGAAAGCGCTGCCTTGGGCTGCTCCTCTGCTGCTGAGCTGGGCTGGGCTCCTGGGACAGAGTGAGCTCATAACAAGAGGGTAGTTATGAAAAGAGCCAGGTCTGGCCAGGAGCAGCTCCTCTGCCAAGCCCAGCAGGGCTGAGGGCACTGCCTGCAGGCAGCGAGGGGAGAGGAGGGAGCGGAGAGAGGGGAAAGGCAGGGTGGGGTGGGAGGAAAGAGGAGTCTTCATTTGGAGAAAGATCTTCACAGCCCTTCTCTGGGTGCAGGACAATGCAGGTGCGATTCCTGGAGGAGTCTCCCAAAGCCAGCACAGCCACAGCCTGTGGGCTCTGTCAGGAGGGCTCTCGCAGTTTCTCCAGTGGAAAGAAAAACCAGGGTCAGTGCTCGGTCTGCCCAGGGAGCTCCTCATGTTGGGACAGGGAGAACTTGTGGAGGGAAGAAGCAGCTCCTTGGAAAAGAGGGTCTTTTTGCTCTCAAGAGGGTGCTGTGCCAGTCAGGGCTTCTCACAGCTCCAAATCACCCCAGGACACTTCTAAGAGGACATCTCAAGGGAATAATCAGGGCAGGGATTAGGATAAAGATAAGGAACTCTCCCGAGTCAGTTCCCTGCACCTGGGGAATTTCCGGGGAGAAAAGAAACAAGAGGTTCTCATGCTTGAAGAAATCACTGAGCCTCCTGAGCTCTATCCTTGAGTGGCCAGTAGGTCTGATTGGAGCCTCTTAAAGTGTCTCCAACTGCTTCTCTGCCCATGGAGAGCACCAGCATCACCTCTGCTGGACCCATCAGGCTCATTCTGCCCCATCCTTTCCTGCTTATAAACAAGACCCTGTGCCCAGCTTCACCCGCCAATCAGGCAGGTTTGTGTAGGGCCAGGGGGATGCAGAGAGGGTCAGATGAGGTCTGTGAGCATTGACAGGGAGAAGAGATGGGCCAGGGAAACATCTCCAGTGAGGAAAATCCCCGGGCAGAAGGGATAAGATCGGAGAATGTGAGGAAACATAAAAGAGAGATGTTGTGGAAGGGCAAATACAGAAACCCCTACACGACTGCATCCAACACAGACCCTCCCTCTGAGCAAGCCCCCTTGCCTCCTCTCCCACCCCACAAAGTCTCTGCCCTCAGCTTGGGCTCCAAGACTGAACCCCCTCCACTGCAGCCAGAGTTTCAGCACAGCCGTGGTGCAGCTCTCTAATCACGGGTCCATTTTCCTCTCCAGAGCACAGGGGCTGAGAGTACCAGTGCAGCAATGTTTATTTTTGGGAGGGAGTGAGCAGAGCTGGGTTAGGGTAATGCTGTCCTGAGTGCCCGGCTGCCTCTGCTGTGGCCTCTCTCAGCTGGACCAGCTTCTTTGCTGGCTTCTCTGTTTGTCTGTGTTCTTGCTGTTGATCTCCTGTTCTTGCTGCCAGGCTCTCTGGGGTTGGGAGTTTCAGCAGTCAAGTGTGGCACTGAACTTCTGATTCCTCCCATGCAGGTGTGTCCATGGGAATGCAGTGTCCAAGCTTTCGTCTCACCCATGGGGCTGTGGGCAGAGCAGTCTGAGTCGTTCCCTGAGGAAAGAGCTGACTCTTGCTTACTGAACCACCACCATTAGGATACTCGGATTGTTCCATGAGGGTTCTTTCCTAGCTGTGAGCTTCCCTCATGGATATAAATCTCTGCTATCACAACTTGGTGCTACCTGGATGACCGTGGAGAAATACAGAGATGCTACAGCCAAGGGAATGCTTCTGGGTTTGTGAAATGAGCCGTGTGTGTCCTGGGCTGACAGTGGGGTGCTGAGACCTTACAGAAGGGTGAGACATTGAGTGGTGTGAGGTGGATCCCTCTGTGCTCAGAAGGGTGAGGTGGCTTTTGAAGGTAACAAGGGAGAGTGATCCCCCTCCATCTCAGAAAGGTGCAAGCCCAGAGCTGCTGGGGACAAGAGCAAAGTAGAGGGCAGCACCCCTCCCTCTGCACTAAGCCACAGGTAATGCTCTCCCTGAGTGCAGCAGGGATGCTGAGGGTTTCTGACATCCAAGAACACTGTCCGGGGTGGGAGCAAGAGTGGTAAAGGCCCAAACCTCTCTGCCTTCCTTCTACCCTCTCACTTCCTCATCCCTGGAGGTGCAGATGCTGACAAGCCCTTTTGCACCAGGAGCAGTTCCACAGGACAAAGCTGAACCCCAGCAGTGTCCCCTGTGCCCAGCGTCCCCATGACCCCCAGCTGCAGAGCAGGGCTGACCCCTCGCAGCCAGCGGGCAGAGGCCCTGCTCCTCCCGGCACATTCAGCCGGCACCGAGCAGGGCTCCAGGCATGGAGCTGGCGGAAGGGCTGCAACTGGAAATGGAAAAGCAGTGGCAACTGTGCAGTGTGAGAACTGGCTTTGATTTTACTCAAAGAAGTCTCCTGTAACTTCTCACACTATTTTGGCTTTGATCCAGAGGCAGCAGATGTCCAACAGCAGCTCCATCACCCAGTTCCTCCTCCTGGCATTCGCAGACACACGGGAGCTGCAGCTCCTGCACTTCTGGCTCTTCCTGGGCATCTACCTGGCTGTCCTCCTGAGCAACGGCCTCATCATCACCACCATCGCCTGCGACCACCACCTCCACACCCCCATGTACTTCTTCCTCCTCAACCTCGCCCTCCCCGATATTGGTTCCCTCTGCACCACTGTCCCTAAATCCATAGCCAACTCCCTCTGGGACACCAGGGCCATCTCCTACTCAGGATGTGTTGCCCAGGTCTTCTTTGTGTTGTTCTTGTTGAGTGCAGAATATTATCTTCTCACGGACATGTCCTACGACCGCTGCGTTGCCATCTGCAAACCCCTGCACTACGGGACCCTCCTGGGCAGCAGAGCTTGTGTCCACATGGCAGCAGCTGCCTGGGGCACTGGGTTTCTCACTGCTCTGCTGCACACGGCCAATACATTTTCCCTGCCCCTGTGCCAGGGCAATGCTGTGGAGCAGTTCTTCTGTGAAATCCCGCAGATTCTCAAGCTCTCCTGCTCACACTCCTACCTCTGGGAAGTTCAGTAAAGCCTGAGTGCTCTGAGTTTGGTCACATTGCCAGTGCTTTGCACCATGTCACCATTGCGGATGGTTTGCTTCATGGCTGGGTGTTCAAAAATGTGATTATTGCACTAATTTAAACTAAAGGATGTGGTCGACCTGGACTTCTGTAAAGCCTTTGACGTGGTACCCCACAACATCCTTCTCTCTTCCCCCAGCTTTCTCTCTCCTTCCCCAGCTTTGTGGGGGTTTTGTGGGGTCCTGGGTCCCTTTTAGGGGTTTGTGGGGGGCGGCCCTGGATCCCATTTGGGGGGATTTTGGAGGGGCGTGGGTTCCTTCTGGGGGGATTTGGGGGGCTCCTGAGTCCCTCTTGGGGGGCTTTGAGTCTCTCTTGAGAGAATTCAGAGGGTTCCAGATCCCTTTCGGGGGGTTGGGGGAAAGTAGTGGATCCCTTTAGGGGATCTGGGGGGATCCCGGGTCCCATTTGTGGGTTTGGTGGGTCCTGGGTGCCATTTGGGGGATTTAGGGGGGTCCTGTGTCCCTTTTGGGCAGTTTTGGTGGGTCCTGGGTCCCATTTGGAGACTTCTGGGGGTTTTGGATCCTTTTTCAGGGTTTGTGAGGGTCTTGAATCCCTTTTGGGGGGCTGTGGGTTTCTTTTGGGGGAATTCAGAGGGTCCCAGATCGCTTTACGAGTTTGGGGAAGGGGTGTCTTGGATCCCTTTTGTGGGGGTTTTGGGGGGTCCTGGGTTCCATTTGGGGACATGTAGGGTGGTTCCTGTGTCCCTTTTGAGGGGGTTTGGTGGGTCCTGGGTCCCTTTTGGAGGGTTGAGAGTGTCCTAGGTCCTTTCAGGAGTTTTAGGGGGTGGTCCTGGGTCTCTTTTAGGGGGTCTTGGGGGGGATCTTGGGTCCCATTTTGAGGTTGAGGCTCCTGGGACCCATTTGCAGGGATTGGGGAGGTTCTGGGTAAATTTGGGTGGGGGTTGGGGGAGCCTTGGGTCCTTTTGGGAGACTCCTGGGTCCCTTTTGGGGGACTCCTGGTTCCCTTTTGGGGGCTTGGAGTTTCATGGATCCCTTTTGAGGGGGATGTTTTGGGTCCCTTTAGGTGTTTTAGGAGGGGTTCTCCTTCCAACTGGGGGGGGTGGGTGGGTTGTGGGGTCTTGGGTACTTTGAGGAGGTCCTGAATCCAGTGCAGGGTAGGGGGGAGTGGGGTGTGTCCTGGATCCCTTTTGGGAGTTTGGGGAGAATCCTGGATCCCTTTAGGGGGGATTAGGCATGCCCTGGATCCAATTTGGGAGTTTGTGGGGGTCCTGAGTCCCGTTTTGGGGGTTCTGATGGTTCCTGGTTCCCATGTGGGAGGTTGAGGGGGTCATGGAACTCTTTTGAGGGGTCTGGGGGGGTCTTGGGTCACTTTTGGGGGGCTTTGGATTTCTTTTGAGGGAATTAAAGGGGACCCAGATCCCTTTAGGGGGTTTGGGGTTGGAGTTCTGAGGTCCCTTTAAGGAAGGTTTGGGGGGGTCCTGGGTTCCTTTTTGTGGATTTTGTGGGTCCTGGGTCCAATTTTGGGGGGTTGGGGGAGTCTTGGGTTCCTTTTGGGGAGTTCTGGGTCTCTTCTGAAGGAATTCAGGGGGTCCTGGATCCCTTTTGGGGGTTGGGGGAGGTCCTGGGTCCCTCTTCACCACCCTCCATGCTGCTCCTGGGGTTGGGGTGGGCAGAGGAATTGGGAGCCATGGAGCCACTTCAGACTGGGAGAAAGTGGGAGGAGAATGGCTTTAATATTTGGCCCTTGTTGCTCCCAATCCAAAGCTTTCTGAACTGTCAATAAAGTAAATCGAACTTCAGCAAGTCCACACCTCTGTGCCCGTGACAGTCATTGGTCTCTGAACCTCCTTTGCTTTCTCTTGACCCCTGAGCCGTTCTGGTTCATTTTCTCCCTCTGTCCCGTTGGTTCTGGGCTTGGAGGGAGCAGCTGCGGGGGGTCCGGCTGCTGGCCAAGGTTAACCCACCACAGGACACATCAGGGCTGCCGTGTCCAGTACGGGGCTCCCCGCACAAGGAAGACCCTGCCCAGCCTGGAGAGAGTCCTGCTGAGGCCAGAAGGATGGCTGGGGCTGGAGCACATCATGGACAAGGAGAGGCTTGTGAGATGGGTTCTGAGAAACCTTTCAGGGTACAACACTGAGCAAGGACCCAGGGCAGCTGGGGGATCCCAATGCAAGGACTTTCTCGGTGTTTGATGAGACAAAGCCATGAGCCCCTGATGGGTTTGGAGCTGTGTGAGAAAGGGCTTGGCTGAGAGACCTGCAGCGGCAAGAGCTGGGGACTGGTGTATAAGAAATTTCAGTAGGAAAAGGGTTCTCTTTTTATTGATAATGGTTGTAGAGTTGGATATCAGGCCTGCAGCAAGGCAAGGGGTGAGGAGGGGAGTGTGCAAGTGGAGAGAGAACAGCTCTGGGAGATCAAGCGCTTGTGCCCGGCAGCGCTGCCGTGCTGGGATTCTTTTCCCCTCCACCCACGACCACAGGAACTGTCCCTGCAAGTCCAGAAATGTCTCGCAGGAAATATATCAGGAAACAGAAGTCGTTGAGCATCCCTTTATTTTGTTTAAACACACAGAGAGCACAGCTCCTCATTTACACAGACAATGAGCAAGAAAAGAGAAGAAAACAGTGAATTAAAAACAGGATGACAAGATTATAAAGGGGGGATGAAAGGGGGTTTGGGGGGTGCTAGAGGGGTTTTGAGGGGGAATAAAGGGGGTTTGGAGGGAACAAAGGGAGTTTGGGGGGCATAAAATGGGGTTTGGGGGGATAATAGTGGGTTTGGGGGGATATAGGGGGTTAAAGGGGGTTAAAGGGGTTTCGGGGTGATATAAGGGAGTTTAGGGGGAATAAAGGCGTTTGGGGAGAGAAAAGGGGGTTTGGGGTCAATAGAGGGGATTAGTGGGGCATAAAAGGGATTTGGGAGGATAAAGGGTTTTGAGGTGGAATAAAGGCAGTTTGGGGGAAATAAAAGGGGAATTGAGGAGGATAAAGGGGATTGGGGGTATAAAAGGGGGTTTTGGGTGGATAAAAGAGGGTTTGGGGGGATAAAGGGGGATAAAGGGGGTTAAAGGGGTTTTGGGGTGATATAAGGGAGTTTATGGGGAAATACATGCGTTTGGGGAGAGAAAAGGGGATGTGGGGTCAAAAGAGAGGATTTGGGGGAAATAAAGGGGGAATAAAGAAGGATAAAGGGGACTGGGGGTATAAAAGCGGGTTTTGGGGGGATAAAAGGGGGTTTGGGGAGCAATAAAGGGAGTTTTGGGGGCTAAAAAGGGGGTTTTATCCTTTTATCCCCCCAAAACCTTTTTAATGCCTTCAAACTCCATATATTGCCCCCAAAAGAGGCTTGGGAGGGATCCATATGGGAAAATCCATTCACCATCGCACAAATCAAGGAACAGACCCGACTCCAGGAGCCAAGGATGAGGCTGAATGAGGTAGAAAGCCTCAGCCCTGGTCAAGGACCCGAAGCAGGAGGGGCACCGACCCCCACGATCAATCTTGGACCCCAGGCTCGTGCACGTCCACCTCACAGGGAGGTGATCCAGGTGGCACTAGAAACAGGTTTGCTGTTGCCGGGACGATGGCTGCGGGCAGGGTGAGGCCTCTGGTTTTCCTGCCGCGAGCAGTGGCTGCAGGAGCTGGGGCTGGCTCCACAGAGCCCTCTCTGCAGAGAGAAAAGGTGTGTCTGAGGCCTCAGCTGCAGAGGCAGGATGGGAAATCTCCTCCATGGCATGGAGCTGGCTCGGCTCCGCACCCCAGGCTCAGAGCTGCCGGCACAGCGTGACCGAGGGGGACACTGGCACCTGATGGCACCTCCGAGCAGGGGGATTCCTGCAGGCAGGTTCCCTGTCAGGAGCGGGCGCTGGTGCGCGTCCCGCTTTCCAGGGGAAGCTCAGCCCCTGCTCTTTCCCATCCTGACCTGGCTTTGCCCATGCCGGTCACCCAGCCTTGGTCAGTGTGTGGCTGTGCCCAGTGCTCCTCAGGATGGCAGCAGGGCTGGTGTCAGGGTGGGGGTGGGCTGGCACAGCAACTGAGTTAATGGAAAATCTTCACAGCGGCTCTCCGAAATTTGTATTTCTTCTTCTCTTCTGGCTTAACATCCTGGCAGAATGGAGAGGAAAAACCAAACAGATTAGAACCACCGCATATGAAGCAGACGTTTGTAATGCGGATACAGTGCGGGCTGCACAGGCTGGTACCACAGTACTGGCATGTTATTCAGGCACGTGATATCCTCCCTTGGAGCACGTAAGGGCAAATAAAGCGCTAGACACTGATTTTCCAGCAGCATTGCTTCAGCTTCTTTAACTACATCCATGGGGCTGTTACCAGCGGACACCTGGGCGTTTACACACGGCTTGTTGTTGTCTCATTTCCAAAGGCACCTTCACCTCTTCAGCAGTACAGAAGAACCTCCCCATCCTCCTGGCTTGAGAAGCTGCAGGCGCTGGCACAGCGGCTCCTTCATGAGCGACCTCGGAGTCAAGGTGCCTGCTAGAGCAGGCTTGACGTGGGTTGTGCCGTTCCCGTTTGCAACAGCAGAAGACACCACATCAGAGAAAACTCAAATATGCACCTTGGGGGTCCCTTCCAGCTCAGGACAGTCTAGGATTCTGTAACTTTCCCTGGCTCTTGTATCTCAGCAAAGACGTCTGGAGCCGGTTTTAACTCCCACTCACCTGTGTAAATGTTAACGGTTTGTCTGTGGCGATGGAGTCTGTGTACTTGCAGACAAAAACCCTGCAGTTGTCTCTATTCTGTTGCTGAGGGGTTTCCTAAGGAATGCAAAGAAGCAGAATTTTCCAATACCATAAAAGAGAGGCATTTTGGAAGCAGCACACATTACCCATCCTAACGGGCACTCAGGAAAATCCATTCACCATCACACAACTCAAGGAACAGATCTGACTGATGGAGAAACACCTGCTGTGATTTATTCATGTGAAATGAACCAAATCCTTTCACTCTGAGCCCTCCAAGAGCAAAGGACAAGGTTGAAGGAGGTAGAAAGCCTCAGCTCTGGTCAAGGACCCTGAGCAGGGTGGGCACCAGCCCCAAGGATCCATCTCGGACCCCAGGTTCCTGCATGTCCACCTCACAGGGAGGTGATCCAGATGGCACGAGTCTCAGTCCTGTGGTTGCCAGGTTGGTTCTGTAGCACTGGGGCCGCTTGAGTGAAGAGTGTCCTGCTTCCTTCAGCTTTGCCAGAATCTCCTCCAGGATTTCGGACAGCCACTGTGAAGATTTTCCATTAACTCAGTTGCTGTGCCAGCCCACCCCCACCCTGACCCCAGCCCCGCTGCCATCCTGAGGAGCGCTGGGCACAGCCGCACACACTGACCAAGGCTGGGTGCCGGCCCTTGCCCGCTCACCTGATCCCCGCGCTCGCTGTGGAGCAGCCTGGACATATCCTGGGCTTCCAGAACTACCAAAGTGAGGAAGATAATGAGGCTGATGGGGACCACAGCCCCCCGTGCCTCCACCATGCTTCTGCTGCCAGCTCTGCGAGAGCGGTGCCCGTGGCACAGCACAGCACCTCCCGGCGTGGTGCAGCCGCATCTGTGGCCTCACAGTCCGGACCACAGCCACTCCCCACCCTCGCCAAGCACCGGCCCCAAGCACCTCCTGTCAAGGAGCCTGAGCAGGAGGGGCACCGGCCCCAAGGATCCATCTTGGACCCAGGTTCCTGCATGTCCACCTCACAGGGAGGTGATCCAGATGGCACAAGTCTGGGGCTGGTGGTTGCCGGGTTGGTTCCTTGGCACCTGGGCTGCTTGAGGGCTGGTGGGGGCTGGATGCTGGAGCTCAGTCTGGATATTTGGGGTGCTGGGGCTCCAGCTGTGTGGAAAGCCACCGCTTTCCACCTGGGCTTCTGGACCTGCAGAGAGGGCTCTGTGGAGAGAAAAGTTGTGGCTGAGGCCTCAGCTGCAGATGGAGGATGGAGAATCTCCTGCACGACACGGAGCTGGCTCAGCTCCGCACCCCAGGCTCAGAGCTGCCGGCACAGCGTGACCGAGGGGGACACCGGCACCTGATGGCACCTCCGAGCAGGCGTATTCCTGCAGGCACGTTCCCTGTCAGGAGCGGGTGCTGGTGCGCGTCTCGCTTTCCAGGGGAAGCTCAGCCCCTGCTCTTTCCCATCCTGACCTGGCTTTGCCCACGCCGGTCACTCATGTCCAGGCAGGATCTGCTTGAGCCGACCTCGGCTCTGGTCAGAGGAGGCTCCCGGGAAGAAGGCCCAGGAGTTCAGAGGCCAATTAAAGCACCCGACAGCGGCTGAAATCTCAGCAGAGTGTTTTGGCCAAGACGTCATTCACCGCTGCCCAGCAGCCTGAGTAGAAACGCTTTGCAGCTACGAGCAGCCCTTGCAGGAAGCCGTGGGGGCAATCAGTGACTCACCGTGTTCTCTTCCTCCACATCCAGATCACGACACTGCACACCAGGATCACAATCACGAGGGAATGCAGGGCTCCTACTGCACCCATCATGAAGTGCAGTTGCACATCTGGGGGCCCTCTGACACTCTTGGTCGTCTGAGACTTGACAACACTTGGGGTTGTCTCACCAAGCACACCTGGAGGAGCCATTGGGAATGTCAGTCCGTGCTGTGACCCTCTGGAGAGCTCACCCAACAAAACTCAGGTGGCCAGGAGAGCACATGGGGAGCACCGATCCTTGTCCAGTTTTCCTTCAGCTACATGGACAAAAGCCGTCCCTGCAGCAGGGAGGGCCACCCCAACACTCCCTCCTCCCTGATGGGTGACACCGGGTCACTACGGGACAGCAGCTACCGGGCGTGCGAGTGGCCGGCATCGCCTCTGCTCCTTTGGCAGGGACGGGCACTGAGCCACTGCTCCCTGTTCGAAAGACAACCTTCTGAACAGCCTCTGTGTCCATCTCTAGAGAAAGAAAGCAGGAGCTGGATCAGATGGAACTGTTCCCCTCAGGGAGGTGGCATTTTCAGCAGGCGATGTATCTCAGGACAGACACCAGGCTCCACACGTCCAGTTTGCAGGACTTGTCTTCAACTTATGCTCCCCTGTAAGACTGCTCAGGACCTGGATTCTCTTGGAAAGAATAATCTGATCAGTATGGTGGGCTTCCCCGGGCTGGGACAACACTGCCAGGAGTCCGAGAAAGGCAAAGCCTCAGCACAGCTCCAGCACAAGGCGACAGTAAACACCTTCCTTCAAAGGGGACATGGAGATCCTGCAGCCACTTCTGCTGCGAAAGAGCCCTTCGCAGAAGCACGTCCCATCCTGCCACCTCCATCCCATGGAGGGGTCACAAACACACGCAGTGGACTGAACCCCATCTCTGTCACCATGTCCGGGGCACTTTCACCATCAAGACCCCACTGATCCCCAAGCCACAGGGAAACCAGTTCTGTAAAACACATCCAGGAACAGAGAGAAAAGCCACCTGAGACCAAATCCACAGCCCTTCATGGTCACTGCCCTCAAGGCAGCTGTGCGGCCTCAAGCTGGGTGTCCAGCTTCCATCTGTCCCTGACCCTGAGGTGTCACCCAGAGTTCTCAGCCACCAAGGAGAAGAGGGGCTGGACCCGTTGGTGAAGCTGGGGCTGCTCCGATCCTGACCAGCTCTGGCCAACTCTGCCAGACTCAGTACCCTCAAGCTGCCTGTGTGTCCTCTCGGCCACCCAGGGCTGCTCTCCCCTCCGGTGACCAACAGCAAGGGCTGAACACCCACAGCATCTGCAGGCTAGATGTCAGCCTCTGGCCAGGACAGCTCTGGCCAGGGTCAGCTCAGCTGGGGCTCTTTTATCCCCCAAACCCCTTTTACGCCCCCAATCCCCCTCTATTGCCCCCCAAGCCCCCTCTATTGCGGATCAGATCACAGAATCACAGAATCACAGAATAACCAGGTTGGAAGAGACCCACCGGATCACCGAGTCCAACCGTAGATGGAACAGTTCCCCTCAGGGAGGTGACATCTTTAAGAGGAGATCCTCAAAGACACTGGCCAGGTCGAGGAACAAGGGCTGGGCTTTTGGGGCTGCACCCACCACTGCTCCAAGCAGCAGCCACGCCTGCCCTGTTGGAGACCAAGCCATGGCACGTGATCTTCTGGCCCGAGCTGCACGAGGTGGGTTTGGTAGAGATGCACCACGATGCCACAGCCCGTCCTTCCCAGGGGAGGGGAAGCGGCTGCAGCCAGGCCAGCGGGGAAACAGCCCTTGGGAGAACACTCCTCTGCTCAGGCTCCGAGGGTCCCGCAGAGACAGCTTTGAAAGGCAAAGCGCCCCAGGGCCATCACCGAGCCGTTCCCTCTCTGCCCTTCCAGCTGCCTGCACATTGGCCACAGAAAGAGCGACTCCCATTGCACAAGGCAAGAAGATGAAAAGGGAAAGGCTCCTTCCTCTCACTGACTGACCCGAGGGGTCGCTCACAGGCTCGAGGGCAGGATCAGGCCAAGCAGTCAGGAAGCCGTCATCTGTGAGAGGATCTGAAGGGAAATTGCAGAGGAATGAGCTCTCGTTTCAGTGTCCACATGTTCTTCCAGGGCAAGGGTCCTCAGGAACTCACCCCCAGGCTGCGCTACGGGCTCCAAACCAACTTCCAGCTGAGCAGCTGGAAAACCATTGAAACCGCCCTCACCTAGAAGAGAGCACAGAGGAGAGAAACATGGTGTGAGCTCGAGGGAGTCGTGCCCAGCAGGAAGGGCTCAGTCAGCGCCTGGCAGCAGCGGTGCTGGGTCTCACACCTTGCGGAGGCTGCGAGCGATGGTGCAGCCGCTGCTGCTGTAGTTCCAGTCGAGAGCTGGGGCAGATGCTGCCCCAGTGCTACTGGTACGGCTCAGAGCTGGTCTGTGCAGACCTCGGGGCACAGATCGGATGGGTGGGCACGTGCTCTTCTCCACGTGTGCGCATCGGCCACAGAAGAAGAACTTTGCATTGCACACGGAAAGGGCCAGCTCCCACCTTTCTGATGGGTGACACCAGGCGACCACGGGACAGCAATTACCTGGCTGCTGGTGGCTGGCATCAAACTCAGCGCAGCTGTTACCACAACGGCAGCAGAGACTCTGGACCATCCCCGTCGCTCAGAAGCTCCTGCAAGGCCTGACAGTGCGTGTAGGTGCAGCGAGGCTCTGGCTGATCCCTTCCTGCTAGCGCAGGATCTGACTTGTCCATCCAGCTCTCTAACCCTCCACTTCCCAAGCCCTCTGGTTATGAGGGCTGCATACTCACTGTGTCCTGCTTTCTTCATCTTTGCCAGTTGTTCCTCCAGGATTTCTGATGCCTGCTGCAAAGATTTCCCTTGTTTGGCTTTGTACTTTGCTCTTTGAAGACCCGAACAGAAAGGATCCGGTTAGGTTTCTCACTAATAAAAACACCCCTGAGAATTTCCCATCACACCCTGTGATCACTCACAGCTGAACCAAAGGGCGTGAGCCAACGTGAAGCCTGCCTCCATCTCCTCCCCATGCCTGGATCTCGTTGTGTCATTTCTGTACTCAGTGGTGCCTCCAGCATTGAACCCCCTCATCTACAGCTTGAGGAACCAGCAGCTCAAGGATGCAGTGTGGAAACTGAAATCTGGATGGTTCTCTGAATCAATGAACCTCTCATCACCTTCTGCATAGCCGTTATCGTGCATCTCACGGAAGGCCCAGACTGGTTTCTGTATTTGTTGGTGGTGTTGCTGGTTTTTTCAGTTGTGATCATCTTGTCATCCGGTTTTTAATTCACTGTTTTCTTCTCTTTTCTTGCTCATTGTCTGTGTAAATGAGGAGCTGTGCTCTCTGTGTGTTTAAACAAAATAAAGGGATGCTCAACGACTTCTGTTTCCTGATATATTTCCTGCGAGACATTTCTGGACTTGCAGGGACAGTTCCTGTGGTCGTGGGTGGAGGGGAAAAGAATCCCAGCACGGCAGCGCTGCCGGGCACAAGCGCTTGATCTCCCAGAGCTGTTCTCTCTCCACTTGCACACTCCCCTCCTCACCCCTTGCCTTGCTGCAGGCCTGATATCCAACTCTACAACCATTATCAATAAAAAGAGAACCCTTTTCCTACTGAAATTTCTTATACACCAGTCCCCCGCTCTTGCCACTGCAGGTCTCTCAGCCAAGCCCTTTCTCACACAGCTCCAAACCCATCAGGGGCTCATGGCTTTGTCTCATCAAACACCGAGAAAGTCCTTGCATTGGGATCCCCCAGCTGCCCTGGGTCCTTGCTCAGTGTTGTACCCTGAAAGGTTTCTCAGAACCCATCTCACAAGCCTCTCCTTGTCCATGATGTGCTCCAGCCCCAGCCATCCTTCTGGCCTCAGCAGGACTCTCTCCAGGCTGGGCAGGGTCTTCCTTGTGCGGGGAGCCCCGTACTGGACACGGCAGCCCTGATGTGTCCTGTGGTGGGTTAACCTTGGCCAGCAGCCGGACCCCCCGCAGCTGCTCCCTCCAAGCCCCGAACCAACGGGACAGAGGGAGAAAATGAACCAGAACGGCTCAGGGGTCAAGAGAAAGCAAAGGAGGTTCAGAGACCAATGACTGTCACGGGCACAGAGGTGTGGACTTGCTGAAGTTCGATTTACTTTATTGACAGTTCAGAAAGCTTTGGATTGGGAGCAACAAGGGCCAAATATTAAAGCCATTCTCCTCCCACTTTCTCCCAGTCTGAAATGGCTCCCTGGCTCCCAATTCCTCTGCCCGCCCCAACCCCAGGAGCAGCATGGAGGGTGGTGAAGAGGGAGTTAGCAGTCAGTGAAGAACATCTCTGCAGCTTCTTCCTCCTCGCACTTCTCCCCTATCCCAGCGTGGCTCCTCTAGATGGGATCCCACCGTATTTGCGGTCAGGGCTCCGTGTGGTTCATTCCTTTCTCTCTACTCATGGGGCAGTATGAGAGCCCTGAGAGCATCCGTGGACCTTCATGGCCCTGACCAGCATCTCCTGGGCCTCCACCCACCCCTCTGTCCATGGACCAGGAGACACTGAAGCCAGGCCTGATTTTCAGCCCCAGCTTGATCTGAGCTGTAAGTGTGCGGGTCTCCAGACACAGACACGGCCTTGGACCTTGTTGAGTCCATGGACCTTGTTGAGTCAGACCTGCAGAGTCACTTCCCAGCCTGGTTCCTTATGGGGTGAGCAATGGAGTGACACTGTGGCCCTCCCTGTTCCAGAGCCCAGCTGTTTTGTGGAGGCCCAGGGCCATACTTCTGCCTTTCTTCCCATCCCTTGGTCAGGTTTTTAGAAGGGAGGAAGGAAAAGCAGGTGAAGTTGGAGGGCCCCAGTGACTGCAAAGGGAGCAGAGCCATCAAACCAGAAATCATGTAAAGGCAATGCTTGTCTAAAACTGTTCTCTTCCTTTCTTGGAGGCCTTGTGTCTTCCGCAGGAACCTTGAGGTGTTGTGTTCCATCCGCCTCTTTTTCTTTTAGCGTTTCCTTTGACCATACCCAAGCCATTGTGTTTGAATTCTCTTTCCAGCCTGATGTAATCCATGATCTGGAGATGGGACAGACGACTGGAAGGAGAATCCCACTCCTCTGGAGAAGAAGGTGGATATTCCCAGGAATCTGAGGAACCACGGCTGACCAGTAGCTGCGTCCATGGAACTGGTCAAGTGCCTCATCTCTTTTTTTGTATTTGGGGCTTAGACGCCTGGTTCCTGTGTGAACGTAATAACACCTCCAGCTCAGCTCTCCACAGTTTCCCTGTATCCAGGCATTTTGGTCTATGGCTTTGCATACATTGAATATTATTGATATAGGGCTTTTGGAACTGATAATTGCTGTCTTTTCTATTAAAATCCCTTTTCCTCCCCTAATTTCCAAGTGCCATTTGCTGGGATTCGTCCAGGGATCATAACACACAATTGATCCACTAATATTACACCGGTGATAAACAGTCAAATTCAATTTACAACTTTCAGTTTTGGTGCCTGTACAAATATAATGGGTATGGTAAACCAATGTCTGGGTAATTACATTTCTCTGTCTGGTTTCCTCGTTAGTGGGTAAACTGGTTTTAGTTCCTTACCAGTCTTGTAACTGTAAATTCAGAAATGTCTGCCTGCCTCACAAATCAATACCCTCTGGCCAAATATGACCTGCGTCACCCTTATGGCCACAACGTGCTATCACATATCCACAGAATTTACACACTTCAATATTTGCTGTCCTGTTCCATGCAAATACAAGTTTAATTGTGCACTTGGGGCACAACAACCCTGTGCAGCTACAGACTAGGGGAAGTCTGGCTGGAAAGCTGCCTGGAGGAGAGGGACCTGGGGGTGTTGGTTGACAGCCAACTGACCATGAGCCAGCAGTGGCCCAGGTGGCCAAGAAGGCCAATGGCATCTTGTCTTGGATCAGAAATGGTGTGGCCAGCAGGTCCAGGGAGGTTCTTCTCCCTCTGGACTCGGCACTGGTGAGACCGCTCCTCGAATCCTTTGTTCAGTTCTGGGCCCCTCACCACAAGAAGGATGTTGAGGCTCTGGAGAGAGTCCAGAGAAGAGCGACAAAGCTGGTGAAAGGGCTGGAGAACAGGCCTTATGAGGAGCGGCTGAGAGAGCTGGGGGTGTTTAGCCTGGAGAAGAAGAGGCTGAGGGGAGACCTCATTGCTCTCTACAACTACCTGAAAGGAGGTTGTGGAGAGGAGGCAGCTGGGCTCTTTTCCCAAGTGACAGGGGACAGGACGAGAGGGAATTACACATGAGGATGAATTACTCATCAGTGTCTTCCGTAAGGTTATTGGTGTGTCCCCTGGCGATGACCATAGAATCATAGAATCATAGAATCACCAGGTTGGAAGAGACCCTCCAGATCATCGAGTCCAACCATTCCCACTGATCTCTAAACCATGCCCCTGAGTAACTCATCCACCTCCAGGGAAGGCGAGTCAACCACCTCCCTGGGCAGACCGTTCCATTGCCTAATGACCCTTGCCGTGAAGAATTTTTTCCTTATGTTAAGCGTGAACCTCCCCTGGCGGAGCTTGAGGCCATTCCCTCTTGTCCTGTCCCCTGTCACTTGGGAGAAGAGGCCAGCACCCTCCTCTCCACAGCCTCCCTTCAGGTAGTTGTAGAGAGCAATGAGGTCTCCCCTCAGCCTCCTCTTCTCCAGGCTAAACACCCCCAGCTCTCTCAGCCGCTCCTCGTAAGACTTGTTCTCCAGCCCCCTCACCAGCTTTGTCACTCTCCTCTGGACTCACTCCAGATCCTCAACATCCTTCTCGTGGTGAGGGGCCCAGAACTGAACCCAGGATTCGAGGAGCGGTCTCACCAGTGCCGAGTACAGAGGGAGAAGAACCTCCCTGGACCTGCTGGTCACACCATCTCTGATACAGGCCAAGATGCCATTGGTTACATGATGTCACAGTCCATTCAGTGGATGGCTCCTTTACTCCTGGTTGCGTGAGTCACCCCCGTTCAGCCGTGTGGACGGCCGTTTCTGTAACTAAAAAACGAGAAAAGCACCTTCCCACTTTGGGGTCAGGCTCTCTCCTTTCCAACACTTTACTAACACCAGTCCCCAGGTTTCTCTTACGAATGCTCATCCCTAATGGTGTTGATTGAGCAATCCACCCCAGTTTGTGCATCTCGTTCAAGCGTCTCGCGATGACTGAGATGTATTTTTGTAGCATCATCTCCTCAATACCTGGAGTCGTAATTGGCCCCAGACACAAACAAGGCAATCCGGACAACATTTCATAGGCAGGTAGGCCTGTATCCCTACGGGGTGGAGTTTGAATATTTAGTAGTGCTAACGGTAAGCATTTTACCCAAGACATCTGCGTTTCAATCATCAATTTAGTTAATTGTTGTTTAAGAGTTCGATTCATTCTCTCAGCTTGTCCTGAACTTTGGGCTATGGAAGTTCCATCTTATCCCCACCGCTCGCGTTGCTTCTTGCAACACTTTTGACGTGAAACGGGTGCCTCTATCAGAATTGATTGCATGCACCAACCCCAAACGAGGAATTATTGATTCTAATAGTGTTTTTGCAACAAATTGGGCTGTTGCTCAGGTGGCTGGAAAGGCTTCAACCCAATGAGTTAGTTGATCCACTGTAACTAATACATATTTCCATTTACGTTGGGTAATTCAGGACAGTCAATCTGAACCCTTTCAAATGGTCTATAAGCCAGGTCCCAACCACCCAAGGGTGTTTTCCTCATTGCACCTTTATTTATTTTTTGGCACATAGGGCACCCTTGGGTTATCTGTTTTGCTATTTCAAAAATCTCTGTGCTTCCAAAAGATTTTAAATACCGATCGCACAATGCCCTCGCTCCCCAATGGGTTTGCTCATGCCATCTCTTTAGTAATTTTTGAGCTACCGATTTTGGCAATATTTCTCTCCCATCTGGCAAAATCCACTTATTTTCCCGTAACATTGCCCCTAAATCTTGCATTCTCCTCATTCCCTCTGATGTAAAGGAGAAGACGTTAGTTATTTCCGTGGTTTTGGTTAATTCAAGAGGATTTATCTGAATGGGAGATTCAGCCCTTCTCGCTGCTTCTCTTGCTTTTTGATCAGCTAAATTATTCCCTCGTATTTGAGCTGAAAATCCCTGCTGAAGTCCTGGGAGGTAGACAATGGTGATCCCTTGGGGGCCTTTTAACGCTTCTAAAATTAAGTTGATCGATTCTTCATGGATCAAATTCTTCCCTCGGGTGTTCATAAATCCCCTTTCTTTCCAGATCTTTCCGAAGGTATGTGCCACTCCATATGCATATTTCGAATCAGCATATCATAGAACCATAGAATAACCAGGTTGGGAAAGACCCACTGGATCATTGAGTCCAACCATTCCCATCAATCACTAACCCATGGCCCTCAGCACCTCGTCCACCCGTCCCTTAAACCCCTCCAGGGAAGGTGAATCAACCCCCTCCCTGGGCAGCCTCTGCCAGTGCCCAGTGACCCTTTCTGTGAAAGATTTTTTCCTGATGTCCAAGAAAGGAACATTTTAGTTTACAGACATTTCCATTTGGGGATTAAATCGGGCAGTTGGCCCAGGATGGGGATCTGCAGCCCTTCAAAGCAGACAGGGCTCTCTGTGGACCTTGATTCTTTGTTTGGGACCTGTCTTTTTTCCAACAAGACCAGGTGGATGTGCCTGGGCAGCTTGAATTCCGTTGATGGAATCATGGGTTGGATTGGGTTGTGTTGAGTTGTGTTGAGTTGAGTTGGAAACCCATCCAGGTCCCACCACAGGCAGGGACACCTTTCGCTGGATAAAGTTGCTCCAGGAATGGAGGGGATGAGGGGGACGGGGAGGAGAGAGATGGGGAAGGGAGGGGAGGGGAGAGAAAAGAGGGGGAGCAACCTGATCCGGTGGGAGGTGCCCCTGCCCGTGGCAAGGGATTGCAACTGGATGGGCTTTGAGGTCCCTTCCAACCCAATCATTCCATGATTCTAAGGTTCTTGGCTCCAGCTTTCCTGAAACGGAGCCGTGTTCCCGTGGAACGCTGCCCCTGGGCCTGGCTCAGCCCCAGCAGCAGAAGATCCTTCGCAGAAGGCTTTCTGTTTCTTGGTTCCTCTGTCGAGGGATCAGCAGGAGCATGGTCTTTTTTGTTATGTCCCGCATTGCGGGGGAGGCACCTTTTCTGAGGGGTTCAAGGCCTGTGATGGAGAAAGCCAGAGCTGAGATGAAGCCCCATGTCTACGGAGACCTCCGAGCATCCCCTCCAGACCCCACCAGCCCCATCCAGAGAACAGCTGTGGGGCAGGAGTGCCCCACACAGCCCTCCCGAGAGCAGGACCTGGCATGGTAGAACCCCAGCCCCTGTCCCACTGGCCAACCCAACCCTGCCCCTCCTCACCTCTGCAGATCTCTAACATCTTCTCTGGGTTTCGGTCCTTCAAGGGCTGAGCAGCAACCGCTAGGGACAGAAGCTCCATCAGATCCCCCTTGCTCCCCAGCACCATGGTGGCAACGGGGACAAGGGTGTCCCCACAGAGGGACCAAGGGCTGGTGTCTCACCAAGGAAAATCAGAGCTGCCTTTCGCACTACATTCTCGGGAGCGTAGATGTACTGCAGGCTCTGGTTTACGTAGTCCTCGGCCCTCTTCTTGTCCTGCTTCAGCTGGAGAGACCACAAGGGTCAGGGCACGTCCCAGTGTCCCCCCGCTGGCCACCCCAGTCCCTCCTGCCAGTCTCCCCCGTGGCCGGGAGCTCTCCATCCCACCAAGCGTGGAGAAGAACCCTTGGGGGCTCTGTTCTTGAGGCCAGGGAGCAAGGACGCGGCTCCAGGCTGGAGCGAGGTGGGTGAGACCCACAGCCCAGACGTGGGGGGCAGCCCTCGTCCAGCCTGGGCCCTGGGGTCTGGGGGATCTTCTCACCAAGTAGTATGTGATGACCCACGTCTGCCGTGTCTTCACGCGACGTTCGGGCAGTTTCCAGCCCAGGAACTTTGCCGCAGCCAGGAGACCTTCCTCAGAAGCCTGTGGAGCAGCAGAAGGTGGGAGATGGCACCACAGCCCGGGCAAGGAGACTTGGGGTCCTCCTCCTCTCGGCTTTGTTGGTGGGGCCATGGTGGCCTTAGGAAGGTGGCACCTGCCCTGGCCCAGGTGCCTGGGAGCCTCCTCCCTGCGTCACAGCTCAGCTTTGAGATCCGTACCTCGGCCACGCTCGGCGTTGTGTCCTGTATGCAAACGATGAGCGGGAACAGGGCCATTCGCACTTTGTCCTGCATGCTCCCCTTGTGGCTCCACACCACGCTCTTCAGCTGCTCGGCGAAGAACCTGATGGCTCGTTCTCTCACCTGGTTTTGCCCCTGGCAGGGAGAAGGACAGCAGCACTTCAGAACCAAGATCTCTTTGCCCGTGGTGAGCAGGATGCTCCAGGCTTGGATTTGGTCACTGGAGGCGTGGGACAACTCGGTGGGTGCAGCTGAATGGCCCCAAACTTGTCCAAGGTCCCTCCGTGGGCTCTCCTGACCACCCAGTGCTCCCCACCAGCTCCACCAGCCACGTTAAGGACAAGTTCCCACCAAAAGGGGCCGAGGAGGAGACGGGCTGGTCCTCGGCAATGCCTGTGGGACACGCACCCCTGGCCACGCTGCCTGGGGACAAGATCTGGTCCTGTTCCCCAGAGCAGCTAGGGAAGGAGGAGCCCTCAGGGCTCTCAGAGCAGCTCTCAGGGAGAACCTGGGCTGCAAAACCCAGGGGAGAAAGGTGAGCAGAAGCCCCTGCTCCAGGTGCTGCCGTTGCCCATGCCCAGTGCGCATCTGTGGGGCTCGGGCTCTCCCGTAGCCTTACGTGAAGGAAGAGGGGCAGCAGCTTCTCCATCAGCTGCACGGTGATGGAGCTGGCCTTCTTCTTCTTTAGGTGACCTGTCATGTTTTGGAGGGTCACCAGGGCCTTCACAACAACATCTGCGTTGCTGTGCTCCAGGTCCTCAGTCAGGTCCAGCAGGAGGATCTCCATTCTTCTGGCCTGCGTGAAGAAGAGAATTTCCTTGTTGGGAAAAGCTCCATGCCTGGAAAGCTCCCCAGGTGGCCACCCTGGCGGGGATGGCGCTTGGGGCCATCACCCACCGCCTGACTCCAGCCAAGACCAAGCCACCACCTTCCCCACCAGCCCAGCCGCCCTCGGCCAGGCCGCGCTCACCGTCTTGGGTCTCTGAGAGAGCGTGAGGAGACCCTGCAGAACTGCTGGGCGCAAGGCTGGGCTTGGGCGCCTCAGGGATCTCCAGAATTTGTAGAGCCCCTCAAAGTTCTCATTTTCAAAGTCCTTGCAGGCCAGGACCTGGAAGAAAGGCAGCAGCGATCGAGCGGCGGAGCAGGTGGGGCTCCCCGCTCCGTGCAGCTCTGGGTTCCACCAGCAGCTGAAGCCGAGGCCACCGGGGCTTTGGATGAGAACTCACCAGCAACTGAAGGATCCCGGTGTCCTCAGGCAAAGTGCAGAGGAGCCGAGCGTGTTGCGCCTGATGCCGGTTGAACAGCCCCAGCAAGACTCTCTCCATCACTTGGGGCACGGAGAACAGGAGCTGCCACACGGGCACGGCCGAGCTGCAAGGCAGAGCGCTCCGTCAGCAGGGCCACCTCGGCCACCGCGGCCTGGCCTGGGGCAGCCCTGCAGGACAGGGACCCTGGACCCCAGCTGGGGTGGCCTGGGCAGCAGGAGAGGAGCGAGGGGAGGTTCATTGTGGGGCTGGGAGGAGCGTGGTGAGTCATGGAATGCCCAGACTTGGAAGGCACCGACAAGGGCCACCAAGTCCAGCTCCCTGCACACGACAACCCTAAAACCCACGCCGGGTGTCTGAGGGCCTTGACCAAAGGCTTCTTGAACACTGCCAGGCTTGGTGCCATGACCTCTTCCCTGGGGAGCTGTTCCAGTGCTCCACCACCCTCTGGGTGAAGGACCTTGTCCTAATGTCCAACCTAACCCTCCTCTGAGGCATCTTCCTGCCATTGCCTTGGGTCAGGGAGAAGAGCTCAGCCGCTGCTCCTCCTGCTCCCCGTGGGAGGAGCCTGCAGAGCGCGATGAGGTCTCCCTTCAGTCTTCTCCAGGCTGAACAGAACAAGAGACTTCAGCCGCTCCTCACATGGCTTCCCCTCTAAACCCTTGGCCAACTTGGTGGCCCTCAACTCTGGGCTGGCTTGGCCGCCTCTGGCTGCCGCAGGGCTTTCGTGGGGCTGGAAAGTGTGGTGGGAAGGAGGGCCCTGCTCCTCGGGCATGTCCTTCACGATCCCTTGGCTCTGGCAACCAAAGAGTCTCCGTGTCCCCCTCCCCGCAGGGGACCCCCCTCCAGGCTCTCCGGGGCAGGACCTGTCTCTGGGTGGAGCGATCTCCATGAGCGCTGAGACCACTTCCGTGAGGTGATGCTCGGTCATGAGGAGCAGAAGGGCCTCCACTTTCTGCCGAGCCAATTCCACCTTGATGCCTTTGATGTTTTCATGGATGCATCTTATAACATGGGGCACCTGGAGGAGAAACAGGTGAGGATGGAGCTGGCCCTGGAGAGCAGCCACCTCCTCGGCTCCATCCCTCTCTACTGGTTTCAGGTGGGTTCAGGTGCCCGAGACACCTGGGTTAGGAGGGAGGGATGCAGGAAGAAGGTCTGGCAGGGCTCAAGGGTTGGGCCGTCCAGCCCCAGGCCACTTACACTCATCAGCCAACACTCAGGGGCGCTCATGGCCATGTCCAACACGCATCTCGCTGCCTCCTTGTCAAAGACACTGGACTCTCTCAGTGCTTTGATGGCCACACAGACGATGTCGGTCTTCTCCACAGCATCCAGGTACCTTGCAAACATCTACAGGAAGGAGGGAAGGGAGGAAGAGATGTCCCAGTGAGAGCCCAGCAGCGCTGGAGGCAACACAGGTGTTGGGCTCATGGGGGCAGTGGGTGACCCTCAAGCGATCCAGGCCTTGGCCAGCGGGGCTGGAGGTGCTGCTGGGACCCTGGAGTGCAGCCTCGCTTGGGGACAGCAGGAACCTTCTCAGCAGGGACAGCGAGGCCACGCCAGCCCCTCTGAGTCTCCACGCCTTTGCTCCTCCAAGTCCCCTGTCAGCGCCTCAGAAGTCCCAGCGACAGAGGAGCTCCTTACCGTGGGCACGTCTCGGATGGAGAGAAAATCCATCGCAGAGCTGTCCTCAACATCCTCCTGGCTCTGTTCTCCTGCGTCATTTGCCATTGACCGGCCTGAAGAAGCAGGGAAGGGGCAGAAGGGTCAACGGGGCAAAGCAGCTTGGCCAGAAGCTCAACCCTATTGTCACCATCCTTAAGGTCTAACGATGCTTAAAGAGAAGCGGAGCTACCAGGAGATGTCGGTGTGGAGGGATAAAATCCACCACAAGGTCTCTTACTTCTTTGCTTGCGGATGAAGTTGATCAAACAGCAAAGTGTTTCCAAAGCCAGACGTTCTTTCATTTTTGAGGAATACGGAAAAACAGAGAGGTGACCAAGCAGTTGGCCCAGGATGGGGATCTGCAGCCCTTCAAAGCAGACAGGGCTGCCCGTGGATCTTGGTTCTTCATTTGGGACCTGTGTGAGGGAGGCAGAAGAGGAGAAGGGTTGAGGGCTGCATCCCTGGAGAGTCAAGGCTTTGCCGGGTGGTGCCGGCCCCGGCTCTCAGAGCAGCCAGCCGGGCAGGAGCTCCATGCAGAGAGACCTTTGGCCACTCTGGTGGGCAGGGAAGGGACGTGGTGTGGCTGGAGGGTTCCTCGCTCCTCACCTGCAGTGTGGGGTTGGTCAGCAGATGAATCAGCTTCCCAATCCTGTCCAGGGCCCTCCCGCGCACAGCTGGTCTCTTAGAGCCGGTGAAGTTCAGAAGGGTCTGGGAAGAGAGAAGGTCCCGGTGAGCCCTGGCAGCAGATTTTTCCTCCAGCAGAAGCAGCGCTGCTGAGCTCCTGGGCTGGACTCATCCAGGCCGTGAAGGCTTCCTCCGCTCTCCAGAGAAGCCTGCAGTAGGGGCCCTGCCCTAGGAGACCTGCAGCTGGCAGCCCCTGCTTCCCCGAGGAGCTGGGCACCCTCCCGGCAGCGCTCTCTCCGCCTGGCACTGAGGTGGGGACCGTCGGCTCCGGAGTGGACGCCCCCTCCTTCCAGGGAGAGGAGCAGCCCCTCAGAACCCAACTCCTTGCAGACCTGGAAGATGTCCGGCAGCTCCTGATTGAGCCTGGTGACCGGGATGATGCCCACCAACTTCTCCATCATCGCGTCCAGGACATTCAGGGTCTGCAAAGAAGACAGAGGGTTGTGGCAGGGTTTCCCGCTGTCCCCCTCAGCACCAGGATCCCATCTCCCAGTGCTGGGGTGGCACTGCCACCCGTCCCAGAACGCGGAGCACCCCGGGGAGGTGACAGGAACATGAGAAGAGGATGAAGGCACGAGGGTGGGCGAGCAAAGCTGAGCCCCTGCCTTGGACCCCTGGTGGCGTCGCAGCACGGGGAGAAGCTCGGAGGGCGTGGGGGCTCCTGTAGCTCGTTCAGCACTTACCGGGCTGCACAGGGCACGGATGGATTGAATCATATAGAAGTCTGAGGCTTCCACAGAGAACGGCAAGACCACTGTCAGGCAGGTTTGGAGCAGGAGCGTCTCCTTGCCCTCCAGCACTCCCTGCAAGGAGCTGTGGAGAGAGACAGGGACCAGTCAGCCACTGGTGCTGGGAGCGGCGCCTCGAGGCCTCGTGCGTATGGACGTGGTCCCCGGGGGTGACCGTGAGGGATGTGGAGGTACCTCAGTTTGGTGATAGCAGACATGGCTTTCTGCCACAGCTTCATCTGGAGCTGCTGGTGAGCACATTTCTCTTCCATCAGCTCCTGCAAAGGCCAATTGATGTGAGACCTGGCAACCAGCGACACCCAGGGACACCAGAGCCCCGGCACCCAGGGACACCAGAGCCTCGACACCCAGGGACACCAGAGCCTCGACACCCAGGGACACCAGAGCCTCGACACCGAGGGACACCAGAGCCTCATCACCCAGGGACACCAGAGCCTCGACACCCAGGGACACCAGAGCCTCACCACCCAGGGACACAGAGCCTCACCACCCAGGGACACCAGAGCCTCACCATCTAGGGACACCAGAGCCTCGACACCCAGGGACACCAGAGCCTCGACACCCAGGGACACCAGAGCCTCACCATCTAGGGACACCAGAGCCTCGACATCCAGGGACACCAGAGCCTCGACAGCCAGGGACACCAGAGCCTCAAGACCCAGAGACACCAGAGCCTCGACACCCAGGGACACCAGAGTCTCACCACCAAGTGACACCAGAGCCTCGACACCCAGGGACACCAGAGCCTCACCATCCAGGGACACCAGAGCCGCACCACCCAGGGACACCAGAGCCTCGACACCCAGGAACACCAGAGCCTCACCATCCAGGGACACCAGAGCCGCACCACCCAGGGACACCAGAGCCTCGACACCCAGGGACACCAGAGCCTCATCACCCAGGGACACCAGAGCCTCATCACGCAGGGACACCAGAGCCTCATCACCCAGGGACACCAGAGCCTCGACACCCAGGGACACCAGAGCTTCACCACCCAGGGACACCAGAGCTTCACCACCCAGGCACACCAGAGCCTCACCACCCAGGGACACCAGAGCCTCACCATCCAGGGACACCAGAGCCTCGACACCCAGGGACACCAGAGCCTCGACATCCAGGGACACCAGAGCCTCAAGACCCAGAGACACCAGAGCCTCACCACCCAGGGACACCAGAGTCTCACCACCCAGGGACACCAGAGTCTCACCACCAAGTGACACCAGAGCCTCGACACCCAGGGACACCAGAGCCTCACCACCCAGGGACACCAGAGTCTCACCACCAAGTGACACCAGAGCCTCGACACCCAGGGACACCAGAGCCTCACCACCCAGGGACACCAGAGCCTCACCATCCAGGGACACCAGAGCCGCACCACCCAGGGACACCAGAGCCTCGACACCCAGGAACACCAGAGCCTCACCATCCAGGGACACCAGAGCCGCACCACCCAGGGACACCAGAGCCTCACCACCCAGGGACACCAGAGCCTCATCACCCAGGGACACCAGAGCCTCACCACCCAGGGACACCAGAGCCGCACCACCCAGGGACACCAGAGCCTCGACACCCAGGAACACCAGAGCCTCATCACCCAGGGATACCAGAGCCTCATCACCCAGGGACACCAGAGCCTCGACACCCAGGGCCTCCAGCCCCTCATAGCATTGTACAGTCATTAGGGTTGGAGAAGACCTCTAAGCTCATCCAGCCCAAACCTCAGTCCAACCCCACCACGCCTACTAATCCACACCTGAAGCGTCACATCTCCACATGTTTTGAACCCCTCCATGGACGGAGACTTAACCGCTTCCCTGGGCAACCTCTTCCGATGCTTCTCCACTCCTTCCATAACAACGTAGTTCCAATATCCAATCGGAACCTCCCCTGGTGCCCCTTGAGGTCATTTCCCCTCGCCCTGCCCTAGCGTTGGCCTCTTCCTCCTCTCACCCTGATCTTCTCCACCACATTGTAGTTGCAGCAGAACAGGTCCAGGCCTCTTAACAAGCTGTTGTTTATGGCGGCCTGGCACAGGGATTCAACGCACTCAAGGAACATCAGCTTCTCGATGGTTTCCTGGAACAGAGACCAAAGAGGGAGAGGGGGTCACCCGTGGCCAGCAGGACCGGAGCTGCGGAGATGGAGACCTGGGAGAAGCAGCTCTGCCCAGGCAGCGAGGGGCAGGGTTACCTCGTCTGTGCGGTGGAGGATTGCGTAGATGAAGTCCACTATATCCTCCTCCTTTTCATAGGTGGGCAACGACTCGGCGTCTAAGAGAGGAGGAGAGCAGGGAGGGCTGTGAGAGGGGGTGGTGGAAGGAGACAGGAGACTTTGCTGGGGACAGAACTGGCTGCCTGGCCGGGTCCTGCTCTTGGGTCAGAACAAGCCCCTGCAACGCTCCACGTGCAGTTGGGCTGCCGTGCTGGACAGGACATGTCCGGGAAAGCCCTCGTGAAGATCCCTGTCCCCCAGCATCGCTGCCTCTGCCCCAGAGCAGGAGCTGGGTCCCCTCTGTTTGCTCCACCCCCGGGAGAAGTTGGAAGGGACCCACAAGGGTCCTCAATTCCTGTCCCTGCATAGGACAACCCCAAATCATGGAATGATGGAATGGTTTGGGTTGGAAGGGACCTTAAAGATGATCCAGTTCCAACCCCCCGCCATGGGAAGGGACACCTCCCAGTGGATCAGGTTGCACCATGTCCCATCCAACCTGGCCTTGAACACCTCCAGGGATGGGGCAGCAACAACATCTCCAGGCAGCCTTGGCCAGGTCCTCACCAACCTCACAGGAGAACATTCCTCCACAAGATCTCATCTCAATCTACCCTCTTCCATCTCAATACCTTCCTACCTCATCCTGTCCCTGAACTCGCACAACAACAGCCCCTCCCCAGCTTTCCGGGAGCCCCTTTCCATATTGGAAGCTGCTCTAAGGTCTCCCCAGAGCCTTCTCCTGGATGGACAACCCCAACTCTCATAGCCTGTCCTCATACAGGAGGTTCTCCAGCCCCCAGATCATCCTCGTGGCCTCCTCTGGACTTGGTCTCACAGATCTGTGTCCTTCCTGTGCTGAGACCTCCAGAGCTGGACGTACGACTCCAGTTGAGGTCTCACCAGAGCAGACAAACAGAATCCCCTCCCTGACCCTGGGGTCCAGCCCTGCCCAGCCCACCAGGACCCTTCACTCACAGATCATCATGGGCATGATTGAGGTCGCCTCACTGAGTTGTGGAGCAGAGCTGCTCCGCTGGGGAAACTCATTCTCCTGCCAGGCCAGCCTGGGTCTGTGAGGAGATCTCCTTGCCATCGTTAGGGATGGAGGTAAACGCGTAAGCAAAGAGAACGAAGAAGCTTCGCCAAACGCCTCAGCACCGCGGGGTGAGACGCGAGCTCTGCTGCCTCTCCGGTTACTGCCCAGGGACACTGAGAGCCTGGGGGCTGCGTCTCCTGTGTCCCATTGTGATGTCACAGCGGGTCCCACCACAACCTTTCACACTGTCTCCAAGAGCTTCTACAATTCCAGAGCCTTCCCCTTGTGATGTCACAATGGGTCCCACCACAACCTTTCACACTGTCTCCAAGAGCTTCTACAATTCCAGAGCCTTCACATCCAGGAACAAGGGGCATCTTGGGAGGGTTGTCAATATTCCCCTGTTGCACCATCAAATCAAATCAAAGGCACTAAAGGGGTCCCAGAGAGCTCCAGAGGAGTTCTGGGGGTCCTAGAAAGACCTTAGGGTGTTCTAGAGGGTTGCTGGGGGGCTCTAGAGGGGTCCTTGGCATCCTAGAAGGCTTGTAGGAGGCCCTAAAGGGGTCCTAGGGGGCTCTAGAGGATTCCCAGGGTCTCAAAAGAGGCCCTGTGGGAAAAAGTGCTGTCCCAGAGGGCTCTGGAGGGGTCCTGACAGTCCAAGAACATTCCTAGGGGGCTCTGGAAGGCTGCTAGGGTCCCTGCAGGGGAGTTGAAGGCCATAGATAAGTACTCAGGAGCTCTAGATAGGTCTGGGTGCCTTTAGAAGAGTCCTGTGGGTCTCTATAGTGGTCCTGGGTGTCCTAGAAGGGTCCTGGAAGGCCTTAAAGGGGTACCAGGGGGTTCTAGAGGCTTCCCGGGGGCCCTAGAAGGGTCCTTGAAGGTTTTAAAGATGTCCCAAGGGGCTCTAGAATGGTCATGGGAGTCACTAGATGGGTCCTGGGGGTCCTAGAGGGGTCCTAGAAGGCCTTTAAGGAGTCCCGGTGGGTTCAAGAGGGGCCCTGAGGGTCTCTAGAGGGGTCCTGGTGGTCCTAGGAGGTACGTAGAAGGTCTTAAAGGGGTCACAGGG
The DNA here is from genome assembly GCF_032191515.1 of Phaenicophaeus curvirostris. Lineage (NCBI taxonomy): Eukaryota > Metazoa > Chordata > Aves > Cuculiformes > Cuculidae > Phaenicophaeus > Phaenicophaeus curvirostris. The sequence goes on from NC_091426.1 coordinate 565,155, forward strand.
GCCTCTAGGGTATTCCTGAGGGTCCTAGAGAGGTCCTAGAAGGCTCTAAAGGGGTCCCGAGGGTCTCTAGATGGGTTCTGAGGTTCCTAAAATGGTCCTAGAAGGACTTTAAAGGTCCCACTGGGCTCTAGAGAGGTTCTTTTCATCCTAGAAAGGAACTAGAAGGTCTTAAAGGGGATCCAGGAAGCTCTAGAGGATTCCTGGGCTTCCTAGAGGGGCCCTAGAAGGCCCCTAAGGAGTCCCAGGGCGCTCTAGAGGGGTCCTGGGTTCCTAGAAGGGTGCTAGAAGGCCTTAAAGGTGTTCCAGGGGGCTCAAGAGGGGTCCTTGGCATTCTTGAAGTGCTCTAGATAGATTTAAAGGGGTCTCAGGGGGCTCTAGAGGGTTTCTGGGGTTCCTAGAAGGGTCCGAGAAGGCTCTAATGGGGACCCAGGGAGATCTAGAATGGTTCTGGGCGACTCTAGATGTGTCCTGGGAGTCTTAGAAGGCCCTAAAGTGGTCCCAGGAGACTGTAGACGGTTCCTGGGGGTCCCAGAAGGCCTTAAAGGGGTCCCAGGGGGCTCTGGAGGGGTCCTGGGGGTTTCTAGATGAGTCCCGCGGGTCCCAGAATCATGGAATCACTAGGTTGGAAAAGACCCACAGGATCATCGAGTCCAACCATTCCTACCAATCACTAAGCCACGTCCCTCAGATCCTCATCCACCCGTGAGAATTAATTGATAAGTTTTGCTGCAGCTGATTTGTATGTTTAAGTATCTTGTCATATAAATTTGGTTTGTATCGAGAGATAATACGCAGACAATCTCCAGACACGATGTTTAATTCTTCGGTCAAATGATAACCTGAAGGGAGCCTCCGGACGTGGTGGAAAACTCCAAAAATATAATCTTGGAGAGATTTCTATGGATCTTTGTCGAAAACTAGTAGATATACCCACTGCTTTTGTAAGAGGTTCTGCCTTTTTTAGAAGGGCATCCAATTCAGCGCTGAATTGGGAAATAAAAATATTATTATCTGTGCTTCAAAGCCTTTGTCCTCATTCACCCCACCCCGTTATTAGCGTCGTCCTCCAAAGATTTTCCTCCTCCGTGAGTAAGTGGTTCTGTTTATGCACGAGGACTCGTACCACTGAACCCCAAAGCTGCTAGAGAAGGTAGACGTGGGCAGACACCCCTGGAGGGAGCAGGAGTGTCACAAAGAATAGGTGACCAACCCTCTTAGCCCCTACAGGAAAGCCCCACAAGCTCACGGACTCCAGCATCGCTGCAATTCCTCAATGCTTGGAGAAGACATTCCGCGGCAACTCCTGGGACCAGCCCTCATTATTTTAGACGACGTCGCTAAAGGTTTGGTGGCACCTGGGGCTCGAGTTTCCTTCGAGCTTTCGCTAAAGCTCGCTCGAAAATTGGATTAATACAAGAACTATGATTTTAGTTGCCACCGTCGTAGAGCAGGTACCTCAGTCTCCAAGTCACCGTCCCCAGCTGGAACATCAAGCTCTTCAGACGGCGATTTCCTCAGCCTTTCTTGAGGACCAAGAGAAACGTGCATCCCCAGTGTTTTACAGATGGTTTTACTGCACCGAGAGACACTCAGACGGCTTCATCTCACACACGAAACCATCCTTCAGAGGACTGAAATTCGAGGGGTTTGTCATCCTCGCTTCTATTCAACACGGGATGTAGGCAAAACACCAGAAAATTCGCCTACCTGCTGTCGAGCTCCATTACTGACATTGAGCATCTTCCACTGGACAAGGGGAGCCTACAAACTGTTAGCAAAGCAAGCAGCTGGGCCTCATGGCTGCCCGTGTGGCCAGGGGGCCAAGAAGGCCAAGGGCATCTTGGCTTGGATCAGACACGGCACGGCCAGCAGGGCCAGGGAGGTTTTTCTCCCTCTGGACTCGGCCCTGGGGAGACCGCTCCTCGAATCCTGGGGTCAGTTCTGGGCCCCTCACCACGAGAAGGATGTTGAGGCTCTGGAGCGAGTCCAGAGAAGAGCAACGAAGCTGGGGAGGGGGCTGGAGAACAAGTTTTATGAGGAGGAACTGGAGTTGATTAGCCTGGAGGAGAGGAGGCTGAGGGGAGACCTCATTGCTCTCTCCAACTCCCTGAAAGGAGGTTGTGGAGAGGAGGGAGCTGGGCTCTTCTCCTAAAAACAGGGACAGGACGAGAGGGAACGGCCTCAAGCTCCACCAGGGGAGGGTCAGGCTGGACATCAAGAAATAAAAAATCATGGAAAGGGTCACTGGGTGCTGGAACAGGGAGGGGGTTGAGTCCCCTGCCCTGGAGGGGTTTGAGGGCCGGGTGGACGAGGTGCTGAGGGACACAGGTTAGTGATTGATGGGAATGGTTGGACTCGATGATCCAGTGGGTCTCTTCCAACCTGGTGGTTCCATGATTCTACAATTCTGGGGAGTCACATATGGGGCAGGAGGAGTCACTTTTTGGCCTCACATTGGACGCTGATCATGGAGATCCAGGAGGACCTGGAGAACCCCCCCATGTTGGACACAGACCATGTTGATTCCATGAAAATGGGGTCGGGGCAGGGAATAAACGGGATTCGCTGCTTCTCGAGGAGCTGAAGCCGCTCGCGGAGCTCCTGGTGGGATGAGAAGAGGACTCAGAGCATCGAGACGAAGCCTTTAATCCCCAGCCTGGAGGCCCCAGAGGGGGTGGAGAACTTCCCACCTCCTATGAGAAGCTCCAAACCCTCCCTGGAGGAACCAAAACCACCTGGTTTGGCCCCAAATTGTCCTTGGGGTCACTCTGAGGTGGAGATTCTGACTTTATCTTCTAGAGGTTGAACTTCATGTCCAGGATGGCCTGGTGGAGGTCGGAGTCCAGGGGGACGTAGGACTTCTGGGAGTCGTGGCGGAAGAACAAGGGGTCGGAGATGGCCTTGGGGTCGAAACCTTCACGGACCAGCTTGGCCTTGAGCTGCTTGAAGGTCCCGGTGATCTCCAGGGCGTCCTGGGGAGATGGGGATGGGGAGAACATGGGGATGGATGGAGGAGGATCCATGGATCTAAGGGCTGAGGTTCTGCTGAGGGACATGGATCCAAGGGCTGAGGTTCTGCTGGGGGACATGGATCCAAGGGCTGAGGTTCTGCTGAGGGACATGGATCCATGAATTCCTCAAGTTGAGCTGGGAGAGGTTTAAATTGGGTTCTGGGGATGCTTCCTTCACTGAAAGGGTCATCAAGGACCTGGAAGAGGATTTCTGGGGCCGTGGTGGAAGCTTGATCCCTTCTGAAAGCCCTGGAGATGTGGTGGGGTCGAGAGTTTTGTGTTTAGGGTTGGACTTACGACCTTCAACATCTTCCAACCTCAACATTTCCATGATGGACAAAGCTCCTCGGCCTTGGGAGCTTCATCCCAAGGATCCTTTGGACGAGGAAGCCCACAAACCCCAGGAGAACCCAGGGCCACCAACCTGGATGCGGATGAAGCGAGGGGCGGCGTAGCCGGGCAGCGTCTCCTGGGTGAAGGCAAAGAGCTTCTCGCCCTGGAAGGTTGTCCCAGGCCTCAGGCAGATGGCGGCCATCCCGCACTTGCCCTCACACCCTGCAAGGAGGCCACAGGGGGCTGGGGGCCACCACGATCCACTTCTACTCGTCCTGGTGGCCACAGGGACCATCACCAAGACCTGGTGGTTGCCCAGAACCCCACCAGCTGCTCCTTTTCTCCAACCAATCCCAGTTTTACCCTTTCTGGAGGCCACATGGACCATGATGAAGGCACCAGGTGGACCCAAAACCATCTTGGATGACTGCGTTGACCATTTTGGCCTCCTTGGTGGCCACTTGGACCACGATGGGACCTCCCAGTGAGTCCCAAACAGCACCAGGTGCTTCTTTTGGGCATCTGAGGCTCTTTTTGCTCTTCCTCGTGGCAACATGGACCATCACCAAGACCTGGTGGTTGCCTAGAACCCCACCAGCTGCTCCTTTTCTACAACCAACCCCAGTTTTACTCTTCCTGAAGGCCACTGGGAGCATCTCAAGGCTTCTTGGTGGCCACTGGGAGCATCTCAAGGCTTCTCGGTGGCCACTGGGACCATCTCAAGGCTTCTCGGTGGCCACTGGGACCATCTCAAGGCTTCTTGGTGGCCACTAGGAGCATCTCAAGGCTCCGTGGTGGCTCCTTATGTGGATAAAACATGAGCAGGTTCTTCTTTTGATGCGATTGACTCACCTGGCACAGCCACCCCGTAGACGTTGACCTCCTGGATGAAGTCGACCATGGCCAGAGCAGCTTCCACCTCAGTCGTGGCCATGTTCTCCCCTTTCCACCTGGAGAAGACACGAGGTGAAGCCGTGAGGGTGGGATTTGGCTCAGAGGACGGTCTCGTGAGAGCCACCAACTCACCGGAAAGTGTCCCCCACGCAGTCCTGGATGTAGATGAACCTTTCGTGGTCGATCCGGAGGAGGTCGCCACTGTTGAAGTAGGAGTCACCCCGGACCAAGACGTCCCTCAAGATCTTCTTCTCGGTCTTCTCAGAGTCCCCCGCGTAGCCGTGGAACGGGGTGTTCTGGGTGATCTTGACGACCAGCAGCCCCATCTCCCCTGGGAAAGAAGGATGGAAGCTCGTCAGAAACCTCCTTCCGTGGTGGGGAAGGTCCTCTCCATGCCCACCAGGGATGATTTTCCTGGTTCTTTGAGGGATCTCTGGTGGCTTCCACCATGAATCCTGTTCCTGTTTCCTTCTCTGAGCGATCTCTGGTGGCTTCCACCATGAATCACGTTCCTGATTCTGTCATTGAGGGATCTCTGGTGGCTTCCACCATGGTTTATGTTCCTGTTTCTTTCTTTAAGGATTTTCTCACCAGGGTTTTGAGGACCAGGAGATGTTTTTGATGGATCTCAACGCCCCGCCTTCCCCAAAACACCCTTGGAAACTCTTCTTACCGGGCTGGACTTTGATGCAGAGACCTCGCTGGTCCCGCTGGGGCTCGTCCTCCTCCGCGTTGTACTTGATCAGCCCGAAGGGTGTGAAGGGCTGGGGGACAGAAGAAGGAGACAGACGCCTTTCTCAGGGCTCTGGGGGGACGTCCAGGTCTCCACAGATGCCCCCAAATGAGCCTTTGAGTCAACGGAGGCCAATGAGGTAGAAGGGGCGGCTCGGGGGGTCTTGGAGACCCTCCTTGGTTCATCAACCCCACCTTAAGGAACCTTCTGGATGCCCCCAAACCATCATCACCACCTTGAGGCTCCATCATCATCACCTTGAGCTCCATCATCACCACCCTGAGGCCTCCATCATCACCCCCTTGAGGCTCCATCATCACCACACTGAGGCCTCCATCATCACCACCCTGAGGCTAATTTATCCTGCTGTGCTTCTGATTGCCCTCTCCCCGTTCACTTCTAGATCAGCTCCCCACTCACCGGCAGGCTAGAAGGCCTGGACTGAAGATTCAAGTTCATATCTTCTTGCCCTTTACTGGAAGCCATTGAGGGAGCAGACAACGCCTGGGAGCCAAACGAGTCTTGAGATAACTCCTGAAACAGCAAGAAAAACCAAAAAAAAAACGCCACAAATGGGAATAAAATCAAGGCTCTGCTGGAATCTCTCTGGTATAGTCTTGTGTTGTGGAGGAATTTGCCCAAAACAGCTAATAAGACAGCAAAGAGTTGAAGCCAGCAACGCCTACAGTTCGACAGGAGGATAAGCGTCGCCAGACTGCTACCGTGAGGGTCAGGAGCAGAACCCTAAAACGTGACAGAAGGGTAATGCTCTGGATTTCCCTTCTTAAAGATCCTGAAAGACACGGACTCTCCTGGGAGACCGTCCACGTAGCTTCTTGATCTTCTAAGGTCTTACAACAGCTCTGAGCACTTCAGGGCACAAACAAGGCAAGTCGATTAAAACCTCCATTTTAATCGTGCGTTACAATATCTGCTGAAAGGTCCCAGCTAGGTTTTCACACAACCAGTAACAACTATTAAACCAGTACAAAACCTTGTTGAAAATAAGTGCCATTTACATATATACGAAGAAATTCGATTCATTATTTTCTCCTCAATTCCCTGAATTTGCTTTAGGGAGGAGAAAGAAAGCAGCAGAGTTTTACATTTCAGAGCAAAGTCTTCCATCACCATCTCTTTGTTGCTCTGCTGTTGTGCTAATCCAAGCACTTCTGTAGACCACTTGGAGAACTTTCACAGGCCACAACCGTGCCAGTACAAAAATCCTTTAGACTGGTACTGCCAACCGGCAAAATTTACACCACACCAGTCCTCAAAACCGCTGCATCAGCAGGGCTTAACTTGTTACAACCACCACATCTTGGAGATGGAGATCTAGACACAACAGAGAAGGCAGCACGGTCATTATCATAATCCTTCCAAGCAGCTTGCTGACCCGTAATTCAACTGACTTGAGCGTGCAACGAGAAGGATTTGCCCAAGTCTCTTTAAGAACCCCTTACGGCTCGAAATAAAGCAGAGCGGCCCTACCTGAGGAGGGGGGAAGCGCTGCTGGGAGTAGGCAGACTGCTGCTGCTGCGGCTGCCATGGAGGCTATGAGGACGACTGCTGAGAAAGAACCGAGGAAGCCGTCTGCTGAGTTTGCTGCTGCTGTGGATGAGGGCTTTGCTGGTTGTAGTAAGGAGTCTGGCTTTGCTGCCCATGCGCACTGGGGCCCTGCTGTCCATAAGGAGGAATCTGCAGAAGAGGAGGGAAGAATTAGATCAGTTATGAAGATATCTTATGTACACACAAGATTACGCTCAAGAAGTGAAACGTTCAGATACTGGAGCACAACAGTTAACTGGCAATGCCACCTCCTACACAAGGAAACCTCCTAGATAACAGCAAAAGCCACCATTGTTCTTGGCAGTAACAGAACCTCAATAGGCACCCTAACTAAGTTCTTAGTGATCCTTATCTGACCACCCTTCAGTGACAGTCAAAAGGCATCAAAAGGCAAGGCTGCTTGCTCCAAAAAACAAGGCAGCCTTTTGAATCCTGCCCACGCTACAGCAGGAGCCACTTGGATCCAACCTGGAAGTGATTTATTCAGTAAAGTACAGCTCTGTCTTTTACAGAACACAGAGGGAAGAGTATCTTGCTACCCTCACTGTTTGTTTTTCCCTTGTTAGATTCACTGCTCTGCCGCTTTTGGAAGCAAGGATTCCACAGGTCCTCATACATCCATTAGCCCTGGATCCAGATGAGGTGCTGTAAAGAAATGTCATTTAACCCAAGGAGCCAACTCCAACCTGGCTGATGCTGGTCCCTTGGAGCACTTGGCTGCTCTCCCACCCGCCCCTGCTGTGAACAGAGAGTACAGAAGCTCAGGTCTTCTACCTGCTGTGCACATGAGAGGCTGCCCATTGTACTTTGTGCCCTGCTTTGCATTCCCATGGGGTATCTCTGAGGAGTCTGTGGCCCGTAGGGCTGTCCTGGATAGCCGTGTCCTTGCTGTGGCCCCGCCTGAGGTCCCTGCTCTTGTGTGTAGGGGTTGGTTCCTCCGTACGGCTGAGGCCTCATCTTCCCCATCTGATCCATCGGGCTTGAAGCCTGCAAGGCAAGTTGTGACACGTGATGTACATCCAGCTACACACAGGAATCATTCACAATCTCCCAAAACCCCAGAAGAGAACTTTATAGAATCACAGAGTCATCGAATGGTTTGGCTTGGAACTAGATGAGCTTTGAGGTCCCTTCCAACCCAAACCATTCACTGATTCTGTGATTCCATGAATTCTTTTTCACTGCATCAGGTTGCTCAAAGCCCCATCAGCTTAAAACCCTTCCCTCTCACTCCTATCCCTGTACTCCCTGATGAAAAGCTCCTCCCCAGCTTTCCTGAAGCCCCTTTCCATACTTGAAGGCACCTACAGCTTCACAGCAGGTTGGTGCAGAGCAGAAGCTCATCTGCCTCGTTTCAGGCACTGAACCCCACAGCCACGTGCTGAATTACAGGATTCCCACTGCCCTTCTAAACCTACAGACCTTTCACAAAACATGAACGAGAAGTCATTTAATGCTGACATTTCTCCCATGGCCGCAGGACACGCAAGAAGCCGGGAAGGATCATTAAGAAAGATGGATTATCGGTGTGAGTGGCCATTCCCCGTAGCAGGCAGTAGTTTAGTGTCCAGATATTCCACAACAAGGTAAACGTAAGACTGAAAATTTAAATATTCACGAGAAACTCTGCTTCTTTCACGTATAACAAGGTCTCCCAAAACACTACAGGCGGTTAATTTACACTTACACATTTCAATTAACTCATATTGATGCAGTAACACTGGGCAGAGCCACTAACATCCACAGTCTTCAAGGCTGCAATTCTATTTTTGCCTTTTTTAATATGAGCTTTGTGTCTGCTGCCTTTTGTAGAATAAAGATTTCTAAATCAAATTTCTCCAGATCCAGGAAAAAGTAATTTGTCAGCCTTGAAGCCAGGTCCCTGGGGTTTAGAGCAGGCAGGATGGGATGAGTGAATGAATGCAACTTCCAAGGACCTCCTGACCCGCACTACCACTGCCTGGAGCCAGGACACGAAATGAATCCATCAGAATTCCTGAAAATGCTATAAACCTCCAAATGGCAGTTTTCCACCTAAAGCAAGGACTGGTTTTGGCATAGTGACCTCTAAATGACTCCCAGGCACAGTCTTTAACCTCCATCTGGGACTGAACACAGATTGCTGATCTCCAGATGACCTAACTAACACCAATTAGATGCCTTCCAGCAGATCTCCATGACAATGGACTCTTACCCCACTCCTTCCTGCAACCAGCCCCGGGGTGGTATTTGTACAGATCCACCCTCCCTCGCCCAGCTCAGGTGCTTGAGGAGTGGCACTGCAGGTCTACACAGGCAAGTATCGCACAAAGCCAGCTCCTGCTGCAAACCCTAAAGAATCCCAGAGACCACAACAGTTTCTCAGTTGTGTTCGCAGCATCCACCCTCCTGGAGGGGGTGGATGGAAAAAAGTCCACGCACTATGTGAAACTTTGGAAAATCCAACTCAATTGCCAAGCCAGAACAGCTTGAAGTCCCAATGCACAGACCCTGAAAACATTTGTTTGACCAGCTGGCTGCTGTGCCTCGGCTGCCAGGAAAACCTCCCCATGCCAACCGGAGGGAGCAGGAGCACCACAGGGAGCTAACGGGGCACTGCTGGGGCAACAGGAGCGGGAGCACAGGAGGGAATGGAGAGAGTGGGAAAAGCACCTTGCTTTTGGCAAGGGGGGCTACTCATGCAAATGAAAGCAGGTTTCCTTAAGTGAATATGCACAAATATGGCACAAATCAATGAAGAACCAAGTCCAAGTCCTCTCCTTCCACTCCACTTCAGCCTTGACACACCTGGAAACAGTGTTTGCCGCCCTACAGAAGCTGTTCACACACAACCACAGTACGATTCTCCATTGAGGAGGATCGGAGACACCCAGCTCACACTCAGCTGGGCTGGCCGTTTCCATTTTGGTCCATACCAGTACTAAAACCAGTTCGGGAAAAGTTACATTCAAGTTATCACAGACGCTGCTGCTGAGGAGTAACGTGGAGAGAGGCTGCAGCACCTCTGAGGAAGGAGCCCGGAGGGGCTTTTGATCCCTGCCATATCCCACAGCGCAGAACATGTGCCCACAGGGTTTTGTGCCACGCTCTGAAGAGGAGCTTCCACTCAAAGGGTCAGGAAGAAAAGACGTCTTTGATGGGGGCAGCCTGAATCCCAGAACTACAGTGACTTTCCTCCTGAATGGGAGCACCCATGCGGAGCTTCCACATCCCAGTAGATGCAAATTGTGTTTACATCTTCCAAACAACTCTCCCTCAGCCTTGCCTTGTGGGTATCACCTGAGATTATTGACATTATCTCCCTCCCCACCTTATCCTCTTTGGTATGCAAAAGTGGTGCCACCAGGAGTGCTTCCCAGCTTTTGGCAAGTCAAACTTCTCCTTCACCCCCCCCCAAACAGACACCCCCTTCCTTTTCCTATCTGATCGAGTGCAGCTTTGGGGTTACTTACTAAGCAATTTGGCATATTTTCCATTTGTTACTTGCTTCCTCCTACTTGTTACCTCACCTCACAGCCCGCTAGCAAGGGCATCGTCTCAATTACAGTCCTGGCTTTTTAACTTTCATTTTTTTAACACACACACCCCCCACACGCTGCCTCCTCTGCACAGATTTTCTTGTCTGTCGTCACCCACAAAGCTTAACCATTATCTTCAGGAAGGAGAGAAACAAAGTGAAGATCCACTTTTCCATGACCCCTACAGGAAGCATGATGACTGTTCAAAAACTTCAAAAAACACTGGAACTGTTTATACAGCCATAAAAAATAAAGAAAAAAAAAACCAAACAGTAAAGAAGTTTTTACAAACAGTAAAGAAGTTTTTCCAAATACCCAATCTAAACCTCCCTTGGACCAACTTGAGGCCATTTCCTCTCATCCTATCATTGCTGCAAAGGAACCATTCAGCTAGGATCATGGTCATATTGGATTTAAATCATTGAAAACATGGCAGAGAATAAAACCACCCACGCTTCCCCAATCCCTCTGCGCCCTTTCTATCAAGATCAACAAACTAGAAATCAGTTACAGCAGCAGCACTTGAACAGGCTGGTGACACCAACAGCAGGTGAGGAAGAGGACCCGGGTGCCAAATCAGCAGCTTTCCCAGCGTCTTTCAACCCGCTGGGAAACACCAACCATGTCGAGGGCAGGGAACCTCTACAGAGGAGTCGTGACAAACAGAAAACGACACAGAAAAAAGATGGTGTCTTGATTGCAAGAGGCGTTATCAACAAAACATTAATGCTTCCAAAAAGAAATCCTCAAAGTGGAGACGCTGTGCTGACCTTTGCTGTTTCTAGTACCTTCCACATCCTCTGGAGCTACCAAGAGCTCAGGCTGGGTCAGATCCTGGCAGTCCCAACATCCAGCACCACTATCACATCGCATCCACACTATCTCCAGGGGCACAAGGTTCAACCTCCCACCTCTCAGCCCTCCCCTAGACTAAACCTCTGCCACCTCTTCAGACGGCTCTACTGGAGTTACGCTGCCTGCGCTATCATGGTACCAGTACCTTGACCCAGAAAATCATCAGGCGACGAGCTCTCGGGGTACGAGCTCTCAGAGTATCTGGCTGCACTTGTTTGGTCGGCCCATGGCGGCGCTGCTTACAGATGCACCACGGGTACACGCAGCCAAACTTGGTGCGCCTATGAGCCATGGCTTCAACTGGCACCGAACCTCGCAGACGCACCAAAACCAGCCTGGCTGTCACGAGCACACCAACTGAGACTGTCTCTAACTGTCAGACTGTCTCCAACTGTCAGACTGTCTCCAACTGTCAGTCTCCTCGTGTGCTACCTCGGGGTAGCACGGCAACGCCGTTACGTAACGGGCACTGGTACTCAGGGGGCGGGCACAGAACCCAACAACATCCAACAGGCATCGCAGGAGGCTCCACAGAGCCTACCTCACACCTCAAGTTTGCATTTCAGACACTCGCCATGCCCGTCTCCATCTCCCAAAACTCAACGCACAAGTGGTTCCAATTCCTCCGCCACCAGTCTAGAGAGTTCAAGCTGAGAAACAAGCACAGACTAACAACCATCCTCATTCACGAGGAAACACTGCTCATCCTCCAGCGAGGAACATTTTCATCTGATCTATTTAAGGTGCAACTGGCTGTGCTGAGGTCAACACCCCAGCCTGAGCCCGCTGCCTTTTACAGCCCTCTAAAGGGCCACCTCCAGGTCATACTCTATGGCCTCTCTTCCCATGGTGGTTTGGTTCTAAGGAGGTGGAAGAGGCTGAGAGGAAATTAAAGTTAAGGTAAAACAAAATATGGAATATGGTACAGGTTTGGTTTCAGGGTTACAAACACCTTCTGGAAACTCGTTGGACAAATCAATTTTGATATAAGCTACACGAAAGCAAAATTCCCTCCCTCAACTCCCCACATCCTAGAATTGAACTTAGATCTGGCTTCACAACCAAGAGGCGATGCCTCATCGTCATTTCATGATCCATGGCCAGTACAGATGAAATTCTTGGTTGCCCAACTCTTCAGATAACTGCCCTCTGCTCAACAGTTTCAGTTCTGCACTGAGCGGGAGCCTCGCAGTTCTGACTTTTTCCAGTGGATCAGAGTTTCACCAAAGACACTTTCTATTCCTCTAATCTCCTGTTAACACCCAGACCTCAGAAAGACCTGACAGTATCAATGCCGCATACAAAAGGAATACAGGAAATTTTCTAATGGCTTCAGCCACCACCTTTTAACTACCTGGTATTCCTGTAAACTTAAAGTCAGCCCTGTTAAACATTGATCCTTTCCTCCACCAGACATTTATCCCACCAGTGCCTTTGGGGAGACCTTCTGTAAACCCAAGATACCGAGTTTTACTAGTGGAAACATGATGAAAATCTTTCTCCCGGCAGCCATCCAGGGAATGGGAATACCCCGGCCAAACACAGCTCTGTAATTACACTATGAACACCTCAGGTCCCAGGACTTCCCCGAACTCCACTCCTGGGGATGCTCTTCAAACCAATTAACACTGACCTGTGCTCCGCTGTTGAAGCGGGCGGCCACGTCTACTCAGACCGAGGCAGGAACCGGGGGCAGGGGGGGAGGACGAAACCCTGCCGTCAGGTCTATCCGCCGTTGAAGCGGGCGGCCATGTCTACCCAGACCGAGGCAGGTATCAGGGCCCGGGTGAGGACACGAAGCTGGCCGGCCGTCAGGTATTCCTCTGAGCCGCCGGTCGGGCGGGCCGCCACGTCTACCCCCACACCCGCACCATGCAGAAACAAAGTCCACGCTTTTCGGCGAAGGACACTGCGAGACGCTGGGGGGACACGTCTACGCCGAGGAGCAAGGGTGGGTACGAAGTCCCAGAGGAGAGGCGTACGAGGCGAAGCGTACAAGGCGTGGACGAATCCCAGCCATCAGGTCAACCCACCGCTCCGTCGTTGAAGCGGGCGGCTACATCTACCCAGACCGAGGCAGGAACCGGGGCCCGTGGGAGGACGAAACCCGGCCGTCAGATCTACCCATCGCTCCGCCGTTGAAGCGGGCTGCCACGTCTACTCAGACCGAGGCAGGAACCGGGGCCCGTGGGAGGACGAAACCCGGCCGTCAGGTCTAGCGGCCGTCAGGTCTACCCACCGTTGAAGGGGGCGGCCACGTCTATTCAGACCGAGGCAAGAACCGGGGCCGGTGGAGAGGACGAACCCCGGCTGTCAGGTCTACCCACCGCTCCGTGTTGAAGCGGGTGGCCACATCTACTCAGACCGATGCAGGAACCGGTGCCGGGGGCTGGGAGGACAAAACCCGGCCGTGAGGTCCAGTCGCTGTTGAAGCGGGCGGCCACGTCTACTCAAACCGAGGCAGGAACCGGGTGGGGGGTGAGGACGAAATCCAGCCGTCAGGTCAACTCGCTGTAGAAGCGGGCAGCCAAGCTACTCAGACCGAGGCAGGAACCGGGGCCGGCGGGGGACGAAACCCGGCCGTCAGGTCTTCCCACCGTTCCGCCCTTGAAGCGGGCGGCCACGTCTACTCAGAACGGGGCAGGAACCAGAGCCGGTGGAGAGGATGAAACCCGGCCGTCAGGTCTATCTGCCGCTCCGCCGTTGAAGCAGGCGGCCACGTCTACCCAGACAGAGGCAGAAACCGGGGCCGGGGAGCGAGGACGAAACCCAGCCGTCACGTCTTCCCACCGTTGAAGCGGGCGGCCACGTCTACTCAGACCGAGGGAGGAACCAGGGCCGGGCGTGGGGAGGACGAAACCCGGCCGTCAGGTCTACGTCCCCTGAGCCGCCGGTCGGGCGGGCCGCCACGTGTACCCCCTCACCTGAACCCACGCTTTTCCACGACGGACACTGCGGGACGCTGGGGTGACATGTCTACCCCGAGGAGCGAGGGCGGGTACAATGTCCCGGTGGCGAGGCGTACAAGGCGAGGCGTACGAGGCGTGGACGAAACCCGGCCGTCAGGTCTACTCCCTGTTGAAGCTGGCGGTTACGTCTACCCAGACCGAGGCAGGAACCGGGGCCGGTGGAGAGGACGAAACTCGGCCGTCAGGTCTGCTCGCTGTTGAAGCGGGCGGCCACGTCTACCCAGATAAGGCAAGGACCGGGGCCGGGCGAGGGGAGGACGAAACCGGCCGTCAGGTCTATCCACCATTGAAGCGGCCGGCCCCGTCTACCCGAACCAGGCAGGAACCGGGGCCGGGGGTGGGGAGAACGAAACGCGGCCGTCATGTTAACTCACTGTTGAAGCGGGCGGCCACGTCTACCCAGGCCCAGGCAGGAACCGGGGCCGGTGAGCAAGGACGAAACATCGCCGTCAGGTCCACTCGCTGTTGACGCGGGCGGCCACGTCTACCCAGACCGAGGCAGGAACCGGGGCCGGGGTGGCGAGGACGAAACACGGCCGTCAGGTCTATCGGCCGTCAGGTCTAGCCACCGTTGAAGCGGGCGGCCACGTCTTCCCAGACCTAGGCAGGAACCGGGGCCGGGTGTGGTGCGGACGAAACACCGCCGTCAGGTCTACACACCGTTGAAGCGGGCTGCCACGTCTACCCAGACCGAGGCAGGAACGGGGGCCGAGAAGACGAAACCCGGCCGTCAGGTCAACCCACCGCTCCGCCGTTGAAGCGGGCGGCCACGTCTACCGAGACCTAAGCAGGAACGGGGGCCGAGGAGAGAAGACGAAACCCGGCCGTCAGTCTAGTCGCTGTTGAAGCGGGTGGCCCTGTCTTCCAAGACCGAGGCAGGAACCGGGGCACGGGGGAGGACTAAACCTGGCCGTCAGGTCTACCCACCGCTCCGCCGTTGAAGAGCGGAGCCACGTATTATCAAACGCACTCTCATGCTCTCATTTCAACTTCATTGATGGCCATGTGGTATTGCAGTCTCTAATTCTCCACGACGCTTCCTCCATGTGGTATTGCAGTCTCTAATTCTCCACGACGCTTCCTCCATATGGTATTGCAGTCTCTAATTCTCCACAACGCTTCCTCCATATGGTATTGCAGTCTCTAGTTCTCCACGACGCTTCCTCCATATGGTATTGCAAGTCTCTGTAATTCTCCAGGACACTTCCCTCCACAGACACCCAGTGCTGGAGTCAGCTCAGCGACGACGGGTGCGTGTCCTCCGCCGGCGCCGGTTCACTCCAGCCTGGGATATGGGTGCCCCAGTCGGCCGCTGCCTCCTCGCATTCTGGCGTTGTTGAGGATGACCCTGGAGGCACCTTGGGCTGCGTTGGCAGCGGGACCGGCTGCGAGATGTGCTGCGCCGGTACCGGGCTATGCTGAGTCTCGCCGTGTGTTGTGCCACCGGGCTGTTGGAGCTCTGGGGCCTTCCCCTCGCTTTTATACGGGTGCCAGGGGGAGACCCTTGGTGACATCAGCGCGTTATCTGGGCAACTGACTGCTCCTCTCTTCGGGTTCTTTCAGCATTCCAGATCGTTCTCTTTTGCACTGAAGTCCGTACCACGATTGCAGACACGGAAGGTCAAGATTCCTCTGGCAGAGGCGCCGAGACGACTCGTGCGTGTCCCCTCTTCACCGGCTCAGGCGCAGGGTCGGCGGCTGCTTTCTAGCGCTGCTCTCGGAGCCGGGTCACTTCGCGCTCCCATAGTACGTACAGGCGGGGCCCGCAGCGACTTCCGGGCCAAGGCGGAGCGGGGGCGGCCGGGGGCGGGGCGGCAGAGACCCCGACTCTTACGAGGACCTCACTGGAGGCAGCGCGAAACAGCGACCCCTTTGGCGAGAACCGGGAAGAGACGCGGCTGACAGGTCCACCCCACTCCGGCCGCCAAGTCTACCCAGCTCAGCAAGCGGATACTGCCTAGACCTGGTGGTCGGTGGAAGGTAGACCTGGCGGCCAGTGATGGATAGACCTGCCGGCCGGTGAAGGATAGACCTGGCGGCGGGTGAGGGCTAGACCTGGCGGCCGGTGAAGGATAGACCTGGCGGCCGGTGAAGGGCAGACCTGGCGGCCGGTAAAGGGCAGACCTGGCGGCCGGTGAAGGGCAGACCTGGCGGCCGGTGAAGGGCAGACCCGGCGGCCGTTAAGGGATAGACCCGGCGGCCAGTGAGGGGGATTGACCTGGTGGCCGGTGCTGGGTACACCTGGTGGCCATCCCTGGAGCCGGTGACATCTAATGGCTATCACTGTCTGCCACCGGAGCAGAGCCAGCACACCCACTTTTGGGGCCGCAACTCCCATTTGTAGGGCCAGAACACTGATCTGATCTTAGTTTTTGGGGTCAGAATACCAATTTTTGAGCGAGAACACCACTTTTAGGACAAATCACCACGTCTCTCAGAGTACAGGGCGGGGCTAACAGGTCAAGCCGTCCCCGACCACCAGGTCCACCCGCCTCCGTTCGCCTGGTGCACCTAGCTCCGGCTCCCAGGTCCACCTCATTATGGCTGGCAGGTCTTTTCCACTATGGATTCCAGGTCTTACATGCTCTGGCCGCCATGTCTACTCTGCTGAGGTCGGAGCTAGGTGGACCTGGTGTCCGTCCTCACAGCCTGACGGCCGCCACTGTCCAGCCCTGAGCGGAGCCAGCACACCCACTGCTGGGGCCACAACTCCCATTTGTAGGGCCACAACATTGATTTTAGGGATAAGGATCCCTTCAACCCAAACAATCCTATAATTCTGCAATGGATAGGAATACAAACTTTAAACTGGAGGAGAGGAGCTTCTGGGGAGACCTTAGAGCAGCTTCAAGTCAGAGGCTCCAGAAAACCTGGGGAGGGTTTCTTGATCAGGGAGTGCACGGACAGGACAAGGGAGAATGGTTTTAAGCATAAAGAGAAGCGGTTGTGATGACACCTTAGGGAGGGTGGGGTGGCCCTGGGCCAGGTGTCTCAGAGAAGTCGTGCTTGCCCCATCCCTGATGGTGTTCGAGGCCAGGTTGGATGGGACTGAGCAACCTGATCCAGTGGTATGTGTCCCTGCCCATAGCAGGCAGGTGGAACTGGATGGGCTTTCAGGTCCCTTGAACCCAAACCATTCCACGATTCTGTGATTCTATGATCCTACCGAAGAGAAGGGTGTTGTCCAGAAGCAGAAAGAGCCGCCCCACACAAACCCTGCTTGCTGCATTCCCCTGACGGAGACACTCGCTTCTCCTTGCCCTTCTGCCACCATCCCTGTGCACAAACGCTGCAGGGGGAGGCCTGGTCTGAAGAGCTTAGAGAATATTTGCAAAGTTACCGCAGCATTCCTCTCACTGGGCTGATTTCTTTGTCCGGCTGAGAGAGCTTCTCCCTCTGCTTTGCCTGGATGGGAACCGCTCTTGAGCTGGTGAGCAGGCTGGTTGTTCACCAGAACAGCCTCTGCCTCTGAGCAGTCTGGGACACCTTTCCTACCCAGGGTCTCAGCTGGCTTCTTGCATGACCCAAGGCAATGACTTTTCTTTTCCTTTACACATTTCCAGTCCACAGAAGAAACTCACAAGAGTCCCCTCCCAGTCTGGGACTGTTGGCAGAAGCAGCCGGAGGCAAGACACGCACACTCAATACGAGTTTAGAATCTTGCTCGTTTAATGCAGCTAGATGACTCCTTTTATACATGTGTTACAGTCCCGTGGAAGGTGCCCTTTGGTCTGTGTCCACTCTCCAGGCACTAATTGGCTAACTAGTCCACTCCGCGCGCGCTAATTGGCTAGCAGTTGCTGAGCGTGCTCTGTTCCTGTTCCTGTGCTGCTTACTACATGACCCACTCCGCCTTGCTACAAGCCAACTGCCTCTAAATGTCAAAGGTTATTCCGAGACAGAGGCGCTGCCACAATATCAAGCCTTAAAGGGTCAGCGTCCTCATGCCCTTCCCTTCTTAAGCAATCCTCTACATGGGATCGCTGAGTCCTCCAAGGAGAAGAGCCCTGCCCGTCCTCAGCAAGGGCACATGGATTCAGAACCGTGAGTCTCCCTGAAAAGGACCAGTCTCCTAAGGACCCTCAAGAAGAAAAGCCCTTTCCGTTCTCCTGGCAAACCAAGCTGACGGACCAGGCTGCTGAGGAACAGCCCAGATGCCCGACGGCCTCTTCAGTTCAGCCAGAGCCAAGGAGAAGGAGCAGGAGGAGAAAACAGGACGGGCTCTGTTAGGTCCATTGCAAAAGTCCTACAAGTTTTTCTAAATGCCAATGGGATCGACTTATGATGAAATGACACTGCAGTCCTTTTCCACGACTGCTTTTATATGATGTGTGTGTTGTCTCAGGCGACGGCTAAGACTGCTTGGGAAGAGGTGTTCGTTTGTTTGTAGGAAAAATAAAGAATCATAGAATGTCCTGAGTGTGAAGGGACCTTCTCCTGATACCCACCCTAAACCTCCCCTGGAGCCTCTTCCTGCCATTCCCTCAGGTCCTGTCCTTGGTCGCTAGAGAGAAGAGCTCAGCACCTGCTCCTCCTCCTGCCTTGTGCGGAAACGGCAGACTGCGTCTGACGTCTCCCCTTAGTCTCCTCTTCCGCAGGCTGGACAGACCCAGTGATGTCAGCCACTCCTCAAACGCCTTCCCCTCTAATACCTTCCACAGCTCTCCGGCTTCCTCTGGACTCTCCCCAGTACTTTTCAATCCTTTTCATACTGTGGTGCCCAAAACTGCACTCAGGACTCTAGGTGCGGCTGCAGAATCCCTTTCCCATCCCACTCTGTCTCCTGGATCTCCTCCATCTCCCTAATGGTGAGAGGAGGCTGGGGAGTCTTTAGTCTCCTCTGCTGGCACATTGCTCTCGGGGGCTGCAGAGTACAATCCCACCAGTCAGTTTCCTTCTCAGAGTCCCCGATACTGCTCAGCTTGGACACCTCCTCCCAAAGCTCTGTCACCAGGCTGAGCTGTTCTCCTCTTCTGCCCAGTCACAGGGAAGCTGCTGGAATCCTCTACCGTCCAGCATTGTCTGCGTTAGACGTTTTGATCCGTTCCCATGTGCCGTACCTGCGTTACTTTGTCGATGTTTAAAGAAATCATAGAATCATAGAATTGCTAGGTTTGGAAAGACCTTTGAGATTATCAACTCCAACGGTACCTGTCCACTACTAAACCATATCCCTGAGCACTTCATCTACCCATCTTTTAAACACCACCAGGGATAGTGACTCCACCACCTCCCCGAGCAGCCTCTGCCAGCGCCCAAGAACCCTTTCGCTGCTGACTAAAGCCACCCCACAGACTGGCCCTTTCCATCTCCAAGGCACAGCCTGGCCCGGCCGCTGAGGCTCAGCCCCAGACACCTACCCGGCCCTTCGGTTCAGCCAAAGCAAAGGAGAAGGAGGAAGAGAAGACAAGGGGTGGGCGAGCAGATCTGCTGAGCACAGACGCTTCCATCTATCACTCTTGGCACTGGTACAGTGGATGTCTCCCTGCCCGCTCCACAGCCCGGTCCCCCTCAGGGACTGATGCCCGTGATCGATGGGGATCACAGCCTCATGTCCCCAGCCCTGTCCAAGGATGCTCGCTTTCTAAACATCCAAAACGAGTCGCAGAGAGTTTGATTTGCCAGAATTCTCGAGTCAAGGGACAAGAGGAAATGGCATCGAGCTGTGCCAGGGGAGGTTTGGGTTGGACACAATAAGGGGGATAGAACGGGATGGGCTTTAAGATCCCTTCAACCCAAACATTGCTATGATTCTGAAATGTACGGGAATACAAACTTTAAACTAAGACATATTTTTCATGGGTGCACTTTGAAGTCCTCCCTTTAGCCACACTGGGAAATAACTGCAAGGAGCTCGGCAAAGCTTGATGAGCAGAAGAGAACTCCAGGAGGAGAAAGAGCTCCTTAAGTCTTTCTGTAGTTTAATGAGACCCAGCGTGGATTTGCTGATGAGCCCTTGGACCTCACCTACAGAGAGAAGATTGAGCAAGCCTCTCAAGAGTTCAAAAACAGAACTCAGAGTAACTTGAAGTCTTAATTGGTCTCAGTGAGGATTGTTTCAAACAAAGTGACCCTAGGGGCAGAGGAATTCAGTTCTAGGAAGTTCATGGAAGTGTTTGGTCATAGAAGCCTCAGGTCATATACGATTCAGGTCATAAAAGGTTAATAGAATATTTGGGTCATGGAAGAACTGAGTCATAGAAGTGTGATTTTTGGGGGGTTTTTGAAGGGTTTGGTCGTGGAAGGGTCAGGTCCCAGAGGACTCAGGTGACGGAAGAGTCGGGTCCTTGATATGTCTCATCACACACATGCTGCAGAATAGATGATCTGTGTCATAGAAAGCTGCATCATAGGAGAGTTAGACAACAGTCAGGTCATAGAATAAAAGGTCATAGAAGGGTTGGGTTGTAGAAGGCTTGAGCCAGAATCGCCTGGTCATATGATAGATGGGTCTCAGGAGAGTTGAGTTATAGAGGAGTTGGTCATAAAAGAGTAATACAAGAGTTCGATTGTAGAAAGTTCCAATATGGGTTGGGTCATGGATTATTCGGGTCATAGTTGAGTCTGGTCAGAGAAGAGCTGGGTCATACAAAGTCATAGAGGAGTCGGAGAAGAATTGGGTCATAGAAAGCTTGGGTGACAGAAGGCCCAGATCACAGATAATTCGGGTCATAGAGGACTCAGAAGAGCGGAATGAGAGAAGAGCTGGGTCACAGAAGAGTTCAGTTGAAGTAGGTTTATACCTAGGTGTTGGGTCACAGAACACTCACGGAAGAGCTGAGTCATAGAAGGGAGAGAGAAGCATCATTTATAGAAGAATATGGTCAGAAAAGATTCATAGAAAATTCAGGTCTTAGAAGACTCAAATCATAAAAGAGTCATTGAAGGGCGATAGAAGTGTCAGGTCATAAAGGAGTCGTTAGAGAAGTCAGGTCATAGAAGGTCTGGGTCATAGAAGAGGACTCATCTAAGTGTGTGGTCATAGAGGAGTTAGGTAAGAGACGTGTTGAGTCAGAAAAGTGCCAGGTGAGAGAAGGTCATAGAAGGTTGTTGAGGCATGATCTGACCAAGGGAAGTCCAGTCCACTTCTCTTTCAGGCATCCAGAAATGGAATCCGAGGGGACAAGGTCTTGGGCACAGCCTTTAGTTCCCTGCTCACCCACTGGCCATTCCTGAAAATGACAGGCCATGTGTGAGTGGTGCCAGTGCTCAGGGAGCGCCCTCGGTTACTGTGACCTCTGGAGGATGATGGAGAGTGCCCTCACTGTGGCATCGTCCTGCTCACTCAGCACCCTGGGATGTGACCCCTCCTGTCCCAGAGGCTGGGAAGGATTGTGTTTGCTTAAGTGATCCCTGATCTGATCCCCACCCAGCACTAGTCAAGCTCCTCCAGAGTCCTGCCCTGAGTCCCAGAGGCCTGGGAGACTTTGTTGGGGAAGACAAGGACATAGAGGACACAGGGAATCTCAGATCTGTCTCCTCCTGCTCTTACTAAATTCTGCACTACCCACAGAGGGTCCTTGTTTTTTTCTTTTACTGTTCCTGAAGCAGGGAACACTCATCACGAGGCCCTTGAATGGCCTTTCAAGTTCTGTGACCACATCCCAGCTCTGTCTCGCACAGGAACAGCTCCAGCTCCTCCTGCCTGTGCCCCTGGCTGAGGGCATCGCTGCCCATGGGGCTGAAGCTCTGCAGCTGTGGCACCAGGCAAGGTCATCCCTGCAATAAGGAAATCTGAGACCAAGTGTCCAGGAACCCGTGTGTGCAAAGGCTTTGCTTGGAGCAGAGACCCGTCTGGGACAGAAGAGAGCTGAATGTCCTCCCAGCCCCAGGTCTAAAGACCAGGGAAGAAAAGCCTGAATTCCCGCGATGGAACAGGATGGAGAAATGAGATCATTCCCTGTCACATTCCTGGGGTTCTGTTTAATGATGGGGCAACAAAAGTGATTCTCATGGCCAGCTATTTTTCTAACAGGAGTAATGACAGTGCAGGAGAAGTGTCTCTGCCCAGCTGAGGGAGGGAAGATCAGGGATGGCTTCAGCCTGTTTCTCAGCAGGTTCCCCTGGAGCCCCAGGGACAGCTCGAGGGAGCCCAGAGGGGGCAGAGAAAGCGCTGCCTTGGGCTGCTCCTCTGCTGCTGAGCTGGGCTGGGCTCCTGGGACAGAGTGAGCTCATAACAAGAGGGTAGTTATGAAAAGAGCCAGGTCTGGCCAGGAGCAGCTCCTCTGCCAAGCCCAGCAGGGCTGAGGGCACTGCCTGCAGGCAGCGAGGGGAGAGGAGGGAGCGGAGAGAGGGGAAAGGCAGGGTGGGGTGGGAGGAAAGAGGAGTCTTCATTTGGAGAAAGATCTTCACAGCCCTTCTCTGGGTGCAGGACAATGCAGGTGCGATTCCTGGAGGAGTCTCCCAAAGCCAGCACAGCCACAGCCTGTGGGCTCTGTCAGGAGGGCTCTCGCAGTTTCTCCAGTGGAAAGAAAAACCAGGGTCAGTGCTCGGTCTGCCCAGGGAGCTCCTCATGTTGGGACAGGGAGAACTTGTGGAGGGAAGAAGCAGCTCCTTGGAAAAGAGGGTCTTTTTGCTCTCAAGAGGGTGCTGTGCCAGTCAGGGCTTCTCACAGCTCCAAATCACCCCAGGACACTTCTAAGAGGACATCTCAAGGGAATAATCAGGGCAGGGATTAGGATAAAGATAAGGAACTCTCCCGAGTCAGTTCCCTGCACCTGGGGAATTTCCGGGGAGAAAAGAAACAAGAGGCTCTCATGCTTGAAGAAATCACTGAGCCTCCTGACCTCTATCCTTGAGTGGCCAGTAGGTCTGATTGGAGCCTCTTAAAGTGTCTCCAACTGCTTCTCTGCCCATGGAGAGCACCAGCATCACCTCTGCTGGACCCATCAGGCTCATTCTGCCCCATCCTTTCCTGCTTATAAACAAGACCCTGTGCCCAGCTTCACCCGCCAATCAGGCAGGTTTGTGTAGGGCCAGGGGGATGCAGAGAGGGTCAGATGAGGTCTGTGAGCATTGACAGGGAGAAGAGATGGGCCAGGGAAACATCTCCAGTGAGGAAAATCCCCGGGCAGAAGGGATAAGATCGGAGAATGTGAGGAAACATAAAAGAGAGATGTTGTGGAAGGGCAAATACAGAAACCCCTACACGACTGCATCCAACACAGACCCTCCCTCTGAGCAAGCCCCCTTGCCTCCTCTCCCACCCCACAAAGTCTCTGCCCTCAGCTTGGGCTCCAAGACTGAACCCCCTCCACTGCAGCCAGAGTTTCAGCACAGCCGTGGTGCAGCTCTCTAATCACGGGTCCATTTTCCTCTCCAGAGCACAGGGGCTGAGAGTACCAGTGCAGCAATGTTTATTTTTGGGAGGGAGTGAGCAGAGCTGGGTTAGGGTAATGCTGTCCTGAGTGCCCGGCTGCCTCTGCTGTGGCCTCTCTCAGCTGGACCAGCTTCTTTGCTGGCTTCTCTGTTTGTCTGTGTTCTTGCTGTTGATCTCCTGTTCTTGCTGCCAGGCTCTCTGGGGTTGGGAGTTTCAGCAGTCAAGTGTGGCACTGAACTTCTGATTCCTCCCATGCAGGTGTGTCCGTGGGAATGCAGTGTCCAAGCTTTCGTCTCACCCATGGGGCTGTGGGCAGAGCAGTCTGAGTCGTTCCCTGAGGAAAGAGCTGACTCTTGCTTACTGAACCACCACCATTAGGATACTCGGATTGTTCCATGAGGGTTCTTTCCTAGCTGTGAGCTTCCCTCATGGATATAAATCTCTGCTATCACAACTTGGTGCTACCTGGATGACCGTGGAGAAATACAGAGATGCTACAGCCAAGGGAATGCTTCTGGGTTTGTGAAATGAGCCGTGTGTGTCCTGGGCTGACAGTGGGGTGCTGAGACCTTACAGAAGGGTGAGACATTGAGTGGTGTGAGGTGGATCCCTCTGTGCTCAGAAGGGTGAGGTGGCTTTTGAAGGTAACAAGGGAGAGTGATCCCCCTCCATCTCAGAAAGGTGCAAGCCCAGAGCTGCTGGGGACAAGAGCAAAGTAGAGGGCAGCACCCCTCCCTCTGCACTAAGCCACAGGTAATGCTCTCCCTGAGTGCAGCAGGGATGCTGAGGGTTTCTGACATCCAAGAACACTGTCCGGGGTGGGAGCAAGAGTGGTAAAGGCCCAAACCTCTCTGCCTTCCTTCTACCCTCTCAGTTCCTCATCCCTGGAGGTGCAGATGCTGACAAGCCCTTTTGCACCAGGAGCAGTTCCACAGGACAAAGCTGAACCCCAGCAGTGTCCCCTGTGCCCAGCGTCCCCATGACCCCCAGCTGCAGAGCAGGGCTGACCCCTCGCAGCCAGCGGGCAGAGGCCCTGCTCCTCCCGGCACATTCAGCCGGCACCGAGCAGGGCTCCAGGCATGGAGCTGGCGGAAGGGCTGCAACTGGAAATGGAAAAGCAGTGGCAACTGTGCAGTGTGAGAACTGGCTTTGATTTTACTCAAAGAAGTCTCCTGTAACTTCTCACACTATTTTGGCTTTGATCCAGAGGCAGCAGATGTCCAACAGCAGCTCCATCACCCAGTTCCTCCTCCTGGCATTCGCAGACACACGGGAGCTGCAGCTCCTGCACTTCTGGCTCTTCCTGGGCATCTACCTGGCTGTCCTCCTGAGCAACGGCCTCATCATCACCACCATCGCCTGCGACCACCACCTCCACACCCCCATGTACTTCTTCCTCCTCAACCTCGCCCTCCCCGATATTGGTTCCCTCTGCACCACTGTCCCTAAATCCATAGCCAACTCCCTCTGGGACACCAGGGCCATCTCCTACTCAGGATGTGTTGCCCAGGTCTTCTTTGTGTTGTTCTTGTTGAGTGCAGAATATTATCTTCTCACGGACACGTCCTACGACTGCTGCGTTGCCATCTGCAAACCCCTGCACTACGGGACCCTCCTGGGCAGCAGAGCTTGTGTCCACATGGCAGCAGCTGCCTGGGGCACTGGGTTTCTCGCTGCTCTGCTGCACACGGCCAATACATTTTCCCTGCCCCTGTGCCAGGGCAATGCTGTGGAGCAGTTCTTCTGTGAAATCCCGCAGATTCTCAAGCTCTCCTGCTCACACTCCTACCTCTGGGAAGTTCAGTAAAGCCTGAGTGCTCTGAGTTTGGTCACATTGCCAGTGGTTTGCACCATGTCACCATTGCGGATGGTTTGCTTCATGGTTGGGTGTTCAAAAATGTGATTATTGCACTAATTTAAACTAAAGGATGTGGTCGACCTGGACTTCTGTAAAGCCTTTGACGTGGTACCCCACAACATCCTTCTCTCTTCCCCCAGCTTTCTCTCTCCTTCCCCAGCTTTGTGGGGGTTTTGTGGGGTCCTGGGTCCCTTTTGGGGGTTTGTGGGGGCGGCCCTGGATCCCATTTGGGGGGATTTTGGAGGGGCGTGGGTTCCTTCTGGGGGGATTTGGGGGGCTCCTGAGTCCCTCTTGGGGGCCTTTGAGTCTCTCTTGAGAGAATTCAGAGGGTTCCAGACCCCTTTCGGGGGGTTGGGGGAAAGTAGTGGATCCCTTTAGGGGATATGGGGTGATCCCGGGTCCCATTTGTGGGTTTGGTGGGTCCTGGGTGCCATTTGGGGGATTTAGGGGGGTCCTGTGTCCCTTTTGGGCAGTTTTGGTGGGTCCTGGGTCCCATTTGGAGACTTCTGGGGGTTTTGGATCCTTTTTCAGGGTTTGTGAGGGTCTTGAATCCCTTTTGGGGAGCTGTGGGTTTCTTTTGGGGGGATTCAGATGGTCCCAGATCGCTTTGGGAGTTTGGGGAAGGGGTGTCTTGGATCCCTTTTGTGGGGTTTTGGGGGGTCCTGGGTTCCATTTGGGGACATGTAGGGTGGTTTCTGTGTCCCTTTTGGGAGGTTTGGTGGGTCCTGGGTCCCTTTTGGTGGTTGAGGCTCCTGGGACCCATTTGCAGGGATTGGGGAGGTTCTGGGTAAATTTGGGTGGGGGTTGGGGGAGCCTTGGGTCCTTTTGGGAGACTCCTGGTTCCCTTTTGGGGGACTCCTGGTTCCCTTTTGGGGGCTTGGAGTTTCATGGATCCCTTTTGAGGGGGATGTTTTGGGTCCCTTTAGGTGTTTTAGGAGGGGTTCTCCTTCCAACTGGGGGGGGTGGGTGGGTTGTGGGGTCTTGGGTCCTTTTGAGGAGGTTCTGAATCCAGTGCAGGGTGGGGGGGAGTGGGGTGTGTCCTGGATCCCTTTTGGGAGTTTGGGAAGGATCCTGGATCCCTTTAAGGGGGATTAGGCATGCCCTGGATCCAATTTGGGAGTTTGTGGGGGTCCTGAGTCCCGTTTTGGGGGTTTTGATGGTTCCTGGTTCCCATGTGGGAGGTTGAGGGGGTCGTGGAACTCTTTTGAGGGGTCTGGAGGGGTCTTGGGTCACTTTTGGGGGGCTTTGGATTTCTTTTGAGGGAATTAAAGGGGACCCAGATCCCTTTAGGGGGTTTGGGGTAGGAGTTCTGCGGTCCCTTTAAGGAAGTTTTGGGGGTGTCCTGGGTTCCTTTTTGTGGATATTGTGGGTCCTGGGTCCAATTTTGGGGGGTTGGGGGAGTCTTGGGTTCCTTTTGGGGGGTTCTGGGTCTCTTCTGAAGGAATTCAGGGGGTCCTGGATCCCTTTTGGGGGTTGGGGGGGGGTCCTGGGTCCCTCTTCACCACCCTCCATGCTGCTCCTGGGGTTGGCGTGGGCAGAGGAATTGGGAGCCTTGGAGCCATTTCAGACTGGGAGAAAGTGGGAGGAGAATGGCTTTAATATTTGGCCCTTGTTGCTCCCAATCCAAAGCTTTCTGAACTGTCAATAAAGTAAATCGAACTTCAGCAAGTCCACACCTCTGTGCCCGTGACAGTCATTGGTCTCTGAACCTCCTTTGCTTTCTCTTGACCCCTGAGCCGTTCTGGTTCGTTTTCTCCCTCTGTCCCGTTGGTTCGGGGCTTGGAGGGAGCAGCTGCGGGGGGTCCGGCTGCTGGCCAAGGTTAACCCACCACAGGACACATCAGGGCTGCCGTGTCCAATACAGGGCTCCCAGCACAAGGAAGACCCTGCCCAGCCTGGAGAGAGTCCTGCTGAGGCCAGCAGGATGGCTGGGGCTGGAGCACATCATGGACAAGGAGAGGCTTGTGAGATGGGTTCTGAGAAACCTTTCAGGGTACAACACTGAGCAAGGACCCAGGGCAGCTGGGGGATCCCAATGCAAGGACTTTCTCGGTGTTTGATGAGACAAAGCCATGAGCCCCTGATGGGTTTGGAGCTGTGTGAGAAAGGGCTTGGCTGAGAGACCTGCAGTGGCAAGAGCGGGGGACTGGTGTATAAGAAATTTCAGTAGGAAAAGGGTTCTCTTTTTATTGATAATGGTTGTAGAGTTGGATATCAGGCCTGCAGCAAGGCAAGGGGTGAGGAGGGGAGTGTGCAAGTGGAGAGAGAACAGCTCTGGGAGATCAAGCGCTTGTGCCCGGCAGCACTGCCGTGCTGGGATTCTTTTCCCCTCCACCCACGACCACAGGAACTGTCCCTGCAAGTCCAGAAATGTCTCGCAGGAAATATATCAGGAAACAGAAGTCGTTGAGCATCCCTTTATTTTGTTTAAACACACAGAGAGCACAGCTCCTCATTTACACAGACAATGAGCAAGAAAAGAGAAGAAAACAGTGAATTAAAAACAGGATGACAAGATTATAAAGGGGGGATGAAAGGGGGTTTGGGGGGTGCTAGAGGGGTTTTGAGGGGGAATAAAGGGGGTTTGGAGGGAACAAAGGGAGTTTGGGGGGCATAAAAGGGGTTTTGGGGGGATAATAGAGGGTTTGGGGTGATATAGGGGGTTAAAGGGGGTTAAAGGGGTTTTGGGGTGATATAAGGGAGTTTAGGGGGAATAAAGGCGTTTGGGGAGAGAAAAGGGGATGTGGGGTCAAAAGAGAGGATTTGGGGGAAATAAAAGGGGAATAAAGAAGGATAAAGGGGACTGGGGGAATAAAAGGGGGTTTTGGGGGGATAAAAGGGAGTTTGGGGAGCGATAAAGGGAGTTTAGGGGACTAAAAAGGGGGTTTTATCCTTTTATCCCCCCAAAACCTCTTTAATGCCTTCAGACTCCATATATTGCCCCCAAAGGAGGCTTGGGAGGGATCCATATGGGAAAATCCATTCACCATCGCACAAATCAAGGAACAGACCCGACTCCAGGAGCCAAGGATGAGGCTGAATGAGGTAGAAAGCCTCAGCCCTGGTCGAGGACCCGAAGCAGGAGGGGCACCGGCCCCCACGATCAATCTTGGACCCCAGGCTCGTGCACGTCCACCTCACAGGGAGGTGATCCAGGTGGCACTAGAAACAGGTTTGCTGTTGCTGGGACGATGGCTGCGGGCAGGGTGAGGCCTCTGGTTTTCCTGCCACGAACAGTGGCTGCAGGAGTTGGGTCTGGCTCCACAGAGCCCTCTCTGCAGAGAGAAAAGGTGTGTCTGAGGCCTCAGCTGCAGATGTAGGATGGGGAATCTCCTGCACGACACGGAGCTGGCTCGGCTCTGCACCCCAGGCTCAGAGCTGCCGGCACAGCGTGACCGAGGGGGACACCGGCACCTGATGGCACCTCCGAGCAGGGGGATTCCTGCAGGCACGTTCCCTGTCAGGAGCGGGTGCTGGTGCGCGTCTCGCTTTCCAGGGGAAGCTCAGCCCCTGCTCTTTCCCATCCTGACCTGGCTTTGCCCACGCCGGTCACTCATGTCCAGGCAGGATCTGCTTGAGCCGACCTCGGCTCTGGTCAGAGGAGGCTCCCGGGAAGAAGGCCCAGGAGTTCAGAGGCCAATTAAAGCACCCAACAGCGGCTGAAATCTCAGCAGAGTGTTTTGGCCAAGACGTCATTCACCGCTGCCCAGCAGCCTGAGTAGAAACGCTTTGTGGCTACGAGCAGCCCTTGCAGGAAGCCGTGGGGGCAATCAGTGACTCACCGTGTTCTCTTCCTCCACATCCAGATCACGACACTGCACACCAGGATCACAATCACGAGGGAATGCAGGGCTCCTACTGCACCCATCATGAAGTGCAGTTGCACATCTGGGGGCCCTCTGACACTCTTGGTCGTCTGAGACTTGACAACACTTGGGGTTGTCTCACCGAGCACACCTGGAGGAGCCATTGGGAATGTCAGTCCGTGCTGTGACCCTCTGGAGAGCTCACCCAACAAAACTCAGGTGGCCAGGAGAGCACATGGGGAGCACCGATCCTTGTCCAGTTTTCCTTTCAGCTACATGGACAAAAGCCGTCCCTGCAGCAGGGAGGGCCACCCCAACGCTCTCTCCTCCCTGATGGGTGACACCGGGTCACTACGGGACAGCAGCTACCGGGCGTGCGAGTGGCCGGCATCGCCTCTGCTCCTTTGGCAGGGACGGGCACTGAGCCACTGCTCCCTGTTCGAAAGACAACCTTCTGAACAGCCTCTGTGTCCATCTCTAGAGAAAGAAAGCAGGAGCTGGATCAGATGGAACTGTTCCCCTCAGGGAGGTGGCATTTTCAGCAGGCGATGTATCTCAGGACAGACACCAGGCTCCACACCTCCAGTTTGCAGGACTTGTCTTCAACTTATGCTCCCCTGTAAGACTGCTCAGGACCTGGATTCTCTTGGAAAGAATAATCTGATCAGTATGGTGGGCTTCCCCGGGCTGGGACAACACTGCCAGGAGTCCGAGAAAGGCAAAGCCTCAGCACAGCTCCAGCACAAGGCGACAGTAAACACCTTCCTTCAAAGGGGACACGGAGATCCTGCAGCCACTTCTGCTGCGAAAGAGCCCTTCGCAGAAGCACGTCCCATCCTGCCACCTCCATCCCATGGAGGGGTCACAAACACACGCAGTGGACTGAACCCCATCTCTGTCACCATATCCAGGGCACTTTCACCATCAAGACCCCACTGATCCCCAAGCCAGAGGGAAACCAGTTCTGTAAAACACATCCAGGAACAGAGAGAAAAGCCACCTGAGACCAAATCCACAGCCCTTCATGGTCACTGCCCTCAAGGCAGCTGTGCGGCCTCAAGCTGGGTGTCCAGCTTCCATCTGTCCCTGACCCTGAGGTGTCACCCAGAGTTCTCAGCCACCAAGGAGAAGAGGGGCTGGACCCGTTGGTGAAGCTGGGGCTGCTCCGATCCTGACCAGCTCTGGCCAGCTCTGCCAGACTCAGTACCCTCAAGCTGCCTGTGTGTCCTCTCGGCCACCCAGGGCTTCTCTCCCCTCCGGTGACCAACAGCAAGGGCTGAGCACCCACAGCTTCTGCAGGCTGGATGTCAGCCTCTGGCCAGGACAGCTCTGGCCAGGGTCAGCTCAGCTGGGGCTCTTTTATCCCCCAAACCCCTTTTACGCCCCCAATCCCCCTCTATTGCCCCCCAAGCCCCCTCTATTGCGGATCAGATGGAACAGTTCCCCTCAGGGAGGTGACATCTTTAAGAGGAGATCCTCAAAGACACTGGCCAGGTCGACGAACAAGGGCTGGGCTTTTGGGGCTGCACCCACCACTGCTCCAAGCAGCAGCCACGCCTGCCCTGTTGGAGACCAAGCCATGGCACGTGATCTTCTGGCCCGAGATCTTCTGGCCCGAGCTGCACGAGGTGGGTTTGGTAGAGATGCACCACGATGCCACAGCCCGTCCTTCCCAGGGCAGGGGAAGCGGCTGCAGCCAGGCCAGCGGGGAAACAGCCCTTGGGAGAACACTCCTCTGCTCAGGCTCCGAGGGTCCCGCAGAGACAGCTTTGAAAGGCAAAGCGCCCCAGGGCCATCACCGAGCCGTTCCCTCTCTGCCCTTCCAGCTGCCTGCACATTGGCCACAGAAAGAGCGACTCCCATTGCACAAGGCAAGAAGATGAAAAGGGAAAGGCTCCTTCCTCTCACTGACTGACCCGAGGGGTCGCTCACAGGCTCGAGGGCGGGATCAGGCCAAGCAGTCAGGAAGCCGTCATCTGTGAGAGGATCTGAAGGGAAATTGCAGAGGAATGAGCTCTCGTTTCAGTGTCCACATGTTCTTCCAGGGCAAGGGTCCTCAGGAACTCACCCCCAGGCTGCGCTACGGGCTCCAAACCAACTTCCAGCTGAGCAGCTGGAAAACCATTGAAACCGCCCTCACCTAGAAGAGAGCACAGAGGAGAGAAACATGGTGTGAGTTCGAGGGAGTCGTGCCCAGCAGGAAGGGCTCAGTCAGCGCCTGGCAGCAGCGGTGCTGGGTCTCACACCTTGCGGAGGCTGCGAGCGATGGTGCAGCCGCTGCTGCTGGTTGTAGTTCCAGTCGAGAGCTGGGGCAGCTGCTGCCCCAGTGCTACTGGTACGGCTCAGAGCTGGTCTGTGCAGACCTCGGGGCACAGATCGGATGGGTGGGCACGTGCTCTTCTCCACGTGTGCGCATCGGCCACAGAAGAAGAACTTTGCATTGCACACGGAAAGGGCCAGCTCCCACCTTTCTGATGGGTGACACCAGGCGACCACGGGACAGCAATTACCTGGCTGCTGGTGGCTGGCACCAAACTCAGCGCAGCTGTTACCACAACGGCAGCAGAGACTCTGGACCATCCCCGTCGCTCAGAAGCTCCTGCAAGGCCTGACAGTGCGTGTAGGTGCAGCGAGGCTCTGGCTGATCCCTTCCTGCTAGCGCAGGATCTGACTTGTCCATCCAGCTCTCTAACCCTCCACTTCCCAAGCCCTCTGGTTACGAGGGCTGCATACTCACTGTGTCCTGCTTTCTTCATCTTTGCCAGGAGTTCCTCCAGGATTTCTGATGCCTGCTGCAAAGATTTCCCTTGTTTGGCTTTGTACTTTGCTCTTTGAAGACCCGAACAGAAAGGATCCGGTTAGGTTTCTCACTAATAAAAACACCCCTGAGAATTTCCCATCACACCCTGTGATCACTCACAGCTGAACCAAAGGGCGTGAGCCAACGTGAAGCCTGCCTCCCTCTCCTCCCCATGCCTGGATCTCGTTGTGTCATTTCTGTACTCAGTGGTGCCTCCAGCATTGAACCCCCTCATCTACAGCTTGAGGAACCAGCAGCTCAAGGATGCAGTGTGGAAACTGAAATCTGGATGGTTCTCTGAATCAATGAACCTCTCATCACCTTCTGCATAGCCGTTATCGTGCATCTCACGGCAGGCCCAGACTGGTTTCTGTATTTGTTGGTGGTGTTGCTGGTTTCTTCCGTTGTGATCATCTTGTCATCCGGTTTTTAATTCACTGTTTTCTTCTCTTTTCTTGCTCATTGTCTGTGTAAATGAGGAGCTGTGCTCTCTGTGTGTTTAAACAAAATAAAGGGATGCTCAACGACTTCTGTTTCCTGATATATTTCCTGCGAGACATTTCTGGACTTGCAGGGACAGTTCCTGTGGTCGTGGGTGGAGGGGAAAAGAATCCCAGCACGGCAGCGCTGCCGCGCACAAGCGCTTGATCTCCCAGAGCTGTTCTCTCTCCACTTGCACACTCCCCTCCTCACCCCTTGCCTTGCTGCAGGCCTGATATCCAACTCTACAACCATTATCAATAAAAAGAGAACCCTTTTCCTACTGAAATTTCTTATACACCAGTCCCCCGCTCTTGCCACTGCAGGTCTCTCAGCCAAGCCCTTTCTCACACAGCTCCAAACCCATCAGGGGCTCATGGCTTTGTCTCATCAAACACTGAGAAAGTCCTTGCATTGGGATCCCCCAGCTGCCCTGGGTCCTTGCTCAGTGTTGTACCCTGAAAGGTTTCTCAGAACCCATCTCACAAGCCTCTCCTTGTCCATGATGTGCTCCAGCCCCAGCCATCCTGCTGGCCTCAGCAGGACTCTCTCCAGGCTGGGCAGGGTCTTCCTTGTGCTGGGAGCCCCGTACTGGACACGGCAGCCCTGATGTGTCCTGTGGTCGGTTAACCTTGGCCAGCAGCCGGACCCCCCGCAGCTGCTCCCTCCAAGCCCCGAACCAACGGGACAGAGGGAGAAAATGAACCAGAACGGCTCAGGGGTCAAGAGAAAGCAAAGGAGGTTCAGAGACCAATGACTGTCACGGGCACAGAGGTGTGGACTTGCTGAAGTTCGATTTACTTTATTGACAGTTCAGAAAGCTTTGGATTGGGAGCAACAAGGGCCAAATATTAAAGCCATTCTCCTCCCACTTTCTCCCAGTCTGAAATGGCTCCCTGGCTCCCAATTCCTCTGCCCGCCCCAACCCCAGGAGCAGCATGGAGGGTGGTGAAGAGGGAGTTAGCAGTCAGTGAAGAACATCTCTGCAGCTCCTTCCTCCTCGCACTTCTCCCCTATCCCAGCGTGGCTCCTCTAGATGGGATCCCACCGTATTTGCGGTCGGGGCTCCGTGTGGTTCATTCCTTTCTCTCTACTCATGGGGCAGTATGAGAGCCCTGAGAGCATCCGTGGACCTTCATGGCCCTGACCAGCATCTCCTGGGCCTCCACCCACCCCTCTGTCCATGGACCAGGAGACACTGAAGCCAGGCCTGATTTTCAGCCCCAGCTTGATCTGAGCTGTAGGTATGCGGGTCTCCAGACACAGACACGGCCTTGGACCTTGTTGAGTCCATGGACCTTGTTGAGTCAGACCTGCAGAGTCACTTCCCAGCCTGGTTCCTTATGGGGTGAGCAACGGAGTGACACTGTGGCCCTCCCTGTTCCAGAGCCCAGCTGTTTTGTGGAGGCCCAGGGCCATACTTCTGCCTTTCTTCCCATCCCTTGGTCAGGTTTTTAGAAGGGAGGAAGGAAAAGCAGGTGAAGTTGGAGGGCCCCAGTGACTGCAAAGGGAGCAGAGCCATCAAACCAGAAATCATGTAAAGGCAATGCTTGTCTAAAACTGTTCTCTTCCTTTCTTGGAGGCCTTGTGTCTTCCGCAGGAACCTTGAGGTGTTGTGTTCCATCCGCCTCTTTTTCTTTTAGCGTTTCCTTTGACCATACCCAAGCCATTGTGTTTGAATTCTCTTTCCAGCCTGATGTAATCCATGATCTGGAGATGGGACAGACGACTGGAAGGAGAATCCCACTCCTCTGGAGAAGAAGGTGGATATTCCCAGGAATCTGAGGAACCACGGCTGACCAGTAGCTGTGTCCATGGAACTGGTCAAGTGCCTCATCTCTTTTTTTGTATTTGGGGCTTAGACGCCTGGTTCCTGTGTGAACGTAATAACACCTCCAGCTCAGCTCTCCACAGTTTCCCTGTATCCAGGCATTTTGGTCTATGGCTTTGCATACATTGAATATTATTGATATAGGGCTTTTGGAACTGATAATTGCTGTCTTTTCTATTAAAATCCCTTTTCCTCCCCTAATTTCCAAGTGCCATTTGCTGGGATTCGTCCAGGGATCATAACACACAATTGATCCACTAATATTACACCGGTGATAAACAGTCAAATTCAATTTACAACTTTCAGTTTTGGTGCCTGTACAAATATAATGGGTATGGTAAACCAATGTCTGGGTAATTACATTTCTCTGTCTGGTTTCCTCGTTAGTGGGTAAACTGGTTTTAGTTCCTTACCAGTCTTGTAACTGTAAATTCAGAAATGTCTGCCTGCCTCACAAATCAATACCCTCTGGCCAAATATGACCTGCGTCACCCTTATGGCCGCAACGTGCCATCACATATCCACAGAATTTACACACTTCAATATTTGCTGTCTTGTTCCATGCAAATACAAGTTTAATTGTGCACTTGGGGCACAACAACCCTGTGCAGCTACAGACTAGGGGAAGTCTGGCTGGAAAGCTGTCTGGAGGAGAGGGACCTGGGGGTGTTGGTTGACAGCCAACTGAACATGAGCCAGCAGTGGCCCAGGTGGCCAAGAAGGCCAATGGCATCTTGTCTTGGATCAGAAATGGTGTGGCCAGCAGGTCCAGGGAGGTTCTTCTCCCTCTGGACTCGGCACTGGTGAGACCGCTCCTCGAATCCTGTGTTCAGTTCTGGGCCCCTCACCACAAGAAGGATGTTGAGGCTCTGGAGAGAGTCCAGAGAAGAGCAACAAAGCTGGTGAAAGGGCTGGAGAACAGGCCTTAAGAGGAGGCTGAGGGAGCTGGGGGTGTTTAGCCTGGAGAAGAAGAGGCTGAGGGGAGACCTCATTGCTCTCTACAACTACCTGAAAGGAGGTTGTGGAGAGGAGGCAGCTGGACTCTTTTCCCAAGTGACAGGGGACAGGATGAGAGGGAATTACACATGAGGATGAATTACTCATCAGTGTCTTCCGTAAGGTTATTGGTGTGTCCCCTGGCGATGACCATAGAATCATAGAATCATAGAATCACCAGGTTGGAAGAGACCCTCCAGATCATTGAGTCCAACCATTCCCACTGATCTCTAAACCATGCCCCTGAGTACCTCATCCACCCCCACCTTAAACACCTCCAGGGAAGGCGAGTCAACCACCTCCCTGGGCAGACCGTTCCATTGCCTAATGACCCTTGCCGTGAAGAATTTTTTCCTTATGTTAAGCGTGAACCTCCCCTGGCGGAGCTTGAGGCCATTCCCTCTTGTCCTGTCCCCTGTCACTTGGGAGAAGAGGCCAGCACCCTCCTCTCCACAGCCTCCCTTCAGGTAGTTGTAGAGAGCAATGAGGTCTCCCCTCAGCCTCCTCTTCTCCAGGCTAAACACCCCCAGCTCTCTCAGCCGCTCCTCGTAAGACTTGTTCTCCAGCCCCCTCACCAG
The DNA here is from genome assembly GCF_032191515.1 of Phaenicophaeus curvirostris. NCBI lineage: Eukaryota > Metazoa > Chordata > Aves > Cuculiformes > Cuculidae > Phaenicophaeus > Phaenicophaeus curvirostris. The sequence continues at coordinate 600,705 of NC_091426.1, forward strand.
CTTTGTCACTCTCCTCTGGACTCACTCCAGATCCTCAACATCCTTCTTGTGGTGAGGGGCCCAGAACTGAACCCAGGATTCGAGGAGCGGTCTCACCAGTGCCGAGTACAGAGGGAGAAGAACCTCCCTGGACCTGCTGGTCACACCATCTCTGATACAGGCCAAGATGCCATTGGTTACATGATGTCACAGTCCACTCAGTGGGTGGCTCCTTTACTCCTGGTTGCGTGGGTCACCCCCGTTCAGCCGTGCGGACGGCTGTTTCTGTAACTAAAAAACAAGAAAAGCACCTTCCCACTTTGGGGTCAGGCTCTCTCCTTTCCAACACTTTACTAACACCAGTCCTCAGGTTTCTCTTACGAATGCTCATCCCTAATGGTGTTGATTGAGCAATCCACCCCAGTTTGTGCATCTCGTTCAAGCGTCTCGCGATGGCTGAGATGTATTTTTGTAGCATCATCTCCTCAATACCTGGAGTCGTAATCGGCCCCAGACACAAACAAGGCAATCCAGACAACATTTCATAGGCAGATAGGCCTGTATCCCTACGGGGTGGAGTTTGAATATTTAGTAGTGCTAACGGTAAGCATTTTACCCAAGACATCTGCGTTTCAATCATCAATTTAGTTAATTGTTGTTTAAGAGTTCGATTCATTCTCTCAGCTTGTCCTGAACTTTGGGCTATGGAAGTTCCATCTTATCCCCACCGCTCGCGTTGCTTCTTGCAACACTTTTGACGTGAAACGGGTGCCTCTATCAGAATTGATTGCATGCACCAACCCCAAACGAGGAATTATTGATTCTAATAGTGTTTTTGCAACAAATTGGGCTGTTGCTCAGGTGGCTGGAAAGGCTTCAACCCAATGAGTTAGTTGATCCACTGTAACTAATACATATTTCCATTTACGTTGGGTAATTCAGGACAGTCAATCTGAACCCTTTCAAATGGTCTATAAGCCAGGTCCCAACCACCCAAGGGTGTTTTCCTCATTGCACCTTTATTTATTTTTTGGCACATAGGGCACCCTTGGGTTATCTGTTTTGCTATTTCAAAAATCTCTGTGCTTCCAAAAGATTTTAAATACCGATCGCACAATGCCCTCGCTCCCCAATGGGTTTGCTCATGCCATCTCTTTAGTAATTTTTGAGCTACCGATTTTGGCAATATTTCTCTCCCATCTGGCAAAATCCACTTATTTTCCCGTAACATTGCCCCTAAATCTTGCATTCTCCTCATTCCCTCTGATGTAAAGGAGAAGACGTTAGTTATTTCCGTGGTTTTGGTTAATTCAAGAGGATTTATCTGAATGGGAGATTCAGCCCTTCTCGCTGCTTCTCTTGCTTTTTGATCAGCTAAATTATTCCCTCATATTTGAGCTGAAAATCCCTGCTGAAGTCCTGGGAGGTAGACAATGGTGATCCCTTGGGGGCCTTTTAACGCTTCTAAAATTAAGTTGATCGATTCTTCATGGATCAAATTCTTCCCTCGGGTGTTCATAAATCCCCTTTCTTTCCAGATCTTTCCGAAGGTATGTGCCACTCCATATGCATATTTCGAATCAGCATATCATAGAACCATAGAATAACCAGGTTGGGAAAGACCCACTGGATCATTGAGTCCAACCATTCCCATCAATCACTAACCCATGGCCCTCAGCACCTCGTCCACCCGTCCCTTAAACCCCTCCAGGGAAGGTGACTCAACCCCCTCCCTGGGCAGCCTCTGCCAGTGCCCAGTGACCCTTTCTGTGAAAGATTTTTTCCTGATGTCCAAGAAAGGAACATTTTAGTTTACAGACATTTCCATTTGGGGATTAAATAGGGCAGTTGGCCCAGGATGGGGATCTGCAGCCCTTCAAAGCAGACAGGGCTCTCTGTGGACCTTGATTCTTTGTTTGGGACCTGTCTTTTTTCCAACAAGACCAGGTGGATGTGCCTGGGCGGCTTGAATTCCGTTGATGGAATCATGGGTTGGATTGGGTTGTGTTGAGTTGTGTTGAGTTGAGTTGGAAACCCATCCAGGTCCCACCACAGGCAGGGAAACCTTTCGCTGGATAAAGTTGCTCCAGGAATGGAGGGGATGAGGGGGACGGGGAGGAGAGAGATGGGGAAGGGAGGGGAGGGGAGAGAAAAGAGGGGGAGCAACCTGATCCGGTGGGAGGTGCCCCTGCCCGTGGCAAGGGATTGCAACTGGATGGGCTTTGAGGTCCCTTCCAACCCAGTCATTCCATGATTCTAAGGTTCTTGGCTCCAGCTTTCCTGAAACGGAGCCGTGTTCCCGTGGAACGCTGCCCCTGGGCCTGGCTCAGCCCCAGCAGCAGAAGATCCTTCGCAGAAGGCTTTCTGTTTCTTGGTTCCTCTGTCGAGGGATCAGCAGGAGCATGGTCTTTTTTGTTATGTCCCGCATTGCGGGGGAGGCACCTTTTCTGAGGGGTTCAAGGCCTGTGATGGAGAAAGCCAGAGCTGAGATGAAGCCCCATGTCTACGGAGACCTCCGAGCATCCACTCCAGACCCCACCAGCCCCATCCAGAGAACAGCTGTGGGGCAGGAGTGCCCCACACAGCCCTCCCGAGAGCAGGACCTGGCATGGTAGAACCCCAGCCCCTGTCCCACTGGCCAACCCAACCCTGCCCCTCCTCACCTCTGCAGATCTCTAACATCTTCTCTGGGTTTCGGTCCTTCAAGGGCTGAGCAGCAACCGCTAGGGACAGAAGCTCCATCAGATCCCCCTTGCTCCCCAGCACCATGGTGGCAACGGGGACAAGGGTGTCCCCACAGAGGGACCAAGGGCTGGTGTCTCACCAAGGAAAATCAGAGCTGCCTTTCGCACTACATTCTCGGGAGCGTAGATGTACTGCAGGCTCTGGTTTACGTAGTCCTCGGCCCTCTTCTTGTCCTGCTTCAGCTGGAGAGACCACAAGGGTCAGGGCACGTCCCAGTGTCCCCCCGCTGGCCACCCCAGTCCCTCCTGCCAGTCTGCCCCGTAGCCGGGAGCTCTCCATCCCACCAAGCGTGGAGAAGAACCCTTGGGGGCTCTGTTCTTGAGGCCAGGGAGCAAGGACGCGGCTCCAGGCTGGAGCGAGGTGGGTGAGACCCACAGCCCAGACGTGGGGGGCAGCCCTCGTCCAGCCTGGGCCCTGGGGTCTGGGGGATCTTCTCACCAAGTAGTATGTGATGACCCACGTCTGCCGTGTCTTCACGCGACGTTCGGGCAGCTTCCAGCCCAGGAACTTTGCCGCAGCCAGGAGACCTTCCTCAGAAGCCTGTGGAGCAGCAGAAGGTGGGAGATGGCACCACAGCCCGGGCAAGGAGACTTGGGGTCCTCCTCCTCTCGGCTTTGTTGGTGGGGCCATGGTGGCCTTAGGAAGGTGGCACCTGCCCTGGCCCAGGTGCCTGGGAGCCTCCTCCCTGCGTCACAGCTCAGCTTTGAGATCCGTACCTCGGCCACGCTCGGCGTTGTGTCCTGTATGCAAACGATGAGCGGGAACAGGGCCATTCGCACTTTGTCCTGCATGCTCCCCTTGTGGCTCCACACCACGCTCTTCAGCTGCTCGGCGAAGAACCTGATGGCTCGTTCTCTCACCTGGTTTTGCCCCTGGCAGGGAGAAGGACAGCAGCACTTCAGAACCAAGATCTCTTTGCCCGTGGTGAGCAGGATGCTCCAGGCTTGGATTTGGTCACTGGAGGCGTGGGACAACTCGGTGGGTGCAGCTGAATGGCCCCAAACTTGTCCAAGGTCCCTCCGTGGGCTCTCCTGACCACCCAGTGCTCCCCACCAGCTCCACCAGCCACGTTAAGGACAAGTTCCCACCAAAAGGGGCCGAGGAGGAGACGGGCTGGTCCTCGGCAATTCCTGTGGGACACGCACCCCTGGCCACGCTGCCTGGGGACAAGATCTGGTCCTGTTCCCCAGAGCAGCTAGGGAAGGAGGAGCCCTCAGGGCTCTCAGAGCAGCTCTCAGGGAGAACCTGGGCTGCAAAACCCAGGGGAGAAAGGTGAGCAGAAGCCCCTGCTCCAGGTGCTGCCGTTGCCCATGCCCAGTGCGCATCTGTGGGGCTCGGGCTCTCCCGTAGCCTTACGTGAAGGAAGAGGGGCAGCAGCTTCTCCATCAGCTGCACGGTGATGGAGCTGGCCTTCTTCTTCTTTAGGTGACCTGTCATGTTTTGGAGGGTCACCAGGGCCTTCACAACAACATCTGCGTTGCTGTGCTCCAGGTCCTCAGTCAGGTCCAGCAGGAGGATCTCCATTCTTCTGGCCTGCGTGAAGAAGAGAATTTCCTTGTTGGGAAAAGCTCCATACCTGGAAAGCTCCCCAGGTGGCCACCCTGGCGGGGATGGCGCTTGGGGCCATCACCCACCGCCTGACTCCAGCCAAGACCAAGCCACCACCTTCCCCACCAGCCCAGCCGCCCTCGGCCAGGCCGCGCTCACCGTCTTGGGTCTCTGAGAGAGCGTGAGGAGACCCTGCAGAACTGCTGGGCGCAAGGCTGGGCTTGGGCGCCTCAGGGATCTCCAGAATTTGTAGAGCCCCTCAAAGTTCTCATTTTCAAAGTCCTTGCAGGCCAGGACCTGGAAGAAAGGCAGCAGCGATCGAGCGGCGGAGCAGGTGGGGCTCCCCGCTCCGTGCAGCTCTGGGTTCCACCAGCAGCTGAAGCCAAGGCCACCGGGGCTTTGGATGCGAACTCACCAGCAACTGAAGGATCCCGGTGTCCTCAGGCAAAGTGCAGAGGAGCCGAGCGTGTTGCGCCTGATGCCGGTTGAACAGCCCCAGCAAGACTCTCTCCATCACTTGGGGCACGGAGAACAGGAGCTGCCACACGGGCACGGCCGAGCTGCAAGGCAGAGCGCTCCGTCAGCAGGGCCACCTCGGCCACCGCGGCCTGACCTGGGGCAGCCCTGCAGGACAGGGACCCTGGACCCCAGCTGGGGTGGCCTGGGCAGCAGGAGAGGAGCGAGGGGAGGTTCATTGTGGGGCTGGGAGGAGCGTGGTGAGTCATGGAATGCCCAGACTTGGAAGGCACCGACAAGGGCCACCAAGTCCAGCTCCCTGCACACGACAACCCTAAAACCCACGCCGGGTGTCTGAGGGCCTTGACCAAAGGCTTCTTGAACACTGCCAGGCTTGGTGCCATGACCTCTTCCCTGGGGAGCTGTTCCAGTGCTCCACCACCCTCTGGGTGAAGGACCTTGTCCTAATGTCCAACCTAACCCTCCTCTGAGGCATCTTCCTGCCATTGCCTTGGGTCAGGGAGAAGAGCTCAGCCGCTGCTCCTCCTGCTCCCCGTGGGAGGAGCCTGCAGAGCGCGATGAGGTCTCCCTTCAGTCTTCTCCAGGCTGAACAGAACAAGAGACTTCAGCCGCTCCTCACATGGCTTCCCCTCTAAACCCTTGGCCAACTTGGTGGCCCTCAACTCTGGGCTGGCTTGGCCGCCTCTGGCTGCCGCAGGGCTTTCGTGGGGCTGGAAAGTGTGGTGGGAAGGAGGGCCCTGCTCCTCGGGCATGTCCTTCACGATCCCTTGGCTCTGGCAACCAAAGAGTCTCCGTGTCCCCCTCCCCGCAGGGGACCCCCCTCCAGGCTCTCCGGGGCAGGACCTGTCTCTGGGTGGAGCAATCTCCATGAGCGCTGAGACCACTTCCGTGAGGTGATGCTCGGTCATGAGGAGCAGAAGGGCCTCCACTTTCTGCCGAGCCAATTCCACGTTGATGCCTTTGATGTTTTCATGGATGCATCTTATAACATGGGGCACCTGGAGGAGAAACAGGTGAGGATGGAGCTGGCCCTGGAGAGCAGCCACCTCCTCGGCTCCATCCCTCTCTACTGGTTTCAGGTGGGTTCAGGTGCCCGAGACACCTGGGTTAGGAGGGAGGGATGGAGGAAGAAGGTCTGGCAGGGCTCAAGGGTTGGGCCGTCCAGCCCCAGGCCACTTACACTCATCAGCCAACACTCAGGGGCGCTCATGGCCATGTCCAACACGCATCTCGCTGCCTCCTTGTCAAAGACACTGGATTCTCTCAGTGCTTCGATGGCCACACAGACGATGTCGGTCTTCTCCACAGCATCCAGGTACCTTGCAAACATCTACAGGAAGGAGGGAAGGGAGGAAGAGATGTCCCAGTGAGAGCCCAGCAGCGCTGGAGGCAACACAGGTGTTGGGCTCATGGGGGCAGTGGGTGACCCTCAAGCGATCCAGGCCTTGGCCAGCGGGGCTGGAGGTGCTGCTGGGACCCTGGAGTGCAGCCTCGCTTGGGGACAGCAGGAACCTTCTCAGCAGGGACAGCGAGGCCACGCCAGCCCCTCTGAGTCTCCACGCCTTTGCTCCTCCAAGTCCCCTGTCAGCGCCTCAGAAGTCCCAGCGACAGAGGAGCTCCTTACCGTGGGCACGTCTCGGATGGAGAGAAAATCCATCGCAGAGCTGTCCTCAACATCCTCCTGGCTCTGTTCTCCTGCGTCATTTGCCATTGACCGGCCTGAAGAAGCAGGGAAGGGGCAGAAGGGTCAACGGGGCAAAGCAGCTTGGCCAGAAGCTCAACCCTATTGTCACCATCCTTAAGGTCTAACGATGCTTAAAGAGAAGCGGAGCTACCAGGAGATGTCGGTGTGGAGGGATAAAATCCACCACAAGGTCTCTTACTTCTTTGCTTGCGGATGAAGTTGATCAAACAGCAAAGTGTTTCCAAAGCCAGACGTTCTTTCATTTTTGAGGAATACGGAAAAACAGAGAGGTGACCAAGCAGTTGGCCCAGGACGGGGATCTGCAGCCCTTCAAAGCAGACAGGGCTGCCCGTGGATCTTGGTTCTTCATTTGGGACCTGTGTGAGGGAGGCAGAAGAGGAGAAGGGTTGAGGGCTGCATCCCTGGAGAGTCAAGGCTTTGCCGGGTGGTGCCGGCCCCGGCTCTCAGAGCAGCCAGCTGGGCAGGAGCTCCACGCAGAGAGACCTTTGGCCACTCTGGTGGGCAGGGAGGGGACGTGGTGTGGCTGGAGGGTTCCTCGCTCCTCACCTGCAGCGTGGGGTTGGTCAGCAGATGAATCAGCTTCCCAATCCTGTCCAGCGCCCTCCCGCGCACAGCTGGTCTCTTAGAGCCGGTGAAGTTCAGAAGGGTCTGGGAAGAGAGAAGGTCCCGGTGAGGCCTGGCAGCAGATTTTTCCTCCAGCAGAAGCAGCGCTGCTGAGCTCCTGGGCTGGACTCATCCAGGCCGTGAAGGCTTCCTCCGCTCTCCAGAGAAGCCTGCAGTAGGGGCCCTGCCCTAGGAGACCTGCAGCTGGCAGCCCCTGCTTCCCCGAGGAGCTGGGCACCCTCCCGGCAGCGCTCTCTCCGCCTGGCACTGAGGTGGGGACCGTCGGCTCCGGAGTGGACGCCCCCTCCTTCCAGGGAGAGGAGCAGCCCCTCAGAACCCAACTCCTTGCAGACCTGGAAGATGTCCGGCAGCTCCTGATTGAGCCTGGTGACCGGGATGATGCCCACCAACTTCTCCATCATCGCGTCCAGGACATTCAGGGTCTGCAAAGAAGACAGAGGGTTGTGGCAGGGTTTCCCGCTGTCCCCCTCAGCACCAGGATCCCATCTCCCAGTGCTGGGGCGGCACTGCCACCCGTCCCAGAACGCGGAGCACCCCGGGGAGGTGACAGGAACATGAGAAGAGGACGAAGGCACGAGGGTGGGCGAGCAAAGCTGAGCCCCTGCCTTGGACCCCTGGTGGCGTCGCAGCACGGGGAGAAGCTCGGAGGGCGTGGGGGCTCCTGTAGCTCGTTCAGCACTTACCGGGCTGCACAGGGCACGGATGGATTGAATCATATAGAAGTCTGAGGCTTCCACAGAGAACGGCAAGACCACTGTCAGGCAGGTTTCGAGCAGGAGCGTCTCCTTGCCCTCCAGCACTCCCTGCAAGGAGCTGTGGAGAGAGACAGGGACCAGTCAGCCACTGGTGCTGGGAGCGGCGCCTCGAGGCCTCGTGCGTATGGACGTGGTCCCCGGGGGTGACCGTGAGGGATGTGGAGGTACCTCAGTTTGGTGATAGCAGACATGGCTTTCTGCCACAGCTTCATCTGGAGCTGCTGGTGAGCACATTTCTCTTCCATCAGCTCCTGCAAAGGCCAATTGATGTGAGACCTGGCAACCAGCGGCACCCAGGGACACCAGAGCCTCGACACCCAGGGACACCAGAGCCTCGACACCCAGGGACACCAGAGCCTCACCACCCAGGGACACCAGAGCCTCGACACCCAGGGACACCAGAGCCTCGACACCGAGGGACACCAGAGCCTCGACACCCAGGGACACCAGAGCCTCACCACCAAGTGTCACCAGAGCCTCATGACCCAGGGACACCAGAGCCTCACCACCCAGGGACACCAGAGCCTCATCACCCAGGGACACCAGAGCCTTGACACCCAGGGACACCAGAGCCTCATGACCCAGGGACACCAGAGCCTCGACACCCAGGGACACCAGAGCCTCGACACCCAGGGACACGAGAGCTTCACCACCCAGGCACACCAGAGACTCACCACCAAGTGACACCAGAGCCTCACCATCCAGGGACACCAGAGCCTCGACACCCAGGGACACCAGAGCCTCGACACCCAGGGACACCAGAGCCTCGACACCCAGGGACACCAGAGCCTCAAGACCCAGAGACACCAGAGCCTCAAGACCCAGAGACACCAGAGCCTCACCACCCAGGGACACCAGTGTCTCACCACCAAGTGACACCAGAGCCTCGACACCCAGGGACACCAGAGCCTCACCACCCAGGGACACCAGAGCCTCGACACCCAGGGACACCAGAGCCGCACCACCCAGGGACACCAGAGCCTCGACACCCAGGAACACCAGAGCCTCACCATCCAGGGACAACAGAGCCGCACCACCCAGGGACACCAGAGCCTCGACACCCAGGAACACCAGAGCCTCACCACCCAGGGACACCAGAGCCTCATGACCCAGGGACACCAGAGCCGCACCACCCAGGGACACCAGAGCCTCGACACCCAGGAACACCAGAGCCGCACCACCCAGGGACACCAGAGCCTCATCACCCAGGGACACCAGAGCCTCATCACCCAGGGACACCAGAGCCTCGACACCCAGGGCCTCCAGCCCCTCATAGCATTGTACAGTCATTAGGGTTGGAGAAGACCTCTAAGCTCATCCAGCCCAAACCTCAGTCCAACCCCACCGCGCCTACTAATCCACACCTGAAGCGTCACATCTCCACATGTTTTGAACCCCTCCATGGACGGAGACTTAACCGCTTCCCTGGGCAACCTCTTCCGATGCTTCTCCACTCCTTCCATAACAACGTAGTTCCAATATCCAATCGGAACCTCCCCTGGTGCCCCTTGAGGTCATTTCCCCTCGCCCTGCCCTAGCGTTGGCCTCTTCCTCCTCTCACCTTGATCTTCTCCACCACATTGTAGTTGCAGCAGAACAGGTCCAGGCCTCTTAACAAGCTGTTGTTTATGGCGGTCTGGCACAGGGATTCAACGCACTCGAGGAACATCAGCTTCTCGATGGTTTCCTGGAACAGAGACCAAACAGGGAGAGGGGGTCACCCGTGGCCAGCAGGACCGGAGCTGCGGAGATGGAGACCTGGGAGAAGCAGCTCTGCCCAGGCAGCGAGGGGCAGGGTTACCTCGTCTGTGCGGTGGAGGATTGCGTAGATGAAGTCCACTATATCCTCCTCCTTTTCATAGGTGGGCAACGACTCGGCGTCTAAGAGAGGAGGAGAGCAGGGAGGGCTGTGAGAGGGGGTGGTGGAAGGAGACAGGAGACTTTGCTGGGGACAGAACTGGCTGCCGGGCCGGGTCCTGCTCTTGGGTCAGGACAAACCCCTGCAACGCTCCACGTGCAGTTGGGCTGCCGTGCTGGACAGGACATGTCCGGGAAAGCCCTCGTGAAGATCCCTGTCCCCCAGCATCGCTGCCTCTGCCCCAGAGCAGGAGCTGGGTCCCCTCTGTTTGCTCCACCCCCGGGAGAAGTTGGAAGGGACCCACAAGGGTCCTCAATTCCTGTCCCTGCATAGGACAACCCCAAATCATGGAATGATGGAATGGTTTGGGTTGGAAGGGACCTTAAAGATGATCCAGTTCCAACCCCCCACCATGGGAAGGGACACCTCCCAGTGGATCAGGTTGCACCATGTCCCATCCAACCTGGCCTTGAACACCTCCAGGGATGGGGCAGCAACAACATCTCCAGGCAGCCTTGGCCAGGTCCTCACCAACCTCACAGGAGAACATTCCTCCACAAGATCTCATCTCAATCTACCCTCTTCCAGCTCAATACCTTCCTACCTCATCCTGTCCCTGAACTCACACAACAACAGCCCCTCCCCAGCTTTCCGGGAGCCCCTTTCCATATTGGAAGCTGCTCTAAGGTCTCCCCAGAGCCTTCTCCTGGATGGACAACCCCAACTCTCATAGCCTGTCCTCATACAGGAGGTTCTCCAGCCCCCAGATCATCCTCGTGCCCTCCTCTGGACTTGGTCTCACAGATCTGTGTCCTTCCTGTGCTGAGACCTCCAGAGCTGGACGTACGACTCCAGTTGAGGTCTCACCAGAGCAGACAAACAGAATCCCCTCCCTGACCCTGGGGTCCAGCCCTGCCCAGCCCACCAGGACCCTTCACTCACAGATCATCATGGGCATGATTGAGGTCGCCTCACTGAGTTGTGGAGCAGAGCTGCTCCGCTGGGGAAACTCATTCTCCTGCCAGGCCAGCCTGGGTCTGTGAGGAGATCTCCTTGCCATCGTTAGGGATGGAGGTAAATGCGTAAGCAAAGAGAACGAAGAAGCTTCGCCAAACGCCTCAGCACCGCGGGGTGAGACGCGAGCTCTGCTGCCTCTCCGGTTACTGCCCAGGGACACTGAGAGCCTGGGGGCTGCGTCTCCTGTGTCCCATTGTGATGTCACAGCGGGTCCCACCACAACCTTTCACACTGTCTCCAAGAGCTTCTACAATTCCAGAGCCTTCCCCTTGTGATGTCACAATGGGTCCCACCACAACCTTTCACACTGTCTCCAAGAGCTTCTACAATTCCAGAGCCTTCACATCCAGGAACAAGGGGCATCTTGGGAGGGTTGTCAATATTCCCCTGTTGCACCATCAAATCAAATCAAAGGCACTAAAGGGGTCCCAGAGAGCTCCAGAGGAGTTCTGGGGGCCCTAGAAAGACCTTAGGGTGTTCTAGAGGGTTGCTGGGGGGCTCTAGAGGGGTCCTTGGCATCCTAGAAGGCTTGTAGGAGGCCCTAAAGGGGTCCTAGGGGGCTCTAGAGGATTCCCAGGGTCTCAAAAGAGGTCCTGTGGGAAAAAGTGCTGTCCCAGAGGGCTCTGGAGGGGTCCTGACAGTCCAAGAACATTCCTAGGGGGCTCTGGAAGGCTGCTAGGGTCCCTGCAGGGGAGTTGAAGGCCATAGATAAGTACTCAGGAGCTCTAGATAGGTCTGGGTGCCTTTAGAAGAGTCCTGTGGGTCTCTATAGTGGTCCTGGGTGTCCTAGAAGGGTCCTGGAAGGCCTTAAAGGGGTACCAGGGGGTTCTAGAGGCTTCCCGGGGGCCCTAGAAGGGTCCTTGAAGGTTTTAAAGATGTCCCAAGGGGCTCTAGAATGGTCATGGGAGTCACTAGATGGGTCCTGGGGGTCCTAGAGGGGTCCTAGAAGGCCTTTAAGGAGTCCCGGTGGGTTCAAGAGGGGCCCTGAGGGTCTCTAGAGGGCTCCTGGTGGTCCTAGGAGGTACGTAGAAGGTCTTAAAGGGGTCACAGGGGCCTCTAGGGTATTCCTGAGGGTCCTAGAGAGGTCCTAGAAGGCTCTAAAGGGGTCCCGAGGGTCTCTAGATGGGTTCTGAGGTTCCTAAAATGGTCCTAGTAGGACTTTAAAGGTCCCACTGGGCTCTAGAGAGGTTCTTTTCATCCTAGAAAGGAACTAGAAGGTCTTAAAGGGGATCCAGGAAGCTCTAGAGGATTCCTGGGCTTCCTAGAGGGGCCCTAGAAGGCCCCTAAGGAGTCCCAGGGCGCTCTAGAGGAGTCCTGGGTTCCTAGAAGGGTGCTAGAAGGCCTTAAAGGTGTTCCAGGGGGCTCAAGAGGGGTCCTTGGCATTCTTGAAGTGCTCTAGATAGATTTAAAGGGGTCTCAGGGGGCTCTAGAGGGTTTCTGGGGTTCCTAGAAGGGTCCGAGAAGGCTCTAATGGGGACCCAGGGAGATCTAGAATGGTTCTGGGCGCCTCTAGATGTGTCCTGGGAGTCCTAGAAGGCCCTAAAGTGGTCCCAGGAGACTGTAGACGGTTCCTGGGGGTCCCAGAAGGCCTTAAAGGGGTCCCAGGGGGCTCTGGAGGGGTCCTGGGGGTTTCTAGATGAGTCCCGCGGGTCCCAGAATCATGGAATCACTAGGTTGGAAAAGACCCACAGGATCATCGAGTCCAACCATTCCTACCAATCACTAAGCCACGTCCCTCAGATCCTCATCCACCCGTGAGAATTAATTGATAAGTTTTGCTGCAGCTGATTTGTATGTTTAAGTATCTTGTCATACAAATTTGGTTTGTATCGAGAGATAATACGCAGACAATCTCCAGACACGATGTTTAATTCTTCGGTCAAATGATAACCTGAAGGGAGCCTCCGGACGTGGTGGAAAACTCCAAAAATATAATCTTGGAGAGATTTCTATGGATCTTTGTCGAAAACTAGTAGATATACCCACTGCTTTTGTAAGAGGTTCTGCCTTTTTTAGAAGGGCATCCAATTCAGCGCTGAATTGGGAAATAAAAATATTATCATCTGTGCTTCAAAGCCTTTGTCCTCATTCACCCCACCCCGTTATTAGCGTCGTCCTCCAAAGATTTTCCTCCTCCGTGAGTAAGTGGTTCTGTTTATGCACGAGGACTCGTACCACTGAACCCCAAAGCTGCTAGAGAAGGTAGACGTGGGCAGACACCCCTGGAGGGAGCAGGAGTGTCACAAAGAATAGGTGACCAACCCTCTTAGCCCCTACAGGAAAGCCCCACAAGCTCACGGACTCCAGCATCGCTGCAATTCCTCAATGCTTGGAGAAGACATTCCGCGGCAACTCCTGGGACCAGCCCTCATTATTTTAGACGACGTCGCTAAAGGTTTGGTGGCACCTGGGGCTCGAGTTTCCTTCGAGCTTTCGCTAAAGCTCGCTCGAAAATTGGATTAATACAAGAACTATGATTTTAGTTGCCACCGTCGTAGAGCAGGTACCTCAGTCTCCAAGTCACCGTCCCCAGCTGGAACATCAAGCTCTTCAGACGGCGATTTCCTCAGCCTTTCTCGAGGACCAAGAGAAACGTGCATCCCCAGTGTTTTACAGATGGTTTTACTGCACCGAGAGACACTCAGACGGCTTCATCTCACACACGAAACCATCCTTCAGAGGACTGAAATTTGAGGGGTTTGTAATCCTCCCTTCTATTCAACACGGGATGTAGGCAAAACACCAGAAAATTCGCCTACCTGCTGTCAAGCTCCATTACTGACATTGAGCATCTTCCACTGGACAAGGGGAGCCTACAAACTGTTAGCAAAGCAAGCAGCTGGGCCTCATGGCTGCCCGTGTGGCCAGGGGGCCAAGAAGGCCAAGGGCATCTTGGCTTGGATCAGACACGGCACGGCCAGCAGGGCCAGGGAGGTTTTTCTCCCTCTGGACTCGGCCCTGGGGAGACCGCTCCTCGAATCCTGGGGTCAGTTCTGGGCCCCTCACCACGAGAAGGATGTTGAGGCTCTGGAGCGAGTCCAGAGAAGAGCAACAAAGCTGGGGAGGGGGCTGGAGAACAAGTTTTATGAGGAGGAACTGGAGTTGATTAGCCTGGAGGAGGCTGAGGGGAGACCTCATTGCTCTCTCCAACTCCCTGAAAGGAGGTTGTGGAGAGGAGGGAGCTGGGCTCTTCTCCTAAAAACAGGGACAGGACGAGAGGGAACGGCCTCAAGCTCCACCAGGGGAGGGTCAGGCTGGACATCAAGAAATAAAAAATCATGGAAAGGGTCACTGGGCGCTGGAACAGGGAGGGGGTTGAGTCCCCTGCCCTGGAGGGGTTTGAGGGACGGGTGGACGAGGTGCTGAGGGACACGGGTTAGTGATTGATGGGAATGGTTGGACTCGATGATCCGGTGGGTCTCTTCCAACCTGGTGGTTCCATGATTCTACAATTCTGGGGAGTCACATATGGGGCAGGAGGAGTCACTTTTTGGCCTCACATTGGACGCTGATCATGGAGATCCAGGAGGACCTGGAGAACCCCCCCATGTTGGACACAGACCATGTTGATTCCATGAAAATGGGGTCGGGGCAGGGAATAAACGGGATTCGCTGCTTCTCGAGGAGCTGAAGCCGCTCGCGGAGCTCCTGGTGGGATGAGAAGAGGACACAGAGCATCGAGACAAAGCCTTTAATCCCCAGCCTGGAGGCCCCAGAGGGGGTGGAGAACTTCCCACCTCCTATGAGAAGCTCCAAACCCTCCCTGAAGGAACCAAAACCGCCTAGTTTGGACCCAAATTGTCCTTGGGGTCACTCTGAGGTGGAGATTCTGACTTTATCTTCTAGAGGTTGAACTTCATGTCCAGGATGGCCTGGTGGAGGTCGGGGTCTAGGGGGACGTAGGACTTCTGGGAGTCGTGACAGAAGAACAAGGGGTCAGAGATGGCCTTGGGGTCGAAGCCTTCACGGACCAGCTTGACCTTGAGCTGCTTGAAGGTCCCGGTGATCTCCAGGGCATCCTAGGGAGATGGGGATGGGGAGAACATGGGGATGGATGGAGGAGGATCCATGGATCTAAGGGCTGAGGTTCTGCTGAGGGACATGGATCCAAGGGCTGAGGTTCTGCTGAGGGACATGGATCCAAGGGCTGAGGTTCTGCTGGGGGACATGGATCCAAGGGCTGAGGTTCTGCTGAGGGACATGGATCCAAGGGCTGAGGTTCTGCTGAGGGACATGGATCCAAGGGCTGAGGTTCTGCTGAGGGACATGGATCCAAGGGCTGAGGTTCTGCTGAGGGACATGGATCCATGGATTCCTCAAGTTGAGCTGGGAGAGGTTTAAATTGGGTTCTGGGGATGCTTCCTTCACTGAAAGGGTCATCAAGGACCTGGAAGAGGATTTCTGGGGCCGTGGTAGAACCTTGATCCCTTCTGAAAGCCCTGGAGATGTGGTGGGGTCGAGAGTTTTGGGTTTAGGGTTGGACTTATGACCTTCAACATCTTCCAACCTCAACATTTCCATGATGGACAAAGCTCCTCGGCCTTGGGAGCTTCATCCCAAGGATCCTTTGGACGAGGAAGCCCACAAACCCCAGGAGAACCCAGGGCCACCAACCTGGATGCGGATGAAGTGAGGGGCGGCGTAGCCAGGCAGCGTCTCCTGGGTGAAGGCGACGAGCTTCTCGCCCTGGAAGGTCGTCCCAGGCCTCAGGTGGACAGCGGCCATCCCGCACTTGCCCTCACACCCTGCAAGGAGGCCACAGGGGGCTGGGGGCCACCACAATCCACTTCTACTCGTCCTGGTGGCCACAGGGACCATCACCAAGACCTGGTGGTTGCCCAGAACCCCACCAGCTGCTCCTTTTCTCCAACCAATCCCAGTTTTACTCTTCCTGGAGGCCACATGGACCATGATGAAGGCACCAGGTGGACCCAAAACCATCATGGATGATTGCGTTGACCATTTTGGCCTCCTTGGTGGCCACTTGGACCACGATGGGACCTCCCAGTGAGTCCCAAACAGCACCAGGTGCTTCTTTTGGGCATCTGAGGCTCTTTTTGCTCTTCCTCGTGGCAACATGGACCATCACCAAGACCTGGTGGTTGCCTAGAACCCCACCAGCTGCTCCTTTTCTACAACCAACCCCAGTTTTACTCTTCCTGAAGGCCACTGGGAGCATCTCAAGGCTTCTTGGTGGCCACTGGGAGCATCTCAAGGCTTCTCGGTGGCCACTGGGACCATCTCAAGGCTTCTCGGTGGCCACTGGGACCATCTCAAGGCTTCTCGGTAGCCACTGGGACCATCTCAAGGCTTCTCGGTAGCCACTGGGACCATCTCAAGGCTTCTTGGTGGCTCCTTATGTGGATAAAACATGAGCAGGTTCTTCTTTTGATGCGATTGACTCACCTGGCACGGCCACCCCGTAGACGTTGACCTCCTGGATGAAGTCAACCATGGCCAGAGCAGCTTCCACCTCAGTCGTGGCCATGTTCTCCCCTTTCCACCTGGAGAAGACACGAGGTGAAGCCGTGAGGGTGGGATTTGGCTCAGAGGAAGGTCTCGTGAGAGCCACCAACTCACCGGAAAGTGTCCCCCACGCAGTCCTGGAAGTAGATGAACCTTTCGTGGTCGATCCGGAGGAGGTCGCCACTGTTGAAGTAGGAGTCACCCCGGACCAAGACGTCCCTCAAGATCTTCTTCTCGGTCTTCTCAGAGTCCCCCGCGTAGCCGTGGAACGGGGTGTTCTGGGTGATCTTGACGACCAGCAGCCCCATCTCCCCTGGGAAAGAAGGATGGAAGCTCGTCAGAAACCTCCTTCCGTGGTGGGGAAGGTCCTCTCCATGCCCACCAGGGATGATTTTCCTGGTTCTTTGAGGGATCTCTGGTGGCTTCCACCATGAATCCTGTGCCTGTTTCCTTCTCTGAGCGATCTCTGGTGGCTTCCACCATGAATCACGTTCCTGATTCTGTCATTGAGGGATCTCTGGTGGCTTCCACCATGGTTTGTGTTCCTGTTTCTTTCTTTAAGGATTTTCTCACCAGGGTTTTGAGGACCAGGAGATGTTTTTGATGGATCTCAACGCCCCGCCTTCCCCAAAACACCCTTGGAAACTCTTCTTACCGGGCTGGACTTTGATGCAGAGACCTCGCTGGTCCCGCTGGGGCTCGTCCTCCCCCACGTTGTACTTGATCAGCCTGAAGGGTGTGAAGGGCTGGGGGACAGAAGAAGGAGACAGACGCCTTTCTCAGGGCTCTGGGGGGACGTCCAGGTCTCCACAGATGCCCCCAAATGAGCCTTTGAGTCAACGGAGGCCAATGAGGTAGAAGGGGCGGCTCGGGGGGTCTTGGAGACCCTCCTTGGTTCATCAACCCCACCTTAAGGAACCTTCTGGATGCCCCCAAACCATCATCACCACCTTGAGGCTCCATCATCACCACCCTGAGGCCTCCATCATCACCCTCTTGAGGCTCCATCATCACCCCCTTGAGGCTCCATCATCACCCCCTTGAGGCTCCATCATCACCCCCTTGAGGCTCCATCATCACCACACTGAGGCCTCCATCATCACCACCCTGAGGCTAATTTATCCTGCTGTGCTTCTGATTGCCCTCGCCCCGTTCACTTCTAGATCAGCTCCCCACTCACCGGCAGGCTAGAAGGCCTGGACTGAAGATTCAAGTTCATATCTTCTTGCCCTTTACTGGAAGCCATTGAGGGAGCAGACAACGCCTGGGAGCCAAACGAGTCTTGAGATAACTCCTGAAACAGCAAGAAAAACCAAAAAAAAAACCCCACAAATGGGAATAAAATCAAGGCTCTGCTGGAATCTCTCTGGTATAGTCTTGTGTTGTGGAGGAATTTGCCCAAAACAGCTAATAAGACAGCAAAGAGTTGAAGCCAGCAACGCCTACAGTTCAACAGGAGGATAAGCGTCGCCAGACTGCTACCGTGAGGGTCAGGAGCAGAACCCTAAAACGTGACAGAAGGGTAATGCTCTGGATTTCCCTTCTTAAAGATCCTGAAAGACACGGACTCTCCTGGGAGACCGTCCACGTAGCTTCTTGATCTTCTAAGGTCTTACAACAGCTCTGAGCGCTTCAGGGCACAAACAAGGCAAGTCGATTAAAACCTCCATTTTAATCGTGCGTTACAACATCTGCTGAAAGGTCCCAGCTAGGTTTTCACACAACCAGTAACAACTATTAAACCAGTACAAAGCCTTGTTGAAAATAAGTGCCATTTACATATATACGAAGAAATTCGATTCATTATTTTCTCCTCAATTCCCTGAATTTGCTTTAGGGAGGAGAAAGAAAGCAGCAGAGTTTTACATTTCAGAGCAAAGTCTTCCATCACCATCTCTTTGTTGCTCTGCTGTTGTGCTAATCCAAGCACTTCTGTAGACCACTTGGAGAACTTTCACAGGCCACAACCGTGCCAGTGCAAAAATCCTTTAGACTGGTACTGCCAACCGGCAAAATTTACACCACACCAGTCCTCAAAACCGCTGCATCAGCAGGGCTTAACTTGTTACAACCACCACATCTTGGAGATGGAGATCTAGACACAACAGAGAAGGCAGCACGGTCATTATCATAATCCTTCCAAGCAGCTTGCTGACCCGTAATTCAACTGACTTGAGCGTGCAACGAGAAGGATTTGCCCAAGTTTCTTTAAGAACCCCTTACGGCTCGAAATAAAGCAGAGCGGCCCTACCTGAGGAGGGGGGAAGCGCTGCTGGGAGTAGGCAGACTGCTGCTGCTGCGGCTGCCATGGAGGCTATGAGGACGACTGCTGAGAAAGAACCGAGGAAGCCGTCTGCTGAGTTTGCTGCTGCTGCGGATGAGGGCTTTGCTGGTTGTAGTAAGGAGTCTGGCTTTGCTGCCCATACGCACTGGGGCCCTGCTGTCCATAAGGAGGAATCTGCAGAAGAGGAGGGAAGAATTAGATCAGTTATGAAGATATCTTATGTACACACAAGATTACGCTCAAGAAGTGAAACGTTCAGATACTGGAGCACAACAGTTAACTGGCAATGCCACCTCCTACACAAGGAAACCTCCTAGATAACAGCAAAAGCCACCATTGTTCTTGGCAGTAACAGAACCTCAATAGGCACCCTAACTAAGTTCTTAGTGATCCTTATCTGACCACCCTTCAGTGACAGTCAAAAGGCATCAAAAGGCAAGGCTGCTTGCTCCAAAAAACAAGGCAGCCTTTTGAATCCTGCCCACGCTACAGCAGGAGCCACTTGGATCCAACCTGGAAGTGATTTATTCAGTAAAGTACAGCTCTGTCTTTTACAGAACACAGAGGGAAGAGTATCTTGCTACCCTCACTGTTTGTTTTTCCCTTGTTAGATTCACTGCTCTGCCGCTTTTGGAAGCAAGGATTCCACAGGTCCTCATACATCCATTAGCCCTGGATCCAGATGAGGTGCTGTAAAGAAATGTCATTTAACCCAAGGAGCCAACTCCAACCTGGCTGATGCTGGTCCCTTGGAGCACTTGGCTGCTCTCCCACCCGCCCCTGCTGTGAACAGAGAGTACAGAAGCTCAGGTCTTCTACCTGCTGTGCACATGAGAGGCTGCCCATTGTACTTTGTGCCCTGCTTTGCATTCCCATGGGGTATCTCTGAGGAGTCTGTGGCCCGTAGGGCTGTCCTGGATAGCCGTGTCCTTGCTGTGGCCCCGCCTGAGGTCCCTGCTCTTGTGTGTAGGGGTTGGTTCCTCCGTACGGCTGAGGCCTCATCTTCCCCATCTGATCCATCGGGCTTGAAGCCTGCAAGGCAAGTTGTGACACGTGATGTACATCCAGCTACACACAGGAATCATTCACAATCTCCCAAAACCCCAGAAGAGAACTTTATAGAATCACAGAGTCATCGAATGGTTTGGCTTGGAACTAGATGAGCTTTGAGGTCCCTTCCAACCCAAACCATTCACTGATTCTGTGATTCCATGAATTCTTTTTCACTGCATCAGGTTGCTCAAAGCCCCATCAGCTTAAAACCCTTCCCTCTCACTCCTATCCCTGTACTCCCTGATGAAAAGCTCCTCCCCAGCTTTCCTGAAGCCCCTTTCCATACTTGAAGGCACCTACAGCTTCACAGCAGGTTGGTGCAGAGCAGAAGCTCATCTGCCTCGTTTCAGGCACTGAACCCCACAGCCACGTGCTGAATTACAGGATTCCCACTGCCCTTCTAAACCTACAGACCTTTCACAAAACATGAACGAGAAGTCATTTAATGCTGACATTTCTCCCATGGCCGCAGGACACGCAAGAAGCCGGGAAGGATCATTAAGAAAGATGGATTATCGGTGTGAGTGGCCATTCCCCGTAGCAGGCAGTAGTTTAGTGTCCAGATATTCCACAACAAGGTAAACGTAAGACTGAAAATTTAAATATTCACGAGAAACTCTGCTTCTTTCACGTATAACAAGGTCTCCCAAAACACTACAGGCGGTTAATTTACACTTACACATTTCAATTAACTCATATTGATGCAGTAACACTGGGCAGAGCCACTAACATCCACAGTCTTCAAGGCTGCAATTCTATTTTTGCCTTTTTTAATATGAGCTTTGTGTCTGCTGCCTTTTGTAGAATAAAGATTTCTAAATCAAATTTCTCCAGATCCAGGAAAAAGTAATTTGTCAGCCTTGAAGCCAGGTCCCTGGGGTTTAGAGCAGGCAGGATGGGATGAGTGAATGAATGCAACTTCCAAGGACCTCCTGACCCGCACTACCACTGCCTGGAGCCAGGACACGAAATGAATCCATCAGAATTCCTGAAAATGCTATAAACCTCCAAATGGCAGTTTTCCACCTAAAGCAAGGACTGGTTTTGGCATAGTGACCTCTAAATGACTCCCAGGCACAGTCTTTAACCTCCATCTGGGACTGAACACAGATTGCTGATCTCCGGATGACCTAACTAACACCAATTAGATGCCTTCCAGCAGATCTCCATGACAATGGACTCTTACCCCACTCCTTCCTGCAACCAGCCCCGGGGTGGTATTTGTACAGATCCACCCTCCCTCGCCCAGCTCAGGTGCTTGAGGAGTGGCACTGCAGGTCTACACAGGCAAGTATCGCACAAAGCCAGCTCCTGCTGCAAACCCTAAAGAATCCCAGAGACCACAACAGTTTCTCAGTTGTGTTCGCAGCATCCACCCTCCTGGAGGGGGTGGATGGAAAAAAGTCCACGCACTATGTGAAACTTTGGAAAATCCAACTCAATTGCCAAGCCAGAACAGCTTGAAGTCCCAATGCACAGACCCTGAAAACATTTGTTTGACCAGCTGGCTGCTGTGCCTCGGCTGCCAGGAAAACCTCCCCATGCCAACCGGAGGGAGCAGGAGCACCACAGGGAGCTAACGGGGCACTGCTGGGGCAACAGGAGCGGGAGCACAGGAGGGAATGGAGAGAGTGGGAAAAGCACCTTGCTTTTGGCAAGGGGGGCTACTCATGCAAATGAAAGCAGGTTTCCTTAAGTGAATATGCACAAATATGGCACAAATCAATGAAGAACCAAGTCCAAGTCCTCTCCTTCCACTCCACTTCAGCCTTGACACACCTGGAAACAGTGTTTGCCGCCCTACAGAAGCTGTTCACACACAACCACAGTACGATTCTCCATTGAGGAGGATCGGAGACACCCAGCTCACACTCAGCTGGGCTGGCCGTTTCCATTTTGGTCCATACCAGTACTAAAACCAGTTCGGGAAAAGTTACATTCAAGTTATCACAGACGCTGCTGCTGAGGAGTAACGTGGAGAGAGGCTGCAGCACCTCTGAGGAAGGAGCCCAGAGGGGCTTTTGATCCCTGCCATATCCCACAGCGCAGAACATGTGCCCACAGGGTTTTGTGCCACGCTCTGAAGAGGAGCTTCCACTCAAAGGGTCAGGAAGAAAAGACGTCTTTGATGGGGGCAGCCTGAATCCCAGAACTACAGTGACTTTCCTCCTGAATGGGAGCACCCATGCGGAGCTTCCACATCCCAGTAGATGCAAATTGTGTTTACATCTTCCAAACAACTCTCCCTCAGCCTTGCCTTGTGGGTATCACCTGAGATTATTGACATTATCTCCCTCCCCACCTTATCCTCTTTGGTATGCAAAAGTGGTGCCACCAGGAGTGCTTCCCAGCTTTTGGCAAGTCAAACTTCTCCTTCACCCCCCCCCAAACAGACACCCCCTTCCTTTTCCTATCTGATCGAGTGCAGCTTTGGGGTTACTTACTAAGCAATTTGGCATATTTTCCATTTGTTACTTGCTTCCTCCTACTTGTTACCTCACCTCACAGCCCGCTAGCAAGGGCATCGTCTCAATTACAGTCCTGGCTTTTTAACTTTCATTTTTTTAACACACACACCCCCCACACGCTGCCTCCTCTGCACAGATTTTCTTGTCTGTCGTCACCCACAAAGCTTAACCATTATCTTCAGGAAGGAGAGAAACAAAGTGAAGATCCACTTTTCCATGACCCCTACAGGAAGCATGATGACTGTTCAAAAACTTCAAAAAACACTGGAACTGTTTATACAGCCATAAAAAATAAAGAAAAAAAAAACCAAACAGTAAAGAAGTTTTTACAAACAGTAAAGAAGTTTTTCCAAATACCCAATCTAAACCTCCCTTGGACCAACTTGAGGCCATTTCCTCTCATCCTATCATTGCTGCAAAGGAACCATTCAGCTAGGATCATGGTCATATTGGATTTAAATCACTGAAAACATGGCAGAGAATAAAACCACCCACGCTTCCCCAATCCCTCTGCGCCCTTTCTATCAAGATCAACAAACTAGAAATCAGTTACAGCAGCAGCACTTGAACAGGCTGGTGACACCAACAGCAGGTGAGGAAGAGGACCCGGGTGCCAAATCAGCAGCTTTCCCAGCGTCTTTCAACCCGCTGGGAAACACCAACCATGTCGAGGGCAGGGAACCTCTACAGAGGAGTCGTGACAAACAGAAAACGACACAGAAAAAAGATGGTGTCTTGATTGCAAGAGGCGTTATCAACAAAACATTAATGCTTCCAAAAAGAAATCCTCAAAGTGGAGACGCTGTGCTGACCTTTGCTGTTTCTAGTACCTTCCACATCCTCTGGAGCTACCAAGAGCTCAGGCTGGGTCAGATCCTGGCAGTCCCAACATCCAGCACCACTATCACATCGCATCCACACTATCTCCAGGGGCACAAGGTTCAACCTCCCACCTCTCAGCCCTCCCCTAGACTAAACCTCTGCCACCTCTTCAGACGGCTCTACTGGAGTTACGCTGCCTGCGCTATCATGGTACCAGTACCTTGACCCAGAAAATCATCAGGCGACGAGCTCTCGGGGTACGAGCTCTCAGAGTATCTGGCTGCACTTGTTTGGTCGGCCCATGGCGGCGCTGCTTACAGATGCACCACGGGTACACGCAGCCAAACTTGGTGCGCCTATGAGCCATGGCTTCAACTGGCACCGAACCTCGCAGACGCACCAAAACCAGCCTGGCTGTCACGAGCACACCAACTGAGACTGTCTCTAACTGTCAGACTGTCTCCAACTGTCAGACTGTCTCCAACTGTCAGTCTCCTCGTGTGCTACCTCGGGGTAGCACGGCAACGCCGTTACGTAACGGGCACTGGTACTCAGGGGGCGGGCACAGAACCCAACAACATCCAACAGGCATCGCAGGAGGCTCCACAGAGCCTACCTCACACCTCAAGTTTGCATTTCAGACACTCGCCATGCCCGTCTCCATCTCCCAAAACTCAACGCACAAGTGGTTCCAATTCCTCCGCCACCAGTCTAGAGAGTTCAAGCTGAGAAACAAGCACAGACTAACAACCGTCCTCATTCACGAGGAAACACTGCTCATCCTCCAGCGAGGAACATTTTCATCTGATCTATTTAAGGTGCAACTGGCTGTGCTGAGGTCAACACCCCAGCCTGAGCCCGCTGCCTTTTACAGCCCTCTAAAGGGCCACCTCCAGGTCATACTCTATGGCCTCTCTTCCCATGGTGGTTTGGTTCTAAGGAGGTGGAAGAGGCTGAGAGGAAATTAAAGTTAAGGTAAAACAAAATATGGAATATGGTACAGGTTTGGTTTCAGGGTTACAAACACCTTCTGGAAACTCGTTGGACAAATCAATTTTGATATAAGCTACACGAAAGCAAAATTCCCTCCCTCAACTCCCCACATCCTAGAATTGAACTTAGATCTGGCTTCACAACCAAGAGGCGATGCCTCATCGTCATTTCATGATCCATGGCCAGTACAGATGAAATTCTTGGTTGCCCAACTCTTCAGATAACTGCCCTCTGCTCAACAGTTTCAGTTCTGCACCGAGCGGGAGCCTCGCAGTTCTGACTTTTTCCAGTGGATCAGAGTTTCACCAAAGACACTTTCTATTCCTCTAATCTCCTGTTAACACCCAGACCTCAGAAAGACCTGACAGTATCAATGCCGCATACAAAAGGAATACAGGAAATTTTCTAATGGCTTCAGCCACCACCTTTTAACTACCTGGTATTCCTGTAAACTTAAAGTCAGCCCTGTTAAACATTGCTCCTTTCCTCCACCAGACATTTATCCCACCAGTGCCTTTGGGGAGACCTTCTGTAAACCCAAGATACCGAGTTTTACTAGTGGAAACATGATGAAAATCTTTCTCCCGGCAGCCATCCAGGAAATGGGAATACCCCGGCCAAACACAGCTCTGTAATTACACTATGAACACCTCAGGTCCCAGGACTTCCCCAAACTCCACTCCTGGGGATGCTCTTCAAACCAATTAACACTGACCTGTGGTCCGCTGTTGAAGCGGGTGGCCACGTCTACTCAGACCGAGGCAGGAACCGGGGACGGGGGGGGAGGACGAAACCCTGCCGTCAGGTCTATCCGCCGTTGAAGCGGGCGGCCATGTCTACCCAGACCGAGGCAGGTATCAGGGCCCGGGGGAGGACACGAAGCTGGCCGGCCGTCAGGTATTCCTCTGAGCCGCCGGTCGGGCGGGCCGCCACGTCTACCCCCACACCCGCACCATGCAGAAACAAAGTCCACGCTTTTCGGCGAAGGACACTGCGAGACGCTGGGGGGACACGTCTACGCCGAGGAGCAAGGGTGGGTACGAAGTCCCAGAGGAGAGGCGTACGAGGCGAAGCGTACAAGGCGTGGACGAATCCCAGCGATCAGGTCAACCTACCGCTCCGTCGTTGAAGCGGGCGGCTAAATCTACCCAGACCGAGGCAGGAACCGGGGCCCGTGGGAGGACGAAACCCGGCCGTCAGATCTACCCATCGCTCCGCCGTTGAAGCGGGCTGCCACGTCTACTCAGACCGAGGCAGGAACCGGGGACGGGGGAGAGGACTAAACCCGGCCGTCAGGTCTAGCGGCCGTCAGGTCTACCCACCGTTGAAGGGGGCGGCCACGTCTATTCAGACCGAGCCAAGAACCGGGGCCGGTGGAGAGGACGAAACCCGGCTGTCAGGTCTACCCACCGCTCCGCCGTTGAAGCGGGTGGCCACATCTACTCAGACCGAGGCAGGAACCGGGGCCGGGGTAGGGGGAGGACGAAACCCGGCCGTGAGGTCCAGTCGCTGTTGAAGCGGGCGGCCACGTCTACTCAGACCGATGCAGGAACCGGTGCCGGGGGCTGGGAGGACGAAACCCGGCCGTGAGTTCGAGTCGCTGTTGAAGCGGGCGGCCACGTCTACTCAAACCGAGGCAGGAACCGGGGCCGGGGGTGAGGACGAAATCCAGCCGTCAGGTCAACTCGCTGTAGAAGCGGGCAGCCAAGCTACTCAGACCGAGGCAGGAACCGGGGCCGGCGGGGGACAAAACCCGGCCGTCAGGTCCACCCACCGTTCCGCCCTTGAAGCGGGCGGCCACGTCTACTCAGAACGGGGCAGGAACCAGAGCCGGTGGAGAGGACGAAACTCGGCCGTCAGGTCTTCTCGCCGTTGAAGTAGGCGGCCACGTCTTCTCAGACCAAAGCAGGAACCGGGGCCCAGGGGTGGACTAAACCCGGCCGTCAGGTCTATCCGCCGTTGAAGCGGGCGGCCACGTCTATCCAGACCAAGGCAGGAACTGGGGCCGGGTTGGGGAGGACAAAACCCGGCCGTCATGTCTACTCGCTGTTGAAGCGGGCGGCCACGTCTACCCAGATAAGGCAAGGACCGGGGCCGGGCGAGGGGAGGACGAAACCGGCCGTCAGGTCTACCCACCATTGAAGCGGCCGGCCCCGTCTACCCGAACCAGGCAGGAACCGGGGCCGGGGGTGGGGAGAACGAAACGCGGCTGTCATGTTAACTCACTGTTGAAGCGGGCGGCCACGTCTACCCAGGCCCAGGCAGGAACCGGGGCCGGTGAGCAAGGACGAAACACCGCCGTCAGGTCCACTCGCTGTTGACGCGGGCGGCCACGTCTACCCAGACCGAGGCAGGAACCGGGGCCGGGGTGGCGAGGACGAAACACGGCCGTCAGGTCTATCGGCCGTCAGGTCTAGCCACCGTTGAAGCGGGCGGCCACGTCTTCCCAGACCGAGGCAGGAACCGGGGCCGGGTGTGGTGCGGACGAAACCCCGCCGTCAGGTCTACACACCGTTGAAGCGGGCTGCCACGTCTACCCAGACCGAGGCAGGAACGGGGGCCGAGAAGACGAAACCCGGCCGTCAGGTCTACCCGCCGCTCCGACGTTGAAGCGGGCGGCCACGTCTACCGAGACCTAAGCAGGAACGGGGGCCGAGGAGAGAAGACGAAACCCGGCCGTCAGTCTAGTCGCTGTTGAAGCGGGCGGCGCTGTCTTCCAAGAACGAGGCAGGAACCGGGGCCGGCGGGGGACAAAACCCGGCCGTCAGGTCCACCCACCGTTCCGCCCTTGAAGCGGGCGGCCACGTCTACTCAGAACGGGGCAGGAACCAGAGCCGGTGGAGAGGACGAAACTCGGCCGTCAGGTCTTCTCGCCGTTGAAGTAGGCGGCCACGTCTTCTCAGACCAAAGCAGGAACCGGGGCCCAGGGGTGGACTAAACCCGGCCGTCAGGTCTATCCGCCGTTGAAGCGGGCGGCCACGTCTATCCAGACCAAGGCAGGAACTGGGGCCGGGTTGGGGAGGACAAAACCCGGCCGTCATGTCTACTCGCTGTTGAAGCGGGCGGCCACGTCTACCCAGATAAGGCAAGGACCGGGGCCGGGCGAGGGGAGGACGAAACCGGCCGTCAGGTCTACCCACCATTGAAGCGGCCGGCCCCGTCTACCCGAACCAGGCAGGAACCGGGGCCGGGGGTGGGGAGAACGAAACGCGGCTGTCATGTTAACTCACTGTTGAAGCGGGCGGCCACGTCTACCCAGGCCCAGGCAGGAACCGGGGCCGGTGAGCAAGGACGAAACACCGCCGTCAGGTCCACTCGCTGTTGACGCGGGCGGCCACGTCTACCCAGACCGAGGCAGGAACCGGGGCCGGGGTGGCGAGGACGAAACACGGCCGTCAGGTCTATCGGCCGTCAGGTCTAGCCACCGTTGAAGCGGGCGGCCACGTCTTCCCAGACCGAGGCAGGAACCGGGGCCGGGTGTGGTGCGGACGAAACCCCGCCGTCAGGTCTACACACCGTTGAAGCGGGCTGCCACGTCTACCCAGACCGAGGCAGGAACGGGGGCCGAGAAGACGAAACCCGGCCGTCAGGTCTACCCGCCGCTCCGACGTTGAAGCGGGCGGCCACGTCTACCGAGACCTAAGCAGGAACGGGGGCCGAGGAGAGAAGACGAAACCCGGCCGTCAGTCTAGTCGCTGTTGAAGCGGGCGGCGCTGTCTTCCAAGAACGAGGCAGGAACCGGGGCACGGGGGAGGACTAAACCTGGCCGTCAGGTCTACCCACCGCTCCGCCGTTGAAGCGCGGAGCCACGTATAACCAACGCACTCTCATGCTCTCATTTCAACTTCATTGATGGCCATACGGTATTGCAGTCTCTAATTCTCCACGACGCTTCCTCCATATGGTATTGCAGCCTCTAATTCTCCACGACGCTTCCTCCATATGGTATTTATTGCAAGTCTCCGTAATTCTCCAGGACACTTCCCTCCACAGACACCCAGTGCTGGAGTCAGCTCAGCGACGACGGGTGCGTGTGCTCCGACGGAGCCGGTTCACTCCCACCTGGTATATGGGTGCCCCAGTCGGACGGTGCCTCCTCGCATTCTGGCGTTGTAGAGGATGACCCTGGAGGCAACTTGGGCTGCGTTGGCAGCGGGACCGGCTGGGAGATGTGCTGCGCCGGTACCGAGCTATGCTGAGGCTGGCCGTGTGTTGTGCCACCGGGCTGTTGGAGCTCTGCGGCCTCCCCCTCGCTTTTATACGGGTGCCAGGGGGAGGCCCTTGGTGACATCAGCGCGTTATCTGGGCAACTGACTGCTTCTCCCTTCGGGTTCTTTCAGCATTCCAGATAGTTCTCTTTTGCACTGAAGTCCGTACCACGATTGCAGACACGGAAGGTCAAAAGTCCTCTGGCACAGGTGCCGAGACGACTCGTGCGTGTCCCCTCTTCAACGGCTCAGGCGCAGGGTCGCCGGCTGCTTTCTAGCGCTGCTCTCGGAGCCGGGTCACTTCGCGCTCCCATAGTACGTACAGGCGGGGCCCGCAGCGACTTCCGGGCCAAGGCGGAGCGGGGGCGGCCGGGGGCGGGGCGGCAGAGACCCCGACTCTTACGAGGACCTCACTGGAGGCAGCGCGAAACAGCGACCCCTTTGGCGAGAACCGGGAAGAGACGCGGCTGACAGGTCCACCCCACTCCGGCCGCCAAGTCTTCCCAGCTCAGCAAGCGGATACTGGCTAGACCTGGTGGTCGGTGGAAGGTAGACCTGGCGGCCAGTGATGGATAGACCTGCCGGCCGGTGAAGGATAGACCTGGCGGCGGGTGAGGGCTAGACCTGGCGGCCGGTGAAGGATAGACCTGGCGGCCGGTGAAGGGCAGACCTGGCGGCCGTTAAGGGATAGACCCGGCGGCCGGTGAGGGGGATTGACCTGGAGGCCGGTGCTGGGTACACCTGGTGGCCATCCCTGGAGCCGGTGACATCTAATGGCTATCACTGTCTGCCACCGGAGCAGAGCCAGCACACCCACTTTTGGGGCCGCAACTCCCATTTGTAGGGCCAGAACACTGATCTGATCTTAGTTTTTGGGGTCAGAATACCAATTTTTGAGCGAGAACACCACTTTTAGGACAAATCACCACGTCTCTCAGAGCACAGGGCGGGGCTAACAGGTCAAGCCGTCCCCGACCACCAGGTCCACCCGCCTCCGTTCGCCTGGTGCACCTAGCTCCGGCTCCCAGGTCCACCTCATTATGGCTGGCAGGTCTTTTCCACTATGGATTCCAGGTCTTACATGCTCTGGCCGCCATGTCTACTCTGCTGAGGTCGGAGCTAGGTGGACCTGGTGTCCGTCCTCACAGCCGGGTACACCTGACGGCCGCCACTGTCCGGCCCTGAGCGGAGCCAGCACACCCACTGCTGGGGCCACAACTCCCATTTGTAGGGCCACAACATTGATTTTAGGGATAAGGATCCCTTCAACCCAAACAATCCTATAATTCTGCAATGGATGGGAATACAAACTTTAAACTGGAGGAGAGGAGCTTCTGGGGAGACCTTAGAGCAGCTTCAAGTCAGAGGCTCCAGAAAACCTGGGGAGGGTTTCTTGATCGGGGAGTGCACGGACAGGACAAGGGAGAATGGTTTTAAGCATAAAGAGAAGCGGTTGTGATGAGACCTTAGGGAGGGTGGGGTGGCCCTGGGCCAGGTGTCTCAGAGAAGTCGTGCTTGCCCCATCCCTGATGGTGTTCGAGGCCAGGTTGGATGGGACTGAGCAACCTGATCCAGTGGTATGTGTCCCTGCCCATAGCAGGCAGGTGGAACTGGATGGGCTTTCAGGTCCCTTGAACCCAAACCATTCCACGATTCTGTGATTCTATGATCCTACCGAAGAGAAGGGTGTTGTCCAGAAGCAGAAAGAGCCGCCCCACACAAACCCTGCTTGCTGCATTCCCCTGACGGAGACACTCGCTTCTCCTTGCCCTTCTGCCACCATCCCTGTGCACAAACGCTGCAGGGGGAGGCCTGGTCTGAAGAGCTTAGAGAATATTTGCAAAGTTACCGCAGCATTCCTCTCACTGGGCTGATTTCTTTGTCCGGCTGAGAGAGCTTCTCCCTCTGCTTTGCCTGGATGGGAACCGCTCTTGAGCTGGTGAGCAGGCTGGTTGTTCACCAGGACAGCCTCTGCCTCTGAGCAGTCTGGGACACCTTTCCTACCCAGGGTCTCAGCTGGCTTCTTGCATGACCCAAGGCAATGACTTTTCTTTTCCTTTACACATTTCCAGTCCACAGAAGAAACTCACAAGAGTCCCCTCCCAGTCTGGGACTGTTGGCAGAAGCAGCCGGAGGCAAGACACGCACACTCAATACGAGTTTAGAATCTTGCTCGTTTAATGCAGCTAGATGACTCCTTTTATACATGTGTTACAGTCCCGTGGAAGGTGCCCTTTGGTCTGTGTCCACTCTCCAGGCACTAATTGGCTAACTAGTCCACTCCTCGCGCGCTAATTGGCTAGCAGTTGCTGAGCGTGCTCTGTTCCTGTTCCTGTGCTGCTTACTACATGACCCACTCCGCCTTGCTACAAGCCAACTGCCTCTAAATGTCAAAGGTTATTCCGAGACAGAGGCGCTGCCACAATATCAAGCCTTAAAGGGTCAGCGTCCTCATGCCCTTCCCTTCTTAAGCAATCCTCTACATGGGATCGCTGAGTCCTCCAAGGAGAAGAGCCCTGCCCGTCCTCAGCAAGGGCACATGGATTCAGAACCGTGAGTCTCCCTGAAAAGGACCAGTCTCCTAAGGACCCTCAAGAAGAAAAGCCCTTTCCGTTCTCCTGGCAAACCAAGCTGACGGACCAGGCTGCTGAGGAACAGCCCAGATGCCCGACGGCCTCTTCAGTTCAGCCAGAGCCAAGGAGAAGGAGCAGGAGGAGAAAACAGGACGGGCTCTGTTAGGTCCATTGCAAAAGTCCTACAAGTTTTTCTAAATGCCAATGGGATCGACTTATGATGAAATGACACTGCAGTCCTTTTCCACGACTGCTTTTATATGATGTGTGTGTTGTCTCAGGCGACGGCTGAGACTGCTTGGGAAGAGGTGTTGGTTTGTTTGTAGGAAAAATAAAGAATCATAGAATGTCCTGAGTGTGAAGGGACCTTCTCCTGATACCCACCCTAAACCTCCCTTGGAGCCTCTTCCTGCCATTCCCTCAGGTCCTGTCCTTGGTCGCTAGAGAGAAGAGCTCAGCACCTGCTCCTCCTCCTGCCTTGTGCGGAAACGGCAGACTGCGTCTGACGTCTCCCCTTAGTCTCCTCTTCTGCAGGCTGGACAGACCCAGTGATGTCAGCCACTCCTCAAACGCCTTCCCCTCTAATACCTTCCACAGCTCTCCGGCTTCCTCTGGACTCTCCCCAGTACTTTTCAATCCTTTTCATACTGTGGTGCCCAAAACTGCACTCAGGACTCTAGGTGCGGCTGCAGAAACCCTTTCCCATCCTACTCTGTCTCCTGGATCTCCTCCATCTCCCTAATGGTGAGAGGAGGCTGGGGAGTCTTTAGTCTCCTCTGCTGGCACATTGCTCTCGGGGGCTGCAGAGTACAATCCCACCAGTCAGTTTCCTTCTCAGAGTCCCCGATACTGCTCAGCTTGGACACCTCCTCCCAAAGCTCTGTCACCAGGCTGAGCTGTTCTCCTCTTCTGCCCAGTCACAGGGAAGCTGCTGGAATCCTCTACCGTCCAGCATTGTCTGCGTTAGACGTTTTGATCCGTTCCCATGTGCCGTACCTGCGTTACTTTGTCGATGTTTAAAGAAATCATAGAATCATAGAATTGCTAGGTTTGGAAAGACCTTTGAGATTATCAACTCCAACGGTACCTGTCCACTACTAAACCATATCCCTGAGCACTTCATCTACCCATCTTTTAAACACCACCAGGGATAGTGACTCCACCACCTCCCCGAGCAGCCTCTGCCAGCGCCCAAGAACCCTTTCGCTGCTGACTAAAGCCACCCCACAGACTGGCCCTTTCCATCTCCAAGGCACAGCCTGGCCCGGCCGCTGAGGCTCAGCCCCAGACACCTACCCGGCCCTTCGGTTCAGCCAAAGCAAAGGAGAAGGAGGAAGAGAAGACAAGGGGTGGGCGAGCAGATCTGCTGAGCACAGACGCTTCCATCTATCACTCTTGGCACTGGTACAGTGGACGTCTCCCTGCCCGCTCCACAGCCCGGTCCCCCTCAGGGACTGATGCCCGTGATCGATGGGGATCACAGCCTCATGTCCCCAGCCCTGTCCAAGGATGCTCGCTTTCTAAACATCCAAAACGAGTCGCAGAGAGTTTGATTTGCCAGAATTCTCGAGTCAAGGGACAAGAGGAAATGGCATCGAGCTGTGCCAGGGGAGGTTTGGGTTGGACACAATAAGGGGGATAGAACGGGATGGGCTTTAAGATCCCTTCAACCCAAACATTGCTATGATTCTGAAATGTACGGGAATACAAACTTTAAACTAAGACATATTTTTCATGGGTGCACTTTGAAGTCCTCCCTTTAGCCACACTGGGAAATAACTGCAAGGAGCTCGGCAAAGCTTGATGAGCAGAAGAGAACTCCAGGAGGAGAAAGAGCTCCTTAAGTCTTTCTGTAGTTTAATGAGACCCAGCGTGGATTTGCTGATGAGTCCTTGGACCTCACCTACAGAGAGAAGATTGAGCAAGCCTCTCAAGAGTTCAAAAACAGAACTCAGAGTAACTTGAAGTCTTAATTGGTCTCAGTGAGGATTGTTTCGAACAAAGTGACCCTAGGGGCAGAGGAATTCAGTTCTAGGAAGTTCATGGAAGTGTTTGGTCATAGAAGCCTCAGGTCATATACGATTCAGGTCATAAAAGGTTAATAGAATATTTGGGTCATGGAAGAACTGAGTCATAGAAGTGTGATTTTTGGGGGGTTTTTGAAGGGTTTGGTCGTAGAAGGGTCAGGTCCCAGAGGACTCAGGTGACGGAAGAGTCGGGTCCTTGATATGTCTCATCACACACATGCTGCAGAATAGATGATCTGTGTCATAGAAAGCTGCATCATAGGAGAGTTAGACAATAGTCAGGTCATAGAATAAAAGGTCATAGAAGGGTTGGGTTGTAGAAGGCTTGAGCCAGAATCACCTGGTCATATGATAGATGGGTCTCAGGAGAGTTGAGTTATAGAGGAGTTGGTCATAAAAGAGTAATACAAGAGTTTGATTGTAGAAAGTTCCTATATGGGTTGGGTCATGGATTATTCGGGTCATAGTTGAGTCTGGTCAGAGAAGAGCTGGGTCATACAAAGTCATAGAGGAGTCGGAGAAGAATTGGGTCATAGAAAGCTTGGGTGACAGAAGGCCCAGATCACAGATAACTCGGGTCATAGAGGACTCAGAAGAGCGGAATGAGAGAAGAGCTGGGTCACAGAAGAGTTCAGTTGCGGTAGGTTTATACCTAGGTGTTGGGTCACAGAACACTCACGGAAGAGCTGAGTCATAGAAGGGAGAGAGAAGCATCATTTATAGAAGAATATGGTCAGAAAAGATTCATAGAAAATTCAGGTCTTAGAAGACTCAAATCATAAAAGAGTCATTGAAGGGCGATAGAAGTGTCAGGTCATAAAGGAGTCGTTAGAGAAGTCAGGTCATAGAAGGTCTGGGTCATAGAAGAGGACTCATCTAAGTGTGTGGTCATAGAGGAGTTAGGTAAGAGACGTGTTGAGTCAGAAAAGTGCCAGGTGAGAGAAGGTCATAGAAGGTTGTTGAGGCATGATCTGACCAAGGGAAGTCTAGTCCACTTCTCTTTCAGGCATCCAGAAATGGAATCCGAGGGGACAAGGTCTTGGGCACAGCCTTTAGTTCCCTGCTCACCCACTGGCCATTCCTGAAAATGACAGGCCATGTGTGAGTGGTGCCAGTGCTCAGGGAGCGCCCTCGGTTACCGTGACCTCTGGAGGATGATGGAGAGTGCCCTCACCGTGGCATCGTCCTGCTCACTCAGCGCCCTGGGATGTGACCCCTCCTGTCCCAGAGGCTGGGAAGGATTGTGTTTGCTCAAGTGATCCCTGATCTGATCCCCACCCAGCACTAGTCAAGCTCCTCCAGAGTCCTGCCCTGAGTCCCAGAGGCCTGGGAGACTTTGTTGGGGAAGACAAGGACATAGAGGACACAGGGAATCTCAGATCTGTCTCCTCCTGCTCTTACTAAATTCTGCACTACCCACAGAGGGTCCTTGTTTTTTTCTTTTACTGTTCCTGAAGCAGGGAACACTCATCACGAGGCCCTTGAATGGCCTTTCAAGTTCTGTGACCACATCCCAGCTCTGTCTCGCACAGGAACAGCTCCAGCTCCTCCTGCCTGTGCCCCTGGCTGAGGGCATCGCTGCCCATGGGGCTGAAGCTCTGCAGCTGTGGCACCAGGCAAGGTCATCCCTGCAATAAGGAAATCTGAGACCAAGTGTCCAGGAACCCGTGTGTGCAAAGGCTTTGCTTGGAGCAGAGACCAGTCTGGGACAGAAGAGAGCTGAATGTCCTCCCAGCCCCAGGTCTAGAGACCAGGGAAGAAAAGCCTGAATTCCCGCGATGGAACAGGATGGAGAAATGAGATCATTCCCTGTCACATTCCTGGGGTTCTGTTTAATGATGGGGCAACAAAAGTGATTCTCATGGCCAGCTATTTTTCTAACAGGAGTAATGACAGTGCAGGAGAAGTGTCTCTGCCCAGCTGAGGGAGGGAAGATCAGGGATGGCTTCAGCCTGTTTCTCAGCAGGTTCCCCTGGAGCCCCAGGGACAGCTCGAGGGAGCCCAGAGGGGGCAGAGAAAGCGCTGCCTTGGGCTGCTCCTCTGCTGCTGAGCTGGGCTGGGCTCCTGGGACAGAGTGAGCTCATAACAAGAGGGTAGTTATGAAAAGAGCCAGGTCTGGCCAGGAGCAGCTCCTCTGCCAAGCCCAGCAGGGCTGAGGGCACTGCCTGCAGGCAGCGAGGGGAGAGGAGGGAGCGGAGAGAGGGGAAAGGCAGGGTGGGGTGGGAGGAAAGAGGAGTCTTCATTTGGAGAAAGATCTTCACAGCCCTTCTCTGGGTGCAGGACAATGCAGGTGCGATTCCTGGAGGAGTCTCCCAAAGCCAGCACAGCCACAGCCTGTGGGCTCTGTCAGGAGGGCTCTCGCAGTTTCTCCAGTGGAAAGAAAAACCAGGGTCAGTGCTCGGTCTGCCCAGGGAGCTCCTCATGTTGGGACAGGGAGAACTTGTGGAGGGAAGAAGCAGCTCCTTGGAAAAGAGGGTCTTTTTGCTCTCAAGAGGGTGCTGTGCCAGTCAGGGCTTCTCACAGCTCCAAATCACCCCAGGACACTTCTAAGAGGACATCTCAAGGGAATAATCAGGGCAGGGATTAGGATAAAGATAAGGAACTCTCCCGAGTCAGTTCCCTGCACCTGGGGAATTTCCGGGGAGAAAAGAAACAAGAGGCTCTCATGCTTGAAGAAATCACTGAGCCTCCTGAGCTCTATCCTTGAGTGGCCAGTAGGTCTGATTGGAGCCTCTTAAAGTGTCTCCAGCTACTTCTCTGCCCATGGAGAGCACCAGCATCACCTCTGCTGGACCCATCAGGCTCATTCTGCCCCATCCTTTCCTGCTTATAAACAAGACCCTGTGCCCAGCTTCACCCGCCAATCAGGCAGGTTTGTGTAGGGCCAGGGGGATGCAGAGAGGGTCAGATGAGGTCTGTGAGCATTGACAGGGAGAAGAGATGGGCCAGGGAAACATCTCCAGTGAGGAAAATCCCCGGGCAGAAGGGATAAGATCAGAGAATGTGAGGAAACATAAAAGAGAGATGTTGTGGAAGGGCAAATACAGAAACCCCTACACGACTGCATCCAACACAGACCCTCCCTCTGAGCAAGCTCCCTTGCCTCCTCTCCCACCCCACAAAGTCTCTGCCCTCAGCTTGGGCTCCAAGACTGAACCCCCTCCACTGCAGCCAGAGTTTCAGCACAGCCGTGGTGCAGCTCTCTAATCACGGGTCCATTTTCCTCTCCAGAGCACAGGGGCTGAGAGTACCAGTGCAGCAATGTTTATTTTTGGGAGGGAGTGAGCAGAGCTGGGTTAGGGTAATGCTGTCCTGAGTGCCCGGCTGCCTCTGCTGTGGCCTCTCTCAGCTGGACCAGCTTCTTTGCTGGCTTCTCTGTTTGTCTGTGTTCTTGCTGTTGATCTCCTGTTCTTGCTGCCAGGCTCTCTGGGGTTGGGAGTTTCAGCAGTCAAGTGTGGCACTGAACTTCTGATTCCTCCCATGCAGGTGTGTCCGTGGGAATGCAGTGTCCAAGCTTTCGTCTCACCCATGGGGCTGTGGGCAGAGCAGTCTGAGTCGTTCCCTGAGGAAAGAGCTGACTCTTGCTTACTGAACCACCACCATTAGGATACTCGGATTGTTCCATGAGGGTTCTTTCCTAGCTGTGAGCTTCCCTCATGGATATAAATCTCTGCTATCACAACTTGGTGCTACCTGGATGACCGTGGAGAAATACAGAGATGCTACAGCCAAGGGAATGCTTCTGGGTTTGTGAAATGAGCCGTGTGTGTCCTGGGCTGACAGTGGGGTGCTGAAACCTTACAGAAGGGTGAGACATTGAGTGGTGTGAGGTGGATCCCTCTGTGCTCAGAAGGGAGAGTGATCCCCCTCCATCTCAGAAAGGTGCAAGCCCAGAGCTGCTGGGGACAAGAGCAAAGTAGAGGGCAGCACCCCTCCCTCTGCACTAAGCCACAGGTAATGCTCTCCCTGAGTGCAGCAGGGATGCTGAGGGTTTCTGACATCCAAGAACACTGTCCGGGGTGGGAGCAAGAGTGGTAAAGGCCCAAACCTCTCTGCCTTCCTTCTACCCTCTCAGTTCCTCATCCCTGGAGGTGCAGATGCTGACAAGCCCTTTTGCACCAGGAGCAGTTCCACAGGACAAAGCTGAACCCCAGCAGTGTCCCCTGTGCCCAGCGTCCCCATGACCCCCAGCTGCAGAGCAGGGCTGACCCCTCGCAGCCAGCGGGCAGAGGCCCTGCTCCTCCCGGCACATTCAGCCGGCACCGAGCAGGGCTCCAGGCATGGAGCTGGCGGAAGGGCTGCAACTGGAAATGGAAAAGCAGTGGCAACTGTGCAGTGTGAGAACTGGCTTTGATTTTACTCAAAGAAGTCTCCTGTAACTTCTCACACTATTTTGGCTTTGATCCAGAGGCAGCAGATGTCCAACAGCAGCTCCATCACCCAGTTCCTCCTCCTGGCATTCGCAGACACACGGGAGCTGCAGCTCCTGCACTTCTGGCTCTTCCTGGGCATCTACCTGGCTGCCCTCCTGAGCAACGGCCTCATCATCACCACCATCGCCTGGGACCACCACCCCCACACCCCCATGTGCTTCTTCCTCCTCAACCTCGCCCTCCCCGATATTGGTTCCCTCTGCACCACTGTCCCTAAATCCATAGCCAACTCCCTCTGGGACACCAGGGCCATCTCCTACTCAGGATGTGTTGCCCAGGTCTTCTTTGTGTTGTTCTTGTTGAGTGCAGAATATTATCTTCTCACGGACATGTCCTACGACCGCTGCGTTGCCATCTGCAAACCCCTGCACAACGGGACCCTCCTGGGCAGCAGAGCTTGTGTCCACATGGCAGCAGCTGCCTGGGGCGCTGGGTTTCTCACTGCTCTGCTGCACACGGCCAATACATTTTCCCTGCCCCTGTGCCAGGGCAATGCTGTGGAGCAGTTCTTCTGTGAAATCCCGCAGATTCTCAAGCTCTCCTGCTCACACTCCTACCTCTGGGAAGTTCAGTAAAGCCCGAGTGCTCTGAGTTTGGTCACATTGCCAGTGCTTTGCACCATGTCACCATTGCGGATGGTTTGCTTCATGGTTGGGTGTTCAAAAATGTGATTATTGCACTAATTTAAACTAAAGGATGTGGTCGACCTGGACTTCTGTAAAGCCTTTGACGTGGTACCCCACAACATCCTTCTCTCTTCCCCCAGCTTTCTCTCTCCTTCCCCAGCTTTGTGGGGGTTTTGTGGGGTCCTGGGTCCCTTTTAGGTGTTTGTGGGGGGCGGCCCTGGATCCCGTTTGGGGGGATTTTGGAGGGGTGTGGGTTCCTTCTGGGGGGATTTGGGGGGCACCTGAGTCCCTCTTGGGGGGCTTTGAGTCTCTCTTGAGAGAATTCAGAGGGTTCCAGATCCCTTTCGGGGGGTTGGGGGAAAGCAGTGGATCCCTTTAGGGGATTTGGGGGGATCCCGGGTCCCATTTGTGGGTTTGGTGGGTCCTGGGTGCCATTTGGGGGATTTAGGGGGGTCCTGTGTCCCTTTTGGGCAGTTTTGGTGGGTCCTGGGTCCCTTTTGGAGGGTTGAGAGGGTCCTAGGTCCTTTCAGGAGTTTTAGGGGGTGGTCCTGGGTCTCTTTTAGGGGGTCGTGGGGGGGATCTTGGGTCCCATTTTGAGGTTGAGGCTCCTGGGACCCATTTGCAGGGATTGGGGAGGTTCTGGGTAAATTTGGGTGGGGGTTGGGGGAGCCTTGGGTCCTTTTGGGAGACTCCTGGGTCCATTTTGTGGGACTCCTGGTTCCCTTTTGGGGGCTTGGAGTTTCATGGAT
This sequence comes from Phaenicophaeus curvirostris, assembly GCF_032191515.1. Lineage (NCBI taxonomy): Eukaryota > Metazoa > Chordata > Aves > Cuculiformes > Cuculidae > Phaenicophaeus > Phaenicophaeus curvirostris. The sequence goes on from NC_091426.1 coordinate 639,115, forward strand.
CCCTTTTGAGGGGGATGTTTTGGGTCCCATTAGGTGTTTTAGGAGGGGTTCTCCTTCTGTTTGGGGGGGTGGGTGGGTTGTGGGGTCTTGGGTCCTTTTGAGGAGGTCCTGAATCCAGTGCAGGGTGGGGGGGAGTGGGGTGTGTCCTTGATCCCTTTTGGGAGTTTGGGGAGAATCCTGGATTCCTTTAGGGGGGATTAGGCATGCTCTGGATCCAATTTGGGAGTTTGTGGGGGTCCTGAGTCCCGTTTTGGGGGTTTTGATGGTTCCCGAGTCCAATCTGGGGGGTTGAGGGGGTCCTGGATCCCTTTTGGGGGTTGGGGGTGGTCCTGGGTCGCTCTTCACCACCCTCCATGCTGCTCCTGGGGTTGGGGTGGGCAGAGGAATTGGGAGCCAGGGAGCCATTTCAGACTGGGAGAAAGTGGGAGGAGAATGGCTTTAATATTTGGCCCTTGTTGCTCCCAATCCAAAGCTTTCTGAACTGTCAATAAAGTAAATCGAACTTCAGCAAGTCCACACCTCTGTGCCCGTGACAGTCATTGGTCTCTGAACCTCCTTTGCTTTCTCTTGACCCCTGAGCCGTTCTGGTTCATTTTCTCCCTCTGTCCCATTGGTTCTGGGCTTGGAGGGAGCAGCTGCGGGGGGTCCGGCTGCTGGCCAAGGTTAACCGACCACAGGACACATCAGGGCTGCCGTGTCCAGTACGGGGCTCCCAGCACAAGGAAGACCCTGCCCAGCCTGGAGAGAGTCCTGCTGAGGCCAGAAGGATGGCTGGGGCTGGAGCACATCATGGACAAGGAGAGGCTTGTGAGATGGGTTCTGAGAAACCTTTCAGGGTACAACACTGAGCAAGGACCCAGGGCAGCTGGGGGATCCTAATGCAAAGACTTTCTCGGTGTTTGATGAGACAAAGCCATGAGCCCCTGATGGGTTTGGAGCTGTGTGAGAAAGGGCTTGGCTGAGAGACCTGCAGTGGCAAGAGCGGGGGACGAGCGGGGGACTGGTGTATAAGAAATTTCAGTAGGAAAAGGGTTCTCTTTTTATTGATAATGGTTGTAGAGTTGGATATCAGGCCTGCAGCAAGGCAAGGGGTGAGGAGGGGAGTGTGCAAGTGGAGAGAGAACAGCTCTGGGGGATCAAGCGCTTGTGCCCGGTAGTGCTGCCGTGCTGGGATTCTTTTCCCCTCCACCCACGACCACAGGAACTGTCCCTGCAAGTCCAGAAATGTCTCGCAGGAAATATATCAGGAAACAGAAGTCGTTGAACATCCCTTTATTTTGTTTAAGCACTCAGAGAGCACAGCTCCTCATTTACACAGGCAATGAGCAAGAAAAGAGAAGAAAACAGTGAATTAAAAACAGGATGACAAGATTATAAAGGGGGGATGAAAGGGGGTTTGGGGGGTGCTAGAGGGGTTTTGAGGGGGAATAAAGGGGCTTTGGGGGGAACAACGGGAGTTTGGGGGGCATAAAAGGGGGTTTGGGGGCATAATAGAGGGTTTGGGGGGATAAAGGGGGTTAAAGGGGTTTTGGGGTGATATAAGGGAGTTTAGGGGGAATAAAGGCGTTTGGGGAGAGAAAAGGGGGTTTGGGGTCAGTAGAGGGGATTAGGGAGACATAAAATGGATTTGGGAGGATAAAGGGTTTTGAGGTGGAATAAAGGCAGTTTGGGGGAAATAAAAGGGGAATTGAGGAGGATAAAGGGATTGGGGGTATAAAAGGGGGTTTTGGGGGGATAAAAGGGGGTTTGGGGAGCGATAAAGGGAGTTTTGGGGGCTAAAAAGGGGGTTTTATCCTTTTATCCCCCCAAAACCTCTTTAATGCCTTCAAACTCCATATATTGCCCCCAAAGGAGGCTTGGGATTGATCCATATGGGAAAATCCATTCACCATCGCACAAATCAAGGAACAGACCCGACTCCAGGAGCCAAGGATGAGGCTGAATGAGGTAGAAAGCCTCAGCCCTGGTCGAGGACCCGAAGCAGGAGGGGCACCGGCCCCCACGATCAATCTTGGACCCCAGGCTTGTGCACGTCCACCTCACAGGGAGGTGATCCAGGTGGCACTAGAAACAGGTTTGCTGTTGCCGGGATGATGGCTGCGGGCAGGGTGAGGCCTCTGGTTTTCCTGCCACGAGCAGTGGCTGCAGGAGCTGGGGCTGGCTCCACAGAGCCCTCTCTGCAGAGAGAAAAGGTGTGTCTGAGGCCTCAGGTGCAGAGGCAGGATGGGAAATCTCCTCCATGGCATGGAGCTGGCTTGGCTCCGCACCCCAGGCTCAGAGCTGCCAGCACAACGTGACCGAGGGGGACACCGGCACCTGATGGCACCTCCGAGCAGGGGGATTCCTGCAGGCAGGTTCCCTGTCAGGAGCGGGCGCTGGTGCGCGTCTCGCTTTCCAGGGGAAGCTCAGCCCCTGCTCTTTCCCATCCTGACCTGGCTTTGCCCACGCCGGTCACTCATGTCCAGGCAGGATCTGCTTGAGCCGACCTCGGCTCTGGTCAGAGGAGGCTCCCGGGAAGAAGGCCCAGGAGTTCAGAGGCCAATTAAAGCACCCGACAGCGGCTGAAATCTCAGCAGAGTGTTTTGGCCAAGACGTCATTCACCGCTGCCCAGCAGCCTGAGTAGAAACGCTTTGTGGCTACGAGCAGCCCTTGCAGGAAGCCGTGGGGGCAATCAGTGACTCACCGTGTTCTCTTCCTCCACATCCAGATCACGACACTGCACACCAGGATCACAATCATGAGGGAATGCAGGGCTCCTACTGCACCCATCATGAAGTGCAGTTGCACATCTGGGGGCCCTCTGACACTCTTGGTCGTCTGAGACTTGACAACACTTGGGGTTGTCTCACCGAGCACACCTGGAGGAGCCATTGGGAATGTCAGTCCGTGCTGTGACCCTCTGGAGAGCTCACCCAACAAAACTCAGGTGGCCAGGAGAGCACATGGGGAGCACCGATCCTTGTCCAGTTTTCCTTTCAGCTACATGGACAAAAGCCGTCCCTGCAGCAGGGAGGGCCACCCCAACGCTCTCTCCTCCCTGATGGGTGACACCGGGTCACTACGGGACAGCAGCTACCGGGCGTGCGAGTGGCCGGCATCGCCTCTGCTCCTTTGGCAGGGACGGGCACTGAGCCACTGCTCCCTGTTCGAAAGACAACCTTCTGAACAGCCTCTGTGTCCATCTCTAGAGAAAGAAAGCAGGAGCTGGATCAGATGGAACTGTTCCCCTCAGGGAGGTGGCATTTTCAGCAGGCGATGTATCTCAGGACAGACACCAGGCTCCACACGTCCAGTTTGCAGGACTTGTCTTCAACTTATGCTCCCCTGTAAGACTGCTCAGGACCTGGATTCTCTTGGAAAGAATAATCTGATCAGTATGGTGGGCTTCCCCGGGCTGGGACAACACTGCCAGGAGTCCGAGAAAGGCAAAGCCTCAGCACAGCTCCAGCACAAGGCGACAGTAAACACCTTCCTTCAAAGGGGACACGGAGATCCTGCAGCCACTTCTGCTGCGAAAGAGCCCTTCGCAGAAGCACGTCCCATCCTGCCACCTCCATCCCATGGAGGGGTCACAAACACACGCAGTGGACTGAACCCCATCTCTGTCACCATGTCCGGGGCACTTTCACCATCAAGACCCCACTGATCCCCAAGCCAGAGGGAAACCAGTTCTGTAAAACACATCCAGGAACAGAGAGAAAAGCCACCTGAGACCAAATCCACAGCCCTTCATGGTCACTGCCCTCAAGGCAGCTGTGCGGCCTCAAGCTGGGTGTCCAGCTTCCATCTGTCCCTGACCCTGAGGTGTCACCCAGAGTTCTCAGCCACCAAGGAGAAGAGGGGCTGGACCCGTTGGTGAAGCTGGGGCTGCTCTGATCCTGACCAGCTCTGGCCAGCTCTGCCAGACTCAGTACCCTCAAGCTGCCTGCACATCCTCTCGGCCACCCAGGGCTTCTCTCCCCTCCGGTGACCAACAGCAAGGGCTGAGCACCCACAGCTTCTGCAGGCTGGATGTCAGCCTCTGGCCAGGACAGCTCTGGCCAGGGTCAGCTCAGCTGGGGCTCTTTTATCCCCCAAACCCCTTTTACGCCCCCAATCCCCCTCTATTGCCCCCCAAGCCCCCTCTATTGCGGATCAGATGGAACAGTTCCCCTCAGGGAGGTGACATCTTTAAGAGGAGATCCTCAAAGACACTGGCCAGGTCGACGAACAAGGGCTGGGCTTTTGGGGCTGCACCCACCACTGCTCCAAGCAGCAGCCACGCCTGCCCTGTTGGAGACCAAGCCATGGCACGTGATCTTCTGGCCCGAGATCTTCTGGCCCGAGCTGCACGAGGTGGGTTTGGTAGAGATGCACCACGATGCCACAGCCCGTCCTTCCCAGGGGAGGGGAAGCGGCTGCAGCCAGGCCAGCGGGGAAACAGCCCTTGGGAGAACACTCCTCTGCTCAGGCTCCGAGGGTCCCGCAGAGACAGCTTTGAAAGGCAAAGCGCCCCAGGGCCATCACCGAGCCGTTCCCTCTCTGCCCTTCCAGCTGCCTGCACATTGGCCACAGAAAGAGCAACTCCCATTGCACAAGGCAAGAAGATGAAAAGGGAAAGGCTCCTTCCTCTCACTGACTGACCCGAGGGGTCGCTCACAGGCTCGAGGGCAGGATCAGGCCAAGCAGTCAGGAAGCCGTCATCTGTGAGAGGATCTGAAGGGAAATTGCAGAGGAATGAGCTCTCGTTTCAGTGTCCACATGTTCTTCCAGGGCGAGGGTCCTCAGGAACTCACCCCCAGGCTGCGCTACGGGCTCCAAACCAACTTCCAGCTGAGCAGCTGGAAAACCATTGAAACCGCCCTCACCTAGAAGAGAGCACAGAGGAGAGAAACATGGTGTGAGCTCGAGGGAGTCGTGCCCAGCAGGAAGGGCTCAGTCAGCGCCTGGCAGCAGCGGTGCTGGGTCTCACACCTTGCGGAGGCTGCGAGCGATGGTGCAGCCGCTGCTGCTGGTTGTAGTTCCAGTCGAGAGCTGGGGCAGCTGCTGCCCCAGTGCTACTGGTACGGCTCAGAGCTGGTCTGTGCAGACCTCGAGGCACAGATCGGATGGGTGGGCACGTGCTCTTCTCCACGTGTGCGCATCGGCCACGGAAGAAGAACTTTGCATTGCACACGGAAAGGGCCAGCTCCCACCTTTCTGATGGGTGACACCAGGCGACCACGGGACAGCAATTACCTGGCTGCTGGTGGCTGGCATCAAACTCAGCGCAGCTGTTACCACAACGGCAGCAGAGACTCTGGACCATCCCCGTCGCTCAGAAGCTCCTGCAAGGCCTGACAGTGCGTGTAGGTGCAGCGAGGCTCTGGCTGATCCCTTCCTGCTAGCGCAGGATCTGACTTGTCCATCCAGCTCTCTAACCCTCCACTTCCCAAGCCCTCTGGTTACGAGGGCTGCATACTCACTGTGTCCTGCTTTCTTCATCTTTGCCAGGAGTTCCTCCAGGATTTCTGATGCCTGCTGCAAAGATTTCCCTTGTTTGGCTTTGTACTTTGCTCTTTGAAGACCCGAACAGAAAGGATCCGGTTAGGTTTCTCACTAATAAAAACACCCCTGAGAATTTCCCATCACACCCTGTGATCACTCACAGCTGAACCAAAGGGCGTGAGCCAACGTGAAGCCTGCCTCCCTCTCCTCCCCATGCCTGGATCTCGTTGTGTCATTTCTGTACTCAGTGGTGCCTCCAGCATTGAACCCCCTCATCTACAGCTTGAGGAACCAGCAGCTCAAGGATGCAGCGTGGAAACTGAAATCTGGATGGTTCTCTGAATCAATGAACCTCTCATCACCTCCTGCATAGCCGTTATCGTGCATCTCACGGAAGGCCCAGACTGGTTTCTGTATTTGTTGGTGGTGTTGCTGGTTTTTTCAGTTGTGATCGTCTTGTCATCCTGTTTTTAATTCACTGTTTTCTTCTCTTTTCTTGCTCATTGTCTGTGTAAATGAGGAGCTGTGCTCTCTGTGTGTTTAAACAAAATAAAGGGATGCTCAACGACTTCTGTTTCCTGATATATTTCCTGCGAGACATTTCTGGACTTGCAGGGACAGTTCCTGTGGTCGTGGGTGGAGGGGAAAAGAATCCCAGCACGGCAGCGCTGCCGGGCACAAGCGCTTGATCTCCCAGAGCTGTTCTCTCTCCACTTGCACACTCCCCTCCTCACCCCTTGCCTTGCTGCAGGCCTGATATCCAACTCTACAACCATTATCAATAAAAAGAGAACCCTTTTCCTACTGAAATTTCTTATACACCAGTCCCCAGCTCTTGCCGCTGCAGGTCTCTCAGCCAAGCCCTTTCTCACACAGCTCCAAACCCATCAGGGGCTCATGGCTTTGTCTCATCAAACACCGAGAAAGTCCTTGCATTGGGATCCCCCAGCTGCCCTGGGTCCTTGCTCAGTGTTGTACCCTGAAAGGTTTCTCAGAACCCATCTCACAAGCCTCTCCTTGTCCATGATGTGCTCCAGCCCCAGCCATCCTTCTGGCCTCAGCAGGACTCTCTCCAGGCTGGGCAGGGTCTTCCTTGTGCGGGGAGCCCCGTACTGGACACGGCAGCCCTGATGTGTCCTGTGGTGGGTTAACCTTGGCCAGCAGCCGGACCCCCCGCAGCTGCTCCCTCCAAGCCCCGAACCAACGGGACAGAGGGAGAAAATGAACCAGAACGGCTCAGGGGTCAAGAGAAAGCAAAGGAGGTTCAGAGACCAATGACTGTCACGGGCACAGAGGTGTGGACTTGCTGAAGTTCGATTTACTTTATTGACAGTTCAGAAAGCTTTGGATTGGGAGCAACAAGGGCCAAATATTAAAGCCATTCTCCTCCCACTTTCTCCCAGTCTGAAATGGCTCCCTGGCTCCCAATTCCTCTGCCCGCCCCAACCCCAGGAGCAGCATGGAGGGTGGTGAAGAGGGAGTTAGCAGTCAGTGAAGAACATCTCTGCAGCTCCTTCCTCCTCGCACTTCTCCCCTATCCCAGCGTGGCTCCTCTAGATGGGATCCCACCGTATTTGCGGTCAGGGCTCCGTGTGGTTCATTCCTTTCTCTCTACTCATGGGGCAGTATGAGAGCCCTGAGAGCATCCGTGGACCTTCATGGCCCTGACCAGCATCTCCTGGGCCTCCACCCACCCCTCTGTCCATGGACCAGGAGACACTGAAGCCAGGCCTGATTTTCAGCCCCAGCTTGATCTGAGCTGTAGGTGTGCGGGTCTCCAGACACAGACACGGCCTTGGACCTTGTTGAGTCCATGGACCTTGTTGAGTCAGACCTGCAGAGTCACTTCCCAGCCTGGTTCCTTATGGGGTGAGCAATGGAGTCACACTGTGGCCCTCCCTGTTCCAGAGCCCAGCTGTTTTGTGGAGGCCCAGGGCCATACTTCTGCCTTTCTTCCCATCCCTTGGTCAGGTTTTTAGAAGGGAGGAAGGAAAAGCAGGTGAAGTTGGAGGGCCCCAGTGACTGCAAAGGGAGCAGAGCCATCAAACCAGAAATCATGTAAAGGCAATGCTTGTCTAAAACTGTTCTCTTCCTTTCTTGGAGGCCTTGTGTCTTCCGCAGGAACCTTGAGGTGTTGTGTTCCATCCGCCTCTTTTTCTTTTAGCGTTTCCTTTGACCATACCCAAGCCATTGTGTTTGAATTCTCTTTCCAGCCTGATGTAATCCATGATCTGGAGATGGGACAGACGACTGGAAGGAGAATCCCACTCCTCTGGAGAAGAAGGTGGATATTCCCAGGAATCTGAGGAACCACGGCTGACCAGTAGCTGCGTCCATGGAACTGGTCAAGTGCCTCATCTCTTTTTTTGTATTTGGGGCTTAGACGCGTGGTTCCTGTGTGAACGTAATAACACCTCCAGCTCAGCTCTCCACAGTTTCCCTGTATCCAGGCATTTTGGTCTATGGCTTTGCATACATTGAATATTATTGATATAGGGCTTTTGGAACTGATAATTGCTGTCTTTTCTATTAAAATCCCTTTTCCTCCCCTAATTTCCAAGTGCCATTTGCTGGGATTCGTCCAGGGATCATAACACACAATTGATCCACTAATATTACACCGGTGATAAACAGTCGAATTCAATTTACAACTTTCAGTTTTGGTGCCTGTACAAATATAATGGGTATGGTAAACCAATGTCTGGGTAATTACATTTCTCTGTCTGGTTTCCTCGTTAGTGGGTAAACTGGTTTTAGTTCCTTACCAGTCTTGTAACTGTAAATTCAGAAATGTCTGCCTGCCTCACAAATCAATACCCTCTGGCCAAATATGACCTGCGTCACCCTTATGGCCACAACGTGCTATCACATATCCACAGAATTTACACACTTCAATATTTGCTGTCCTGTTCCATGCAAATACAAGTTTAATTGTGCACTTGGGGCACAACAACCCTGTGCAGCTACAGACTAGGGGAAGTCTGGCTGGAAAGCTGCCTGGAGGAGAGGGACCTGGGGGTGTTGGTTGACAGCCAACTGACCATGAGCCAGCAGTGGCCCAGGTGGCCAAGAAGGCCAATGGCATCTTGGCTTGGATCAGAAATGGTGTGGCCAGCAGGTCCAGGGAGGTTCTTCTCCCTCTGGACTCGGCACTGGTGAGACCGCTCCTCGAATCCTTTGTTCAGTTCTGGGCCCCTCACCACAAGAAGGATGTTGAGGCTCTGGAGAGAGTCCAGAGAAGAGCGACAAAGCTGGTGAAAGGGCTGGAGAACAGGCCTTATGAGGAGCGGCTGAGAGAGCTGGGGGTGTTTAGCCTGGAGAAGAAGAGGCTGAGGGGAGACCTCATTGCTCTCTACAACTACCTGAAAGGAGGTTGTGGAGAGGAGGCAGCTGGGCTCTTTTCCCAAGTGACAGGGGACAGGACGAGAGGGAATTACACATGAGGATGAATTACTCATCAGTGTCTTCCGTAAGGTTATTGGTGTGTCCCCTGGCGATGACCATAGAATCATAGAATCATAGAATCACCAGGTTGGAAGAGACCCTCCAGATCATCGAGTCCAACCATTCCCACTGATCTCTAAACCATGCCCCTGAGTACCTCATCCACCTCCAGGGAAGGCGAGTCAACCACCTCCCTGGGCAGACCGTTCCATTGCCTAATGACCCTTGCCGTGAAGAATTTTTTCCTTATGTTAAGCGTGAACCTCCCCTGGCGGAGCTTGAGGCCATTCCCTCTTGTCCTGTCCCCTGTCACTTGGGAGAAGAGGCCAGCACCCTCCTCTCCACAGCCTCCCTTCAGGTAGTTGTAGAGAGCAATGAGGTCTCCCCTCAGCCTCCTCTTCTCCAGGCTAAACACCCCCAGCTCTCTCAGCCGCTCCTCGTAAGACTTGTTCTCCAGCCCCCTCACCAGCTTTGTCACTCTCCTCTGGACTCACTCCAGATCCTCAACATCCTTCTTGTGGTGAGGGGCCCAGAACTGAACCCAGGATTCGAGGAGCGGTCTCACCAGTGCCGAGTCCAGAGGGAGAAGAACCTCCCTGGACCTGCTGGTCACACCATCTCTGATACAGGCCGAGATGCCATTGGTTACATGATGTCACAGTCCATTCAGTGGGTGGCTCCTTTATTCTAGTAGCGTGGGTCACCCCCGTTCAGCCGTGCGGACGGCTGTTTCTGTAACTAAAAAACAAGAAAAGCACCTTCCCACTTTGGGGTCAGGCTCTCTCCTTTCCAACACTTTACTAACACCAGTCCCCAGGTTTCTCTTACGAATGCTCATCCCTAATGGTGTTGATTGAGCAATCCACCCCAGTTTGTGCATCTCGTTCAAGCGTCTCGCGATGACTGAGATGTATTTTTGTAGCATCATCTCCTCAATACCTGGAGTCGTAATCGGCCCCAGACACAAACAAGGCAATCCAGACAACATTTCATAGGCAGGTAGGCCTGTATCCCTACGGGGTGGAGTTTGAATATTTAGTAGTGCTAACGGTAAGCATTTTACCCAAGACATCTGCGTTTCAATCATCAATTTAGTTAATTGTTGTTTAAGAGTTCGATTCATTCTCTCAGCTTGTCCTGAACTTTGGGCTATGGAAGTTCCATCTTATCCCCACCGCTCGCGTTGCTTCTTGCAACACTTTTGACGTGAAACGGGTGCCTCTATCAGAATTGATTGCATGCACCAACCCCAAACGAGGAATTATTGATTCTAATAGTGTTTTTGCAACAAATTGGGCTGTTGCTCAGGTGGCTGGAAAGGCTTCAACCCAATGAGTTAGTTGATCCACTGTAACTAATACATATTTCCATTTACGTTGGGTAATTCAGGACAGTCAATCTGAACCCTTTCAAATGGTCTATAAGCCAGGTCCCAACCACCCAAGGGTGTTTTCCTCATTGCACCTTTATTTATTTTTTGGCACATAGGGCACCCTTGGGTTATCTGTTTTGCTATTTCAAAAATCTCTGTGCTTCCAAAAGATTTTAAATACCGATCGCACAATGCCCTCGCTCCCCAATGGGTTTGCTCATGCCATCTCTTTAGTAATTTTTGAGCTACCGATTTTGGCAATATTTCTCTCCCATCTGGCAAAATCCACTTATTTTCCCGTAACATTGCCCCTAAATCTTGCATTCTCCTCATTCCCTCTGATGTAAAGGAGAAGACGTTAGTTATTTCCGTGGTTTTGGTTAATTCAAGAGGATTTATCTGAATGGGAGATTCAGCCCTTCTCGCTGCTTCTCTTGCTTTTTGATCAGCTAAATTATTCCCTCATATTTGAGCTGAAAATCCCTGCTGAAGTCCTGGGAGGTAGACAATGGTGATCCCTTGGGGGCCTTTTAACGCTTCTAAAATTAAGTTGATCGATTCTTCATGGATCAAATTCTTCCCTCGGGTGTTCATAAATCCCCTTTCTTTCCAGATCTTTCCGAAGGTATGTGCCACTCCATATGCATATTTCGAATCAGCATATCATAGAACCATAGAATAACCAGGTTGGGAAAGACCCACTGGATCATTGAGTCCAACCATTCCCATCAATCACTAACCCATGGCCCTCAGCACCTCGTCCACCCGTCCCTTAAACCCCTCCAGGGAAGGGGACTCAACCCCCTCCCTGGGCAGCCTCTGCCAGTGCCCAGTGACCCTTTCTGTGAAAGATTTTTTCCTGATGTCCAAGAAAGGAACATTTTAGTTTACAGACATTTCCATTTGGGGATTAAATAGGGCAGTTGGCCCAGGATGGGGATCTGCAGCCCTTCAAAGCAGACAGGGCTCTCTGTGGACCTTGATTCTTTGTTTGGGACCTGTCTTTTTTCCAACAAGACCAGGTGGATGTGCCTGGGCGGCTTGAATTCCGTTGATGGAATCATGGGTTGGATTGGGTTGTGTTGAGTTGTGTTGAGTTGAGTTGGAAACCCATCCAGGTTCCACCACAGGCAGGGACACCTTTCGCTGGATAAAGTTGCTCCAGGAATGGAGGGGATGAGGGGGACGGGGAGGAGAGAGATGGGGAAGGGAGGGGAGGGGAGAGAAAAGAGGGGGAGCAACCTGATCCGGTGGGAGGTGCCCCTGCCCGTGGCAAGGGATTGCAACTGGATGGGCTTTGAGGTCCCTTCCAACCCAATCATTCCATGATTCTAAGGTTCTTGGCTCCAGCTTTCCTGAAACGGAGCCGTGTTCCCGTGGAACGCTGCCCCTGGGCCTGGCTCAGCCCCAGCAGCAGAAGATCCTTCGCAGAAGGCTTTCTGTTTCTTGGTTCCTCTGTCGAGGGATCAGCAGGAGCATGGTCTTTTTTGTTATGTCCCGCATTGCGGGGGAGGCACCTTTTCTGAGGGGTTCAAGGCCTGTGATGGAGAAAGCCAGAGCTGAGATGAAGCCCCATGTCTACGGAGACCTCCGAGCATCCACTCCAGACCCCACCAGCCCCATCCAGAGAACAGCTGTGGGGCAGGAGTGCCCCACACAGCCCTCCCGAGAGCAGGACCTGGCATGGTAGAACCCCAGCCCCTGTCCCACTGGCCAACCCAACCCTGCCCCTCCTCACCTCTGCAGATCTCTAACATCTTCTCTGGGTTTCGGTCCTTCAAGGGCTGAGCAGCAACCGCTAGGGACAGAAGCTCCATCAGATCCCCCTTGCTCCCCAGCACCATGGTGGCAACGGGGACAAGGGTGTCCCCACAGAGGGACCAAGGGCTGGTGTCTCACCAAGGAAAATCAGAGCTGCCTTTCGCACTACATTCTCGGGAGCGTAGATGTACTGCAGGCTCTGGTTTACGTAGTCCTCGGCCCTCTTCTTGTCCTGCTTCAGCTGGAGAGACCACAAGGGTCAGGGCACATCCCAGTGTCCCCCCGCTGGCCACCCCAGTCCCTCCTGCCAGTCTCCCCCGTGGCCGGGAGCTCTCCATCCCACCAAGCGTGGAGAAGAACCCTTGGGGGCTCTGTTCTTGAGGCCAGGGAGCAAGGACGCGGCTCCAGGCTGGAGCGAGGTGGGTGAGACCCACAGCCCAGACGTGGGGGGCAGCCCTCGTCCAGCCTGGGCCCTGGGGTCTGGGGGATCTTCTCACCAAGTAGTATGTGATGACCCACGTCAGCCGTGTCTTCACGCGACGTTCGGGCAGTTTCCAGCCCAGGAACTTTGCCGCAGCCAGGAGACCTTCCTCAGAAGCCTGTGGAGCAGCAGAAGGTGGGAGATGGCACCACAGCCCGGGCAAGGAGACTTGGGGTCCTCCTCCTCTCGGCTTTGTTGGTGGGGCCATGGTGGCCTTAGGAAGGTGGCACCTGCCCTGGCCCAGGTGCCTGGGAGCCTCCTCCCTGCGTCACAGCTCAGCTTTGAGATCCGTACCTCGGCCACGCTCGGCGTTGTGTCCTGTATGCAAACGATGAGCGGGAACAGGGCCATTCGCACTTTGTCCTGCATGCTCCCCTTGTGGCTCCACACCACGCTCTTCAGCTGCTCGGCGAAGAACCTGATGGCTCGTTCTCTCACCTGGTTTTGCCCCTGGCAGGGAGAAGGACAGCAGCACTTCAGAACCAAGATCTCTTTGCCCGTGGTGAGCAGGATGCTCCAGGCTTGGATTTGGTCACTGGAGGCGTGGGACAACTCGGTGGGTGCAGCTGAATGGCCCCAAACTTGTCCAAGGTCCCTCCGTGGGCTCTCCTGACCACCCAGTGCTCCCCACCAGCTCCACCAGCCACGTTAAGGACAAGTTCCCACCAAAAGGGGCCGAGGAGGAGACGGGCTGGTCCTCGGCAATGCCTGTGGGACACGCACCCCTGGCCACGCTGCCTGGGGACAAGATCTGGTCCTGTTCCCCAGAGCAGCTAGGGAAGGAGGAGCCCTCAGGGCTCTCAGAGCAGCTCTCAGGGAGAACCTGGGCTGCAAAACCCAGGGGAGAAAGGTGAGCAGAAGCCCCTGCTCCAGGTGCTGCCGTTGCCCATGCCCAGTGCGCATCTGTGGGGCTCGGGCTCTCCCGTAGCCTTACGTGAAGGAAGAGGGGCAGCAGCTTCTCCATCAGCTGCACGGTGATGGAGCTGGCCTTCTTCTTCTTTAGGTGACCTGTCATGTTTTGGAGGGTCACCAGGGCCTTCACAACAACATCTGCGTTGCTGTGCTCCAGGTCCTCAGTCAGGTCCAGCAGGAGGATCTCCATTCTTCTGGCCTGCGTGAAGAAGAGAATTTCCTTGTTGGGAAAAGCTCCATGCCTGGAAAGCTCCCCAGGTGGCCACCCTGGCGGGGATGGCGCTTGGGGCCATCACCCACCGCCTGACTCCAGCCAAGACCAAGCCACCACCTTCCCCACCAGCCCAGCCGCCCTCGGCCAGGCCGCGCTCACCGTCTTGGGTCTCTGAGAGAGCGTGAGGAGACCCTGCAGAACTGCTGGGCGCAAGGCTGGGCTTGGGCGCCTCAGGGATCTCCAGAATTTGTAGAGCCCCTCAAAGTTCTCATTTTCAAAGTCCTTGCAGGCCAGGACCTGGAAGAAAGGCAGCAGCGATCGAGCGGCGGAGCAGGTGGGGCTCCCCGCTCCGTGCAGCTCTGGGTTCCACCAGCAGCTGAAGCCGAGGCCACCGGGGCTTTGGATGCGAACTCACCAGCAACTGAAGGATCCCGGTGTCCTCAGGCAAAGTGCAGAGGAGCCGAGAGTGTTGCGCCTGATGCCGGTTGAACAGCCCCAGCAAGACTCTCTCCATCACTTGGGGCACGGAGAACAGGAGCTGCCACACGGGCACGGCCGAGCTGCAAGGCAGAGCGCTCCGTCAGCAGGGCCACCTCGGCCACCGCGGCCTGGCCTGGGGCAGCCCTGCAGGACAGGGACCCTGGACCCCAGCTGGGGTGGCCTGGGCAGCAGGAGAGGAGCGAGGGGAGGTTCATTGTGGGGCTGGGAGGAGCGTGGTGAGTCATGGAATGCCCAGACTTGGAAGGCACTGACAAGGGCCACCAAGTCCAGCTCCCTGCACACGACAACCCTAAAACCCACGCCGGGTGTCTGAGGGCCTTGACCAAAGGCTTCTTGAACACTGCCAGGCTTGGTGCCATGACCTCTTCCCTGGGGAGCTGTTCCAGTGCTCCACCACCCTCTGGGTGAAGGACCTTGTCCTAATGTCCAACCTAACCCTCCTCTGAGGCATCTTCCTGCCATTGCCTTGGGTCAGGGAGAAGAGCTCAGCCGCTGCTCCTCCTGCTCCCCGTGGGAGGAGCCTGCAGAGCGCGATGAGGTCTCCCTTCAGTCTTCTCCAGGCTGAACAGAACAAGAGACTTCAGCCGCTCCTCACATGGCTTCCCCTCTAAACCCTTGGCCAACTTGGTGGCCCTCAACTCTGGGCTGGCTTGGCCGCCTCTGGCTGCCGCAGGGCTTTCGTGGGGCTGGAAAGTGTGGTGGGAAGGAGGGCCCTGCTCCTCGGGCGTGTCCTTCACGATCCCTTGGCTCTGGCAACCAAAGAGTCTCCGTGTCCCCCTCCCCGCAGGGGACCCCCCTCCAGGCTCTCCGGGGCAGGACCTGTCTCTGGGTGGAGCAATCTCCATGAGCGCTGAGACCACTTCCGTGAGGTGATGCTCGGTCATGAGGAGCAGAAGGGCCTCCACTTTCTGCCGAGCCAATTCCACCTTGATGCCTTTGATGTTTTCATGGATGCATCTTATAACATGTGGCACCTGGAGGAGAAACAGGTGAGGATGGAGCTGGCCCTGGAGAGCAGCCACCTCCTCGGCTCCATCCCTCTCTACTGGTTTCAGGTGGGTTCAGGTGCCCGAGACACCTGGGTTAGGAGGGAGGGATGCAGGAAGAAGGTCTGGCAGGGCTCAAGGGTTGGGCCGTCCAGCCCCAGGCCACTTACACTCATCAGCCAACACTCAGGGGCGCTCATGGCCATGTCCAACACGCATCTCGCTGCCTCCTTGTCAAAGACACTGGACTCTCTCAGTGCTTTGATGGCCACACAGACGATGTTGGTCTTCTCCACAGCATCCAGGTACCTTGCAAACATCTACAGGAAGGAGGGAAGGGAGGAAGAGATGTCCCAGTGAGAGCCCAGCAGCGCTGGAGGCAACACAGGTGTTGGGCTCATGGGGGCAGTGGGTGACCCTCAAGCGATCCAGGCCTTGGCCAGCGGGGCTGGAGGTGCTGCTGGGACCCTGGAGTGCAGCCTCGCTTGGGGACAGCAGGAACCTTCTCAGCAGGGACAGCGAGGCCACGCCAGCCCCTCTGAGTCTCCACGCCTTTGCTCCTCCAAGTCCCCTGTCAGCGCCTCAGAAGTCCCAGCGACAGAGGAGCTCCTTACCGTGGGCACGTCTCGGATGGAGAGAAAATCCATCGCAGAGCTGTCCTCAACATCCTCCTGGCTCTGTTCTCCTGCGTCATTTGCCATTGACCGGCCTGAAGAAGCAGGGAAGGGGCAGAAGGGTCAACGGGGCAAAGCAGCTTGGCCAGAAGCTCAACCCTATTGTCACCATCCTTAAGGTCTAACGATGCTTAAAGAGAAGCGGAGCTACCAGGAGATGTCGGTGTGGAGGGATAAAACCCACCACAAGGTCTCTTACTTCTTTGCTTGCGGATGAAGTTGATCAAACAGCAAAGTGTTTCCAAAGCCAGACGTTCTTTCATTTTTGAGGAATACGGAAAAACAGAGAGGTGACCAAGCAGTTGGCCCAGGATGGGGATCTGCAGCCCTTCAGAGCAGACAGGGCTGCCCGTGGATCTTGGTTCTTCATTTGGGACCTGTGTGAGGGAGGCAGAAGAGGAGAAGGGTTGAGGGCTGCATCCCTGGAGAGTCAAGGCTTTGCCGGGTGGTGCCGGCCCTGGCTCTCAGAGCAGCCAGCCGGGCAGGAGCTCCACGCAGAGAGACCTTTGGCCACTCTGGTGGGCAGGGAGGGGATGTGGTGTGGCTGGAGGGTTCCTCGCTCCTCACCTGCAGTGTGGGGTTGGTCAGCAGATGAATCAGCTTCCCAATCCTGTCCAGGGCCCTCCCGCGCACAGCTGGTCTCTTAGAGCCGGTGAAGTTCAGAAGGGTCTGGGAAGAGAGAAGGTCCCGGTGAGGCCTGGCAGCAGATTTTTCCTCCAGCAGAAGCAGCGCTGCTGAGCTCCTGGGCTGGAATCATCCAGGCCGTGAAGGCTTCCTCCGCTCTCCAGAGAAGTCTGCAGTAGGGGCCCTGCCCTAGGAGACCTGCAGCTGGCAGCCCCTGCTTCCCCGAGGAGCTGGGCACCCTCCCGGCAGCGCTCTCTCCGCCTGGCACTGAGGTGGGGACCGTCGGCTCCGGAGTGGACGCCCCCTCCTTCCAGGGAGAGGAGCAGCCCCTCAGAACCCAACTCCTTGCAGACCTGGAAGATGTCCGGCAGCTCCTGATTGAGCCTGGTGACCGGGATGATGCCCACCAACTTCTCCATCATCGCGTCCAGGACATCCAGGGTCTGCAAAGAAGACAGAGGGTTGTGGCAGGGTTTCCCGCTGTCCCCCTCAGCACCAGGATCCCATCTCCCAGTGCTGGGGCGGCACTGCCACCCGTCCCAGAACGCGGAGCACCCCGGGGAGGTGACAGGAACATGAGAAGAGGACGAAGGCACGAGGGTGGGCGAGCAAAGCTGAGCCCCTGCCTTGGACCCCTGGTGGCGTCACAGCACGGGGAGAAGCTCGGAGGGCGTGGGGGCTCCTGTAGCTCGTTCAGCACTTACCGGGCTGCACAGGGCACGGATGGATTGAATCATATAGAAGTCTGAGGCTTCCACAGAGAACGGCAAGACCACTGTCAGGCAGGTTTGGAGCAGGAGCGTCTCCTTGCCCTCCAGCACTCCCTGCAAGGAGCTGTGGAGAGAGACAGGGACCAGTCAGCCACTGGTGCCGGGAGCGGCGCCTCGAGGCCTCGTGCGTATGGACGTGGTCCCCGGGGGTGACCGTGAGGGATGTGGAGGTACCTCAGTTTGGTGACAGCAGACATGGCTTTCTGCCACAGCTTCATCTGGAGCTGCTGGTGAGCACATTTCTCTTCCATCAGCTCCTGCAAAGGCCAATTGATGTGAGACCTGGCAACCAGCGGCACCCAGGGACACCAGAGCCTCGACACCCAGGGACACCAGAGCCTCATCACCCAGGGACACCAGAGCCTCGACACCCAGAGACACCAGAGCCTCGACACCCAGGAACACCAGAGCCTCACCACCCAGGGACACCAGAGCCTCGACACCCAGGGACACCAGAGCCTTGACATCCAGGGACACAGAGCCTCACCACCCAGGGACACCAGAGCCTCATCACCCAGGGACACCAGAGCCTCGACACCCAGGGACACCAGAGCCTCGACACCCAGGAACACCAGAGCCTCGACACCCAGGAACACCAGAGCCTCGACACCCAGGGACACCAGAGCCTCACCACCCAGGGACACCAGAGCCTCACCACCCAGGGACACCAGAGCCTCGACACCCAGGGACACCAGAGCCTCGACACCCAGGAACACCAGAGCCTCAACACCCAGGGACACCAGAGCCTCATCACCCAGGGACACCAGAGCCTCGACACCCAGGGCCTCCAGCCCCTCATAGCATTGTACAGTCATTAGGGTTGGAGAAGACCTCTAAGCTCATCCAGCCCAAACCTCCGTCCAACCCCACCGCGCCTACTAATCCACACCTGAAGCGTCACATCTCCACATGTTTTGAACCCCTCCATGGACGGAGACTTAACCGCTTCCCTGGGCAACCTCTTCCGATGCTTCTCCACTCCTTCCATAACAACGTAGTTCCAATATCCAATCGGAACCTCCCCTGGTGCCCCTTGAGGTCATTTCCCCTCGCCCTGCCCTAGCGTTGGCCTCTTCCTCCTCTCACCTTGATCTTCTCCACCACATTGTAGTTGCAGCAGAACAGGTCCAGGCCTCTTAACAAGCTGTTGTTTATGGCGGTCTGGCACAGGGATTCAACGCACTCAAGGAACATCAGCTTCTCGATGGTTTCCTGGAACAGAGACCAAAGAGGGAGAGGGGGTCACCCGTTGCCAGCAGGACCGGAGCTGCGGAGATGGAGACCTGGGAGAAGCAGCTCTGCCCAGGCAGCAAGGGGCAGGGTTACCTCGTCTGTGCGGTGGAGGATTGCGTAGATGAAGTCCACTATATCCTCCTCCTTTTCATAGGTGGGCAACGACTCGGCGTCTAAGAGAGGAGGAGAGCAGGGAGAGCTGTGAGAGGGGGTGGTGGAAGGAGACAGGAGACTTTGCTGGGGACAGAACTGGCTGCCTGGCCGGGTCCTGCTCTTGGGTCAGAACAAGCCCCTGCAACGCTCCACGTGCAGTTGGGCTGCCGTGCTGGACAGGACATGTCCGGGAAAGCCCTCGTGAAGATCCCTGTCCCCCAGCATCGCTGCCTCTGCCCCAGAGCAGGAGCTGGGTCCCCTCTGTTTGCTCCACCCCCGGGAGAAGTTGGAAGGGACCCACAAGGGTCCTCAATTCCTGTCCCTGCATAGGACAACCCCAAATCATGGAATGATGGAATGGTTTGGGTTGGAAGGGACCTTAAAGATGATCCAGTTCCAACCCCCCGCCATGGGAAGGGACACCTCCCAGTGGATCAGGTTGCACCATGTCCCATCCAACCTGGCCTTGAACACCTCCAGGGATGGGGCAGCAACAACATCTCCAGGCAGCCTTGGCCAGGTCCTCACCAACCTCACAGGAGAACATTCCTCCACAAGATCTCATCTCAATCTACCCTCTTCCAGCTCAAAACCCTCCTACCTCATCCTGTCCCTGAACTCCCACATCAATAGCCCCTCCCCAGCTTTCCGCGAGCCCCTTTCCATATTGGAAGCTGCTCTAAGGTCTCCCCAGAGCCTTCTCCTGGATGGACAACCCCAACTCTCATAGCCTGTCCTCATACAGGAGGTTCTCCAGCCCCCAGATCATCCTCGTGCCCTCCTCTGGACTTGGTCTCACAGATCTGTGTCCTTCCTGTGCTGAGACCTCCAGAGCTGGACGTACGACTCCAGTTGAGGTCTCACCAGAGCAGACAAACAGAATCCCCTCCCTGACCCTGGGGTCCAGCCCTGCCCAGCCCACCAGGACCCTTCACTCACAGATCATCATGGGCATGATTGAGGTCGCCTCACTGAGTTGTGGAGCAGAGCTGCTCCGCTGGGGAAACTCATTCTCCTGCCAGGCCAGCCTGGGTCTGTGAGGAGATCTCCTTGCCATCGTTAGGGATGGAGGTAAACGCGTAAGCAAAGAGAACGAAGAAGCTTCGCCAAACGCCTCAGCACCGCGGGGTGAGACGCGAGCTCTGCTGCCTCTCCGGTTACTGCCCAGGGACACTGAGAGCCTGGGGGCTGCGTCTCCTGTGTCCCATTGTGATGTCACAACGGGTCCCACCACAACCTTTCACACTGTCTCCAAGAGCTTCTACAATTCCAGAGCCTTCCCCTTGTGATGTCACAATGGGTCCCACCACAACCTTTCACACTGTCTCCAAGAGCTTCTACAATTCCAGAGCCTTCACATCCAGGAACAAGGGGCATCTTGGGAGGGTTGTCAATATTCCCCTGTTGCACCATCAAATCAAATCAAAGGCACTAAAGGGGTCCCAGAGAGCTCCAGAGGAGTTCTGGGGGCCCTAGAAAGACCTTAGGGTGTTCTAGAGGGTTGCTGGGGGGCTCTAGAGGGGTCCTTGGCATCCTAGAAGGCTTGTAGGAGGCCCTAAAGGGGTCCTAGGGGGCTCTAGAGGATTCCCAGGGTCTCAAAAGAGGTCCTGTGGGAAAAAGTGCTGTCCCAGAGGGCTCTGGAGGGGTCCTGACAGTCCAAGAACATTCCTAGGGGGCTCTGGAAGGCTGCTAGGGTCCCTGCAGGGGAGTTGAAGGCCATAGATAAGTACTCAGGAGCTCTAGATAGGTCTGGGTGCCTTTAGAAGAGTCCTGTGGGTCTCTATAGTGGTCCTGGGTGTCCTAGAAGGGTCCTGGAAGGCCTTAAAGGGGTACCAGGGGGTTCTAGAGGCTTCCCGGGGGCCCTAGAAGGGTCCTTGAAGGTTTTAAAGATGTCCCAAGGGGCTCTAGAATGGTCATGGGAGTCACTAGGTGGGTCCTGGGGGTCCTAGAGGGGTCCTAGAAGGCCTTTAAGGAGTCCCGGTGGGTTCAAGAGGGGCCCTGAGGGTCTCTAGAGGGCTCCTGGTGGTCCTAGGAGGTACGTAGAAGGTCTTAAAGGGGTCACAGGGGCCTCTAGGGTATTCCTGAGAGTCCTAGAGAGGTCCTAGAAGGCTCTAAAGGGGTCCCGAGGGTCTCTAGATGGGTTCTGAGGTTCCTAAAATGGTCCTAGAAGGACTTTAAAGGTCCCACTGGGCTCTAGAGAGGTTCTTTTCATCCTAGAAAGGAACTAGAAGGTCTTAAAGGGGATCCAGGAAGCTCTAGAGGATTCCTGGGCTTCCTAGAGGGGCCCTAGAAGGCCCCTAAGGAGTCCCAGGGCGCTCTAGAGGGGTCCTGGGTTCCTAGAAGGGTGCTAGAAGGCCTTAAAGGTGTTCCAGGGGGCTCAAGAGGGGTCCTTGGCATTCTTGAAGTGCTCTAGATAGATTTAAAGGGGTCTCAGGGGGCTCTAGAGGGTTTCTGGGGTTCCTAGAAGGGTCCAAGAAGGCTCTAATGGGGACCCAGGGAGATCTAGAATGGTTCTGGGCGCCTCTAGATGTGTCCTGGGAGTCCTAGAAGGCCCTAAAGTGGTCCCAGGAGACTGTAGACGGTTCCTGGGGGTCCCAGAAGGCCTTAAAGGGGTCCCAGGGGGCTCTGGAGGGGTCCTGGGGGTTTCTAGATGAGTCCCACGGGTCCCAGAATCATGGAATCACTAGGTTGGAAAAGACCCACAGGATCATCGAGTCCAACCATTCCTACCAATCACTAAGCCACGTCCCTCAGATCCTCATCCACCCGTGAGAATTAATTGATAAGTTTTGCTGCAGCTGATTTGTATGTTTAAGTATCTTGTCATATAAATTTGGTTTGTATCGAGAGATAATACGCAGACAATCTCCAGACACGATGTTTAATTCTTCGGTCAAATGATAACCTGAAGGGAGCCTCCGGACGTGGTGGAAAACTCCAAAAATATAATCTTGGAGAGATTTCTATGGATCTTTGTCGAAAACTAGTAGATATACCCACTGCTTTTGTAAGAGGTTCTGCCTTTTTTAGAAGGGCATCCAATTCAGCGCTGAATTGGGAAATAAAAATATTATTATCTGTGCTTCAAAGCCTTTGTCCTCATTCACCCCACCCCGTTATTAGCGTCGTCCTCCAAAGATTTTCCTCCTCCGTGAGTAAGTGGTTCTGTTTATGCACGAGGACTCGTACCACTGAACCCCAAAGCTGCTAGAGAAGGTAGACGTGGGCAGACACCCCTGGAGGGAGCAGGAGTGTCACAAAGAATAGGTGACCAACCCTCTTAGCCCCTACAGGAAAGCCCCACAAGCTCACGGACTCCAGCATCGCTGCAATTCCTCAATGCTTGGAGAAGACATTCCGCGGCAACTCCTGGGACCAGCCCTCATTATTTTAGACGACGTCGCTAAAGGTTTGGTGGCATCTGGGGCTCGAGTTTCCTTTGAGCTTTCGCTAAAGCTCGCTCGAAAATTGGATTAATACAAGAACTATGATTTTAGTTGCCACCGTCGTAGAGCAGGTACCTCAGTCTCCAAGTCACCGTCCCCAGCTGGAACATCAAGCTCTTCAGACGGCGATTTCCTCAGTCTTTCTCGAGGACCAAGAGAAACGTGCATCCCCAGTGTTTTACAGATGGTTTTACTGCACCGAGAGACACTCAGACGGCTTCATCTCACACACGAAACCATCCTTCAGAGGACTGAAATTTGAGGGGTTTGTCATCCTCACTTCTATTCAACATTGAGCATCTTCCACTGGAGAAGGGGAACCTACAAACTGTTAGCAAAGCAAGAAGCTGGGCCTCATGGCTGCCCGTGTGGCCAGGGGGCCAAGAAGGCCAAGGGCATCTTGGCTTGGATCAGACACGGCACGGCCAGCAGGGCCAGGGAGGTTTTTCTCCCTCTGGACTCGGCCCTGGGGAGACCGCTCCTCGAATCCTGGGGTCAGTTCTGGGCCCCTCACCACGAGAAGGATGTTGAGGCTCTGGAGCGAGTCCAGAGAAGAGCAACGAAGCTGGGGAGGGGGCTGGAGAACAAGTTTTACGAGGAGGAACTGGAGTTGATTAGCCTGGAGGAGGCTGAGGGGAGACCCCATTGCTCTCTCCAACTCCCTGAAAGGAGGTTGTGGAGAGGAGGGAGCTGGGCTCTTCTCCTAAAAACAGGGACAGGACGAGAGGGAACGGCCTCAAGCTCCACCAGGGGAGGGTCAGGCTGGACATCAAGAAATAAAAAATCATGGAAAGGGTCACTGGGCGCTGGAACAGGGAGGGGGTTGAGTCCCCTGCCCTGGAGGGGTTTGAGGGACGGGTGGACGAGGTGCTGAGGGACACGGGTTAGTGATTGATGGGAATGGTTGGACTCGATGATCCGGTGGGTCTCTTCCAACCTGGTGGTTCCATGATTCTACAATTCTGGGGAGTCACATATGGGGCAGGAGGAGTCACTTATGGGGCAGGAGGAGTCACTTTTTGGCCTCACATTGGACGCTGATCATGGAGATCCAGGAGGACCTGGAGAACCCCCCCATGTTGGACACAGACCATGTTGATTCCATGAAAATGGGGTCGGGGCAGGGAATAAACGGGATTCGCTGCTTCTTGAGGAGCTGAAGCTGCTCGCGGAGCTCCTGGTGGGATGAGAAGAGGACTCAGAGCATCGAGACGAAGCCTTTAATCCCCAGCCTGGAGGCCCCAGAGGGGGTGGAGAACTTCCCACCTCCTATGAGAAGCTCCAAACCCTCCCTGGAGGAACCAAAACCACCTGGTTTGGCCCCAAATTGTCCTTGGGGTCACTCTGAGGTGGAGATTCTGACTTTATCTTCTAGAGGTTGAACTTCATGTCCAGGATGGCCTGGTGGAGGTCGGAGTCCAGGGGGACGTAGGACTTCTGGGAGTCGTGGCGGAAGAACAAGGGGTCGGAGATGGCCTTGGGGTTGAAACCTTCACAGACCAGCTTGGCCTTGAGCTGCTTGAAGGTCCCGGTGATCTCCAGGGCGTCCTGGGGAGATGGGGATGGGGAGAACATGGGGATGGATGGAGGAGGATCCATGGATCTAAGGGCTGAGGTTCTGCTGAGGGACATGGATCCATGGGCTGAGGTTCTGCTGAGGGACATGGATCCAAGGGCTGAGGTTCTGCTGGGGGACATGGATCCAAGGGCTGAGGTTCTGCTGAGGGACATGGATCCAGGGGCTGAGGTTCTGCTGAGGGACATGGATCCATGAATTCCTCAAGTTGAGCTGGGAGAGGTTTAAATTGGGTTCTGGGGATGCTTCCTTCACTGAAAGGGTCATCAAGGACCTGGAAGAGGATTTCTGGGGCCGTGGTGGAACCTTGATCCCTTCTGAAAGCCCTGGAGATGTGGTGGGGTCGAGAGTTTTGTGTTTAGGGTTGGACTTACGACCTTCAACATCTTCCAACCTCAACATTTCCATGATGGACAAAGCTCCTCGGCCTTGGGAGCTTCATCCCAAGGATCCTTTGGACGAGGAAGCCCACAAACCCCAGGAGAACCCAGGGCCACCAACCTGGATGCGGATGAAGCGAGGGGCGGCGTAGCCGGGCAGCATCTCCTGGGTGAAGGCAAAGAGCTTCTCGCCCTGGAAGGTTGTCCCGGGCCTCAGGCAGATGGCGGCCATCCCGCACTTGCCCTCACACCCTGCAAGGAGGCCACAGGGGGCTGGGGGCCACCACGATCCACTTCTACTCGTCCTGGTGGCCACAGGGACCATCACCAAGACCTGGTGGTTGCCCAGAACCCCACCAGCTGCTCCTTTTCTCCAACCAATCCCAGTTTTACTCTTTCTGGAGGCCACATGGACCTTGATGAAGGCACCAGGTGGACCCAAAACCATCTTGGATGACTGCGTTGACCATTTTGGCCTCCTTGGTGGCCACTTGGACCACGATGAGACCTCCCAGTGAGTCCCAAACAGCACCAGGTGCTTCTTTTGGGCATCTGAGGCTCTTTTTGCTCTTCCTCGTGGCAACATGGACCATCACCAAGACCTGGTGGTTGCCTAGAACCCCACCAGCTGCTCCTTTTCTACAACCAACCCCAGTTTTACTCTTCCTGAAGGCCACTGGGAGCATCTCAAGGCTTCTTGGTGGCCACTGGGAGCATCTCAAGGCTTCTTGGTGGCCACTGGGACCATCTCAAGGCTTCTCGGTGGCCACTGGGACCATCTCAAGGCTTCTCGGTGGCCACTAGGAGCATCTCAAGGCTCCGTGGTGGCTCCTTATGTGGATAAAACATGAGCAGGTTCTTCTTTTGATGCGATTGACTCACCTGGCACAGCCACCCCGTACACGTTGACCTCCTGGATGAAGTCGACCATGGCCAGAGCAGCTTCCACCTCAGTCGTGGCCATGTTCTCCCCTTTCCACCTGGAGAAGACACGAGGTGAAGCCGTGAGGGTGGGATTTGGCTCAGAGGAAGGTCTCGTGAGAGCCACCAACTCACCGGAAAGTGTCCCCCACGCAGTCCTGGAAGTAGATGAACCTTTCGTGGTCGATCCGGAGGAGGTCGCCACTGTTGAAGTAGGAGTCACCCCGGACCAAGACGTCCCTCAAGATCTTCTTCTCGGTCTTCTCAGAGTCCCCCGCGTAGCCGTGGAACGGGGTGTTCTGGGTGATCTTGACGACCAGCAGCCCCATCTCCCCTGGGAAAGAAGGATGGAAGCTCGTCAGAAACCTCCTTCCGTGGTGGGGAAGGTCCTCTCCATGCCCACCAGGGATGATTTTCCTGGTTCTTTGAGGGATCTCTGGTGGCTTCCACCATGAATCCTGTTCCTGTTTCCTTCTCTGAGCGATCTCTGGTGGCTTCCACCATGAATCACGTTCCTGATTCTGTCATTGAGGGATCTCTGGTGGCTTCCACCATGGTTTATGTTCCTGTTTCTTTCTTTAAGGATTTTCTCACCAGGGTTTTGAGGACCAGGAGATGTTTTTGATGGATCTCAACGCCCCGCCTTCCCCAAAACACCCTTGGAAACTCTTCTTACCGGGCTGGACTTTGATGCAGAGACCTCGCTGGTCCCGCTGGGGCTCGTCCTCCTCCACGTTGTACTTGATCAGCCCGAAGGGTGTGAAGGGCTGGGGGACGGAAGAAGGAGACAGACGCCTTTCTCAGGGCTCTGGGGGGACGTCCAGGTCTCCACAGATGCCCCCAAATGAGCCTTTGAGTCAACGGAGGCCAATGAGGTAGAAGGGGCGGCTCGGGGGGTCTTGGAGACCCTCCTTGGTTCATCAACCCCACCTTAAGGAACCTTCTGGATGCCCCCAAACCATCATCACCACCTTGAGGCTCCATCATCATCACCTTGAGCTCCATCATCATCACCCTGAGGCCTCCATCATCACCCCCTTGAGGCTCCATCATCACCCCCTTGAGGCTCCATCATCACCACACTGAGGCCTCCATCATCACCACCCTGAGGCTAATTTATCCTGCTGTGCTTCTGATTGCCCTCGCCCCGTTCACTTCTAGATCAGCTCCCCACTCACCGGCAGGCTAGAAGGCCTGGACTGAAGATTCAAGTTCATATCTTCTTGCCCTTTCCTGGAAGCCATTGAGGGAGCAGACAACGCCTGGGAGCCAAACGAGTCTTGAGATAACTCCTGAAACAGCAAGAAAAACCAAAAAAAAAACGCCACAAATGGGAATAAAATCAAGGCTCTGCTGGAATCTCTCTGGTATAGTCTTGTGTTGTGGAGGAATTTGCCCAAAACAGCTAATAAGACAGCAAAGAGTTGAAGCCAGCAACGCCTACAGTTCAACAGGAGGATAAGCGTCGCCAGACTGCTACCGTGAGGGTCAGGAGCAGAACCCTAAAACGTGACAGAAGGGTAATGCTCTGGATTTCCCTTCTTAAAGATCCTGAAAGACACGGACTCTCCTGGGAGACCGTCCACGTAGCTTCTTGATCTTCTAAGGTCTTACAACAGCTCTGAGCACTTCAGGGCACAAACAAGGCAAGTCGATTAAAACCTCCATTTTAATCGTGCGTTACAACATCTGCTGAAAGGTCCCAGCTAGGTTTTCACACAACCAGTAACAACTATTAAACCAGTACAAAGCCTTGTTGAAAATAAGTGCCATTTACATATATACGAAGAAATTCGATTCATTATTTTCTCCTCAATTCCCTGAATTTGCTTTAGGGAGGAGAAAGAAAGCAGCAGAGTTTTACATTTCAGAGCAAAGTCTTCCATCACCATCTCTTTGTTGCTCTGCTGTTGTGCTAATCCAAGCACTTCTGTAGACCACTTGGAGAACTTTCACAGGCCACAACCGTGCCAGTACAAAAATCCTTTAGACTGGTACTGCCAACCGGCAAAATTTACACCACACCAGTCCTCAAAACCGCTGCATCAGCAGGGCTTAACTTGTTACAACCACCACATCTTGGAGATGGAGATCTAGACACAACAGAGAAGGCAGCACGGTCATTATCATAATCCTTCCAAGCAGCTTGCTGACCCGTAATTCAACTGACTTGAGCGTGCAACGAGAAGGATTTGCCCAAGTTTCTTTAAGAACCCCTTACGGCTCGAAATAAAGCAGAGCGGCCCTACCTGAGGAGGGGGGAAGCGCTGCTGGGAGTAGGCAGACTGCTGCTGCTGCGGCTGCCATGGAGGCTATGAGGACGACTGCTGAGAAAGAACCGAGGAAGCCGTCTGCTGAGTTTGCTGCTACTGTGGATGAGGGCTTTGCTGGTTGTAGTAAGGAGTCTGGCTTTGCTGCCCATACGCACTGGGGCCCTGCTGTCCATAAGGAGGAATCTGCAGAAGAGGAGGGAAGAATTAGATCAGTTATGAAGATATCTTATGTACACACAAGATTACGCTCAAGAAGTGAAACGTTCAGATACTGGAGCACAACAGTTAACTGGCAATGCCACCTCCTACACAAGGAAACCTCCTAGATAACAGCAAAAGCCACCATTGTTCTTGGCAGTAACAGAACCTCAATAGGCACCCTAACTAAGTTCTTAGTGATCCTTATCTGACCACCCTTCAGTGGCAGTCAAAAGGCATCAAAAGGCAAGGCTGCTTGCTCCAAAAAACAAGGCAGCCTTTTGAATCCTGCCCACGCTACAGCAGGAGCCACTTGGATCCAACCTGGAAGTGATTTATTCAGTAAAGTACAGCTCTGTCTTTTACAGAACACAGAGGGAAGAGTATCTTGCTACCCTCACTGTTTGTTTTTCCCTTGTTAGATTCACTGCTCTGCCGCTTTTGGAAGCAAGGATTCCACAGGTCCTCATACATCCATTAGCCCTGGATCCAGATGAGGTGCTGTAAAGAAATGTCATTTAACCCAAGGAGCCAACTCCAACCTGGCTGATGCTGGTCCCTTGGAGCACTTGGCTGCTCTCCCACCCGCCCCTGCTGTGAACAGAGAGTACAGAAGCTCAGGTCTTCTACCTGCTGTGCACATGAGAGGCTGCCCATTGTACTTTGTGCCCTGCTTTGCATTCCCATGGGGTATCTCTGAGGAGTCTGTGGCCCGTAGGGCTGTCCTGGATAGCCGTGTCCTTGCTGTGGCCCCGCCTGAGGTCCCTGCTCTTGTGTGTAGGGGTTGGTTCCTCCGTACGGCTGAGGCCTCATCTTCCCCATCTGATCCATCGGGCTTGAAGCCTGCAAGGCAAGTTGTGACACGTGATGTACATCCAGCTACACACAGGAATCATTCACTATCTCCCAAAACCCCAGAAGAGAACTTTATAGAATCACAGAGTCATCGAATGGTTTGGCTTGGAACTAGATGAGCTTTGAGGTCCCTTCCAACCCAAACCATTCACTGATTCTGTGATTCCATGAATTCTTTTTCACTGCATCAGGTTGCTCAAAGCCCCATCAGCTTAAAACCCTTCCCTCTCACTCCTATCCCTGTACTCCCTGATGAAAAGCTCCTCCCCAGCTTTCCTGAAGCCCCTTTCCATACTTGAAGGCACCTACAGCTTCACAGCAGGTTGGTGCAGAGCAGAAGCTCATCTGCCTCGTTTCAGGCACTGAACCCCACAGCCACGTGCTGAATTACAGGATTCCCACTGCCCTTCTAAACCTGCAGACCTTTCACAAAACATGAACGAGAAGTCATTTAATGCTGACATTTCTCCCATGGCCGCAGGACACGCAAGAAGCCGGGAAGGATCATTAAGAAAGATGGATTATCGGTGTGAGTGGCCATTCCCCGTAGCAGGCAGTAGTTTAGTGTCCAGATATTCCACAACAAGGTAAACGTAAGACTGAAAATTTAAATATTCACGAGAAACGCTGCTTCTTTCACGTATAACAAGGTCTCCCAAAACACTACAGGCGGTTAATTTACACTTACACATTTCAATTAACTCATATTGATGCAGTAACACTGGGCAGAGCCACTAACATCCACAGTCTTCAAGGCTGCAATTCTATTTTTGCCTTTTTTAATATGTGCTTTGTGTCTGCTGCCTTTTGTAGAATAAAGATTTCTAAATCAAATTTCTCCAGATCCAGGAAAAAGTAATTTGTCAGCCTTGAAGCCAGGTCCCTGGGGTTTAGAGCAGGCAGGATGGGATGAGTGAATGAATGCAACTTCCAAGGACCTCCTGACCCGCACTACCACTGCCTGGAGCCAGGACACGAAATGAATCCATCAGAATTCCTGAAAATGCTATAAACCTCCAAATGGCAGTTTTCCACCTAAAGCAAGGACTGGTTTTGGCATAGTGACCTCTAAATGACTCCCAGGCACAGTCTTTAACCTCCATCTGGGATTGAACACAGATTGCTGATCTCCGGATGACCTAACTAACACCAATTAGATGCCTTCCAGCAGATCTCCATGACAATGGACTCTTACCCCACTCCTTCCTGCAACCAGCCCCGGGGTGGTATTTGTACAGATCCACCCTCCCTCGCCCAGCTCAGGTGCTTGAGGAGTGGCACTGCAGGTTTACACAGGCAAGTATCGCACAAAGCCAGCTCCTGCTGCAAACCCTAAAGAATCCCAGAGACCACAACAGTTTCTCAGTTGTGTTCGCAGCATCCACCCTCCTGGAGGGGGTAGATGGAAAAAAGTCCACGCACTATGTGAAACTTTGGAAAATCCAACTCAATTGCCAAGCCAGAACAGCTTGAAGTCCCAATGCACAGACCCTGAAAACATTTGTTTGACCAGCTGGCTGCTGCGCCTCGGCTGCCAGGAAAACCTCCCCATGCCAACCGGAGGGAACAGGGGCACCACGGGGAGCTAACGGGGCACTGCTGGGGCAACAGGAGCGGGAGCACAGGAGGGAATGGAGAGAGTGGGAAAAGCACCTCGCTTTTGGCAAGGGGGGCTACTCATGCAAATGAAAGCAGGTTTCCTTAAGTGAATATGCACAAATACGGCACAAATCAATGAAGAACCAAGTCCAAGTCCTCTCCTTCCACTCCACTTCAGCCTTGACACACCTGGAAACAGTGTTTGCCGCCCTACAGAAGCTGTTCACACACAACCACAGTACGATTCTCCATTGAGGAGGATCGGAGACACCCAGCTCACACTCAGCTGGGCTGGCCGTTTCCATTTTGGTCCATACCAGTACTAAAACCCGTTCGGGAAAAGTTACATTCAAGTTATCACAGACGCTGCTGCTGAGGAGTAACGTGGAGAGAGGCTGCAGCACCTCTGAGGAAGGAGCCCGGAGGGGCTTTTGATCCCTGCCATATCCCACAGCGCAGAACATGTGCCCACAGGGTTTTGTGCCACGCTCTGAAGAGGAGCTTCCACTCAAAGGGTCAGGAAGAAAAGACGTCTTTGATGGGGGCAGCCTGAATCCCAGAACTACAGTGACTTTCCTCCTGAATGGGAGCACCCATGCGGAGCTTCCACATCCCAGTAGATGCAAATTGTGTTTACATCTTCCAAACAACTCTCCCTCAGCCTTGCCTTGTGGGTATCACCTGAGATTATTGACATTATCTCCCTCCCCACCTTATCCTCTTTGGTATGCAAAAGTGGTGCCACCAGGAGTGCTTCCCAGCTTTTGGCAAGTCAAACTTCTCCTTCACCCCCCCCCCAAACAGACACCCCCTTCCTTTTCCTATCTGATCGAGTGCAGCTTTGGGGTTACTTACTAAGCAATTTGGCATATTTTCCATTTGTTACTTGCTTCCTCCTACTTGTTACCTCACCTCACAGCCCGCTAGCAAGGGCATCGTCTCAATTACAGTCCTGGCTTTTTAACTTCCATTTTTTTAACACACACACCCCCCACACGCTGCCTCCTCTGCACAGATTTTCTTGTCTGTCGTCACCCACAAAGCTTAACCATTATCTTCAGGAAGGAGAGAAACAAAGTGAAGATCCACTTTTCCATGACCCCTACAGGAAGCATGATGACTGTTCAAAAACTTCAAAAAACACTGGAACTGTTTATACAGCCATAAAAAATAAAGAAAAAAAAAAACCAAACAGTAAAGAAGTTTTTACAAACAGTAAAGAAGTTTTTCCAAATACCCAATCTAAACCTCCCTTGGACCAACTTGAGGCCATTTCCTCTCATCCTATCATTGCTGCAAAGGAACCATTCAGCTAGGATCATGGTCATATTGGATTTAAATCATTGAAAACATGGCAGAGAATAAAACCACCCACGCTTCCCCAATCCCTCTGCGCCCTTTCTATCAAGATCAACAAACTAGAAATCAGTTACAGCAGCAGCACTTGAACAGGCTGGTGACACCAACAGCAGGTGAGGAAGAGGACCCGGGTGCCAAATCAGCAGCTTTCCCAGCGTCTTTCAACCCGCTGGGAAACACCAACCATGTCGAGGGCAGGGAACCTCTACAGAGGAGTCGTGACAAACAGAAAACGACACAGAAAAAAGATGGTGTCTTGATTGCAAGAGGCGTTATCAACAAAACGTTAATGCTTCCAAAAAGAAATCCTCAAAGTGGAGACGCTGTGCTGACCTTTGCTGTTTCTAGTACCTTCCACATCCTCTGGAGCTACCAAGAGCTCAGGCTGGGTCAGATCCTGGCAGTCCCAACATCCAGCACCACTATCACATCGCATCCACACTATCTCCAGGGGCACAAGGTTCAACCTCCCACCTCTCAGCCCTCCCCTAGACTAAACCTCTGCCACCTCTTCAGACGGCTCTACTGGAGTTACGCTGCCTGCGCTATCATGGTACCAGTACCTTGACCCAGAAAATCATCAGGCGACGAGCTCTCGGGGTACGAGCTCTCGGGGTACGAGCTCTCGGGGTACGAGCTCTCAGAGTATCTGGCTGCACTTGTTTGGTCGGCCCATGGCGGCGCTGCTTACAGATGCACCACGGGTACACGCAGCCAAACTTGGTGCGCCTATGAGCCATGGCTTCAACTGGCACCGAACCTCGCAGACGCACCAAAACCAGCCTGGCTGTCACGAGCACACCAACTGAGACTGTCTCTAACTGTCAGACTGTCTCCAACTGTCAGACTGTCTCCAACTGTCAGTCTCCTCGTGTGCTACCTCGGGGTAGCACGGCAACGCCGTTACGTAACGGGCACTGGTACTCAGGGGGCGGGCACAGAACCCAACAACATCCAACAGGCATCGCAGGAGGCTCCACAGAGCCTACCTCACACCTCAAATTTGCATTTCAGACACTCGCCATGCCCGTCTCCATCTCCCAAAACTCAACGCACAAGTGGTTCCAATTCCTCCGCCACCAGTCTAGAGAGTTCAAGCTGAGAAACAAGCACAGACTAACAACCATCCTCATTCACGAGGAAACACTGCTCATCCTCCAGCGAGGAACATTTTCATCTGATCTATTTAAGGTGCAACTGGCTGTGCTGAGGTCAACACCCCAGCCTGAGCCCGCTGCCTTTTACAGCCCTCTAAAGGGCCACCTCCAGGTCATACTCTATGGCCTCTCTTCCCATGGTGGTTTGGTTCTAAGGAGGTGGAAGAGGCTGAGAGGAAATTAAAGTTAAGGTAAAACAAAATATGGAATATGGTACAGGTTTGGTTTCAGGGTTACAAACACCTTCTGGAAACTCGTTGGACAAATCAATTTTGATATAAGCTACACGAAAGCAAAATTCCCTCCCTCAACTCCCCACATCCTAGAATTGAACTTAGATCTGGCTTCACAACCAAGAGGCGATGCCTCATCGTCATTTCATGATCCATGGCCAGTACAGATGAAATTCTTGGTTGCCCAACTCTTCAGATAACTGCCCTCTGCTCAACAGTTTCAGTTCTGCACTGAGCGGGAGCCTCGCAGTTCTGACTTTTTCCAGTGGATCAGAGTTTCACCAAAGACACTTTCTATTCCTCTAATCTCCTGTTAACACCCAGACCTCAGAAAGACCTGACAGTATCAATGCCGCATACAAAAGGAATACAGGAAATTTTCTAATGGCTTCAGCCACCACCTTTTAACTACCTGGTATTCCTGTAAACTTAAAGTCAGCCCTGTTAAACATTGCTCCTTTCCTCCACCAGACATTTATCCCACCAGTGCCTTTGGGGAGACCTTCTGTAAACCCAAGATACCGAGTTTTACTAGTGGAAACATGATGAAAATCTTTCTCCCGGCAGCCATCCAGGGAATGGGAATACCCCGGCCAAACACAGCTCTGTAATTACACTATGAACACCTCAGGTCCCAGGACTTCCCCAAACTCCACTCCTGGGGATGCTCTTCAAACCAATTAACACTGACCTGTGGTCCGCTGTTGAAGCGGGTGGCCACGTCTACTCAGACCGAGGCAGGAACCGGGGGCAGGGGGGGAGGACGAAACCCTGCCGTCAGGTCTATCCGCCGTTGAAGCGGGCGGCCACGTCTACCCAGACCGAGGCAGGTATCAGGGCCTGGGGGAGGACACGAAGCTGGCCGGCCGTCAGGTCTTCGTCTGAGCCGCCGGTCGGGCGGGCCGCCACGTCTACCCCCACACCCGCACCATGCAGAAACAAAGTCCACGCTTTTCGGCGAAGGACACTGCGAGACGCTGGGGGGACACGTCTACGCCGAGGAGCAAGGGTGGGTACGAAGTCCCAGAGGAGAGGCGTACGAGGCGAAGCGTACAAGGCGTGGACGAATCCCAGCGATCAGGTCAACCCGCCGCTCCGTCGTTGAAGCGGGCGGCTAAATCTACCCAGACCGAGGCAGGAACCGGGGCCCGTGGGAGGACAAAACCCGGCCGTCAGATCTACCCGTCGCTCAGCCGTTGAAGCGGGCTGCCACGTCTACTCAGACCGAGGCAGGAACCGGGGCCGGGGGAGAGGACTAAACCCGGCCGTCAGGTCTACCCACCATTGAAGGGGGCGGCCACGTCTATTCAGACCGAGGCAGGAACCGGGGCCGGTGGAGAGGACGAAACCCGGCCGTCAGGTCTATCTGCCGTTGAAGCGGGCGGCCACGTCTACCGAGACCAAAGCAGGAACCGGGGCCCGGGGGAGGACTAAACCCGGCCGTCAGGTCTATCCACCGCTCCGCGGTTGAGGCGGGTGGCCACGTCTACTCAGACCGAGGCAGGAACCGGGGCCGGGGGTGGGGAGGACGACCCCCGGCCGTCAGCTCTACTCGCTGTTGAAGCGGGCGGCCATGTCTACCAAGACCGAGGCGGGAACCGGGGCCGGCGGGGGATGAAACCCGGCCGTGAGGTCCAGTCGCTGTCGAAGCGGGCGGCCACGTCTAGCCAGACCAAAGCAGGAACCGGGGCCCGTGGGAGGATGAAACCCGGCCGTCAGGTGTATCCACCGCTCCGCGGTTGAAGCGTGTGGCCACGTCTACTCAGACCGAGGCAGGAACCGGGGCCGGGGTAGAGGACGTCAGGTCTATCCACCGCTCTGCCGTTGAAGCGGGAGGCCAGGTCTACCCAGAACGAAGCAGGAACCGGGGCCGGGGTGGTGGAGGACGAAACCCGGCCGTCAGGTCTATCCGCCGTTGACGCGGGCGGCCACGTCTACCCAGACCGAGGCAGGTATCGGGGCCCGGGGGAGGACACGAAGCTGGCCGGCCGTCATGTCTTCCTCTGGGCCGCCGGTCGGGCGGGCCGCCACGTCTATCCCCACACCCGCACCATGCAGATACAAAGTCCACGCTTTTCGGCGAAGGACACTGCGAGACGCTGGGGGAACACGTCTACGCCGAGGAGCAAGGGTGGGTACGAAGTCCCGGAGGAGAGGCGTAGGAGGCGAAGCGTACAAGGCGTGGACGAATCCCAGCCATCAGGTCAACCTGCGCTCCGTCGTTGAAGCGGGCGGCTAAATCTACCCAGACCGAGGCAAGAACCGGGGCCGGGGGAGAGGACTAAACCCGGCCGTCAGGTCTACCCACCGCTCCGCCGCTGAAACAGGTGGCCACCTCTACTCAGATCGAGGCAGGAACCGGGGCCCGGCTAGGGGAGGACGAAACCCGGCCGTCATCTCTACTCGCTCTTGAAATGACGGCCACGTCTATCCAGAACGAGGCAGGAACCGGGGCACGGGGTGGGGGAGGACGAAACACGGCAGTCAGGTCTTCCCACCGCTCCGCCGTTGAAGCGCGGAGCCACGTATAACCAACGCACACTCATGCTTTCATTTCAACTTTATTCATGGCCATATGGTATTGCAGTCTCTGTGGAGGAAGCGTCCTGCAGAATTACAGACACCCAGTGCTGGGGTCAGCTAAGCGACGACTGCTGCGTGTGCTCCGACGGAGCCGGTTCACTCCAGCCTGGGATATGGGTGCCCCAGTCGGCCGCTGCCTCCTCGCATTCTGGCGTTGTTAAGGATGACCCAGGAGGCGCCTTGGGCTGTGCTGGCAGCTGGACCGGCTGCGAGATGTGCTGCGCCGGTACCGGGCTATGCTGAGGCTGGCCGTGTGTTGTGCTACCGGGCTGTTGGAGCTCTGCGGCCTCCCCCTCGCTTTTATACGGGTGCCAGGGGGAGACCCTTGGTG
Source organism: Phaenicophaeus curvirostris (assembly GCF_032191515.1). NCBI lineage: Eukaryota > Metazoa > Chordata > Aves > Cuculiformes > Cuculidae > Phaenicophaeus > Phaenicophaeus curvirostris. The sequence goes on from NC_091426.1 coordinate 674,618, forward strand.
ACATCAGCGCGTTATCTGGGCAACTGACTACTCCTCCCTTCAGGTTCATTCAGCATTCCAGATCGTTGTCTTCCGCACTGAAGTCCGTACCACGATTGCAGACACGGAAGGTCAAATTTCCTCTGGCACAGGTGCCGAGACGACTCGTGCGTGTCCCCTCTTCAACGGCTCAGGCGCAGGGTCGGCGGCTGCTTTCTAGCGCTGCTCTCGGAGCCGGGTCACTTCTCGCTCCCATAGTACGTACAGGCGGGGCCCGCAGCGACTTCCGGGCCAAGGCGGAGCGGGGGCGGCCGGGGGCGGGGCGGCAGAGACCCCGACTCTTACGAGGACCTCACTGGAGGCAGCGCGAAACAGCGACCCCTTTGGCGAGAACCGGGAAGAGACGCGGCTGACAGGTCCACCCCACTCCGGCCGCCAAGTCTACCCAGCTCAGCAAGCGGATACTGGCTAGACCTGGTGGTCGGTGGAAGATAGACCTGGCGGCCAGTGATGGATAGACCTGCCGGCCGGTGAAGGATAGACCTGGCGGCGGGTGAGGGCTAGACCTGGCGGCCGGTGAAGGATAGACCTGGCGGCCGGTGAAGGATAGACCTGGCGGCCGGTGAAGGATAGACCTGGCGGCCGGTGAAGGGCAGACCTGGCGGCCGGTGAAGGGCAGACCTGGCGGCCGTTAAGGGATAGACCCGGCGGCCGGTGAGGGGGATTGACCTGGTGGCCGGTGCTGGGTACACCTGGTGGCCATCCCTGGAGCCGGTGACATCTAATGGCTATCACTGTCTGCCACCGGAGCAGAGCCAGCACACCCACTTTTGGGGCCGCAACTCCCATTTGTAGGGCCAGAACACTGATCTGATCTTAGTTTTTGGGGTCAGAATACCAATTTTTGAGCGAGAACACCACTTTTAGGACAAATCACCACGTCTCTCAGAGTACAGGGCGGGGCTAACAGGTCAAGCCGTCCCCGACCACCAGGTCCACCCGCCTCCGTTCGCCTGGTGCACCTAGCTCCGGCTCCCAGGTCCACCTCATTATGGCTGGCAGGTCTTTTCCACTATGGATTCCAGGTCTTACATGCTCTGGCCGCCATGTCTACTCTGCTGAGGTCGGAGCTAGGTGGACCTGGTGTCCGTCCTCACAGCCGGGTACACCTGACGGCCGCCACTGTCCGGCCCTGAGCGGAGCCAGCACACCCACTGCTGGGGCCACAACTCCCATTTGTAGGGCCACAACATTGATTTTAGGGATAAGGATCCCTTCAACCCAAACAATCCTATAATTCTGCAATGGATGGGAATACAAACTTTAAACTGGAGGAGAGGAGCTTCTGGGGAGACCTTAGAGCAGCTTCAAGTCAGAGGCTCCAGAAAACCTGGGGAGGGTTTCTTGATCGGGGAGTGCACGGACAGGACAAGGGAGAATGGTTTTAAGCATAAAGAGAAGCGGTTGTGATGAGACCTTAGGGAGGGTGGGGTGGCCCTGGGCCAGGTGTCTCAGAGAAGTCATGCTTGCCCCATCCCTGATGGTGTTCGAGGCCAGGTTGGATGGGACTGAGCAACCTGATCCAGTGGTATGTGTCCCTGCCCATAGCAGGCAGGTGGAACTGGATGGGCTTTCAGGTCCCTTGAACCCAAACCATTCCACGATTCTGTGATTCTATGATCCTACCGAAGAGAAGGGTGTTGTCCAGAAGCGGAAAGAGCCGCCCCACACAAACCCTGCTTGCTGCATTCCCCTGACGGAGACACTCGCTTCTCCTTGCCCTTCTGCCACCATCTCTGTGCACAAACGCTGCAGGGGGAGGCCTGGTCTGAAGAGCTTAGAGAATATTTGCAAAGTTACCGCAGCATTCCTCTCACTGGGCTGATTTCTTTGTCCGGCTGAGAGAGCTTCTCCCTCTGCTTTGCCTGGATGGGAACCGCTCTTGAGCTGGTGAGCAGGCTGGTTGTTCACCAGAACAGCCTCTGCCTCTGAGCAGTCTGGGACACCTTTCCTACCCAGGGTCTCAGCTGGCTTCTTGCATGACCCAAGGCAATGACTTTTCTTTTCCTTTACACATTTCCAGTCCACAGAAGAAACTCACAAGAGTCCCCTCCCAGTCTGGGACTGTTGGCAGAAGCAGCCGGAGGCAAGACACGCACACTCAATACGAGTTTAGAATCTTGCTCGTTTAATGCAGCTAGATGACTCCTTTTATACATGTGTTACAGTCCCGTGGAAGGTGCCCTTTGGTCTGTGTCCACTCTCCAGGCACTAATTGGCTAACTAGTCCACTCCTCGCGCGCTAATTGGCTAGCAGTTGCTGAGCGTGCTCTGTTCCTGTTCCTGTGCTGCTTACTACATGACCCACTCCGACTTGCTACAAGCCAACTGCCTCTAAATGTCAAAGGTTATTCCGAGACAGAGGCGCTGCCACAATATCAAGCCTTAAAGGGTCAGCGTCCTCATGCCCTTCCCTTCTTAAGCAATCCTCTACATGGGATCGCTGAGTCCTCCAAGGAGAAGAGCCCTGCCCGTCCTCAGCAAGGGCACATGGATTCAGAACCATGAGTCTCCCTGAAAAGGACCAGTCTCCTAAGGACCCTCAAGAAGAAAAGCCCTTTCCGTTCTCCTGGCAAACCAAGCTGACGGACCAGGCTGCTGAGGAACAGCCCAGATGCCCGACGGCCTCTTCAGTTCAGCCAGAGCCAAGGAGAAGGAGCAGGAGGAGAAAACAGGACGGGCTCTGTTAGGTCCATTGCAAAAGTCCTACAAGTTTTTCTAAATGCCAATGGGATCGACTTATGATGAAATGACACTGCAGTCCTTTTCCACGACTGCTTTTATATGATGTGTGTGTTGTCTCAGGCGACGGCTGAGACTGCTTGGGAAGAGGTGTTGGTTTGTTTGTAGGAAAAATAAAGAATCATAGAATGTCCTGAGTGTGAAGGGACCTTCTCCTGATATCCACCCTAAACCTCCCTTGGAGCCTCTTCCTGCCATTCCCTCAGGTCCTGTCCTCGGTCGCTAGAGAGAAGAGCTCAGCACCTGCTCCTCCTCCTGCCTTGTGCGGAAACGGCAGACTGCGTCTGACGTCTCCCCTTAGTCTCCTCTTCTGCAGGCTGGACAGACCCAGTGATGTCAGCCACTCCTCAAACGCCTTCCCCTCTAATACCTTCCACAGCTCTCCGGCTTCCTCTGGACTCTCCCCAGTACTTTTCAATCCTTTTCATACTGTGGTGCCCAAAACTGCACTCAGGACTCTAGGTGCGGCTGCAGAAACCCTTTCCCATCCTACTCTGTCTCCTGGATCTCCTCCATCTCCCTAATGGTGAGAGGAGGCTGGGGAGTCTTTAGTCTCCTCTGCTGGCACATTGCTCTCGGGGGCTGCAGAGTACAATCCCACCAGTCAGTTTCCTTCTCAGAGTCCCCGATACTGCTCAGCTTGGACACCTCCTCCCAAAGCTCTGTCACCAGGCTGAGCTGTTCTCCTCTTCTGCCCAGTCACAGGGAAGCTGCTGGAATCCTCTACCGTCCAGCATTGTCTGCGTTTGACGTTTTGATCCGTTCCCATGTGCCGTACCTGCGTTACTTTGTCGATGTTTAAAGAAATCATAGAATCATAGAATTGCTAGGTTTGGAAAGACCTTTGAGATCATCAACTCCAACGGTACCTGTCCACTACTAAACCATATCCCTGAGCACTTCATCTACCCATCTTTTAAACACCACCAGGGATAGTGACTCCACCACCTCCCCGAGCAGCCTCTGCCAGCGCCCAAGAACCCTTTCGCTGCTGACTAAAGCCACCCCACAGACTGGCCCTTTCCATCTCCAAGGCACAGCCTGGCCCGGCCGCTGAGGCTCAGCCCCAGACACCTACCCGGCCCTTCGGTTCAGCCAAAGCAAAGGAGAAGGAGGAAGAGAAGACAAGGGGTGGGCGAGCAGATCTGCTGAGCACAGACACTTCCATCTATCACTCTTGGCACTGGTACAGTGGACGTCTCCCTGCCCGCTCCACAGCCCGGTCCCCCTCAGGGACTGATGCCCGTGATCGATGGGGATCACAGCCTCATGTCCCCAGCCCTGTCCAAGGATGCTCGCTTTCTAAACATCCAAAACGAGTCGCAGAGAGTTTGATTTGCCAGAATTCTCGAGTCAAGGGACAAGAGGAAATGGCATCGAGCTGTGCCAGGGGAGGTTTGGGTTGGACACAATAAGGGGGATAGAACGGGATGGGCTTTAAGATCCCTTCAACCCAAACATTGCTATGATTCTGAAATGTACGGGAATACAAACTTTAAACTAAGACATATTTTTCATGGGTGCACTTTGAAGTCCTCCCTTTAGCCACACTGGGAAATAACTGCAAGGAGCTCGGCAAAGCTTGATGAGCAGAAGAGAACTCCAGGAGGAGAAAGAGCTCCTTAAGTCTTTCTGTAGTTTAATGAGACCCAGCGTGGATTTGCTGATGAGTCCTTGGACCTCACCTACAGAGAGAAGATTGAGCAAGCCTCTCAAGAGTTCAAAAACAGAACTCAGAGTAACTTGAAGTCTTAATTGGTCTCAGTGAGGATTGTTTCGAACAAAGTGACCCTAGGGGCAGAGGAATTCAGTTCTAGGAAGTTCATGGAAGTGTTTGGTCATAGAAGCCTCAGGTCATATACGATTCAGGTCATAAAAGGTTAATAGAATATTTGGGTCATGGAAGAACTGAGTCATAGAAGTGTGATTTTTGGGGGGTTTTTGAAGGGTTTGGTCGTAGAAGGGTCAGGTCCCAGAGGACTCAGGTGACGGAAGAGTCGGGTCCTTGATATGTCTCATCACACACATGCTGCAGAATAGATGATCTGTGTCATAGAAAGCTGCATCATAGGAGAGTTACACAATAGTCAGGTCATAGAATAAAAGGTCATAGAAGGGTTGGGTTGTAGAAGGCTTGAGCCAGAATCGCCTGGTCATATGATAGATGGGTCTCAGGAGAGTTGAGTTATAGAGGAGTTGGTCATAAAAGAGTAATACAAGAGTTTGATTGTAGAAAGTTCCTATATGGGTTGGGTCATGGATTATTCGGGTCATAGTTGAGTCTGGTCAGAGAAGAGCTGGGTCATACAAAGTCATAGAGGAGTCGGAGAAGAATTGGGTCATAGAAAGCTTGGGTGACAGAAGGCCCAGATCACAGATAATTCGGGTCATAGAGGACTCAGAAGAGCGGAATGAGAGAAGAGCTGGGTCACAGAAGAGTTCAGTTGCAGTAGGTTTATACCTAGGTGTTGGGTCACAGAACACTCACGGAAGAGCTGAGTCATAGAAGGGAGAGAGAAGCATCATTTACAGAAGAATATGGTCAGAAAAGATTCACAGAAAATTCAGGTCTTAGAAGACTCAAATCATAAAAGAGTCATTGAAGGGCGATAGAAGTGTCAGGTCATAAAGGAATCATTAGAGAAGTCAGGTCATAGAAGGTCTGGGTCATAGAAGAGGACTCATCTAAGTGTGTGGTCATAGAGGAGTTAGGTAAGAGACGTGTTGAGTCAGAAAAGTGCCAGGTGAGAGAAGGTCATAGAAGGTTGTTGAGGCATGATCTGACCAAGGGAAGTCCAGTCCACTTCTCTTTCAGGCATCCAGAAATGGAATCCGAGGGGACAAGGTCTTGGGCACAGCCTTTAGTTCCCTGCTCTCCCACTGGCCATTCCTGAAAATGACAGGCCATGTGTGAGTGGTGCCAGTGCTCAGGGAGCGCCCTCGGTTACCGTGACCTCTGGAAGATGATGGAGAGTGCCCTCACTGTGGCATCGTCCTGCTCACTCAGCGCCCTGGGATGTGACCCCTCCTGTCCCAGAGGCCGGGAAGGATTGTGTTTGCTTAAGTGATCCCTGATCTGATCCCCACCCAGCACTAGTCAAGCTCCTCCAGAGTCCTGCCCTGAGTCCCAGAGGCCTGGGAGACTTTGTTGGGGAAGACAAGGACATAGAGGACACAGGGAATCTCAGATCTGTCTCCTCCTGCTCTTACTAAATTCTGCACTACCCACAGAGGGTCCTTGTTTTTTTGTTTTACTGTTCCTGAAGCAGGGAACACTCATCACGAGGCCCTTGAATGGCCTTTCAAGTTCTGTGACCACATCCCAGCTCTGTCTCGCACAGGAACAGCTCCAGCTCCTCCTGCCTGTGCCCCTGGCTGAGGGCATCGCTGCCCATGGGGCTGAAGCTCTGCAGCTGTGGCACCAGGCAAGGTCATCCCTGCAATAAGGAAATCTGAGACCAAGTGTCCAGGAACCCGTGTGTGCAAAGGCTTTGCTTGGAGCAGAGACCCGTCTGGGACAGAAGAGAGCTGAATGTCCTCCCAGCCCCAGGTCTAAAGACCAGGGAAGAAAAGCCTGAATTCCCGCGATGGAACAGGATGGAGAAATGAGATCATTCCCTGTCACATTCCTGGGGTTCTGTTTAATGATGGGGCAACAAAAGTGATTCTCATGGCCAGCTATTTTTCTAACAGGAGTAATGACAGTGCAGGAGAAGTGTCTCTGCCCAGCTGAGGGAGGGAAGATCAGGGATGGCTTCAGCCTGTTTCTCAGCAGGTTCCCCTGGAGCCCCAGGGACAGCTCGAGGGAGCCCAGAGGGGGCAGAGAAAGCGCTGCCTTGGGCTGCTCCTCTGCTGCTGAGCTGGGCTGGGCTCCTGGGACAGAGTGAGCTCATAACAAGAGGGTAGTTATGAAAAGAGCCAGGTCTGGCCAGGAGCAGCTCCTCTGCCAAGCCCAGCAGGGCTGAGGGCACTGCCTGCAGGCAGCGAGGGGAGAGGAGGGAGCGGAGAGAGGGGAAAGGCAGGGTGGGGTGGGAGGAAAGAGGAGTCTTCATTTGGAGAAAGATCTTCACAGCCCTTCTCTGGGTGCAGGACAATGCAGGTGCGATTCCTGGAGGAGTCTCCCAAAGCCAGCACAGCCACAGCCTGTGGGCTCTGTCAGGAGGGCTCTCGCAGTTTCTCCAGTGGAAAGAAAAACCAGGGTCAGTGCTCGGTCTGCCCAGGGAGCTCCTCATGTTGGGACAGGGAGAACTTGTGGAGGGAAGAAGCAGCTCCTTGGAAAAGAGGGTCTTTTTGCTCTCAAGAGGGTGCTGTGCCAGTCAGGGCTTCTCACAGCTCCAAATCACCCCAGGACACTTCTAAGAGGACATCTCAAGGGAATAATCAGGGCAGGGATTAGGATAAAGATAAGGAACTCTCCCGAGTCAGTTCCCTGCACCTGGGGAATTTCCGGGGAGAAAAGAAACAAGAGGTTCTCATGCTTGAAGAAATCACTGAGCCTCCTGACCTCTATCCTTGAGTGGCCAGTAGGTCTGATTGGAGCCTCTTAAAGTGTCTCCAACTGCTTCTCTGCCCATGGAGAGCACCAGCATCACCTCTGCTGGACCCATCAGGCTCATTCTGCCCCATCCTTTCCTGCTTATAAACAAGACCCTGTGCCCAGCTTCACCCGCCAATCAGGCAGGTTTGTGTAGGGCCAGGGGGATGCAGAGAGGGTCAGATGAGGTCTGTGAGCATTGACAGGGAGAAGAGATGGGCCAGGGAAACATCTCCAGTGAGGAAAATCCCCGGGCAGAAGGGATAAGATCGGAGAATGTGAGGAAACATAAAAGAGAGATGTTGTGGAAGGGCAAATACAGAAACCCCTACACGACTGCATCCAACACAGACCCTCCCTCTGAGCAAGCCCCCTTGCCTCCTCTCCCACCCCACAAAGTCTCTGCCCTCAGCTTGGGCTCCAAGACTGAACCCCCTCCACTGCAGCCAGAGTTTCAGCACAGCCGTGGTGCAGCTCTCTAATCACGGGTCCATTTTCCTCTCCAGAGCACAGGGGCTGAGAGTACCAGTGCAGCAATGTTTATTTTTGGGAGGGAGTGAGCAGAGCTGGGTTAGGGTAATGCTGTCCTGAGTGCCCGGCTGCCTCTGCTGTGGCCTCTCTCAGCTGGACCAGCTTCTTTGCTGGCTTCTCTGTTTGTCTGTGTTCTTGCTGTTGATCTCCTGTTCTTGCTGCCAGGCTCTCTGGGGTTGGGAGTTTCAGCAGTCAAGTGTGGCACTGAACTTCTGATTCCTCCCATGCAGGTGTGTCCGTGGGAATGCAGTGTCCAAGCTTTCGTCTCACCCATGGGGCTGTGGGCAGAGCAGTCTGAGTCGTTCCCTGAGGAAAGAGCTGACTCTTGCTTACTGAACCACCACCATTAGGATACTCGGATTGTTCCATGAGGGTTCTTTCCTAGCTGTGAGCTTCCCTCATGGATATAAATCTCTGCTATCACAACTTGGTGCTACCTGGATGACCGTGGAGAAATACAGAGATGCTACAGCCAAGGGAATGCTTCTGGGTTTGTGAAATGAGCCGTGTGTGTCCTGGGCTGACAGTGGGGTGCTGAGACCTTACAGAAGGGTGAGACATTGAGTGGTGTGAGGTGGATCCCTCTGTGCTCAGAAGGGTGAGGTGGCTTTTGAAGGTAACAAGGGAGAGTGATCCCCCTCCATCTCAGAAAGGTGCAAGCCCAGAGCTGCTGGGGACAAGAGCAAAGTAGAGGGCAGCACCCCTCCCTCTGCACTAAGCCACAGGTAATGCTCTCCCTGAGTGCAGCAGGGATGCTGAGGGTTTCTGACATCCAAGAACACTGTCCGGGGTGGGAGCAAGAGTGGTAAAGGCCCAAACCTCTCTGCCTTCCTTCTACCCTCTCAGTTCCTCATCTCTGGAGGTGCAGATGCTGACAAGCCTTTTGCACCAGGAGCAGTTCCACAGGACAAAGCTGAACCCCAGCAGTGTCCCCTGTGCCCAGCGTCCCCATGACCCCCAGCTGCAGAGCAGGGCTGACCCCTCGCAGCCAGCGGGCAGAGGCCCTGCTCCTCCCGGCACATTCAGCCGGCACCGAGCAGGGCTCCAGGCATGGAGCTGGCGGAAGGGCTGCAACTGGAAATGGAAAAGCAGTGGCAACTGTGCAGTGTGAGAACTGGCTTTGATTTTACTCAAAGAAGTCTCCTGTAACTTCTCACACTATTTTGGCTTTGATCCAGAGGCAGCAGATGTCCAACAGCAGCTCCATCACCCAGTTCCTCCTCCTGGCATTCGCAGACACACGGGAGCTGCAGCTCCTGCACTTCTGGCTCTTCCTGGGCATCTACCTGGCTGTCCTCCTGAGCAACGGCCTCATCATCACCACCATCGCCTGCGACCACCACCTCCACACCCCCATGTACTTCTTCCTCCTCAACCTCGCCCTCCCCGATATTGGTTCCCTCTGCACCACTGTCCCTAAATCCATAGCCAACTCCCTCTGGGACACCAGGGCCATCTCCTACTCAGGATGTGTTGCCCAGGTCTTCTTTGTGTTGTTCTTGTTGAGTGCAGAATATTATCTTCTCACGGACACGTCCTACGACTGCTGCGTTGCCATCTGCAAACCCCTGCACTACGGGACCCTCCTGGGCAGCAGAGCTTGTGTCCACATGGCAGCAGCTGCCTGGGGCACTGGGTTTCTCACTGCTCTGCTGCACACGGCCAATACATTTTCCCTGCCCCTGTGCCAGGGCAATGCTGTGGAGCAGTTCTTCTGTGAAATCCCGCAGATTCTCAAGCTCTCCTGCTCACACTCCTACCTCTGGGAAGTTCAGTAAAGCCTGAGTGCTCTGAGTTTGGTCACATTGCCAGTGCTTTGCACCATGTCACCATTGCGGATGGTTTGCTTCATGGCTGGGTGTTCAAAAATGTGATTATTGCACTAATTTAAACTAAAGGATGTGGTCGACCTGGACTTCTGTAAAGCCTTTGACGTGGTACCCCACAACATCCTTCTCTCTTCCCCCAGCTTTCTCTCTCCTTCCCCAGCTTTGTGGGGGTTTTGTGGGGTCCTGGGTCCCTTTTAGGGGTTTGTGGGGGGCGGCCCTGGATCCCATTTGGGGGGATTTTGGAGGGGCGTGGGTTCCTTCTGGGGGGATTTGGGGGGCTCCTGAGTCCCTCTTGGGGGGCTTTGAGTCTCTCTTGAGAGAATTCAGAGGGTTCCAGATCCCTTTCGGGGGGTTGGGGGAAAGTAGTGGATCCCTTTAGGGGATTTGGGGGGATCCCGGGTCCCATTTGTGGGTTTGGTGGGTCCTGGGTGCCATTTGGGGGGTTTAGGGGGGTCCTGTGTCCCTTTTGGGCAGTTTTGGTGGGTCCTGGGTCCCATTTGGAGACTTCTGGGGGTTTTGGATCCTTTTTCAGGGTTTGTGAGGGTCTTGAATCCCTTTTGGGGGGCTGTGGGTTTCTTTTGGGGGAATTCAGAGGGTCCCAGATCGCTTTGGGAGTTTGGGGAAGGGGTGTCTTGGATCCCTTTTGTGGGGGTTTTGGGGGGTCCTGGGTTCCATTTGGGGGGATTTAGGGTGGTTCCTGTGTCCCTTTTGAGGGGGTTTGGTGGGTCCTGGGTCCCTTTTGGAGGGTTGAGTGGGTCCTAGGTCCTTTCAGGAGTTTTAGGGGGTGGTCCTGGGTGTCTTTTAGGGGGTCTTGGGGGGGATCTTGGGTCCCATTTTGAGGTTGAGGCTCCTGGGACCCATTTGCAGGGATTGGGGAGGTTCTGGGTAAATTTGGGTGGGGGTTGGGGGAGCCTTGGGTCCTTTTGGGAGACTCCTGGTTCCCTTTTGGGGGACTCCTGGTTCCCTTTTGGGGGCTTGGAGTTTCATGGATCCCTTTTGAGGGGGATGTTTTGGGTCCCATTAGGTGTTTTAGGAGGGGTTCTCCTTCCAACTGGGGGGGGTGGGTGGGTTGTGGGGTCTTGGGTCCTTTTGAGGAGGTCCTGAATCCAGTGCAGGGTGGGGGGGAGTGGGGTGTGTCCTGGATCCCTTTTGGGAGTTTGGGAAGAATCCTGGATCCCTTTAGGGGGGATTAGGCATGCCCTGGATCCAATTTGGGAGTTTGTGGGGGTCCTGAGTCCCGTTTTGGGGGTTTTGATGGTTCCTGGTTCCCATGTGGGAGGTTGAGGGGGTCGTGGAACTCTTTTGAGGGGTCTGGGGGGGTCTTGGGTCACTTTTGTGGGGCTTTGGATTTCTTTTGAGGGAATTAAAGGGGACCCAGATCCCTTTAGGGGGTTTGGGGTTGGAGTTCTGAGGTCCCTTTAAGGAAGGTTTGGGGGGGTCCTGGGTTCCTTTTTGTGGATTTTGTGGGTCCTGGGTCCAATTTTGGGGGGTTGGGGGAGTCTTGGGTTCCTTTTGGGGAGTTCTGGGTCTCTTCTGAAGGAATTCAGGGGGTCCTGGATCCCTTTTGGGGGTTGGGGGGGGTCCTGGGTCCCTCTTCACCACCCTCCATGCTGCTCCTGGGGTTGGGGTGGGCAGAGGAATTGGGAGCCATGGAGCCACTTCAGACTGGGAGAAAGTGGGAGGAGAATGGCTTTAATATTTGGCCCTTGTTGCTCCCAATCCAAAGCTTTCTGAACTGTCAATAAAGTAAATCGAACTTCAGCAAGTCCACACCTCTGTGCCTGTGACAGTCATTGGTCTCTGAACCTCCTTTGCTTTCTCTTGACCCCTGAGCTGTTCTGGTTCATTTTCTCCCTCTGTCCTGTTGGTTCTGGGCTTGGAGGGAGCAGCTGCGGGGGGTCCGGCTGCTGGCCAAGGTTAACCCACCACAGGACACATCAGGGCTGCCGTGTCCAGTACGGGGCTCCCCGCACAAGGAAGACCCTGCCCAGCCTGGAGAGAGTCCTGCTGAGGCCAGAAGGATGGCTGGGGCTGGAGCACATCATGGACAAGGAGAGGCTTGTGAGATGGGTTCTGAGAAACCTTTCAGGGTACAACACTGAGCAAGGACCCAGGGCAGCTGGGGGATCCCAATGCAAGGACTTTCTCGGTGTTTGATGAGACAAAGCCATGAGCCCCTGATGGGTTTGGAGCTGTGTGAGAAAGGGCTTGGCTGAGAGACCTGCAGCGGCAAGAGCTGGGGACTGGTGTATAAGAAATTTCAGTAGGAAAAGGGTTCTCTTTTTATTAATAATGGTTGTAGAGTTGGATATCAGGCCTGCAGCAAGGCAAGGGGTGAGGAGGGGAGTGTGCAAGTGGAGAGAGAACAGCTCTGGGAGATCAGCGCTTGTGCCCGGCAGTGCTGCCGTGCTGGGATTCTTTTCCCCTCCACCCACGACCACAGGAACTGTCCCTGCAAGTCCAGAAATGTCTCGCAGGAAATATATCAGGAAACAGAAGTCGTTGAACATCCCTTTATTTTGTTTAAATACACAGAGAGCACAGCTCCTCATTTACACAGACAAAGAGCAAGAAAAGAGAAGAAAACAGTGAATTAAAAACAGGATGACAAGATTATAAAGGGGGGATGAAAGGGGGTTTGGGGGGTGCTAGAGGGGTTTTGAGGGGGAATAAAGGGGGTTTGGAGGGAACAAAGGGAGTTTGGGGATCATAAAATGGGGTTTGGGGGGATAATAGTGGGTTTGGGGGGATATAGGGGGTTAAAGGGGGTTAAAGGGGTTTTGGGGTGATATAAGGGAGTTTAGGGGGAATAAAGGCGTTTGGGGAGAGAAAAGGGGGTTTGGGGTCAATAGAGGGGATTAGTGGGGCATAAAAGGGATTTGGGAGGATAAAGGGTTTTGAGGTGGAATAAAGGCAGTTCGGGGGAAATAAAAGGGGAATTGAGGAGGATAAAGGGGATTGGGGGTATAAAAGGGGGTTTTGGGTGGATAAAAGGGTTTGGGGGGATAAAGGGGGATAAAGGGGGTTAAAGGGGTTTTGGGGTGATATAAGGGAGTTTATGGGGAAATACATGCGTTTGGGGAGAGAAAAGGGGATGTGGGGTCAAAAGAGAGGATTTGGGGGAAATAAAAGGGGAATAAAGAAGGATAAAGGGGACTGGGGGTATAAAAGCGGGTTTTGGGGGGATAAAAGGGGGTTTGGGGAGCGATAAAGGGAGTTTTGGGGGCTAAAAAGGGGGTTTTATCCTTTTATCCCCCCAAAACCTTTTTAATGCCTTCAAACTCCATATATTGCCCCCAAAAGAGGCTTGGGAGGGATCCATATGGGAAAATCCATTCACCATCGCACAAATCAAGGAACAGACCCGACTCCAGGAGCCAAGGATGAGGCTGAATGAGGTAGAAAGCCTCAGCCCTGGTCGAGGACCCGAAGCAGGAGGGGCACCGGCCCCCACGATCAATCTTGGACCCCAGGCTCGTGCACGTCCACCTCACAGGGAGGTGATCCAGGTGGCACTAGAAACAGGTTTGCTGTTGCCGGGACGATGGCTGCGGGCAGGGTGAGGCCTCTGGTTTTCCTGCCACGAGCAGTGGCTGCAGGAGCTGGGGCTGGCTCCACAGAGCCCTCTCTGCAGAGAGAAAAGGTGTGTCTGAGGCCTCAGCTGCAGAGGCAGGATGGGAAATCTCCTCCATGGCATGGAGCTGGCTCGGCTCCGCACCCCAGGCTCAGAGCTGCCGGCACAGCGTGACCGAGGGGGACACCGGCACCTGATGGCACCTCCGAGCAGGGGGATTCCTGCAGGCAGGTTCCCTGTCAGGAGCGGGCGCTGGTGCGCGTCTCGCTTTCCAGGGGAAGCTCAGCCCCTGCTCTTTCCCATCCTGACCTGGCTTTGCCCACGCCGGTCACCCAGCCTTGGTCAGTGTGTGGCTGTGCCCGGCGCTCCTCAGGATGGCAGCAGGGCTGGGGTCAGGGTGGGGGTGGGCTGGCACAGCAACTGAGTTAATGGAAAATCTTCACAGCGGCTCTCCGAAATTTGTATTTCTTCTTCTCTTCTGGCTTAACATCCTGGCAGAATGGAGAGGAAAAACCAAACAGATTAGAACCACCGCATATGAAGCAGACGTTTGTAATGCGGATACAGTGCGGGCTGCACAGGCTGGTACCACAGTACTGGCATGTTATTCAGGCACGTGATATCCTCCCTTGGAGCACGTAAGGGCAAATAAAGCGCTAGACACTGATTTTCCAGCAGCATTGCTTCAGCTTCTTTAACTACATCCATGGGGCTGTTACCAGCGGACACCTGGGCGTTTACACACGGCTTGTTGTTGTCTCATTTCCAAAGGCACCTTCACCTCTTCAGCAGTACAGAAGAACCTCCCCATCCTCCTGGCTTGAGAAGCTGCAGGCGCTGGCACAGCGGCTCCTTCATGAGCGACCTCGGAGTCAAGGTGCCTGCTAGAGCAGGCTTGACGTGGGTTGTGCCGTTCCCGTTTGCAACAGCAGAAGACACCACATCAGAGAAAACTCAAATATGCACCTTGGGGGTCCCTTCCAGCTCAGGACAGTCTAGGATTCTGTAACTTTCCCTGGCTCTTGTATCTCAGCAAAGATGTCTGGAGCCGGTTTTAACTCCCACTCACCTGTGTAAATGTTAATGGTTTGTCTGTGGCGATGGAGTCCATGTACTTGCAGACAAAAACCCTGCAGTCGTCTCTATTCTGTTGCTGAGGGGTTTCCTAAGGAATGCAAAGAAGCAGAATTTTCCAATACCATAAAAGAGAGGCATTTTGGAAGCAGCACACATTACTCATCCTAACGGGCACTCAGGAAAATCCATTCACCATCACACAACTCAAGGAACAGATCTGACTGATGGAGAAACACCTGCTGTGATTTATTCATGTGAAATGAACCAAATCCTTTCACTGTGAGCCCTCCAAGAGCAAAGGACAAGGTTGAAGGAGGTAGAAAGCCTCAGCTCTGGTCAAGGACCCTGAGCAGGGTGGGCACCAGCCCCAAGGATCCATCTCGGACCCCAGGTTCCTGCATGTCCACCTCACAGGGAGGTGATCCAGATGGCACGAGTCTCAGTCCTGTGGTTGCCAGGTTGGTTCTGTAGCACTGGGGCCGCTTGAGTGAAGAGTGTCCTGCTTCCTTCAGCTTTGCCAGAATCTCCTCCAGGATTTCGGACAGCCGCTGTGAAGATTTTCCATTAACTCAGTTGCTGTGCCAGCCCACCCCCACCCTGACCCCAGCCCTGCTGCCATCCTGAGGAGCGCTGGGCACAGCCGCACACACTGACCAAGGCTGGGTGCCGGCCCTTGCCCGCTCACCTGATCCCCGCGCTCGCTGTGGAGCAGCCTGGACATATCCTGGGCTTCCAGAACTACCAAAGTGAGGAAGATAATGAGGCTGATGGGGACCACAGCCCCCCGTGCCTCCACCATGCTTCTGCTGCCAGCTCTGCGAGAGCGGTGCCCGTGGCACAGCACAGCACCTCCCGGCGTGGTGCAGCCGCATCTGTGGCCTCACAGTCCGGACCACAGCCACTCCCCACCCTCGCCAAGCACCGGCCCCAAGCACCTCCTGTCAAGGAGCCTGAGCAGGAGGGGCACCGGCCCCGAGGATCCATCTTGGACCCAGGTTCCTGCATGTCCACCTCACAGGGAGGTGATCCAGATGGCACAAGTCTGGGGCTGGTGGTTGCCGGGTTGGTTCCTTGGCACCTGGGCTGCTTGAGGGCTGGTGGGGGCTGGATGCTGGAGCTCAGTCTGGATATTTGGGGTGCTGGGGCTCCAGCTGTGTGGAAAGCCGCCGCTTTCCACCTGGGCTTCTGGACCTGCAGAGAGGGCTCTGTGGAGAGAAAAGTTGTGGCTGAGGCCTCAGCTGCAGATGGAGGATGGAGAATCTCCTGCACGACACGGAGCTGGCTCAGCTCCGCACCCCAGGCTCAGAGCTGCCGGCACAGCGTGACCGAGGGGGACACCGGCACCTGATGGCACCTCCGAGCAGGCGTATTCCTGCAGGCACGTTCCCTGTCAGGAGCGGGTGCTGGTGCGCGTCTCGCTTTCCAGGGGAAGCTCAGCCCCTGCTCTTTCCCATCCTGACCTGGCTTTGCCCACGCCGGTCACTCATGTCCAGGCAGGATCTGCTTGAGCCGACCTCGGCTCTGGTCAGAGGAGGCTCCCGGGAAGAAGGCCCAGGAGTTCAGAGGCCAATTAAAGCACCCGACAGCGGCTGAAATCTCAGCAGAGTGTTTTGGCCAAGACGTCATTCACCGCTGCCCAGCAGCCTGAGTAGAAACGCTTTGTGGCTACGAGCAGCCCTTGCAGGAAGCCGTGGGGGCAATCAGTGACTCACCGTGTTCTCTTCCTCCACATCCAGATCACGACACTGCACACCAGGATCACAATCACGAGGGAATGCAGGGCTCCTACTGCACCCATCATGAAGTGCAGTTGCACATCTGGGGGCCCTCTGACACTCTTGGTCGTCTGAGACTTGACAACACTTGGGGTTGTCTCACCGAGCACACCTGGAGGAGCCATTGGGAATGTCAGTCCGTGCTGTGACCCTCTGGAGAGCTCACCCAACAAAACTCAGGTGGCCAGGAGAGCACATGGGGAGCACCGATCCTTGTCCAGTTTTCCTTTCAGCTACATGGACAAAAGCCGTCCCTGCAGCAGGGAGGGCCACCCCAACGCTCCCTCCTCCCTGATGGGTGACACCGGGTCACTACGGGACAGCAGCTACCGGGCGTGCGAGTGGCCGGCATCGCCTCTGCTCCTTTGGCAGGGACGGGCACTGAGCCACTGCTCCCTGTTCGAAAGACAACCTTCTGAACAGCCTCTGTGTCCATCTCTAGAGAAAGAAAGCAGGAGCTGGATCAGATGGAACTGTTCCCCTCAGGGAGGTGGCATTTTCAGCAGGCGATGTATCTCAGGACAGACACCAGGCTCCACACCTCCAGTTTGCAGGACTTGTCTTCAACTTATGCTCCCCTGTAAGACTGCTCAGGACCTGGATTCTCTTGGAAAGAATAATCTGATCAGTATGGTGGGCTTCCCCGGGCTGGGACAACACTGCCAGGAGTCCGAGAAAGGCAAAGCCTCAGCACAGCTCCAGCACAAGGCGACAGTAAACACCTTCCTTCAAAGGGGACACGGAGATCCTGCAGCCACTTCTGCTGCGAAAGAGCCCTTCGCAGAAGCACGTCCCATCCTGCCACCTCCATCCCACGGAGGGGTCACAAACACACGCAGTGGACTGAACCCCATCTCTGTCACCATGTCCGGGGCACTTTCACCATCAAGACCCCACTGATCCCCAAGCCAGAGGGAAACCAGTTCTGTAAAACACATCCAGGAACAGAGAGAAAAGCCACCTGAGACCAAATCCACAGCCCTTCATGGTCACTGCCCTCAAGGCAGCTGTGCGGCCTCAAGCTGGGTGTCCAGCTTCCATCTGTCCCTGACCCTGAGGTGTCACCCAGAGTTCTCAGCCACCAAGGAGAAGAGGGGCTGGACCCGTTGGTGAAGCTGGGGCTGCTCCGATCCTGACCAGCTCTGGCCAGCTCTGCCAGACTCAGTACCCTCAAGCTGCCTGCACATCCTCTCGGCCACCCAGGGCTTCTCTCCCCTCCGGTGACCAACAGCAAGGGCTGAGCACCCACAGCTTCTGCAGGCTGGATGTCAGCCTCTGGCCAGGACAGCTCTGGCCAGGGTCAGCTCAGCTGGGGCTCTTTTATCCCCCAAACCCCTTTTACGCCCCCAATCCCCCTCTATTGCCCCCCAAGCCCCCTCTATTGCGGATCAGATGGAACAGTTCCCCTCAGGGAGGTGACATCTTTAAGAGGAGATCCTCAAAGACACTGGCCAGGTCGACGAACAAGGGCTGGGCTTTTGGGGCTGCACCCACCACTGCTCCAAGCAGCAGCCACGCCTGCCCTGTTGGAGACCAAGCCATGGCATGTGATCTTCTGGCCCGAGCTGCACGAGGTGGGTTTGGTAGAGATGCACCACGATGCCACAGCCCGTCCTTCCCAGGGGAGGGGAAGCGGCTGCAGCCAGGCCAGCGGGGAAACAGCCCTTGGGAGAACACTCCTCTGCTCAGGCTCCGAGGGTCCCGCAGAGACAGCTTTGAAAGGCAAAGCGCCCCAGGGCCATCACCGAGCCGTTCCCTCTCTGCCCTTCCAGCTGCCTGCACATTGGCCACAGAAAGAGCAACTCCCATTGCACAAGGCAAGAAGATGAAAAGGGAAAGGCTCCTTCCTCTCACTGACTGACCCGAGGGGTCGCTCACAGGCTCGAGGGCAGGATCAGGCCAAGCAGTCAGGAAGCCGTCATCTGTGAGAGGATCTGAAGGGAAATTGCAGAGGAATGAGCTCTCGTTTCAGTGTCCACATGTTCTTCCAGGGCAAGGGTCCTCAGGAACTCACCCCCAGGCTGCGCTACGGGCTCCAAACCAACTTCCAGCTGAGCAGCTGGAAAACCATTGAAACCGCCCTCACCTAGAAGAGAGCACAGAGGAGAGAAACATGGTGTGAGCTCGAGGGAGTCGTGCCCAGCAGGAAGGGCTCAGTCAGCGCCTGGCAGCAGCGGTGCTGGGTCTCACACCTTGCGGAGGCTGCGAGCGATGGTGCAGCCGCTGCTGCTGGTTGTAGTTCCAGTCGAGAGCTGGGGCAGCTGCTGCCCCAGTGCTACTGGTACGGCTCAGAGCTGGTCTGTGCAGACCTCGGGGCACAGATCGGATGGGTGGGCACGTGCTCTTCTCCACGTGTGCGCATCGGCCACGGAAGAAGAACTTTGCATTGCACACGGAAAGGGCCAGCTCCCACCTTTCTGATGGGTGACACCAGGCGACCATGGGACAGCAATTACCTGGCTGCTGGTGGCTGGCATCAAACTCAGCGCAGCTGTTACCACAACGGCAGCAGAGACTCTGGACCATCCCCGTCGCTCAGAAGCTCCTGCAAGGCCTGACAGTGCGTGTAGGTGCAGCGAGGCTCTGGCTGATCCCTTCCTGCTAGCGCAGGATCTGACTTGTCCATCCAGCTCTCTAACCCTCCACTTCCCAAGCCCTCTGGTTACGAGGGCTGCATACTCACTGTGTCCTGCTTTCTTCATCTTTGCCAGTTGTTCCTCCAGGATTTCTGATGCCTGCTGCAAAGATTTCCCTTGTTTGGCTTTGTACTTTGCTCTTTGAAGACCCGAACAGAAAGGATCCGGTTAGGTTTCTCACTAATAAAAACACCCCTGAGAATTTCCCATCACACCCTGTGATCACTCACAGCTGAACCAAAGGGCGTGAGCCAACGTGAAGCCTGCCTCCCTCTCCTCCCCATGCCTGGATCTCGTTGTGTCATTTCTGTACTCAGTGGTGCCTCCAGCATTGAACCCCCTCATCTACAGCTTGAGGAACCAGCAGCTCAAGGATGCAGTGTGGAAACTGAAATCTGGATGGTTCTCTGAATCAATGAACCTCTCATCACCTTCTGCATAGCCGTTATCGTGCATCTCACGGCAGGCCCAGACTGGTTTCTGTATTTGTTGGTGGTGTTGCTGGTTTCTTCCGTTGTGATCATCTTGTCATCCGGTTTTTAATTCACTGTTTTCTTCTCTTTTCTTGCTCATTGTCTGTGTAAATGAGGAGCTGTGCTCTCTGTGTGTTTAAACAAAATAAAGGGATGCTCAACGACTTCTGTTTCCTGATATATTTCCTGCGAGACATTTCTGGACTTGCAGGGACAGTTCCTGTGGTCGTGGGTGGAGGGGAAAAGAATCCCAGCACGGCAGCGCTGCCAGGCACAAGCGCTTGATCTCCCAGAGCTGTTCTCTCTCCACTTGCACACTCCCCTCCTCACCCCTTGCCTTGCTGCAGGCCTGATATCCAACTCTACAACCATTATCAATAAAAAGAGAACCCTTTTCCTACTGAAATTTCTTATACACCAGTCCCCCGCTCTTGCCACTGCAGGTCTCTCAGCCAAGCCCTTTCTCACACAGCTCCAAACCCATCAGGGGCTCATGGCTTTGTCTCATCAAACACCGAGAAAGTCCTTGCATTGGGATCCCCCAGCTGCCCTAGGTCCTTGCTCAGTGTTGTACCCTGAAAGGTTTCTCAGAACCCATCTCACAAGCCTCTCCTTGTCCATGATGTGCTCCAGCCCCAGCCATCCTTCTGGCCTCAGCAGGACTCTCTCCAGGCTGGGCAGGGTCTTCCTTGTGCGGGGAGCCCCGTACTGGACACGGCAGCCCTGATGTGTCCTGTGGTCGGTTAACCTTGGCCAGCAGCCGGACCCCCCGCAGCTGCTCCCTCCAAGCCCCGAACCAACGGGACAGAGGGAGAAAATGAACCAGAACGGCTCAGGGGTCAAGAGAAAGCAAAGGAGGTTCAGAGACCAATGACTGTCACGGGCACAGAGGTGTGGACTTGCTGAAGTTCGATTTACTTTATTGACAGTTCAGAAAGCTTTGGATTGGGAGCAACAAGGGCCAAATATTAAAGCCATTCTCCTCCCACTTTCTCCCAGTCTGAAATGGCTCCCTGGCTCCCAATTCCTCTGCCCGCCCCAACCCCAGGAGCAGCATGGAGGGTGGTGAAGAGGGAGTTAGCAGTCAGTGAAGAACATCTCTGCAGCTCCTTCCTCCTCGCACTTCTCCCCTATCCCAGCGTGGCTCCTCTAGATGGGATCCCACCGTATTTGCGGTCAGGGCTCCGTGTGGTTCATTCCTTTCTCTCTACTCATGGGGCAGTATGAGAGCCCTGAGAGCATCCGTGGACCTTCATGGCCCTGACCAGCATCTCCTGGGCCTCCACCCACCCCTCTGTCCATGGACCAGGAGACACTGAAGCCAGGCCTGATTTTCAGCCCCAGCTTGATCTGAGCTGTAGGTGTGCGGGTCTCCAGACACAGACACGGCCTTGGACCTTGTTGAGTCCATGGACCTTGTTGAGTCAGACCTGCAGAGTCACTTCCCAGCCTGGTTCCTTATGGGGTGAGCAATGGAGTCACACTGTGGCCCTCCCTGTTCCAGAGCCCAGCTGTTTTGTGGAGGCCCAGGGCCATACTTCTGCCTTTCTTCCCATCCCTTGGTCAGGTTTTTAGAAGGGAGGAAGGAAAAGCAGGTGAAGTTGGAGGGCCCCAGTGACTGCAAAGGGAGCAGAGCCATCAAACCAGAAATCATGTAAAGGCAATGCTTGTCTAAAACTGTTCTCTTCCTTTCTTGGAGGCCTTGTGTCTTCCGCAGGAACCTTGAGGTGTTGTGTTCCATCCGCCTCTTTTTCTTTTAGCGTTTCCTTTGACCATACCCAAGCCATTGTGTTTGAATTCTCTTTCCAGCCTGATGTAATCCATGATCTGGAGATGGGACAGACGACTGGAAGGAGAATCCCACTCCTCTGGAGAAGAAGGTGGATATTCCCAGGAATCTGAGGAACCACGGCTGACCAGTAGCTGCGTCCATGGAACTGGTCAAGTGCCTCATCTCTTTTTTTGTATTTGGGGCTTAGACGCGTGGTTCCTGTGTGAACGTAATAACACCTCCAGCTCAGCTCTCCACAGTTTCCCTGTATCCAGGCATTTTGGTCTATGGCTTTGCATACATTGAATATTATTGATATAGGGCTTTTGGAACTGATAATTGCTGTCTTTTCTATTAAAATCCCTTTTCCTCCCCCAATTTCCAAGTGCCATTTGCTGGGATTCGTCCAGGGATCATAACACACAATTGATCCACTAATATTACACCGGTGATAAACAGTCGAATTCAATTTACAACTTCCAGTTTTGGTGCCTGTACAAATATAATGGGTATGGTAAACCAATGTCTGGGTAATTACATTTCTCTGTCTGGTTTCCTCGTTAGTGGGTAAACTGGTTTTAGTTCCTTACCAGTCTTGTAACTGTAAATTCAGAAATGTCTGCCTGCCTCACAAATCAATACCCTCTGGCCAAATATGACCTGCGTCACCCTTATGGCCACAACGTGCTATCACATATCCACAGAATTTACACACTTCAATATTTGCTGTCCTGTTCCATGCAAATACAAGTTTAATTGTGCACTTGGGGCACAACAACCCTGTGCAGCTACAGACTAGGGGAAGTCTGGCTGGAAAGCTGCCTGGAGGAGAGGGACCTGGGGGTGTTGGTTGACAGCCAACTGACCATGAGCCAGCAGTGGCCCAGGTGGCCAAGAAGGCCAATGGCATCTTGGCTTGGATCAGAAACGGCATGGCCAGCAGGTCCAGGGAGGTTCTTCTCCCTCTGTACTCGGCACTGGTGAGACCGCTCCTCGAATCCTTTGTTCAGTTCTGGGACCCTCACCACAAGAAGGATGTTGAGGCTCTGGAACGAGTCCAGAGAAGAGCAACAAAGCTGGTGAAGGCACTGGAGAATAAGAGCAGTGGCTGAAAGAGCTGGGGTTGATTAGCCTGGAGAAGAGGAGGCTGAGGGGAGACCTCATTGCTCTCTACAACTACCTGAAAGGAGGTTGTGGAGAGGAGGCAGCTGGGCTCTTTTCCCAAGTGACAGGGGACAGGACGAGAGGGAATTACACATGAGGATGAATTACTCATCAGTGTCTTCCGTAAGGTTATTGGTGTGTCCCCTGGCGATGACCATAGAATCATAGAATCATAGAATCACCAGGTTGGAAGAGACCCTCCAGATCATCGAGTCCAACCATTCCCACTGATCTCTAAACCATGCCCCTGAGTAACTCATCCACCCCCACCTTAAACACCTCCAGGGAAGGCGAGTCAACCACCTCCCTGGGCAGACCATTCCATTGCCTAATGACCCTTGCCGTGAAGAATTTTTTCCTTATGTTAAGCGTGAACCTCCCCTGGCGGAGCTTGAGGCCATTCCCTCTTGTCCTGTCCCCTGTCACTTGGGAGAAGAGGCCAGCACCCTCCTCTCCACAGCCTCCCTTCAGGTAGTTGTAGAGAGCAATGAGGTCTCCCCTCAGCCTCCTCTTCTCCAGGCTAAACACCCCCAGCTCTCTCAGCCGCTCCTCGTAAGACTTGTTCTCCAGCCCCCTCACCAGCTTTGTCACTCTCCTCTGGACTCACTCCAGATCCTCAACATCCTTCTTGTGGTGAGGGGCCCAGAACTGAACCCAGGATTCGAGGAGCGGTCTCACCAGTGCCGAGTCCAGAGGGAGAAGAACCTCCCTGGACCTGCTGGTCACACCATCTCTGATACAGGCCGAGATGCCATTGGTTACATGATGTCACAGTCCATTCAGTGGGTGGCTCCTTTATTCTAGTAGCGTGGGTCACCCCCGTTCAGCCGTGCGGACGGCTGTTTCTGTAACTAAAAAACAAGAAAAGCACCTTCCCACTTTGGGGTCAGGCTCTCTCCTTTCCAACACTTTACTAACACCAGTCCTCAGGTTTCTCTTACGAATGCTCATCCCTAATGGTGTTGATTGAGCAATCCACTCCAGTTTGTGCATCTCGTTCAAGCGTCTCGCGATGACTGAGATGTATTTTTGTAGCATCATCTCCTCAATACCTGGAGTCGTAATTGGCCCCAGACACAAACAAGGCAATCCAGACAACATTTCATAGGCAGATAGGCCTGTATCCCTACGGGGTGGAGTTTGAATATTTAGTAGTGCTAACGGTAAGCATTTTACCCAAGACATCTGCGTTTCAATCATCAATTTAGTTAATTGTTGTTTAAGAGTTCGATTCATTCTCTCAGCTTGTCCTGAACTTTGGGCTATGGAAGTTCCATCTTATCCCCACCGCTCGCGTTGCTTCTTGCAACACTTTTGACGTGAAACGGGTGCCTCTATCAGAATTGATTGCATGCACCAACCCCAAACGAGGAATTATTGATTCTAATAGTGTTTTTGCAACAAATTGGGCTGTTGCTCAGGTGGCTGGAAAGGCTTCAACCCAATGAGTTAGTTGATCCACTGTAACTAATACATATTTCCATTTACGTTAGGTAATTCAGGACAGTCAATCTGAACCCTTTCAAATGGTCTATAAGCCAGGTCCCAACCACCCAAGGGTGTTTTCCTCATTGCACCTTTATTTATTTTTTGGCACATAGGGCACCCTTGGGTTATCTGTTTTGCTATTTCAAAAATCTCTGTGCTTCCAAAAGATTTTAAATACCGATCGCACAATGCCCTCGCTCCCCAATGGGTTTGCTCATGCCATCTCTTTAGTAATTTTTGAGCTACCGATTTTGGCAATATTTCTCTCCCATCTGGCAAAATCCACTTATTTTCCCGTAACATTGCCCCTAAATCTTGCATTCTCCTCATTCCCTCTGATGTAAAGGAGAAGACGTTAGTTATTTCCGTGGTTTTGGTTAATTCAAGAGGATTTATCTGAATGGGAGATTCAGCCCTTCTCGCTGCTTCTCTTGCTTTTTGATCAGCTAAATTATTCCCTCATATTTGAGCTGAAAATCCCTGCTGAAGTCCTGGGAGGTAGACAATGGTGATCCCTTGGGGGCCTTTTAACGCTTCTAAAATTAAGTTGATCGATTCTTCATGGATCAAATTCTTCCCTCGGGTGTTCATAAATCCCCTTTCTTTCCAGATCTTTCCGAAGGTATGTGCCACTCCATATGTATATTTCGAATCAGCATATCATAGAACCATAGAATAACCAGGTTGGGAAAGACCCACTGGATCATTGAGTCCAACCATTCCCATCAATCACTAACCCATGGCCCTCAGCACCTCGTCCACCCGTCCCTTAAACCCCTCCAGGGAAGGGGACTCAACCCCCTCCCTGGGCAGCCTCTGCCAGTGCCCAGTGACCCTTTCTGTGAAAGATTTTTTCCTGATGTCCAAGAAAGGAACATTTTAGTTTACAGACATTTCCATTTGGGGATTAAATAGGGCAGTTGGCCCAGGATGGGGATCTGCAGCCCTTCAAAGCAGACAGGGCTCTCTGTGGACCTTGATTCTTTGTTTGGGACCTGTCTTTTTTCCAACAAGACCAGGTGGATGTGCCTGGGCGGCTTGAATTCCGTTGATGGAATCATGGGTTGGATTGGGTTGTGTTGAGTTGTGTTGAGTTGAGTTGGAAACCCATCCAGGTCCCACCACAGGCAGGGACACCTTTCGCTGGATAAAGTTGCTCCAGGAATGGAGGGGATGAGAGGGACGGGGAGGAGAGAGATGGGGAAGGGAGGGGAGGGGAGAGAAAAGAGGGGGAGCAACCTGATCCGGTGGGAGGTGCCCCTGCCCGTGGCAAGGGATTGCAACTGGATGGGCTTTGAGGTCCCTTCCAACCCAATCATTCCATGATTCTAAGGTTCTTGGCTCCAGCTTTCCTGAAACGGAGCCGTGTTCCCGTGGAACGCTGCCCCTGGGCCTGGCTCAGCCCCAGCAGCAGAAGATCCTTCGCAGAAGGCTTTCTGTTTCTTGGTTCCTCTGTCGAGGGATCAGCAGGAGCATGGTCTTTTTTGTTATGTCCCGCATTGCGGGGGAGGCACCTTTTCTGAGGGGTTCAAGGCCTGTGATGGAGAAAGCCAGAGCTGAGATGAAGCCCCATGTCTACAGAGACCTCCGAGCATCCCCTCCAGACCCCACCAGCCCCATCCAGAGAACAGCTGTGGGGCAGGAGTGCCCCACACAGCCCTCCCGAGAGCAGGACCTGGCATGGTAGAACCCCAGCCCCTGTCCCACTGGCCAACCCAACCCTGCCCCTCCTCACCTCTGCAGATCTCTAACATCTTCTCTGGGTTTCGGTCCTTCAAGGGCTGAGCAGCAACCGCTAGGGACAGAAGCTCCATCAGATCCCCCTTGCTCCCCAGCACCATGGTGGCAACGGGGACAAGGGTGTCCCCACAGAGGGACCAAGGGCTGGTGTCTCACCAAGGAAAATCAGAGCTGCCTTTCGCACTACATTCTCGGGAGCGTAGATGTACTGCAGGCTCTGGTTTACGTAGTCCTCGGCCCTCTTCTTGTCCTGCTTCAGCTGGAGAGACCACAAGGGTCAGGGCACATCCCAGTGTCCCCCCGCTGGCCACCCCAGTCCCTCCTGCCAGTCTCCCCCGTGGCCGGGAGCTCTCCATCCCACCAAGCGTGGAGAAGAACCCTTGGGGGCTCTGTTCTTGAGGCCAGGGAGCAAGGACGCGGCTCCAGGCTGGAGCGAGGTGGGTGAGACCCACAGCCCAGACGTGGGGGGCAGCCCTCGTCCAGCCTGGGCCCTGGGGTCTGGGGGATCTTCTCACCAAGTAGTATGTGATGACCCACGTCAGCCGTGTCTTCACGCGACGTTCGGGCAGTTTCCAGCCCAGGAACTTTGCCGCAGCCAGGAGACCTTCCTCAGAAGCCTGTGGAGCAGCAGAAGGTGGGAGATGGCACCACAGCCCGGGCAAGGAGACTTGGGGTCCTCCTCCTCTCGGCTTTGTTGGTGGGGCCATGGTGGCCTTAGGAAGGTGGCACCTGCCCTGGCCCAGGTGCCTGGGAGCCTCCTCCCTGCGTCACAGCTCAGCTTTGAGATCCGTACCTCGGCCACGCTCGGCGTTGTGTCCTGTATGCAAACGATGAGCGGGAACAGGGCCATTCGCACTTTGTCCTGCATGCTCCCCTTGTGGCTCCACACCACGCTCTTCAGCTGCTCGGCGAAGAACCTGATGGCTCGTTCTCTCACCTGGTTTTGCCCCTGGCAGGGAGAAGGACAGCAGCACTTCAGAACCAAGATCTCTTTGCCCGTGGTGAGCAGGATGCTCCAGGCTTGGATTTGGTCACTGGAGGCGTGGGACAACTCGGTGGGTGCAGCTGAATGGCCCCAAACTTGTCCAAGGTCCCTCCGTGGGCTCTCCTGACCACCCAGTGCTCCCCACCAGCTCCACCAGCCACGTTAAGGACAAGTTCCCACCAAAAGGGGCCGAGGAGGAGACGGGCTGGTCCTCGGCAATGCCTGTGGGACACGCACCCCTGGCCACGCTGCCTGGGGACAAGATCTGGTCCTGTTCCCCAGAGCAGCTAGGGAAGGAGGAGCCCTCAGGGCTCTCAGAGCAGCTCTCAGGGAGAACCTGGGCTGCAAAACCCAGGGGAGAAAGGTGAGCAGAAGCCCCTGCTCCAGGTGCTGCCGTTGCCCATGCCCAGTGCGCATCTGTGGGGCTCGGGCTCTCCCGTAGCCTTACGTGAAGGAAGAGGGGCAGCAGCTTCTCCATCAGCTGCACGGTGATGGAGCTGGCCTTCTTCTTCTTTAGGTGACCTGTCATGTTTTGGAGGGTCACCAGGGCCTTCACAACAACATCTGCGTTGCTGTGCTCCAGGTCCTCTGTCAGGTCCAGCAGGAGGATCTCCATTCTTCTGGCCTGCGTGAAGAAGAGAATTTCCTTGTTGGGAAAAGCTCCATGCCTGGAAAGCTCCCCAGGTGGCCACCCTGGCGGGGATGGCGCTTGGGGCCATCACCCACCACCTGACTCCAGCCAAGACCAAGCCACCACCTTCCCCACCAGCCCAGCCGCCCTCGGCCAGGCCGCGCTCACCGTCTTGGGTCTCTGAGAGAGCGTGAGGAGACCCTGCAGAACTGCTGGGCGCAAGGCTGGGCTTGGGCGCCTCAGGGATCTCCAGAATTTGTAGAGCCCCTCAAAGTTCTCATTTTCAAAGTCCTTGCAGGCCAGGACCTGGAAGAAAGGCAGCAGCGATCGAGCGGCGGAGCAGGTGGGGCTCCCCGCTCCGTGCAGCTCTGGGTTCCACCAGCAGCTGAAGCCGAGGCCACCGGGGCTTTGGATGCGAACTCACCAGCAACTGAAGGATCCCGGTGTCCTCAGGCAAAGTGCAGAGGAGCCGAGCGTGTTGCGCCTGATGCCGGTTGAACAGCCCCAGCAAGACTCTCTCCATCACTTGGGGCACGGAGAACAGGAGCTGCCACACGGGCACGGCCGAGCTGCAAGGCAGAGCGCTCCGTCAGCAGGGCCACCTCGGCCACCGCGGCCTGGCCTGGGGCAGCCCTGCAGGACAGGGACCCTGGACCCCAGCTGGGGTGGCCTGGGCAGCAGGAGAGGAGCGAGGGGAGGTTCATTGTGGGGCTGGGAGGAGCGTGGTGAGTCATGGAATGCCCAGACTTGGAAGGCACCGACAAGGGCCACCAAGTCCAGCTCCCTGCACACGACAACCCTAAAACCCACGCCGGGTGTCTGAGGGCCTTGACCAAAGGCTTCTTGAACACTGCCAGGCTTGGTGCCATGACCTCTTCCCTGGGGAGCTGTTCCAGTGCTCCACCACCCTCTGGGTGAAGGACCTTGTCCTAATGTCCAACCTAACCCTCCTCTGAGGCATCTTCCTGCCATTGCCTTGGGTCAGG
The DNA here is from genome assembly GCF_032191515.1 of Phaenicophaeus curvirostris. NCBI lineage: Eukaryota > Metazoa > Chordata > Aves > Cuculiformes > Cuculidae > Phaenicophaeus > Phaenicophaeus curvirostris. Next base: position 702,593 of record NC_091426.1, read on the forward strand.
GAGAAGAGCTCAGCCGCTGCTCCTCCTGCTCCCCGTGGGAGGAGCCTGCAGAGCGCGATGAGGTCTCCCTTCAGTCTTCTCCAGGCTGAACAGAACAAGAGACTTCAGCCGCTCCTCACATGGCTTCCCCTCTAAACCCTTGGCCAACTTGGTGGCCCTCAACTCTGGGCTGGCTTGGCCGCCTCTGGCTGCCGCAGGGCTTTCGTGGGGCTGGAAAGTGTGGTGGGAAGGAGGGCCCTGCTCCTCGGGCATGTCCTTCACGATCCCTTGGCTCTGGCAACCAAAGAGTCTCCGTGTCCCCCTCCCCGCAGGGGACCCCCCTCCAGGCTCTCCGGGGCAGGACCTGTCTCTGGGTGGAGCAATCTCCATGAGCGCTGAGACCACTTCCGTGAGGTGATGCTCGGTCATGAGGAGCAGAAGGGCCTCCACTTTCTGCCGAGCCAATTCCACCTTGATGCCTTTGATGTTTTCATGGATGCATCTTATAACATGTGGCACCTGGAGGAGAAACAGGTGAGGATGGAGCTGGCCCTGGAGAGCAGCCACCTCCTCGGCTCCATCCCTCTCTACTGGTTTCAGGTGGGTTCAGGTGCCCGAGACACCTGGGTTAGGAGGGAGGGATGGAGGAAGAAGGTCTGGCAGGGCTCAAGGGTTGGGCCGTCCAGCCCCAGGCCACTTACACTCATCAACCAACACTCAGGGGCGCTCATGGCCATGTCCAACACGCATCTCGCTGCCTCCTTGTCAAAGACACTGGACTCTCTCAGTGCTTTGATGGCCACACAGACGATGTTGGTCTTCTCCACAGCATCCAGGTACCTTGCAAACATCTACAGGAAGGAGGGAAGGGAGGAAGAGATGTCCCAGTGAGAGCCCAGCAGCGCTGGAGGCAACACAGGTGTTGGGCTCATGGGGGCAGTGGGTGACCCTCAAGCGATCCAGGCCTTGGCCAGCGGGGCTGGAGGTGCTGCTGGGACCCTGGAGTGCAGCCTCGCTTGGGGACAGCAGGAACCTTCTCAGCAGGGACAGCGAGGCCACGCCAGCCCCTCTGAGTCTCCACGCCTTTGCTCCTCCAAGTCCCCTGTCAGCGCCTCAGAAGTCCCAGCGACAGAGGAGCTCCTTACCGTGGGCACGTCTCGGATGGAGAGAAAATCCATCGCAGAGCTGTCCTCAACATCCTCCTGGCTCTGTTCTCCTGCGTCATTTGCCATTGACCGGCCTGAAGAAGCAGGGAAGGGGCAGAAGGGTCAACGGGGCAAAGCAGCTTGGCCAGAAGCTCAACCCTATTGTCACCATCCTTAAGGTCTAACGATGCTTAAAGAGAAGCGGAGCTACCAGGAGATGTCGGTGTGGAGGGATAAAACCCACCACAAGGTCTCTTACTTCTTTGCTTGCGGATGAAGTTGATCAAACAGCAAAGTGTTTCCAAAGCCAGACGTTCTTTCATTTTTGAGGAATACGGAAAAACAGAGAGGTGACCAAGCAGTTGGCCCAGGATGGGGATCTGCAGCCCTTCAAAGCAGACAGGGCTGCCCGTGGATCTTGGTTCTTCATTTGGGACCTGTGTGAGGGAGGCAGAAGAGGAGAAGGGTTGAGGGCTGCATCCCTGGAGAGTCAAGGCTTTGCCGGGTGGTGCCGGCCCCGGCTCTCAGAGCAGCCAGCTGGGCAGGAGCTCCACGCAGAGAGACCTTTGGCCACTCTGGTGGGCAGGGAGGGGACGTGGTGTGGCTGGAGGGTTCCTCGCTCCTCACCTGCAGCGTGGGGTTGGTCAGCAGATGAATCAGCTTCCCAATCCTGTCCAGGGCCCTCCCGCGCACAGCTGGTCTCTTAGAGCCGGTGAAGTTCAGAAGGGTCTGGGAAGAGAGAAGGTCCCGGTGAGGCCTGGCAGCAGATTTTTCCTCCAGCAGAAGCAGCGCTGCTGAGCTCCTGGGCTGGACTCATCCAGGCCGTGAAGGCTTCCTCCGCTCTCCAGAGAAGTCTGCAGTAGGGGCCCTGCCCTAGGAGACCTGCAGCTGGCAGCCCCTGCTTCCCCGAGGAGCTGGGCACCCTCCCGGCAGCGCTCTCTCCGCCTGGCACTGAGGTGGGGACCGTCGGCTCCGGAGTGGACGCCCCCTCCTTCCAGGGAGAGGAGCAGCCCCTCAGAACCCAACTCCTTGCAGACCTGGAAGATGTCCGGCAGCTCCTGATTGAGCCTGGTGACCGGGATGATGCCCACCAACTTCTCCATCATCGCGTCCAGGACATCCAGGGTCTGCAAAGAAGACAGAGGGTTGTGGCAGGGTTTCCCGCTGTCCCCCTCAGCACCAGGATCCCATCTCCCAGTGCTGGGGCGGCACTGCCACCCGTCCCAGAACGCGGAGCACCCCGGGGAGGTGACAGGAACATGAGAAGAGGACGAAGGCACGAGGGTGGGCGAGCAAAGCTGAGCCCCTGCCTTGGACCCCTGGTGGCGTCGCAGCACGGGGAGAAGCTCGGAGGGCGTGGGGGCTCCTGTAGCTCGTTCAGCACTTACCGGGCTGCACAGGGCACGGATGGATTGAATCATATAGAAGTCTGAGGCTTCCACAGAGAACGGCAAGACCACTGTCAGGCAGGTTTCGAGCAGGAGCGTCTCCTTGCCCTCCAGCACTCCCTGCAAGGAGCTGTGGAGAGAGACAGGGACCAGTCAGCCACTGGTGCTGGGAGCGGCGCCTCGAGGCCTCGTGCGTATGGACGTGGTCCCCGGGGGTGACCGTGAGGGATGTGGAGGTACCTCAGTTTGGTGATAGCAGACATGGCTTTCTGCCACAGCTTCATCTGGAGCTGCTGGTGAGCACATTTCTCTTCCATCAGCTCCTGCAAAGGCCAATTGATGTGAGACCTGGCAACCAGCGGCACCCAGGGACACCAGAGCCTCGACACCCAGGGACACCAGAGCCTCGACACCCAGGGACACCAGAGCCTCACCACCCAGGGACACCAGAGCCTCGACACCCAGGGACACCAGAGCCTCGACACCGAGGGACACCAGAGCCTCGACACCCAGGGACACCAGAGCCTCACCACCAAGTGTCACCAGAGCCTCATGACCCAGGGACACCAGAGCCTCACCACCCAGGGACACCAGAGCCTCATCACCCAGGGACACCAGAGCCTCGACACCCAGGGACACCAGAGCCTCATGACCCAGGGACACCAGAGCCTCGACACCCAGGGACACCAGAGCCTCGACATCCAGGGACACCAGAGCCTCGACATCCAGGGACACCAGAGCCTCATCACCCAGGGACACCAGAGCCTCACCACCCAGGGACACCAGAGCCTCGACACCCAGGAACACCAGAGCCTCACCATCCAGGGACACCAGAGCCGCACCACCCAGGGACACCAGAGCCTCGACACCCAGGGACACCAGAGCCTCGACATCCAGGGACACCAGAGCCTCATCACCCAGGGACACCAGAGCCTCGACACCCAGGGACACGAGAACTTCACCACCCAGGCACACCAGAGCCTCACCACCAAGTGACACCAGAGCCTCACCATCCAGGGACACCAGAGCCTCGACACCCAGGGACACCAGAGCCTCGACATCCAGGGACACCAGAGCCTCGACACCCAGAGACACCAGAGCCTCACCACCCAGGGACACCAGTGTCTCACCACCAAGTGACACCAGAGCCTCGACACCCAGGGACACCAGAGCCTCACCACCCAGGGACACCAGAGCCTCACCATCCAGGGACACCAGAGCCGCACCACCCAGGGACACCAGAGCCTCGACACCCAGGAACACCAGAGCCTCACCATCCAGGGACACCAGAGCCGCACCACCCAGGGACACCAGAGCCTCGACACCCAGGAACACCAGAGCCTCACCACCCAGGGACACCAGAGCCTCATGACCCAGGGACACCAGAGCCGCACCACCCAGGGACACCAGAGCCTCGACACCCAGGAACACCAGAGCCGCACCACCCAGGGACACCAGAGCCTCATCACCCAGGGACACCAGAGCCTCATCACCCAGGGACACCAGAGCCTCGACACCCAGGGCCTCCAGCCCCTCATAGCATTGTACAGTCATTAGGGTTGGAGAAGACCTCTAAGCTCATCCAGCCCAAACCTCAGTCCAACCCCACCGCGCCTACTAATCCACACCTGAAGCGTCACATCTCCACATGTTTTGAACCCCTCCATGGACGGAGACTTAACCGCTTCCCTGGGCAACCTCTTCCGATGCTTCTCCACTCCTTCCATAACAACGTAGTTCCAATATCCAATCGGAACCTCCCCTGGTGCCCCTTGAGGTCATTTCCCCTCGCCCTGCCCTAGCGTTGGCCTCTTCCTCCTCTCACCTTGATCTTCTCCACCACATTGTAGTTGCAGCAGAACAGGTCCAGGCCTCTTAACAAGCTGTTGTTTATGGCGGTCTGGCACAGGGATTCAACGCACTCGAGGAACATCAGCTTCTCGATGGTTTCCTGGAACAGAGACCAAACAGGGAGAGGGGGTCACCCGTGGCCAGCAGGACCGGAGCTGCGGAGATGGAGACCTGGGAGAAGCAGCTCTGCCCAGGCAGCGAGGGGCAGGGTTACCTCGTCTGTGCGGTGGAGGATTGCGTAGATGAAGTCCACTATATCCTCCTCGTTTTCATAGGTGGGCAACGACTCGGCGTCTAAGAGAGGAGGAGAGCAGGGAGGGCTGTGAGAGGGGGTGGTGGAAGGAGACAGGAGACTTTGCTGGGGATAGAACTGGCTGCCGGGCCGGGTCCTGCTCTTGGGTCAGGACAAACCCCTGCAACGCTCCACGTGCAGTTGGGCTGCCGTGCTGGACAGGACATGTCCGGGAAAGCCCTCGTGAAGATCCCTGTCCCCCAGCATCGCTGCCTCTGCCCCAGAGCAGGAGCTGGGTCCCCTCTGTTTGCTCCACCCCCAGGAGAAGTTGGAAGGGACCCACAAGGGTCCTCAATTCCTGTCCCTGCATAGGACAACCCCAAATCATGGAATGATGGAATGGTTTGGGTTGGAAGGGACCTTAAAGATGATCCAGTTCCAACCCCCCACCATGGGAAGGGACACCTCCCAGTGGATCAGGTTGCACCATGTCCCATCCAACCTGGCCTTGAACACCTCCAGGGATGGGGCAGCAACAACATCTCTAGGCAGCCTTGGCCAGGTCCTCACCAACCTCACAGGAGAACATTCCTCCACAAGATCTCATCTCAATCTACCCTCTTCCATCTCAATACCTTCCTACCTCATCCTGTCCCTGAACTCACACAACAACAGCCCCTCCCCAGCTTTCCGGGAGCCCCTTTCCATATTGGAAGCTGCTCTAAGGTCTCCCCAGAGCCTTCTCCTGGATGGACAACCCCAACTCTCATAGCCTGTCCTCATACAGGAGGTTCTCCAGCCCCCAGATCATCCTCGTGCCCTCCTCTGGACTTGGTCTCACAGATCTGTGTCCTTCCTGTGCTGAGACCTCCAGAGCTGGACGTACGACTCCAGTTGAGGTCTCACCAGAGCAGACAAACAGAATCCCCTCCCTGACCCTGGGGTCCAGCCCTGCCCAGCCCACCAGGACCCTTCACTCACAGATCATCATGGGCATGATTGAGGTCGCCTCACTGAGTTGTGGAGCAGAGCTGCTCCGCTGGGGAAACTCATTCTCCTGCCAGGCCAGCCTGGGTCTGTGAGGAGATCTCCTTGCCATCGTTAGGGATGGAGGTAAACGCGTAAGCAAAGAGAACGAAGAAGCTTCGCCAAACGCCTCAGCACCGCGGGGTGAGACGCGAGCTCTGCTGCCTCTCCGGTTACTGCCCAGGGACACTGAGAGCCTGGGGGCTGCGTCTCCTGTGTCCCATTGTGATGTCACAACGGGTCCCACCACAACCTTTCACACTGTCTCCAAGAGCTTCTACAATTCCAGAGCCTTCCCCTTGTGATGTCACAATGGGTCCCACCACAACCTTTCACGCTGTCTCCAAGAGCTTCTACAATTCCAGAGCCTTCACATCCAGGAACAAGGGGCATCCTGGGAGGGTTGTCAATATTCCCCTGTTGCACCATCAAATCAAATCAAAGGCACTAAAGGGGTCCCAGAGAGCTCCAGAGGAGTTCTGGGGGCCCTAGAAAGACCTTAGGGTGTTCTAGAGGGTTGCTGGGGGGCTCTAGAGGGGTCCTTGGCATCCTAGAAGGCTTGTAGGAGGCCCTAAAGGGGTCCTAGGGGGCTCTAGAGGATTCCCAGGGTCTCAAAAGAGTTCCTGTGGGAAAAAGTGCTGTCCCAGAGGGCTCTGGAGGGGTCCTGACAGTCCAAGAACATTCCTAGGGGGCTCTGGAAGGCTGCTAGGGTCCCTGCAGGGGAGTTGAAGGCCATAGATAAGTACTCAGGAGCTCTAGATAGGTCTGGGTGCCTTTAGAAGAGTCCTGTGGGTCTCTATAGTGGTCCTGGGTGTCCTAGAAGGGTCCTGGAAGGCCTTAAAGGGGTACCAGGGGGTTCTAGAGGCTTCCCGGGGGCCCTAGAAGGGTCCTTGAAGGTTTTAAAGATGTCCCAAGGGGCTCTAGAATGGTCATGGGAGTCACTAGATGGGTCCTGGGGGTCCTAGAGGGGTCCTAGAAGGCCTTTAAGGAGTCCCGGTGGGTTCAAGAGGGGCCCTGAGGGTCTCTAGAGGGCTCCTGGTGGTCCTAGGAGGTACGTAGAAGGTCTTAAAGGGGTCACAGGGGCCTCTAGGGTATTCCTGAGGGTCCTAGAGAGGTCCTAGAAGGCTCTAAAGGGGTCCCGAGGGTCTCTAGATGGGTTCTGAGGTTCCTAAAATGGTCCTAGTAGGACTTTAAAGGTCCCTCTGGGCTCTAGAGAGGTTCTTTTCATCCTAGAAAGGAACTAGAAGGTCTTAAAGGGGATCCAGGAAGCTCTAGAGGATTCCTGGGGTTCCTAGAAGGGTGCTAGAAGGCCTTAAAGGTGTTCCAGGGGGCTCAAGAGGGGTCCTTGGCATTCTTGAAGTGCTCTAGATAGATTTAAAGGGGTCTCAGGGGGCTCTAGAGGGTTTCTGGGGTTCCTAGAAGGGTCCAAGAAGGCTCTAATGGGGACCCAGGGAGATCTAGAATGGTTCTGGGCGCCTCTAGATGTGTCCTGGGAGTCCTAGAAGGCCCTAAAGTGGTCCCAGGAGACTGTAGACGGTTCCTGGGGGTCCCAGAAGGCCTTAAAGGGGTCCCAGGGGGCTCTGGAGGGGTCCTGGGGGTTTCTAGATGAGTCCCACGGGTCCCAGAATCATGGAATCACTAGGTTGGAAAAGACCCACAGGATCATCGAGTCCAACCATTCCTACCAATCACTAAGCCACGTCCCTCAGATCCTCATCCACCCGTGAGAATTAATTGATAAGTTTTGCTGCAGCTGATTTGTATGTTTAAGTATCTTGTCATATAAATTTGGTTTGTATCGAGAGATAATACGCAGACAATCTCCAGACACGATGTTTAATTCTTCGGTCAAATGATAACCTGAAGGGAGCCTCCGGACGTGGTGGAAAACTCCAAAAATATAATCTTGGAGAGATTTCTATGGATCTTTGTCGAAAACTAGTAGATATACCCACTGCTTTTGTAAGAGGTTCTGCCTTTTTTAGAAGGGCATCCAATTCAGCGCTGAATTGGGAAATAAAAATATTATTATCTGTGCTTCAAAGCCTTTGTCCTCATTCACCCCACCCCGTTATTAGCGTCGTCCTCCAAAGATTTTCCTCCTCCGTGAGTAAGTGGTTCTGTTTATGCACGAGGACTCGTACCACTGAACCCCAAAGCTGCTAGAGAAGGTAGACGTGGGCAGACACCCCTGGAGGGAGCAGGAGTGTCACAAAGAATAGGTGACCAACCCTCTTAGCCCCTACAGGAAAGCCCCACAAGCTCACGGACTCCAGCATCGCTGCAATTCCTCAATGCTTGGAGAAGACATTCCGCGGCAACTCCTGGGACCAGCCCTCGTTATTTTAGACGACGTCGCTAAAGGTTTGGTGGCACCTGGGGCTCGAGTTTCCTTCGAGCTTTCGCTAAAGCTCGCTCGAAAATTGGATTAATACAAGAACTATGATTTTAGTTGCCACCGTCGTAGAGCAGGTACCTCAGTCTCCAAGTCACCGTCCCCAGCTGGAACATCAAGCTCTTCAGACGGCGATTTCCTCAGCCTTTCTTGAGGACCAAGAGAAACGTGCATCCCCAGTGTTTTACAGATGGTTTTACTGCACCGAGAGACACTCAGATGGCTTCATCTCACACACGAAACCATCCTTCAGAGGACTGAAATTCGAGGGGTTTGTAATCCTCCCTTCTATTCAACACGGGATGTAGGCAAAACACCAGAAAATTCGCCTACCTGCTGTCGAGCTCCATTACTGACATTGAGCATCTTCCACTGGACAAGGGGAGCCTACAAACTGTTAGCAAAGCAAGCAGCTGGGCCTCATGGCTGCCCGTGTGGCCAGGGGGCCAAGAAGGCCAAGGGCATCTTGGCTTGGATCAGACACGGCACGGCCAGCAGGGCCAGGGAGGTTTTTCTCCCTCTGGACTCGGCCCTGGGGAGACCGCTCCTCGAATCCTGGGGTCAGTTCTGGGCCCCTCACCACGAGAAGGATGTTGAGGCTCTGGAGCGAGTCCAGAGAAGAGCAACGAAGCTGGGGAGGGGGCTGGAGAACAAGTTTTATGAGGAGGAACTGGAGTTGATTAGCCTGGAGGAGAGGAGGCTGAGGGGAGACCTCATTGCTCTCTCCAACTCCCTGAAAGGAGGTTGTGGAGAGGAGGGAGCTGGGCTCTTCTCCTAAAAACAGGGACAGGACGAGAGGGAACGGCCTCAAGCTCCACCAGGGGAGGGTCAGGCTGGACATCAAGAAATAAAAAATCATGGAAAGGGTCACTGGGCGCTGGAACAGGGAGGGGGTTGAGTCCCCTGCCCTGGAGGGGTTTGAGGGACGGGTGGACGAGGTGCTGAGGGACACGGGTTAGTGATTGATGGGAATGGTTGGACTCGATGATCCAGTGGGTCTCTTCCAACCTGGTGGTTCCATGATTCTACAATTCTGGGGAGTCACATATGGGGCAGGAGGAGTCACTTTTTGGCCTCACATTGGACGCTGATCATGGAGATCCAGGAGGACCTGGAGAACCCCCCCATGTTGGACACAGACCATGTTGATTCCATGAAAATGGGGTCGGGGCAGGGAATAAACGGGATTCGCTGCTTCTCGAGGAGCTGAAGCCGCTCGCGGAGCTCCTGGTGGGATGAGAAGAGGACTCGGAGCATCGAGACGAAGCCTTTAATCCCCAGCCTGGAGGCCCCAGAGGGGGTGGAGAACTTCCCACCTCCTATGAGAAGCTCCAAACCCTCCCTGGAGGAACCAAAACCACCTGGTTTGGCCCCAAATTGTCCTTGGGGTCACTCTGAGGTGGAGATTCTGACTTTATCTTCTAGAGGTTGAACTTCATGTCCAGGATGGCCTGGTGGAGGTCGGAGTCCAGGGGGACGTAGGACTTCTGGGAGTTGTGGCGGAAGAACAAGGGGTCGGAGATGGCCTTGGGGTCGAAACCTTCACGGACCAGCTTGGCCTTGAGCTGCTTGAAGGTCCCGGTGATCTCCAGGGCGTCCTGGGGAGATGGGGATGGGGAGAACATGGGGATGGATGGAGGAGGATCCATGGATCTAAGGGCTGAGGTTCTGCTGAGGGACATGGATCCATGGGCTGAGGTTCTGCTGAGGGACGTGGATCCAAGGGCTGAGGTTCTGCTGGGGGACATGGATCCAAGGGCTGAGGTTCTGCTGAGGGACATGGATCCAGGGGCTGAGGTTCTGCTGAGGGACATGGATCCATGAATTCCTCAAGTTGAGCTGGGAGAGGTTTAAATTGGGTTCTGGGGATGCTTCCTTCACTGAAAGGGTCATCAAGGACCTGGAAGAGGATTTCTGGGGCCGTGGTGGAACCTTGATCCCTTCTGAAAGCCCTGGAGATGTGGTGGGGTCGAGAGTTTTGTGTTTAGGGTTGGACTTACGACCTTCAACATCTTCCAACCTCAACATTTCCATGATGGACAAAGCTTCTCGGCCTTGGGAGCTTCATCCCAAGGATCCTTTGGACGAGGAAGCCCACAAACCCCAGGAGAACCCAGGGCCACCAACCTGGATGCGGATGAAGCGAGGGGCGGCGTAGCCGGGCAGCGTCTCCTGGGTGAAGGCAAAGAGCTTCTCGCCCTGGAAGGTTGTCCCGGGCCTCAGGCAGATGGCGGCCATCCCGCACTTGCCCTCACACCCTGCAAGGAGGCCACAGGGGGCTGGGGGCCACCACGATCCACTTCTACTCGTCCTGGTGGCCACAGGGACCATCACCAAGACCTGGTGGTTGCCCAGAACCCCACCAGCTGCTCCTTTTCTCCAACCAATCCCAGTTTTACTCTTTCTGGAGGCCACATGGACCTTGATGAAGGCACCAGGTGGACCCAAAACCATCTTGGATGACTGCGTTGACCATTTTGGCCTCCTTGGTGGCCACTTGGACCACGATGGGACCTCCCAGTGAGTCCCAAACAGCACCAGGTGCTTCTTTTGGGCATCTGAGGCTCTTTTTGCTCTTCCTCGTGGCCACATGGACCATCACCAAGACCTGGTGGTTGCCTAGAACCCCACCAGCTGCTCCTTTTCTACAACCAACCCCAGTTTTACTCTTCCTGAAGGCCACTGGGAGCATCTCAAGGCTTCTTGGTGGCCACTGGGAGCATCTCAAGGCTTCTCGGTGGCCACTGGGAGCATCTCAAGGCTTCTCGGTGGCCACTGGGACCATCTCAAGGCTTCTTGGTGGCCACTAGGAGCATCTGAAGGCTCCGTGGTGGCTCCTTATGTGGATAAAACATGAGCAGGTTCTTCTTTTGATGCGATTGACTCACCTGGCACGGCCACCCCGTACACGTTGACCTCCTGGATGAAGTCGACCATGGCCAGAGCAGCTTCCACCTCAGTCGTGGCCATGTTCTCCCCTTTCCACCTGGAGAAGACACGAGGTGAAGCCGTGAGGGTGGGATTTGGCTCAGAGGAAGGTCTCGTGAGAGCCACCAACTCACCGGAAAGTGTCCCCCACGCAGTCCTGGAAGTAGATGAACCTTTCATGGTCGATCCGGAGGAGGTCGCCACTGTTGAAGTAGGAGTCACCCCGGACCAAGACGTCCCTCAAGATCTTCTTCTCGGTCTTCTCAGAGTCCCCCGCGTAGCCGTGGAACGGGGTGTTCTGGGTGATCTTGACGACCAGCAGCCCCATCTCCCCTGGGAAAGAAGGATGGAAGCTCGTCAGAAACCTCCTTCCGTGGTGGGGAAGGTCCTCTCCATGCCCACCAGGGATGATTTTCCTGGTTCTTTGAGGGATCTCTGGTGGCTTCCACCATGAATCCTGTTCCTGTTTCCTTCTCTGAGCGATCTCTGGTGGCTTCCACCATGAATCACGTTCCTGATTCTGTCATTGAGGGATCTCTGGTGGCTTCCACCATGGTTTATGTTCCTGTTTCTTTCTTTAAGGATTTTCTCACCAGGGTTTTGAGGACCAGGAGATGTTTTTGATGGATCTCAACGCCCCGCCTTCCCCAAAACACCCTTGGAAACTCTTCTTACCGGGCTGGACTTTGATGCAGAGACCTCGCTGGTCCCGCTGGGGCTCGTCCTCCTCCACGTTGTACTTGATCGGCCCGAAGGGTGTGAAGGGCTGGGGGACGGAAGAAGGAGACAGACGCCTTTCTCAGGGCTCTGGGGGGACGTCCAGGTCTCCACAGATGCCCCCAAATGAGCCTTTGAGTCAACGGAGGCCAATGAGGTAGAAGGGGCGGCTCGGGGGGTCTTGGAGACCCTCCTTGGTTCATCAACCCCACCTTAAGGAACCTTCTGGATGCCCCCAAACCATCATCACCACCTTGAGGCTCCATCATCATCATCTTGAGCTCCATCATCACCACCCTGAGGCCTCCATCATCACCCCCTTGAGGCTCCATCATCACCACACTGAGGCCTCCATCATCACCACCCTGAGGCTAATTTATCCTGCTGTGCTTCTGATTGCCCTCGCCCCGTTCACTTCTAGATCAGCTCCCCACTCACCGGCAGGCTAGAAGGCCTGGACTGAAGATTCAAGTTCATATCTTCTTGCCCTTTCCTGGAAGCCATTGAGGGAGCAGACAACGCCTGGGAGCCAAACGAGTCTTGAGATAACTCCTGAAACAGCAAGAAAAACCAAAAAAAAAACGCCACAAATGGGAATAAAATCAAGGCTCTGCTGGAATCTCTCTGGTATAGTCTTGTGTTGTGGAGGAATTTGCCCAAAACAGCTAATAAGACAGCAAAGAGTTGAAGCCAGCAACGCCTACAGTTCAACAGGAGGATAAGCGTCGCCAGACTGCTACCGTGAGGGTCAGGAGCAGAACCCTAAAACGTGACAGAAGGGTAATGCTCTGGATTTCCCTTCTTAAAGATCCTGAAAGACACGGACTCTCCTGGGAGACCGTCCACGTAGCTTCTTGATCTTCTAAGGTCTTACAACAGCTCTGAGCACTTCAGGGCACAAACAAGGCAAGTCGATTAAAACCTCCATTTTAATCGTGCGTTACAACATCTGCTGAAAGGTCCCAGCTAGGTTTTCACACAACCAGTAACAACTATTAAACCAGTACAAAGCCTTGTTGAAAATAAGTGCCATTTACATATATACGAAGAAATTCGATTCATTATTTTCTCCTCAATTCCCTGAATTTGCTTTAGGGAGGAGAAAGAAAGCAGCAGAGTTTTACATTTCAGAGCAAAGTCTTCCATCACCATCTCTTTGTTGCTCTGCTGTTGTGCTAATCCAAGCACTTCTGTAGACCACTTGGAGAACTTTCACAGGCCACAACCGTGCCAGTACAAAAATCCTTTAGACTGGTACTGCCAACCGGCAAAATTTACACCACACCAGTCCTCAAAACCGCTGCATCAGCAGGGCTTAACTTGTTACAACCACCACATCTTGGAGATGGAGATCTAGACACAACAGAGAAGGCAGCACGGTCATTATCATAATCCTTCCAAGCAGCTTGCTGACCCGTAATTCAACTGACTTGAGCGTGCAACGAGAAGGATTTGCCCAAGTTTCTTTAAGAACCCCTTACGGCTCGAAATAAAGCAGAGCGGCCCTACCTGAGGAGGGGGGAAGCGCTGCTGGGAGTAGGCAGACTGCTGCTGCTGCGGCTGCCATGGAGGCTATGAGGACAACTGCTGAGAAAGAACCGAGGAAGCCGTCTGCTGAGTTTGCTGCTGCTGTGGATGAGGGCTTTGCTGGTTGTAGTAAGGAGTCTGGCTTTGCTGCCCATACGCACTGGGGCCCTGCTGTCCATAAGGAGGAATCTGCAGAAGAGGAGGGAAGAATTAGATCAGTTATGAAGATATCTTATGTACACACAAGATTACGCTCAAGAAGTGAAACGTTCAGATACTGGAGCACAACAGTTAACTGGCAATGCCACCTCCTACACAAGGAAACCTCCTAGATAACAGCAAAAGCCACCATTGTTCTTGGCAGTAACAGAACCTCAATAGGCACCCTAACTAAGTTCTTAGTGATCCTTATCTGACCACCCTTCAGTGACAGTCAAAAGGCATCAAAAGGCAAGGCTGCTTGCTCCAAAAAACAAGGCAGCCTTTTGAATCCTGCCCACGCTACAGCAGGAGCCACTTGGATCCAACCTGGAAGTGATTTATTCAGTAAAGTACAGCTCTGTCTTTTACAGAACACAGAGGGAAGAGTATCTTGCTACCCTCACTGTTTGTTTTTCCCTTGTTAGATTCACTGCTCTGCTGCTTTTGGAAGCAAGGATTCCACAGGTCCTCATACATCCATTAGCCCTGGATCCAGATGAGGTGCTGTAAAGAAATGTCATTTAACCCAAGGAGCCAACTCCAACCTGGCTGATGCTGGTCCCTTGGAGCACTTGGCTGCTCTCCCACCCGCCCCTGCTGTGAACAGAGAGTACAGAAGCTCAGGTCTTCTACCTGCTGTGCACATGAGAGGCTGCCCATTGTACTTTGTGCCCTGCTTTGCATTCCCATGGGGTATCTCTGAGGAGTCTGTGGCCCGTAGGGCTGTCCTGGATAGCCGTGTCCTTGCTGTGGCCCCGCCTGAGGTCCCTGCTCTTGTGTGTAGGGGTTGGTTCCTCCGTACGGCTGAGGCCTCATCTTCCCCATCTGATCCATCGGGCTTGAAGCCTGCAAGGCAAGTTGTGACACGTGATGTACATCCAGCTACACACAGGAATCATTCACAATCTCCCAAAACCCCAGAAGAGAACTTTATAGAATCACAGAGTCATCGAATGGTTTGGCTTGGAACTAGATGAGCTTTGAGGTCCCTTCCAACCCAAACCATTCACTGATTCTGTGATTCCATGAATTCTTTTTCACTGCATCAGGTTGCTCAAAGCCCCATCAGCTTAAAACCCTTCCCTCTCACTCCTATCCCTGTACTCCCTGATGAAAAGCTCCTCCCCAGCTTTCCTGAAGCCCCTTTCCATACTTGAAGGCACCTACAGCTTCACAGCAGGTTGGTGCAGAGCAGAAGCTCATCTGCTTCGTTTCAGGCACTGAACCCCACAGCCACGTGCTGAATTACAGGATTCCCACTGCCCTTCTAAACCTACAGACCTTTCACAAAACATGAACGAGAAGTCATTTAATGCTGACATTTCTCCCATGGCCGCAGGACACGCAAGAAGCCGGGAAGGATCATTAAGAAAGATGGATTATCGGTGTGAGTGGCCATTCCCCGTAGCAGGCAGTAGTTTAGTGTCCAGATATTCCACAACAAGGTAAACGTAAGACTGAAAATTTAAATATTCACGAGAAACTCTGCTTCTTTCACGTATAACAAGGTCTCCCAAAACACTACAGGCGGTTAATTTACACTTACACATTTCAATTAACTCATATTGATGCAGTAACACTGGGCAGAGCCACTAACATCCACAGTCTTCAAGGCTGCAGTTCTATTTTTGCCTTTTTTAATATGTGCTTTGTGTCTGCTGCCTTTTGTAGAATAAAGATTTCTAAATCAAATTTCTCCAGATCCAGGAAAAAGTAATTTGTCAGCCTTGAAGCCAGGTCCCTGGGGTTTAGAGCAGGCAGGATGGGATGAGTGAATGCATGCAACTTCCAAGGACCTCCTGACCCGCACTACCACTGCCTGGAGCCAGGACACGAAATGAATCCATCAGAATTCCTGAAAATGCTATAAACCTCCAAATGGCAGTTTTCCACCTAAAGCAAGGACTGGTTTTGGCATAGTGACCTCTAAATGACTCCCAGGCACAGTCTTTAACCTCCATCTGGGACTGAACACAGATTGCTGATCTCCAGATGACCTAACTAACACCAATTAGATGCCTTCCAGCAGATCTCCATGACAATGGACTCTTACCCCACTCCTTCCTGCAACCAGCCCCGGGGTGGTATTTGTACAGATCCACCCTCCCTCGCCCAGCTCAGGTGCTTGAGGAGTGGCACTGCAGGTCTACACAGGCAAGTATCGCACAAAGCCAGCTCCTGCTGCAAACCCTAAAGAATCCCAGAGACCACAACAGTTTCTCAGTTGTGTTCGCAGCATCCACCCTCCTGGAGGGGGTGGATGGAAAAAAGTCCACGCACTATGTGAAACTTTGGAAAATCCAAGTCAATTGCCAAGCCAGAACAGCTTGAAGTCCCAACGCACAGACCCTGAAAACATTTGTTTGACCAGCTGGCTGCTGCGCCTCGGCTGCCAGGAAAACCTCCCCGTGCCAACCGGAGGGAGCAGGGGCACCACAGGGAGCTAACGGGGCACTGGTGGGGCAACAGGAGCGGGAGCACAGGAGGGAATGGAGAGAGTGGGAAAAGCACCTCGCTTTTGGCAAGGGGGGCTACTCATGCAAATGAAAGCAGGTTTCCTTAAGTGAATATGCACAAATACGGCACAAATCAATGAAGAACCAAGTCCAAGTCCTCTCCTTCCACTCCACTTCAGCCTTGACACACCTGGAAACAGTGTTTGCCGCCCTACAGAAGCTGTTCACACACAACCACAGTACGATTCTCCATTGAGGAGGATCGGAGACACCCAGCTCACACTCAGCTGGGCTGGCCGTTTCCATTTTGGTCCATACCAGTACTAAAACCCGTTCGGGAAAAGTTACATTCAAGTTATCACAGACGCTGCTGCTGAGGAGTAACGTGGAGAGAGGCTGCAGCACCTCTGAGGAAGGAGCCCGGAGGGGCTTTTGATCCCTGCCATATCCCACAGCGCAGAACATGTGCCCACAGGGTTTTGTGCCACGCTCTGAAGAGGAGCTTCCACTCAAAGGGTCAGGAAGAAAAGACGTCTTTGATGGGGGCAGCCTGAATCCCAGAACTACAGTGACTTTCCTCCTGAATGGGAGCACCCATGCGGAGCTTCCACATCCCAGTAGATGCAAATTGTGTTTACATCTTCCAAACAACTCTCCCTCAGCCTTGCCTTGTGGGTATCACCTGAGATTATTGACATTATCTCCCTCCCCACCTTATCCTCTTTGGTATGCAAAAGTGGTGCCACCAGGAGTGCTTCCCAGCTTTTGGCAAGTCAAACTTCTCCTTCACCCCCCTCCAAACAGACACCCCCTTCCTTTTCCTATCTGATCGAGTGCAGCTTTGGGGTTACTTACTAAGCAATTTGGCATATTTTCCATTTGTTACTTGCTTCCTCCTACTTGTTACCTCACCTCACAGCCCGCTAGCAAGGGCATCGTCTCAATTACAGTCCTGGCTTTTTAACTTCCATTTTTTTAACACACACACCCCCCACACGCTGCCTCCTCTGCACAGATTTTCTTGTCTGTCGTCACCCACAAAGCTTAACCATTATCTTCAGGAAGGAGAGAAACAAAGTGAAGATCCACTTTTCCATGACTCCTACAGGAAGCATGATGACTGTTCAAAAACTTCAAAAAACACTGGAACTGTTTATACAGCCATAAAAAAATAAAGAAAAAAAAAAACCAAACAGTAAAGAAGTTTTTACAAACAGTAAAGAAGTTTTTCCAAATACCCAATCTAAACCTCCCTTGGACCAACTTGAGGCCATTTCCTCTCATCCTATCATTGCTGCAAAGGAACCATTCAGCTAGGATCATGGTCATATTGGATTTAAATCATTGAAAACATGGCAGAGAATAAAACCACCCACGCTTCCCCAATCCCTCTGCGCCCTTTCTATCAAGATCAACAAACTAGAAATCAGTTACAGCAGCAGCACTTGAACAGGCTGGTGACACCAACAGCAGGTGAGGAAGAGGACCCGGGTGCCAAATCAGCAGCTTTCCCAGCGTCTTTCAACCCGCTGGGAAACACCAACCATGTCGAGGGCAGGGAACCTCTACAGAGGAGTCGTGACAAACAGAAAACGACACAGAAAAAAGATGGTGTCTTGATTGCAAGAGGCGTTATCAACAAAACATTAATGCTTCCAAAAAGAAATCCTCAAAGTGGAGACGCTGTGCTGACCTTTGCTGTTTCTAGTACCTTCCACATCCTCTGGAGCTACCAAGAGCTCAGGCTGGGTCAGATCCTGGCAGTCCCAACATCCAGCACCACTATCACATCGCATCCACACTATCTCCAGGGGCACAAGGTTCAACCTCCCACCTCTCAGCCCTCCCCTAGACTAAACCTCTGCCACCTCTTCAGACGGCTCTACTGAAGTTACGCTGCCTGCGCTATCATGGTACCAGTACCTTGACCCAGAAAATCATCAGGCGACGAGCTCTCGGGGTACGAGCTCTCGGGTTAAGTACTCTCAGAGTATCTGGCTGCACTTGTTTGGTCGGCCCATGGCGGCGCTGCTTACAGATGCACCACGGGTACACGCAGCCAAACTTGGTGCGCCTATGAGCCATGGCTTCAACTGGCACCGAACCTCGCAGACGCACCAAAACCAGCCTGGCTGTCACGAGCACACCAACTGAGACTGTCTCTAACTGTCAGACTGTCTCCAACTGTCAGACTGTCTCCAACTGTCAGACTGTCTCCAACTGTCAGTCTCCTCGTGTGCTACCTCGGGGTAGCACGGCAACGCCGTTACGTAACGGGCACTGGTACTCAGGGGGCGGGCACAGAACCCAACAACATCCAACAGGCATCGCAGGAGGCTCCACAGAGCCTACCTCACACCTCAAGTTTGCATTTCAGACACTCGCCATGCCCGTCTCCATCTCCCAAAACTCAACGCACAAGTGGTTCCAATTCCTCCGCCACCAGTCTAGAGAGTTCAAGCTGAGAAACAAGCACAGACTAACAACCATCCTCATTCACGAGGAAACACTGCTCATCCTCCAGCGAGGAACATTTTCATCTGATCTATTTAAGGTGCAACTGGCTGTGCTGAGGTCAACACCCCAGCCTGAGCCCGCTGCCTTTTACAGCCCTCTAAAGGGCCACCTCCAGGTCATACTCTATGGCCTCTCTTCCCATGGTGGTTTGGTTCTAAGGAGGTGGAAGAGGCTGAGAGGAAATTAAAGTTAAGGTAAAACAAAATATGGAATATGGTACAGGTTTGGTTTCAGGGTTACAAACACCTTCTGGAAACTCGTTGGACAAATCAATTTTGATATAAGCTACACGAAAGCAAAATTCCCTCCCTCAACTCCCCACATCCTAGAATTGAACTTAGATCTGGCTTCACAACCAAGAGGCGATGCCTCATCGTCATTTCATGATCCATGGCCAGTACAGATGAAATTCTTGGTTGCCCAACTCTTCAGATAACTGCCCTCTGCTCAACAGTTTCAGTTCTGCACTGAGCGGGAGCCTCGCAGTTCTGACTTTTTCCAGTGGATCAGAGTTTCACCAAAGACACTTTCTATTCCTCTAATCTCCTGTTAACACCCAGACCTCAGAAAGACCTGACAGTATCAATGCCGCATACAAAAGGAATACAGGAAATTTTCTAATGGCTTCAGCCACCACCTTTTAACTACCTGGTATTCCTGTAAACTTAAAGTCAGCCCTGTTAAACATTGATCCTTTCCTCCACCAGACATTTATCCCACCAGTGCCTTTGGGGAGACCTTCTGTAAACCCAAGATACCGAGTTTTACTAGTGGAAACATGATGAAAAGCTTTCTCCCAGCAGCCATCCAGGGAATGGGAATCCCCCTGGCCAAACACAGCTCTGTAATTACACTATGAACACCTCAGGTCCCAGGACTTCCCCAAACTCCACTCCTGGGGATGCTCTTCAAACCAATTAACACTGACCTGTGGTCCGCCGTTGAAGCGGGCGGCCACGTCTACTCAGACCGAGGCAGGAACCGGGGCCGGTGGAGAGGACGAAACCTGGCCGTCAGGTCTTCGCGCCGTAGAAGCAGGCGGCCACGTCTACCCAGACCAAAGCAGGAACCGGGGCCCAGGGGAGGACTAAACCCGGCCATCAGGTCTAACCGCCGTTGAAGCGCGGGCCACGTCTATCCAGACTGAGGCAGGAACCGGGGCCGGGGGTGGGGAGGACGAAACCCGGCCATCAGGTCTACTCACTGTTGAAGCAGGCGGCCAAGTCTACCAAGACCGAGGCAGGAACTAGGGCCGGGGGTGGGGAGGACGAAACCCGGCCGTCAGGTCAACCTGCCACTCCGCCGTTGAAGCAGGGGGACACGTCTACTCAGACCGAGGCAGGAACCGTGGCCGGGGTAGAGGACGTCAGTTCTATCCACCACTCTGCCGTTGAAGCGGGAGGCCAGGTCTACCCAGACCGAGGCAGGAACCGGGGGCAGGGGGGGAGGACGAAACCCTGCCGTCAGGTCTATCCGCCGTTGAAGCGGGCGGCCACGTCTACCCAGACCGAGGCAGGTATCGGGGCCAGGGTGAGGACACGAAGCTGGCCGGCCGTCAGGTCTTCGTCTGAGCCGCCGGTCGGGCGGGCCGCCACGTCTACCCCCACACCCGCACCATGCAGAAACAAAGTCCACGCTTTTCCGCGGCGGACACTGCGAGACGCTGGGGGGACACGTCTACGCCGAGGAGCAAGGGTGGGTACGAAGTCCCGGAGGAGAGGCGTAGGAGGCGAAGCGTACAAGGCGTGGACGAATCCCAGCCATCAGGTCAACCTACCGCTCCGTCGTTGAAGCGGGCGGCTACATCTACCCAGACCGAGGCAGGAACCGGGGCACGGGGTGGGGGAGGACGAAACACGGCAGTCAGGTCTTCCCACCGCTCCGCCGTTGAAGCGCGGAGCCACGTATATCCAACGCACTCTCATGCTCTCATTTCAACTTTATTCATGGCCATATGGTATTGCAGTCTCTGTGGAGGAAGCGTCCTGCAGAATTACAGACACCCAGTGCTGGGGTCAGCTAAGCGACGACTGCAGCGTGTGCTCCGACGGAGCCGGTTCACTCCAGCCTGGGATATGGGTGCCCCAGTCGGCCGCTGCCTCCTCGCATTCTGGCGTTGTTGAGGATGACCCTGGAGGCGCCTTGGGCTGTGCTGGCAGCTGGACCGGCTGCGAGATGTGCTGCGCCGGTACCGGGCTATGCTGAGTCTCGCCGTGTGTTGTGCTACCGGGCTGTTGGAGCTCTGCGGCCTCCCCCTCGCTTTTATACGGGTGCCAGGGGGAGGCCCTTGGTGACATCAGCGCGTTATCTGGGCAACTGACTGCTTCTCCCTTCGGGTTCTTTCAGCATTCCAGATCGTTGTCTTCCGCACTGAAGTCCGTACCACGATTGCAGACAGGGAAGGTCAAATTTCCTCTGGCACAGGTGCCGAGACGACTCGTGCGTGTCCCCTCTTCACCGGCTCAAGCGTAGGGTCGGCGGCTGCTTTCTAGCGCTGCTCTCGGAGCCGGGTCACTTCGCGCTCCCATAGTACTTACAGGCGGGGCCCGCAGCGACTTCCGGGCCAAGGCGGAGCGGGGGCGGCCGGGGGCGGGGCGGCAGAGACCCCGGCTCTTACGAGGACCTCACTGGAGGCAGCGCGAAACAGCGACCCCTTTGGCGAGAACCGGGAAGAGACGCGGCTGACAGGTCCACCCCACTCCGGCCGCCAAGTCTTCCCAGCTCAGCAAGCGGATACTGGCTAGACCTGGTGGTCGGTGGAAGGTAGACCTGGCGGCCAGTGATGGATAGACCTGCCGGCCGGTGAAGGATAGACCTGGCGGCGGATGAGGGCTAGACCTGGCGGCCGGTGAAGGATAGACCTGGCGGCCGGTGAAGGGCAGACCTGGCGGCCGGTGAAGGACAGACCTGGCGGCCGTTAAGGGATAGACCCGGCGGCCGGTGAGGGGGATTGACCTGGTGGCCGGTGCTGGGTACACCTGGTGGCCATCCCTGGAGCCGGTGACATCTAATGGCTATCACTGTCTGCCACCGGAGCGGAGCCAGCACACCCACTTTTGGGGCCGCAACTCCCATTTGTAGGGCCAGAACACTGATCTGATCTTAGTTTTTGGGGTCAGAATACCAATTTTTGAGCGAGAACACCACTTTTAGGACAAATCACCACGTCTCTCAGAGTACAGGGCGGGGCTAACAGGTCAAGCCGTCCCCGACCACCAGGTCCACCCGCCTCCGTTCGCCTGGTGCACCTAGCTCCGGCTCCCAGGTCCACCTCATTATGGCTGGCAGGTCTTTTCCACTATGGATTCCAGGTCTTACATGCTCTGGCCGCCATGTCTACTCTGCTGAGGTCGGAGCTAGGTGGACCTGGTGTCCGTCCTCACAGTCGGGTACACCTGACGGCCGCCACTGTCCGGCCCTGAGCGGAGCCAGCACACCCACTGCTGGGGCCACAACTCCCATTTGTAGGGCCACAACATTGATTTTAGGGATAAGGATCCCTTCAACCCAAACAATCCTATAATTCTGAAATGGATGGGAATACAAACTTTAAACTGGAGGAGAGGAGCTTCTGGGGAGACCTTAGAGCAGCTTCAAGTCAGAGGCTCCAGAAAACCTGGGGAGGGTTTCTTGATCGGGGAGTGCACGGACAGGACAAGGGAGAATGGTTTTAAGCATAAAGAGAAGCGGTTGTGATGAGACCTTAGGGAGGGTGGGGTGGCCCTGGGCCAGGTGTCTCAGAGAAGTCGTGCTTGCCCCATCCCTGATGGTGTTCGAGGCCAGGTTGGATGGGACTGAGCAACCTGATCCAGTGGTATGTGTCCCTGCCCATAGCAGGCAGGTGGAACTGGATGGGCTTTCAGGTCCCTTGAACCCAAACCATTCCACGATTCTGTGATTCTATGATCCTACCGAAGAGAAGGGTGTTGTCCAGAAGCAGAAAGAGCCGCCCCACACAAACCCTGCTTGCTGCATTCCCCTGACGGAGACACTCGCTTCTCCTTGCCCTTCTGCCACCATCCCTGTGCACAAACGCTGCAGGGGGAGGCCTGGTCTGAAGAGCTTAGAGAATATTTGCAAAGTTACCGCAGCATTCCTCTCACTGGGCTGATTTCTTTGTCCGGCTGAGAGAGCTTCTCCCTCTGCTTTGCCTGGATGGGAACCGCTCTTGAGCTGGTGAGCAGGCTGGTTGTTCACCAGAACAGCCTCTGCCTCTGAGCAGTCTGGGACACCTTTCCTACCCAGGGTCTCAGCTGGCTTCTTGCATGACCCAAGGCAATGACTTTTCTTTTCCTTTACACATTTCCAGTCCACAGAAGAAACTCACAAGAGTCCCCTCCCAGTCTGGGACTGTTGGCAGAAGCAGCCGGAGGCAAGACACGCACACTCAATACGAGTTTAGAATCTTGCTCGTTTAATGCAGCTAGATGACTCCTTTTATACATGTGTTACAGTCCCGTGGAAGGTGCCCTTTGGTCTGTGTCCACTCTCCAGGCACTAATTGGCTAACTAGTCCACTCCTCGCGCGCTAATTGGCTAGCAGTTGCTGAGCGTGCTCTGTTCCTGTTCCTGTGCTGCTTACTACATGACCCACTCCGCCTTGCTACAAGCCAACTGCCTCTAAATGTCAAAGGTTATTCCGAGACAGAGGCGCTGCCACAATATCAAGCCTTAAAGGGTCAGCGTCCTCATGCCCTTCCCTTCTTAACCAATCCTCTACATGGGATCGCTGAGTCCTCCAAGGAGAAGAGCCCTGCCCGTCCTCAGCAAGGGCACATGGATTCAGAACCGTGAGTCTCCCTGAAAAGGACCAGTCTGCTAAGGACCCTCAAGAAGAAAAGCCCTTTCCGTTTTCCTGGCAAACCAAGCTGACGGACCAGGCTGCTGAGGAACAGCCCAGATGCCCGACGGCCTCTTCAGTTCAGCCAGAGCCAAGGAGAAGGAGCAGGAGGAGAAAACAGGACGGGCTCTGTTAGGTCCATTGCAAAAGTCCTACAAGTTTTTCTAAACGCCGATGGGATCGACTTATGATGAAATGACACTGCAGTCCTTTTCCACGACTGCTTTTATATGATGTGTGTGTTGTCTCAGGCGACGGCTGAGACTGCTTGGGAAGAGGTGTTGGTTTGTTTGTAGGAAAAATAAAGAATCATAGAATGTCCTGAGTGTGAAGGGACCTTCTCCTGATACCCACCCTAAACCTCCCCTGGAGCCTCTTCCTGCCATTCCCTCAGGTCCTGTCCTTGGTCGCTAGAGAGAAGAGCTCAGCACCTGCTCCTCCTCCTGCCTTGTGCGGAAACGGCAGACTGCGTCTGACGTCTCCCCTTAGTCTCCTCTTCTGCAGGCTGGACAGACCCAGTGATGTCAGCCACTCCTCAAACGCCTTCCCCTCTAATACCTTCCACAGCTCTCCGGCTTCCTCTGGACTCTCCCCAGTACTTTTCAATCCTTTTCATACTGTGGTGCCCAAAACTGCACTCAGGACTCTAGGTGCGGCTGCAGAAACCCTTTCCCATCCTACTCTGTCTCCTGGATCTCCTCCATCTCCCTAATGGTGAGAGGAGGCTGGGGAGTCTTTAGTCTCCTCTGCTGGCACATTGCTCTCGGGGGCTGCAGAGTACAATCCCACCAGTCAGTTTCCTTCTCAGAGTCCCCGATACTGCTCAGCTTGGACACCTCCTCCCAAAGCTCTGTCACCAGGCTGAGCTGTTCTCCTCTTCTGCCCAGTCACAGGGAAGCTACTGGAATCCTCTACCGTCCAGCATTGTCTGCGTTAGACGTTTTGATCCGTTCCCATGTGCCGTACGTGCGTTACTTTGTCGATGTTTAAAGAAATCATAGAATCATAGAATTGCTAGGTTTGGAAAGACCTTTGAGATCATCAACTCCAACGGTACCTGTCCACTACTAAACCATATCCCTGAGCACTTCATCTACCCATCTTTTAAACACCACCAGGGATAGTGACTCCACCACCTCCCCGAGCAGCCTCTGCCAGCGCCCAAGAACCCTTTCGCTGCTGACTAAAGCCACCCCACAGACTGGCCCTTTCCATCTCCAAGGCACAGCCTGGCCCGGCCGCTGAGGCTCAGCCCCAGACACCTACCCGGCCCTTCGGTTCAGCCAAAGCAAAGGAGAAGGAGGAAGAGAAGACAAGGGGTGGGCGAGCAGATCTGCTGAGCACAGACGCTTCCATCTATCACTCTTGGCACTGGTACAGTGGATGTCTCCCTGCCCGCTCCACAGCCCGGTCCCCCTCAGGGACTGATGCCCGTGATCGATGGGGATCACAGCCTCATGTCCCCAGCCCTGTCCAAGGATGCTCGCTTTCTAAACATCCAAAACGAGTCGCAGAGAGTTTGATTTGCCAGAATTCTCGAGTCAAGGGACAAGAGGAAATGGCATCGAGCTGTGCCAGGGGAGGTTTGGGTTGGACACAATAAGGGGGATAGAACGGGATGGGCTTTAAGATCCCTTCAACCCAAACATTGCTATGATTCTGAAATGTACGGGAATACAAACTTTAAACTAAGACATATTTTTCATGGGTGCACTTTGAAGTCCTCCCTTTAGCCACACTGGGAAATAACTGCAAGGAGCTCGGCAAAGCTTGATGAGCAGAAGAGAACTCCAGGAGGAGAAAGAGCTCGTTAAGTCTTTCTGTAGTTTAATGAGACCCAGCGTGGATTTGCTGATGAGTCCTTGGACCTCACCTACAGAGAGAAGATTGAGCAAGCCTCTCAAGAGTTCAAAAACAGAACTCAGAGTAACTTGAAGTCTTAATTGGTCTCAGTGAGGATTGTTTCAAACAAAGTGACCCTAGGGGCAGAGGAATTCAGTTCTAGGAAGTTCATGGAAGTGTTTGGTCACAGAAGCCTCAGGTCATATACGATTCAGGTCATAAAAGGTTAATAGAATATTTGGGTCATGGAAGAACTGAGTCATAGAAGTGTGATTTTTGGGGGGTTTTTGAAGGGTTTGGTCGTAGAAGGGTCAGGTCCCAGAGGACTCAGGTGACGGAAGAGTCGGGTCCTTGATATGTCTCATCACACACATGCTGCAGAATAGATGATCTGTGTCATAGAAAGCTGCATCATAGGAGAGTTAGACAATAGTCAGGTCATAGAATAAAAGGTCATAGAAGGGTTGGGTTGTAGAAGGCTTGAGCCAGAATCGCCTGGTCATATGATAGATGGGTCTCAGGAGAGTTGAGTTATAGAGGAGTTGGTCATGAAAGAGTAATACAAGAGTTTGATTGTAGAAAGTTCCTATATGGGTTGGGTCATGGATTATTCGGGTCCTAGTTGAGTCTGGTCAGAGAAGAGCTGGGTCATACAAAGTCATAGAGGAGTCGGAGAAGAATTGGGTCATAGAAAGCTTGGGTGACAGAAGGCCCAGATCACAGATAATTCGGGTCATAGAGGACTCAGAAGAGCGGAATGAGAGAAGAGCTGGGTCACAGAAGAGTTCAGTTGAAGTAGGTTTATACCTAGGTGTTGGGTCACAGAACACTCACGGAAGAGCTGAGTCATAGAAGGGAGAGAGAAGCATCATTTATAGAAGAATATGGTCAGAAAAGATTCATAGGAAATTCAGGTCTTAGAAGACTCAAATCATAAAAGAGTCATTGAAGGGCGATAGAAGTGTCAGGTCATAAAGGAGTCGTTAGAGAAGTCAGGTCATAGAAGGTCTGGGTCATAGAAGAGGACTCATCTAAGTGTGTGGTCATAGAGGAGTTAGGTAAGAGACGTGTTGAGTCAGAAAAGTGCCAGGTGAGAGAAGGTCATAGAAGGTTGTTGAGGCATGATCTGACCAAGGGAAGTCCAGTCCACTTCTCTTTCAGGCATCCAGAAATGGAATCCGAGGGGACAAGGTCTTGGGCACAGCCTTTGGTTCCCTGCTCACCCACTGGCCATTCCTGAAAATGACAGGCCATGTGTGAGTGGTGCCAGTGCTCAGGGAGCGCCCTCGGTTACCGTGACCTCTGGAAGATGATGGAGAGTGCCCTCACTGTGGCATCGTCCTGCTCACTCAGCGCCCTGGGATGTGACCCCTCCTGTCCCAGAGGCTGGGAAGGATTGTGTTTGCTTAAGTGATCCCTGATCTGATCCCCACCCAGCACTAGTCAAGCTCCTCCAGAGTCCTGCCCTGAGTCCCAGAGGCCTGGGAGACTTTGTTGGGGAAGACAAGGACATAGAGGACACAGGGAATCTCAGATCTGTCTCCTCCTGCTCTTACTAAATTCTGCACTACCCACAGAGGGTCCTTGTTTTTTTGTTTTACTGTTCCTGAAGCAGGGAACACTCATCACGAGGCCCTTGAATGGCCTTTCAAGTTCTGTGACCACATCCCAGCTCTGTCTCGCACAGGAACAGCTCCAGCTCCTCCTGCCTGTGCCCCTGGCTGAGGGCATCGCTGCCCATGGGGCTGAAGCTCTGCAGCTGTGGCACCAGGCAAGGTCATCCCTGCAATAAGGAAATCTGAGACCAAGTGTCCAGGAACCCGTGTGTGCAAAGGCTTTGCTTGGAGCAGAGACCCGTCTGGGACAGAAGAGAGCTGAATGTCCTCCCAGCCCCAGGTCTAAAGACCAGGGAAGAAAAGCCTGAATTCCCGCGATGGAACAGGATGGAGAAATGAGATCATTCCCTGTCACATTCCTGGGGTTCTGTTTAATGATGGGGCAACAAAAGTGATTCTCATGGCCAGCTATTTTTCTAACAGGAGTAATGACAGTGCAGGAGAAGTGTCTCTGCCCAGCTGAGGGAGGGAAGATCAGGGATGGCTTCAGCCTGTTTCTCAGCAGGTTCCCCTGGAGCCCCAGGGACAGCTCGAGGGAGCCCAGAGGGGGCAGAGAAAGCGCTGCCTTGGGCTGCTCCTCTGCTGCTGAGCTGGGCTGGGCTCCTGGGACAGAGTGAGCTCATAACAAGAGGGTAGTTATGAAAAGAGCCAGGTCTGGCCAGGAGCAGCTCCTCTGCCAAGCCCAGCAGGGCTGAGGGCACTGCCTGCAGGCAGCGAGGGGAGAGGAGGGAGCGGAGAGAGGGGAAAGGCAGGGTGGGGTGGGAGGAAAGAGGAGTCTTCATTTGGAGAAAGATCTTCACAGCCCTTCTCTGGGTGCAGGACAATGCAGGTGCGATTCCTGGAGGAGTCTCCCAAAGCCAGCACAGCCACAGCCTGTGGGCTCTGTCAGGAGGGCTCTCGCAGTTTCTCCAGTGGAAAGAAAAACCAGGGTCAGTGCTCGGTCTGCCCAGGGAGCTCCTCATGTTGGGACAGGGAGAACTTGTGGAGGGAAGAAGCAGCTCCTTGGAAAAGAGGGTCTTTTTGCTCTCAAGAGGGTGCTGTGCCAGTCAGGGCTTCTCACAGCTCCAAATCACCCCAGGACACTTCTAAGAGGACATCTCAAGGGAATAATCAGGGCAGGGATTAGGATAAAGATAAGGAACTCTCCCGAGTCAGTTCCCTGCACCTGGGGAATTTCCGGGGAGAAAAGAAACAAGAGGTTCTCATGCTTGAAGAAATCACTGAGCCTCCTGAGCTCTATCCTTGAGTGGCCAGTAGGTCTGATTGGAGCCTCTTAAAGTGTCTCCAACTGCTTCTCTGCCCATGGAGAGCACCAGCATCACCTCTGCTGGACCCATCAGGCTCATTCTGCCCCATCCTTTCCTGCTTATAAACAAGACCCTGTGCCCAGCTTCACCCGCCAATCAGGCAGGTTTGTGTAGGGCCAGGGGGATGCAGAGAGGGTCAGATGAGGTCTGTGAGCATTGACAGGGAGAAGAGATGGGCCAGGGAAACATCTCCAGTGAGGAAAATCCCCGGGCAGAAGGGATAAGATCGGAGAATGTGAGGAAACATAAAAGAGAGATGTTGTGGAAGGGCAAATACAGAAACCCCTACACGACTGCATCCAACACAGACCCTCCCTCTGAGCAAGCCCCCTTGCCTCCTCTCCCACCCCACAAAGTCTCTGCCCTCAGCTTGGGCTCCAAGACTGAACCCCCTCCACTGCAGCCAGAGTTTCAGCACAGCCGTGGTGCAGCTCTCTAATCACGGGTCCATTTTCCTCTCCAGAGCACAGGGGCTGAGAGTACCAGTGCAGCAATGTTTATTTTTGGGAGGGAGTGAGCAGAGCTGGGTTAGGGTAATGCTGTCCTGAGTGCCCGGCTGCCTCTGCTGTGGCCTCTCTCAGCTGGACCAGCTTCTTTGCTGGCTTCTCTGTTTGTCTGTGTTCTTGCTGTTGATCTCCTGTTCTTGCTGCCAGGCTCTCTGGGGTTGGGAGTTTCAGCAGTCAAGTGTGGCACTGAACTTCTGATTCCTCCCATGCAGGTGTGTCCGTGGGAATGCAGTGTCCAAGCTTTCGTCTCACCCATGGGGCTGTGGGCAGAGCAGTCTGAGTCGTTCCCTGAGGAAAGAGCTGACTCTTGCTTACTGAACCACCACCATTAGGATACTCGGATTGTTCCATGAGGGTTCTTTCCTAGCTGTGAGCTTCCCTCATGGATATAAATCTCTGCTATCACAACTTGGTGCTACCTGGATGACCGTGGAGAAATACAGAGATGCTACAGCCAAGGGAATGCTTCTGGGTTTGTGAAATGAGCCGTGTGTGTCCTGGGCTGACAGTGGGGTGCTGAGACCTTACAGAAGGGTGAGACATTGAGTGGTGTGAGGTGGATCCCTCTGTGCTCAGAAGGGTGAGGTGGCTTTTGAAGGTAACAAGGGAGAGTGATCCCCCTCCATCTCAGAAAGGTGCAAGCCCAGAGCTGCTGGGGACAAGAGCAAAGTAGAGGGCAGCACCCCTCCCTCTGCACTAAGCCACAGGTAATGCTCTCCCTGAGTGCAGCAGGGATGCTGAGGGTTTCTGACATCCAAGAACACTGTCCGGGGTGGGAGCAAGAGTGGTAAAGGCCCAAACCTCTCTGCCTTCCTTCTACCCTCTCAGTTCCTCATCTCTGGAGGTGCAGATGCTGACAAGCCTTTTGCACCAGGAGCAGTTCCACAGGACAAAGCTGAACCCCAGCAGTGTCCCCTGTGCCCAGCGTCCCCATGACCCCCAGCTGCAGAGCAGGGCTGACCCCTCGCAGCCAGCGGGCAGAGGCCCTGCTCCTCCCGGCACATTCAGCCGGCACCGAGCAGGGCTCCAGGCATGGAGCTGGCGGAAGGGCTGCAACTGGAAATGGAAAAGCAGTGGCAACTGTGCAGTGTGAGAACTGGCTTTGATTTTACTCAAAGAAGTCTCCTGTAACTTCTCACACTATTTTGGCTTTGATCCAGAGGCAGCAGATGTCCAACAGCAGCTCCATCACCCAGTTCCTCCTCCTGGCATTCGCAGACACACGGGAGCTGCAGCTCCTGCACTTCTGGCTCTTCCTGGGCATCTACCTGGCTGTCCTCCTGAGCAACGGCCTCATCATCACCACCATCGCCTGGGACCACCACCTCCACACCCCCATGTACTTCTTCCTCCTCAACCTCGCCCTCCCCGATATTGGTTCCATCTGCACCACTGTCCCTAAATCCATAGCCAACTCCCTCTGGGACACCAGGGCCATCTCCTACTCAGGATGTGTTGCCCATGTCTTCTTTGTGTTGTTCTTGTTGAGTGCAGAATATTATCTTCTCACAGACATGTCCTACGACCGCTGCGTTGCCATCTGCAAACCCCTGCACTACGGGACCCTCCTGGGCAGCAGAGCTTGTGTCCACATGGCAGCAGCTGCCTGGGGCACTGGGTTTCTCACTGCTCTGCTGCACACGGCCAATACATTTTCCCTGCCCCTGTGCCAGGGCAATGCTGTGGAGCAGTTCTTCTGTGAAATCCCGCAGATTCTCAAGCTCTCCTGCTCACACTCCTACCTCTGGGAAGTTCAGTAAAGCCTGAGTGCTCTGAGTTTGGTCACATTGCCAGTGCTTTGCACCATGTCACCATTGCGGATGGTTTGCTTCATGGTTGGGTGTTCAAAAATGTGATTATTGCACTAATTTAAACTAAAGGATGTGGTCGACCTGGACTTCTGTAAAGCCTTTGACGTGGTACCCCACAACATCCTTCTCTCTTCCCCTAGCTTTCTCTCTCCTTCCCCAGCTTTGTGGGGGTTTTGTGGGGTCCTGGGTCCCTTTTGGGGGTTTGTGGGGGGCGGCCCTGGATCCCGTTTGGGGGAATTTTGGAGGGGTGTGGGTTCCTTCTGGGGGGATTTGGGGGGCTCCTGAGTCCCTCTTGGGGGGCTTTGAGTCTCTCTTGAGAGAATTCAGAGGGTTCCAGATCCCTTTCGGGGGGTTGGGGGAAAGTAGTGGATCCCTTTAGGGGATATGGGGGGATCCCGGGTCCCATTTGTGGGTTTGGTGGGTCCTGGGTGCCATTTGGGGGATTTAGGGGGGTCCTGTGTCCCTTTTGGGCAGTTTTGGTGGGTCCTGGGTCCCATTTGGAGACTTCTGGGGGTTTTGGATCCTTTTTCAGGGTTTGTGAGGGTCTTGAATCCCTTTTGGGGAGCTGTGGGTTTCTTTTGGGGGGATTCAGATGGTCCCAGATCGCTTTGGGAGTTTGGGGAAGGGGTGTCTTGGATCCCTTTTGTGGGGTTTTGGGGGGTCCTGGGTTCCATTTGGGGACATGTAGGGTGGTTTCTGTGTCCCTTTTGGGAGGTTTGGTGGGTCCTGGGTCCCTTTTGGAGGGTTGAGAGGGTCCTAGGTCCTTTCAGGAGTTTTAGGGGGTGGTCCTGGGTCTCTTTTACGGGGTCTTGGTGGGATCTTGGGTCCCATTTTGAGGTTGAGGCTCCTGGGACCCATTTGCAGGGATTGGGGAGGTTCTGGGTAAATTTGGGTGGGGGTTGGGGGAGCCTTGGGTCCTTTTGGGAGACTCCTGATTCCCTTTTGGGGGACCCCTGGTTCCCTTTTGGGGGCTTGGAGTTTCATGGATCCCTTTTGAGGGGGATGTTTTGGGTCCCATTAGGTGTTTTAGGAGGGGTTCTCCTTCCAATTGGGGGGGGTGGGTGGGTTGTGGGGTCTTGGGTCCTTTTGAGGAGGTCCTGAATCCAGTGCAGGGTGGGGGGGAGTGGGGTGTGTCCTGGATCCCTTTTGGGAGTTTGGGAAGAATCCTGGATCCCTTTAGGGGGGATTAGGTATGCCCTGGATCCAATTTGGGAGTTTGTGGGGGTCCTGAGTCCCGTTTTGGGGGTTTTGATGGTTCCTGGTTCCCATGTGGGAGGTTGAGGGGGTCGTGGAACTCTTTTGAGGGGTCTGGGGGGGTCTTGGGTCACTTTTGTGGGGCTTTGGATTTCTTTTGAGGGAATTAAAGGGGACCCAGATCCCTTTAGGGGGTTTGGGGTTGGAGTTCTGAGGTCCCTTTAAGGAAGGTTTGGGGGGGTCCTGGGTTCCTTTTTGTGGATTTTGTGGGTCCTGGGTCCAATTTTGGGGGGTTGGGGGAGTCTTGGGTTCCTTTTGGGGAGTTCTGGGTCTCTTCTGAAGGAATTCAGGGGGTCCTGGATCCCTTTTAAGGGTTGGGGGAGGTCCTGGGTCCCTCTTCACCACCCTCCATGCTGCTCCTGGGGTTGGGGTGGGCAGAGGAATTGGGAGCCATGGAGCCACTTCAGACTGGGAGAAAGTGGGAGGAGAATGGCTTTAATATTTGGCCCTTGTTGCTCCCAATCCAAAGCTTTTTGAACTGTCAATAAAGTAAATCGAACTTCAGCAAGTCCACACCTCTGTGCCCGTGACAGTCATTGGTCTCTGAACCTCCTTTGCTTTCTCTTGACCCCTGAGCCGTTCTGGTTCATTTTCTCCCTCTGTCCCATTGGTTCTGGGCTTGGAGGGAGCAGTTGCGGGGGGTCCGGCTGCTGGCCAAGGTTAACCGACCACAGGACACATCAGGGCTGCCGTGTCCAGTACGGGGCTCCCAGCACAAGGAAGACCCTGCCCAGCCTGGAGAGAGTCCTGCTGAGGCCAGAAGGATGGCTGGGGCTGGAGCACATCATGGACAAGGAGAGGCTTGTGAGATGGGTTCTGAGAAACCTTTCAGGGTACAACACTGAGCAAGGACCCAGGGCAGCTGGGGGATCCCAATGCAAGGACTTTCTCGGTGTTTGATGAGACAAAGCCATGAGCCCCTGATGGGTTTGGAGCTGTGTGAGAAAGGGCTTGGCTGAGAGACCTGCAGTGGCAAGAGCGGGGGACTGGTGTATAAGAAATTTCAGTAGGAAAAGGGTTCTCTTTTTATTGATAATGGTTGTAGAGTTGGATATCAGGCCTGCAGCAAGGCAAGGGGTGAGGAGGGGAGTGTGCAAGTGGAGAGAGAACAGCTCTGGGAGATCAAGCGCTTGTGCCCGGCAGCACTGCCGTGCTGGGATTCTTTTCCCCTCCACCCACGACCACAGGAACTGTCCCTGCAAGTCCAGAAATGTCTCGCAGGAAATATATCAGGAAACAGAAGTCGTTGAGCATCCCTTTATTTTGTTTAAACACACAGAGAGCACAGCTCCTCATTTACACAGACAATGAGCAAGAAAAGAGAAGAAAACAGTGAATAAAAACAGGATGACAAGATTATAAAGGGGGGATGAAAGGGGGTTTGGGGGGTGCTAGAGGGGTTTTGAGGGGGAATAAAGGGGGTTTGGAGGGAACAAAGGGAGTTTGGGGGGCCTAAAAGGGGTTTTGGGGGGATAATAGAGGGTTTGGGGTGATATAGGGGGTTAAAGGGGGTTAAAGGGGTTTTGGGGTGATATAAGGGAGTTTAGGGGGAATAAAGGCGTTTGGGGAGAGAAAAGGGGGTTTGGGGTCAAAAGAGAGGATTTGGGGGAAATAAAAGGGGAATAAAGAAGGATAAAGGGGACTGGGAGTATAAAAGGGGGTTTTGGGGGGATAAAAGGGAGTTTGGGGAGCGATAAAGGGAGTTTAGGGGACTAAAAAGGGGGTTTTATCCTTTTATCCCCCCAAAACCTCTTTAATGCCTTCAGACTCCATATATTGCCCCCAAAGGAGGCTTGGGAGGGATCCATATGGGAAAATCCATTCACCATCGCACAAATCAAGGAACAGACCCGACTCCAGGAGCCAAGGATGAGGCTGAATGAGGTAGAAAGCCTCAGCCCTGGTCGAGGACCCGAAGCAGGAGGGGCACCGGCCCCCACGATCAATCTTGGACCCCAGGCTTGTGCACGTCCACCTCACAGGGAGGTGATCCAGGTGGCACTAGAAACAGGTTTGCTGTTGCTGGGACGATGGCTGCGGGCAGGGTGAGGCCTCTGGTTTTCCTGCCACGAACAGTGGCTGCAGGAGTTGGGTCTGGCTCCACAGAGCCCTCTCTGCAGAGAGAAAAGGTGTGTCTGAGGCCTCAGCTGCAGAGGCAGGATGGGGAATCTCCTGCACGACACGGAGCTGGCTCGGCTCTGCACCCCAGGCTCAGAGCTGCCGGCACAGCGTGACCGAGGGGGACACCGGCACCTGATGGCACCTCCGAGCAGGGGGATTCCTGCAGGCACGTTCCCTGTCAGGAGCAGGTGCTGGTGCGCGTCTCGCTTTCCAGGGGAAGCTCAGCCCCTGCTCTTTCCCATCCTGACCTGGCTTTGCCCACGCC
The DNA here is from genome assembly GCF_032191515.1 of Phaenicophaeus curvirostris. Taxonomy (NCBI): domain Eukaryota; kingdom Metazoa; phylum Chordata; class Aves; order Cuculiformes; family Cuculidae; genus Phaenicophaeus; species Phaenicophaeus curvirostris. The sequence goes on from NC_091426.1 coordinate 736,517, forward strand.
GGTCACTCATGTCCAGGCAGGATCTGCTTGAGCCGACCTCGGCTCTGGTCAGAGGAGGCTCCCGGGAAGAAGGCCCAGGAGTTCAGAGGCCAATTAAAGCACCCAACAGCGGCTGAAATCTCAGCAGAGTGTTTTGGCCAAGACGTCATTCACCGCTGCCCAGCAGCCTGAGTAGAAACGCTTTGTGGCTACGAGCAGCCCTTGCAGGAAGCCGTGGGGGCAATCAGTGACTCACCGTGTTCTCTTCCTCCACATCCAGATCACGACACTGCACACCAGGATCACAATCACGAGGGAATGCAGGGCTCCTACTGCACCCATCATGAAGTGCAGTTGCACATCTGGGGGCCCTCTGACACTCTTGGTCGTCTGAGACTTGACAACACTTGGGGTTGTCTCACCGAGCACACCTGGAGGAGCCATTGGGAATGTCAGTCCGTGCTGTGACCCTCTGGAGAGCTCACCCAACAAAACTCAGGTGGCCAGGAGAGCACATGGGGAGCACCGATCCTTGTCCAGTTTTCCTTTCAGCTACATGGACAAAAGCCGTCCCTGCAGCAGGGAGGGCCACCCCAACGCTCTCTCCTCCCTGATGGGTGACACCGGGTCACTACGGGACAGCAGCTACCGGGCGTGCGTGTGGCCGGCATCGCCTCTGCTCCTTTGGCAGGGACGGGCACTGAGCCACTGCTCCCTTTTCGAAAGACAACCTTCTGAACAGCCTCTGTGTCCATCTCTAGAGAAAGAAAGCAGGAGCTGGATCAGATGGAACTGTTCCCCTCAGGGAGGTGGCATTTTCAGCAGGCGATGTATCTCAGGACAGACACCAGGCTCCACACCTCCAGTTTGCAGGACTTGTCTTCAACTTATGCTCCCCTGTAAGACTGCTCAGGACCTGGATTCTCTTGGAAAGAATAATCTGATCAGTATGGTGGGCTTCCCCGGGCTGGGACAACACTGCCAGGAGTCCGAGAAAGGCAAAGCCTCAGCACAGCTCCAGCACAAGGCGACAGTAAACACCTTCCTTCAAAGGGGACATGGAGATCCTGCAGCCACTTCTGCTGCGAAAGAGCCCTTCGCAGAAGCACGTCCCATCCTGCCACCTCCATCCCATGGAGGGGTCACAAACACACGCAGTGGACTGAACCCCATCTCTGTCACCATGTCCGGGGCACTTTCACCATCAAGACCCCACTGATCCCCAAGCCAGAGGGAAACCAGTTCTGTAAAACACATCCAGGAACAGAGAGAAAAGCCACCTGAGACCAAATCCACAGCCCTTCATGGTCACTGCCTTCAAGGCAGCTGTGCGGCCTCAAGCTGGGTGTCCAGCTTCCATCTGTCCCTGACCCTGAGGTGTCACCCAGAGTTCTCAGCCACCAAGGAGAAGAGGGGCTGGACCCGTTGGTGAAGCTGGGGCTGCTCCGATCCTGACCAGCTCTGGCCAGCTCTGCCAGACTCAGTACCCTCAAGCTGCCTGCACATCCTCTCGGCCACCCAGGGCTTCTCTCCCCTCCGGTGACCAACAGCAAGGGCTGAGCACCCACAGCTTCTGCAGGCTGGATGTCAGCCTCTGGCCAGGACAGCTCTGGCCAGGGTCAGCTCAGCTGGGGCTCTTTTATCCCCCAAACCCCTTTTACGCCCCCAATCCCCCTCTATTGCCCCCCAAGCCCCCTCTATTGCGGATCAGATGGAACAGTTCCCCTCAGGGAGGTGACATCTTTAAGAGGAGATCCTCAAAGACACTGGCCAGGTCGACGAACAAGGGCTGGGCTTTTGGGGCTGCACCCACCACTGCTCCAAGCAGCAGCCACGCCTGCCCTGTTGGAGACCAAGCCATGGCACGTGATCTTCTGGCCTGAGCTGCACGAGGTGGGTTTGGTAGAGATGCACCACGATGCCACAGCCCGTCCTTCCCAGGGGAGGGGAAGCGGCTGCAGCCAGGCCAGCGGGGAAACAGCCCTTGGGAGAACACTCCTCTGCTCAGGCTCCGAGGGTCCCGCAGAGACAGCTTTGAAAGGCAAAGCGCCCCAGGGCCATCACCGAGCCGTTCCCTCTCTGCCCTTCCAGCTGCCTGCACATTGGCCACAGAAAGAGCGACTCCCATTGCACAAGGCAAGAAGATGAAAAGGGAAAGGCTCCTTCCTCTCACTGACTGACCCGAGGGGTCGCTCACAGGCTCGAGGGCAGGATCAGGCCAAGCAGTCAGGAAGCCGTCATCTGTGAGAGGATCTGAAGGGAAATTGCAGAGGAATGAGCTCTCGTTTCAGTGTCCACATGTTCTTCCAGGGCAAGGGTCCTCAGGAACTCACCCCCAGGCTGCGCTACGGGCTCCAAACCAACTTCCAGCTGAGCAGCTGGAAAACCATTGAAACCGCCCTCACCTAGAAGAGAGCACAGAGGAGAGAAACATGGTGTGAGCTCGAGGGAGTCGTGCCCAGCAGGAAGGGCTCAGTCAGCGCCTGGCAGCAGCGGTGCTGGGTCTCACACCTTGCGGAGGCTGCGAGCGATGGTGCAGCCGCTGCTGCTGGTTGTAGTTCCAGTCGAGAGCTGGGGCAGCTGCTGCCCCAGTGCTACTGGTACGGCTCAGAGCTGGTCTGTGCAGACCTCGGGGCACAGATCGGATGGGTGGGCACGTGCTCTTCTCCACGTGTGCGCATCGGCCACAGAAGAAGAACTTTGCATTGCACACGGAAAGGGCCAGCTCCCACCTTTCTGATGGGTGACACCAGGCGACCACGGGACAGCAATTACCTGGCTGCTGGTGGCTGGCATCAAACTCAGCGCAGCTGTTACCACAACGGCAGCAGAGACTCTGGACCATCCCCGTCGCTCAGAAGCTCCTGCAAGGCCTGACAGTGCGTGTAGGTGCAGCGAGGCTCTGGCTGATCCCTTCCTGCTAGCGCAGGATCTGACTTGTCCATCCAGCTCTCTAACCCTCCACTTCCCAAGCCCTCTGGTTACGAGGGCTGCATACTCACTGTGTCCTGCTTTCTTCATCTTTGCCAGGAGTTCCTCCAGGATTTCTGATGCCTGCTGCAAAGATTTCCCTTGTTTGGCTTTGTACTTTGCTCTTTGAAGACCCGAACAGAAAGGATCCGGTTAGATTTCTCACTAATAAAAACACCCCTGAGAATTTCCCATCACACCCTGTGATCACTCACAGCTGAACCAAAGGGCGTGAGCCAACGTGAAGCCTGCCTCCCTCTCCTCCCCATGCCTGGATCTCGTTGTGTCATTTCTGTACTCAGTGGTGCCTCCAGCATTGAACCCCCTCATCTACAGCTTGAGGAACCAGCAGCTCAAGGATGCAGCGTGGAAACTGAAATCTGGATGGTTCTCTGAATCAATGAACCTCTCATCACCTTCTGCATAGCCGTTATCGTGCATCTCACGGAAGGCCCAGACTGGTTTCTGTATTTGTTGGTGGTGTTGCTGGTTTTTTCAGTTGTGATCGTCTTGTCATCCGGTTTTTAATTCACTGTTTTCTTCTCTTTTCTTGCTCATTGTCTGTGTAAATGAGGAGCTGTGCTCTCTGTGTGTTTTAACAAAATAAAGGGATGCTCAACGACTTCTGTTTCCTGATATATTTCCTGCGAGACATTTCTGGACTTGCAGGGACAGTTCCTGTGGTCGTGGGTGGAGGGGAAAAGAATCCCAGCACGGCAGCGCTGCCGGGCACAAGCGCTTGATCTCCCAGAGCTGTTCTCTCTCCACTTGCACACTCCCCTCCTCACCCCTTGCCTTGCTGCAGGCCTGATATCCAACTCTACAACCATTATCAATAAAAAGAGAACCCTTTTCCTACTGAAATTTCTTATACACCAGTCCCCCGCTCTTGCCACTGCAGGTCTCTCAGCCAAGCCCTTTCTCACACAGCTCCAAACCCATCAGGGGCTCATGGCTTTGTCTCATCAAACACCGAGAAAGTCCTTGCATTGGGATCCCCCAGCTGCCCTGGGTCCTTGCTCAGTGTTGTACCCTGAAAGGTTTCTCAGAACCCATCTCACAAGCCTCTCCTTGTCCATGATGTGCTCCAGCCCCAGCCATCCTTCTGGCCTCAGCAGGACTCTCTCCAGGCTGGGCAGGGTCTTCCTTGTGCTGGGAGCCCCGTACTGGACACGGCAGCCCTGATGTGTCCTGTGGTGGGTTAACCTTGGCCAGCAGCCGGACCCCCCGCAGCTGCTCCCTCCAAGCCCAGAACCAACGGGACAGAGGGAGAAAATGAACCAGAACGGCTCAGGGGTCAAGAGAAAGCAAAGGAGGTTCAGAGACCAATGACTGTCACAGGCACAGAGGTGTGGACTTGCTGAAGTTCGATTTACTTTATTGACAGTTCAGAAAGCTTTGGATTGGGAGCAACAAGGGCCAAATATTAAAGCCATTCTCCTCCCACTTTCTCCCAGTCTGAAATGGCTCCCTGGCTCCCAATTCCTCTGCCCGCCCCAACCCCAGGAGCAGCATGGAGGGTGGTGAAGAGGGAGTTAGCAGTCAGTGAAGAACATCTCTGCAGCTCCTTCCTCCTCGCACTTCTCCCCTATCCCAGCGTGGCTCCTCTAGATGGGATCCCACCGTATTTGCGGTCAGGGCTCCGTGTGGTTCATTCCTTTCTCTCTACTCATGGGGCAGTATGAGAGCCCTGAGAGCATCCGTGGACCTTCATGGCCCTGACCAGCATCTCCTGGGCCTCCACCCACCCCTCTGTCCATGGACCAGGAGACACTGAAGCCAGGCCTGATTTTCAGCCCCAGCTTGATCTGAGCTGTAGGTGTGCGGGTCTCCAGACACAGACACGGCCTTGGACCTTGTTGAGTCCATGGACCTTGTTGAGTCAGACCTGCAGAGTCACTTCCCAGCCTGGTTCCTTATGGGGTGAGCAATGGAGTCACACTGTGGCCCTCCCTGTTCCAGAGCCCAGCTGTTTTGTGGAGGCCCAGGGCCATACTTCTGCCTTTCTTCCCATCCCTTGGTCAGGTTTTCAGAAGGGAGGAAGGAAAAGCAGGTGAAGTTGGAGGGCCCCAGTGATTGCAAAGGGAGCAGAGCCATCAAACCAGAAATCATGTAAAGGCAATGCTTGTCTAAAACTGTTCTCTTCCTTTCTTGGAGGCCTTGTGTCTTCCGCAGGAACCTTGAGGTGTTGTGTTCCATCCGCCTCTTTTTCTTTTAGCGTTTCCTTTGACCATACCCAAGCCATTGTGTTTGAATTCTCTTTCCAGCCTGATGTAATCCATGATCTGGAGATGGGACAGACGACTGGAAGGAGAATCCCACTCCTCTGGAGAAGAAGGTGGATATTCCCAGGAATCTGAGGAACCACGGCTGACCAGTAGCTGCGTCCATGGAACTGGTCAAGTGCCTCATCTCTTTTTTTGTATTTGGGGCTTAGACGCCTGGTTCCTGTGTGAACGTAATAACACCTCCAGCTCAGCTCTCCACAGTTTCCCTGTATCCAGGCATTTTGGTCTATGGCTTTGCATACATTGAATATTATTGATATAGGGCTTTTGGAACTGATAATTGCTGTCTTTTCTATTAAAATCCCTTTTCCTCCCCTAATTTCCAAGTGCCATTTGCTGGGATTCGTCCAGGGATCATAACACACAATTGATCCACTAATATTACACCGGTGATAAACAGTCGAATTCAATTTACAACTTTCAGTTTTGGTGCCTGTACAAATATAATGGGTATGGTAAACCAATGTCTGGGTAATTACATTTCTCTGTCTGGTTTCCTCGTTAGTGGGTAAACTGGTTTTAGTTCCTTACCAGTCTTGTAACTGTAAATTCAGAAATGTCTGCCTGCCTCACAAATCAATACCCTCTGGCCAAATATGACCTGCGTCACCCTTATGGCCACAACGTGCTATCACATATCCACAGAATTTACACACTTCAATATTTGCTGTCCTGTTCCATGCAAATACAAGTTTAATTGTGCACTTGGGGCACAACAACCCTGTGCAGCTACAGACTAGGGGAAGTCTGGCTGGAAAGCTGCCTGGAGGAGAGGGACCTGGGGGTGTTGGTTGACAGCCAACTGACCATGAGCCAGCAGTGGCCCAGGTGGCCAAGAAGGCCAATGGCATCTTGGCTTGGATCAGAAACGGCGTGACCAGCAGGTCCAGGGAGGTTCTTCTCCCTCTGGACTCGGCACTGGTGAGACCGCTCCTTGAATCCTTTGTTCAGTTCTGGGTCCCTCACCACAAGAAGGATGTTGAGGCTCTGGAACGAGTCCAGAGAAGAGCAACAAAGCTGGTGAAGGCACTGGAGAATAAGAGCAGTGGCTGAAAGAGCTGGGGTTGATTAGCCTGGAGAAGAGGAGGCTGAGGGGAGACCTCATTGCTCTCTACAACTACCTGAAAGGAGGTTGTGGAGAGGAGGCAGCTGGGCTCTTTTCCCAAGTGACAGGGGACAGGACGAGAGGGAATTACACATGAGGATGAATTACTCATCAGTGTCTTCCGTAAGGTTATTGGTGTGTCCCCTGGCGATGACCATAGAATCATAGAATCATAGAATCACCAGGTTGGAAGAGACCCTCCAGATCATCGAGTCCAACCATTCCCACTGATCTCTAAACCATGCCCCTGAGTACCTCATCCACCCCCACCTTAAACACCTCCAGGGAAGGCGAGTCAACCACCTCCCTGGGCAGACCGTTCCATTGCCTAATGACCCTTGCCGTGAAGAATTTTTTCCTTATGTTAAGCGTGAACCTCCCCTGGCGGAGCTTGAGGCCATTCCCTCTTGTCCTGTCCCCTGTCACTTGGGAGAAGAGGCCAGCACCCTCCTCTCCACAGCCTCCCTTCAGGTAGTTGTAGAGAGCAATGAGGTCTCCCCTCAGCCTCCTCTTCTCCAGGCTAAACACCCCCAGCTCTCTCAGCCGCTCCTCGTAAGACTTGTTCTCCAGCCCCCTCACCAGCTTTGTCACTCTCCTCTGGACTCACTCCAGATCCTCAACATCCTTCTTGTGGTGAGGGGCCCAGAACTGAACCCAGGATTCGAGGAGCGGTCTCACCAGTGCCGAGTCCAGAGGGAGAAGAACCTCCCTGGACCTGCTGGTCACACCATCTCTGATACAGGCCGAGATGCCATTGGTTACATGATGTCACAGTCCATTCAGTGGATGGCTCCTTTATTCTAGTAGCGTGGGTCACCCCCGTTCAGCCGTGCGGACGGCTGTTTCTGTAACTAAAGAACAAGAAAAGCACCTTCCCACTTTGGGGTCAGGCTCTCTCCTTTCCAACACTTTACTAACACCAGTCCTCAGGTTTCTCTTACGAATGCTCATCCCTAATGGTGTTGATTGAGCAATCCACCCCAGTTTGTGCATCTCGTTCAAGCGTCTCGCGATGACTGAGATGTATTTTTGTAGCATCATCTCCTCAATACCTGGAGTCGTAATCGGCCCCAGACACAAACAAGGCAATCCAGACAACATTTCATAGGCAGATAGGCCTGTATCCCTACGGGGTGGAGTTTGAATATTTAGTAGTGCTAACGGTAAGCATTTTACCCAAGACATCTGCGTTTCAATCATCAATTTAGTTAATTGTTGTTTAAGAGTTCGATTCATTCTCTCAGCTTGTCCTGAACTTTGGGCTATGGAAGTTCCATCTTATCCCCACCGCTCGCGTTGCTTCTTGCAACACTTTTGACGTGAAACGGGTGCCTCTATCAGAATTGATTGCATGCACCAACCCCAAACGAGGAATTATTGATTCTAATAGTGTTTTTGCAACAAATTGGGCTGTTGCTCAGGTGGCTGGAAAGGCTTCAACCCAATGAGTTAGTTGATCCACTGTAACTAATACATATTTCCATTTACGTTGGGTAATTCAGGACAGTCAATCTGAACCCTTTCAAATGGTCTATAAGCCAGGTCCCAACCACCCAAGGGTGTTTTCCTCATTGCACCTTTATTTATTTTTTGGCACATAGGGCACCCTTGGGTTATCTGTTTTGCTATTTCAAAAATCTCTGTGCTTCCAAAAGATTTTAAATACCGATCGCACAATGCCCTCGCTCCCCAATGGGTTTGCTCATGCCATCTCTTTAGTAATTTTTGAGCTACCGATTTTGGCAATATTTCTCTCCCATCTGGCAAAATCCACTTATTTTCCCGTAACATTGCCCCTAAATCTTGCATTCTCCTCATTCCCTCTGATGTAAAGGAGAAGACGTTAGTTATTTCCGTGGTTTTGGTTAATTCAAGAGGATTTATCTGAATGGGAGATTCAGCCCTTCTCGCTGCTTCTCTTGCTTTTTGATCAGCTAAATTATTCCCTCGTATTTGAGCTGAAAATCCCTGCTGAAGTCCTGGGAGGTAGACAATGGTGATCCCTTGGGGGCCTTTTAACGCTTCTAAAATTAAGTTGATCGATTCTTCATGGATCAAATTCTTCCCTCGGGTGTTCATAAATCCCCTTTCTTTCCAGATCTTTCCGAAGGTATGTGCCACTCCATATGCATATTTCGAATCAGCATATCATAGAACCATAGAATAACCAGGTTGGGAAAGACCCACTGGATCATTGAGTCCAACCATTCCCATCAATCACTAACCCATGGCCCTCAGCACCTCGTCCACCCGTCCCTTAAACCCCTCCAGGGAAGGTGAATCAACCCCCTCCCTGGGCAGCCTCTGCCAGTGCCCAGTGACCCTTTCTGTGAAAGATTTTTTCCTGATGTCCAAGAAAGGAACATTTTAGTTTACAGACATTTCCATTTGGGGATTAAATAGGGCAGTTGGCCCAGGATGGGGATCTGCAGCCCTTCAAAGCAGACAGGGCTCTCTGTGGACCTTGATTCTTCGTTTAGGACCTGTCTTTTTTCCAACAAGACCAGGTGGATGTGCCTGGGCGGCTTGAATTCCGTTGATGGAATCATGGGTTGGATTGGGTTGTGTTGAGTTGTGTTGAGTTGAGTTGGAAACCCATCCAGGTCCCACCACAGGCAGGGACACCTTTCGCTGGATAAAGTTGCTCCAGGAATGGAGGGGATGAGGGGGACGGGGAGGAGAGAGATGGGGAAGGGAGGGGAGGGGAGAGAAAAGAGGGGGAGCAACCTGATCCGGTGGGAGGTGCCCCTGCCCGTGGCAAGGGATTGCAACTGGATGGGCTTTGAGGTCCCTTCCAACCCAATCATTCCATGATTCTAAGGTTCTTGGCTCCAGCTTTCCTGAAACGGAGCCGTGTTCCCGTGGAACGCTGCCCCTGGGCCTGGCTCAGCCCCAGCAGCAGAAGATCCTTCGCAGAAGGCTTTCTGTTTCTTGGTTCCTCTGTCGAGGGATCAGCAGGAGCATGGTCTTTTTTGTTATGTCCCGCATTGCGGGGGAGGCACCTTTTCTGAGGGGTTCAAGGCCTGTGATGGAGAAAGCCAGAGCTGAGATGAAGCCCCATGTCTACAGAGACCTCCGAGCATCCCCTCCAGACCCCACCAGCCCCATCCAGAGAACAGCTGTGGGGCAGGAGTGCCCCACACAGCCCTCCCGAGAGCAGGACCTGGCATGGTAGAACCCCAGCCCCTGTCCCACTGGCCAACCCAACCCTGCCCCTCCTCACCTCTGCAGATCTCTAACATCTTCTCTGGGTTTCGGTCCTTCAAGGGCTGAGCAGCAACCGCTAGGGACAGAAGCTCCATCAGATCCCCCTTGCTCCCCAGCACCATGGTGGCAACGGGGACAAGGGTGTCCCCACAGAGGGACCAAGGGCTGGTGTCTCACCAAGGAAAATCAGAGCTGCCTTTCGCACTACATTCTCGGGAGCGTAGATGTACTGCAGGCTCTGGTTTACGTAGTCCTCGGCCCTCTTCTTGTCCTGCTTCAGCTGGAGAGACCACAAGGGTCAGGGCACGTCCCAGTGTCCCCCCGCTGGCCACCCCAGTCCCTCCTGCCAGTCTCCCCCGTGGCCGGGAGCTCTCCATCCCACCAAGCGTGGAGAAGAACCCTTGGGGGCTCTGTTCTTGAGGCCAGGGAGCAAGGACGCGGCTCCAGGCTGGAGCAAGGTGGGTGAGACCCACAGCCCAGACGTGGGGGGCAGCCCTCGTCCAGCCTGGGCCCTGGGGTCTGGGGGATCTTCTCACCAAGTAGTATGTGATGACCCACGTCAGCCGTGTCTTCACGCGACGTTCGGGCAGTTTCCAGCCCAGGAACTTTGCCGCAGCCAGGAGACCTTCCTCAGAAGCCTGTGGAGCAGCAGAAGGTGGGAGATGGCACCACAGCCCGGGCAAGGAGACTTGGGGTCCTCCTCCTCTCGGCTTTGTTGGTGGGGCCATGGTGGCCTTAGGAAGGTGGCACCTGCCCTGGCCCAGGTGCCTGGGAGCCTCCTCCCTGCGTCACAGCTCAGCTTTGAGATCCGTACCTCGGCCACGCTCGGCGTTGTGTCCTGTATGCAAACGATGAGCGGGAACAGGGCCATTCGCACTTTGTCCTGCATGCTCCCCTTGTGGCTCCACACCACGCTCTTCAGCTGCTCAGCGAAGAACCTGATGGCTCGTTCTCTCACCTGGTTTTGCCCCTGGCAGGGAGAAGGACAGCAGCACTTCAGAACCAAGATCTCTTTGCCCGTGGTGAGCAGGATGCTCCAGGCTTGGATTTGGTCACTGGAGGCGTGGGACAACTCGGTGGGTGCAGCTGAATGGCCCCAAACTTGTCCAAGGTCCCTCCGTGGGCTCTCCTGACCACCCAGTGCTCCCCACCAGCTCCACCAGCCACGTTAAGGACAAGTTCCCACCAAAAGGGGCCGAGGAGGAGACGGGCTGGTCCTCGGCAATGCCTGTGGGACACGCACCCCTGGCCACGCTGCCTGGGGACAAGATCTGGTCCTGTTCCCCAGAGCAGCTAGGGAAGGAGGAGCCCTCAGGGCTCTCAGAGCAGCTCTCAGGGAGAACCTGGGCTGCAAAACCCAGGGGAGAAAGGTGAGCAGAAGCCCCTGCTCCAGGTGCTGCCGTTGCCCATGCCCAGTGCGCATCTGTGGGGCTCGGGCTCTCCCGTAGCCTTACGTGAAGGAAGAGGGGCAGCAGCTTCTCCATCAGCTGCACGGTGATGGAGCTGGCCTTCTTCTTCTTTAGGTGACCTGTCATGTTTTGGAGGGTCACCAGGGCCTTCACAACAACATCTGCGTTGCTGTGCTCCAGGTCCTCTGTCAGGTCCAGCAGGAGGATCTCCATTCTTCTGGCCTGCGTGAAGAAGAGAATTTCCTTGTTGGGAAAAGCTCCATGCCTGGAAAGCTCCCCAGGTGGCCACCCTGGCGGGGATGGCGCTTGGGGCCATCACCCACCACCTGACTCCAGCCAAGACCAAGCCACCACCTTCCCCACCAGCCCAGCCGCCCTCGGCCAGGCCGCGCTCACCGTCTTGGGTCTCTGAGAGAGCATGAGGAGACCCTGCAGAACTGCTGGGCGCAAGGCTGGGCTTGGGCGCCTCAGGGATCTCCAGAATTTGTAGAGCCCCTCAAAGTTCTCATTTTCAAAGTCCTTGCAGGCCAGGACCTGGAAGAAAGGCAGCAGCGATCGAGCGGCGGAGCAGGTGGGGCTCCCCGCTCCGTGCAGCTCTGGGTTCCACCAGCAGCTGAAGCCGAGGCCACCGGGGCTTTGGATGCGAACTCACCAGCAACTGAAGGATCCCGGTGTCCTCAGGCAAAGTGCAGAGGAGCCGAGCGTGTTGCGCCTGATGCCGGTTGAACAGCCCCAGCAAGACTCTCTCCATCACTTGGGGCACGGAGAACAGGAGCTGCCACACGGGCACGGCCGAGCTGCAAGGCAGAGCGCTCCGTCAGCAGGGCCACCTCGGCCACCGCGGCCTGGCCTGGGGCAGCCCTGCAGGACAGGGACCCTGGACCCCAGCTGGGGTGGCCTGGGCAGCAGGAGAGGAGCGAGGGGAGGTTCATTGTGGGGCTGGGAGGAGCGTGGTGAGTCATGGAATGCCCAGACTTGGAAGGCACCGACAAGGGCCACCAAGTCCAGCTCCCTGCACACGACAACCCTAAAACCCACGCCGGGTGTCTGAGGGCCTTGACCAAAGGCTTCTTGAACACTGCCAGGCTTGGTGCCATGACCTCTTCCCTGGGGAGCTGTTCCAGTGCTCCACCACCCTCTGGGTGAAGGACCTTGTCCTAATGTCCAACCTAACCCTCCTCTGAGGCATCTTCCTGCCATTCCCTTGGGTCAGGGAGAAGAGCTCAGCCGCTGCTCCTCCTGCTCCCCGTGGGAGGAGCCTGCAGAGCGCGATGAGGTCTCCCTTCAGTCTTCTCCAGGCTGAACAGAACAAGAGACTTCAGCCGCTCCTCACATGGCTTCCCCTCTAAACCCTTGGCCAACTTGGTGGCCCTCAACTCTGGGCTGGCTTGGCCGCCTCTGGCTGCCGCAGGGCTTTCGTGGGGCTGGAAAGTGTGGTGGGAAGGAGGGCCCTGCTCCTCGGGCATGTCCTTCACGATCCCTTGGCTCTGGCAACCAAAGAGTCTCCGTGTCCCCCTCCCCGCAGGGGACCCCCCTCCAGGCTCTCCGGGGCAGGACCTGTCTCTGGGTGGAGCAATCTCCATGAGCGCTGAGACCACTTCCGTGAGGTGATGCTCGGTCATGAGGAGCAGAAGGGCCTCCACTTTCTGCCGAGCCAATTCCACCTTGATGCCTTTGATGTTTTCATGGATGCATCTTATAACATGTGGCACCTGGAGGAGAAACAGGTGAGGATGGAGCTGGCCCTGGAGAGCAGCCACCTCCTCGGCTCCATCCCTCTCTACTGGTTTCAGGTGGGTTCAGGTGCCCGAGACACCTGGGTTAGGAGGGAGGGATGGAGGAAGAAGGTCTGGCAGGGCTCAAGGGTTGGGCCGTCCAGCCCCAGGCCACTTACACTCATCAACCAACACTCAGGGGCGCTCATGGCCATGTCCAACACGCATCTCGCTGCCTCCTTGTCAAAGACACTGGACTCTCTCAGTGCTTTGATGGCCACACAGACGATGTTGGTCTTCTCCACAGCATCCAGGTACCTTGCAAACATCTACAGGAAGGAGGGAAGGGAGGAAGAGATGTCCCAGTGAGAGCCCAGCAGCGCTGGAGGCAACACAGGTGTTGGGCTCATGGGGGCAGTGGGTGACCCTCAAGCGATCCAGGCCTTGGCCAGCGGGGCTGGAGGTGCTGCTGGGACCCTGGAGTGCAGCCTCGCTTGGGGACAGCAGGAACCTTCTCAGCAGGGACAGCGAGGCCACGCCAGCCCCTCTGAGTCTCCACGCCTTTGCTCCTCCAAGTCCCCTGTCAGCGCCTCAGAAGTCCCAGCGACAGAGGAGCTCCTTACCGTGGGCACGTCTCGGATGGAGAGAAAATCCATCGCAGAGCTGTCCTCAACATCCTCCTGGCTCTGTTCTCCTGCGTCATTTGCCATTGACCGGCCTGAAGAAGCAGGGAAGGGGCAGAAGGGTCAACGGGGCAAAGCAGCTTGGCCAGAAGCTCAACCCTATTGTCACCATCCTTAAGGTCTAACGATGCTTAAAGAGAAGCGGAGCTACCAGGAGATGTCGGTGTGGAGGGATAAAACCCACCACAAGGTCTCTTACTTCTTTGCTTGCGGATGAAGTTGATCAAACAGCAAAGTGTTTCCAAAGCCAGACGTTCTTTCATTTTTGAGGAATACGGAAAAACAGAGAGGTGACCAAGCAGTTGGCCCAGGACGGGGATCTGCAGCCCTTCAAAGCAGACAGGGCTGCCCGTGGATCTTGGTTCTTCATTTGGGACCTGTGTGAGGGAGGCAGAAGAGGAGAAGGGTTGAGGGCTGCATCCCTGGAGAGTCAAGGCTTTGCCGGGTGGTGCCGGCCCCGGCTCTCAGAGCAGCCAGCTGGGCAGGAGCTCCACGCAGAGAGACCTTTGGCCACTCTGGTGGGCAGGGAGGGGACGTGGTGTGGCTGGAGGGTTCCTCGCTCCTCACCTGCAGCGTGGGGTTGGTCAGCAGATGAATCAGCTTCCCAATCCTGTCCAGGGCCCTCCCGCGCACAGCTGGTCTCTTAGAGCCGGTGAAGTTCAGAAGGGTCTGGGAAGAGAGAAGGTCCCGGTGAGGCCTGGCAGCAGATTTTTCCTCCAGCAGAAGCAGCGCTGCTGAGCTCCTGGGCTGGACTCATCCAGGCCGTGAAGGCTTCCTCCGCTCTCCAGAGAAGCCTGCAGTAGGGGCCCTGCCCTAGGAGACCTGCAGCTGGCAGCCCCTGCTTCCCCGAGGAGCTGGGCACCCTCCTGGCAGCGCTCTCTCCGCCTGGCACTGAGGTGGGGACCGTCGGCTCCGGAGTGGACGCCCCCTCCTTCCAGGGAGAGGAGCAGCCCCTCAGAACCCAACTCCTTGCAGACCTGGAAGATGTCCGGCAGCTCCTGATTGAGCCTGGTGACCGGGATGATGCCCACCAACTTCTCCATCATCGCGTCCAGGACATCCAGGGTCTGCAAAGAAGACAGAGGGTTGTGGCAGGGTTTCCCGCTGTCCCCCTCAGCACCAGGATCCCATCTCCCAGTGCTGGGGCGGCACTGCCACCCGTCCCAGAACGCGGAGCACCCCGGGGAGGTGACAGGAACATGAGAAGAGGACGAAGGCACGAGGGTGGGCGAGCAAAGCTGAGCCCCTGCCTTGGACCCCTGGTGGCGTCGCAGCACGGGGAGAAGCTCGGAGGGCGTGGGGGCTCCTGTAGCTCGTTCAGCACTTACCGGGCTGCACAGGGCACGGATGGATTGAATCATATAGAAGTCTGAGGCTTCCACAGAGAACGGCAAGACCACTGTCAGGCAGGTTTCGAGCAGGAGCGTCTCCTTGCCCTCCAGCACTCCCTGCAAGGAGCTGTGGAGAGAGACAGGGACCAGTCAGCCACTGGTGCTGGGAGCGGCGCCTCGAGGCCTCGTGCGTATGGACGTGGTCCCCGGGGGTGACCGTGAGGGATGTGGAGGTACCTCAGTTTGGTGATAGCAGACATGGCTTTCTGCCACAGCTTCATCTGGAGCTGCTGGTGAGCACATTTCTCTTCCATCAGCTCCTGCAAAGGCCAATTGATGTGAGACCTGGCAACCAGCGGCACCCAGGGACACCAGAGCCTCGACACCCAGGGACACCAGAGCCTCGACACCCAGGGACACCAGAGCCTCACCACCCAGGGACACCAGAGCCTCGACACCCAGGGACACCAGAGCCTCGACACCGAGGGACACCAGAGCCTCGACACCCAGGGACACCAGAGCCTCACCACCAAGTGTCACCAGAGCCTCATGACCCAGGGACACCAGAGCCTCACCACCCAGGGACACCAGAGCCTCATCACCCAGGGACACCAGAGCCTCGACACCCAGGGACACCAGAGCCTCATGACCCAGGGACACCAGAGCCTCGACACCCAGGGACACCAGAGCCTCGACATCCAGGGACACCAGAGCCTCAAGACCCAGAGACACCAGAGCCTCACCACCCAGGGACACCAGAGCCTCGACACCCAGGAACACCAGAGCCTCACCATCCAGGGACACCAGAGCCGCACCACCCAGGGACACCAGAGCCTCGACACCCAGGGACACCAGAGCCTCGACATCCAGGGACACCAGAGCCTCATCACCCAGGGACACCAGAGCCTCGACACCCAGGGACACGAGAACTTCACCACCCAGGCACACCAGAGCCTCACCACCAAGTGACACCAGAGCCTCACCATCCAGGGACACCAGAGCCTCGACACCCAGGGACACCAGAGCCTCGACATCCAGGGACACCAGAGCCTCAAGACCCAGAGACACCAGAGCCTCACCACCCAGGGACACCAGTGTCTCACCACCAAGTGACACCAGAGCCTCGACACCCAGGGACACCAGAGCCTCACCACCCAGGGACACCAGAGCCTCACCATCCAGGGACACCAGAGCCGCACCACCCAGGGACACCAGAGCCTCGACACCCAGGAACACCAGAGCCTCACCATCCAGGGACACCAGAGCCGCACCACCCAGGGACACCAGAGCCTCGACACCCAGGAACACCAGAGCCTCACCACCCAGGGACACCAGAGCCTCATGACCCAGGGACACCAGAGCCGCACCACCCAGGGACACCAGAGCCTCGACACCCAGGAACACCAGAGCCGCACCACCCAGGGACACCAGAGCCTCATCACCCAGGGACACCAGAGCCTCATCACCCAGGGACACCAGAGCCTCGACACCCAGGGCCTCCAGCCCCTCATAGCATTGTACAGTCATTAGGGTTGGAGAAGACCTCTAAGCTCATCCAGCCCAAACCTCAGTCCAACCCCACCGCGCCTACTAATCCACACCTGAAGCGTCACATCTCCACATGTTTTGAACCCCTCCATGGACGGAGACTTAACCGCTTCCCTGGGCAACCTCTTCCGATGCTTCTCCACTCCTTCCATAACAACGTAGTTCCAATATCCAATCGGAACCTCCCCTGGTGCCCCTTGAGGTCATTTCCCCTCGCCCTGCCCTAGCGTTGGCCTCTTCCTCCTCTCACCTTGATCTTCTCCACCACATTGTAGTTGCAGCAGAACAGGTCCAGGCCTCTTAACAAGCTGTTGTTTATGGCGGTCTGGCACAGGGATTCAACGCACTCGAGGAACATCAGCTTCTCGATGGTTTCCTGGAACAGAGACCAAACAGGGAGAGGGGGTCACCCGTGGCCAGCAGGACCGGAGCTGCGGAGATGGAGACCTGGGAGAAGCAGCTCTGCCCAGGCAGCGAGGGGCAGGGTTACCTCGTCTGTGCGGTGGAGGATTGCGTAGATGAAGTCCACTATATCCTCCTCGTTTTCATAGGTGGGCAACGACTCGGCGTCTAAGAGAGGAGGAGAGCAGGGAGGGCTGTGAGAGGGGGTGGTGGAAGGAGACAGGAGACTTTGCTGGGGACAGAACTGGCTGCCGGGCCGGGTCCTGCTCTTGGGTCAGGACAAACCCCTGCAACGCTCCACGTGCAGTTGGGCTGCCGTGCTGGACAGGACATGTCCGGGAAAGCCCTCGTGAAGATCCCTGTCCCCCAGCATCGCTGCCTCTGCCCCAGAGCAGGAGCTGGGTCCCCTCTGTTTGCTCCACCCCCAGGAGAAGTTGGAAGGGACCCACAAGGGTCCTCAATTCCTGTCCCTGCATAGGACAACCCCAAATCATGGAATGATGGAATGGTTTGGGTTGGAAGGGACCTTAAAGATGATCCAGTTCCAACCCCCCACCATGGGAAGGGACACCTCCCAGTGGATCAGGTTGCACCATGTCCCATCCAACCTGGCCTTGAACACCTCCAGGGATGGGGCAGCAACAACATCTCCAGGCAGCCTTGGCCAGGTCCTCACCAACCTCACAGGAGAACATTCCTCCACAAGATCTCATCTCAATCTACCCTCTTCCATCTCAATACCTTCCTACCTCATCCTGTCCCTGAACTCACACAACAACAGCCCCTCCCCAGCTTTCCGGGAGCCCCTTTCCATATTGGAAGCTGCTCTAAGGTCTCCCCAGAGCCTTCTCCTGGATGGACAACCCCAACTCTCATAGCCTGTCCTCATACAGGAGGTTCTCCAGCCCCCAGATCATCCTCGTGCCCTCCTCTGGACTTGGTCTCACAGATCTGTGTCCTTCCTGTGCTGAGACCTCCAGAGCTGGACGTACGACTCCAGTTGAGGTCTCACCAGAGCAGACAAACAGAATCCCCTCCCTGACCCTGGGGTCCAGCCCTGCCCAGCCCACCAGGACCCTTCACTCACAGATCATCATGGGCATGATTGAGGTCGCCTCACTGAGTTGTGGAGCAGAGCTGCTCCGCTGGGGAAACTCATTCTCCTGCCAGGCCAGCCTGGGTCTGTGAGGAGATCTCCTTGCCATCGTTAGGGATGGAGGTAAACGCGTAAGCAAAGAGAACGAAGAAGCTTCGCCAAACGCCTCAGCACCGCGGGGTGAGACGCGAGCTCTGCTGCCTCTCCGGTTACTGCCCAGGGACACTGAGAGCCTGGGGGCTGCGTCTCCTGTGTCCCATTGTGATGTCACAACGGGTCCCACCACAACCTTTCACACTGTCTCCAAGAGCTTCTACAATTCCAGAGCCTTCCCCTTGTGATGTCACAATGGGTCCCACCACAACCTTTCACGCTGTCTCCAAGAGCTTCTACAATTCCAGAGCCTTCACATCCAGGAACAAGGGGCATCCTGGGAGGGTTGTCAATATTCCCCTGTTGCACCATCAAATCAAATCAAAGGCACTAAAGGGGTCCCAGAGAGCTCCAGAGGAGTTCTGGGGGCCCTAGAAAGTCCTTAGGGTGTTCTAGAGGGTTGCTGGGGGGCTCTAGAGGGGTCCTTGGCATCCTAGAAGGCTTGTAGGAGGCCCTAAAGGGGTCCTAGGGGGCTCTAGAGGATTCCCAGGGTCTCAAAAGAGTTCCTGTGGGAAAAAGTGCTGTCCCAGAGGGCTCTGGAGGGGTCCTGACAGTCCAAGAACATTCCTAGGGGGCTCTGGAAGGCTGCTAGGGTCCCTGCAGGGGAGTTGAAGGCCATAGATAAGTACTCAGGAGCTCTAGATAGGTCTGGGTGCCTTTAGAAGAGTCCTGTGGGTCTCTATAGTGGTCCTGGGTGTCCTAGAAGGGTCCTGGAAGGCCTTAAAGGGGTACCAGGGGGTTCTAGAGGCTTCCCGGGGGCCCTAGAAGGGTCCTTGAAGGTTTTAAAGATGTCCCAAGGGGCTCTAGAATGGTCATGGGAGTCACTAGATGGGTCCTGGGGGTCCTAGAGGGGTCCTAGAAGGCCTTTAAGGAGTCCCGGTGGGTTCAAGAGGGGCCCTGAGGGTCTCTAGAGGGCTCCTGGTGGTCCTAGGAGGTATGTAGAAGGTCTTAAAGGGGTCACAGGGGCCTCTAGGGTATTCCTGAGGGTCCTAGAGAGGTCCTAGAAGGCTCTAAAGGGGTCCCGAGGGTCTCTAGATGGGTTCTGAGGTTCCTAAAATGGTCCTAGTAGGACTTTAAAGGTCCCACTGGGCTCTAGAGAGGTTCTTTTCATCCTAGAAAGGAACTAGAAGGTCTTAAAGGGGATCCAGGAAGCTCTAGAGGATTCCTGGGGTTCCTAGAGGGGCCCTAGAAGGCCCCTAAGGAGTCCCAGGGCGCTCTAGAGGAGTCCTGGGTTCCTAGAAGGGTGCTAGAAGGCCTTAAAGGTGTTCCAGGGGGCTCAAGAGGGGTCCTTGGCATTCTTGAAGTGCTCTAGATAGATTTAAAGGGGTCTCAGGGGGCTCTAGAGGGTTTCTGGGGTTCCTAGAAGGGTCCAAGAAGGCTCTAATGGGGACCCAGGGAGATCTAGAATGGTTCTGGGCGCCTCTAGATGTGTCCTGGGAGTCCTAGAAGGCCCTAAAGTGGTCCCAGGAGACTGTAGACGGTTCCTGGGGGTCCCAGAAGGCCTTAAAGGGGTCCCAGGGGGCTCTGGAGGGGTCCTGGGGGTTTCTAGATGAGTCCCACGGGTCCCAGAATCATGGAATCACTAGGTTGGAAAAGACCCACAGGATCATCGAGTCCAACCATTCCTACCAATCACTAAGCCACGTCCCTCAGATCCTCATCCACCCGTGAGAATTAATTGATAAGTTTTGCTGCAGCTGATTTGTATGTTTAAGTATCTTGTCATATAAATTTGGTTTGTATCGAGAGATAATACGCAGACAATCTCCAGACACGATGTTTAATTCTTCGGTCAAATGATAACCTGAAGGGAGCCTCCGGACGTGGTGGAAAACTCCAAAAATATAATCTTGGAGAGATTTCTATGGATCTTTGTCGAAAACTAGTAGATATACCCACTGCTTTTGTAAGAGGTTCTGCCTTTTTTAGAAGGGCATCCAATTCAGCGCTGAATTGGGAAATAAAAATATTATTATCTGTGCTTCAAAGCCTTTGTCCTCATTCACCCCACCCCGTTATTAGCGTCGTCCTCCAAAGATTTTCCTCCTCCGTGAGTAAGTGGTTCTGTTTATGCACGAGGACTCGTACCACTGAACCCCAAAGCTGCTAGAGAAGGTAGACGTGGGCAGACACCCCTGGAGGGAGCAGGAGTGTCACAAAGAATAGGTGACCAACCCTCTTAGCCCCTACAGGAAAGCCCCACAAGCTCACGGACTCCAGCATCGCTGCAATTCCTCAATGCTTGGAGAAGACATTCCGCGGCAACTCCTGGGACCAGCCCTCGTTATTTTAGACGACGTCGCTAAAGGTTTGGTGGCACCTGGGGCTCGAGTTTCCTTCGAGCTTTCGCTAAAGCTCGCTCGAAAATTGGATTAATACAAGAACTATGATTTTAGTTGCCACCGTCGTAGAGCAGGTACCTCAGTCTCCAAGTCACCGTCCCCAGCTGGAACATCAAGCTCTTCAGACGGCGATTTCCTCAGCCTTTCTTGAGGACCAAGAGAAACGTGCATCCCCAGTGTTTTACAGATGGTTTTACTGCACCGAGAGACACTCAGATGGCTTCATCTCACACACGAAACCATCCTTCAGAGGACTGAAATTCGAGGGGTTTGTAATCCTCCCTTCTATTCAACACGGGATGTAGGCAAAACACCAGAAAATTCGCCTACCTGCTGTCGAGCTCCATTACTGACATTGAGCATCTTCCACTGGACAAGGGGAGCCTACAAACTGTTAGCAAAGCAAGCAGCTGGGCCTCATGGCTGCCCGTGTGGCCAGGGGGCCAAGAAGGCCAAGGGCATCTTGGCTTGGATCAGACACGGCACGGCCAGCAGGGCCAGGGAGGTTTTTCTCCCTCTGGACTCGGCCCTGGGGAGACCGCTCCTCGAATCCTGGGGTCAGTTCTGGGCCCCTCACCACGAGAAGGATGTTGAGGCTCTGGAGCGAGTCCAGAGAAGAGCAACGAAGCTGGGGAGGGGGCTGGAGAACAAGTTTTATGAGGAGGAACTGGAGTTGATTAGCCTGGAGGAGAGGAGGCTGAGGGGAGACCTCATTGCTCTCTCCAACTCCCTGAAAGGAGGTTGTGGAGAGGAGGGAGCTGGGCTCTTCTCCTAAAAACAGGGACAGGACGAGAGGGAACGGCCTCAAGCTCCACCAGGGGAGGGTCAGGCTGGACATCAAGAAATAAAAAATCATGGAAAGGGTCACTGGGCGCTGGAACAGGGAGGGGGTTGAGTCCCCTGCCCTGGAGGGGTTTGAGGGACGGGTGGACGAGGTGCTGAGGGACACGGGTTAGTGATTGATGGGAATGGTTGGACTCGATGATCCAGTGGGTCTCTTCCAACCTGGTGGTTCCATGATTCTACAATTCTGGGGAGTCACATATGGGGCAGGAGGAGTCACTTTTTGGCCTCACATTGGACGCTGATCATGGAGATCCAGGAGGACCTGGAGAACCCCCCCATGTTGGACACAGACCATGTTGATTCCATGAAAATGGGGTCGGGGCAGGGAATAAACGGGATTCGCTGCTTCTCGAGGAGCTGAAGCCGCTCGCGGAGCTCCTGGTGGGATGAGAAGAGGACTCGGAGCATCGAGACGAAGCCTTTAATCCCCAGCCTGGAGGCCCCAGAGGGGGTGGAGAACTTCCCACCTCCTATGAGAAGCTCCAAACCCTCCCTGGAGGAACCAAAACCACCTGGTTTGGCCCCAAATTGTCCTTGGGGTCACTCTGAGGTGGAGATTCTGACTTTATCTTCTAGAGGTTGAACTTCATGTCCAGGATGGCCTGGTGGAGGTCGGAGTCCAGGGGGACGTAGGACTTCTGGGAGTCGTGGCGGAAGAACAAGGGGTCGGAGATGGCCTTGGGGTCGAAACCTTCACGGACCAGCTTGGCCTTGAGCTGCTTGAAGGTCCCGGTGATCTCCAGGGCGTCCTGGGGAGATGGGGATGGGGAGAACATGGGGATGGATGGAGGAGGATCCATGGATCTAAGGGCTGAGGTTCTGCTGAGGGACATGGATCCATGGGCTGAGGTTCTGCTGAGGGACGTGGATCCAAGGGCTGAGGTTCTGCTGGGGGACATGGATCCAAGGGCTGAGGTTCTGCTGAGGGACATGGATCCAGGGGCTGAGGTTCTGCTGAGGGACATGGATCCATGAATTCCTCAAGTTGAGCTGGGAGAGGTTTAAATTGGGTTCTGGGGATGCTTCCTTCACTGAAAGGGTCATCAAGGACCTGGAAGAGGATTTCTGGGGCCGTGGTGGAACCTTGATCCCTTCTGAAAGCCCTGGAGATGTGGTGGGGTCGAGAGTTTTGGGTTTAGGGTTGGACTTACGACCTTCAACATCTTCCAACCTCAACATTTCCATGATGGACAAAGCTTCTCGGCCTTGGGAGCTTCATCCCAAGGATCCTTTGGACGAGGAAGCCCACAAACCCCAGGAGAACCCAGGGCCACCAACCTGGATGCGGATGAAGCGAGGGGCGGCGTAGCCGGGCAGCGTCTCCTGGGTGAAGGCAAAGAGCTTCTCGCCCTGGAAGGTTGTCCCGGGCCTCAGGCAGATGGCGGCCATCCCGCACTTGCCCTCACACCCTGCAAGGAGGCCACAGGGGGCTGGGGGCCACCACGATCCACTTCTACTCGTCCTAGTGGCCACAGGGACCATCACCAAGACCTGGTGGTTGCCCAGAACCCCACCAGCTGCTCCTTTTCTCCAACCAATCCCAGTTTTACTCTTTCTGGAGGCCACATGGACCTTGATGAAGGCACCAGGTGGACCCAAAACCATCTTGGATGACTGCGTTGACCATTTTGGCCTCCTTGGTGGCCACTTGGACCACGATGGGACCTCCCAGTGAGTCCCAAACAGCACCAGGTGCTTCTTTTGGGCATCTGAGGCTCTTTTTGCTCTTCCTCGTGGCCACATGGACCATCACCAAGACCTGGTGGTTGCCTAGAACCCCACCAGCTGCTCCTTTTCTACAACCAACCCCAGTTTTACTCTTCCTGAAGGCCACTGGGAGCATCTCAAGGCTTCTCGGTGGCCACTGGGAGCATCTCAAGGCTTCTCGGTGGCCACTGGGACCATCTCAAGGCTTCTCGGTGGCCACTGGGACCATCTCAAGGCTTCTCGGTAGCCACTGGGACCATCTCAAGGCTTCTCGGTAGCCACTGGGACCATCTCAAGGCTTCTTGGTGGCTCCTTATGTGGATAAAACATGAGCAGGTTCTTCTTTTGATGCGATTGACTCACCTGGCACGGCCACCCCGTAGACGTTGACCTCCTGGATGAAGTCGACCATGGCCAGAGCAGCTTCCACCTCAGTCGTGGCCATGTTCTCCCCTTTCCACCTGGAGAAGACACGAGGTGAAGCCGTGAGGGTGGGATTTGGCTCAGAGGAAGGTCTCGTGAGAGCCACCAACTCACCGGAAAGTGTCCCCCACGCAGTCCTGGAAGTAGATGAACCTTTCGTGGTCGATCCGGAGGAGGTCGCCACTGTTGAAGTAGGAGTCACCCCGGACCAAGACGTCCCTCAAGATCTTCTTCTCGGTCTTCTCAGAGTCCCCCGCGTAGCCGTGGAACGGGGTGTTCTGGGTGATCTTGACGACCAGCAGCCCCATCTCCCCTGGGAAAGAAGGATGGAAGCTCGTCAGAAACCTCCTTCCGTGGTGGGGAAGGTCCTCTCCATGCCCACCAGGGATGATTTTCCTGGTTCTTTGAGGGATCTCTGGTGGCTTCCACCATGAATCCTGTGCCTGTTTCCTTCTCTGAGCGATCTCTGGTGGCTTCCA
The DNA here is from genome assembly GCF_032191515.1 of Phaenicophaeus curvirostris. Taxonomy (NCBI): domain Eukaryota; kingdom Metazoa; phylum Chordata; class Aves; order Cuculiformes; family Cuculidae; genus Phaenicophaeus; species Phaenicophaeus curvirostris. The sequence continues at coordinate 760,200 of NC_091426.1, forward strand.
CCATGAATCACGTTCCTGATTCTGTCATTGAGGGATCTCTGGTGGCTTCCACCATGGTTTGTGTTCCTGTTTCTTTCTTTAAGGATTTTCTCACCAGGGTTTTGAGGACCAGGAGATGTTTTTGATGGATCTCAACGCCCCGCCTTCCCCAAAACACCCTTGGAAACTCTTCTTACCGGGCTGGACTTTGATGCAGAGACCTCGCTGGTCCCGCTGGGGCTCGTCCTCCCCCACGTTGTACTTGATCAGCCTGAAGGGTGTGAAGGGCTGGGGGACAGAAGAAGGAGACAGACGCCTTTCTCAGGGCTCTGGGGGGACGTCCAGGTCTCCACAGATGCCCCCAAATGAGCCTTTGAGTCAACGGAGGCCAATGAGGTAGAAGGGGCGGCTCGGGGGGTCTTGGAGACCCTCCTTGGTTCATCAACCCCACCTTAAGGAACCTTCTGGATGCCCCCAAACCATCATCACCACCTTGAGGCTCCATCATCATCACCTTGAGCTCCATCATCATCACCCTGAGGCCTCCATCATCACCCCCTTGAGGCTCCATCATCACCCCCTTGAGGCTCCATCATCACCACACTGAGGCCTCCATCATCACCACCCTGAGGCTAATTTATCCTGCTGTGCTTCTGATTGCCCTCGCCCCGTTCACTTCTAGATCAGCTCCCCACTCACCGGCAGGCTAGAAGGCCTGGACTGAAGATTCAAGTTCATATCTTCTTGCCCTTTCCTGGAAGCCATTGAGGGAGCAGACAACGCCTGGGAGCCAAACGAGTCTTGAGATAACTCCTGAAACAGCAAGAAAAACCAAAAAAAAAACCCCACAAATGGGAATAAAATCAAGGCTCTGCTGGAATCTCTCTGGTATATTCTTGTGTTGTGGAGGAATTTGCCCAAAACAGCTAATAAGACAGCAAAGAGTTGAAGCCAGCAACGCCTACAGTTCAACAGGAGGATAAGCGTCGCCAGACTGCTACCGTGAGGGTCAGGAGCAGAACCCTAAAACGTGACAGAAGGGTAATGCTCTGGATTTCCCTTCTTAAAGATCCTGAAAGACACGGACTCTCCTGGGAGACCGTCCACGTAGCTTCTTGATCTTCTAAGGTCTTACAACAGCTCTGAGCACTTCAGGGCACAAACAAGGCAAGTCGATTAAAACCTCCATTTTAATCGTGCGTTACAACATCTGCTGAAAGGTCCCAGCTAGGTTTTCACACAACCAGTAACAACTATTAAACCAGTACAAAGCCTTGTTGAAAATAAGTGCCATTTACATATATACGAAGAAATTCGATTCATTATTTTCTCCTCAATTCCCTGAATTTGCTTTAGGGAGGAGAAAGAAAGCAGCAGAGTTTTACATTTCAGAGCAAAGTCTTCCATCACCATCTCTTTGTTGCTCTGCTGTTGTGCTAATCCAAGCACTTCTGTAGACCACTTGGAGAACTTTCACAGGCCACAACCGTGCCAGTACAAAAATCCTTTAGACTGGTACTGCCAACCGGCAAAATTTACACCACACCAGTCCTCAAAACCGCTGCATCAGCAGGGCTTAACTTGTTACAACCACCACATCTTGGAGATGGAGATCTAGACACAACAGAGAAGGCAGCACGGTCATTATCATAATCCTTCCAAGCAGCTTGCTGACCCGTAATTCAACTGACTTGAGCGTGCAACGAGAAGGATTTGCCCAAGTTTCTTTAAGAACCCCTTACGGCTCGAAATAAAGCAGAGCGGCCCTACCTGAGGAGGGGGGAAGCGCTGCTGGGAGTAGGCAGACTGCTGCTGCTGCGGCTGCCATGGAGGCTATGAGGACGACTGCTGAGAAAGAACCGAGGAAGCCGTCTGCTGAGTTTGCTGCTGCTGCGGATGAGGGCTTTGCTGGTTGTAGTAAGGAGTCTGGCTTTGCTGCCCATACCCACTGGGGCCCTGCTGTCCATAAGGAGGAATCTGCAGAAGAGGAGGGAAGAATTAGATCAGTTATGAAGATATCTTATGTACACACAAGATTACGCTCAAGAAGTGAAACGTTCAGATACTGGAGCACAACAGTTAACTGGCAATGCCACCTCCTACACAAGGAAACCTCCTAGATAACAGCAAAAGCCACCATTGTTCTTGGCAGTAACAGAACCTCAATAGGCACCCTAACTAAGTTCTTAGTGATCCTTATCTGACCACCCTTCAGTGACAGTCAAAAGGCATCAAAAGGCAAGGCTGCTTGCTCCAAAAAACAAGGCAGCCTTTTGAATCCTGCCCACGCTACAGCAGGAGCCACTTGGATCCAACCTGGAAGTGATTTATTCAGTAAAGTACAGCTCTGTCTTTTACAGAACACAGAGGGAAGAGTATCTTGCTACCCTCACTGTTTGTTTTTCCCTTGTTAGATTCACTGCTCTGCCGCTTTTGGAAGCAAGGATTCCACAGGTCCTCATACATCCATTAGCCCTGGATCCAGATGAGGTGCTGTAAAGAAATGTCATTTAACCCAAGGAGCCAACTCCAACCTGGCTGATGCTGGTCCCTTGGAGCACTTGGCTGCTCTCCCACCCGCCCCTGCTGTGAACAGAGAGTACAGAAGCTCAGGTCTTCTACCTGCTGTGCACATGAGAGGCTGCCCATTGTACTTTGTGCCCTGCTTTGCATTCCCATGGGGTATCTCTGAGGAGTCTGTGGCCCGTAGGGCTGTCCTGGATAGCCGTGTCCTTGCTGTGGCCCCGCCTGAGGTCCCTGCTCTTGTGTGTAGGGGTTGGTTCCTCCGTACGGCTGAGGCCTCATCTTCCCCATCTGATCCATCGGGCTTGAAGCCTGCAAGGCAAGTTGTGACACGTGATGTACATCCAGCTACACACAGGAATCATTCACAATCTCCCAAAACCCCAGAAGAGAACTTTATAGAATCACAGAGTCATCGAATGGTTTGGCTTGGAACTAGATGAGCTTTGAGGTCCCTTCCAACCCAAACCATTCACTGATTCTGTGATTCCATGAATTCTTTTTCACTGCATCAGGTTGCTCAAAGCCCCATCAGCTTAAAACCCTTCCCTCTCACTCCTATCCCTGTACTCCCTGATGAAAAGCTCCTCCCCAGCTTTCCTGAAGCCCCTTTCCATACTTGAAGGCACCTACAGCTTCACAGCAGGTTGGTGCAGAGCAGAAGCTCATCTGCCTCGTTTCAGGCACTGAACCCCACAGCCACGTGCTGAATTACAGGATTCCCACTGCCCTTCTAAACCTACAGACCTTTCACAAAACATGAACGAGAAGTCATTTAATGCTGACATTTCTCCCATGGCCGCAGGACACGCAAGAAGCCGGGAAGGATCATTAAGAAAGATGGATTATCGGTGTGAGTGGCCATTCCCCGTAGCAGGCAGTAGTTTAGTGTCCAGATATTCCACAACAAGGTAAACGTAAGACTGAAAATTTAAATATTCACGAGAAACTCTGCTTCTTTCACGTATAACAAGGTCTCCCAAAACACTACAGGCGGTTAATTTACACTTACACATTTCAATTAACTCATATTGATGCAGTAACACTGGGCAGAGCCACTAACATCCACAGTCTTCAAGGCTGCAATTCTATTTTTGCCTTTTTTAATATGTGCTTTGTGTCTGCTGCCTTTTGTAGAATAAAGATTTCTAAATCAAATTTCTCCAGATCCAGGAAAAAGTAATTTGTCAGCCTTGAAGCCAGGTCCCTGGGGTTTAGAGCAGGCAGGATGGGATGAGTGAATGAATGCAACTTCCAAGGACCTCCTGACCCGCACTACCACTGCCTGGAGCCAGGACACGAAATGAATCCATCAGAATTCCTGAAAATGCTATAAACCTCCAAATGGCAGTTTTCCACCTAAAGCAAGGACTGGTTTTGGCATAGTGACCTCTAAATGACTCCCAGGCACAGTCTTTAACCTCCATCTGGGACTGAACACAGATTGCTGATCTCCGGATGACCTAACTAACACCAATTAGATGCCTTCCAGCAGATCTCCATGACAATGGACTCTTACCCCACTCCTTCCTGCAACCAGCCCCGGGGTGGTATTTGTACAGATCCACTCTCCCTCGCCCAGCTCAGGTGCTTGAGGAGTGGCACTGCAGGTCTACACAGGCAAGTATCGCACAAAGCCAGCTCCTGCTGCAAACCCTAAAGAATCCCAGAGACCACAACAGTTTCTCAGTTGTGTTCGCAGCATCCACCCTCCTGGAGGGGGTGGATGGAAAAAAGTCCACGCACTATGTGAAACTTTGGAAAATCCAACTCAATTGCCAAGCCAGAACAGCTTGAAGTCCCAATGCACAGACCCTGAAAACATTTGTTTGACCAGCTGGCTGCTGTGCCTCGGCTGCCAGGAAAACCTCCCCATGCCAACCGGAGGGAGCAGGAGCACCACAGGGAGCTAACGGGGCACTGCTGGGGCAACAGGAGCGGGAGCACAGGAGGGAATGGAGAGAGTGGGAAAAGCACCTTGCTTTTGGCAAGGGGGGCTACTCATGCAAATGAAAGCAGGTTTCCTTAAGTGAATATGCACAAATATGGCACAAATCAATGAAGAACCAAGTCCAAGTCCTCTCCTTCCACTCCACTTCAGCCTTGACACACCTGGAAACAGTGTTTGCCGCCCTACAGAAGCTGTTCACACACAACCACAGTACGATTCTCCATTGAGGAGGATCGGAGACACCCAGCTCACACTCAGCTGGGCTGGCTGTTTCCATTTTGGTCCATACCAGTACTAAAACCAGTTCGGGAAAAGTTAAATTCAAGTTATCACAGACGCTGCTGCTGAGGAGTAACGTGGAGAGAGGCTGCAGCACCTCTGAGGAAGGAGCCCGGAGGGGCTTTTGATCCCTGCCATATCCCACAGCGCAGAACATGTGCCCACAGGGTTTTGTGCCACGCTCTGAAGAGGAGCTTCCACTCAAAGGGTCAGGAAGAAAAGACGTCTTTGATGGGGGCAGCCTGAATCCCAGAACTACAGTGACTTTCCTCCTGAATGGGAGCACCCATGCGGAGCTTCCACATCCCAGTAGATGCAAATTGTGTTTACATCTTCCAAACAACTCTCCCTCAGCCTTGCCTTGTGGGTATCACCTGAGATTATTGACATTATCTCCCTCCCCACCTTATCCTCTTTGGTATGCAAAAGTGGTGCCACCAGGAGTGCTTCCCAGCTTTTGGCAAGTCAAACTTCTCCTTCACCCCCCCCCAAACAGACACCCCCTTCCTTTTCCTATCTGATCGAGTGCAGCTTTGGGGTTACTTACTAAGCAATCTGGCATATTTTCCATTTGTTACTTGCTTCCTCCTACTTGTTACCTCACCTCACAGCCCGCTAGCAAGGGCATCGTCTCAATTACAGTCCTGGCTTTTTAACTTTCATTTTTTTAACACACACACCCCCCACACGCTGCCTCCTCTGCACAGATTTTCTTGTCTGTCGTCACCCACAAAGCTTAACCATTATCTTCAGGAAGGAGAGAAACAAAGTGAAGATCCACTTTTCCATGACCCCTACAGGAAGCATGATGACTGTTCAAAAACTTCAAAAAACACTGGAACTGTTTATACAGCCATAAAAAATAAAGAAAAAAAAAAACCAAACAGTAAAGAAGTTTTTACAAACAGTAAAGAAGTTTTTCCAAATACCCAATCTAAACCTCCCTTGGACCAACTTGAGGCCATTTCCTCTCATCCTATCATTGCTGCAAAGGAACCATTCAGCTAGGATCATGGTCATATTGGATTTAAATCATTGAAAACATGGCAGAGAATAAAACCACCCACGCTTCCCCAATCCCTCTGCGTCCTTTCTATCAAGATCAACAAACTAGAAATCAGTTACAGCAGCAGCACTTGAACAGGCTGGTGACACGAACAGCAGGTGAGGAAGAGGACCCGGGTGCCAAATCAGCAGCTTTCCCAGCGTCTTTCAACCCGCTGGGAAACACCAACCATGTCGAGGGCAGGGAACCTCTACAGAGGAGTCGTGACAAACAGAAAACGACACAGAAAAAAGATGGTGTCTTGATTGCAAGAGGCGTTATCAACAAAACATTAATGCTTCCAAAAAGAAATCCTCAAAGTGGAGACGCTGTGCTGACCTTTGCTGTTTCTAGTACCTTCCACATCCTCTGGAGCTACCAAGAGCTCAGGCTGGGTCAGATCCTGGCAGTCCCAACATCCAGCACCACTATCACATCGCATCCACACTATCTCCAGGGGCACAAGGTTCAACCTCCCACCTCTCAGCCCTCCCCTAGACTAAACCTCTGCCACCTCTTCAGACGGCTCTACTGGAGTTACGCTGCCTGCGCTATCATGGTACCAGTACCTTGACCCAGAAAATCATCAGGCGACGAGCTCTCGGGGTACGAGCTCTCGGGGTACGAGCTCTCGGGGTACGAGCTCTCGGGTTAAGTACTCTCAGAGTATCTGGCTGCACTTGTTTGGTCGGCCCATGGCGGCGCTGCTTACAGATGCACCACGGGTACACGCAGCCAAACTTGGTGCGCCTATGAGCCATGGCTTCAACTGGCACCGAACCTCGCAGACGCACCAAAACCAGCCTGGCTGTCACGAGCACACCAACTGAGACTGTCTCTAACTGTCAGACTGTCTCCAACTGTCAGACTGTCTCCAACTGTCAGTCTCCTCGTGTGCTACCTCGGGGTAGCACGGCAACGCCGTTACGTAACGGGCACTGGTACTCAGGGGGCGGGCACAGAACCCAACAACATCCAACAGGCATCGCAGGAGGCTCCACAGAGCCTACCTCACACCTCAAGTTTGCATTTCAGACACTCGCCATGCCCGTCTCCATCTCCCAAAACTCAACGCACAAGTGGTTCCAATTCCTCCGCCACCAGTCTAGAGAGTTCAAGCTGAGAAACAAGCACAGACTAACAACCATCCTCATTCACGAGGAAACACTGCTCATCCTCCAGCGAGGAACATTTTCATCTGATCTATTTAAGGTGCAACTGGCTGTGCTGAGGTCAACACCCCAGCCTGAGCCCGCTGCCTTTTACAGCTCTCTAAAGGGCCACCTCCAGGTCATACTCTATGGCCTCTCTTCCCATGGTGGTTTGGTTCTAAGGAGGTGGAAGAGGCTGAGAGGAAATTAAAGTTAAGGTAAAACAAAATATGGAATATGGTACAGGTTTGGTTTCAGGGTTACAAACACCTTCTGGAAACTCGTTGGACAAATCAATTTTGATATAAGCTGCACGAAAGCAAAATTCCCTCCCTCAACTCCCCACATCCTAGAATTGAACTTAGATCTGGCTTCACAACCAAGAGGCGATGCCTCATCGTCATTTCATGATCCATGGCCAGTACAGATGAAATTCTTGGTTGCCCAACTCTTCAGATAACTGCCCTCTGCTCAACAGTTTCAGTTCTGCACTGAGCGGGAGCCTCGCAGTTCTGACTTTTTCCAGTGGATCAGAGTTTCACCAAAGACACTTTCTATTCCTCTAATCTCCTGTTAACACCCAGACCTCAGAAAGACCTGACAGTATCAATGCCGCATACAAAAGGAATACAGGAAATTTTCTAATGGCTTCAGCCACCACCTTTTAACTACCTGGTATTCCTGTAAACTTAAAGTCAGCCCTGTTAAACATTGATCCTTTCCTCCACCAGACATTTATCCCACCAGTGCCTTTGGGGAGACCTTCTGTAAACCCAAGATACCGAGTTTTACTAGTGGAAACATGATGAAAATCTTTCTCCCAGCAGCCATCCAGGGAATGGGAATCCCCCTGGCCAAACACAGCTCTGTAATTACACTATGAACACCTCAGGTCCCAGGACTTCCCCAAACTCCACTCCTGGGGATGCTCTTCAAACCAATTAACACTGACCTGTGGTCCGCCGTTGAAGCGGGCGGCCACGTCTACTCAGACCGAGGCAGGAACCGGGGCCGGTGGAGAGGACGAAACCTGGCCGTCAGGTCTTCGCGCCGTAGAAGCAGGCGGCCACGTCTACCCAGACCAAAGCAGGAACCGGGGCCCAGGGGAGGACTAAACCCGGCCATCAGGTCTAACCGCCGTTGAAGCGCGCGGCCACGTCTATCCAGACTGAGGCAGGAACCGGGGCCGGGGGTGGGGAGGACGAAACCCGGCCGTCAGGTCTACTCACTGTTGAAGCGGGCGGCCACGTCTACCAAGACCAAAGCAGGAACTAGGGCCGGGGGTGGGGAGGACGAAACCCGGCCGTCAGGTCAACCTGCCACTCCGCCGTTGAAGCAGGGGGACACGTCTACTCAGACCGAGGCAGGAACCGTGGCCGGGGTAGAGGACGTCAGTTCTATCCACCACTCTGCCGTTGAAGCGGGAGGCCAGGTCTACCCAGACCGAGGCAGGAACCGGGGGCAGGGGGGGAGGACGAAACCCTGCCGTCAGGTCTATCCGCCGTTGAAGCGGGCGGCCACGTCTATCCAGACCGAGGCAGGTATCGGGGCCAGGGTGAGGACACGAAGCTGGCCGGCCGTCAGGTCTTCGTCTGAGCCGCCGGTTGGGCGGGCCGCCACATCTACCCCCACACCCGCACCATGCAGAAACAAAGTCCACGCTTTTCCGCAGCGGACACTGCGAGACGCTGGGGGGACACGTCTACGCCGAGGAGCAAGGGTGGGTACGAAGTCGCGGAGGAGAGGCGTAGGAGGCGAAGCGTACAAGGCGTGGACGAATCCCAGCCATCAGGTCAACCTGCCGCTCCGTCGTTGAAGCGGGCGGCTATATCTACCCAGACCGAGGCAGGAACCGGGGCCCGTGGGAGGACGAAACCCGGCCGTCAGATCTACCCATCGCTCCGCGGTTGAAGCGGGCTGCCACGTCTACTCAGACCGAGGCAGGAACCGGGGCCGGGGGAGAGGACTAAACCCGGCCGTCAGGTCTACCCACCATTGAAGGGGGCGGCCACGTCTATTCAGACCGAGGCAAGAACCGGGGCCGGTGGAGAGGACGAAACCCGGCCGTCAGGTCTATCTGCCGTTGAAGCAGGCGGCCACGTCTACCGAGACCAAAGCAGGAACCGGGGCCCGGGGGAGGACTAAACCCGGCCGTCAGGTCTATCCACCGCTCCGCGGTTGAAGCGGGTGGCCACGTCTACTCAGACCGAGGCAGGAACCGGGGCCGGGGGTGGGGAGGACGACCCCCGGCCGTCAGCTCTACTCGCTGTTGAAGCGGGCGGCCATGTCTACCAAGACCAAAGCGGGAACCGGGGCCGGCGGGGGATGAAACCCGGCCGTGAGGTCCAGTCGCTGTCGAAGCGGGCGGCCACGTCTACCCAGACCAAGGCAGGAACCGGGGCCGGTGGAGAGGACAAAACCCAGCCGTCAGGTCTATCAGCCGTTGAAGAGGGCGGCCACGTCTAGCCAGACCAAAGCAGGAACCGGGGCCCGTGGGAGGATGAAACCCAGCCGTCAGGTCTACCCGTCGCTCCGCCGTTGAAGCGGGCTGCCACGTCTACTCAGACCGAGGCAGGAACCGGGTCCGGGGGAGAGGACTAAACCCGGCCGTCAGGTCTAGCGGCCGTCAGGTCTACCCACCATTGAAGGGGGCGGCCACGTCTATTCAGACCGAGGCAGGAACCGGGGCCGGTGGAGAGGACGAAACCCGGCCGTCAGGTCTATCTGCCGTTGAAGCGGGCGGCCACGTCTACCGAGACCAAAGCAGGAACCGGGGCCCGGGGGAGGACTAAACCCGGCCGTCAGGTCTATCCACCGCTCAGCGGTGGAAGCGGGTGGCCACGTCTACTCAGACCGAGGCAGGAACAGGGACCGGGTTAGAGGACGTCAGTTCTATCCACCGCTCTGCCGTTGAAGCGGGAGGCCAGGTCTACCCAGAACGAGGCAGGAACCGGGGCCGGGGTGGGGGTGGACGAAACCCGGCCGTCAGGTCTATCCACCGTTGAAGAGGGCGGCCACGTCTACCCAGACCGAGGCAGGTATCGGGGCCCGGGGGAGGACACGAAGCTGGCCGGCCGTCATGTCTTCCTCTGAGCCGCCGGTCGGGCGGGCCGCCACGTCTATCCCCTCACCCGCACCATGAAGATACAAAGTCCACGCTTTTCGGCGAAGGACACTGCGAGACGCTGGGGGGACACGTCTACGCCGAGGAGCAAGGGCGGGTACGAAGTCCCGGAGGAGAGGCGTACGAAGCGAAGCGTACAAGGCGCGGACGAATCCCAGCCATCAGGTCAACCTGCCGCTCCGTCGTTGAAGCGGGCGGCTACATCTACCCAGACCGAGGCAGGAACCGGGGCCCGTGGGAGGACGAAACCCGGCCGTCAGGTCTACCCACCGCTCCGCCGCTGAAGCGGGTGGCCACGTCTACTCAGATCGACGCAGGAACCGGGGCCGGGGTAGGGGAGGAAGAAACACGGCCGTCATCTCTACTCGCTCTTGAAGCCGGCGGCCACGTCTATCCAGAACGAGGCAGGAACCGGGGCACGGGGTGGGGGAGGACGAAACACGGCAGTCAGGTCTTCCCCACCGATCCGCCGTTGAAGCGCGGAGCCACGTGTATCCAACGCACTCTCATGCTCTCATTTCAACTTTATTCATGGCCATATGGTATTGCAGTCTCCGTGGAGGAAGCGTCCTGCAGAATTACAGACACCCAGTGCTGGGGTCAGCTAAGCGACGACTGCTGCATGTGCTCCGACGGAGCCGGTTCACTCCAGCCTGGGATATGGGTGCCCCAGTCGGCCGCTGCCTCCTCGCATTCTGGCGTTGTTAAGGATGACCCAGGAGGCGCCTTGGGCTGTGCTGGCAGCTGGACCGGCTGCGAGATGTGCTGCGCCGGTACCGGGCTATGCTGAGGCTGGCCGTGTGTTGTGCCACCGGGCTGTTGGAGCTCTGCGGCCTTCCCCTCGCTTTTATACGGGTGCCAGGGGGAGGCCCTTGGTGACATCAGCGCGTTATCTAGACAACTGACTGCTTCTCCCTTCGTGTTCTTTCAGCATTCCAGATCGTTGTCTTCCGCACTGAAGTCCGTACCACGATTGCAGACACGGAAGGTCAAAAGTCCTCTGGCACAGGTGCCGAGACGACTCGTGCGTGTCCCCTCTTCACCGGCTCAAGCGTAGGGTCGGCGGCTGCTTTCTAGCGCTGCTCTCGGAGCCGGGTCACTTCGCGCTCCCATAGTACTTACAGGCGGGGCCCGCAGCGACTTCCGGGCCAAGGCGGAGCGGGGGCGGCCGGGGGCGGGGCGGCAGAGACCCCGGCTCTTACGAGGACCTCACTGGAGGCAGCGCGAAACAGCGACCCCTTTGGCGAGAACCGGGAAGAGAAGCGGCTGACAGGTCCACCCCACTCCGGCCGCCAAGTCTACCCAGCTCAGCAAGCGGATACTGGCTAGACCTGGTGGTCGGTGGAAGGTAGACCTGGCGGCCAGTGATGGATAGACCTGCCGGCCGGTGAAGGATAGACCTGGCGGCGGGTGAGGGCTAGACCTGGCGGCCGGTGAAGGGCAGACCTGGCGGCCGGTGAAGGGCAGACCTGGCGGCCGTTAAGGGATAGACCCGGCGGCCGGTGAGGGGGATTGACCTGGTGGCCGGTGCTGGGTACACCTGGTGGCCATCCCTGGAGCCGGTGACATCTAATGGCTATCACTGTCTGCCACCGGAGCAGAGCCAGCACACCCACTTTTGGGGCCGCAACTCCCATTTGTAGGGCCAGAACACTGATCTGATCTTAGTTTTTGGGGTCAGAATACCAATTTTTGAGCGAGAACACCACTTTTAGGACAAATCACCACGTCTCTCAGAGTACAGGGCGGGGCTAACAGGTCAAGCCGTCCCCGACCACCAGGTCCACCCGCCTCCGTTCGCCTGGTGCACCTAGCTCCGGCTCCCAGGTCCACCTCATTATGGCTGGCAGGTCTTTTCCACTATGGATTCCAGGTCTTACATGCTCTGGCCGCCATGTCTACTCTGCTGAGGTCGGAGCTAGGTGGACCTGGTGTCCGTCCTCACAGCTGGGTACACCTGACGGCCGCCACTGTCCGGCCCTGAGCGGAGCCAGCACACCCACTGCTGGGGCCACAACTCCCATTTGTAGGGCCACAACATTGATTTTAGGGATAAGGATCCCTTCAACCCAAACAATCCTATAATTCTGAAATGGATGGGAATACAAACTTTAAACTGGAGGAGAGGAGCTTCTGGGGAGACCTTAGAGCAGCTTCAAGTCAGAGGCTCCAGAAAACCTGGGGAGGGTTTCTTGATCGGGGAGTGCACGGACAGGACAAGGGAGAATGGTTTTAAGCATAAAGAGAAGCGGTTGTGATGAGACCTTAGGGAGGGTGGGGTGGCCCTGGGCCAGGTGTCTCAGAGAAGTCGTGCTTGCCCCATCCCTGATGGTGTTCGAGGCCAGGTTGGATGGGACTGAGCAACCTGATCCAGTGGTATGTGTCCCTGCCCATAGCAGGCAGGTGGAACTGGATGGGCTTTCAGGTCCCTTGAACACAAACCATTCCACGATTCTGTGATTCTATGATCCTACCGAAGAGAAGGGTGTTGTCCAGAAGCAGAAAGAGCCGCCCCACACAAACCCTGCTTGCTGCATTCCCCTGACGGAGACACTCGCTTCTCCTTGCCCTTCTGCCACCATCCCTGTGCACAAACGCTGCAGGGGGAGGCCTGGTCTGAAGAGCTTAGAGAATATTTGCAAAGTTACCGCAGCATTCCTCTCACTGGGCTGATTTCTTTGTCCGGCTGAGAGAGCTTCTCCCTCTGCTTTGCCTGGATGGGAACCGCTCTTGAGCTGGTGAGCAGGCTGGTTGTTCACCAGAACAGCCTCTGCCTCTGAGCAGTCTGGGACACCTTTCCTACCCAGGGTCTCAGCTGGCTTCTTGCATGACCCAAGGCAATGACTTTTCTTTTCCTTTACACATTTCCAGTCCACAGAAGAAACTCACAAGAGTCCCCTCCCAGTCTGGGACTGTTGGCAGAAGCAGCCGGAGGCAAGACACGCACACTCAATACGAGTTTAGAATCTTGCTCGTTTAATGCAGCTAGATGACTCCTTTTATACATGTGTTACAGTCCCGTGGAAGGTGCCCTTTGGTCTGTGTCCACTCTCCAGGCACTAATTGGCTAACTAGTCCACTCCTCGCGCGCTAATTGGCTAGCAGTTGCTGAGCGTGCTCTGTTCCTGTTCCTGTGCTGCTTACTACATGACCCACTCTGCCTTGCTACAAGCCAACTGCCTCTAAATGTCAAAGGTTATTCCGAGACAGAGGCGCTGCCACAATATCAAGCCTTAAAGGGTCAGCGTCCTCATGCCCTTCCCTTCTTAAGCAATCCTCTACATGGGATCGCTGAGTCCTCCAAGGAGAAGAGCCCTGCCCGTCCTCAGCAAGGGCACATGGATTCAGAACCGTGAGTCTCCCTGAAAAGGACCAGTCTCCTAAGGACCCTCAAGAAGAAAAGCCCTTTCCGTTCTCCTGGCAAACCAAGCTGACGGACCAGGCTGCTGAGGAACAGCCCAGATGCCCGACGGCCTCTTCAGTTCAGCCAGAGCCAAGGAGAAGGAGCAGGAGGAGAAAACAGGACGGGCTCTGTTAGGTCCATTGCAAAAGTCCTACAAGTTTTTCTAAACGCCGATGGGATCGACTTATGATGAAATGACACTGCAGTCCTTTTCCACGACTGCTTTTATATGATGTGTGTGTTGTCTCAGGCGATGGCTGAGACTGCTTGGGAAGAGGTGTTGGTTTGTTTGTAGGAAAAATAAAGAATCATAGAATGTCCTGAGTGTGAAGGGACCTTCTCCTGATACCCACCCTAAACCTCCCCTGGAGCCTCTTCCTGCCATTCCCTCAGGTCCTGTCCTTGGTCGCTAGAGAGAAGAGCTCAGCACCTGCTCCTCCTCCTGCCTTGTGCGGAAACGGCAGACTGCGTCTGACGTCTCCCCTTAGTCTCCTCTTCTGCAGGCTGGACAGACCCAGTGATGTCAGCCACTCCTCAAACGCCTTCCCCTCTAATACCTTCCACAGCTCTCCGGCTTCCTCTGGACTCTCCCCAGTACTTTTCAATCCTTTTCATACTGTGGTGCCCAAAACTGCACTCAGGACTCTAGGTGCGGCTGCAGAAACCCTTTCCCATCCTACTCTGTCTCCTGGATCTCCTCCATCTCCCTAATGGTGAGAGGAGGCTGGGGAGTCTTTAGTCTCCTCTGCTGGCACATTGCTCTCGGGGGCTGCAGAGTACAATCCCACCAGTCAGTTTCCTTCTCAGAGTCCCCGATACTGCTCAGCTTGGACACCTCCTCCCAAAGCTCTGTCACCAGGCTGAGCTGTTCTCCTCTTCTGCCCAGTCACAGGGAAGCTACTGGAATCCTCTACCGTCCAGCATTGTCTGCGTTAGACGTTTTGATCCGTTCCCATGTGCCGTACGTGCGTTACTTTGTCGATGTTTAAAGAAATCATAGAATCATAGAATTGCTAGGTTTGGAAAGACCTTTGAGATTATCAACTCCAACGGTACCTGTCCACTACTAAACCATATCCCTGAGCACTTCATCTACCCATCTTTTAAACACCACCAGGGGTAGTGACTCCACCACCTCCCCGAGCAGCCTCTGCCAGTGCCCAAGAACCCTTTCGCTGCTGACTAAAGCCACCCCACAGACTGGCCCTTTCCATCTCCAAGGCACAGCCTGGCCCGGCCGCTGAGGCTCAGCCCCAGACACCTACCCGGCCCTTCGGTTCAGCCAAAGCAAAGGAGAAGGAGGAAGAGAAGACAAGGGGTGGGCGAGCAGATCTGCTGAGCACAGATGCTTCCATCTATCACTCTTGGCACTGGTACAGTGGATGTCTCCCTGCCCGCTCCACAGCCCGGTCCCCCTCAGGGACTGATGCCCGTGATCGATGGGGATCACAGCCTCATGTCCCCAGCCCTGTCCAAGGATGCTCGCTTTCTAAACATCCAAAACGAGTCGCAGAGAGTTTGATTTGCCAGAATTCTCGAGTCAAGGGACAAGAGGAAATGGCATCGAGCTGTGCCAGGGGAGGTTTGGGTTGGACACAATAAGGGGGATAGAACGGGATGGGCTTTAAGATCCCTTCAACCCAAACATTGCTATGATTCTGAAATGTACGGGAATACAAACTTTAAACTAAGACATATTTTTCATGGGTGCACTTTGAAGTCCTCCCTTTAGCCACACTGGGAAATAACTGCAAGGAGCTCGGCAAAGCTTGATGAGCAGAAGAGAACTCCAGGAGGAGAAAGAGCTCCTTAAGTCTTTCTGTAGTTTAATGAGACCCAGCGTGGATTTGCTGATGAGCCCTTGGACCTCACCTACAGAGAGAAGATTGAGCAAGCCTCTCAAGAGTTCAAAAACAGAACTCAGAGTAACTTGAAGTCTTAATTGGTCTCAGTGAGGATTGTTTCAAACAAAGTGACCCTAGGGGCAGAGGAATTCAGTTCTAGGAAGTTCATGGAAGTGTTTGGTCATAGAAGCCTCAGGTCATATACGATTCAGGTCATAAAAGGTTAATAGAATATTTGGGTCATGGAAGAACTGAGTCATAGAAGTGTGATTTTTGGGGGGTTTTTGAAGGGTTTGGTCGTAGAAGGGTCAGGTCCCAGAGGACTCAGGTGACGGAAGAGTCGGGTCCTTGATATGTCTCATCACACACATGCTGCAGAATAGATGATCTGTGTCATAGAAAGCTGCATCATAGGAGAGTTAGACAATAGTCAGGTCATAGAATAAAAGGTCATAGAAGGGTTGGGTTGTAGAAGGCTTGAGCCAGAATCGCCTGGTCATATGATAGATGGGTCTCAGGAGAGTTGAGTTATAGAGGAGTTGGTCATAAAAGAGTAATACAAGAGTTTGATTGTAGAAAGTTCCTATATGGGTTGGGTCATGGATTATTCGGGTCATAGTTGAGTCTGGTCAGAGAAGAGCTGGGTCATACAAAGTCATAGAGGAGTCGGAGAAGAATTGGGTCATAGAAAGCTTGGGTGACAGAAGGCCCAGATCACAGATAATTCGGGTCATAGAGGACTCAGAAGAGCGGAATGAGAGAAGAGCTGGGTCACAGAAGAGTTCAGTTGAAGTAGGTTTATACCTAGGTGTTGGGTCACAGAACACTCACGGAAGAGCTGAGTCATAGAAGGGAGAGAGAAGCATCATTTATAGAAGAATATGGTCAGAAAAGATTCATAGAAAATTCAGGTCTTAGAAGACTCAAATCATAAAAGAGTCATTGAAGGGCGATAGAAGTGTCAGGTCATAAAGGAGTCGTTAGAGAAGTCAGGTCATAGAAGGTCTGGGTCATAGAAGAGGACTCATCTAAGTGTGTGGTCATAGAGGAGTTAGGTAAGAGACGTGTTGAGTCAGAAAAGTGCCAGGTGAGAGAAGGTCATAGAAGGTTGTTGAGGCATGATCTGACCAAGGGAAGTCCAGTCCACTTCTCTTTCAGGCATCCAGAAATGGAATCCGAGGGGACAAGGTCTTGGGCACAGCCTTTAGTTCCCTGCTCACCCACTGGCCATTCCTGAAAATGACAGGCCATGTGTGAGTGGTGCCAGTGCTCAGGGAGCGCCCTCAGTTACCGTGACCTCTGGAAGATGATGGAGAGTGCCCTCACTGTGGCATCGTCCTGCTCACTCAGCGCCCTGGGATGTGACCCCTCCTGTCCCAGAGGCTGGGAAGGATTGTGTTTGCTTAAGTGATCCCTGATCTGATCCCCACCCAGCACTAGTCAAGCTCCTCCAGAGTCCTGCCCTGAGTCCCAGAGGCCTGGGAGACTTTGTTGGGGAAGACAAGGACATAGAGGACACAGGGAATCTCAGATCTGTCTCCTCCTGCTCTTACTAAATTCTGCACTACCCACAGAGGGTCCTTGTTTTTTCCTTTTACTGTTCCTGAAGCAGGGAACACTCATCACGAGGCCCTTGAATGGCCTTTCAAGTTCTGTGACCACATCCCAGCTCTGTCTCGCACAGGAACAGCTCCAGCTCCTCCTGCCTGTGCCCCTGGCTGAGGGCATCGCTGCCCATGGGGCTGAAGCTCTGCAGCTGTGGCACCAGGCAAGGTCATCCCTGCAATAAGGAAATCTGAGACCAAGTGTCCAGGAACCCGTGTGTGCAAAGGCTTTGCTTGGAGCAGAGACCCGTCTGGGACAGAAGAGAGCTGAATGTCCTCCCAGCCCCAGGTCTAAAGACCAGGGAAGAAAAGCCTGAATTCCCGCGATGGAACAGGATGGAGAAATGAGATCATTCCCTGTCACATTCCTGGGGTTCTGTTTAATGATGGGGCAACAAAAGTGATTCTCATGGCCAGCTATTTTTCTAACAGGAGTAATGACAGTGCAGGAGAAGTGTCTCTGCCCAGCTGAGGGAGGGAAGATCAGGGATGGCTTCAGCCTGTTTCTCAGCAGGTTCCCCTGGAGCCCCAGGGACAGCTCGAGGGAGCCCAGAGGGGGCAGAGAAAGCGCTGCCTTGGGCTGCTCCTCTGCTGCTGAGCTGGGCTGGGCTCCTGGGACAGAGTGAGCTCATAACAAGAGGGTAGTTATGAAAAGAGCCAGGTCTGGCCAGGAGCAGCTCCTCTGCCAAGCCCAGCAGGGCTGAGGGCACTGCCTGCAGGCAGCGAGGGGAGAGGAGGGAGCGGAGAGAGGGGAAAGGCAGGGTGGGGTGGGAGGAAAGAGGAGTCTTCATTTGGAGAAAGATCTTCACAGCCCTTCTCTGGGTGCAGGACAATGCAGGTGCGATTCCTGGAGGAGTCTCCCAAAGCCAGCACAGCCACAGCCTGTGGGCTCTGTCAGGAGGGCTCTCGCAGTTTCTCCAGTGGAAAGAAAAACCAGGGTCAGTGCTCGGTCTGCCCAGGGAGCTCCTCATGTTGGGACAGGGAGAACTTGTGGAGGGAAGAAGCAGCTCCTTGGAAAAGAGGGTCTTTTTGCTCTCAAGAGGGTGCTGTGCCAGTCAGGGCTTCTCACAGCTCCAAATCACCCCAGGACACTTCTAAGAGGACATCTCAAGGGAATAATCAGGGCAGGGATTAGGATAAAGATAAGGAACTCTCCCGAGTCAGTTCCCTGCACCTGGGGAATTTCCGGGGAGAAAAGAAACAAGAGGCTCTCATGATTGAAGAAATCACTGAGCCTCCTGAGCTCTATCCTTGAGTGGCCAGTAGGTCTGATTGGAGCCTCTTAAAGTGTCTCCAACTGCTTCTCTGCCCATGGAGAGCACCAGCATTACCTCTGCTGGACCCATCAGGCTCATTCTGCCCCATCCTTTCCTGCTTATAAACAAGACCCTGTGCCCAGCTTCACCCGCCAATCAGGCAGGTTTGTGTAGGGCCAGGGGGATGCAGAGAGGGTCAGATGAGGTCTGTGAGCATTGACAGGGAGAAGAGATGGGCCAGGGAAACATCTCCAGTGAGGAAAATCCCCGGGCAGAAGGGATAAGATCGGAGAATGTGAGGAAACATAAAAGAGAGATGTTGTGGAAGGGCAAATACAGAAACCCCTACACGACTGCATCCAACACAGACCCTCCCTCTGAGCAAGCCCCCTTGCCTCCTCTCCCACCCCACAAAGTCTCTGCCCTCAGCTTGGGCTCCAAGACTGAACCCCCTCCACTGCAGCCAGAGTTTCAGCACAGCCGTGGTGCAGCTCTCTAATCACGGGTCCATTTTCCTCTCCAGAGCACAGGGGCTGAGAGTACCAGTGCAGCAATGTTTATTTTTGGGAGGGAGTGAGCAGAGCTGGGTTAGGGTAATGCTGTCCTGAGTGCCCGGCTGCCTCTGCTGTGGCCTCTCTCAGCTGGACCAGCTTCTTTGCTGGCTTCTCTGTTTGTCTGTGTTCTTGCTGTTGATCTCCTGTTCTTGCTGCCAGGCTCTCTGGGGTTGGGAGTTTCAGCAGTCAAGTGTGGCACTGAACTTCTGATTCCTCCCATGCAGGTGTGTCCGTGGGAATGCAGTGTCCAAGCTTTCGTCTCACCCATGGGGCTGTGGGCAGAGCAGTCTGAGTCGTTCCCTGAGGAAAGAGCTGACTCTTGCTTACTGAACCACCACCATTAGGATACTCGGATTGTTCCATGAGGGTTCTTTCCTAGCTGTGAGCTTCCCTCGTGGATATAAATCTCTGCTATCACAACTTGGTGCTACCTGGATGACCGTGGAGAAATAGAGATGCTACAGCCAAGGGAATGCTTCTGGGTTTGTGAAATGAGCCGTGTGTGTCCTGGGCTGACAGTGAGGTGCTGAGACCTTACAGAAGGGTGAGACATTGAGTGGTGTGAGGTGGATCCCTCTGTGCTCAGAAGGGTGAGGTGGCTTTTGAAGGTAACAAGGGAGAGTGATCCCCCTCCATCTCAGAAAGGTGCAAGCCCAGAGCTGCTGGGGACAAGAGCAAAGTAGAGGGCAGCACCCCTCCCTCTGCACTAAGCCACAGGTAATGCTCTCCCTGAGTGCAGCAGGGATGCTGAGGGTTTCTGACATCCAAGAACACTGTCCGGGGTGGGAGCAAGAGTGGTAAAGGCCCAAACCTCTCTGCCTTCCTTCTACCCTCTCACTTCCTCATCCCTGGAGGTGCAGATGCTGACAAGCCCTTTTGCACCAGGAGCAGTTCCACAGGACAAAGCTGAACCCCAGCAGTGTCCCCTGTGCCCAGCGTCCCCATGACCCCCAGCTGCAGAGCAGGGCTGACCCCTCGCAGCCAGCGGGCAGAGGCCCTGCTCCTCCTGGCACATTCAGCCGGCACGGAGCAGGGCTCCAGGCATGGAGCTGGCGGAAGGGCTGCAACTGGAAATGGAAAAGCAGTGGCAACTGTGCAGTGTGAGAACTGGCTTTGATTTTACTCAAAGAAGTCTCCTGTAACTTCTCACACTATTTTGGCTTTGATCCAGAGGCAGCAGATGTCCAACAGCAGCTCCATCACCCAGTTCCTCCTCCTGGCATTCGCAGACACACGGGAGCGGCAGCTCCTGCACTTCTGGCTCTTCCTGGGCATCTACCTGGCTGTCCTCCTGAGCAACGGCCTCATCATCACCACCATCGCCTGCGACCACCACCTCCACACCCCCATGTACTTCTTCCTCCTCAACCTCGCCCTCCCCGATATTGGTTCCATCTGCACCACTGTCCCTAAATCCATAGCCAACTCCCTCTGGGACACCAGGGCCATCTCCTACTCAGGATGTGTTGCCCAGGTCTTCTTTGTGTTGTTCTTGTTGAGTGCAGAATATTATCTTCTCACGGACATGTCCTACGACCGCTGCGTTGCCATCTGCAAACCCCTGCACTACGGGACCCTCCTGGGCAGCAGAGCTTGTGTCCACATGGCAGCAGCTGCCTGGGGCACTGGGTTTCTCACTGCTCTGCTGCACACGGCCAATACATTTTCCCTGCCCCTGTGCCAGGGCAATGCTGTGGAGCAGTTCTTCTGTGAAATCCCGCAGATTCTCAAGCTCTCCTGCTCACACTCCTACCTCTGGGAAGTTCAGTAAAGCCTGAGTGCTCTGAGTTTGGTCACATTGCCAGTGCTTTGCACCATGTCACCATTGCGGATGGTTTGCTTCATGGCTGGGTGTTCAAAAATGTGATTATTGCACTAATTTAAACTAAAGGATGTGGTCGACCTGGACTTCTGTAAAGCCTTTGACGTGGTACCCCACAACATCCTTCTCTCTTCCCCCAGCTTTCTCTCTCCTTCCCCAGCTTTGTGGGGGTTTTGTGGGGTCCTGGGTCCCTTTTAGGGGTTTGTGGGGGGCGGCCCTGGATCCCATTTGGGGGGATTTTGGAGGGGCGTGGGTTCCTTCTGGGGGCATTTGGGGGGCTCCTGAGTCCCTCTTGGGGGGCTTTGAGTCTCTCTTGAGAGAATTCAGAGGGTTCCAGATCCCTTTCGGGGGGTTGGGGGAAAGTAGTGGATCCCTTTAGGGGATCTGGGGGGATCCCGGGTCCCATTTGTGGGTTTGGTGGGTCCTGGGTGCCATTTGGGGGATTTAGGGGGGTCCTGTGTCCCTTTTGGGCAGTTTTGGTGGGTCCTGGGTCCCATTTGGAGACTTCTGGGGGTTTTGGATCCTTTTTCAGGGTTTGTGAGGGTCTTGAATCCCTTTTGGGGGGCTGTGGGTTTCTTTTGGGGGAATTCAGAGGGTCCCAGATCGCTTTACGAGTTTGGGGAAGGGGTGTCTTGGATCCCTTTTGTGGGGGTTTTGGGGGGTCCTGGGTTCCATTTGGGGACATGTAGGGTGGTTCCTGTGTCCCTTTTGAGGGGGTTTGGTGGGTCCTGGGTCCCTTTTGGAGGGTTGAGAGTGTCCTAGGTCCTTTCAGGAGTTTTAGGGGGTGGTCCTGGGTCTCTTTTAGGGGGTCTTGGGGGGGATCTTGGGTCCCATTTTGAGGTTGAGGCTCCTGGGACCCATTTGCAGGGATTGGGGAGGTTCTGGGTAAATTTGGGTGGGGGTTGGGGGAGCCTTGGGTCCTTTTGGGAGACTCCTGGGTCCCTTTTGGGGGACTCCTGGTTCCCTTTTGGGGGCTTGGAGTTTCATGGATCCCTTTTGAGGGGGATGTTTTGGGTCCCTTTAGGTGTTTTAGGAGGGGTTCTCCTTCCAACTGGGGGGGGTGGGTGGGTTGTGGGGTCTTGGGTACTTTGAGGAGGTCCTGAATCCAGTGCAGGGTAGGGGGGAGTGGGGTGTGTCCTGGATCCCTTTTGGGAGTTTGGGGAGAATCCTGGATCCCTTTAGGGGGGATTAGGCATGCCCTGGATCCAATTTGGGAGTTTGTGGGGGTCCTGAGTCCCGTTTTGGGGGTTCTGATGGTTCCTGGTTCCCATGTGGGAGGTTGAGGGGGTCATGGAACTCTTTTGAGGGGTCTGGGGGGGTCTTGGGTCACTTTTGGGGGGCTTTGGATTTCTTTTGAGGGAATTAAAGGGGACCCAGATCCCTTTAGGGGGTTTGGGGTTGGAGTTCTGAGGTCCCTTTAAGGAAGGTTTGGGGGGGTCCTGGGTTCCTTTTTGTGGATTTTGTGGGTCCTGGGTCCAATTTTGGGGGGTTGGGGGAGTCTTGGGTTCCTTTTGGGGAGTTCTGGGTCTCTTCTGAAGGAATTCAGGGGGTCCTGGATCCCTTTTGGGGGTTGGGGGAGGTCCTGGGTCCCTCTTCACCACCCTCCATGCTGCTCCTGGGGTTGGGGTGGGCAGAGGAATTGGGAGCCATGGAGCCACTTCAGACTGGGAGAAAGTGGGAGGAGAATGGCTTTAATATTTGGCCCTTGTTGCTCCCAATCCAAAGCTTTCTGAACTGTCAATAAAGTAAATCGAACTTCAGCAAGTCCACACCTCTGTGCCCGTGACAGTCATTGGTCTCTGAACCTCCTTTGCTTTCTCTTGACCCCTGAGCCGTTCTGGTTCATTTTCTCCCTCTGTCCCGTTGGTTCTGGGCTTGGAGGGAGCAGCTGCGGGGGGTCCGGCTGCTGGCCAAGGTTAACCCACCACAGGACACATCAGGGCTGCCGTGTCCAGTACGGGGCTCCCCGCACAAGGAAGACCCTGCCCAGCCTGGAGAGAGTCCTGCTGAGGCCAGAAGGATGGCTGGGGCTGGAGCACATCATGGACAAGGAGAGGCTTGTGAGATGGGTTCTGAGAAACCTTTCAGGGTACAACACTGAGCAAGGACCCAGGGCAGCTGGGGGATCCCAATGCAAGGACTTTCTCGGTGTTTGATGAGACAAAGCCATGAGCCCCTGATGGGTTTGGAGCTGTGTGAGAAAGGGCTTGGCTGAGAGACCTGCAGCGGCAAGAGCTGGGGACTGGTGTATAAGAAATTTCAGTAGGAAAAGGGTTCTCTTTTTATTGATAATGGTTGTAGAGTTGGATATCAGGCCTGCAGCAAGGCAAGGGGTGAGGAGGGGAGTGTGCAAGTGGAGAGAGAACAGCTCTGGGAGATCAAGCGCTTGTGCCCGGCAGCGCTGCCGTGCTGGGATTCTTTTCCCCTCCACCCACGACCACAGGAACTGTCCCTGCAAGTCCAGAAATGTCTCGCAGGAAATATATCAGGAAACAGAAGTCGTTGAGCATCCCTTTATTTTGTTTAAACACACAGAGAGCACAGCTCCTCATTTACACAGACAATGAGCAAGAAAAGAGAAGAAAACAGTGAATTAAAAACAGGATGACAAGATTATAAAGGGGGGATGAAAGGGGGTTTGGGGGGTGCTAGAGGGGTTTTGAGGGGGAATAAAGGGGGTTTGGAGGGAACAAAGGGAGTTTGGGGGGCATAAAATGGGGTTTGGGGGGATAATAGTGGGTTTGGGGGGATATAGGGGGTTAAAGGGGGTTAAAGGGGTTTTGGGGTGATATAAGGGAGTTTAGGGGGAATAAAGGCGTTTGGGGAGAGAAAAGGGGGTTTGGGGTCAATAGAGGGGATTAGTGGGGCATAAAAGGGATTTGGGAGGATAAAGGGTTTTGAGGTGGAATAAAGGCAGTTTGGGGGAAATAAAAGGGGAATTGAGGAGGATAAAGGGGATTGGGGGTATAAAAGGGGGTTTTGGGTGGATAAAAGAGGGTTTGGGGGGATAAAGGGGGATAAAGGGGGTTAAAGGGGTTTTGGGGTGATATAAGGGAGTTTATGGGGAAATACATGCGTTTGGGGAGAGAAAAGGGGATGTGGGGTCAAAAGAGAGGATTTGGGGGAAATAAAGGGGGAATAAAGAAGGATAAAGGGGACTGGGGGTATAAAAGCGGGTTTTGGGGGGATAAAAGGGGGTTTGGGGAGCAATAAAGGGAGTTTTGGGGGCTAAAAAGGGGGTTTTATCCTTTTATCCCCCCAAAACCTTTTTAATGCCTTCAAACTCCATATATTGCCCCCAAAAGAGGCTTGGGAGGGATCCATATGGGAAAATCCATTCACCATCGCACAAATCAAGGAACAGACCCGACTCCAGGAGCCAAGGATGAGGCTGAATGAGGTAGAAAGCCTCAGCCCTGGTCAAGGACCCGAAGCAGGAGGGGCACCGACCCCCACGATCAATCTTGGACCCCAGGCTCGTGCACGTCCACCTCACAGGGAGGTGATCCAGGTGGCACTAGAAACAGGTTTGCTGTTGCCGGGACGATGGCTGCGGGCAGGGTGAGGCCTCTGGTTTTCCTGCCGCGAGCAGTGGCTGCAGGAGCTGGGGCTGGCTCCACAGAGCCCTCTCTGCAGAGAGAAAAGGTGTGTCTGAGGCCTCAGCTGCAGAGGCAGGATGGGAAATCTCCTCCATGGCATGGAGCTGGCTCGGCTCCGCACCCCAGGCTCAGAGCTGCCGGCACAGCGTGACCGAGGGGGACACTGGCACCTGATGGCACCTCCGAGCAGGGGGATTCCTGCAGGCAGGTTCCCTGTCAGGAGCGGGCGCTGGTGCGCGTCCCGCTTTCCAGGGGAAGCTCAGCCCCTGCTCTTTCCCATCCTGACCTGGCTTTGCCCATGCCGGTCACCCAGCCTTGGTCAGTGTGTGGCTGTGCCCAGTGCTCCTCAGGATGGCAGCAGGGCTGGTGTCAGGGTGGGGGTGGGCTGGCACAGCAACTGAGTTAATGGAAAATCTTCACAGTGGCTCTCCGAAATTTGTATTTCTTCTTCTCTTCTGGCTTAACATCCTGGCAGAATGGAGAGGAA
The DNA here is from genome assembly GCF_032191515.1 of Phaenicophaeus curvirostris. Classification (NCBI taxonomy): domain Eukaryota; kingdom Metazoa; phylum Chordata; class Aves; order Cuculiformes; family Cuculidae; genus Phaenicophaeus; species Phaenicophaeus curvirostris. The sequence goes on from NC_091426.1 coordinate 784,821, forward strand.
AAACCAAACAGATTAGAACCACCGCATATGAAGCAGACGTTTGTAATGCGGATACAGTGCGGGCTGCACAGGCTGGTACCACAGTACTGGCATGTTATTCAGGCACGTGATATCCTCCCTTGGAGCACGTAAGGGCAAATAAAGCGCTAGACACTGATTTTCCAGCAGCATTGCTTCAGCTTCTTTAACTACATCCATGGGGCTGTTACCAGCGGACACCTGGGCGTTTACACACGGCTTGTTGTTGTCTCATTTCCAAAGGCACCTTCACCTCTTCAGCAGTACAGAAGAACCTCCCCATCCTCCTGGCTTGAGAAGCTGCAGGCGCTGGCACAGCGGCTCCTTCATGAGCGACCTCGGAGTCAAGGTGCCTGCTAGAGCAGGCTTGACGTGGGTTGTGCCGTTCCCGTTTGCAACAGCAGAAGACACCACATCAGAGAAAACTCAAATATGCACCTTGGGGGTCCCTTCCAGCTCAGGACAGTCTAGGATTCTGTAACTTTCCCTGGCTCTTGTATCTCAGCAAAGACGTCTGGAGCCGGTTTTAACTCCCACTCACCTGTGTAAATGTTAACGGTTTGTCTGTGGTGATGGAGTCTGTGTACTTGCAGACAAAAACCCTGCAGTTGTCTCTATTCTGTTGCTGAGGGGTTTCCTAAGGAATGCAAAGAAGCAGAATTTTCCAATACCATAAAAGAGAGGCATTTTGGAAGCAGCACACATTACCCATCCTAACGGGCACTCAGGAAAATCCATTCACCATCACACAACTCAAGGAACAGATCTGACTGATGGAGAAACACCTGCTGTGATTTATTCATGTGAAATGAACCAAATCCTTTCACTGTGAGCCCTCCAAGAGCAAAGGACAAGGTTGAAGGAGGTAGAAAGCCTCAGCTCTGGTCAAGGACCCTGAGCAGGGTGGGCACCAGCCCCAAGGATCCATCTCGGACCCCAGGTTCCTGCATGTCCACCTCACAGGGAGGTGATCCAGATGGCACGAGTCTCAGTCCTGTGGTTGCCAGGTTGGTTCTGTAGCACTGGGGCCGCTTGAGTGAAGAGTGTCCTGCTTCCTTCAGCTTTGCCAGAATCTCCTCCAGGATTTCGGACAGCCGCTGTGAAGATTTTCCATTAACTCAGTTGCTGTGCCAGCCCACCCCCACCCTGACCCCAGCCCTGCTGCCATCCTGAGGAGCGCTGGGCACAGCCGCACACACTGACCAAGGCTGGGTGCCGGCCCTTGCCCGCTCACCTGATCCCCGCGCTCGCTGTGGAGCAGCCTGGACATATCCTGGGCTTCCAGAACTACCAAAGTGAGGAAGATAATGAGGCTGATGGGGACCACAGCCCCCCGTGCCTCCACCATGCTTCTGCTGCCAGCTCTGCGAGAGCGGTGCCCGTGGCACAGCACAGCACCTCCCGGCGTGGTGCAGCCGCATCTGTGGCCTCACAGTCCGGACCACAGCCACTCCCCACCCTCGCCAAGCACCGGCCCCAAGCACCTCCTGTCAAGGAGCCTGAGCAGGAGGGGCACCGGCCCCAAGGATCCATCTTGGACCCAGGTTCCTGCATGTCCACCTCACAGGGAGGTGATCCAGATGGCACAAGTCTGGGGCTGGTGGTTGCCGGGTTGGTTCCTTGGCACCTGGGCTGCTTGAGGGCTGGTGGGGGCTGGATGCTGGAGCTCAGTCTGGATATTTGGGGTGCTGGGGCTCCAGCTGTGTGGAAAGCCACCGCTTTCCACCTGGGCTTCTGGACCTGCAGAGAGGGCTCTGTGGAGAGAAAAGTTGTGGCTGAGGCCTCAGCTGCAGATGGAGGATGGAGAATCTCCTGCACGACACGGAGCTGGCTCAGCTCCGCACCCCAGGCTCAGAGCTGCCGGCACAGCGTGACCGAGGGGGACACCGGCACCTGATGGCACCTCCGAGCAGGCGTATTCCTGCAGGCACGTTCCCTGTCAGGAGCGGGTGCTGGTGCGCGTCTCGCTTTCCAGGGGAAGCTCAGCCCCTGCTCTTTCCCATCCTGACCTGGCTTTGCCCACGCCGGTCACTCATGTCCAGGCAGGATCTGCTTGAGCCGACCTCGGCTCTGGTCAGAGGAGGCTCCCGGGAAGAAGGCCCAGGAGTTCAGAGGCCAATTAAAGCACCCGACAGCGGCTGAAATCTCAGCAGAGTGTTTTGGCCAAGACGTCATTCACCGCTGCCCAGCAGCCTGAGTAGAAACACTTTGCAGCTACGAGCAGCCCTTGCAGGAAGCCGTGGGGGCAATCAGTGACTCACCGTGTTCTCTTCCTCCACATCCAGATCACGACACTGCACACCAGGATCACAATCACGAGGGAATGCAGGGCTCCTACTGCACCCATCATGAAGTGCAGTTGCACATCTGGGGGCCCTCTGACACTCTTGGTCGTCTGAGACTTGACAACACTTGGGGTTGTCTCACCAAGCACACCTGGAGGAGCCATTGGGAATGTCAGTCCGTGCTGTGACCCTCTGGAGAGCTCACCCAACAAAACTCAGGTGGCCAGGAGAGCACATGGGGAGCACCGATCCTTGTCCAGTTTTCCTTCAGCTACATGGACAAAAGCCGTCCCTGCAGCAGGGAGGGCCACCCCAACACTCCCTCCTCCCTGATGGGTGACACCGGGTCACTACGGGACAGCAGCTACCGGGCGTGCGAGTGGCCGGCATCGCCTCTGCTCCTTTGGCAGGGACGGGCACTGAGCCACTGCTCCCTGTTCGAAAGACAACCTTCTGAACAGCCTCTGTGTCCATCTCTAGAGAAAGAAAGCAGGAGCTGGATCAGATGGAACTGTTCCCCTCAGGGAGGTGGCATTTTCAGCAGGCGATGTATCTCAGGACAGACACCAGGCTCCACACGTCCAGTTTGCAGGACTTGTCTTCAACTTATGCTCCCCTGTAAGACTGCTCAGGACCTGGATTCTCTTGGAAAGAATAATCTGATCAGTATGGTGGGCTTCCCCGGGCTGGGACAACACTGCCAGGAGTCCGAGAAAGGCAAAGCCTCAGCACAGCTCCAGCACAAGGCGACAGTAAACACCTTCCTTCAAAGGGGACATGGAGATCCTGCAGCCACTTCTGCTGCGAAAGAGCCCTTCGCAGAAGCACGTCCCATCCTGCCACCTCCATCCCATGGAGGGGTCACAAACACACGCAGTGGACTGAACCCCATCTCTGTCACCATGTCCGGGGCACTTTCACCATCAAGACCCCACTGATCCCCAAGCCACAGGGAAACCAGTTCTGTAAAACACATCCAGGAACAGAGAGAAAAGCCACCTGAGACCAAATCCACAGCCCTTCATGGTCACTGCCCTCAAGGCAGCTGTGCGGCCTCAAGCTGGGTGTCCAGCTTCCATCTGTCCCTGACCCTGAGGTGTCACCCAGAGTTCTCAGCCACCAAGGAGAAGAGGGGCTGGACCCGTTGGTGAAGCTGGGGCTGCTCCGATCCTGACCAGCTCTGGCCAACTCTGCCAGACTCAGTACCCTCAAGCTGCCTGCACATCCTCTCGGCCGCCCAGGGCTGCTCTCCCCTCCGGTGACCAACAGCAAGGGCTGAACACCCACAGCATCTGCAGGCTGGATGTCAGCCTCTGGCCAGGACAGCTCTGGCCAGGGTCAGCTCAGCTGGGGCTCTTTTATCCCCCAAACCCCTTTTACGCCCCCAATCCCCCTCTATTGCCCCCCAAGCCCCCTCTATTGCGGATCAGATCACAGAATCACAGAATCACAGAATAACCAGGTTGGAAGAGACCCACCGGATCACCGAGTCCAACCGTAGATGGAACAGTTCCCCTCAGGGAGGTGACATCTTTAAGAGGAGATCCTCAAAGACACTGGCCAGGTCGAGGAACAAGGGCTGGGCTTTTGGGGCTGCACCCACCACTGCTCCAAGCAGCAGCCACGCCTGCCCTGTTGGAGACCAAGCCATGGCACGTGATCTTCTGGCCCGAGCTGCACGAGGTGGGTTTGGTAGAGATGCACCACGATGCCACAGCCCGTCCTTCCCAGGGCAGGGGAAGCGGCTGCAGCCAGGCCAGCGGGGAAACAGCCCTTGGGAGAACACTCCTCTGCTCAGGCTCCGAGGGTCCCGCAGAGACAGCTTTGAAAGGCAAAGCGCCCCAGGGCCATCACCGAGCCGTTCCCTCTCTGCCCTTCCAGCTGCCTGCACATTGGCCACAGAAAGAGCGACTCCCATTGCACAAGGCAAGAAGATGAAAAGGGAAAGGCTCCTTCCTCTCACTGACTGACCCGAGGGGTCGCTCACAGGCTCGAGGGCAGGATCAGGCCAAGCAGTCAGGAAGCCGTCATCTGTGAGAGGATCTGAAGGGAAATTGCAGAGGAATGAGCTCTCGTTTCAGTGTCCACATGTTCTTCCAGGGCAAGGGTCCTCAGGAACTCACCCCCAGGCTGCGCTACGGGCTCCAAACCAACTTCCAGCTGAGCAGCTGGAAAACCATTGAAACCGCCCTCACCTAGAAGAGAGCACAGAGGAGAGAAACATGGTGTGAGCTCGAGGGAGTCGTGCCCAGCAGGAAGGGCTCAGTCAGCGCCTGGCAGCAGCGGTGCTGGGTCTCACACCTTGCGGAGGCTGCGAGCGATGGTGCAGCCGCTGCTGCTGTAGTTCCAGTCGAGAGCTGGGGCAGCTGCTGCCCCAGTGCTACTGGTACGGCTCAGAGCTGGTCTGTGCAGACCTCGGGGCACAGATCGGATGGGTGGGCACGTGCTCTTCTCCACGTGTGCGCATCGGCCACAGAAGAAGAACTTTGCATTGCACACGGAAAGGGCCAGCTCCCACCTTTCTGATGGGTGACACCAGGCGACCACGGGACAGCAATTACCTGGCTGCTGGTGGCTGGCATCAAACTCAGCGCAGCTGTTACCACAACGGCAGCAGAGACTCTGGACCATCCCCGTCGCTCAGAAGCTCCTGCAAGGCCTGACAGTGCGTGTAGGTGCAGCGAGGCTCTGGCTGATCCCTTCCTGCTAGCGCAGGATCTGACTTGTCCATCCAGCTCTCTAACCCTCCACTTCCCAAGCCCTCTGGTTATGAGGGCTGCATACTCACTGTGTCCTGCTTTCTTCATCTTTGCCAGTTGTTCCTCCAGGATTTCTGATGCCTGCTGCAAAGATTTCCCTTGTTTGGCTTTGTACTTTGCTCTTTGAAGACCCGAACAGAAAGGATCCGGTTAGGTTTCTCACTAATAAAAACACCCCTGAGAATTTCCCATCACACCCTGTGATCACTCACAGCTGAACCAAAGGGCGTGAGCCAACGTGAAGCCTGCCTCCATCTCCTCCCCATGCCTGGATCTCGTTGTGTCATTTCTGTACTCAGTGGTGCCTCCAGCATTGAACCCCCTCATCTACAGCTTGAGGAACCAGCAGCTCAAGGATGCAGCGTGGAAACTGAAATCTGGATGGTTCTCTGAATCAATGAACCTCTCATCACCTTCTGCATAGCCGTTATCGTGCATCTCACGGAAGGCCCAGACTGGTTTCTGTATTTGTTGGTGGTGTTGCTGGTTTTTTCAGTTGTGATCATCTTGTCATCCGGTTTTTAATTCACTGTTTTCTTCTCTTTTCTTGCTCATTGTCTGTGTAAATGAGGAGCTGTGCTCTCTGTGTGTTTAAACAAAATAAAGGGATGCTCAACGACTTCTGTTTCCTGATATATTTCCTGCGAGACATTTCTGGACTTGCAGGGACAGTTCCTGTGGTCGTGGGTGGAGGGGAAAAGAATCCCAGCACGGCAGCGCTGCCGCGCACAAGCGCTTGATCTCCCAGAGCTGTTCTCTCTCCACTTGCACACTCCCCTCCTCACCCCTTGCCTTGCTGCAGGCCTGATATCCAACTCTACAACCATTATCAATAAAAAGAGAACCCTTTTCCTACTGAAATTTCTTATACACCAGTCCCCCGCTCTTGCCACTGCAGGTCTCTCAGCCAAGCCCTTTCTCACACAGCTCCAAACCCATCAGGGGCTCATGGCTTTGTCTCATCAAACACCGAGAAAGTCCTTGCATTGGGATCCCCCAGCTGCCCTGGGTCCTTGCTCAGTGTTGTACCCTGAAAGGTTTCTCAGAACCCATCTCACAAGCCTCTCCTTGTCCATGATGTGCTCCAGCCCCAGCCATCCTTCTGGCCTCAGCAGGACTCTCTCCAGGCTGGGCAGGGTCTTCCTTGTGCGGGGAGCCCCGTACTGGACACGGCAGCCCTGATGTGTCCTGTGGTGGGTTAACCTTGGCCAGCAGCCGGACCCCCCGCAGCTGCTCCCTCCAAGCCCAGAACCAACGGGACAGAGGGAGAAAATGAACCAGAACGGCTCAGGGGTCAAGAGAAAGCAAAGGAGGTTCAGAGACCAATGACTGTCACGGGCACAGAGGTGTGGACTTGCTGAAGTTCGATTTACTTTATTGACAGTTCAGAAAGCTTTGGATTGGGAGCAACAAGGGCCAAATATTAAAGCCATTCTCCTCCCACTTTCTCCCAGTCTGAAATGGCTCTCTGGCTCCCAATTCCTCTGCCCGCCCCAACCCCAGGAGCAGCATGGAGGGTGGTGAAGAGGGAGTTAGCAGTCAGTGAAGAACATCTCTGCAGCTCCTTCCTCCTCGCACTTCTCCCCTATCCCAGCGTGGCTCCTCTAGATGGGATCCCACCGTATTTGCGGTCAGGGCTCCGTGTGGTTCATTCCTTTCTCTCTACTCATGGGGCAGTATGAGAGCCCTGAGAGCATCCGTGGACCTTCATGGCCCTGACCAGCATCTCCTGGGCCTCCACCCACCCCTCTGTCCATGGACCAGGAGACACTGAAGCCAGGCCTGATTTTCAGCCCCAGCTTGATCTGAGCTGTAAGTGTGCGGGTCTCCAGACACAGACACGGCCTTGGACCTTGTTGAGTCCATGGACCTTGTTGAGTCAGACCTGCAGAGTCACTTCCCAGCCTGGTTCCTTATGGGGTGAGCAATGGAGTGACACTGTGGCCCTCCCTGTTCCAGAGCCCAGCTGTTTTGTGGAGGCCCAGGGCCATACTTCTGCCTTTCTTCCCATCCCTTGGTCAGGTTTTTAGAAGGGAGGAAGGAAAAGCAGGTGAAGTTGGAGGGCCCCAGTGACTGCAAAGGGAGCAGAGCCATCAAACCAGAAATCATGTAAAGGCAATGCTTGTCTAAAACTGTTCTCTTCCTTTCTTGGAGGCCTTGTGTCTTCCGCAGGAACCTTGAGGTGTTGTGTTCCATCCGCCTCTTTTTCTTTTAGCGTTTCCTTTGACCATACCCAAGCCATTGTGTTTGAATTCTCTTTCCAGCCTGATGTAATCCATGATCTGGAGATGGGACAGACGACTGGAAGGAGAATCCCACTCCTCTGGAGAAGAAGGTGGATATTCCCAGGAATCTGAGGAACCACGGCTGACCAGTAGCTGCGTCCATGGAACTGGTCAAGTGCCTCATCTCTTTTTTTGTAATTGGGGCTTAGACGCCTGGTTCCTGTGTGAACGTAATAACACCTCCAGCTCAGCTCTCCACAGTTTCCCTGTATCCAGGCATTTTGGTCTATGGCTTTGCATACATTGAATATTATTGATATAGGGCTTTTGGAACTGATAATTGCTGTCTTTTCTATTAAAATCCCTTTTCCTCCCCTAATTTCCAAGTGCCATTTGCTGGGATTCGTCCAGGGATCATAACACACAATTGATCCACTAATATTACACCGGTGATAAACAGTCAAATTCAATTTACAACTTTCAGTTTTGGTGCCTGTACAAATATAATGGGTATGGTAAACCAATGTCTGGGTAATTACATTTCTCTGTCTGGTTTCCTCGTTAGTGGGTAAACTGGTTTTAGTTCCTTACCAGTCTTGTAACTGTAAATTCAGAAATGTCTGCCTGCCTCACAAATCAATACCCTCTGGCCAAATATGACCTGCGTCACCCTTATGGCCACAACGTGCTATCACATATCCACAGAATTTACACACTTCAATATTTGCTGTCCTGTTCCATGCAAATACAAGTTTAATTGTGCACTTGGGGCACAACAACCCTGTGCAGCTACAGACTAGGGGAAGTCTGGCTGGAAAGCTGCCTGGAGGAGAGGGACCTGGGGGTGTTGGTTGACAGCCAACTGACCATGAGCCAGCAGTGGCCCAGGTGGCCAAGAAGGCCAATGGCATCTTGTCTTGGATCAGAAATGGTGTGGCCAGCAGGTCCAGGGAGGTTCTTCTCCCTCTGGACTCGGCACTGGTGAGACCGCTCCTCGAATCCTTTGTTCAGTTCTGGGCCCCTCACCACAAGAAGGATGTTGAGGCTCTGGAGAGAGTCCAGAGAAGAGCGACAAAGCTGGTGAAAGGGCTGGAGAACAGGCCTTATGAGGAGCGGCTGAGAGAGCTGGGGGTGTTTAGCCTGGAGAAGAAGAGGCTGAGGGGAGACCTCATTGCTCTCTACAACTACCTGAAAGGAGGTTGTGGAGAGGAGGCAGCTGGGCTCTTTTCCCAAGTGACAGGGGACAGGACGAGAGGGAATTACACATGAGGATGAATTACTCATCAGTGTCTTCCGTAAGGTTATTGGTGTGTCCCCTGGCGATGACCATAGAATCATAGAATCATAGAATCACCAGGTTGGAAGAGACCCTCCAGATCATCGAGTCCAACCATTCCCACTGATCTCTAAACCATGCCCCTGAGTAACTCATCCACCTCCAGGGAAGGCGAGTCAACCACCTCCCTGGGCAGACCGTTCCATTGCCTAATGACCCTTGCCGTGAAGAATTTTTTCCTTATGTTAAGCGTGAACCTCCCCTGGCGGAGCTTGAGGCCATTCCCTCTTGTCCTGTCCCCTGTCACTTGGGAGAAGAGGCCAGCACCCTCCTCTCCACAGCCTCCCTTCAGGTAGTTGTAGAGAGCAATGAGGTCTCCCCTCAGCCTCCTCTTCTCCAGGCTAAACACCCCCAGCTCTCTCAGCCGCTCCTCGTAAGACTTGTTCTCCAGCCCCCTCACCAGCTTTGTCACTCTCCTCTGGACTCACTCCAGATCCTCAACATCCTTCTTGTGGTGAGGGGCCCAGAACTGAACCCAGGATTCGAGGAGCGGTCTCACCAGTGCCGAGTCCAGAGGGAGAAGAACCTCCCTGGACCTGCTGGTCACACCATCTCTGATACAGGCCAAGATGCCATTGGTTACATGATGTCACAGTCCATTCAGTGGGTGGCTCCTTTACTCCTGGTTGCGTGAGTCACCCCCGTTCAGCCGTGTGGACGGCCGTTTCTGTAACTAAAAAACGAGAAAAGCACCTTCCCACTTTGGGGTCAGGCTCTCTCCTTTCCAACACTTTACTAACACCAGTCCCCAGGTTTCTCTTACGAATGCTCATCCCTAATGGTGTTGATTGAGCAATCCACCCCAGTTTGTGCATCTCGTTCAAGCCTCTCGCGATGACTGAGATGTATTTTTGTAGCATCATCTCCTCAATACCTGGAGTCGTAATTGGCCCCAGACACAAACAAGGCAATCCGGACAACATTTCATAGGCAGGTAGGCCTGTATCCCTACGGGGTGGAGTTTGAATATTTAGTAGTGCTAACGGTAAGCATTTTACCCAAGACATCTGCGTTTCAATCATCAATTTAGTTAATTGTTGTTTAAGAGTTCGATTCATTCTCTCAGCTTGTCCTGAACTTTGGGCTATGGAAGTTCCATCTTATCCCCACCGCTCGCGTTGCTTCTTGCAACACTTTTGACGTGAAACGGGTGCCTCTATCAGAATTGATTGCATGCACCAACCCCAAACGAGGAATTATTGATTCTAATAGTGTTTTTGCAACAAATTGGGCTGTTGCTCAGGTGGCTGGAAAGGCTTCAACCCAATGAGTTAGTTGATCCACTGTAACTAATACATATTTCCATTTACGTTGGGTAATTCAGGACAGTCAATCTGAACCCTTTCAAATGGTCTATAAGCCAGGTCCCAAGCACCCAAGGGTGTTTTCCTCATTGCACCTTTATTTATTTTTTGGCACATAGGGCACCCTTGGGTTATCTGTTTTGCTATTTCAAAAATCTCTGTGCTTCCAAAAGATTTTAAATACCGATCGCACAATGCCCTCGCTCCCCAATGGGTTTGCTCATGCCATCTCTTTAGTAATTTTTGAGCTACCGATTTTGGCAATATTTCTCTCCCATCTGGCAAAATCCACTTATTTTCCCGTAACATTGCCCCTAAATCTTGCATTCTCCTCATTCCCTCTGATGTAAAGGAGAAGACGTTAGTTATTTCCGTGGTTTTGGTTAATTCAAGAGGATTTATCTGAATGGGAGATTCAGCCCTTCTCGCTGCTTCTCTTGCTTTTTGATCAGCTAAATTATTCCCTCGTATTTGAGCTGAAAATCCCTGCTGAAGTCCTGGGAGGTAGACAATGGTGATCCCTTGGGGGCCTTTTAACGCTTCTAAAATTAAGTTGATCGATTCTTCATGGATCAAATTCTTCCCTCGGGTGTTCATAAATCCCCTTTCTTTCCAGATCTTTCCGAAGGTATGTGCCACTCCATATGCATATTTCGAATCAGCATATCATAGAACCATAGAATAACCAGGTTGGGAAAGACCCACTGGATCATTGAGTCCAACCATTCCCATCAATCACTAACCCATGGCCCTCAGCACCTCGTCCACCCGTCCCTTAAACCCCTCCAGGGAAGGTGAATCAACCCCCTCCCTGGGCAGCCTCTGCCAGTGCCCAGTGACCCTTTCTGTGAAAGATTTTTTCCTGATGTCCAAGAAAGGAACATTTTAGTTTACAGACATTTCCATTTGGGGATTAAATCGGGCAGTTGGCCCAGGATGGGGATCTGCAGCCCTTCAAAGCAGACAGGGCTCTCTGTGGACCTTGATTCTTTGTTTGGGACCTGTCTTTTTTCCAACAAGACCAGGTGGATGTGCCTGGGCGGCTTGAATTCCGTTGATGGAATCATGGGTTGGATTGGGTTGTGTTGAGTTGTGTTGAGTTGAGTTGGAAACCCATCCAGGTCCCACCACAGGCAGGGACACCTTTCGCTGGATAAAGTTGCTCCAGGAATGGAGGGGATGAGGGGGACGGGGAGGAGAGAGATGGGGAAGGGAGGGGAGGGGAGAGAAAAGAGGGGGAGCAACCTGATCCGGTGGGAGGTGCCCCTGCCCGTGGCAAGGGATTGCAACTGGATGGGCTTTGAGGTCCCTTCCAACCCAATCATTCCATGATTCTAAGGTTCTTGGCTCCAGCTTTCCTGAAACGGAGCCGTGTTCCCGTGGAACGCTGCCCCTGGGCCTGGCTCAGCCCCAGCAGCAGAAGATCCTTCGCAGAAGGCTTTCTGTTTCTTGGTTCCTCTGTCGAGGGATCAGCAGGAGCATGGTCTTTTTTGTTATGTCCCGCATTGCGGGGGAGGCACCTTTTCTGAGGGGTTCAAGGCCTGTGATGGAGAAAGCCAGAGCTGAGATGAAGCCCCATGTCTACGGAGACCTCCGAGCATCCCCTCCAGACCCCACCAGCCCCATCCAGAGAACAGCTGTGGGGCAGGAGTGCCCCACACAGCCCTCCCGAGAGCAGGACCTGGCATGGTAGAACCCCAGCCCCTGTCCCACTGGCCAACCCAACCCTGCCCCTCCTCACCTCTGCAGATCTCTAACATCTTCTCTGGGTTTCGGTCCTTCAAGGGCTGAGCAGCAACCGCTAGGGACAGAAGCTCCATCAGATCCCCCTTGCTCCCCAGCACCATGGTGGCAACGGGGACAAGGGTGTCCCCACAGAGGGACCAAGGGCTGGTGTCTCACCAAGGAAAATCAGAGCTGCCTTTCGCACTACATTCTCGGGAGCGTAGATGTACTGCAGGCTCTGGTTTACGTAGTCCTCGGCCCTCTTCTTGTCCTGCTTCAGCTGGAGAGACCACAAGGGTCAGGGCACGTCCCAGTGTCCCCCCGCTGGCCACCCCAGTCCCTCCTGCCAGTCTCCCCTGTGGCCGGGAGCTCTCCATCCCACCAAGCGTGGAGAAGAACCCTTGGGGGCTCTGTTCTTGAGGCCAGGGAGCAAGGACGCGGCTCCAGGCTGGAGCGAGGTGGGTGAGACCCACAGCCCAGACGTGGGGGGCAGCCCTCGTCCAGCCTGGGCCCTGGGGTCTGGGGGATCTTCTCACCAAGTAGTATGTGATGACCCACGTCTGCCGTGTCTTCACGCGACGTTCGGGCAGTTTCCAGCCCAGGAACTTTGCCGCAGCCAGGAGACCTTCCTCAGAAGCCTGTGGAGCAGCAGAAGGTGGGAGATGGCACCACAGCCCGGGCAAGGAGACTTGGGGTCCTCCTCCTCTCGGCTTTGTTGGTGGGGCCATGGTGGCCTTAGGAAGGTGGCACCTGCCCTGGCCCAGGTGCCTGGGAGCCTCCTCCCTGCGTCACAGCTCAGCTTTGAGATCCGTACCTCGGCCACGCTCGGCGTTGTGTCCTGTATGCAAACGATGAGCGGGAACAGGGCCATTCGCACTTTGTCCTGCATGCTCCCCTTGTGGCTCCACACCACGCTCTTCAGCTGCTCGGCGAAGAACCTGATGGCTCGTTCTCTCACCTGGTTTTGCCCCTGGCAGGGAGAAGGACAGCAGCACTTCAGAACCAAGATCTCTTTGCCCGTGGTGAGCAGGATGCTCCAGGCTTGGATTTGGTCACTGGAGGCGTGGGACAACTCGGTGGGTGCAGCTGAATGGCCCCAAACTTGTCCAAGGTCCCTCCGTGGGCTCTCCTGACCACCCAGTGCTCCCCACCAGCTCCACCAGCCACGTTAAGGACAAGTTCCCACCAAAAGGGGCCGAGGAGGAGACGGGCTGGTCCTCGGCAATGCCTGTGGGACACGCACCCCTGGCCACGCTGCCTGGGGACAAGATCTGGTCCTGTTCCCCAGAGCAGCTAGGGAAGGAGGAGCCCTCAGGGCTCTCAGAGCAGCTCTCAGGGAGAACCTGGGCTGCAAAACCCAGGGGAGAAAGGTGAGCAGAAGCCCCTGCTCCAGGTGCTGCCGTTGCCCATGCCCAGTGCGCATCTGTGGGGCTCGGGCTCTCCCGTAGCCTTACGTGAAGGAAGAGGGGCAGCAGCTTCTCCATCAGCTGCACGGTGATGGAGCTGGCCTTCTTCTTCTTTAGGTGACCTGTCATGTTTTGGAGGGTCACCAGGGCCTTCACAACAACATCTGCGTTGCTGTGCTCCAGGTCCTCAGTCAGGTCCAGCAGGAGGATCTCCATTCTTCTGGCCTGCGTGAAGAAGAGAATTTCCTTGTTGGGAAAAGCTCCATGCCTGGAAAGCTCCCCAGGTGGCCACCCTGGCGGGGATGGCGCTTGGGGCCATCACCCACCGCCTGACTCCAGCCAAGACCAAGCCACCACCTTCCCCACCAGCCCAGCCGCCCTCGGCCAGGCCGCGCTCACCGTCTTGGGTCTCTGAGAGAGCGTGAGGAGACCCTGCAGAACTGCTGGGCGCAAGGCTGGGCTTGGGCGCCTCAGGGATCTCCAGAATTTGTAGAGCCCCTCAAAGTTCTCATTTTCAAAGTCCTTGCAGGCCAGGACCTGGAAGAAAGGCAGCAGCGATCGAGCGGCGGAGCAGGTGGGGCTCCCCGCTCCGTGCAGCTCTGGGTTCCACCAGCAGCTGAAGCCGAGGCCACCGGGGCTTTGGATGAGAACTCACCAGCAACTGAAGGATCCCGGTGTCCTCAGGCAAAGTGCAGAGGAGCCGAGCGTGTTGCGCCTGATGCCGGTTGAACAGCCCCAGCAAGACTCTCTCCATCACTTGGGGCACGGAGAACAGGAGCTGCCACACGGGCACGGCCGAGCTGCAAGGCAGAGCGCTCCGTCAGCAGGGCCACCTCGGCCACCGCGGCCTGACCTGGGGCAGCCCTGCAGGACAGGGACCCTGGACCCCAGCTGGGGTGGCCTGGGCAGCAGGAGAGGAGCGAGGGGAGGTTCATTGTGGGGCTGGGAGGAGCGTGGTGAGTCATGGAATGCCCAGACTTGGAAGGCACCGACAAGGGCCACCAAGTCCAGCTCCCTGCACACGACAACCCTAAAACCCACGCCGGGTGTCTGAGGGCCTTGACCAAAGGCTTCTTGAACACTGCCAGGCTTGGTGCCATGACCTCTTCCCTGGGGAGCTGTTCCAGTGCTCCACCACCCTCTGGGTGAAGGACCTTGTCCTAATGTCCAACCTAACCCTCCTCTGAGGCATCTTCCTGCCATTCCCTTGGGTCAGGGAGAAGAGCTCAGCCGCTGCTCCTCCTGCTCCCCGTGGGAGGAGCCTGCAGAGCGCGATGAGGTCTCCCTTCAGTCTTCTCCAGGCTGAACAGAACAAGAGACTTCAGCCGCTCCTCACATGGCTTCCCCTCTAAACCCTTGGCCAACTTGGTGGCCCTCAACTCTGGGCTGGCTTGGCCGCCTCTGGCTGCCGCAGGGCTTTCGTGGGGCTGGAAAGTGTGGTGGGAAGGAGGGCCCTGCTCCTCGGGCATGTCCTTCACGATCCCTTGGCTCTGGCAACCAAAGAGTCTCCGTGTCCCCCTCCCCGCAGGGGACCCCCCTCCAGGCTCTCCGGGGCAGGACCTGTCTCTGGGTGGAGCGATCTCCATGAGCGCTGAGACCACTTCCGTGAGGTGATGCTCGGTCATGAGGAGCAGAAGGGCCTCCACTTTCTGCCGAGCCAATTCCACCTTGATGCCTTTGATGTTTTCATGGATGCATCTTATAACATGGGGCACCTGGAGGAGAAACAGGTGAGGATGGAGCTGGCCCTGGAGAGCAGCCACCTCCTCGGCTCCATCCCTCTCTACTGGTTTCAGGTGGGTTCAGGTGCCCGAGACACCTGGGTTAGGAGGGAGGGATGGAGGAAGAAGGTCTGGCAGGGCTCAAGGGTTGGGCCGTCCAGCCCCAGGCCACTTACACTCATCAGCCAACACTCAGGGGCGCTCATGGCCATGTCCAACACGCATCTCGCTGCCTCCTTGTCAAAGACACTGGACTCTCTCAGTGCTTTGATGGCCACACAGACGATGTCGGTCTTCTCCACAGCATCCAGGTACCTTGCAAACATCTACAGGAAGGAGGGAAGGGAGGAAGAGATGTCCCAGTGAGAGCCCAGCAGCGCTGGAGGCAACACAGGTGTTGGGCTCATGGGGGCAGTGGGTGACCCTCAAGCGATCCAGGCCTTGGCCAGCGGGGCTGGAGGTGCTGCTGGGACCCTGGAGTGCAGCCTCGCTTGGGGACAGCAGGAACCTTCTCAGCAGGGACAGCGAGGCCACGCCAGCCCCTCTGAGTCTCCACGCCTTTGCTCCTCCAAGTCCCCTGTCAGCGCCTCAGAAGTCCCAGCGACAGAGGAGCTCCTTACCGTGGGCACGTCTCGGATGGAGAGAAAATCCATCGCAGAGCTGTCCTCAACATCCTCCTGGCTCTGTTCTCCTGCGTCATTTGCCATTGACCGGCCTGAAGAAGCAGGGAAGGGGCAGAAGGGTCAACGGGGCAAAGCAGCTTGGCCAGAAGCTCAACCCTATTGTCACCATCCTTAAGGTCTAACGATGCTTAAAGAGAAGCGGAGCTACCAGGAGATGTCGGTGTGGAGGGATAAAATCCACCACAAGGTCTCTTACTTCTTTGCTTGCGGATGAAGTTGATCAAACAGCAAAGTGTTTCCAAAGCCAGACGTTCTTTCATTTTTGAGGAATACGGAAAAACAGAGAGGTGACCAAGCAGTTGGCCCAGGATGGGGATCTGCAGCCCTTCAAAGCAGACAGGGCTGCCCGTGGATCTTGGTTCTTCATTTGGGACCTGTGTGAGGGAGGCAGAAGAGGAGAAGGGTTGAGGGCTGCATCCCTGGAGAGTCAAGGCTTTGCCGGGTGGTGCCGGCCCCGGCTCTCAGAGCAGCCAGCCGGGCAGGAGCTCCATGCAGAGAGACCTTTGGCCACTCTGGTGGGCAGGGAGGGGACGTGGTGTGGCTGGAGGGTTCCTCGCTCCTCACCTGCAGTGTGGGGTTGGTCAGCAGATGAATCAGCTTCCCAATCCTGTCCAGGGCCCTCCCGCGCACAGCTGGTCTCTTAGAGCCGGTGAAGTTCAGAAGGGTCTGGGAAGAGAGAAGGTCCCGGTGAGCCCTGGCAGCAGATTTTTCCTCCAGCAGAAGCAGCGCTGCTGAGCTCCTGGGCTGGACTCATCCAGGCCGTGAAGGCTTCCTCCGCTCTCCAGAGAAGCCTGCAGTAGGGGCCCTGCCCTAGGAGACCTGCAGCTGGCAGCCCCTGCTTCCCCGAGGAGCTGGGCACCCTCCCGGCAGCGCTCTCTCCGCCTGGCACTGAGGTGGGGACCGTCGGCTCCGGAGTGGACGCCCCCTCCTTCCAGGGAGAGGAGCAGCCCCTCAGAACCCAACTCCTTGCAGACCTGGAAGATGTCCGGCAGCTCCTGATTGAGCCTGGTGACCGGGATGATGCCCACCAACTTCTCCATCATCGCGTCCAGGACATTCAGGGTCTGCAAAGAAGACAGAGGGTTGTGGCAGGGTTTCCCGCTGTCCCCCTCAGCACCAGGATCCCATCTCCCAGTGCTGGGGTGGCACTGCCACCCGTCCCAGAACGCGGAGCACCCCGGGGAGGTGACAGGAACATGAGAAGAGGACGAAGGCACGAGGGTGGGCGAGCAAAGCTGAGCCCCTGCCTTGGACCCCTGGTGGCGTCGCAGCACGGGGAGAAGCTCGGAGGGCGTGGGGGCTCCTGTAGCTCGTTCAGCACTTACCGGGCTGCACAGGGCACGGATGGATTGAATCATATAGAAGTCTGAGGCTTCCACAGAGAACGGCAAGACCACTGTCAGGCAGGTTTGGAGCAGGAGCGTCTCCTTGCCCTCCAGCACTCCCTGCAAGGAGCTGTGGAGAGAGACAGGGACCAGTCAGCCACTGGTGCTGGGAGCGGCGCCTCGAGGCCTCGTGCGTATGGACGTGGTCCCCGGGGGTGACCGTGAGGGATGTGGAGGTACCTCAGTTTGGTGATAGCAGACATGGCTTTCTGCCACAGCTTCATCTGGAGCTGCTGGTGAGCACATTTCTCTTCCATCAGCTCCTGCAAAGGCCAATTGATGTGAGACCTGGCAACCAGCGACACCCAGGGACACCAGAGCCCCGGCACCCAGGGACACCAGAGCCTCGACACCCAGGGACACCAGAGCCTCGACACCCAGGGACACCAGAGCCTCACCACCCAGGGACACCAGAGCCTCGACACCCAGGGACACCAGAGCCTCGACACCGAGGGACACCAGAGCCTCGACACCCAGGGACACCAGAGCCTCACCACCAAGTGTCACCAGAGCCTCGACACCCAGGGACACCAGAGCCTCACCACCCAGGGACACCAGAGCCTCATCACCCAGGGACACCAGAGCCTTGACACCCAGGGACACCAGAGCCTCGACACCCAGGGACACCAGAGCCTCATGACCCAGGGACACCAGAGCCTCGACACCCAGGGACACCAGAGCCTCGACATCCAGGGACACCAGAGCCTCAAGACCCAGAGACACCAGAGCCTCACCACCCAGGGACACCAGAGCCTCGACACCCAGGGACACCAGAGCCTCACTACCCAGGGACACCAGAGCCTCACCATCCAGGGACACCAGAGCCGCACCACCCAGGGACACCAGAGCCTCGACACCCAGGAACACCAGAGCCTCACCATCCAGGGACAACAGAGCCGCACCACCCAGGGACACCAGAGCCTCGACACCCAGGGACACCAGAGCCTCGACACCCAGGGACACCAGAGCCTCATCACCCAGGGACACCAGAGCCTTGACACCCAGGGACACCAGAGCCTCGACACCCAGGGACACGAGAGCTTCACCACCCAGGCACACCAGAGACTCACCACCAAGTGACACCAGAGCCTCACCATCCAGGGACACCAGAGCCTCGACACCCAGGGACACCAGAGCCTCGACATCCAGGGACACCAGAGCCTCAAGACCCAGAGACACCAGAGCCTCAAGACCCAGAGACACCAGAGCCTCACCACCCAGGGACACCAGTGTCTCACCACCAAGTGACACCAGAGCCTCGACACCCAGGGACACCAGAGCCTCACCACCCAGGGACACCAGAGCCTCGACACCCAGGGACACCAGAGCCGCACCACCCAGGGACACCAGAGCCTCGACACCCAGGAACACCAGAGCCTCACCATCCAGGGACAACAGAGCCGCACCACCCAGGGACACCAGAGCCTCGACACCCAGGAACACCAGAGCCTCACCACCCAGGGACACCAGAGCCTCATGACCCAGGGACACCAGAGCCGCACCACCCAGGGACACCAGAGCCTCGACACCCAGGAACACCAGAGCCGCACCACCCAGGGACACCAGAGCCTCATCACCCAGGGACACCAGAGCCTCATCACCCAGGGACACCAGAGCCTCGACACCCAGGGCCTCCAGCCCCTCATAGCATTGTACAGTCATTAGGGTTGGAGAAGACCTCTAAGCTCATCCAGCCCAAACCTCAGTCCAACCCCACCGCGCCTACTAATCCACACCTGAAGCGTCACATCTCCACATGTTTTGAACCCCTCCATGGACGGAGACTTAACCGCTTCCCTGGGCAACCTCTTCCGATGCTTCTCCACTCCTTCCATAACAACGTAGTTCCAATATCCAATCGGAACCTCCCCTGGTGCCCCTTGAGGTCATTTCCCCTCGCCCTGCCCTAGCGTTGGCCTCTTCCTCCTCTCACCCTGATCTTCTCCACCACATTGTAGTTGCAGCAGAACAGGTCCAGGCCTCTTAACAAGCTGTTGTTTATGGCGGCCTGGCACAGGGATTCAACGCACTCAAGGAACATCAGCTTCTCGATGGTTTCCTGGAACAGAGACCAAAGAGGGAGAGGGGGTCACCCGTGGCCAGCAGGACCGGAGCTGCGGAGATGGAGACCTGGGAGAAGCAGCTCTGCCCAGGCAGCGAGGGGCAGGGTTACCTCGTCTGTGCGGTGGAGGATTGCGTAGATGAAGTCCACTATATCCTCCTCCTTTTCATAGGTGGGCAACGACTCGGCGTCTAAGAGAGGAGGAGAGCAGGGAGGGCTGTGAGAGGGGGTGGTGGAAGGAGACAGGAGACTTTGCTGGGGACAGAACTGGCTGCCTGGCCGGGTCCTGCTCTTGGGTCAGAACAAGCCCCTGCAACGCTCCACGTGCAGTTGGGCTGCCGTGCTGGACAGGACATGTCCGGGAAAGCCCTCGTGAAGATCCCTGTCCCCCAGCATCGCTGCCTCTGCCCCAGAGCAGGAGCTGGGTCCCCTCTGTTTGCTCCACCCCCGGGAGAAGTTGGAAGGGACCCACAAGGGTCCTCAATTCCTGTCCCTGCATAGGACAACCCCAAATCATGGAATGATGGAATGGTTTGGGTTGGAAGGGACCTTAAAGATGATCCAGTTCCAACCCCCCACCATGGGAAGGGACACCTCCCAGTGGATCAGGTTGCACCATGTCCCATCCAACCTGGCCTTGAACACCTCCAGGGATGGGGCAGCAACAACATCTCCAGGCAGCCTTGGCCAGGTCCTCACCAACCTCACAGGAGAACATTCCTCCACAAGATCTCATCTCAATCTACCCTCTTCCAGCTCAATACCTTCCTACCTCATCCTGTCCCTGAACTCGCACAACAACAGCCCCTCCCCAGCTTTCCGGGAGCCCCTTTCCATATTGGAAGCTGCTCTAAGGTCTCCCCAGAGCCTTCTCCTGGATGGACAACCCCAACTCTCATAGCCTGTCCTCATACAGGAGGTTCTCCAGCCCCCAGATCATCCTCGTGCCCTCCTCTGGACTTGGTCTCACAGATCTGTGTCCTTCCTGTGCTGAGACCTCCAGAGCTGGACGTACGACTCCAGTTGAGGTCTCACCAGAGCAGACAAACAGAATCCCCTCCCTGACCCTGGGGTCCAGCCCTGCCCAGCCCACCAGGACCCTTCACTCACAGATCATCATGGGCATGATTGAGGTCGCCTCACTGAGTTGTGGAGCAGAGCTGCTCCGCTGGGGAAACTCATTCTCCTGCCAGGCCAGCCTGGGTCTGTGAGGAGATCTCCTTGCCATCGTTAGGGATGGAGGTAAATGCGTAAGCAAAGAGAACGAAGAAGCTTCGCCAAACGCCTCAGCACCGCGGGGTGAGACGCGAGCTCTGCTGCCTCTCCGGTTACTGCCCAGGGACACTGAGAGCCTGGGGGCTGCGTCTCCTGTGTCCCATTGTGATGTCACAGCGGGTCCCACCACAACCTTTCACACTGTCTCCAAGAGCTTCTACAATTCCAGAGCCTTCCCCTTGTGATGTCACAATGGGTCCCACCACAACCTTTCACACTGTCTCCAAGAGCTTCTACAATTCCAGAGCCTTCACATCCAGGAACAAGGGGCATCTTGGGAGGGTTGTCAATATTCCCCTGTTGCACCATCAAATCAAATCAAAGGCACTAAAGGGGTCCCAGAGAGCTCCAGAGGAGTCCTGGGGGTCCTAGAAAGACCTTAGGGTGTTCTAGAGGGTTGCTGGGGGGCTCTAGAGGGGTCCTTGGCATCCTAGAAGGCTTGTAGGAGGCCCTAAAGGGGTCCTAGGGGGCTCTAGAGGATTCCCGGTGATCTCCAGGGCGTCCTGGGGAGATGGGGATGGGGAGAACATGGGGATGGATGGAGGAGGATCCATGGATCTAAGGGCTGAGGTTCTGCTGAGGGACATGGATCCAAGGGCTGAGGTTCTGCTGGGGGACATGGATCCAAGGGCTGAGGTTCTGCTGAGGGACATGGATCCATGAATTCCTCAAGTTGAGCTGGGAGAGGTTTAAATTGGGTTCTGGGGATGCTTCCTTCACTGAAAGGGTCATCAAGGACCTGGAAGAGGATTTCTGGGGCCGTGGTGGAAGCTTGATCCCTTCTGAAAGCCCTGGAGATGTGGTGGGGTCGAGAGTTTTGTGTTTAGGGTTGGACTTACGACCTTCAACATCTTCCAACCTCAACATTTCCATGATGGACAAAGCTCCTCGGCCTTGGGAGCTTCATCCCAAGGATCCTTTGGACGAGGAAGCCCACAAACCCCAGGAGAACCCAGGGCCACCAACCTGGATGCGGATGAAGCGAGGGGCGGCGTAGCCGGGCAGCATCTCCTGGGTGAAGGCAAAGAGCTTCTCGCCCTGGAAGGTTGTCCCAGGCCTCAGGCAGATGGCGGCCATCCCGCACTTGCCCTCACACCCTGCAAGGAGGCCACAGGGGGCTGGGGGCCACCACGATCCACTTCTACTCGTCCTGGTGGCCACAGGGACCATCACCAAGACCTGGTGGTTGCCCAGAACCCCACCAGCTGCTCCTTTTCTCCAACCAATCCCAGTTTTACCCTTTCTGGAGGCCACATGGACCATGATGAAGGCACCAGGTGGACCCAAAACCATCTTGGATGACTGCGTTGACCATTTTGGCCTCCTTGGTGGCCACTTGGACCACGATGGGACCTCCCAGTGAGTCCCAAACAGCACCAGGTGCTTCTTTTGGGCATCTGAGGCTCTTTTGCTCTTCCTCGTGGCCACATGGACCATCACCAAGACCTGGTGGTTGCCTAGAACCCCACCAGCTGCTCCTTTTCTACAACCAACCCCAGTTTTACTCTTCCTGAAGGCCACTGGGAGCATCTCAAGGCTTCTTGGTGGCCACTGGGAGCATCTCAAGGCTTCTCGGTGGCCACTGGGACCATCTCAAGGCTTCTCGGTGGCCACTGGGACCATCTCAAGGCTTCTTGGTGGCCACTAGGAGCATCTCAAGGCTCCATGGTGGCTCCTTATGTGGATAAAACATGAGCAGGTTCTTCTTTTGATGCGATTGACTCACCTGGCACAGCCACCCCGTAGACGTTGACCTCCTGGATGAAGTCGACCATGGCCAGAGCAGCTTCCACCTCAGTCGTGGCCATGTTCTCCCCTTTCCACCTGGAGAAGACACGAGGTGAAGCCGTGAGGGTGGGATTTGGCTCAGAGGAAGGTCTCGTGAGAGCCACCAACTCACCGGAAAGTGTCCCCCACGCAGTCCTGGATGTAGATGAACCTTTCGTGGTCGATCCGGAGGAGGTCGCCACTGTTGAAGTAGGAGTCACCCCGGACCAAGACGTCCCTCAAGATCTTCTTCTCGGTCTTCTCAGAGTCCCCCGCGTAGCCGTGGAACGGGGTGTTCTGGGTGATCTTGACGACCAGCAGCCCCATCTCCCCTGGGAAAGAAGGATGGAAGCTCGTCAGAAACCTCCTTCCGTGGTGGGGAAGGTCCTCTCCATGCCCACCAGGGATGATTTTCCTGGTTCTTTGAGGGATCTCTGGTGGCTTCCACCATGAATCCTGTTCCTGTTTCCTTCTCTGAGCGATCTCTGGTGGCTTCCACCATGAATCACGTTCCTGATTCTGTCATTGAGGGATCTCTGGTGGCTTCCACCATGGTTTATGTTCCTGTTTCTTTCTTTAAGGATTTTCTCACCAGGGTTTTGAGGACCAGGAGATGTTTTTGATGGATCTCAACGCCCCGCCTTCCCCAAAACACCCTTGGAAACTCTTCTTACCGGGCTGGACTTTGATGCAGAGACCTCGCTGGTCCCGCTGGGGCTCGTCCTCCTCCGCGTTGTACTTGATCAGCCCGAAGGGTGTGAAGGGCTGGGGGACAGAAGAAGGAGACAGACGCCTTTCTCAGGGCTCTGGGGGGACGTCCAGGTCTCCACAGATGCCCCCAAATGAGCCTTTGAGTCAACGGAGGCCAATGAGGTAGAAGGGGCGGCTCGGGGGGTCTTGGAGACCCTCCTTGGTTCATCAACCCCACCTTAAGGAACCTTCTGGATGCCCCCAAACCATCATCACCACCTTGAGGCTCCATCATCATCACCTTGAGCTCCATCATCACCACCCTGAGGCCTCCATCATCACCCCCTTGAGGCTCCATCATCACCACACTGAGGCCTCCATCATCACCACCCTGAGGCTAATTTATCCTGCTGTGCTTCTGATTGCCCTCTCCCCGTTCACTTCTAGATCAGCTCCCCACTCACCGGCAGGCTAGAAGGCCTGGACTGAAGATTCAAGTTCATATCTTCTTGCCCTTTACTGGAAGCCATTGAGGGAGCAGACAACGCCTGGGAGCCAAACGAGTCTTGAGATAACTCCTGAAACAGCAAGAAAAACCAAAAAAAAAACGCCACAAATGGGAATAAAATCAAGGCTCTGCTGGAATCTCTCTGGTATATTCTTGTGTTGTGGAGGAATTTGCCCAAAACAGCTAATAAGACAGCAAAGAGTTGAAGCCAGCAACGCCTACAGTTCGACAGGAGGATAAGCGTCGCCAGACTGCTACCGTGAGGGTCAGGAGCAGAACCCTAAAACGTGACAGAAGGGTAATGCTCTGGATTTCCCTTCTTAAAGATCCTGAAAGACACGGACTCTCCTGGGAGACCGTCCACGTAGCTTCTTGATCTTCTAAGGTCTTACAACAGCTCTGAGCACTTCAGGGCACAAACAAGGCAAGTCGATTAAAACCTCCATTTTAATCGTGCGTTACAATATCTGCTGAAAGGTCCCAGCTAGGTTTTCACACAACCAGTAACAACTATTAAACCAGTACAAAGCCTTGTTGAAAATAAGTGCCATTTACATATATACGAAGAAATTCGATTCATTATTTTCTCCTCAATTCCCTGAATTTGCTTTAGGGAGGAGAAAGAAAGCAGCAGAGTTTTACATTTCAGAGCAAAGTCTTCCATCACCATCTCTTTGTTGCTCTGCTGTTGTGCTAATCCAAGCACTTCTGTAGACCACTTGGAGAACTTTCACAGGCCACAACCGTGCCAGTACAAAAATCCTTTAGACTGGTACTGCCAACCGGCAAAATTTACACCACACCAGTCCTCAAAACCGCTGCATCAGCAGGGCTTAACTTGTTACAACCACCACATCTTGGAGATGGAGATCTAGACACAACAGAGAAGGCAGCACGGTCATTATCATAATCCTTCCAAGCAGCTTGCTGACCCGTAATTCAACTGACTTGAGCGTGCAACGAGAAGGATTTGCCCAAGTCTCTTTAAGAACCCCTTACGGCTCGAAATAAAGCAGAGCGGCCCTACCTGAGGAGGGGGGAAGCGCTGCTGGGAGTAGGCAGACTGCTGCTGCTGCGGCTGCCATGGAGGCTATGAGGACGACTGCTGAGAAAGAACCGAGGAAGCCGTCTGCTGAGTTTGCTGCTGCTGCGGATGAGGGCTTTGCTGGTTGTAGTAAGGAGTCTGGCTTTGCTGCCCATGCGCACTGGGGCCCTGCTGTCCATAAGGAGGAATCTGCAGAAGAGGAGGGAAGAATTAGATCAGTTATGAAGATATCTTATGTACACACAAGATTACGCTCAAGAAGTGAAACGTTCAGATACTGGAGCACAACAGTTAACTGGCAATGCCACCTCCTACACAAGGAAACCTCCTAGATAACAGCAAAAGCCACCATTGTTCTTGGCAGTAACAGAACCTCAATAGGCACCCTAACTAAGTTCTTAGTGATCCTTATCTGACCACCCTTCAGTGACAGTCAAAAGGCATCAAAAGGCAAGGCTGCTTGCTCCAAAAAACAAGGCAGCCTTTTGAATCCTGCCCACGCTACAGCAGGAGCCACTTGGATCCAACCTGGAAGTGATTTATTCAGTAAAGTACAGCTCTGTCTTTTACAGAACACAGAGGGAAGAGTATCTTGCTACCCTCACTGTTTGTTTTTCCCTTGTTAGATTCACTGCTCTGCCGCTTTTGGAAGCAAGGATTCCACAGGTCCTCATACATCCATTAGCCCTGGATCCAGATGAGGTGCTGTAAAGAAATGTCATTTAACCCAAGGAGCCAACTCCAACCTGGCTGATGCTGGTCCCTTGGAGCACTTGGCTGCTCTCCCACCCGCCCCTGCTGTGAACAGAGAGTACAGAAGCTCAGGTCTTCTACCTGCTGTGCACATGAGAGGCTGCCCATTGTACTTTGTGCCCTGCTTTGCATTCCCATGGGGTATCTCTGAGGAGTCTGTGGCCCGTAGGGCTGTCCTGGATAGCCGTGTCCTTGCTGTGGCCCCGCCTGAGGTCCCTGCTCTTGTGTGTAGGGGTTGGTTCCTCCGTACGGCTGAGGCCTCATCTTCCCCATCTGATCCATCGGGCTTGAAGCCTGCAAGGCAAGTTGTGACACGTGATGTACATCCAGCTACACACAGGAATCATTCACAATCTCCCAAAACCCCAGAAGAGAACTTTATAGAATCACAGAGTCATCGAATGGTTTGGCTTGGAACTAGATGAGCTTTGAGGTCCCTTCCAACCCAAACCATTCACTGATTCTGTGATTCCATGAATTCTTTTTCACTGCATCAGGTTGCTCAAAGCCCCATCAGCTTAAAACCCTTCCCTCTCACTCCTATCCCTGTACTCCCTGATGAAAAGCTCCTCCCCAGCTTTCCTGAAGCCCCTTTCCATACTTGAAGGCACCTACAGCTTCACAGCAGGTTGGTGCAGAGCAGAAGCTCATCTGCCTCGTTTCAGGCACTGAACCCCACAGCCACGTGCTGAATTACAGGATTCCCACTGCCCTTCTAAACCTACAGACCTTTCACAAAACATGAACGAGAAGTCATTTAATGCTGACATTTCTCCCGTGGCCGCAGGACACGCAAGAAGCCGGGAAGGATCATTAAGAAAGATGGATTATCGGTGTGAGTGGCCATTCCCCGTAGCAGGCAGTAGTTTAGTGTCCAGATATTCCACAACAAGGTAAACGTAAGACTGAAAATTTAAATATTCACGAGAAACTCTGCTTCTTTCACGTATAACAAGGTCTCCCAAAACACTACAGGTGGTTAATTTACACTTACACATTTCAATTAACTCATATTGATGCAGTAACACTGGGCAGAGCCACTAACATCCACAGTCTTCAAGGCTGCAATTCTATTTTTGCCTTTTTTAATATGTGCTTTGTGTCTGCTGCCTTTTGTAGAATAAAGATTTCTAAATCAAATTTCTCCAGATCCAGGAAAAAGTAATTTGTCAGCCTTGAAGCCAGGTCCCTGGGGTGTAGAGCAGGCAGGATGGGATGAGTGAATGAATGCAACTTCCAAGGACCTCCTGACCCGCACTACCACTGCCTGGAGCCAGGACACGAAATGAATCCATCAGAATTCCTGAAAATGCTATAAACCTCCAAATGGCAGTTTTCCACCTAAAGCAAGGACTGGTTTTGGCATAGTGACCTCTAAATGACTCCCAGGCACAGTCTTTAACCTCCATCTGGGACTGAACACAGATTGCTGATCTCCGGATGACCTAACTAACACCAATTAGATGCCTTCCAGCAGATCTCCATGACAATGGACTCTTACCCCACTCCTTCCTGCAACCAGCCCCGGGGTGGTATTTGTACAGATCCACCCTCCCTCGCCCAGCTCAGGTGCTTGAGGAGTGGCACTGCAGGTCTACACAGGCAAGTATCGCACAAAGCCAGCTCCTGCTGCAAACCCTAAAGAATCCCAGAGACCACAACAGTTTCTCAGTTGTGTTCGCAGCATCCACCCTCCTGGAGGGGGTGGATGGAAAAAAGTCCACGCACTATGTGAAACTTTGGAAAATCCAACTCAATTGCCAAGCCAGAACAGCTTGAAGTCCCAATGCACAGACCCTGAAAACATTTGTTTGACCAGCTGGCTGCTGCGCCTCGGCTGCCAGGAAAACCTCCCCATGCCAACCGGAGGGAGCAGGGGCACCACGGGGAGCTAACGGGGCACTGCTGGGGCAACAGGAGCGGGAGCACAGGAGGGAATGGAGAGAGTGGGAAAAGCACCTCGCTTTTGGCAAGGGGGGCTACTCATGCAAATGAAAGCAGGTTTCCTTAAGCGAATATGCACAAATACGGCACAAATCAATGAAGAACCAAGTCCAAGTCCTCTCCTTCCACTCCACTTCAGCCTTGACACACCTGGAAACAGTGTTTGCCGCCCTACAGAAGCTGTTCACACACAACCACAGTACGATTCTCCATTGAGGAGGATCGGAGACACCCAGCTCACACTCAGCTGGGCTGGCCGTTTCCATTTTGGTCCATACCAGTACTAAAACCAGTTCGGGAAAAGTTACATTCAAGTTATCACAGACGCTGCTGCTGAGGAGTAACGTGGAGAGAGGCTGCAGCACCTCTGAGGAAGGAGCCCGGAGGGGCTTTTGATCCCTGCCATATCCCACAGCGCAGAACATGTGCCCACAGGGTTTTGTGCCACGCTCTGAAGAGGAGCTTCCACTCAAAGGGTCAGGAAGAAAAGACGTCTTTGATGGGGGCAGCCTGAATCCCAGAACTACAGTGACTTTCCTCCTGAATGGGAGCACCCATGCGGAGCTTCCACATCCCAGTAGATGCAAATTGTGTTTACATCTTCCAAACAACTCTCCCTCAGCCTTGCCTTGTGGGTATCACCTGAGATTATTGACATTATCTCCCTCCCCACCTTATCCTCTTTGGTATGCAAAAGTGGTGCCACCAGGAGTGCTTCCCAGCTTTTGGCAAGTCAAACTTCTCCTTCACCCCCCCCCAAACAGACACCCCCTTCCTTTTCCTATCTGATCGAGTGCAGCTTTGGGGTTACTTACTAAGCAATCTGGCATATTTTCCATTTGTTACTTGCTTCCTCCTACTTGTTACCTCACCTCACAGCCCGCTAGCAAGGGCATCGTCTCAATTACAGTCCTGGCTTTTTAACTTTCATTTTTTTAACACACACACCCCCCACACGCTGCCTCCTCTGCACAGATTTTCTTGTCTGTCGTCACCCACAAAGCTTAACCATTATCTTCAGGAAGGAGAGAAACAAAGTGAAGATCCACTTTTCCATGACCCCTACAGGAAGCATGATGACTGTTCAAAAACTTCAAAAAACACTGGAACTGTTTATACAGCCATAAAAAATAAAGAAAAAAAAAAACCAAACAGTAAAGAAGTTTTTACAAACAGTAAAGAAGTTTTTCCAAATACCCAATCTAAACCTCCCTTGGACCAACTTGAGGCCATTTCCTCTCATCCTATCATTGCTGCAAAGGAACCATTCAGCTAGGATCATGGTCATATTGGATTTAAATCATTGAAAACATGGCAGAGAATAAAACCACCCACGCTTCCCCAATCCCTCTGCGCCCTTTCTATCAAGATCAACAAACTAGAAATCAGTTACAGCAGCAGCACTTGAACAGGCTGGTGACACCAACAGCAGGTGAGGAAGAGGACCCGGGTGCCAAATCAGCAGCTTTCCCAGCGTCTTTCAACCCGCTGGGAAACACCAACCATGTCGAGGGCAGGGAACCTCTACAGAGGAGTCGTGACAAACAGAAAACGACACAGAAAAAAGATGGTGTCTTGATTGCAAGAGGCGTTATCAACAAAACATTAATGCTTCCAAAAAGAAATCCTCAAAGTGGAGACGCTGTGCTGACCTTTGCTGTTTCTAGTACCTTCCACATCCTCTGGAGCTACCAAGAGCTCAGGCTGGGTCAGATCCTGGCAGTCCCAACATCCAGCACCACTATCACATCGCATCCACACTATCTCCAGGGGCACAAGGTTCAACCTCCCACCTCTCAGCCCTCCCCTAGACTAAACCTCTGCCACCTCTTCAGACGGCTCTACTGGAGTTACGCTGCCTGCGCTATCATGGTACCAGTACCTTGACCCAGAAAATCATCAGGCGACGAGCTCTCGGGGTACGAGCTCTCGGGGTACGAGCTCTCGGGTTAAGTACTCTCAGAGTATCTGGCTGCACTTGTTTGGTCGGCCCATGGCGGCGCTGCTTACAGATGCACCACGGGTACACGCAGCCAAACTTGGTGCGCCTATGAGCCATGGCTTCAACTGGCACCGAACCTCGCAGACGCACCAAAACCAGCCTGGCTGTCACGAGCACACCAACTGAGACTGTCTCTAACTGTCAGACTGTCTCCAACTGTCAGACTGTCTCCAACTGTCAGTCTCCTCGTGTGCTACCTCGGGGTAGCACGGCAACGCCGTTACGTAACGGGCACTGGTACTCAGGGGGCGGGCACAGAACCCAACAACATCCAACAGGCATCGCAGGAGGCTCCACAGAGCCTACCTCACACCTCAAGTTTGCATTTCAGACACTCGCCATGCCCGTCTCCATCTCCCAAAACTCAACGCACAAGTGGTTCCAATTCCTCCGCCACCAGTCTAGAGAGTTCAAGCTGAGAAACAAGCACAGACTAACAACCATCCTCATTCACGAGGAAACACTGCTCATCCTCCAGCGAGGAACATTTTCATCTGATCTATTTAAGGTGCAACTGGCTGTGCTGAGGTCAACACCCCAGCCTGAGCCCGCTGCCTTTTACAGCCCTCTAAAGGGCCACCTCCAGGTCATACTCTATGGCCTCTCTTCCCATGGTGGTTTGGTTCTAAGGAGGTGGAAGAGGCTGAGAGGAAATTAAAGTTAAGGTAAAACAAAATATGGAATATGGTACAGGTTTGGTTTCAGGGTTACAAACACCTTCTGGAAACTCGTTGGACAAATCAATTTTGATATAAGCTACACGAAAGCAAAATTCCCTCCCTCAACTCCCCACATCCTAGAATTGAACTTAGATCTGGCTTCACAACCAAGAGGCGATGCCTCATCGTCATTTCATGATCCATGGCCAGTACAGATGAAATTCTTGGTTGCCCAACTCTTCAGATAACTGCCCTCTGCTCAACAGTTTCAGTTCTGCACTGAGCGGGAGCCTCGCTGTTCTGACTTTTTCCAGTGGATCAGAGTTTCACCAAAGACACTTTCTATTCCTCTAATCTCCTGTTAACACCCAGACCTCAGAAAGACCTGACAGTATCAATGCCGCATACAAAAGGAATACAGGAAATTTTCTAATGGCTTCAGCCACCACCTTTTAACTACCTGGTATTCCTGTAAACTTAAAGTCAGCCCTGTTAAACATTGCTCCTTTCCTCCACCAGACATTTATCCCACCAGTGCCTTTGGGGAGACCTTCTGTAAACCCAAGATACCGAGTTTTACTAGTGGAAACATGATGAAAATCTTTCTCCCGGCAGCCATCCAGGGAATGGGAATACCCCGGCCAAACACAGCTCTGTAATTACACTATGAACACCTCAGGTCCCAGGACTTCCCCGAACTCCACTCCTGGGGATGCTCTTCAAACCAATTAACACTGACCTGTGCTCCGCTGTTGAAGCGGGCGGCCACGTCTACTCAGACCGAGGCAGGAACCGGGGGCAGGGGGGGAGGACGAAACCCTGCCGTCAGGTCTATCCGCCGTTGAAGCGGGCGGCCATGTCTACCCAGACCGAGGCAGGTATCAGGGCCCGGGTGAGGACACGAAGCTGGCCGGCCGTCAGGTATTCCTCTGAGCCGCCGGTCGGGCGGGCCGCCACGTCTACCCCCACACCCGCACCATGCAGAAACAAAGTCCACGCTTTTCGGCGAAGGACACTGCGAGACGCTGGGGGGACACATCTACGCCGAGGAGCAAGGGTGGGTACGAAGTCCCAGAGGAGAGGCGTAGGAGGCGAAGCGTACAAGGCGTGGACGAATCCCAGCCATCAGGTCAACCCGCCGCTCCGTCGTTGAAGCGGGCGGCTACATCTACCCAGACCGAGGCAGGAACCGGGGCCCGTGGGAGGACGAAACCCGGCCGTCAGATCTACCCATCGCTCCGCCGTTGAAGCGGGCTGCCACGTCTACTCAGACCGAGGCAGGAACCGGGGCCCGTGGGAGGACGAAACCCGGCCGTCAGGTCTAGCGGCCGTCAGGTCTACCCACCGTTGAAGGGGGCGGCCACGTCTATTCAGACCGAGGCAAGAACCGGGGCCGGTGGAGAGGACGAACCCCGGCTGTCAGGTCTACCCACCGCTCCGTGTTGAAGCGGGTGGCCACATCTACTCAGACCGATGCAGGAACCGGTGCCGGGGGCTGGGAGGACAAAACCCGGCCGTGAGGTCCAGTCGCTGTTGAAGCGGGCGGCCACGTCTACTCAAACCGAGGCAGGAACCGGGTGGGGGGTGAGGACGAAATCCAGCCGTCAGGTCAACTCGCTGTAGAAGCGGGCAGCCAAGCTACTCAGACCGAGGCAGGAACCGGGGCCGGCGGGGGACGAAACCCGGCCGTCAGGTCTTCCCACCGTTC
This sequence comes from Phaenicophaeus curvirostris, assembly GCF_032191515.1. Taxonomy (NCBI): domain Eukaryota; kingdom Metazoa; phylum Chordata; class Aves; order Cuculiformes; family Cuculidae; genus Phaenicophaeus; species Phaenicophaeus curvirostris. The sequence goes on from NC_091426.1 coordinate 816,081, forward strand.
CGCCCTTGAAGCGGGCGGCCACGTCTACTCAGAACGGGGCAGGAACCAGAGCCGGTGGAGAGGATGAAACCCGGCCGTCAGGTCTATCTGCCGCTCCGCCGTTGAAGCAGGCGGCCACGTCTACCCAGACAGAGGCAGAAACCGGGGCCGGGGAGCGAGGACGAAACCCAGCCGTCACGTCTTCCCACCGTTGAAGCGGGCGGCCACGTCTACTCAGACCGAGGGAGGAACCAGGGCCGGGCGTGGGGAGGACGAAACCCGGCCGTCAGGTCTACGTCCCCTGAGCCGCCGGTCGGGCGGGCCGCCACGTGTACCCCCTCACCTGAACCCACGCTTTTCCACGACGGACACTGCGGGACGCTGGGGTGACATGTCTACCCCGAGGAGCGAGGGCGGGTACAATGTCCCGGTGGCGAGGCGTACAAGGCGAGGCGTACGAGGCGTGGACGAAACCCGGCCGTCAGGTCTACTCCCTGTTGAAGCTGGCGGTTACGTCTACCCAGACCGAGGCAGGAACCGGGGCCGGTGGAGAGGACGAAACTCGGCCGTCAGGTCTGCTCGCTGTTGAAGCGGGCGGCCACGTCTACCCAGATAAGGCAAGGACCGGGGCCGGGCGAGGGGAGGACGAAACCGGCCGTCAGGTCTATCCACCATTGAAGCGGCCGGCCCCGTCTACCCGAACCAGGCAGGAACCGGGGCCGGGGGTGGGGAGAACGAAACGCGGCCGTCATGTTAACTCACTGTTGAAGCGGGCGGCCACGTCTACCCAGGCCCAGGCAGGAACCGGGGCCGGTGAGCAAGGACGAAACATCGCCGTCAGGTCCACTCGCTGTTGACGCGGGCGGCCACGTCTACCCAGACCGAGGCAGGAACCGGGGCCGGGGTGGCGAGGACGAAACACGGCCGTCAGGTCTATCGGCCGTCAGGTCTAGCCACCGTTGAAGCGGGCGGCCACGTCTTCCCAGACCTAGGCAGGAACCGGGGCCGGGTGTGGTGCGGACGAAACACCGCCGTCAGGTCTACACACCGTTGAAGCGGGCTGCCACGTCTACCCAGACCGAGGCAGGAACGGGGGCCGAGAAGACGAAACCCGGCCGTCAGGTCAACCCACCGCTCCGCCGTTGAAGCGGGCGGCCACGTCTACCGAGACCTAAGCAGGAACGGGGGCCGAGAAGACGAAACCCGGCCGTCAGTCTAGTCGCTGTTGAAGCGGGTGGCCCTGTCTTCCAAGACCGAGGCAGGAACCGGGGCACGGGGGAGGACTAAACCTGGCCGTCAGGTCTACCCACCGCTCCGCCGTTGAAGAGCGGAGCCACGTATTATCGAACGCACTCTCATGCTCTCATTTCAACTTCATTGATGGCCATGTGGTATTGCAGTCTCTAATGCTCCACGACGCTTCCTCCATGTGGTATTGCAGTCTCTAATTCTCCACGACGCTTCCTCCATATGGTATTGCAGTCTCTAATTCTCCACAACGCTTCCTCCATATGGTATTGCAGTCTCTAGTTCTCCACGACGCTTCCTCCATATGGTATTGCAAGTCTCTAATTCTCCAGGACACTTCCCTCCACAGACACCCAGTGCTGGAGTCAGCTCAGCGACGACGGGTGCGTGTCCTCCGCCGGCGCCGGTTCACTCCAGCCTGGGATATGGGTGCCCCAGTCGGCCGCTGCCTCCTCACATTCTGGCGTTGTTGAGGATGACCCTGGAGGCACCTTGGGCTGCGTTGGCAGCGGGACCGGCTGCGAGATGTGCTGCGCCGGTACCGGGCTATGCTGAGTCTCGCCGTGTGTTGTGCCACCGGGCTGTTGGAGCTCTGGGGCCTTCCCCTCGCTTTTATACGGGTGCCAGGGGGAGACCCTTGGTGACATCAGCGCGTTATCTGGGCAACTGACTGCTCCTCTCTTCGGGTTCTTTCAGCATTCCAGATCGTTCTCTTTTGCACTGAAGTCCGTACCACGATTGCAGACACGGAAGGTCAAGATTCCTCTGGCAGAGGCGCCGAGACGACTCGTGCGTGTCCCCTCTTCACCGGCTCAGGCGCAGGGTCGCCGGCTGCTTTCTAGCGCTGCTCTCGGAGCCGGGTCACTTCGCGCTCCCATAGTACGTACAGGCGGGGCCCGCAGCGACTTCCGGGCCAAGGCGGAGCGGGGGCGGCCGGGGGCGGGGCGGCAGAGACCCCGGCTCTTACGAGGACCTCACTGGAGGCAGCGCGAAACAGCGACCCCTTTGGCGAGAACCGGGAAGAGACGCGGCTGACAGGTCCACCCCACTCCGGCCGCCAAGTCTACCCAGCTCAGCAAGCGGATACTGCCTAGACCTGGTGGTCGGTGGAAGGTAGACCTGGCGGCCAGTGATGGATAGACCTGCCGGCCGGTGAAGGATAGACCTGGCGGCGGGTGAGGGCTAGACCTGGCGGCCGGTGAAGGATAGACCTGGCGGCCGGTGAAGGGCAGACCTGGCGGCCGGTAAAGGGCAGACCTGGCGGCCGGTGAAGGGCAGACCTGGCGGCCGGTGAAGGGCAGACCCGGCGGCCGTTAAGGGATAGACCCGGCGGCCAGTGAGGGGGATTGACCTGGTGGCCGGTGCTGGGTACACCTGGTGGCCATCCCTGGAGCCGGTGACATCTAATGGCTATCACTGTCTGCCACCGGAGCAGAGCCAGCACACCCACTTTTGGGGCCGCAACTCCCATTTGTAGGGCCAGAACACTGATCTGATCTTAGTTTTTGGGGTCAGAATACCAATTTTTAAGCGAGAACACCACTTTTAGGACAAATCACCACGTCTCTCAGAGTACAGGGCGGGGCTAACAGGTCAAGCCGTCCCCGACCACCAGGTCCACCCGCCTCCGTTCGCCTGGTGCACCTAGCTCCGGCTCCCAGGTCCACCTCATTATGGCTGGCAGGTCTTTTCCACTATGGATTCCAGGTCTTACATGCTCTGGCCGCCATGTCTACTCTGCTGAGGTCGGAGCTAGGTGGACCTGGTGTCCGTCCTCACAGCCTGACGGCCGCCACTGTCCGGCCCTGAGCGGAGCCAGCACACCCACTGCTGGGGCCACAACTCCCATTTGTAGGGCCACAACATTGATTTTAGGGATAAGGATCCCTTCAACCCAAACAATCCTATAATTCTGCAATGGATGGGAATACAAACTTTAAACTGGAGGAGAGGAGCTTCTGGGGAGACCTTAGAGCAGCTTCAAGTCAGAGGCTCCAGAAAACCTGGGGAGGGTTTCTTGATCAGGGAGTGCACGGACAGGACAAGGGAGAATGGTTTTAAGCATAAAGAGAAGCGGTTGTGATGACACCTTAGGGAGGGTGGGGTGGCCCTGGGCCAGGTGTCTCAGAGAAGTCGTGCTTGCCCCATCCCTGATGGTGTTCGAGGCCAGGTTGGATGGGACTGAGCAACCTGATCCAGTGGTATGTGTCCCTGCCCATAGCAGGCAGGTGGAACTGGATGGGCTTTCAGGTCCCTTGAACCCAAACCATTCCACGATTCTGTGATTCTATGATCCTACCAAAGAGAAGGGTGTTGTCCAGAAGCAGAAAGAGCCGCCCCACACAAACCCTGCTTGCTGCATTCCCCTGACGGAGACACTCGCTTCTCCTTGCCCTTCTGCCACCATCCCTGTGCACAAACGCTGCAGGGGGAGGCCTGGTCTGAAGAGCTTAGAGAATATTTGCAAAGTTACCGCAGCATTCCTCTCACTGGGCTGATTTCTTTGTCCGGCTGAGAGAGCTTCTCCCTCTGCTTTGCCTGGATGGGAACCGCTCTTGAGCTGGTGAGCAGGCTGGTTGTTCACCAGAACAGCCTCTGCCTCTGAGCAGTCTGGGACACCTTTCCTACCCAGGGTCTCAGCTGGCTTCTTGCATGACCCAAGGCAATGACTTTTCTTTTCCTTTACACATTTCCAGTCCACAGAAGAAACTCACAAGAGTCCCCTCCCAGTCTGGGACTGTTGGCAGAAGCAGCCGGAGGCAAGACACGCACACTCAATACGAGTTTAGAATCTTGCTCGTTTAATGCAGCTAGATGACTCCTTTTATACATGTGTTACGGTCCCATGGAAGGTGCCCTTTGGTCTGTGTCCACTCTCCAGGCACTAATTGGCTAACTAGTCCACTCCGCGCGCGCTAATTGGCTAGCAGTTGCTGAGCGTGCTCTGTTCCTGTTCCTGTGCTGCTTACTACATGACCCACTCCGCCTTGCTACAAGCCAACTGCCTCTAAATGTCAAAGGTTATTCCGAGACAGAGGCGCTGCCACAATATCAAGCCTTAAAGGGTCAGCGTCCTCATGCCCTTCCCTTCTTAAGCAATCCTCTACATGGGATCGCTGAGTCCTCCAAGGAGAAGAGCCCTGCCCGTCCTCAGCAAGGGCACATGGATTCAGAACCGTGAGTCTCCCTGAAAAGGACCAGTCTCCTAAGGACCCTCAAGAAGAAAAGCCCTTTCCGTTCTCCTGGCAAACCAAGCTGACGGACCAGGCTGCTGAGGAACAGCCCAGATGCCCGACGGCCTCTTCAGTTCAGCCAGAGCCAAGGAGAAGGAGCAGGAGGAGAAAACAGGACGGGCTCTGTTAGGTCCATTGCAAAAGTCCTACAAGTTTTTCTAAATGCCAATGGGATCGATTTATGATGAAATGACACTGCAGTCCTTTTCCACGACTGCTTTTATATGATGTGTGTGTTGTCTCAGGCGACGGCTAAGACTGCTTGGGAAGAGGTGTTGGTTTGTTTGTAGGAAAAATAAAGAATCATAGAATGTCCTGAGTGTGAAGGGACCTTCTCCTGATACCCACCCTAAACCTCCCCTGGAGCCTCTTCCTGCCATTCCCTCAGGTCCTGTCCTTGGTCGCTAGAGAGAAGAGCTCAGCACCTGCTCCTCCTCCTGCCTTGTGCGGAAACGGCAGACTGCGTCTGAGGTCTCCCCTTAGTCTCCTCTTCCGCAGGCTGGACAGACCCAGTGATGTCAGCCACTCCTCAAACGCCTTCCCCTCTAATACCTTCCACAGCTCTCCGGCTTCCTCTGGACTCTCCCCAGTACTTTTCAATCCTTTTCATACTGTGGTGCCCAAAACTGCACTCAGGACTCTAGGTGCGGCTGCAGAATCCCTTTCCCATCCCACTCTGTCTCCTGGATCTCCTCCATCTCCCTAATGGTGAGAGGAGGCTGGGGAGTCTTTAGTCTCCTCTGCTGGCACATTGCTCTCGGGGGCTGCAGAGTACAATCCCACCAGTCAGTTTCCTTCTCAGAGTCCCCGATACTGCTCAGCTTGGACACCTCCTCCCAAAGCTCTGTCACCAGGCTGAGCTGTTCTCCTCTTCTGCCCAGTCACAGGGAAGCTGCTGGAATCCTCTACCGTCCAGCATTGTCTGCGTTAGACGTTTTGATCGGTTCCCATGTGCCGTACCTGCGTTACTTTGTCGATGTTTAAAGAAATCATAGAATCATAGAATTGCTAGGTTTGGAAAGACCTTTGAGATTATCAACTCCAACGGTACCTGTCCACTACTAAACCATATCCCTGAGCACTTCATCTACCCATCTTTTAAACACCACCAGGGGTAGTGACTCCACCACCTCCCCGAGCAGCCTCTGCCAGTGCCCAAGAACCCTTTCGCTGCTGACTAAAGCCACCCCACAGACTGGCCCTTTCCATCTCCAAGGCACAGCCTGGCCCGGCCGCTGAGGCTCAGCCCCAGACACCTACCCGGCCCTTCGGTTCAGCCAAAGCAAAGGAGAAGGAGGAAGAGAAGACAAGGGGTGGGCGAGCAGATCTGCTGAGCACAGACGCTTCCATCTATCACTCTTGGCACTGGTACAGTGGATGTCTCCCTGCCCGCTCCACAGCCCGGTCCCCCTCAGGGACTGATGCCCGTGATCGATGGGGATCACAGCCTCATGTCCCCAGCCCTGTCCAAGGATGCTCACTTTCTAAACATCCAAAACGAGTCGCAGAGAGTTTGATTTGCCAGAATTCTCGAGTCAAGGGACAAGAGGAAATGGCATCGAGCTGTGCCAGGGGAGGTTTGGGTTGGACACAATAAGGGGGATAGAACGGGATGGGCTTTAAGATCCCTTCAACCCAAACATTGCTATGATTCTGAAATGTACGGGAATACAAACTTTAAACTAAGACATATTTTTCATGGGTGCACTTTGAAGTCCTCCCTTTAGCCACACTGGGAAATAACTGCAAGGAGCTCGGCAAAGCTTGATGAGCAGAAGAGAACTCCAGGAGGAGAAAGAGCTCCTTAAGTCTTTCTGTAGTTTAATGAGACCCAGCGTGGATTTGCTGATGAGCCCTTGGACCTCACCTACAGAGAGAAGATTGAGCAAGCCTCTCAAGAGTTCAAAAACAGAACTCAGAGTAACTTGAAGTCTTAATTGGTCTCAGTGAGGATTGTTTCAAACAAAGTGACCCTAGGGGCAGAGGAATTCAGTTCTAGGAAGTTCATGGAAGTGTTTGGTCATAGAAGCCTCAGGTCATATACGATTCAGGTCATAAAAGGTTAATAGAATATTTGGGTCATGGAAGAACTGAGTCATAGAAGTGTGATTTTTGGGGGGTTTTTGAAGGGTTTGGTCGTGGAAGGGTCAGGTCCCAGAGGACTCAGGTGACGGAAGAGTCGGGTCCTTGATATGTCTCATCACACACATGCTGCAGAATAGATGATCTGTGTCATAGAAAGCTGCATCATAGGAGAGTTAGACAACAGTCAGGTCATAGAATAAAAGGTCATAGAAGGGTTGGGTTGTAGAAGGCTTGAGCCAGAATCGCCTGGTCATATGATAGATGGGTCTCAGGAGAGTTGAGTTATAGAGGAGTTGGTCATAAAAGAGTAATACAAGAGTTCGATTGTAGAAAGTTCCAATATGGGTTGGGTCATGGATTATTCGGGTCATAGTTGAGTCTGGTCAGAGAAGAGCTGGGTCATACAAAGTCATAGAGGAGTCGGAGAAGAATTGGGTCATAGAAAGCTTGGGTGACAGAAGGCCCAGATCACAGATAATTCGGGTCATAGAGGACTCAGAAGAGCGGAATGAGAGAAGAGCTGGGTCACAGAAGAGTTCAGTTGAAGTAGGTTTATACCTAGGTGTTGGGTCACAGAACACTCACGGAAGAGCTGAGTCATAGAAGGGAGAGAGAAGCATCATTTATAGAAGAATATGGTCAGAAAAGATTCATAGAAAATTCAGGTCTTAGAAGACTCAAATCATAAAAGAGTCATTGAAGGGCGATAGAAGTGTCAGGTCATAAAGGAGTCGTTAGAGAAGTCAGGTCATAGAAGGTCTGGGTCATAGAAGAGGACTCATCTAAGTGTGTGGTCATAGAGGAGTTAGGTAAGAGACGTGTTGAGTCAGAAAAGTGCCAGGTGAGAGAAGGTCATAGAAGGTTGTTGAGGCATGATCTGACCAAGGGAAGTCCAGTCCACTTCTCTTTCAGGCATCCAGAAATGGAATCCGAGGGGACAAGGTCTTGGGCACAGCCTTTAGTTCCCTGCTCACCCACTGGCCATTCCTGAAAATGACAGGCCATGTGTGAGTGGTGCCAGTGCTCAGGGAGCGCCCTCAGTTACCGTGACCTCTGGAAGATGATGGAGAGTGCCCTCACTGTGGCATCGTCCTGCTCACTCAGCACCCTGGGATGTGACCCCTCCTGTCCCAGAGGCTGGGAAGGATTGTGTTTGCTTAAGTGATCCCTGATCTGATCCCCACCCAGCACTAGTCAAGCTCCTCCAGAGTCCTGCCCTGAGTCCCAGAGGCCTGGGAGACTTTGTTGGGGAAGACAAGGACATAGAGGACACAGGGAATCTCAGATCTGTCTCCTCCTGCTCTTACTAAATTCTGCACTACCCACAGAGGGTCCTTGTTTTTTCCTTTTACTGTTCCTGAAGCAGGGAACACTCATCACGAGGCCCTTGAATGGCCTTTCAAGTTCTGTGACCACATCCCAGCTCTGTCTCGCACAGGAACAGCTCCAGCTCCTCCTGCCTGTGCCCCTGGCTGAGGGCATCGCTGCCCATGGGGCTGAAGCTCTGCAGCTGTGGCACCAGGCAAGGTCATCCCTGCAATAAGGAAATCTGAGACCAAGTGTCCAGGAACCCGTGTGTGCAAAGGCTTTGCTTGGAGCAGAGACCCGTCTGGGACAGAAGAGAGCTGAATGTCCTCCCAGCCCCAGGTCTAAAGACCAGGGAAGAAAAGCCTGAATTCCCGCGATGGAACAGGATGGAGAAATGAGATCATTCCCTGTCACATTCCTGGGGTTCTGTTTAATGATGGGGCAACAAAAGTGATTCTCATGGCCAGCTATTTTTCTAACAGGAGTAATGACAGTGCAGGAGAAGTGTCTCTGCCCAGCTGAGGGAGGGAAGATCAGGGATGGCTTCAGCCTGTTTCTCAGCAGGTTCCCCTGGAGCCCCAGGGACAGCTCGAGGGAGCCCAGAGGGGGCAGAGAAAGCGCTGCCTTGGGCTGCTCCTCTGCTGCTGAGCTGGGCTGGGCTCCTGGGACAGAGTGAGCTCATAACAAGAGGGTAGTTATGAAAAGAGCCAGGTCTGGCCAGGAGCAGCTCCTCTGCCAAGCCCAGCAGGGCTGAGGGCACTGCCTGCAGGCAGCGAGGGGAGAGGAGGGAGCGGAGAGAGGGGAAAGGCAGGGTGGGGTGGGAGGAAAGAGGAGTCTTCATTTGGAGAAAGATCTTCACAGCCCTTCTCTGGGTGCAGGACAATGCAGGTGCGATTCCTGGAGGAGTCTCCCAAAGCCAGCACAGCCACAGCCTGTGGGCTCTGTCAGGAGGGCTCTCGCAGTTTCTCCAGTGGAAAGAAAAACCAGGGTCAGTGCTCGGTCTGCCCAGGGAGCTCCTCATGTTGGGACAGGGAGAACTTGTGGAGGGAAGAAGCAGCTCCTTGGAAAAGAGGGTCTTTTTGCTCTCAAGAGGGTGCTGTGCCAGTCAGGGCTTCTCACAGCTCCAAATCACCCCAGGACACTTCTAAGAGGACATCTCAAGGGAATAATCAGGGCAGGGATTAGGATAAAGATAAGGAACTCTCCCGAGTCAGTTCCCTGCACCTGGGGAATTTCCGGGGAGAAAAGAAACAAGAGGTTCTCATGCTTGAAGAAATCACTGAGCCTCCAGACCTCTATCCTTGAGTGGCCAGTAGGTCTGATTGGAGCCTCTTAAAGTGTCTCCAACTGCTTCTCTGCCCATGGAGAGCACCAGCATCACCTCTGCTGGACCCATCAGGCTCATTCTGCCCCATCCTTTCCTGCTTATAAACAAGACCCTGTGCCCAGCTTCACCCGCCAATCAGGCAGGTTTGTGTAGGGCCAGGGGGATGCAGAGAGGGTCAGATGAGGTCTGTGAGCATTGACAGGGAGAAGAGATGGGCCAGGGAAACATCTCCAGTGAGGAAAATCCCCGGGCAGAAGGGATAAGATCGGAGAATGTGAGGAAACATAAAAGAGAGATGTTGTGGAAGGGCAAATACAGAAACCCCTACACGACTGCATCCAACACAGACCCTCCCTCTGAGCAAGCCCCCTTGCCTCCTCTCCCACCCCACAAAGTCTCTGCCCTCAGCTTGGGCTCCAAGACTGAACCCCCTCCACTGCAGCCAGAGTTTCAGCACAGCCGTGGTGCAGCTCTCTAATCACGGGTCCATTTTCCTCTCCAGAGCACAGGGGCTGAGAGTACCAGTGCAGCAATGTTTATTTTTGGGAGGGAGTGAGCAGAGCTGGGTTAGGGTAATGCTGTCCTGAGTGCCCGGCTGCCTCTGCTGTGGCCTCTCTCAGCTGGACCAGCTTCTTTGCTGGCTTCTCTGTTTGTCTGTGTTCTTGCTGTTGATCTCCTGTTCTTGCTGCCAGGCTCTCTGGGGTTGGGAGTTTCAGCAGTCAAGTGTGGCACTGAACTTCTGATTCCTCCCATGCAGGTGTGTCCGTGGGAATGCAGTGTCCAAGCTTTCGTCTCACCCATGGGGCTGTGGGCAGAGCAGTCTGAGTCGTTCCCTGAGGAAAGAGCTGACTCTTGCTTACTGAACCACCACCATTAGGATACTCGGATTGTTCCATGAGGGTTCTTTCCTAGCTGTGAGCTTCCCTCATGGATATAAATCTCTGCTATCACAACTTGGTGCTACCTGGATGACCGTGGAGAAATACAGAGATGCTACAGCCAAGGGAATGCTTCTGGGTTTGTGAAATGAGCCGTGTGTGTCCTGGGCTGACAGTGGGGTGCTGAGACCTTACAGAAGGGTGAGACATTGAGTGGTGTGAGGTGGATCCCTCTGTGCTCAGAAGGGTGAGGTGGCTTTTGAAGGTAACAAGGGAGAGTGATCCCCCTCCATCTCAGAAAGGTGCAAGCCCAGAGCTGCTGGGGACAAGAGCAAAGTAGAGGGCAGCACCCCTCCCTCTGCACTAAGCCACAGGTAATGCTCTCCCTGAGTGCAGCAGGGATGCTGAGGGTTTCTGACATCCAAGAACACTGTCCGGGGTGGGAGCAAGAGTGGTAAAGGCCCAAACCTCTCTGCCTTCCTTCTACCCTCTCAGTTCCTCATCCCTGGAGGTGCAGATGCTGACAAGCCCTTTTGCACCAGGAGCAGTTCCACAGGACAAAGCTGAACCCCAGCAGTGTCCCCTGTGCCCAGCGTCCCCATGACCCCCAGCTGCAGAGCAGGGCTGACCCCTCGCAGCCAGCGGGCAGAGGCCCTGCTCCTCCCGGCACATTCAGCCGGCACCGAGCAGGGCTCCAGGCATGGAGCTGGCGGAAGGGCTGCAACTGGAAATGGAAAAGCAGTGGCAACTGTGCAGTGTGAGAACTGGCTTTGATTTTACTCAAAGAAGTCTCCTGTAACTTCTCACACTATTTTGGCTTTGATCCAGAGGCAGCAGATGTCCAACAGCAGCTCCATCACCCAGTTCCTCCTCCTGGCATTCGCAGACACACGGGAGCTGCAGCTCCTGCACTTCTGGCTCTTCCTGGGCATCTACCTGGCTGTCCTCCTGAGCAACGGCCTCATCATCACCACCATCGCCTGCGACCACCACCTCCACACCCCCATGTACTTCTTCCTCCTCAACCTCGCCCTCCCCGATATTGGTTCCCTCTGCACCACTGTCCCTAAATCCATAGCCAACTCCCTCTGGGACACCAGGGCCATCTCCTACTCAGGATGTGTTGCCCAGGTCTTCTTTGTGTTGTTCTTGTTGAGTGCAGAATATTATCTTCTCGCAGACATGTCCTACGACTGCTGCGTTGCCATCTGCAAACCCCTGCACTACGGGACCCTCCTGGGCAGCAGAGCTTGTGTCCACATGGCAGCAGCTGCCTGGGGCACTGGGTTTCTCGCTGCTCTGCTGCACACGGCCAATACATTTTCCCTGCCCCTGTGCCAGGGCAATGCTGTGGAGCAGTTCTTCTGTGAAATCCCGCAGATTCTCAAGCTCTCCTGCTCACACTCCTACCTCTGGGAAGTTCAGTAAAGCCTGAGTGCTCTGAGTTTGGTCACATTGCCAGTGGTTTGCACCATGTCACCATTGCGGATGGTTTGCTTCATGGTTGGGTGTTCAAAAATGTGATTATTGCACTAATTTAAACTAAAGGATGTGGTCGACCTGGACTTCTGTAAAGCCTTTGACGTGGTACCCCACAACATCCTTCTCTCTTCCCCCAGCTTTCTCTCTCCTTCCCCAGCTTTGTGGGGGTTTTGTGGGGTCCTGGGTCCCTTTTGGGGGTTTGTGGGGGCGGCCCTGGATCCCATTTGGGGGGATTTTGGAGGGGCGTGGGTTCCTTCTGGGGGGATTTGGGGGGCTCCTGAGTCCCTCTTGGGGGCCTTTGAGTCTCTCTTGAGAGAATTCAGAGGGTTCCAGACCCCTTTCGGGGGGTTGGGGGAAAGTAGTGGATCCCTTTAGGGGATCTGGGGGGATCCCGGGTCCCATTTGTGGGTTTGGTGGGTCCTGGGTGCCATTTGGGGGATTTAGGGGGGTCCTGTGTCCCTTTTGGGCAGTTTTGGTGGGTCCTGGGTCCCATTTGGAGACTTCTGGGGGTTTTGGATCCTTTTTCAGGGTTTGTGAGGGTCTTGAATCCCTTTTGGGGAGCTGTGGGTTTCTTTTGGGGGGATTCAGATGGTCCCAGATCGCTTTGGGAGTTTGGGGAAGGGGTGTCTTGGATCCCTTTTGTGGGGTTTTGGGGGGTCCTGGGTTCCATTTGGGGACATGTAGGGTGGTTTCTGTGTCCCTTTTGGGAGGTTTGGTGGGTCCTGGGTCCCTTTTGGAGGTTGAGGCTCCTGGGACCCATTTGCAGGGATTGGGGAGGTTCTGGGTAAATTTGGGTGGGGGTTGGGGGAGCCTTGGGTCCTTTTGGGAGACTCCTGATTCCCTTTTGGGGGACTCCTGGTTCCCTTTTGGGGGCTTGGAGTTTCATGGATCCCTTTTGAGGGGGATGTTTTGGGTCCCTTTAGGTGTTTTAGGAGGGGTTCTCCTTCCAACTGGGGGGGGTGGGTGGGTTGTGGGGTCTTGGGTCCTTTTGAGGAGGTTCTGAATCCAGTGCAGGGTGGGGGGGAGTGGGGTGTGTCCTGGATCCCTTTTGGGAGTTTGGGAAGGATCCTGGATCCCTTTAAGGGGGATTAGGCATGCCCTGGATCCAATTTGGGAGTTTGTGGGGGTCCTGAGTCCCGTTTTGGGGGTTTTGATGGTTCCTGGTTCCCATGTGGGAGGTTGAGGGGGTCGTGGAACTCTTTTGAGGGGTCTGGGGGGGTCTTGGGTCACTTTTGGGGGGCTTTGGATTTCTTTTGAGGGAATTAAAGGGGACCCAGATCCCTTTAGGGGGTTTGGGGTAGGAGTTCTGCGGTCCCTTTAAGGAAGTTTTGGGGGTGTCCTGGGTTCCTTTTTGTGGATATTGTGGGTCCTGGGTCCAATTTTGGGGGGTTGGGGGAGTCTTGGGTTCCTTTTGGGGGGTTCTGGGTCTCTTCTGAAGGAATTCAGGGGGTCCTGGATCCCTTTTGGGGGTTGGGGGGGGGTCCTGGGTCCCTCTTCACCACCCTCCATGCTGCTCCTGGGGTTGGCGTGGGCAGAGGAATTGGGAGCCAGGGAGCCATTTCAGACTGGGAGAAAGTGGGAGGAGAATGGCTTTAATATTTGGCCCTTGTTGCTCCCAATCCAAAGCTTTCTGAACTGTCAATAAAGTAAATCGAACTTCAGCAAGTCCACACCTCTGTGCCCGTGACAGTCATTGGTCTCTGAACCTCCTTTGCTTTCTCTTGACCCCTGAGCCGTTCTGGTTCGTTTTCTCCCTCTGTCCCGTTGGTTCGGGGCTTGGAGGGAGCAGCTGCGGGGGGTCCGGCTGCTGGCCAAGGTTAACCCACCACAGGACACATCAGGGCTGCCGTGTCCAATACAGGGCTCCCCGCACAAGGAAGACCCTGCCCAGCCTGGAGAGAGTCCTGCTGAGGCCAGCAGGATGGCTGGGGCTGGAGCACATCATGGACAAGGAGAGGCTTGTGAGATGGGTTCTGAGAAACCTTTCAGGGTACAACACTGAGCAAGGACCCAGGGCAGCTGGGGGATCCCAATGCAAGGACTTTCTCGGTGTTTGATGAGACAAAGCCATGAGCCCCTGATGGGTTTGGAGCTGTGTGAGAAAGGGCTTGGCTGAGAGACCTGCAGTGGCAAGAGCGGGGGACTGGTGTATAAGAAATTTCAGTAGGAAAAGGGTTCTCTTTTTATTGATAATGGTTGTAGAGTTGGATATCAGGCCTGCAGCAAGGCAAGGGGTGAGGAGGGGAGTGTGCAAGTGGAGAGAGAACAGCTCTGGGAGATCAAGCGCTTGTGCCCGGCAGCACTGCCGTGCTGGGATTCTTTTCCCCTCCACCCACGACCACAGGAACTGTCCCTGCAAGTCCAGAAATGTCTCGCAGGAAATATATCAGGAAACAGAAGTCGTTGAGCATCCCTTTATTTTGTTTAAACACACAGAGAGCACAGCTCCTCATTTACACAGACAATGAGCAAGAAAAGAGAAGAAAACAGTGAATTAAAAACAGGATGACAAGATTATAAAGGGGGGATGAAAGGGGGTTTGGGGGGTGCTAGAGGGGTTTTGAGGGGGAATAAAGGGGGTTTGGAGGGAACAAAGGGAGTTTGGGGGGCATAAAAGGGGTTTTGGGGGGATAATAGAGGGTTTGGGGTGATATAGGGGGTTAAAGGGGGTTAAAGGGGTTTTGGGGTGATATAAGGGAGTTTAGGGGGAATAAAGGCGTTTGGGGAGAGAAAAGGGGATGTGGGGTCAAAAGAGAGGATTTGGGGGAAATAAAAGGGGAATAAAGAAGGATAAAGGGGACTGGGGGTATAAAAGGGGGTTTTGGGGGGATAAAAGGGAGTTTGGGGAGCGATAAAGGGAGTTTAGGGGACTAAAAAGGGGGTTTTATCCTTTTATCCCCCCAAAACCTCTTTAATGCCTTCAGACTCCATATATTGCCCCCAAAGGAGGCTTGGGAGGGATCCATATGGGAAAATCCATTCACCATCGCACAAATCAAGGAACAGACCCGACTCCAGGAGCCAAGGATGAGGCTGAATGAGGTAGAAAGCCTCAGCCCTGGTCGAGGACCCGAAGCAGGAGGGGCACCGGCCCCCACGATCAATCTTGGACCCCAGGCTCGTGCACGTCCACCTCACAGGGAGGTGATCCAGGTGGCACTAGAAACAGGTTTGCTGTTGCTGGGACGATGGCTGCGGGCAGGGTGAGGCCTCTGGTTTTCCTGCCACGAACAGTGGCTGCAGGAGTTGGGTCTGGCTCCACAGAGCCCTCTCTGCAGAGAGAAAAGGTGTGTCTGAGGCCTCAGCTGCAGATGTAGGATGGGGAATCTCCTGCACGACACGGAGCTGGCTCGGCTCTGCACCCCAGGCTCAGAGCTGCCGGCACAGCGTGACCGAGGGGGACACCGGCACCTGATGGCACCTCCGAGCAGGGGGATTCCTGCAGGCACGTTCCCTGTCAGGAGCGGGTGCTGGTGCGCGTCTCGCTTTCCAGGGGAAGCTCAGCCCCTGCTCTTTCCCATCCTGACCTGGCTTTGCCCACGCCGGTCACTCATGTCCAGGCAGGATCTGCTTGAGCCGACCTCGGCTCTGGTCAGAGGAGGCTCCCGGGAAGAAGGCCCAGGAGTTCAGAGGCCAATTAAAGCACCCAACAGCGGCTGAAATCTCAGCAGAGTGTTTTGGCCAAGACGTCATTCACCGCTGCCCAGCAGCCTGAGTAGAAACGCTTTGTGGCTACGAGCAGCCCTTGCAGGAAGCCGTGGGGGCAATCAGTGACTCACCGTGTTCTCTTCCTCCACATCCAGATCACGACACTGCACACCAGGATCACAATCACGAGGGAATGCAGGGCTCCTACTGCACCCATCATGAAGTGCAGTTGCACATCTGGGGGCCCTCTGACACTCTTGGTCGTCTGAGACTTGACAACACTTGGGGTTGTCTCACCGAGCACACCTGGAGGAGCCATTGGGAATGTCAGTCCGTGCTGTGACCCTCTGGAGAGCTCACCCAACAAAACTCAGGTGGCCAGGAGAGCACATGGGGAGCACCGATCCTTGTCCAGTTTTCCTTTCAGCTACATGGACAAAAGCCGTCCCTGCAGCAGGGAGGGCCACCCCAACGCTCTCTCCTCCCTGATGGGTGACACCGGGTCACTACGGGACAGCAGCTACCGGGCGTGCGAGTGGCCGGCATCGCCTCTGCTCCTTTGGCAGGGACGGGCACTGAGCCACTGCTCCCTGTTCGAAAGACAACCTTCTGAACAGCCTCTGTGTCCATCTCTAGAGAAAGAAAGCAGGAGCTGGATCAGATGGAACTGTTCCCCTCAGGGAGGTGGCATTTTCAGCAGGCGATGTATCTCAGGACAGACACCAGGCTCCACACCTCCAGTTTGCAGGACTTGTCTTCAACTTATGCTCCCCTGTAAGACTGCTCAGGACCTGGATTCTCTTGGAAAGAATAATCTGATCAGTATGGTGGGCTTCCCCGGGCTGGGACAACACTGCCAGGAGTCCGAGAAAGGCAAAGCCTCAGCACAGCTCCAGCACAAGGCGACAGTAAACACCTTCCTTCAAAGGGGACACGGAGATCCTGCAGCCACTTCTGCTGCGAAAGAGCCCTTCGCAGAAGCACGTCCCATCCTGCCACCTCCATCCCACGGAGGGGTCACAAACACACGCAGTGGACTGAACCCCATCTCTGTCACCATATCCAGGGCACTTTCACCATCAAGACCCCACTGATCCCCAAGCCAGAGGGAAACCAGTTCTGTAAAACACATCCAGGAACAGAGAGAAAAGCCACCTGAGACCAAATCCACAGCCCTTCATGGTCACTGCCCTCAAGGCAGCTGTGCGGCCTCAAGCTGGGTGTCCAGCTTCCATCTGTCCCTGACCCTGAGGTGTCACCCAGAGTTCTCAGCCACCAAGGAGAAGAGGGGCTGGACCCGTTGGTGAAGCTGGGGCTGCTCCGATCCTGACCAGCTCTGGCCAGCTCTGCCAGACTCAGTACCCTCAAGCTGCCTGTGTGTCCTCTCGGCCACCCAGGGCTTCTCTCCCCTCCGGTGACCAACAGCAAGGGCTGAGCACCCACAGCTTCTGCAGGCTGGATGTCAGCCTCTGGCCAGGACAGCTCTGGCCAGGGTCAGCTCAGCTGGGGCTCTTTTATCCCCCAAACCCCTTTTACGCCCCCAATCCCCCTCTATTGCCCCCCAAGCCCCCTCTATTGCGGATCAGATGGAACAGTTCCCCTCAGGGAGGTGACATCTTTAAGAGGAGATCCTCAAAGACACTGGCCAGGTCGACGAACAAGGGCTGGGCTTTTGGGGCTGCACCCACCACTGCTCCAAGCAGCAGCCACGCCTGCCCTGTTGGAGACCAAGCCATGGCACGTGATCTTCTGGCCCGAGATCTTCTGGCCCGAGCTGCACGAGGTGGGTTTGGTAGAGATGCACCACGATGCCACAGCCCGTCCTTCCCAGGGCAGGGGAAGCGGCTGCAGCCAGGCCAGCGGGGAAACAGCCCTTGGGAGAACACTCCTCTGCTCAGGCTCCGAGGGTCCCGCAGAGACAGCTTTGAAAGGCAAAGCGCCCCAGGGCCATCACCGAGCCGTTCCCTCTCTGCCCTTCCAGCTGCCTGCACATTGGCCACAGAAAGAGCGACTCCCATTGCACAAGGCAAGAAGATGAAAAGGGAAAGGCTCCTTCCTCTCACTGACTGACCCGAGGGGTCGCTCACAGGCTCGAGGGCGGGATCAGGCCAAGCAGTCAGGAAGCCGTCATCTGTGAGAGGATCTGAAGGGAAATTGCAGAGGAATGAGCTCTCGTTTCAGTGTCCACATGTTCTTCCAGGGCAAGGGTCCTCAGGAACTCACCCCCAGGCTGCGCTACGGGCTCCAAACCAACTTCCAGCTGAGCAGCTGGAAAAACATTGAAACCGCCCTCACCTAGAAGAGAGCACAGAGGAGAGAAACATGGTGTGAGCTCGAGGGAGTCGTGCCCAGCAGGAAGGGCTCAGTCAGCGCCTGGCAGCAGCGGTGCTGGGTCTCACACCTTGCGGAGGCTGCGAGCGATGGTGCAGCCGCTGCTGCTGGTTGTAGTTCCAGTCGAGAGCTGGGGCAGCTGCTGCCCCAGTGCTACTGGTACGGCTCAGAGCTGGTCTGTGCAGACCTCGGGGCACAGATCGGATGGGTGGGCACGTGCTCTTCTCCACGTGTGCGCATCGGCCACAGAAGAAGAACTTTGCATTGCACACGGAAAGGGCCAGCTCCCACCTTTCTGATGGGTGACACCAGGCGACCACGGGACAGCAATTACCTGGCTGCTGGTGGCTGGCACCAAACTCAGCGCAGCTGTTACCACAACGGCAGCAGAGACTCTGGACCATCCCCGTCGCTCAGAAGCTCCTGCAAGGCCTGACAGTGCGTGTAGGTGCAGCGAGGCTCTGGCTGATCCCTTCCTGCTAGCGCAGGATCTGACTTGTCCATCCAGCTCTCTAACCCTCCACTTCCCAAGCCCTCTGGTTACGAGGGCTGCATACTCACTGTGTCCTGCTTTCTTCATCTTTGCCAGGAGTTCCTCCAGGATTTCTGATGCCTGCTGCAAAGATTTCCCTTGTTTGGCTTTGTACTTTGCTCTTTGAAGACCCGAACAGAAAGGATCCGGTTAGGTTTCTCACTAATAAAAACACCCCTGAGAATTTCCCATCACACCCTGTGATCACTCACAGCTGAACCAAAGGGCGTGAGCCAACGTGAAGCCTGCCTCCATCTCCTCCCCATGCCTGGATCTCGTTGTGTCATTTCTGTACTCAGTGGTGCCTCCAGCATTGAACCCCCTCATCTACAGCTTGAGGAACCAGCAGCTCAAGGATGCAGTGTGGAAACTGAAATCTGGATGGTTCTCTGAATCAATGAACCTCTCATCACCTTCTGCATAGCCGTTATCGTGCATCTCACGGCAGGCCCAGACTGGTTTCTGTATTTGTTGGTGGTGTTGCTGGTTTCTTCCGTTGTGATCATCTTGTCATCCGGTTTTTAATTCACTGTTTTCTTCTCTTTTCTTGCTCATTGTCTGTGTAAATGAGGAGCTGTGCTCTCTGTGTGTTTAAACAAAATAAAGGGATGCTCAACGACTTCTGTTTCCTGATATATTTCCTGCGAGACATTTCTGGACTTGCAGGGACAGTTCCTGTGGTCGTGGGTGGAGGGGAAAAGAATCCCAGCACGGCAGCGCTGCCGCGCACAAGCGCTTGATCTCCCAGAGCTGTTCTCTCTCCACTTGCACACTCCCCTCCTCACCCCTTGCCTTGCTGCAGGCCTGATATCCAACTCTACAACCATTATCAATAAAAAGAGAACCCTTTTCCTACTGAAATTTCTTATACACCAGTCCCCCGCTCTTGCCACTGCAGGTCTCTCAGCCAAGCCCTTTCTCACACAGCTCCAAACCCATCAGGGGCTCATGGCTTTGTCTCATCAAACACTGAGAAAGTCCTTGCATTGGGATCCCCCAGCTGCCCTGGGTCCTTGCTCAGTGTTGTACCCTGAAAGGTTTCTCAGAACCCATCTCACAAGACTCTCCTTGTCCATGATGTGCTCCAGCCCCAGCCATCCTGCTGGCCTCAGCAGGACTCTCTCCAGGCTGGGCAGGGTCTTCCTTGTGCTGGGAGCCCCGTACTGGACACGGCAGCCCTGATGTGTCCTGTGGTGGGTTAACCTTGGCCAGCAGCCGGACCCCCCGCAGCTGCTCCCTCCAAGCCCAGAACCAACGGGACAGAGGGAGAAAATGAACCAGAACGGCTCAGGGGTCAAGAGAAAGCAAAGGAGGTTCAGAGACCAATGACTGTCACGGGCACAGAGGTGTGGACTTGCTGAAGTTCGATTTACTTTATTGACAGTTCAGAAAGCTTTGGATTGGGAGCAACAAGGGCCAAATATTAAAGCCATTCTCCTCCCACTTTCTCCCAGTCTGAAATGGCTCCCTGGCTCCCAATTCCTCTGCCCGCCCCAACCCCAGGAGCAGCATGGAGGGTGGTGAAGAGGGAGTTAGCAGTCAGTGAAGAACATCTCTGCAGCTCCTTCCTCCTCGCACTTCTCCCCTATCCCAGCGTGGCTCCTCTAGATGGGATCCCACCGTATTTGCGGTCGGGGCTCCGTGTGGTTCATTCCTTTCTCTCTACTCATGGGGCAGTATGAGAGCCCTGAGAGCATCCGTGGACCTTCATGGCCCTGACCAGCATCTCCTGGGCCTCCACCCACCCCTCTGTCCATGGACCAGGAGACACTGAAGCCAGGCCTGATTTTCAGCCCCAGCTTGATCTGAGCTGTAGGTATGCGGGTCTCCAGACACAGACACGGCCTTGGACCTTGTTGAGTCCATGGACCTTGTTGAGTCAGACCTGCAGAGTCACTTCCCAGCCTGGTTCCTTATGGGGTGAGCAACGGAGTGACACTGTGGCCCTCCCTGTTCCAGAGCCCAGCTGTTTTGTGGAGGCCCAGGGCCATACTTCTGCCTTTCTTCCCATCCCTTGGTCAGGTTTTTAGAAGGGAGGAAGGAAAAGCAGGTGAAGTTGGAGGGCCCCAGTGACTGCAAAGGGAGCAGAGCCATCAAACCAGAAATCATGTAAAGGCAATGCTTGTCTAAAACTGTTCTCTTCCTTTCTTGGAGGCCTTGTGTCTTCCGCAGGAACCTTGAGGTGTTGTGTTCCATCCGCCTCTTTTTCTTTTAGCGTTTCCTTTGACCATACCCAAGCCATTGTGTTTGAATTCTCTTTCCAGCCTGATGTAATCCATGATCTGGAGATGGGACAGACGACTGGAAGGAGAATCCCACTCCTCTGGAGAAGAAGGTGGATATTCCCAGGAATCTGAGGAACCACGGCTGACCAGTAGCTGTGTCCATGGAACTGGTCAAGTGCCTCATCTCTTTTTTTGTATTTGGGGCTTAGACGCCTGGTTCCTGTGTGAACGTAATAACACCTCCAGCTCAGCTCTCCACAGTTTCCCTGTATCCAGGCATTTTGGTCTATGGCTTTGCATACATTGAATATTATTGATATAGGGCTTTTGGAACTGATAATTGCTGTCTTTTCTATTAAAATCCCTTTTCCTCCCCTAATTTCCAAGTGCCATTTGCTGGGATTCGTCCAGGGATCATAACACACAATTGATCCACTAATATTACACCGGTGATAAACAGTCAAATTCAATTTACAACTTTCAGTTTTGGTGCCTGTACAAATATAATGGGTATGGTAAACCAATGTCTGGGTAATTACATTTCTCTGTCTGGTTTCCTCGTTAGTGGGTAAACTGGTTTTAGTTCCTTACCAGTCTTGTAACTGTAAATTCAGAAATGTCTGCCTGCCTCACAAATCAATACCCTCTGGCCAAATATGACCTGCGTCACCCTTATGGCCGCAACGTGCCATCACATATCCACAGAATTTACACACTTCAATATTTGCTGTCTTGTTCCATGCAAATACAAGTTTAATTGTGCACTTGGGGCACAACAACCCTGTGCAGCTACAGACTAGGGGAAGTCTGGCTGGAAAGCTGTCTGGAGGAGAGGGACCTGGGGGTGTTGGTTGACAGCCAACTGAACATGAGCCAGCAGTGGCCCAGGTGGCCAAGAAGGCCAATGGCATCTTGTCTTGGATCAGAAATGGTGTGGCCAGCAGGTCCAGGGAGGTTCTTCTCCCTCTGGACTCGGCACTGGTGAGACCGCTCCTCGAATCCTGTGTTCAGTTCTGGGCCCCTCACCACAAGAAGGATGTTGAGGCTCTGGAGAGAGTCCAGAGAAGAGCAACAAAGCTGGTGAAAGGGCTGGAGAACAGGCCTTAAGAGGAGGCTGAGGGAGCTGGGGGTGTTTAGCCTGGAGAAGAAGAGGCTGAGGGGAGACCTCATTGCTCTCTACAACTACCTGAAAGGAGGTTGTGGAGAGGAGGCAGCTGGACTCTTTTCCCAAGTGACAGGGGACAGGATGAGAGGGAATTACACATGAGGATGAATTACTCATCAGTGTCTTCCGTAAGGTTATTGGTGTGTCCCCTGGCGATGACCATAGAATCATAGAATCATAGAATCACCAGGTTGGAAGAGACCCTCCAGATCATTGAGTCCAACCATTCCCACTGATCTCTAAACCATGCCCCTGAGTACCTCATCCACCCCCACCTTAAACACCTCCAGGGAAGGCGAGTCAACCACCTCCCTGGGCAGACCGTTCCATTGCCTAATGACCCTTGCCGTGAAGAATTTTTTCCTTATGTTAAGCGTGAACCTCCCCTGGCGGAGCTTGAGGCCATTCCCTCTTGTCCTGTCCCCTGTCACTTGGGAGAAGAGGCCAGCACCCTCCTCTCCACAGCCTCCCTTCAGGTAGTTGTAGAGAGCAATGAGGTCTCCCCTCAGCCTCCTCTTCTCCAGGCTAAACACCCCCAGCTCTCTCAGCCGCTCCTCGTAAGACTTGTTCTCCAGCCCCCTCACCAGCTTTGTCACTCTCCTCTGGACTCACTCCAGATCCTCAACATCCTTCTTGTGGTGAGGGGCCCAGAACTGAACCCAGGATTCGAGGAGCGGTCTCACCAGTGCCGAGTACAGAGGGAGAAGAACCTCCCTGGACCTGCTGGTCACACCATCTCTGATACAGGCCAAGATGCCATTGGTTACATGATGTCACAGTCCACTCAGTGGGTGGCTCCTTTACTCCTGGTTGCGTGGGTCACCCCCGTTCAGCCGTGCGGACGGCTGTTTCTGTAACTAAAAAACAAGAAAAGCACCTTCCCACTTTGGGGTCAGGCTCTCTCCTTTCCAACACTTTACTAACACCAGTCCTCAGGTTTCTCTTACGAATGCTCATCCCTAATGGTGTTGATTGAGCAATCCACCCCAGTTTGTGCATCTCGTTCAAGCGTCTCGCGATGGCTGAGATGTATTTTTGTAGCATCATCTCCTCAATACCTGGAGTCGTAATCGGCCCCAGACACAAACAAGGCAATCCAGACAACATTTCATAGGCAGGTAGGCCTGTATCCCTACGGGGTGGAGTTTGAATATTTAGTAGTGCTAACGGTAAGCATTTTACCCAAGACATCTGCGTTTCAATCATCAATTTAGTTAATTGTTGTTTAAGAGTTCGATTCATTCTCTCAGCTTGTCCTGAACTTTGGGCTATGGAAGTTCCATCTTATCCCCACCGCTCGCGTTGCTTCTTGCAACACTTTTGACGTGAAACGGGTGCCTCTATCAGAATTGATTGCATGCACCAACCCCAAACGAGGAATTATTGATTCTAATAGTGTTTTTGCAACAAATTGGGCTGTTGCTCAGGTGGCTGGAAAGGCTTCAACCCAATGAGTTAGTTGATCCACTGTAACTAATACATATTTCCATTTACGTTGGGTAATTCAGGACAGTCAATCTGAACCCTTTCAAATGGTCTATAAGCCAGGTCCCAAGCACCCAAGGGTGTTTTCCTCATTGCACCTTTATTTATTTTTTGGCACATAGGGCACCCTTGGGTTATCTGTTTTGCTATTTCAAAAATCTCTGTGCTTCCAAAAGATTTTAAATACCGATCGCACAATGCCCTCGCTCCCCAATGGGTTTGCTCATGCCATCTCTTTAGTAATTTTTGAGCTACCGATTTTGGCAATATTTCTCTCCCATCTGGCAAAATCCACTTATTTTCCCGTAACATTGCCCCTAAATCTTGCATTCTCCTCATTCCCTCTGATGTAAAGGAGAAGACGTTAGTTATTTCCGTGGTTTTGGTTAATTCAAGAGGATTTATCTGAATGGGAGATTCAGCCCTTCTCGCTGCTTCTCTTGCTTTTTGATCAGCTAAATTATTCCCTCATATTTGAGCTGAAAATCCCTGCTGAAGTCCTGGGAGGTAGACAATGGTGATCCCTTGGGGGCCTTTTAACGCTTCTAAAATTAAGTTGATCGATTCTTCATGGATCAAATTCTTCCCTCGGGTGTTCATAAATCCCCTTTCTTTCCAGATCTTTCCGAAGGTATGTGCCACTCCATATGCATATTTCGAATCAGCATATCATAGAACCATAGAATAACCAGGTTGGGAAAGACCCACTGGATCATTGAGTCCAACCATTCCCATCAATCACTAACCCATGGCCCTCAGCACCTCGTCCACCCGTCCCTTAAACCCCTCCAGGGAAGGTGACTCAACCCCCTCCCTGGGCAGCCTCTGCCAGTGCCCAGTGACCCTTTCTGTGAAAGATTTTTTCCTGATGTCCAAGAAAGGAACATTTTAGTTTACAGACATTTCCATTTGGGGATTAAATAGGGCAGTTGGCCCAGGATGGGGATCTGCAGCCCTTCAAAGCAGACAGGGCTCTCTGTGGACCTTGATTCTTTGTTTGGGACCTGTCTTTTTTCCAACAAGACCAGGTGGATGTGCCTGGGCGGCTTGAATTCCGTTGATGGAATCATGGGTTGGATTGGGTTGTGTTGAGTTGTGTTGAGTTGAGTTGGAAACCCATCCAGGTCCCACCACAGGCAGGGAAACCTTTCGCTGGATAAAGTTGCTCCAGGAATGGAGGGGATGAGGGGGACGGGGAGGAGAGAGATGGGGAAGGGAGGGGAGGGGAGAGAAAAGAGGGGGAGCAACCTGATCCGGTGGGAGGTGCCTCTGCCCGTGGCAAGGGATTGCAACTGGATGGGCTTTGAGGTCCCTTCCAACCCAGTCATTCCATGATTCTAAGGTTCTTGGCTCCAGCTTTCCTGAAACGGAGCCGTGTTCCCGTGGAACGCTGCCCCTGGGCCTGGCTCAGCCCCAGCAGCAGAAGATCCTTCGCAGAAGGCTTTCTGTTTCTTGGTTCCTCTGTCGAGGGATCAGCAGGAGCATGGTCTTTTTTGTTATGTCCCGCATTGCGGGGGAGGCACCTTTTCTGAGGGGTTCAAGGCCTGTGATGGAGAAAGCCAGAGCTGAGATGAAGCCCCATGTCTACGGAGACCTCCGAGCATCCCCTCCAGACCCCACCAGCCCCATCCAGAGAACAGCTGTGGGGCAGGAGTGCCCCACACAGCCCTCCCGAGAGCAGGACCTGGCATGGTAGAACCCCAGCCCCTGTCCCACTGGCCAACCCAACCCTGCCCCTCCTCACCTCTGCAGATCTCTAACATCTTCTCTGGGTTTCGGTCCTTCAAGGGCTGAGCAGCAACCGCTAGGGACAGAAGCTCCATCAGATCCCCCTTGCTCCCCAGCACCATGGTGGCAACGGGGACAAGGGTGTCCCCACAGAGGGACCAAGGGCTGGTGTCTCACCAAGGAAAATCAGAGCTGCCTTTCGCACTACATTCTCGGGAGCGTAGATGTACTGCAGGCTCTGGTTTACGTAGTCCTCGGCCCTCTTCTTGTCCTGCTTCAGCTGGAGAGACCACAAGGGTCAGGGCACGTCCCAGTGTCCCCCCGCTGGCCACCCCAGTCCCTCCTGCCAGTCTGCCCCGTAGCCGGGAGCTCTCCATCCCACCAAGCGTGGAGAAGAACCCTTGGGGGCTCTGTTCTTGAGGCCAGGGAGCAAGGACGCGGCTCCAGGCTGGAGCGAGGTGGGTGAGACCCACAGCCCAGACGTGGGGGGCAGCCCTCGTCCAGCCTGGGCCATGGGGTCTGGGGGATCTTCTCACCAAGTAGTATGTGATGACCCACGTCTGCCGTGTCTTCACGCGACGTTCGGGCAGTTTCCAGCCCAGGAACTTTGCCGCAGCCAGGAGACCTTCCTCAGAAGCCTGTGGAGCAGCAGAAGGTGGGAGATGGCACCACAGCCCGGGCAAGGAGACTTGGGGTCCTCCTCCTCTCGGCTTTGTTGGTGGGGCCATGGTGGCCTTAGGAAGGTGGCACCTGCCCTGGCCCAGGTGCCTGGGAGCCTCCTCCCTGCGTCACAGCTCAGCTTTGAGATCCGTACCTCGGCCACGCTCGGCGTTGTGTCCTGTATGCAAACGATGAGCGGGAACAGGGCCATTCGCACTTTGTCCTGCATGCTCCCCTTGTGGCTCCACACCACGCTCTTCAGCTGCTCGGCGAAGAACCTGATGGCTCGTTCTCTCACCTGGTTTTGCCCCTGGCAGGGAGAAGGACAGCAGCACTTCAGAACCAAGATCTCTTTGCCCGTGGTGAGCAGGATGCTCCAGGCTTGGATTTGGTCACTGGAGGCGTGGGACAACTCGGTGGGTGCAGCTGAATGGCCCCAAACTTGTCCAAGGTCCCTCCGTGGGCTCTCCTGACCACCCAGTGCTCCCCACCAGCTCCACCAGCCACGTTAAGGACAAGTTCCCACCAAAAGGGGCCGAGGAGGAGACGGGCTGGTCCTCGGCAATGCCTGTGGGACACGCACCCCTGGCCACGCTGCCTGGGGACAAGATCTGGTCCTGTTCCCCAGAGCAGCTAGGGAAGGAGGAGCCCTCAGGGCTCTCAGAGCAGCTCTCAGGGAGAACCTGGGCTGCAAAACCCAGGGGAGAAAGGTGAGCAGAAGCCCCTGCTCCAGGTGCTGCCGTTGCCCATGCCCAGTGCGCATCTGTGGGGCTCGGGCTCTCCCGTAGCCTTACGTGAAGGAAGAGGGGCAGCAGCTTCTCCATCAGCTGCACGGTGATGGAGCTGGCCTTCTTCTTCTTTAGGTGACCTGTCATGTTTTGGAGGGTCACCAGGGCCTTCACAACAACATCTGCGTTGCTGTGCTCCAGGTCCTCAGTCAGGTCCAGCAGGAGGATCTCCATTCTTCTGGCCTGCGTGAAGAAGAGAATTTCCTTGTTGGGAAAAGCTCCATACCTGGAAAGCTCCCCAGGTGGCCACCCTGGCGGGGATGGCGCTTGGGGCCATCACCCACCGCCTGACTCCAGCCAAGACCAAGCCACCACCTTCCCCACCAGCCCAGCCGCCCTCGGCCAGGCCGCGCTCACCGTCTTGGGTCTCTGAGAGAGCGTGAGGAGACCCTGCAGAACTGCTGGGCGCAAGGCTGGGCTTGGGCGCCTCAGGGATCTCCAGAATTTGTAGAGCCCCTCAAAGTTCTCATTTTCAAAGTCCTTGCAGGCCAGGACCTGGAAGAAAGGCAGCAGCGATCGAGCGGCGGAGCAGGTGGGGCTCCCCGCTCCGTGCAGCTCTGGGTTCCACCAGCAGCTGAAGCCAAGGCCACCGGGGCTTTGGATGCGAACTCACCAGCAACTGAAGGATCCCGGTGTCCTCAGGCAAAGTGCAGAGGAGCCGAGCGTGTTGCGCCTGATGCCGGTTGAACAGCCCCAGCAAGACTCTCTCCATCACTTGGGGCACGGAGAACAGGAGCTGCCACACGGGCACGGCCGAGCTGCAAGGCAGAGCGCTCCGTCAGCAGGGCCACCTCGGCCACCGCGGCCTGACCTGGGGCAGCCCTGCAGGACAGGGACCCTGGACCCCAGCTGGGGTGGCCTGGGCAGCAGGAGAGGAGCGAGGGGAGGTTCATTGTGGGGCTGGGAGGAGCGTGGTGAGTCATGGAATGCCCAGACTTGGAAGGCACCGACAAGGGCCACCAAGTCCAGCTCCCTGCACACGACAACCCTAAAACCCACGCCGGGTGTCTGAGGGCCTTGACCAAAGGCTTCTTGAACACTGCCAGGCTTGGTGCCATGACCTCTTCCCTGGGGAGCTGTTCCAGTGCTCCACCACCCTCTGGGTGAAGGACCTTGTCCTAATGTCCAACCTAACCCTCCTCTGAGGCATCTTCCTGCCATTCCCTTGGGTCAGGGAGAAGAGCTCAGCCGCTGCTCCTCCTGCTCCCCGTGGGAGGAGCCTGCAGAGCGCGATGAGGTCTCCCTTCAGTCTTCTCCAGGCTGAACAGAACAAGAGACTTCAGCCGCTCCTCACATGGCTTCCCCTCTAAACCCTTGGCCAACTTGGTGGCCCTCAACTCTGGGCTGGCTTGGCCGCCTCTGGCTGCCGCAGGGCTTTCGTGGGGCTGGAAAGTGTGGTGGGAAGGAGGGCCCTGCTCCTCGGGCATGTCCTTCACGATCCCTTGGCTCTGGCAACCAAAGAGTCTCCGTGTCCCCCTCCCCGCAGGGGACCCCCCTCCAGGCTCTCCGGGGCAGGACCTGTCTCTGGGTGGAGCAATCTCCATGAGCGCTGAGACCACTTCCGTGAGGTGATGCTCGGTCATGAGGAGCAGAAGGGCCTCCACTTTCTGCCGAGCCAATTCCACGTTGATGCCTTTGATGTTTTCATGGATGCATCTTATAACATGGGGCACCTGGAGGAGAAACAGGTGAGGATGGAGCTGGCCCTGGAGAGCAGCCACCTCCTCGGCTCCATCCCTCTCTACTGGTTTCAGGTGGGTTCAGGTGCCCGAGACACCTGGGTTAGGAGGGAGGGATGGAGGAAGAAGGTCTGGCAGGGCTCAAGGGTTGGGCCGTCCAGCCCCAGGCCACTTACACTCATCAGCCAACACTCAGGGGCGCTCATGGCCATGTCCAACACGCATCTCGCTGCCTCCTTGTCAAAGACACTGGATTCTCTCAGTGCTTCGATGGCCACACAGACGATGTCGGTCTTCTCCACAGCATCCAGGTACCTTGCAAACATCTACAGGAAGGAGGGAAGGGAGGAAGAGATGTCCCAGTGAGAGCCCAGCAGCGCTGGAGGCAACACAGGTGTTGGGCTCATGGGGGCAGTGGGTGACCCTCAAGCGATCCAGGCCTTGGCCAGCGGGGCTGGAGGTGCTGCTGGGACCCTGGAGTGCAGCCTCGCTTGGGGACAGCAGGAACCTTCTCAGCAGGGACAGCGAGGCCACGCCAGCCCCTCTGAGTCTCCACGCCTTTGCTCCTCCAAGTCCCCTGTCAGCGCCTCAGAAGTCCCAGCGACAGAGGAGCTCCTTACCGTGGGCACGTCTCGGATGGAGAGAAAATCCATCGCAGAGCTGTCCTCAACATCCTCCTGGCTCTGTTCTCCTGCGTCATTTGCCATTGACCGGCCTGAAGAAGCAGGGAAGGGGCAGAAGGGTCAACGGGGCAAAGCAGCTTGGCCAGAAGCTCAACCCTATTGTCACCATCCTTAAGGTCTAACGATGCTTAAAGAGAAGCGGAGCTACCAGGAGATGTCGGTGTGGAGGGATAAAATCCACCACAAGGTCTCTTACTTCTTTGCTTGCGGATGAAGTTGATCAAACAGCAAAGTGTTTCCAAAGCCAGACGTTCTTTCATTTTTGAGGAATACGGAAAAACAGAGAGGTGACCAAGCAGTTGGCCCAGGACGGGGATCTGCAGCCCTTCAAAGCAGACAGGGCTGCCCGTGGATCTTGGTTCTTCATTTGGGACCTGTGTGAGGGAGGCAGAAGAGGAGAAGGGTTGAGGGCTGCATCCCTGGAGAGTCAAGGCTTTGCCGGGTGGTGCCGGCCCCGGCTCTCAGAGCAGCCAGCTGGGCAGGAGCTCCACGCAGAGAGACCTTTGGCCACTCTGGTGGGCAGGGAGGGGACGTGGTGTGGCTGGAGGGTTCCTCGCTCCTCACCTGCAGCGTGGGGTTGGTCAGCAGATGAATCAGCTTCCCAATCCTGTCCAGCGCCCTCCCGCGCACAGCTGGTCTCTTAGAGCCGGTGAAGTTCAGAAGGGTCTGGGAAGAGAGAAGGTCCCGGTGAGGCCTGGCAGCAGATTTTTCCTCCAGCAGAAGCAGCGCTGCTGAGCTCCTGGGCTGGACTCATCCAGGCCGTGAAGGCTTCCTCCGCTCTCCAGAGAAGCCTGCAGTAGGGGCCCTGCCCTAGGAGACCTGCAGCTGGCAGCCCCTGCTTCCCCGAGGAGCTGGGCACCCTCCCGGCAGCGCTCTCTCCGCCTGGCACTGAGGTGGGGACCGTCGGCTCCGGAGTGGACGCCCCCTCCTTCCAGGGAGAGGAGCAGCCCCTCAGAACCCAACTCCTTGCAGACCTGGAAGATGTCCGGCAGCTCCTGATTGAGCCTGGTGACCGGGATGATGCCCACCAACTTCTCCATCATCGCGTCCAGGACATTCAGGGTCTGCAAAGAAGACAGAGGGTTGTGGCAGGGTTTCCCGCTGTCCCCCTCAGCACCAGGATCCCATCTCCCAGTGCTGGGGCGGCACTGCCACCCGTCCCAGAACGCGGAGCACCCCGGGGAGGTGACAGGAACATGAGAAGAGGACGAAGGCACGAGGGTGGGCGAGCAAAGCTGAGCCCCTGCCTTGGACCCCTGGTGGCGTCGCAGCACGGGGAGAAGCTCAGAGGGCGTGGGGGCTCCTGTAGCTCGTTCAGCACTTACCGGGCTGCACAGGGCACGGATGGATTGAATCATATAGAAGTCTGAGGCTTCCACAGAGAACGGCAAGACCACTGTCAGGCAGGTTTGGAGCAGGAGCGTCTCCTTGCCCTCCAGCACTCCCTGCAAGGAGCTGTGGAGAGAGACAGGGACCAGTCAGCCACTGGTGCTGGGAGCGGCGCCTCGAGGCCTCGTGCGTATGGACGTGGTCCCCGGGGGTGACCGTGAGGGATGTGGAGGTACCTCAGTTTGGTGATAGCAGACATGGCTTTCTGCCACAGCTTCATCTGGAGCTGCTGGTGAGCACATTTCTCTTCCATCAGCTCCTGCAAAGGCCAATTGATGTGAGACCTGGCAACCAGCGACACCCAGGGACACCAGAGCCCCGGCACCCAGGGACACCAGAGCCTCGACACCCAGGGACACCAGAGCCTCGACACCCAGGGACACCAGAGCCTCACCACCCAGGGACACCAGAGCCTCGACACCCAGGGACACCAGAGCCTCGACACCGAGGGACACCAGAGCCTCGACACCCAGGGACACCAGAGCCTCACCACCAAGTGTCACCAGAACCTCGACACCCAGGGACACCAGAGCCTCACCACCCAGGGACACCAGAGCCTCATCACCCAGGGACACCAGAGCCTTGACACCCAGGGACACCAGAGCCTCGACACCCAGGGACACCAGAGCCTCATGACCCAGGGACACCAGAGCCTCACCATCCAGGGACAACAGAGCCGCACCACCCAGGGACACCAGAGCCTCAAGACCCAGAGACACCAGAGCCTCACCACCCAGGGACACCAGAGCCTCGACACCCAGGGACACCAGAGCCTCACTACCCAGGGACACCAGAGCCTCACCATCCAGGGACACCAGAGCCGCACCACCCAGGGACACCAGAGCCTCGACACCCAGGAACACCAGAGCCTCACCATCCAGGGACACCAGAGCCGCACCACCCAGGGACACCAGAGCCTCGACACCCAGGAACACCAGAGCCGCACCACCCAGGGACACCAGAGCCTCGACACCCAGGGACACCAGAGCCTCGACACCCAGGGACACCAGAGCCTCATCACCCAGGGACACCAGAGCCTTGACACCCAGGGACACCAGAGCCTCGACACCCAGGGACACGAGAGCTTCACCACCCAGGCACACCAGAGACTCACCACCAAGTGACACCAGAGCCTCACCATCCAGGGACACCAGAGCCTCGACACCCAGGGACACCAGAGCCTCGACATCCAGGGACACCAGAGCCTCAAGACCCAGAGACACCAGAGCCTCAAGACCCAGAGACACCAGAGCCTCACCACCCAGGGACACCAGTGTCTCACCACCAAGTGACACCAGAGCCTCGACACCCAGGGACACCAGAGCCTCACCACCCAGGGACACCAGAGCCTCGACACCCAGGGACACCAGAGCCGCACCACCCAGGGACACCAGAGCCTCGACACCCAGGAACACCAGAGCCTCACCATCCAGGGACAACAGAGCCGCACCACCCAGGGACACCAGAGCCTCGACACCCAGGAACACCAGAGCCTCACCACCCAGGGACACCAGAGCCTCATGACCCAGGGACACCAGAGCCGCACCACCCAGGGACACCAGAGCCTCGACACCCAGGAACACCAGAGCCGCACCACCCAGGGACACCAGAGCCTCATCACCCAGGGACACCAGAGCCTCATCACCCAGGGACACCAGAGCCTCGACACCCAGGGCCTCCAGCCCCTCATAGCATTGTACAGTCATTAGGGTTGGAGAAGACCTCTAAGCTCATCCAGCCCAAACCTCAGTCCAACCCCACCGCGCCTACTAATCCACACCTGAAGCGTCACATCTCCACATGTTTTGAACCCCTCCATGGACGGAGACTTAACCGCTTCCCTGGGCAACCTCTTCCGATGCTTCTCCACTCCTTCCATAACAACGTAGTTCCAATATCCAATCGGAACCTCCCCTGGTGCCCCTTGAGGTCATTTCCCCTCGCCCTGCCCTAGCGTTGGCCTCTTCCTCCTCTCACCTTGATCTTCTCCACCACATTGTAGTTGCAGCAGAACAGGTCCAGGCCTCTTAACAAGCTGTTGTTTATGGCGGTCTGGCACAGGGATTCAACGCACTCGAGGAACATCAGCTTCTCGATGGTTTCCTGGAACAGAGACCAAACAGGGAGAGGGGGTCACCCGTGGCCAGCAGGACCGGAGCTGCGGAGATGGAGACCTGGGAGAAGCAGCTCTGCCCAGGCAGCGAGGGGCAGGGTTACCTCGTCTGTGCGGTGGAGGATTGCGTAGATGAAGTCCACTATATCCTCCTCCTTTTCATAGGTGGGCAACGACTCGGCGTCTAAGAGAGGAGGAGAGCAGGGAGGGCTGTGAGAGGGGGTGGTGGAAGGAGACAGGAGACTTTGCTGGGGACAGAACTGGCTGCCGGGCCGGGTCCTGCTCTTGGGTCAGGACAAACCCCTGCAACGCTCCACGTGCAGTTGGGCTGCCGTGCTGGACAGGACATGTCCGGGAAAGCCCTCGTGAAGATCCCTGTCCCCCAGCATCGCTGCCTCTGCCCCAGAGCAGGAGCTGGGTCCCCTCTGTTTGCTCCACCCCCGGGAGAAGTTGGAAGGGACCCACAAGGGTCCTCAATTCCTGTCCCTGCATAGGACAACCCCAAATCATGGAATGATGGAATGGTTTGGGTTGGAAGGGACCTTAAAGATGATCCAGTTCCAACCCCCCACCATGGGAAGGGACACCTCCCAGTGGATCAGGTTGCACCATGTCCCATCCAACCTGGCCTTGAACACCTCCAGGGATGGGGCAGCAACAACATCTCCAGGCAGCCTTGGCCAGGTCCTCACCAACCTCACAGGAGAACATTCCTCCACAAGATCTCATCTCAATCTACCCTCTTCCAGCTCAATACCTTCCTACCTCATCCTGTCCCTGAACTCACACAACAACAGCCCCTCCCCAGCTTTCCAGGAGCCCCTTTCCATATTGGAAGCTGCTCTAAGGTCTCCCCAGAGCCTTCTCCTGGATGGACAACCCCAACTCTCATAGCCTGTCCTCATACAGGAGGTTCTCCAGCCCCCAGATCATCCTCGTGCCCTCCTCTGGACTTGGTCTCACAGATATGTGTCCTTCCTGTGCTGAGACCTCCAGAGCTGGACGTACGACTCCAGTTGAGGTCTCACCAGAGCAGACAAACAGAATCCCCTCCCTGACCCTGGGGTCCAGCCCTGCCCAGCCCACCAGGACCCTTCACTCACAGATCATCATGGGCATGATTGAGGTCGCCTCACTGAGTTGTGGAGCAGAGCTGCTCCGCTGGGGAAACTCATTCTCCTGCCAGGCCAGCCTGGGTCTGTGAGGAGATCTCCTTGCCATCGTTAGGGATGGAGGTAAATGCGTAAGCAAAGAGAACGAAGAAGCTTCGCCAAACGCCTCAGCACCGCGGGGTGAGACGCGAGCTCTGCTGCCTCTCCGGTTACTGCCCAGGGACACTGAGAGCCTGGGGGCTGCGTCTCCTGTGTCCCATTGTGATGTCACAGCGGGTCCCACCACAACCTTTCACACTGTCTCCAAGAGCTTCTACAATTCCAGAGCCTTCCCCTTGTGATGTCACAATGGGTCCCACCACAACCTTTCACACTGTCTCCAAGAGCTTCTACAATTCCAGAGCCTTCACATCCAGGAACAAGGGGCATCTTGGGAGGGTTGTCAATATTCCCCTGTTGCACCATCAAATCAAATCAAAGGCACTAAAGGGGTCCCAGAGAGCTCCAGAGGAGTTCTGGGGGCCCTAGAAAGACCTTAGGGTGTTCTAGAGGGTTGCTGGGGGGCTCTAGAGGGGTCCTTGGCATCCTAGAAGGCTTGTAGGAGGCCCTAAAGGGGTCCTAGGGGGCTCTAGAGGATTCCCAGGGTCTCAAAAGAGGTCCTGTGGGAAAAAGTGCTGTCCCAGAGGGCTCTGGAGGGGTCCTGACAGTCCAAGAACATTCCTAGGGGGCTCTGGAAGGCTGCTAGGGTCCCTGCAGGGGAGTTGAAGGCCATAGATAAGTACTCAGGAGCTCTAGATAGGTCTGGGTGCCTTTAGAAGAGTCCTGTGGGTCTCTATAGTGGTCCTGGGTGTCCTAGAAGGGTCCTGGAAGGCCTTAAAGGGGTACCAGGGGGTTCTAGAGGCTTCCCGGGGGCCCTAGAAGGGTCCTTGAAGGTTTTAAAGATGTCCCAAGGGGCTCTAGAATGGTCATGGGAGTCACTAGATGGGTCCTGGGGGTCCTAGAGGGGTCCTAGAAGGCCTTTAAGGAGTCCCGGTGGGTTCAAGAGGGGCCCTGAGGGTCTCTAGAGGGCTCCTGGTGGTCCTAGGAGGTACGTAGAAGGTCTTAAAGGGGTCACAGGGGCCTCTAGGGTATTCCTGAGGGTCCTAGAGAGGTCCTAGAAGGCTCTAAAGGGGTCCCGAGGGTCTCTAGATGGGTTCTGAGGTTCCTAAAATGGTCCTAGTAGGACTTTAAAGGTCCCACTGGGCTCTAGAGAGGTTCTTTTCATCCTAGAAAGGAACTAGAAGGTCTTAAAGGGGATCCAGGAAGCTCTAGAGGATTCCTGGGCTTCCTAGAGGGGCCCTAGAAGGCCCCTAAGGAGTCCCAGGGCGCTCTAGAGGAGTCCTGGGTTCCTAGAAGGGTGCTAGAAGGCCTTAAAGGTGTTCCAGGGGGCTCAAGAGGGGTCCTTGGCATTCTTGAAGTGCTCTAGATAGATTTAAAGGGGTCTCAGGGGGCTCTAGAGGGTTTCTGGGGTTCCTAGAAGGGTCCGAGAAGGCTCTAATGGGGACCCAGGGAGATCTAGAATGGTTCTGGGCGCCTCTAGATGTGTCCTGGGAGTCCTAGAAGGCCCTAAAGTGGTCCCAGGAGACTGTAGACGGTTCCTGGGGGTCCCAGAAGGCCTTAAAGGGGTCCCAGGGGGCTCTGGAGGGGTCCTGGGGGTTTCTAGATGAGTCCCGCGGGTCCCAGAATCATGGAATCACTAGGTTGGAAAAGACCCACAGGATCATCGAGTCCAACCATTCCTACCAATCACTAAGCCACGTCCCTCAGATCCTCATCCACCCGTGAGAATTAATTGATAAGTTTTGCTGCAGCTGATTTGTATGTTTAAGTATCTTGTCATACAAATTTGGTTTGTATCGAGAGATAATACGCAGACAATCTCCAGACACGATGTTTAATTCTTCGGTCAAATGATAACCTGAAGGGAGCCTCCGGACGTGGTGGAAAACTCCAAAAATATAATCTTGGAGAGATTTCTATGGATCTTTGTCGAAAACTAGTAGATATACCCACTGCTTTTGTAAGAGGTTCTGCCTTTTTTAGAAGGGCATCCAATTCAGCGCTGAATTGGGAAATAAAAATATTATCATCTGTGCTTCAAAGCCTTTGTCCTCATTCACCCCACCCCGTTATTAGCGTCGTCCTCCAAAGATTTTCCTCCTCCGTGAGTAAGTGGTTCTGTTTATGCACGAGGACTCGTACCACTGAACCCCAAAGCTGCTAGAGAAGGTAGACGTGGGCAGACACCCCTGGAGGGAGCAGGAGTGTCACAAAGAATAGGTGACCAACCCTCTTAGCCCCTACAGGAAAGCCCCACAAGCTCACGGACTCCAGCATCGCTGCAATTCCTCAATGCTTGGAGAAGACATTCCGCGGCAACTCCTGGGACCAGCCCTCATTATTTTAGACGACGTCGCTAAAGGTTTGGTGGCACCTGGGGCTCGAGTTTCCTTCGAGCTTTCGCTAAAGCTCGCTCGAAAATTGGATTAATACAAGAACTATGATTTTAGTTGCCACCGTCGTAGAGCAGGTACCTCAGTCTCCAAGTCACCGTCCCCAGCTGGAACATCAAGCTCTTCAGACGGCGATTTCCTCAGCCTTTCTCGAGGACCAAGAGAAACGTGCATCCCCAGTGTTTTACAGATGGTTTTACTGCACCGAGAGACACTCAGACGGCTTCATCTCACACACGAAACCATCCTTCAGAGGACTGAAATTTGAGGGGTTTGTAATCCTCCCTTCTATTCAACACGGGATGTAGGCAAAACACCAGAAAATTCGCCTACCTGCTGTCAAGCTCCATTACTGACATTGAGCATCTTCCACTGGACAAGGGGAGCCTACAAACTGTTAGCAAAGCAAGCAGCTGGGCCTCATGGCTGCCCGTGTGGCCAGGGGGCCAAGAAGGCCAAGGGCATCTTGGCTTGGATCAGACACGGCACGGCCAGCAGGGCCAGGGAGGTTTTTCTCCCTCTGGACTCGGCCCTGGGGAGACCGCTCCTCGAATCCTGGGGTCAGTTCTGGGCCCCTCACCACGAGAAGGATGTTGAGGCTCTGGAGCGAGTCCAGAGAAGAGCAACAAAGCTGGGGAGGGGGCTGGAGAACAAGTTTTATGAGGAGGAACTGGAGTTGATTAGCCTGGAGGAGGCTGAGGGGAGACCTCATTGCTCTCTCCAACTCCCTGAAAGGAGGTTGTGGAGAGGAGGGAGCTGGGCTCTTCTCCTAAAAACAGGGACAGGACGAGAGGGAACGGCCTCAAGCTCCACCAGGGGAGGGTCAGGCTGGACATCAAGAAATAAAAAATCATGGAAAGGGTCACTGGGCGCTGGAACAGGGAGGGGGTTGAGTCCCCTGCCCTGGAGGGGTTTGAGGGACGGGTGGACGAGGTGCTGAGGGACACGGGTTAGTGATTGATGGGAATGGTTGGACTCGATGATCCGGTGGGTCTCTTCCAACCTGGTGGTTCCATGATTCTACAATTCTGGGGAGTCACATATGGGGCAGGAGGAGTCACTTTTTGGCCTCACATTGGACGCTGATCATGGAGATCCAGGAGGACCTGGAGAATCCCCCATGTTGGACACAGACCATGTTGATTCCATGAAAATGGGGTCGGGGCAGGGAATAAACGGGATTCGCTGCTTCTCGAGGAGCTGAAGCCGCTCGCGGAGCTCCTGGTGGGATGAGAAGAGGACACAGAGCATCGAGACAAAGCCTTTAATCCCCAGCCTGGAGGCCCCAGAGGGGGTGGAGAACTTCCCACCTCCTATGAGAAGCTCCAAACCCTCCCTGAAGGAACCAAAACCGCCTAGTTTGGACCCAAATTGTCCTTGGGGTCACTCTGAGGTGGAGATTCTGACTTTATCTTCTAGAGGTTGAACTTCATGTCCAGGATGGCCTGGTGGAGGTCGGGGTCTAGGGGGACGTAGGACTTCTGGGAGTCGTGGCAGAAGAACAAGGGGTCAGAGATGGCCTTGGGGTCGAAGCCTTCACGGACCAGCTTGACCTTGAGCTGCTTGAAGGTCCCGGTGATCTCCAGGGCATCCTAGGGAGATGGGGATGGGGAGAACATGGGGATGGATGGAGGAGGATCCATGGATCTAAGGGCTGAGGTTCTGCTGAGGGACATGGATCCAAGGGCTGAGGTTCTGCTGAGGGACATGGATCCAAGGGCTGAGGTTCTGCTGGGGGACATGGATCCAAGGGCTGAGGTTCTGCTGAGGGACATGGATCCAAGGGCTGAGGTTCTGCTGAGGGACATGGATCCAAGGGCTGAGGTTCTGCTGAGGGACATGGATCCAAGGGCTGAGGTTCTGCTGAGGGACATGGATCCATGGATTCCTCAAGTTGAGCTGGGAGAGGTTTAAATTGGGTTCTGGGGATGCTTCCTTCACTGAAAGGGTCATCAAGGACCTGGAAGAGGATTTCTGGGGCCGTGGTAGAACCTTGATCCCTTCTGAAAGCCCTGGAGATGTGGTGGGGTCGAGAGTTTTGGGTTTAGGGTTGGACTTATGACCTTCAACATCTTCCAACCTCAACATTTCCATGATGGACAAAGCTCCTCGGCCTTGGGAGCTTCATCCCAAGGATCCTTTGGACGAGGAAGCCCACAAACCCCAGGAGAACCCAGGGCCACCAACCTGGATGCGGATGAAGTGAGGGGCGGCGTAGCCAGGCAGCGTCTCCTGGGTGAAGGCGACGAGCTTCTCGCCCTGGAAGGTCGTCCCAGGCCTCAGGTGGACAGCGGCCATCCCGCACTTGCCCTCACACCCTGCAAGGAGGCCACAGGGGGCTGGGGGCCACCACAATCCACTTCTACTCGTCCTGGTGGCCACAGGGACCATCACCAAGACCTGGTGGTTGCCCAGAACCCCACCAGCTGCTCCTTTTCTCCAACCAATCCCAGTTTTACTCTTCCTGGAGGCCACATGGACCATGATGAAGGCACCAGGTGGACCCAAAACCATCTTGGATGATTGCGTTGACCATTTTGGCCTCCTTGGTGGCCACTTGGACCACGATGGGACCTCCCAGTGAGTCCCAAACAGCACCAGGTGCTTCTTTTGGGCATCTGAGGCTCTTTTTGCTCTTCCTCGTGGCAACATGGACCATCACCAAGACCTGGTGGTTGCCTAGAACCCCACCAGCTGCTCCTTTTCTACAACCAACCCCAGTTTTACTCTTCCTGAAGGCCACTGGGAGCATCTCAAGGCTTCTTGGTGGCCACTGGGAGCATCTCAAGGCTTCTCGGTGGCCACTGGGACCATCTCAAGGCTTCTCGGTGGCCACTGGGACCATCTCAAGGCTTCTCGGTAGCCACTGGGACCATCTCAAGGCTTCTCGGTAGCCACTGGGACCATCTCAAGGCTTCTTGGTGGCTCCTTATGTGGATAAAACATGAGCAGGTTCTTCTTTTGATGCGATTGACTCACCTGGCACGGCCACCCCGTAGACGTTGACCTCCTGGATGAAGTCGACCATGGCCAGAGCAGCTTCCACCTCAGTCGTGGCCATGTTCTCCCCTTTCCACCTGGAGAAGACACGAGGTGAAGCCGTGAGGGTGGGATTTGGCTCAGAGGAAGGTCTCGTGAGAGCCACCAACTCACCGGAAAGTGTCCCCCACGCAGTCCTGGAAGTAGATGAACCTTTCGTGGTCGATCCGGAGGAGGTCGCCACTGTTGAAGTAGGAGTCACCCCGGACCAAGACGTCCCTCAAGATCTTCTTCTCGGTCTTCTCAGAGTCCCCCGCGTAGCCGTGGAACGGGGTGTTCTGGGTGATCTTGACGACCAGCAGCCCCATCTCCCCTGGGAAAGAAGGATGGAAGCTCGTCAGAAACCTCCTTCCGTGGTGGGGAAGGTCCTCTCCATGCCCACCAGGGATGATTTTCCTGGTTCTTTGAGGGATCTCTGGTGGCTTCCACCATGAATCCTGTGCCTGTTTCCTTCTCTGAGCGATCTCTGGTGGCTTCCACCATGAATCACGTTCCTGATTCTGTCATTGAGGGATCTCTGGTGGCTTCCACCATGGTTTGTGTTCCTGTTTCTTTCTTTAAGGATTTTCTCACCAGGGTTTTGAGGACCAGGAGATGTTTTTGATGGATCTCAACGCCCCGCCTTCCCCAAAACACCCTTGGAAACTCTTCTTACCGGGCTGGACTTTGATGCAGAGACCTCGCTGGTCCCGCTGGGGCTCGTCCTCCCCCACGTTGTACTTGATCAGCCTGAAGGGTGTGAAGGGCTGGGGGACAGAAGAAGGAGACAGACGCCTTTCTCAGGGCTCTGGGGGGACGTCCAGGTCTCCACAGATGCCCCCAAATGAGCCTTTGAGTCAACGGAGGCCAATGAGGTAGAAGGGGCGGCTCGGGGGGTCTTGGAGACCCTCCTTGGTTCATCAACCCCACCTTAAGGAACCTTCTGGATGCCCCCAAACCATCATCACCACCTTGAGGCTCCATCATCATCACCTTGAGCTCCATCATCACCACCCTGAGGCCTCCATCATCACCCTCTTGAGGCTCCATCATCACCCCCTTGAGGCTCCATCATCACCCCCTTGAGGCTCCATCATCACCACACTGAGGCCTCCATCATCACCACCCTGAGGCTAATTTATCCTGCTGTGCTTCTGATTGCCCTCGCCCCGTTCACTTCTAGATCAGCTCCCCACTCACCGGCAGGCTAGAAGGCCTGGACTGAAGATTCAAGTTCATATCTTCTTGCCCTTTACTGGAAGCCATTGAGGGAGCAGACAACGCCTGGGAGCCAAACGAGTCTTGAGATAACTCCTGAAACAGCAAGAAAAACCAAAAAAAAAACCCCACAAATGGGAATAAAATCAAGGCTCTGCTGGAATCTCTCTGGTATATTCTTGTGTTGTGGAGGAATTTGCCCAAAACAGCTAATAAGACAGCAAAGAGTTGAAGCCAGCAACGCCTACAGTTCAACAGGAGGATAAGCGTCGCCAGACTGCTACCGTGAGGGTCAGGAGCAGAACCCTAAAACGTGACAGAAGGGTAATGCTCTGGATTTCCCTTCTTAAAGATCCTGAAAGACACGGACTCTCCTGGGAGACCGTCCACGTAGCTTCTTGATCTTCTAAGGTCTTACAACAGCTCTGAGCGCTTCAGGGCACAAACAAGGCAAGTCGATTAAAACCTCCATTTTAATCGTGCGTTACAACATCTGCTGAAAGGTCCCAGCTAGGTTTTCACACAACCAGTAACAACTATTAAACCAGTACAAAGCCTTGTTGAAAATAAGTGCCATTTACATATATACGAAGAAATTCGATTCATTATTTTCTCCTCAATTCCCTGAATTTGCTTTAGGGAGGAGAAAGAAAGCAGCAGAGTTTTACATTTCAGAGCAAAGTCTTCCATCACCATCTCTTTGTTGCTCTGCTGTTGTGCTAATCCAAGCACTTCTGTAGACCACTTGGAGAACTTTCACAGGCCACAACCGTGCCAGTGCAAAAATCCTTTAGACTGGTACTGCCAACCGGCAAAATTTACACCACACCAGTCCTCAAAACCGCTGCATCAGCAGGGCTTAACTTGTTACAACCACCACATCTTGGAGATGGAGATCTAGACACAACAGAGAAGGCAGCACGGTCATTATCATAATCCTTCCAAGCAGCTTGCTGACCCGTAATTCAACTGACTTGAGCGTGCAACGAGAAGGATTTGCCCAAGTTTCTTTAAGAACCCCTTACGGCTCGAAATAAAGCAGAGCGGCCCTACCTGAGGAGGGGGGAAGCGCTGCTGGGAGTAGGCAGACTGCTGCTGCTGCGGCTGCCATGGAGGCTATGAGGACGACTGCTGAGAAAGAACCGAGGAAGCCGTCTGCTGAGTTTGCTGCTGCTGCGGATGAGGGCTTTGCTGGTTGTAGTAAGGAGTCTGGCTTTGCTGCCCATACGCACTGGGGCCCTGCTGTCCATAAGGAGGAATCTGCAGAAGAGGAGGGAAGAATTAGATCAGTTATGAAGATATCTTATGTACACACAAGATTACGCTCAAGAAGTGAAACGTTCAGATACTGGAGCACAACAGTTAACTGGCAATGCCACCTCCTACACAAGGAAACCTCCTAGATAACAGCAAAAGCCACCATTGTTCTTGGCAGTAACAGAACCTCAATAGGCACCCTAACTAAGTTCTTAGTGATCCTTATCTGACCACCCTTCAGTGACAGTCAAAAGGCATCAAAAGGCAAGGCTGCTTGCTCCAAAAAACAAGGCAGCCTTTTGAATCCTGCCCACGCTACAGCAGGAGCCACTTGGATCCAACCTGGAAGTGATTTATTCAGTAAAGTACAGCTCTGTCTTTTACAGAACACAGAGGGAAGAGTATCTTGCTACCCTCACTGTTTGTTTTTCCCTTGTTAGATTCACTGCTCTGCCGCTTTTGGAAGCAAGGATTCCACAGGTCCTCATACATCCATTAGCCCTGGATCCAGATGAGGTGCTGTAAAGAAATGTCATTTAACCCAAGGAGCCAACTCCAACCTGGCTGATGCTGGTCCCTTGGAGCACTTGGCTGCTCTCCCACCCGCCCCTGCTGTGAACAGAGAGTACAGAAGCTCAGGTCTTCTACCTGCTGTGCACATGAGAGGCTGCCCATTGTACTTTGTGCCCTGCTTTGCATTCCCATGGGGTATCTCTGAGGAGTCTGTGGCCCGTAGGGCTGTCCTGGATAGCCGTGTCCTTGCTGTGGCCCCGCCTGAGGTCCCTGCTCTTGTGTGTAGGGGTTGGTTCCTCCGTACGGCTGAGGCCTCATCTTCCCCATCTGATCCATCGGGCTTGAAGCCTGCAAGGCAAGTTGTGACACGTGATGTACATCCAGCTACACACAGGAATCATTCACAATCTCCCAAAACCCCAGAAGAGAACTTTATAGAATCACAGAGTCATCGAATGGTTTGGCTTGGAACTAGATGAGCTTTGAGGTCCCTTCCAACCCAAACCATTCACTGATTCTGTGATTCCATGAATTCTTTTTCACTGCATCAGGTTGCTCAAAGCCCCATCAGCTTAAAACCCTTCCCTCTCACTCCTATCCCTGTACTCCCTGATGAAAAGCTCCTCCCCAGCTTTCCTGAAGCCCCTTTCCATACTTGAAGGCACCTACAGCTTCACAGCAGGTTGGTGCAGAGCAGAAGCTCATCTGCCTCGTTTCAGGCACTGAACCCCACAGCCACGTGCTGAATTACAGGATTCCCACTGCCCTTCTAAACCTACAGACCTTTCACAAAACATGAACGAGAAGTCATTTAATGCTGACATTTCTCCCATGGCCGCAGGACACGCAAGAAGCCGGGAAGGATCATTAAGAAAGATGGATTATCGGTGTGAGTGGCCATTCCCCGTAGCAGGCAGTAGTTTAGTGTCCAGATATTCCACAACAAGGTAAACGTAAGACTGAAAATTTAAATATTCACGAGAAACTCTGCTTCTTTCACGTATAACAAGGTCTCCCAAAACACTACAGGTGGTTAATTTACACTTACACATTTCAATTAACTCATATTGATGCAGTAACACTGGGCAGAGCCACTAACATCCACAGTCTTCAAGGCTGCAATTCTATTTTTGCCTTTTTTAATATGAGCTTTGTGTCTGCTGCCTTTTGTAGAATAAAGATTTCTAAATCAAATTT
This sequence comes from Phaenicophaeus curvirostris, assembly GCF_032191515.1. Classification (NCBI taxonomy): domain Eukaryota; kingdom Metazoa; phylum Chordata; class Aves; order Cuculiformes; family Cuculidae; genus Phaenicophaeus; species Phaenicophaeus curvirostris. Next base: position 858,854 of record NC_091426.1, read on the forward strand.
CTCCAGATCCAGGAAAAAGTAATTTGTCAGCCTTGAAGCCAGGTCCCTGGGGTTTAGAGCAGGCAGGATGGGATGAGTGAATGAATGCAACTTCCAAGGACCTCCTGACCCGCACTACCACTGCCTGGAGCCAGGACACGAAATGAATCCATCAGAATTCCTGAAAATGCTATAAACCTCCAAATGGCAGTTTTCCACCTAAAGCAAGGACTGGTTTTGGCATAGTGACCTCTAAATGACTCCCAGGCACAGTCTTTAACCTCCATCTGGGACTGAACACAGATTGCTGATCTCCGGATGACCTAACTAACACCAATTAGATGCCTTCCAGCAGATCTCCATGACAATGGACTCTTACCCCACTCCTTCCTGCAACCAGCCCCGGGGTGGTATTTGTACAGATCCACCCTCCCTCGCCCAGCTCAGGTGCTTGAGGAGTGGCACTGCAGGTCTACACAGGCAAGTATCGCACAAAGCCAGCTCCTGCTGCAAACCCTAAAGAATCCCAGAGACCACAACAGTTTCTCAGTTGTGTTCGCAGCATCCACCCTCCTGGAGGGGGTGGATGGAAAAAAGTCCACGCACTATGTGAAACTTTGGAAAATCCAACTCAATTGCCAAGCCAGAACAGCTTGAAGTCCCAATGCACAGACCCTGAAAACATTTGTTTGACCAGCTGGCTGCTGTGCCTCGGCTGCCAGGAAAACCTCCCCATGCCAACCGGAGGGAGCAGGAGCACCACAGGGAGCTAACGGGGCACTGCTGGGGCAACAGGAGCGGGAGCACAGGAGGGAATGGAGAGAGTGGGAAAAGCACCTTGCTTTTGGCAAGGGGGGCTACTCATGCAAATGAAAGCAGGTTTCCTTAAGTGAATATGCACAAATATGGCACAAATCAATGAAGAACCAAGTCCAAGTCCTCTCCTTCCACTCCACTTCAGCCTTGACACACCTGGAAACAGTGTTTGCCGCCCTACAGAAGCTGTTCACACACAACCACAGTACGATTCTCCATTGAGGAGGATCGGAGACACCCAGCTCACACTCAGCTGGGCTGGCTGTTTCCATTTTGGTCCATACCAGTACTAAAACCAGTTCGGGAAAAGTTACATTCAAGTTATCACAGACGCTGCTGCTGAGGAGTAACGTGGAGAGAGGCTGCAGCACCTCTGAGGAAGGAGCCCGGAGGGGCTTTTGATCCCTGCCATATCCCACAGCGCAGAACATGTGCCCACAGGGTTTTGTGCCACGCTCTGAAGAGGAGCTTCCACTCAAAGGGTCAGGAAGAAAAGACGTCTTTGATGGGGGCAGCCTGAATCCCAGAACTACAGTGACTTTCCTCCTGAATGGGAGCACCCATGCGGAGCTTCCACATCCCAGTAGATGCAAATTGTGTTTACATCTTCCAAACAACTCTCCCTCAGCCTTGCCTTGTGGGTATCACCTGAGATTATTGACATTATCTCCCTCCCCACCTTATCCTCTTTGGTATGCAAAAGTGGTGCCACCAGGAGTGCTTCCCAGCTTTTGGCAAGTCAAACTTCTCCTTCACCCCCCCCCCCAAACAGACACCCCCTTCCTTTTCCTATCTGATCGAGTGCAGCTTTGGGGTTACTTACTAAGCAATTTGGCATATTTTCCATTTGTTACTTGCTTCCTCCTACTTGTTACCTCACCTCACAGCCCGCTAGCAAGGGCATCGTCTCAATTACAGTCCTGGCTTTTTAACTTTCATTTTTTTAACACACACACCCCCCACACGCTGCCTCCTCTGCACAGATTTTCTTGTCTGTCGTCACCCACAAAGCTTAACCATTATCTTCAGGAAGGAGAGAAACAAAGTGAAGATCCACTTTTCCATGACCCCTACAGGAAGCATGATGACTGTTCAAAAACTTCAAAAAACACTGGAACTGTTTATACAGCCATAAAAAATAAAGAAAAAAAAAACCAAACAGTAAAGAAGTTTTTACAAACAGTAAAGAAGTTTTTCCAAATACCCAATCTAAACCTCCCTTGGACCAACTTGAGGCCATTTCCTCTCATCCTATCATTGCTGCAAAGGAACCATTCAGCTAGGATCATGGTCATATTGGATTTAAATCATTGAAAACATGGCAGAGAATAAAACCACCCACGCTTCCCCAATCCCTCTGCGTCCTTTCTATCAAGATCAACAAACTAGAAATCAGTTACAGCAGCAGCACTTGAACAGGCTGGTGACACGAACAGCAGGTGAGGAAGAGGACCCGGGTGCCAAATCAGCAGCTTTCCCAGCGTCTTTCAACCCGCTGGGAAACACCAACCATGTCGAGGGCAGGGAACCTCTACAGAGGAGTCGTGACAAACAGAAAACGACACAGAAAAAAGATGGTGTCTTGATTGCAAGAGGCGTTATCAACAAAACATTAATGCTTCCAAAAAGAAATCCTCAAAGTGGAGACGCTGTGCTGACCTTTGCTGTTTCTAGTACCTTCCACATCCTCTGGAGCTACCAAGAGCTCAGGCTGGGTCAGATCCTGGCAGTCCCAACATCCAGCACCACTATCACATCGCATCCACACTATCTCCAGGGGCACAAGGTTCAACCTCCCACCTCTCAGCCCTCCCCTAGACTAAACCTCTGCCACCTCTTCAGACGGCTCTACTGGAGTTACGCTGCCTGCGCTATCATGGTACCAGTACCTTGACCCAGAAAATCATCAGGCGACGAGCTCTCGGGGTACGAGCTCTCAGAGTATCTGGCTGCACTTGTTTGGTCGGCCCATGGCGGCGCTGCTTACAGATGCACCACGGGTACACGCAGCCAAACTTGGTGCGCCTATGAGCCATGGCTTCAACTGGCACCGAACCTCGCAGACGCACCAAAACCAGCCTGGCTGTCACGAGCACACCAACTGAGACTGTCTCTAACTGTCAGACTGTCTCCAACTGTCAGACTGTCTCCAACTGTCAGTCTCCTCGTGTGCTACCTCGGGGTAGCACGGCAACGCCGTTACGTAACGGGCACTGGTACTCAGGGGGCGGGCACAGAACCCAACAACATCCAACAGGCATCGCAGGAGGCTCCACAGAGCCTACCTCACACCTCAAGTTTGCATTTCAGACACTCGCCATGCCCGTCTCCATCTCCCAAAACTCAACGCACAAGTGGTTCCAATTCCTCCGCCACCAGTCTAGAGAGTTCAAGCTGAGAAACAAGCACAGACTAACAACCGTCCTCATTCACGAGGAAACACTGCTCATCCTCCAGCGAGGAACATTTTCATCTGATCTATTTAAGGTGCAACTGGCTGTGCTGAGGTCAACACCCCAGCCTGAGCCCGCTGCCTTTTACAGCTCTCTAAAGGGCCACCTCCAGGTCATACTCTATGGCCTCTCTTCCCATGCTGGTTTGGTTCTAAGGAGGTGGAAGAGGCTGAGAGGAAATTAAAGTTAAGGTAAAACAAAATATGGAATATGGTACAGGTTTGGTTTCAGGGTTACAAACACCTTCTGGAAACTCGTTGGACAAATCAATTTTGATATAAGCTACACGAAAGCAAAATTCCCTCCCTCAACTCCCCACATCCTAGAATTGAACTTAGATCTGGCTTCACAACCAAGAGGCGATGCTTCATCGTCATTTCATGATCCATGGCCAGTACAGATGAAATTCTTGGTTGCCCAACTCTTCAGATAACTGCCCTCTGCTCAACAGTTTCAGTTCTGCACCGAGCGGGAGCCTCGCAGTTCTGACTTTTTCCAGTGGATCAGAGTTTCACCAAAGACACTTTCTATTCCTCTAATCTCCTGTTAACACCCAGACCTCAGAAAGACCTGACAGTATCAATGCCGCATACAAAAGGAATACAGGAAATTTTCTAATGGCTTCAGCCACCACCTTTTAACTACCTGGTATTCCTGTAAACTTAAAGTCAGCCCTGTTAAACATTGCTCCTTTCCTCCACCAGACATTTATCCCACCAGTGCCTTTGGGGAGACCTTCTGTAAACCCAAGATACCGAGTTTTACTAGTGGAAACATGATGAAAATCTTTCTCCCGGCAGCCATCCAGGAAATGGGAATACCCCGGCCAAACACAGCTCTGTAATTACACTATGAACACCTCAGGTCCCAGGACTTCCCCAAACTCCACTCCTGGGGATGCTCTTCAAACCAATTAACACTGACCTGTGGTCCGCCGTTGAAGCGGGTGGCCACGTCTACTCAGACTGAGGCAGGAACCGGGGGCAGGGGGGGAGGACGAAACCCTGCCGTCAGGTCTATCCGCCGTTGAAGCGGGCGGCCACGTCTACCCAGACCGAGGCAGGTATCAGGGCCCGGGGGAGGACACGAAGCTGGCCGGCCATCAGGAATTCCTCTGAGCCGCCGGTCGGGCGGGCCGCCACGTCTACCCCCACACCCGCACCATGCAGAAACAAAGTCCACGCTTTTCGGCGAAGGACACTGCGAGACGCTGGGGGGACACGTCTACGCCGAGGAGCAAGGGTGGGTACGAAGTCCCAGAGGAGAGGCGTAGGAGGCGAAGCGTACAAGGCGTGGACGAATCCCAGCGATCAGGTCAACCCGCCGCACCGTCGTTGAAGCGGGCGGCTACATCTACCCAGACCGAGGCAGGAACCGGGGCCCGTGGGAGGACGAAACCCGGCCGTCAGATCTACCCGTCGCTCCGCCGTTGAAGCGGGCTGCCACGTCTACTCAGACCGAGGCAGGAACCGGGGCCGGGGGAGAGGACTAAACCCGGCCGTCAGGTCTAGCGGCCGTCAGGTCTACCCACCGTTGAAGGGGGCGGCCACGTCTATTCAGACCGAGGCAAGAACCGGGGCCAGTGGAGAGGATGAAACCCGGCCGTCAGGTCCACCCACCGTTCCGCCCTTGAAGCGGGTGGCCACATCTACTCAGACCGAGGCAGGAACCGTGGCCGGGGTAGAGGACGTCAGTTCTATCCACCGCTCTGCCGTTGAAGCGGGAGGCCAGGTCTACCCAGAACGAGGCAGGAACCGGAGCCGGGGTGGGGGAGGACGAAACCCGGCCGTCAGGTCAACTCACAGTTGAAGCGGGCGGCCACGTCTACTCAGACCGAGGCAGGAACCGGGACCGGCGGTGGGGCGGACGAAACCCGGCCGTCAGGTCTACTTCCCCTGAGCCGCCATTCGGGCGGGCCTCCACGTGTACCCCCTCACCTGAACCCACGCTTTTCCACGACGGACACTGCGGGACGCTGGGGTGACACGACTACCCCGAGGAGCGAGGGCGGGTACAATGTCCCGGTGGCGAGGCGTACAAGGCGAGGCGTACGAGGTGTGGACAAAACCCGGCCGTCAGGTCTACTCCCTGTTGAAGCCGGCGGCTACGTCTACCCAGACCGAGGCAGGAACCGGGGCCGGTGGAGAGGACGAAACCCGGCCGTCAGGTCTTCCCACCGTTGAAGTAGGCGGCCACGTCTTCTCAGAGCAAAGCAGGAACCGGGGCCCAGGGGAGGACAAACCCGGCCGTCAGGTCTACTCGCTGTTGAAGCGGGCGGCCACGTCTACCCAGATAAGGCAAGGACCGGGGCCGGGCGAGGAGAGGACGAAACCGGCCGTCAGGTCTATCCACCACTGAAGCGGCCGGCCCCCTCTACCCGACCCAGGCAGGAACCGGGGCCGGGGTTGGGGAGAACGAAACGCGGCCGTCATGTTAACTCACTGTTGTAGCGGGCGGCCACGTCTACCCAGGCCCAGGCAGGAACCGGGGCCGGGGGTGCGGAGGGCGAAACCCAGCCGTCAGCTCCACTCGCTGTTGAAGCGGGCGGCCACGTCTACCCAGACCGAGGCAGGAACCGGGGCCGGGGTGGCGAGGACGAAACACGGCCGTCAGGTCTATCGGCCGTCAGGTCTAGCCACCGTTGAAGCGGGCGGCCACGTCTTCCCAGACCGAGGCAGGAACCGGGGCCGGGTGTGGTGCGGACGAAACCCGGCCGTCAGGTCTACACACCGTTGAAGCGGGCTGCCACGTCTATCCAGACCGAGGCAGGAACCGGGGCCGCGGGTGGAGAGGACGAAACACGGCCGTCAGTCTAGTCGCTGTTGAAGCGGGCGGCCATGTCTTCCAAGACCGAGGCAGGAACCGGGGCACGGGGGAGGACTAAACCTGGCCGTCAGGTCTACCCACCGCTCCGCCGTTGAAGCGCGGAGGCACGTACATCGAACGCACTCTCATGCTCTCATTTCAACTTCATTGATGGCCATATGGTATTGCAGTCTCTCATTCTCCACGACGCTTCCTCCATATGGTATTGCAGTCCCTGTAACTCTCCAGCACACTTCCTCCACCGACGCCCAGTGCTGGGGTCAGCTAAGCGACGACTGCTGCGTGTGCTCCGACGGCGCAGGTTCACTCCACCTTGGGATATGGGTGCCCCAGTCGGCCGCTGCCTCCTCACATTCTGGCGTTGTTGAGGATGACCCTGGAGGTGCCTTCGGCTGCGTTGGCAGCGGGACCGGCTGCGAGATGTGCTGCGCCGGTACCGGGCTATGCTGAGGCTGGCCGTGTGTTGTGCCACCGGGCTGTTGGAGCTCTGGGGCCTCCTCCTCGCTTTTATACGGGTGCTAGGGGGAGGCCCTTGGTGACATCAGCGCACTATCTGGGCAACTGACTACTACTCCTCCCTTCGGGTTCTTTCAGCATTCCAGATCGTTGTCTTCCGCACTAAAGTCCGTACCATGATTGCAGACACGGAAGGTCAAAAGTCCTCTGGCACAGGTGCCGAGACGACTCGTGCGTGTCCCCTCTTGAACGGCTCAAGCGTAGGGTCGGCGGCTGCTTTCTAGCGCTGCTCTCGGAGCCGGGTCACTTCGCGCTCCCATAGTACTTACAGGCGGGGCCCGCAGCGACTTCCGGGCCAAGGCGGAGCGGGGGCGGCCGGGGGCGGGGCGGCAGAGACCCCGGCTCTTACGAGGACCTCACTGGAGGCAGCGCGAAACAGCGACCCCTTTGGCGAGAACCGGGAAGAGACGCGGCTGACAGGTCCACCCCACTCCGGCCGCCAAGTCTACCCAGCTCAGCAAGCGGATACTGCCTAGACCTGGTGGTCGGTGGAAGGTAGACCTGGCGGCCAGTGATGGATAGACCTGCCGGCCGGTGAAGGATAGACCTGGCGGCGGGTGAGGGCTAGACCTGGCGGACGGTGAAGGGCAGACCTGGCGGCCGGTGAAGGGCAGACCTGGCGGCCGTTAAGGGATAGACCCGGCGGCCGGTGAGGGGGATTGACCTGGTGGCCGGTGCTGGGTACACCTGGTGGCCATCCCTGGAGCCGGTGACATCTAATGGCTATCACTGTCTGCCACCGGAGCAGAGCCAGCACACCCACTTTTGGGGCCGCAACTCCCATTTGTAGGGCCAGAACACTGATCTGATCTTAGGTTTTGGGGTCAGAATACCAATTTTTAAGCGAGAACACCACTTTTAGGACAAATCACCACGTCTCTCAGAGTACAGGGCGGGGCTAACAGGTCAAGCCGTCCCCGACCACCAGGTCCACCCGCCTCCGTTCGCCTGGTGCACCTAGCTCCGGCTCCCAGGTCCACCTCATTATGGCTGGCAGGTCTTTTCCACTATGGATTCCAGGTCTTACATGCTCTGGCCGCCATGTCTACTCTGCTGAGGTCGGAGCTAGGTGGACCTGGTGTCCGTCCTCACAGCCGGGTACACCTGACGGCCGCCACTGTCCGGCCCTGAGCGGAGCCAGCACACCCACTGCTGGGGCCACAACTCCCATTTGTAGGGCCACAACATTGATTTTAGGGATAAGGATCCCTTCAACCCAAACAATCCTATAATTCTGCAATGGATGGGAATACAAACTTTAAACTGCAGGAGAGGAGCTTCTGGGGAGACCTTAGAGCAGCTTCAAGTCAGAGGCTCCAGAAAACCTGGGGAGGGTTTCTTGATCGGGGAGTGCACGGACAGGACAAGGGAGAATGGTTTTAAGCATAAAGAGAAGCGGTTGTGATGAGACCTTAGGGAGGGTGGGGTGGCCCTGGGCCAGGTGTCTCAGAGAAGTCGTGCTTGCCCCATCCCTGATGGTGTTCGAGGCCAGGTTGGATGGGACTGAGCAACCTGATCCAGTGGTATGTGTCCCTGCCCATAGCAGGCAGGTGGAACTGGATGGGCTTTCAGGTCCCTTGAACACAAACCATTCCACGATTCTGTGATTCTATGATCCTACCGAAGAGAAGGGTGTTGTCCAGAAGCAGAAAGAGCCGCCCCACACAAACCCTGCTTGCTGCATTCCCCTGACGGAGACACTCGCTTCTCCTTGCCCTTCTGCCACCATCTCTGTGCACAAACGCTGCAGGGGGAGGCCTGGTCTGAAGAGCTTAGAGAATATTTGCAAAGTAACCGCAGCATTCCTCTCACTGGGCTGATTTCTTTGTCCGGCTGAGAGAGCTTCTCCCTCTGCTTTGCCTGGATGGGAACCGCTCTTGAGCTGGTGAGCAGGCTGGTTGTTCACCAGAACAGCCTCTGCCTCTGAGCAGTCTGGGACACCTTTCCTACCCAGGGTCTCAGCTGGCTTCTTGCATGACCCAAGGCAATGACTTTTCTTTTCCTTTACACATTTCCAGTCCACAGAAGAAACTCACAAGAGTCCCCTCCCAGTCTGGGACTGTTGGCAGAAGCAGCCGGAGGCAAGACACGCACACTCAATACGAGTTTAGAATCTTGCTTGTTTAATGCAGCTAGATGACTCCTTTTATACATGTGTTACAGTCCCGTGGAAGGTGCCCTTTGGTCTGTGTCCACTCTCCAGGCACTAATTGGCTAACTAGTCCACTCCTCGCGCGCTAATTGGCTAGCAGTTGCTGAGCGTGCTCTGTTCCTGTTCCTGTGCTGCTTACTACATGACCCACTCCGCCTTGCTACAAGCCAACTGCCTCTAAATGTCAAAGGTTATTCCGAGACAGAGGCGCTGCCACAATATCAAGCCTTAAAGGGTCAGCGTCCTCATGCCCTTCCCTTCTTAAGCAATCCTCTACATGGGATCGCTGAGTCCTCCAAGGAGAAGAGCCCTGCCCGTCCTCAGCAAGGGCACATGGATTCAGAACCGTGAGTCTCCCTGAAAAGGACCAGTCTCCTAAGGACCCTCAAGAAGAAAAGCCCTTTCCGTTCTCCTGGCAAACCAAGCTGACGGACCAGGCTGCTGAGGAACAGCCCAGATGCCCGACGGCCTCTTCAGTTCAGCCAGAGCCAAGGAGAAGGAGCAGGAGGAGAAAACAGGACGGGCTCTGTTAGGTCCATTGCAAAAGTCCTACAAGTTTTTCTAAATGCCAATGGGATTGACTTATGATGAAATGACACTGCAGTCCTTTTCCACGACTGCTTTTATATGATGTGTGTGTTGTCTCAGGCGACGGCTGAGACTGCTTGGGAAGAGGTGTTGGTTTGTTTGTAGGAAAAATAAAGAATCATAGAATGTCCTGAGTGTGAAGGGACCTTCTCCTGATACCCACCCTAAACCTCCCCTGGAGCCTCTTCCTGCCATTCCCTCAGGTCCTGTCCTTGGTCGCTAGAGAGAAGAGCTCAGCACCTGCTCCTCCTCCTGCCTTGTGCGGAAACGGCAGACTGCGTCTGACGTCTCCCCTTAGTCTCCTCTTCTGCAGGCTGGACAGACCCAGTGATGTCAGCCACTCCTCAAACGCCTTCCCCTCTAATACCTTCCACAGCTCTCCGGCTTCCTCTGGACTCTCCACAGTACTTTTCAATCCTTTTCATACTGTGGTGCCCAAAACTGCACTCAGGACTCTAGGTGCGGCTGCAGAAACCCTTTCCCATCCTACTCTGTCTCCTGGATCTCCTCCATCTCCCTAATGGTGAGAGGAGGCTGGGGAGTCTTTAGTCTCCTCTGCTGGCACATTGCTCTCGGGGGCTGCAGAGTACAATCCCACCAGTCAGTTTCCTTCTCAGAGTCCCCGATACTGCTCAGCTTGGACACCTCCTCCCAAAGCTCTGTCACCAGGCTGAGCTGTTCTCCTCTTCTGCCCAGTCACAGGGAAGCTGCTGGAATCCTCTACCGTCCAGCATTGTCTGCGTTAGACGTTTTGATCGGTTCCCATGTGCCGTACCTGCGTTACTTTGTCGATGTTTAAAGAAATCATAGAATCATAGAATTGCTAGGTTTGGAAAGACCTTTGAGATTATCAACTCCAACGGTACCTGTCCACTACTAAACCATATCCCTGAGCACTTCATCTACCCATCTTTTAAACATCACCAGGGATAGTGACTCCACCACCTCCCCGAGCAGCCTCTGCCAGCGCCCAAGAACCCTTTCGCTGCTGACTAAAGCCACCCCACAGACTGGCCCTTTCCATCTCCAAGGCACAGCCTGGCCCGGCCGCTGAGGCTCAGCCCCAGACACCTACCCGGCCCTTCGGTTCAGCCAAAGCAAAGGAGAAGGAGGAAGAGAAGACAAGGGGTGGGCGAGCAGATCTGCTGAGCACAGACGCTTCCATCTATCACTCTTGGCACTGGTACAGTGGACGTCTCCCTGCCCGCTCCACAGCCCGGTCCCCCTCAGGGACTGATGCCCGTGATCGATGGGGATCACAGCCTCATGTCCCCAGCCCTGTCCAAGGATGCTCGCTTTCTAAACATCCAAAACGAGTCGCAGAGAGTTTGATTTGCCAGAATTCTCGAGTCAAGGGACAAGAGGAAATGGCATCGAGCTGTGCCAGGGGAGGTTTGGGTTGGACACAATAAGGGGGATAGAACGGGATGGGCTTTAAGATCCCTTCAACCCAAACATTGCTATGATTCTGAAATGTACGGGAATACAAACTTTAAACTAAGACATATTTTTCATGGGTGCACTTTGAAGTCCTCCCTTTAGCCACACTGGGAAATAACTGCAAGGAGCTCGGCAAAGCTTGATGAGCAGAAGAGAACTCCAGGAGGAGAAAGAGCTCCTTAAGTCTTTCTGTAGTTTAATGAGACCCAGCGTGGATTTGCTGATGAGCCCTTGGACCTCACCTACAGAGAGAAGATTGAGCAAGCCTCTCAAGAGTTCAAAAACAGAACTCAGAGTAACTTGAAGTCTTAATTGGTCTCAGTGAGGATTGTTTCGAACAAAGTGACCCTAGGGGCAGAGGAATTCAGTTCTAGGAAGTTCATGGAAGTGTTTGGTCATAGAAGCCTCCGGTCATATACGATTCAGGTCATAAAAGGTAAATAGAATATTAGGGTCATGGAAGAACTGAGTCATAGAAGTGTGATTTTTGGGGGGTTTTTGAAGGGTTTGGTCGTAGAAGGGTCAGGTCCCAGAGGACTCAGGTGACGGAAGAGTCGGGTCCTTGATATGTCTCATCACACACATGCTGCAGAATAGATGATCTGTGTCATAGAAAGCTGCATCATAGGAGAGTTAGACAATAGTCAGGTCATAGAATAAAAGGTCATAGAAGGGTTGGGTTGTAGAAGGCTTGAGCCAGAATCGCCTGGTCATATGATAGATGGGTCTCAGGAGAGTTGAGTTATAGAGGAGTTGGTCATAAAAGAGTAATACAAGAGTTTGGTTGTAGAAAGTTCCTATATGGGTTGGGTCATGGATTATTCGGGTCCTAGTTGAGTCTGGTCAGAGAAGAGCTGGGTCATACAAAGTCATAGAGGAGTCGGAGAAGAATTGGGTCATAGAAAGCTTGGGTGACAGAAGGCCCAGATCACAGATAATTCGGGTCATAGAGGACTCAGAAGAGCGGAATGAGAGAAGAGCTGGGTCACAGAAGAGTTCAGTTGAAGTAGGTTTATACCTAGGTGTTGGGTCACAGAACACTCACGGAAGAGCAGAGTCATAGAAGGGAGAGAGAAGCATCATTTATAGAAGAATATGGTCAGAAAAGATTCATAGGAAATTCAGGTCTTAGAAGACTCAAATCATAAAAGAGTCATTGAAGGGCGATAGAAGTGTCAGGTCATAAAGGAGTCGTTAGAGAAGTCAGGTCATAGAAGGTCTGGGTCATAGAAGAGGACTCATCTAAGTGTGTGGTCATAGAGGAGTTAGGTAAGAGACGTGTTGAGTCAGAAAAGTGCCAGGTGAGAGAAGGTCATAGAAGGTTGTTGAGGCATGATCTGACCAAGGGAAGTCCAGTCCACTTCTCTTTCAGGCATCCAGAAATGGAATCCGAGGGGACAAGGTCTTGGGCACAGCCTTTAGTTCCCTGCTCACCCACTGGCCATTCCTGAAAATGACAGGCCATGTGTGAGTGGTGCCAGTGCTCAGGGAGCGCCCTCGGTTACCGTGACCTCTGGAAGATGATGGAGAGTGCCCTCACTGTGGCATCGTCCTGCTCACTCAGCGCCCTGGGATGTGACCCCTCCTGTCCCAGAGGCTGGGAAGGATTGTGTTTGCTTAAGTGATCCCTGATCTGATCCCCACCCAGCACTAGTCAAGCTCCTCCAGAGTCCTGCCCTGAGTCCCAGAGGCCTGGGAGACTTTGTTGGGGAAGACAAGGACATAGAGGACACAGGGAATCTCAGATCTGTCTCCTCCTGCTCTTACTAAATTCTGCACTACCCACAGAGGGTCCTTGTTTTTTTCTTTTACTGTTCCTGAAGCAGGGAACACTCATCACGAGGCCCTTGAATGGCCTTTCAAGTTCTGTGACCACATCCCAGCTCTGTCTCGCACAGGAACAGCTCCAGCTCCTCCTGCCTGTGCCCCTGGCTGAGGGCATCGCTGCCCATGGGGCTGAAGCTCTGCAGCTGTGGCACCAGGCAAGGTCATCCCTGCAATAAGGAAATCTGAGACCAAGTGTCCAGGAACCCGTGTGTGCAAAGGCTTTGCTTGGAGCAGAGACCCGTCTGGGACAGAAGAGAGCTGAATGTCCTCCCAGCCCCAGGTCTAAAGACCAGGGAAGAAAAGCCTGAATTCCCGCGATGGAACAGGATGGAGAAATGAGATCATTCCCTGTCACATTCCTGGGGTTCTGTTTAATGATGGGGCAACAAAAGTGATTCTCATGGCCAGCTATTTTTCTAACAGGAGTAATGACAGTGCAGGAGAAGTGTCTCTGCCCAGCTGAGGGAGGGAAGATCAGGGATGGCTTCAGCCTGTTTCTCAGCAGGTTCCCCTGGAGCCCCAGGGACAGCTCGAGGGAGCCCAGAGGGGGCAGAGAAAGCGCTGCCTTGGGCTGCTCCTCTGCTGCTGAGCTGGGCTGGGCTCCTGGGACAGAGTGAGCTCATAACAAGAGGGTAGTTATGAAAAGAGCCAGGTCTGGCCAGGAGCAGCTCCTCTGCCAAGCCCAGCAGGGCTGAGGGCACTGCCTGCAGGCAGCGAGGGGAGAGGAGGGAGCGGAGAGAGGGGAAAGGCAGGGTGGGGTGGGAGGAAAGAGGAGTCTTCATTTGGAGAAAGATCTTCACAGCCCTTCTCTGGGTGCAGGACAATGCAGGTGCGATTCCTGGAGGAGTCTCCCAAAGCCAGCACAGCCACAGCCTGTGGGCTCTGTCAGGAGGGCTCTCGCAGTTTCTCCAGTGGAAAGAAAAACCAGGGTCAGTGCTCGGTCTGCCCAGGGAGCTCCTCATGTTGGGACAGGGAGAACTTGTGGAGGGAAGAAGCAGCTCCTTGGAAAAGAGGGTCTTTTTGCTCTCAAGAGGGTGCTGTGCCAGTCAGGGCTTCTCACAGCTCCAAATCACCCCAGGACACTTCTAAGAGGACATCTCAAGGGAATAATCAGGGCAGGGATTAGGATAAAGATAAGGAACTCTCCCGAGTCAGTTCCCTGCACCTGGGGAATTTCTGGGGAGAAAAGAAACAAGAGGCTCTCATGCTTGAAGAAATCACTGAGCCTCCTGAGCTCTATCCTTGAGTGGCCAGTAGGTCTGATTGGAGCCTCTTAAAGTGTCTCCAACTGCTTCTCTGCCCATGGAGAGCACCAGCATCACCTCTGCTGGACCCATCAGGCTCATTCTGCCCCATCCTTTCCTGCTTATAAACAAGACCCTGTGCCCAGCTTCACCCGCCAATCAGGCAGGTTTGTGTAGGGCCAGGGGGATGCAGAGAGGGTCAGATGAGGTCTGTGAGCATTGACAGGGAGAAGAGATGGGCCAGGGAAACATCTCCAGTGAGGAAAATCCCCGGGCAGAAGGGATAAGATCGGAGAATGTGAGGAAACATAAAAGAGAGATGTTGTGGAAGGGCAAATACAGAAACCCCTACACGACTGCATCCAACACAGACCCTCCCTCTGAGCAAGCTCCCTTGCCTCCTCTCCCACCCCACAAAGTCTCTGCCCTCAGCTTGGGCTCCAAGACTGAACCCCCTCCACTGCAGCCAGAGTTTCAGCACAGCCGTGGTGCAGCTCTCTAATCACGGGTCCATTTTCCTCTCCAGAGCACAGGGGCTGAGAGTACCAGTGCAGCAATGTTTATTTTTGGGAGGGAGTGAGCAGAGCTGGGTTAGGGTAATGCTGTCCTGAGTGCCCGGCTGCCTCTGCTGTGGCCTCTCTCAGCTGGACCAGCTTCTTTGCTGGCTTCTCTGTTTGTCTGTGTTCTTGCTGTTGATCTCCCGTTCTTGCTGCCAGGCTCTCTGGGGTTGGGAGTTTCAGCAGTCAAGTGTGGCACTGAACTTCTGATTCCTCCCATGCAGGTGTGTCCGTGGGAATGCAGTGTCCAAGCTTTCGTCTCACCCATGGGGCTGTGGGCAGAGCAGTCTGAGTCGTTCCCTGAGGAAAGAGCTGACTCTTGCTTACTGAACCACCACCATTAGGATACTCGGATTGTTCCATGAGGGTTCTTTCCTAGCTGTGAGCTTCCCTCATGGATATAAATCTCTGCTATCACAACTTGGTGCTACCTGGATGACCATGGAGAAATAGAGATGCTACAGCCAAGGGAATGCTTCTGGGTTTGTGAAATGAGCCGTGTGTGTCCTGGGCTGACAGTGGGGTGCTGAAACCTTACAGAAGGGTGAGACATTGAGTGGTGTGAGGTGGATCCCTCTGTGCTCAGAAGGGTGAGGTGGCTTTTGAAGGTAACAAGGGAGAGTGATCCCCCTCCATCTCAGAAAGGTGCAAGCCCAGAGCTGCTGGGGACAAGAGCAAAGTAGAGGGCAGCACCCCTCCCTCTGCACTAAGCCACAGGTAATGCTCTCCCTGAGTGCAGCAGGGATGCTGAGGGTTTCTGACATCCAAGAACACTGTCCGGGGTGGGAGCAAGAGTGGTAAAGGCCCAAACCTCTCTGCCTTCCTTCTACCCTCTCAGTTCCTCATCCCTGGAGGTGCAGATGCTGACAAGCCCTTTTGCACCAGGAGCAGTTCCACAGGACAAAGCTGAACCCCAGCAGTGTCCCCTGTGCCCAGCGTCCCCATGACCCCCAGCTGCAGAGCAGGGCTGACCCCTCGCAGCCAGCGGGCAGAGGCCCTGCTCCTCCCGGCACATTCAGCCGGCACCGAGCAGGGCTCCAGGCATGGAGCTGGCGGAAGGGCTGCAACTGGAAATGGAAAAGCAGTGGCAACTGTGCAGTGTGAGAACTGGCTTTGATTTTACTCAAAGAAGTCTCCTGTAACTTCTCACACTATTTTGGCTTTGATCCAGAGGCAGCAGATGTCCAACAGCAGCTCCATCACCCAGTTCCTCCTCCTGGCATTCGCAGACACACGGGAGCTGCAGCTCCTGCACTTCTGGCTCTTCCTGGGCATCTACCTGGCTGTCCTCCTGAGCAACGGCCTCATCATCACCACCATCGCCTGCGACCACCACCTCCACACCCCCATGTACTTCTTCCTCCTCAACCTCGCCCTCCCCGATATTGGTTCCATCTGCACCACTGTCCCTAAATCCATAGCCAACTCCCTCTGGGACACCAGGGCCATCTCCTACTCAGGATGTGTTGCCCAGGTCTTCTTTGTGTTGTTCTTGTTGAGTGCAGAATATTATCTTCTCACAGACATGTCCTACGACCGCTGTGTTGCCATCTGCAAACCCCTGCACTACGGGACCCTCCTGGGCAGCAGAGCTTGTGTCCACATGGCAGCAGCTGCCTGGGGCGCTGGGTTTCTCGCTGCTCTGCTGCACACGGCCAATACATTTTCCCTGCCCCTGTGCCAGGGCAATGCTGTGGAGCAGTTCTTCTGTGAAATCCCGCAGATTCTCAAGCTCTCCTGCTCACACTCCTACCTCTGGGAAGTTCAGTAAAGCCTGAGTGCTCTGAGTTTGGTCACATTGCCAGTGCTTTGCACCATGTCACCATTGCGGATGGTTTGCTTCATGGTTGGGTGTTCAAAAATGTGATTATTGCACTAATTTAAACTAAAGGATGTGGTCGACCTGGACTTCTGTAAAGCCTTTGACGTGGTACCCCACAACATCCTTCTCTCTTCCCCTAGCTTTCTCTCTCCTTCCCCAGCTTTGTGGGGGTTTTGTGGGGTCCTGGGTCCCTTTTGGGGGTTTGTGGGGGGCGGCCCTGGATCCCGTTTGGGGGAATTTTGGAGGGGTGTGGGTTCCTTCTGGGGGCATTTGGGGGGCTCCTGAGTCCCTCTTGGGGGCCTTTGAGTCTCTCTTGAGAGAATTCAGAGGGTTCCAGACCCCTTTCGGGGGGTTGGGGGAAAGTAGTGGATCCCTTTAGGGGATCTGGGGGGATCCCGGGTCCCATTTGTGGGTTTGGTGGGTCCTGGGTGCCATTTGGGGGATTTAGGGGGGTCCTGTGTCCCTTTTGGGCAGTTTTGGTGGGTCCTGGGTCCCATTTGGAGACTTCTGGGGGTTTTGGATCCTTTTTCAGGGTTTGTGAGGGTCTTGAATCCCTTTTGGGGAGCTGTGGGTTTCTTTTGGGGGGATTCAGATGGTCCCAGATCGCTTTGGGAGTTTGGGGAAGGGGTGTCTTGGATCCCTTTTGTGGGGTTTTGGGGGGTCCTGGGTTCCATTTGGGGGCATGTAGGGTGGTTTCTGTGTCCCTTTTGGGAGGTTTGGTGGGTCCTGGGTCCCTTTTGGAGGTTGAGGCTCCTGGGACCCATTTGCAGGGATTGGGGAGGTTCTGGGTAAATTTGGGTGGGGGTTGGGGGAGCCTTGGGTCCTTTTGGGAGACTCCTGGTTCCCTTTTGGGGGACTCCTGGTTCCCTTTTGGGGGCTTGGAGTTTCATGGATCCCTTTTGAGGGGGATGTTTTGGGTCCCATTAGGTGTTTTAGGAGGGGTTCTCCTTCCAACTGGGGGGGGTGGGTGGGTTGTGGGGTCTTGGGTCCTTTTGAGGAGGTCCTGAATCCAGTGCAGGGTGGGGGGGAGTGGGGTGTGTCCTGGATCCCTTTTGGGAGTTTGGGAAGAATCCTGGATCCCTTTAGGGGGGATTAGGCATGCCCTGGATCCAATTTGGGAGTTTGTGGGGGTCCTGAGTCCCGTTTTGGGGGTTTTGATGGTTCCTGGTTCCCATGTGGGAGGTTGAGGGGGTCGTGGAACTCTTTTGAGGGGTCTGGGAGGGTCTTGGGTCACTTTTGGGGGGCTTTGGATTTCTTCTGAGGGAATTAAAGGGGACCCAGATCCCTTTAGGGGGTTTGGGGTTGGAGTTCTGAGGTCCCTTTAAGGAAGGTTTGGGGGGGTCCTGGGTTCCTTTTTGTGGATTTTGTGGGTCCTGGGTCCAATTTTGGGGGGTTGGGGGAGTCTTGGGTTCCTTTTGGGGGGTTCTGGGTCTCTTCTGAAGGAATTCAGGGGGTCCTGGATCCCTTTTGGGGGTTGGGGGAGGTCCTGGGTCCCTCTTCACCACCCTCCATGCTGCTCCTGGGGTTGGGGCGGGCAGAGGAATTGGGAGCCAGGGAGCCATTTCAGACTGGGAGAAAGTGGGAGGAGAATGGCTTTAATATTTGGCCCTTGTTGCTCCCAATCCAAAGCTTTCTGAACTGTCAATAAAGTAAATCGAACTTCAGCAAGTCCACACCTCTGTGCCCGTGACAGTCATTGGTCTCTGAACCTCCTTTGCTTTCTCTTGACCCCTGAGCTGTTCTGGTTCATTTTCTCCCTCTGTCCTGTTGGTTCTGGGCTTGGAGGGAGCAGCTGCGGGGGGTCCGGCTGCTGGCCAAGGTTAACCCACCACAGGACACATCAGGGCTGCCGTGTCCAGTACGGGGCTCCCAGCACAAGGAAGACCCTGCCCAGCCTGGAGAGAGTCCTGCTGAGGCCAGAAGGATGGCTGGGGCTGGAGCACATCATGGACAAGGAGAGGCTGGGAGAGATGGGTTCTGAGAAACCTTTCAGGGTACAACACTGAGCAAGGACCCAGGGCAGCTGGGGGATCCCAATGCAAGGACTTTCTCGGTGTTTGATGAGACAAAGCCATGAGCCCCTGATGGGTTTGGAGCTGTGTGAGAAAGGGCTTGGCTGAGAGACCTGCAGCGGCAAGAGCGGGGGACTGGTGTATAAGAAATTTCAGTAGGAAAAGGGTTCTCTTTTTATTGATAATGGTTGTAGAGTTGGATATCAGGCCTGCAGCAAGGCAAGGGGTGAGGAGGGGAGTGTGCAAGTGGAGAGAGAACAGCTCTGGGAGATCAAGCGCTTGTGCGCGGCAGCGCTGCCGTGCTGGGATTCTTTTCCCCTCCACCCACGACCACAGGAACTGTCCCTGCAAGTCCAGAAATGTCTCGCAGGAAATATATCAGGAAACAGAAGTCGTTGAGCATCCCTTTATTTTGTTTAAACACACAGAGAGCACAGCTCCTCATTTACACAGACAATGAGCAAGAAAAGAGAAGAAAACAGTGAATTAAAAACAGGATGACAAGATTATAAAGGGGGGATGAAAGGGGGTTTGGGGGGTGCTAGAGGGGTTTTGAGGGGGAATAAAGGGGGTTTGGAGGGAACAAAGGGAGTTTGGGGGGCATAAAATGGGGTTTGGGGGGATAATAGTGGGTTTGGGGGGATATAGGGGGTTAAAGGGGGTTAAAGGGGTTTTGGGGTGATATAAGGGAGTTTAGGGGGAATAAAGGCGTTTGGGGAGAGAAAAGGGGGTTTGGGGTCAATAGAGGGGATTAGTGGGGCATAAAAGGGATTTGGGAGGATAAAGGGTTTTGAGGTGGAATAAAGGCAGTTTGGGGGAAATAAAAGGGGAATTGAGGAGGATAAAGGGGATTGGGGGTATAAAAGGGGGTTTTGGGTGGATAAAAGAGGGTTTGGGGGGATAAAGGGGGATAAAGGGGGTTAAAGGGGTTTTGGGGTGATATAAGGGAGTTTATGGGGAAATACATGCGTTTGGGGAGAGAAAAGGGGATGTGGGGTCAAAAGAGAGGATTTGGGGGAAATAAAGGGGGAATAAAGAAGGATAAAGGGGACTGGGGGTATAAAAGCGGGTTTTGGGGGGATAAAAGGGGGTTTGGGGAGCAATAAAGGGAGTTTTGGGGGCTAAAAAGGGGGTTTTATTCTTTTATCCCCCCAAAACCTTTTTAATGCCTTCAAACTCCATATATTGCCCCCAAAAGAGGCTTGGGAGGGATCCATATGGGAAAATCCATTCACCATCGCACAAATCAAGGAACAGACCCGACTCCAGGAGCCAAGGATGAGGCTGAATGAGGTAGAAAGCCTCAGCCCTGGTCGAGGACCCGAAGCAGGAGGGGCACCGGCCCCCACGATCAATCTTGGACCCCAGGCTCGTGCACGTCCACCTCACAGGGAGGTGATCCAGGTGGCACTAGAAACAGGTTTGCTGTTGCCGGGATGATGGCTGCGGGCAGGGTGAGGCCTCTGGTTTTCCTGCCACGAGCAGTGGCTGCAGGAGCTGGGGCTGGCTCCACAGAGCCCTCTCTGCAGAGAGAAAAGGTGTGTCTGAGGCCTCAGCTGCAGAGGCAGGATGGGAAATCTCCTCCATGGCATGGAGCTGGCTCGGCTCCGCACCCCAGGCTCAGAGCTGCCGGCACAGCGTGACCGAGGGGGACACTGGCACCTGATGGCACCTCCGAGCAGGCGTATTCCTGCAGGCAGGTTCCCTGTCAGGAGCGGGCGCTGGTGCGTGTCTCGCTTTCCAGGGGAAGCTCAGCCCCTGCTCTTTCCCATCCTGACCTGGCTTTGCCCATGCCGGTCACCCAGCCTTGGTCAGTGTGCGGCTGTGCCCGGCGCTCCTCAGGATGGCAGCAGGGCTGGGGTCAGGGTGGGGGTGGGCTGGCACAGCAACTGAGTTAATGGAAAATCTTCACAGTGGCTCTCCGAAATTTGTATTTCTTCTTCTCTTCTGGCTTAACATCCTGGCAGAATGGAGAGGAAAAACCAAACAGATTAGAACCACCGCATATGAAGCAGATGTTTGTAATGCGGATACAGTGCGGGCTGCACAGGCTGGTACCACAGTACTGGCATGTTATTCAGGCACGTGATATCCTCCCTTGGAGCACGTAAGGGCAAATAAAGCGCTAGACACTGATTTTCCAGCAGCATTGCTTCAGCTTCTTTAACTACATCCATGGGGCTGTTACCAGCGGACACCTGGGCGTTTACACACGGCTTGTTGTTGTCTCATTTCCAAAGGCACCTTCACCTCTTCAGCAGTACAGAAGAACCTCCCCATCCTCCTGGCTTGAGAAGCTGCAGGCGCTGGCACAGCGGCTCCTTCATGAGCGACCTCGGAGTCAAGGTGCCTGCTAGAGCAGGCTTGACGTGGGTTGTGCCGTTCCCGTTTGCAACAGCAGAAGACACCACATCAGAGAAAACTCAAATATGCACCTTGGGGGTCCCTTCCAGCTCAGGACAGTCTAGGATTCTGTAACTTTCCCTGGCTCTTGTATCTCAGCAAAGACGTCTGGAGCCGGTTTTAACTCCCACTCACCTGTGTAAATGTTAACGGTTTGTCTGTGGCGATGGAGTCTGTGTACTTGCAGACAAAAACCCTGCAGTTGTCTCTATTCTGTTGCTGAGGGGTTTCCTAAGGAATGCAAAGAAGCAGAATTTTCCAATACCATAAAAGAGAGGCATTTTGGAAGCAGCACACATTACCCATCCTAACGGGCACTCAGGAAAATCCATTCACCATCACACAACTCAAGGAACAGATCTGACTGATGGAGAAACACCTGCTGTGATTTATTCATGTGAAATGAACCAAATCCTTTCACTCTGAGCCCTCCAAGAGCAAAGGACAAGGTTGAAGGAGGTAGAAAGCCTCAGCTCTGGTCAAGGACCCTGAGCAGGGTGGGCACCAGCCCCAAGGATCCATCTCGGACCCCAGGTTCCTGCATGTCCACCTCACAGGGAGGTGATCCAGATGGCACGAGTCTCAGTCCTGTGGTTGCCAGGTTGGTTCTGTAGCACTGGGGCCGCTTGAGTGAAGAGTGTCCTGCTTCCTTCAGCTTTGCCAGAATCTCCTCCAGGATTTCGGACAGCCGCTGTGAAGATTTTCCATTAACTCAGTTGCTGTGCCAGCCCACCCCCACCCTGACCCCAGCCCTGCTGCCATCCTGAGGAGCGCTGGGCACAGCCGCACACACTGACCAAGGCTGGGTGCCGGCCCTTGCCCGCTCACCTGATCCCCGCGCTCGCTGTGGAGCAGCCTGGACATATCCTGGGCTTCCAGAACTACCAAAGTGAGGAAGATAATGAGGCTGATGGGGACCACAGCCCCCCGTGCCTCCACCATGCTTCTGCTGCCAGCTCTGCGAGAGCGGTGCCCGTGGCACAGCACAGCACCTCCTGGCGTGGTGCAGCCGCATCTGTGGCCTCACAGTCCGGACCACAGCCACTCCCCACCCTCGCCAAGCACCGGCCCCAAGCACCTCCTGTCAAGGAGCCTGAGCAGGAGGGGCACCGGCCCCAAGGATCCATCTTGGACCCAGGTTCCTGCATGTCCACCTCACAGGGAGGTGATCCAGATGGCACAAGTCTGGGGCTGGTGGTTGCCGGGTTGGTTCCTTGGCACCTGGGCTGCTTGAGGGCTGGTGGGGGCTGGATGCTGGAGCTCAGTCTGGATATTTGGGGTGCTGGGGCTCCAGCTGTGTGGAAAGCCGCCGCTTTCCACCTGGGCTTCTGGACCTGCAGAGAGGGCTCTGTGGAGAGAAAAGTTGTGGCTGAGGCCTCAGCTGCAGATGGAGGATGGGGAATCTCCTGCACGACACGGAGCTGGCTCGGCTCCGCACCCCAGGCTCAGAGCTGCCGGCACAGCGTGACCGAGGGGGACACCGGCACCTGATGGCACCTCCGAGCAGGCGTATTCCTGCAGGCAGGTTCCCTGTCAGGAGCGGGTGCTGGTGCGCGTCTCGCTTTCCAGGGGAAGCTCAGCCCCTGCTCTTTCCCATCCTGACCTGGCATTGCCCACGCCGGTCACTCATGTCCAGGCAGGATCTGCTTGAGCCGACCTCGGCTCTGGTCAGAGGAGGCTCCCGGGAAGAAGGCCCAGGAGTTCAGAGGCCAATTAAAGCACCCAACAGCGGCTGAAATCTCAGCAGAGTGTTTTGGCCAAGACGTCATTCACCGCTGCCCAGCAGCCTGAGTAGAAACGCTTTGTGGCTACGAGCAGCCCTTGCAGGAAGCCGTGGGGGCAATCAGTGACTCACCGTGTTCTCTTCCTCCACATCCAGATCACGACACTGCACACCAGGATCACAATCACGAGGGAATGCAGGGCTCCTACTGCACCCATCATGAAGTGCAGTTGCACATCTGGGGGCCCTCTGACACTCTTGGTCGTCTGGGACTTGACAACACTTGGGGTTGTCTCACCGAGCACACCTGGAGGAGCCATTGGGAATGTCAGTCCGTGCTGTGACCCTCTGGAGAGCTCACCCAACAAAACTCAGGTGGCCAGGAGAGCACATGGGGAGCACCGATCCTTGTCCAGTTTTCCTTTCAGCTACATGGACAAAAGCCGTCCCTGCAGCAGGGAGGGCCACCCCAACGCTCCCTCCTCCCTGATGGGTGACACCGGGTCACTACGGGACAGCAGCTACCGGGCGTGCGAGTGGCCGGCATCGCCTCTGCTCCTTTGGCAGGGACGGGCACTGAGCCACTGCTCCCTGTTCGAAAGACAACCTTCTGAACAGCCTCTGTGTCCATCTCTAGAGAAAGAAAGCAGGAGCTGGATCAGATGGAACTGTTCCCCTCAGGGAGGTGGCATTTTCAGCAGGCGATGTATCTCAGGACAGACACCAGGCTCCACACCTCCAGTTTGCAGGACTTGTCTTCAACTTATGCTCCCCTGTAAGACTGCTCAGGACCTGGATTCTCTTGGAAAGAATAATCTGATCAGTATGGTGGGCTTCCCCGGGCTGGGACAACACTGCCAGGAGTCCGAGAAAGGCAAAGCCTCAGCACAGCTCCAGCACAAGGCGACAGTAAACACCTTCCTTCAAAGGGGACATGGAGATCCTGCAGCCACTTCTGCTGCGAAAGAGCCCTTCGCAGAAGCACGTCCCATCCTGCCACCTCCATCCCATGGAGGGGTCACAAACACACGCAGTGGACTGAACCCCATCTCTGTCACCATGTCCGGGGCACTTTCACCATCAAGACCCCACTGATCCCCAAGCCAGAGGGAAACCAGTTCTGTAAAACACATCCAGGAACAGAGAGAAAAGCCACCTGAGACCAAATCCACAGCCCTTCATGGTCACTGCCCTCAAGGCAGCTGTGCGGCCTCAAGCTGGGTGTCCAGCTTCCATCTGTCCCTGACCCTGAGGTGTCACCCAGAGTTCTCAGCCACCAAGGAGAAGAGGGGTTGGACCCGTTGGTGAAGCTGGGGCTGCTCCGATCCTGACCAGCTCTGGCCAACTCTGCCAGACTCAGTACCCTCAAGCTGCCTGCACGTCCTCTCGGCCACCCAGGGCTTCTCTCCCCTCCGGTGACCAACAGCAAGGGCTGAGCACCCACAGCTTCTGCAGGCTGGATGTCAGCCTCTGGCCAGGACAGCTCTGGCCAGGGTCAACTCAGCTGGGGCTCTTTTATCCCCCAAACCCCTTTTACGCCCCCAATCCCCCTCTATTGCCCCCCAAGCCCCCTCTATTGCAGATCAGATGGAACAGTTCCCCTCAGGGAGGTGACATCTTTAAGAGGAGATCCTCAAAGACACTGGCCAGGTCGACGAACAAGGGCTGGGCTTTTGGGGCTGCACCCACCACTGCTCCAAGCAGCAGCCACGCCTGCCCTGTTGGAGACCAAGCCATGGCACGTGATCTTCTGGCCTGAGCTGCACGAGGTGGGTTTGGTAGAGATGCACCACGATGCCACAGCCCGTCCTTCCCAGGGGAGGGGAAGCGGCTGCAGCCAGGCCAGCGGGGAAACAGCCCTTGGGAGAACACTCCTCTGCTCAGGCTCCGAGGGTCCCGCAGAGACAGCTTTGAAAGGCAAAGCGCCCCAGGGCCATCACCGAGCCGTTCCCTCTCTGCCCTTCCAGCTGCCTGCACATTGGCCACAGAAAGAGCGACTCCCATTGCACAAGGCAAGAAGATGAAAAGGGAAAGGCTCCTTCCTCTCACTGACTGACCCCAGGGGTCGCTCACAGGCTCGAGGGCAGGATCAGGCCAAGCAGTCAGGAAGCCGTCATCTGTGAGAGGATCTGAAGGGAAATTGCAGAGGAATGAGCTCTCGTTTCAGTGTCCACATGTTCTTCCAGGGCAAGGGTCCTCAGGAACTCACCCCCAGGCTGCGCTACAGGCTCCAAACCAACTTCCAGCTGAGCAGCTGGAAAACCATTGAAACCGCCCTCACCTAGAAGAGAGCACAGAGGAGAGAAACATGGTGTGAGCTCGAGGGAGTCGTGCCCAGCAGGAAGGGCTCAGTCAGCGCCTGGCAGCAGCGGTGCTGGGTCTCACACCTTGCGGAGGCTGCGAGCGATGGTGCAGCCGCTGCTGCTGGTTGTAGTTCCAGTCGAGAGCTGGGGCAGCTGCTGCCCCAGTGCTACTGGTACGGCTCAGAGCTGGTCTGTGCAGACCTCGGGGCACAGATCGGATGGGTGGGCACGTGCTCTTCTCCACGTGTGCGCATCGGCCACGGAAGAAGAACTTTGCATTGCACACGGAAAGGGCCAGCTCCCACCTTTCTGATGGGTGACACCAGGCGACCACGGGACAGCAATTACCTGGCTGCTGGTGGCTGGCATCAAACTCAGCGCAGCTGTTACCACAACGGCAGCAGAGACTCTGGACCATCCCCGTCGCTCAGAAGCTCCTGCAAGGCCTGACAGTGCGTGTAGGTGCAGCGAGGCTCTGGCTGATCCCTTCCTGCTAGCGCAGGATCTGACTTGTCCATCCAGCTCTCTAACCCTCCACTTCCCAAGCCCTCTGGTTACGAGGGCTGCATACTCACTGTGTCCTGCTTTCTTCATCTTTGCCAGGAGTTCCTCCAGGATTTCTGATGCCTGCTGCAAAGATTTCCCTTGTTTGGCTTTGTACTTTGCTCTTTGAAGACCCGAACAGAAAGGATCCGGTTAGGTTTCTCACTAATAAAAACACCCCTGAGAATTTCCCATCACACCCTGTGATCACTCACAGCTGAACCAAAGGGCGTGAGCCAACGTGAAGCCTGCCTCCCTCTCCTCCCCATGCCTGGATCTCGTTGTGTCATTTCTGTACTCAGTGGTGCCTCCAGCATTGAACCCCCTCATCTACAGCTTGAGGAACCAGCAGCTCAAGGATGCAGTGTGGAAACTGAAATCTGGATGGTTCTCTGAATCAATGAACCTCTCATCACCTTCTGCATAGCCGTTATCGTGCATCTCACGGCAGGCCCAGACTGGTTTCTGTATTTGTTGGTGGTGTTGCTGGTTTTTTCAGTTGTGATCGTCTTGTCATCCGGTTTTTAATTCACTGTTTTCTTCTCTTTTCTTGCTCATTGTCTGTGTAAATGAGGAGCTGTGCTCTCTGTGTGTTTAAACAAAATAAAGGGATGCTCAACGACTTCTGTTTCCTGATATATTTCCTGCGAGACATTTCTGGACTTGCAGGGACAGTTCCTGTGGTCGTGGGTGGAGGGGAAAAGAATCCCAGCACGGCAGCGCTGCCGCGCACAAGCGCTTGATCTCCCAGAGCTGTTCTCTCTCCACTTGCACACTCCCCTCCTCACCCCTTGCCTTGCTGCAGGCCTGATATCCAACTCTACAACCATTATTAATAAAAAGAGAACCCTTTTCCTACTGAAATTTCTTATACACCAGTCCCCCGCTCTTGCCACTGCAGGTCTCTCAGCCAAGCCCTTTCTCACACAGCTCCAAACCCATCAGGGGCTCATGGCTTTGTCTCATCAAACACCGAGAAAGTCCTTGCATTG
Organism: Phaenicophaeus curvirostris; assembly: GCF_032191515.1. Taxonomy (NCBI): domain Eukaryota; kingdom Metazoa; phylum Chordata; class Aves; order Cuculiformes; family Cuculidae; genus Phaenicophaeus; species Phaenicophaeus curvirostris. Next base: position 885,050 of record NC_091426.1, read on the forward strand.
GGATCCCCCAGCTGCCCTGGGTCCTTGCTCAGTGTTGTACCCTGAAAGGTTTCTCAGAACCCATCTCACAAGCCTCTCCTTGTCCATGATGTGCTCCAGCCCCAGCCATCCTTCTGGCCTCAGCAGGACTCTCTCCAGGCTGGGCAGGGTCTTCCTTGTGCTGGGAGCCCCGTACTGGACACGGCAGCCCTGATGTGTCCTGTGGTGGGTTAACCTTGGCCAGCAGCCGGACTCCCCGCAGCTGCTCCCTCCAAGCCCAGAACCAACGGGACAGAGGGAGAAAATGAACCAGAACGGCTCAGGGGTCAAGAGAAAGCAAAGGAGGTTCAGAGACCAATGACTGTCACGGGCACAGAGGTGTGGACTTGCTGAAGTTCGATTTACTTTATTGACAGTTCAGAAAGCTTTGGATTGGGAGCAACAAGGGCCAAATATTAAAGCCATTCTCCTCCCACTTTCTCCCAGTCTGAAATGGCTCCCTGGCTCCCAATTCCTCTGCCCGCCCCAACCCCAGGAGCAGCATGGAGGGTGGTGAAGAGGGAGTTAGCAGTCAGTGAAGAACATCTCTGCAGCTCCTTCCTCCTCGCACTTCTCCCCTATCCCAGCGTGGCTCCTCTAGATGGGATCCCACCGTATTTGCGGTCAGGGCTCCGTGTGGTTCATTCCTTTCTCTCTACTCATGGGGCAGTATGAGAGCCCTGAGAGCATCCGTGGACCTTCATGGCCCTGACCAGCATCTCCTGGGCCTCCACCCACCCCTCTGTCCATGGACCAGGAGACACTGAAGCCAGGCCTGATTTTCAGCCCCAGCTTGATCTGAGCTGTAGGTGTGCGGGTCTCCAGACACAGACACGGCCTTGGACCTTGTTGAGTCCATGGACCTTGTTGAGTCAGACCTGCAGAGTCACTTCCCAGCCTGGTTCCTTATGGGGTGAGCAATGGAGTGACACTGTGGCCCTCCCTGTTCCAGAGCCCAGCTGTTTTGTGGAGGCCCAGGGCCATACTTCTGCCTTTCTTCACATCCCTTGGTCAGGTTTTTAGAAGGGAGGAAGGAAAAGCAGGTGAAGTTGGAGGGCCCCAGTGACTGCAAAGGGAGCAGAGCCATCAAACCAGAAATCATGTAAAGGCAATGCTTGTCCAAAACTGTTCTCTTCCTTTCTTGGAGGCCTTGTGTCTTCCGCAGGAACCTTGAGGTGTTGTGTTCCATCCGCCTCTTTTTCTTTTAGCGTTTCCTTTGACCATACCCAAGCCATTGTGTTTGAATTCTCTTTCCAGCCTGATGTAATCCATGATCTGGAGATGGGACAGACGACTGGAAGGAGAATCCCACTCCTCTGGAGAAGAAGGTGGATATTCCCAGGAATCTGAGGAACCACGGCTGACCAGTAGCTGCGTCCATGGAACTGGTCAAGTGCCTCATCTCTTTTTTTGTAATTGGGGCTTAGACGCCTGGTTCCTGTGTGAACGTAATAACACCTCCAGCTCAGCTCTCCACAGTTTCCCTGTATCCAGGCATTTTGGTCTATGGCTTTGCATACATTGAATATTATTGATATAGGGCTTTTGGAACTGATAATTGCTGTCTTTTCTATTAAAATCCCTTTTCCTCCCCTAATTTCCAAGTGCCATTTGCTGGGATTCGTCCAGGGATCATAACACACAATTGATCCACTAATATTACACCGGTGATAAACAGTCGAATTCAATTTACAACTTTCAGTTTTGGTGCCTGTACAAATATAATGGGTATGGTAAACCAATGTCTGGGTAATTACATTTCTCTGTCTGGTTTCCTCGTTAGTGGGTAAACTGGTTTTAGTTCCTTACCAGTCTTGTAACTGTAAATTCAGAAATGTCTGCCTGCCTCACAAATCAATACCCTCTGGCCAAATATGACCTGCGTCACCCTTATGGCCACAACGTGCTATCACATATCCACAGAATTTACACACTTCAATATTTGCTGTCCTGTTCCATGCAAATACAAGTTTAATTGTGCACTTGGGGCACAACAACCCTGTGCAGCTACAGACTAGGGGAAGTCTGGCTGGAAAGCTGCCTGGAGGAGAGGGACCTGGGGGTGTTGGTTGACAGCCAACTGACCATGAGCCAGCAGTGGCCCAGGTGGCCAAGAAGGCCAATGGCATCTTGTCTTGGATCAGAAATGGTGTGGCCAGCAGGTCCAGGGAGGTTCTTCTCCCTCTGGACTCGGCACTGGTGAGACCGCTCCTCGAATCCTTTGTTCAGTTCTGGGCCCCTCACCACAAGAAGGATGTTGAGGCTCTGGAGAGAGTCCAGAGAAGAGCAACAAAGCTGGTGAAAGGGCTGGAGAACAGGCCTTATGAGGAGCGGCTGAGAGAGCTGGGGGTGTTTAGCCTGGAGAAGAAGAGGCTGAGGGGAGACCTCATTGCTCTCTACAACTACCTGAAAGGAGGTTGTGGAGAGGAGGCAGCTGGGCTCTTTTCCCAAGTGACAGGGGACAGGACGAGAGGGAATTACACATGAGGATGAATTACTCATCAGTGTCTTCCGTAAGGTTATTGGTGTGTCCCCTGGCGATGACCATAGAATCATAGAATCATAGAATCACCAGGTTGGAAGAGACCCTCCAGATCATCGAGTCCAACCATTCCCACTGATCTCTAAACCATGCCCCTGAGTACCTCATCCACCTCCAGGGAAGGCGAGTCAACCACCTCCCTGGGCAGACCGTTCCATTGCCTAATGACCCTTGCCGTGAAGAATTTTTTCCTTATGTTAAGCGTGAACCTCCCCTGGCGGAGCTTGAGGCCATTCCCTCTTGTCCTGTCCCCTGTCACTTGGGAGAAGAGGCCAGCACCCTCCTCTCCACAGCCTCCCTTCAGGTAGTTGTAGAGAGCAATGAGGTCTCCCCTCAGCCTCCTCTTCTCCAGGCTAAACACCCCCAGCTCTCTCAGCCGCTCCTCGTAAGACTTGTTCTCCAGCCCCCTCACCAGCTTTGTCACTCTCCTCTGGACTCACTCCAGATCCTCAACATCCTTCTTGTGGTGAGGGGCCCAGAACTGAACCCAGGATTCGAGGAGCGGTCTCACCAGTGCCGAGTCCAGAGGGAGAAGAACCTCCCTGGACCTGCTGGTCACACCATCTCTGATACAGGCCGAGATGCCATTGGTTACATGATGTCACAGTCCATTCAGTGGATGGCTCCTTTATTCTAGTAGCGTGGGTCACCCCCGTTCAGCCGTGCGGACGGCTGTTTCTGTAACTAAAGAACAAGAAAAGCACCTTCCCACTTTGGGATCAGGCTCTCTCCTTTCCAACACTTTACTAACACCAGTCCTCAGGTTTCTCTTACGAATGCTCATCCCTAATGGTGTTGATTGAGCAATCCACCCCAGTTTGTGCATCTCGTTCAAGCGTCTCGCGATGACTGAGATGTATTTTTGTAGCATCATCTCCTCAATACCTGGAGTCGTAATCGGCCCCAGACACAAACAAGGCAATCCAGACAACATTTCATAGGCAGATAGGCCTGTATCCCTACGGGGTGGAGTTTGAATATTTAGTAGTGCTAACGGTAAGCATTTTACCCAAGACATCTGCGTTTCAATCATCAATTTAGTTAATTGTTGTTTAAGAGTTCGATTCATTCTCTCAGCTTGTCCTGAACTTTGGGCTATGGAAGTTCCATCTTATCCCCTCCGCTCGCGTTGCTTCTTGCAACACTTTTGACGTGAAACGGGTGCCTCTATCAGAATTGATTGCATGCACCAACCCCAAACAAGGAATTATTGATTCTAATAGTGTTTTTGCAACAAATTGGGCTGTTGCTCAGGTGGCTGGAAAGGCTTCAACCCAATGAGTTAGTTGATCCACTGTAACTAATACATATTTCCATTTACGTTGGGTAATTCAGGACAGTCAATCTGAACCCTTTCAAATGGTCTATAAGCCAGGTCCCAAGCACCCAAGGGTGTTTTCCTCATTGCACCTTTATTTATTTTTTGGCACATAGGGCACCCTTGGGTTATCTGTTTTGCTATTTCAAAAATCTCTGTGCTTCCAAAAGATTTTAAATACCGATCGCACAATGCCCTCGCTCCCCAATGGGTTTGCTCATGCCATCTCTTTAGTAATTTTTGAGCTACCGATTTTGGCAATATTTCTCTCCCATCTGGCAAAATCCACTTATTTTCCCGTAACATTGCCCCTAAATCTTGCATTCTCCTCATTCCCTCTGATGTAAAGGAGAAGACGTTAGTTATTTCCGTGGTTTTGGTTAATTCAAGAGGATTTATCTGAATGGGAGATTCAGCCCTTCTCGCTGCTTCTCTTGCTTTTTGATCAGCTAAATTATTCCCTCATATTTGAGCTGAAAATCCCTGCTGAAGTCCTGGGAGGTAGACAATGGTGATCCCTTGGGGGCCTTTTAACGCTTCTAAAATTAAGTTGATCGATTCTTCATGGATCAAATTCTTCCCTCGGGTGTTCATAAATCCCCTTTCTTTCCAGATCTTTCCGAAGGTATGTGCCACTCCATACGCATATTTCGAATCAGCATATCATAGAACCATAGAATAACCAGGTTGGGAAAGACCCACTGGATCATTGAGTCCAACCATTCCCATCAATCACTAACCCATGGCCCTCAGCACCTTGTCCACCCGTCCCTTAAACCCCTCCAGGGAAGGTGAATCAACCCCCTCCCTGGGCAGCCTCTGCCAGTGCCCAGTGACCCTTTCTGTGAAAGATTTTTTCCTGATGTCCAAGAAAGGAACATTTTAGTTTACAGACATTTCCATTTGGGGATTAAATAGGGCAGTTGGCCCAGGATGGGGATCTGCAGCCCTTCAAAGCAGACAGGGCTCTCTGTGGACCTTGATTCTTCGTTTAGGACCTGTCTTTTTTCCAACAAGACCAGGTGGATGTGCCTGGGCGGCTTGAATTCCGTTGATGGAATCATGGGTTGGATTGGGTTGTGTTGAGTTGTGTTGAGTTGAGTTGGAAACCCATCCAGGTCCCACCACAGGCAGGGACACCTTTCGCTGGATAAAGTTGCTCCAGGAATGGAGGGGATGAGGGGGACGGGGAGGAGAGAGATGGGGAAGGGAGGGGAGGGGAGAGAAAAGAGGGGGAGCAACCTGATCCGGTGGGAGGTGCCCCTGCCCGTGGCAAGGGATTGCAACTGGATGGGCTTTGAGGTCCCTTCCAACCCAATCATTCCATGATTCTAAGGTTCTTGGCTCCAGCTTTCCTGAAACGGAGCCGTGTTCCCGTGGAACGCTGCCCCTGGGCCTGGCTCAGCCCCAGCAGCAGAAGATCCTTCGCAGAAGGCTTTCTGTTTCTTGGTTCCTCTGTCGAGGGATCAGCAGGAGCATGGTCTTTTTTGTTATGTCCCGCATTGCGGGGGAGGCACCTTTTCTGAGGGGTTCAAGGCCTGTGATGGAGAAAGCCAGAGCTGAGATGAAGCCCCATGTCTACGGAGACCTCCGAGCATCCCCTCCAGACCCCACCAGCCCCATCCAGAGAACAGCTGTGGGGCAGGAGTGCCCCACACAGCCCTCCCGAGAGCAGGACCTGGCATGGTAGAACCCCAGCCCCTGTCCCACTGGCCAACCCAACCCTGCCCCTCCTCACCTCTGCGGATCTCTAACATCTTCTCTGGGTTTCGGTCCTTCAAGGGCTGAGCAGCAACCGCTAGGGACAGAAGCTCCATCAGATCCCCCTTGCTCCCCAGCACCATGGTGGCAACGGGGACAAGGGTGTCCCCACAGAGGGACCAAGGGCTGGTGTCTCACCAAGGAAAATCAGAGCTGCCTTTCGCACTACATTCTCAGGAGCGTAGATGTACTGCAGGCTCTGGTTTACGTAGTCCTCGGCCCTCTTCTTGTCCTGCTTCAGCTGGAGAGACCACAAGGGTCAGGGCACGTCCCAGTGTCCCCCCGCTGGCCACCCCAGTCCCTCCTGCCAGTCTCCTCCGTGGCCGGGAGCTCTCCATCCCACCAAGCGTGGAGAAGAACCCTTGGGGGCTCTGTTCTTGAGGCCAGGGAGCAAGGACGCGGCTCCAGGCTGGAGCGAGGTGGGTGAGACCCACAGCCCAGACGTGGGGGTCAGCCCTCGTCCAGCCTGGGCCCTGGGGTCTGGGGGATCTTCTCACCAAGTAGTATGTGATGACCCACGTCAGCCGTGTCTTCACGCGACGTTCGGGCAGTTTCCAGCCCAGGAACTTTGCCGCAGCCAGGAGACCTTCCTCAGAAGCCTGTGGAGCAGCAGAAGGTGGGAGATGGCACCACAGCCCGGGCAAGGAGACTTGGGGTCCTCCTCCTCTCGGCTTTGTTGGTGGGGCCATGGTGGCCTTAGGAAGGTGGCACCTGCCCTGGCCCAGGTGCCTGGGAGCCTCCTCCCTGCGTCACAGCTCAGCTTTGAGATCCGTACCTCGGCCACGCTCGGCGTTGTGTCCTGTATGCAAACGATGAGCGGGAACAGGGCCATTCGCACTTTGTCCTGCATGCTCCCCTTGTGGCTCCACACCACGCTCTTCAGCTGCTCGGCGAAGAACCTGATGGCTCGTTCTCTCACCTGGTTTTGCCCCTGGCAGGGAGAAGGACAGCAGCACTTCAGAACCAAGATCTCTTTGCCCGTGGTGAGCAGGATGCTCCAGGCTTGGATTTGGTCACTGGAGGCGTGGGACAACTCGGTGGGTGCAGCTGAATGGCCCCAAACTTGTCCAAGGTCCCTCCGTGGGCTCTCCTGACCACCCAGTGCTCCCCACCAGCTCCACCAGCCACGTTAAGGACAAGTTCCCACCAAAAGGGGCCGAGGAGGAGACGGGCTGGTCCTCGGCAATGCCTGTGGGACACGCACCCCTGGCCACGCTGCCTGGGGACAAGATCTGGTCCTGTTCCCCAGAGCAGCTAGGGAAGGAGGAGCCCTCAGGGCTCTCAGAGCAGCTCTCAGGGAGAACCTGGGCTGCAAAACCCAGGGGAGAAAGGTGAGCAGAAGCCCCTGCTCCAGGTGCTGCCGTTGCCCATGCCCAGTGCGCATCTGTGGGGCTCGGGCTCTCCCGTAGCCTTACGTGAAGGAAGAGGGGCAGCAGCTTCTCCATCAGCTGCACGGTGATGGAGCTGGCCTTCTTCTTCTTTAGGTGACCTGTCATGTTTTGGAGGGTCACCAGGGCCTTCACAACAACATCTGCGTTGCTGTGCTCCAGGTCCTCAGTCAGGTCCAGCAGGAGGATCTCCATTCTTCTGGCCTGCGTGAAGAAGAGAATTTCCTTGTTGGGAAAAGCTCCATGCCTGGAAAGCTCCCCAGGTGGCCACCCTGGCGGGGATGGCGCTTGGGGCCATCACCCACCGCCTGACTCCAGCCAAGACCAAGCCACCACCTTCCCCACCAGCCCAGCCGCCCTCGGCCAGGCCGCGCTCACCGTCTTGGGTCTCTGAGAGAGCGTGAGGAGACCCTGCAGAACTGCTGGGCGCAAGGCTGGGCTTGGGCGCCTCAGGGATCTCCAGAATTTGTAGAGCCCCTCAAAGTTCTCATTTTCAAAGTCCTTGCAGGCCAGGACCTGGAAGAAAGGCAGCAGCGATCGAGCGGCGGAGCAGGTGGGGCTCCCCGCTCCGTGCAGCTCTGGGTTCCACCAGCAGCTGAAGCCGAGGCCACCGGGGCTTTGGATGCGAACTCACCAGCAACTGAAGGATCCCGGTGTCCTCAGGCAAAGTGCAGAGGAGCCGAGCGTGTTGCGCCTGATGCCGGTTGAACAGCCCCAGCAAGACTCTCTCCATCACTTGGGGCACGGAGAACAGGAGCTGCCACACGGGCACGGCCGAGCTGCAAGGCAGAGCGCTCCGTCAGCAGGGCCACCTCGGCCACCGCGGCCTGGCCTGGGGCAGCCCTGCAGGACAGGGACCCTGGACCCCAGCTGGGGTGGCCTGGGCAGCAGGAGAGGAGCGAGGGGAGGTTCATTGTGGGGCTGGGAGGAGCGTGGTGAGTCATGGAATGCCCAGACTTGGAAGGCACCGACAAGGGCCACCAAGTCCAGCTCCCTGCACACGACAACCCTAAAACCCACGCCGGGTGTCTGAGGGCCTTGACCAAAGGCTTCTTGAACACTGCCAGGCTTGGTGCCATGACCTCTTCCCTGGGGAGCTGTTCCAGTGCTCCACCACCCTCTGGGTGAAGGACCTTGTCCTAATGTCCAACCTAACCCTCCTCTGAGGCATCTTCCTGCCATTCCCTTGGGTCAGGGAGAAGAGCTCAGCCGCTGCTCCTCCTGCTCCCCGTGGGAGGAGCCTGCAGAGCGCGATGAGGTCTCCCTTCAGTCTTCTCCAGGCTGAACAGAACAAGAGACTTCAGCCGCTCCTCACATGGCTTCCCCTCTAAACCCTTGGCCAACTTGGTGGCCCTCAACTCTGGGCTGGCTTGGCCGCCTCTGGCTGCCGCAGGGCTTTCGTGGGGCTGGAAAGTGTGGTGGGAAGGAGGGCCCTGCTCCTCGGGCATGTCCTTCACGATCCCTTGGCTCTGGCAACCAAAGAGTCTCCGTGTCCCCCTCCCCGCAGGGGACCCCCCTCCAGGCTCTCCGGGGCAGGACCTGTCTCTGGGTGGAGCGATCTCCATGAGCGCTGAGACCACTTCCGTGAGGTGATGCTCGGTCATGAGGAGCAGAAGGGCCTCCACTTTCTGCCGAGCCAATTCCACCTTGATGCCTTTGATGTTTTCATGGATGCATCTTATAACATGGGGCACCTGGAGGAGAAACAGGTGAGGATGGAGCTGGCCCTGGAGAGCAGCCACCTCCTCGGCTCCATCCCTCTCTACTGGTTTCAGGTGGGTTCAGGTGCCCGAGACACCTGGGTTAGGAGGGAGGGATGGAGGAAGAAGGTCTGGCAGGGCTCAAGGGTTGGGCCGTCCAGCCCCAGGCCACTTACACTCATCAGCCAACACTCAGGGGCGCTCATGGCCATGTCCAACACGCATCTCGCTGCCTCCTTGTCAAAGACACTGGATTCTCTCAGTGCTTCGATGGCCACACAGACGATGTCGGTCTTCTCCACAGCATCCAGGTACCTTGCAAACATCTACAGGAAGGAGGGAAGGGAGGAAGAGATGTCCCAGTGAGAGCCCAGCAGCGCTGGAGGCAACACAGGTGTTGGGCTCATGGGGGCAGTGGGTGACCCTCAAGCGATCCAGGCCTTGGCCAGCGGGGCTGGAGGTGCTGCTGGGACCCTGGAGTGCAGCCTCGCTTGGGGACAGCAGGAACCTTCTCAGCAGGGACAGCGAGGCCACGCCAGCCCCTCTGAGTCTCCACGCCTTTGCTCCTCCAAGTCCCCTGTCAGCGCCTCAGAAGTCCCAGCGACAGAGGAGCTCCTTACCGTGGGCACGTCTCGGATGGAGAGAAAATCCATCGCAGAGCTGTCCTCAACATCCTCCTGGCTCTGTTCTCCTGCGTCATTTGCCATTGACCGGCCTGAAGAAGCAGGGAAGGGGCAGAAGGGTCAACGGGGCAAAGCAGCTTGGCCAGAAGCTCAACCCTATTGTCACCATCCTTAAGGTCTAACGATGCTTAAAGAGAAGCGGAGCTACCAGGAGATGTCGGTGTGGAGGGATAAAATCCACCACAAGGTCTCTTACTTCTTTGCTTGCGGATGAAGTTGATCAAACAGCAAAGTGTTTCCAAAGCCAGACGTTCTTTCATTTTTGAGGAATACGGAAAAACAGAGAGGTGACCAAGCAGTTGGCCCAGGATGGGGATCTGCAGCCCTTCAAAGCAGACAGGGCTGCCCGTGGATCTTGGTTCTTCATTTGGGACCTGTGTGAGGGAGGCAGAAGAGGAGAAGGGTTGAGGGCTGCATCCCTGGAGAGTCAAGGCTTTGCCGGGTGGTGCCGGCCCCGGCTCTCAGAGCAGCCAGCCGGGCAGGAGCTCCACGCAGAGAGACCTTTGGCCACTCTGGTGGGCAGGGAGGGGACGTGGTGTGGCTGGAGGGTTCCTCGCTCCTCACCTGCAGCGTGGGGTTGGTCAGCAGATGAATCAGCTTCCCAATCCTGTCCAGCGCCCTCCCGCGCACAGCTGGTCTCTTAGAGCCGGTGAAGTTCAGAAGGGTCTGGGAAGAGAGAAGGTCCCGGTGAGGCCTGGCAGCAGATTTTTCCTCCAGCAGAAGCAGCGCTGCTGAGCTCCTGGGCTGGACTCATCCAGGCCGTGAAGGCTTCCTCCGCTCTCCAGAGAAGCCTGCAGTAGGGGCCCTGCCCTAGGAGACCTGCAGCTGGCAGCCCCTGCTTCCCCGAGGAGCTGGGCACCCTCCCGGCAGCGCTCTCTCCGCCTGGCACTGAGGTGGGGACCGTCGGCTCCGGAGTGGACGCCCCCTCCTTCCAGGGAGAGGAGCAGCCCCTCAGAACCCAACTCCTTGCAGACCTGGAAGATGTCCGGCAGCTCCTGATTGAGCCTGGTGACCGGGATGATGCCCACCAACTTCTCCATCATCGCGTCCAGGACATTCAGGGTCTGCAAAGAAGACAGAGGGTTGTGGCAGGGTTTCCCGCTGTCCCCCTCAGCACCAGGATCCCATCTCCCAGTGCTGGGGTGGCACTGCCACCCGTCCCAGAACGCGGAGCACCCCGGGGAGGTGACAGGAACATGAGAAGAGGACGAAGGCACGAGGGTGGGCGAGCAAAGCTGAGCCCCTGCCTTGGACCCCTGGTGGCGTCGCAGCACGGGGAGAAGCTCGGAGGGCGTGGGGGCTCCTGTAGCTCGTTCAGCACTTACCGGGCTGCACAGGGCACGGATGGATTGAATCATATAGAAGTCTGAGGCTTCCACAGAGAACGGCAAGACCACTGTCAGGCAGGTTTGGAGCAGGAGCGTCTCCTTGCCCTCCAGCACTCCCTGCAAGGAGCTGTGGAGAGAGACAGGGACCAGTCAGCCACTGGTGCTGGGAGCGGCGCCTCGAGGCCTCGTGCGTATGGACGTGGTCCCCGGGGGTGACCGTGAGGGATGTGGAGGTACCTCAGTTTGGTGATAGCAGACATGGCTTTCTGCCACAGCTTCATCTGGAGCTGCTGGTGAGCACATTTCTCTTCCATCAGCTCCTGCAAAGGCCAATTGATGTGAGACCTGGCAACCAGCGACACCCAGGGACACCAGAGCCCCGGCACCCAGGGACACCAGAGCCTCGACACCCAGGGACACCAGAGCCTCGACACCCAGGGACACCAGAGCCTCGACATCCAGGGACACCAGAGCCTCGACACCCAGGGACACCAGAGCCTCGACACCGAGGGACACCAGAGCCTCATCACCCAGGGACACCAGAGCCTCGACACCCAGGGACACCAGAGCCTCACCACCCAGGGACACAGAGCCTCACCACCCAGGGACACCAGAGCCTCACCATCTAGGGACACCAGAGCCTCGACACCCAGGGACACCAGAGCCTCGACACCCAGGGACACCAGAGCCTCACCATCTAGGGACACCAGAGCCTCGACATCCAGGGACACCAGAGCCTCGACAGCCAGGGACACCAGAGCCTCAAGACCCAGAGACACCAGAGCCTCGACACCCAGGGACACCAGAGTCTCACCACCCAGGGACACCAGAGCCTCGACACCCAGGGACACCAGAGCCTCGACACCCAGGGACACCAGAGCCTCGACACCCAGGGACACCAGAGCCTCACCACCCAGGGACACCAGAGCCTCACCATCTAGGGACACCAGAGCCTCGACACCCAGGGACACCAGAGCCTCGACACCCAGGGACACCAGAGCCTCACCACCCAGGGACACCAGAGCCTCACCATCCAGGGACACCAGAGCCGCACCACCCAGGGACACCAGAGCCTCGACACCCAGGGACACCAGAGCCTCATCACCCAGGGACACCAGAGCCTCATCACCCAGGGACACCAGAGCCTCGACATCCAGGGACACCAGAGCCTCACCATCCAGGGACACCAGAGCCTCGACACCCAGGGACACCAGAGCCTCGACATCCAGGGACACCAGAGCCTCAAGACCCAGAGACACCAGAGCCTCACCACCCAGGGACACCAGAGTCTCACCACCCAGGGACACCAGAGTCTCACCACCAAGTGACACCAGAGCCTCGACACCCAGGGACACCAGAACCTCACCACCCAGGGACACCAGAGTCTCACCACCAAGTGACACCAGAGCCTCGACACCCAGGGACACCAGAGCCTCACCACCCAGGGACACCAGAGCCTCAACATCCAGGGACACCAGAGCCGCACCACCCAGGGACACCAGAGCCTCGACACCCAGGAACACCAGAGCCTCACCACCCAGGGACACCAGAGCCGCACCACCCAGGGACACCAGAGCCTCGACACCCAGGGACACCAGAGCCTCATCACCCAGGGACACCAGAGCCTCACCATCCAGGGACACCAGAGCCGCACCACCCAGGGACACCAGAGCCTCGACACCCAGGAACACCAGAGCCTCATCACCCAGGGACACCAGAGCCTCATCACCCAGGGACACCAGAGCCTCATCACCCAGGGCCTCCAGCCCCTCATAGCATTGTACAGTCATTAGGGTTGGAGAAGACCTCTAAGCTCATCCAGCCCAAACCTCAGTCCAACCCCACCACGCCTACTAATCCACACCTGAAGCGTCACATCTCCACATGTTTTGAACCCCTCCATGGACGGAGACTTAACCGCTTCCCTGGGCAACCTCTTCCGATGCTTCTCCACTCCTTCCATAACAACGTAATTCCAATATCCAATCGGAACCTCCCCTGGTGCCCCTTGAGGTCATTTCTCCTCGCCCTGCCCTAGCGTTGGCCTCTTCCTCCTCTCACCTTGATCTTCTCCACCACATTGTAGTTGCAGCAGAACAGGTCCAGGCCTCTTAACAAGCTGTTGTTTATGGCGGTCTGGCACAGGGATTCAACGCACTCGAGGAACATCAGCTTCTCGATGGTTTCCTGGAACAGAGACCAAAGAGGGAGAGGAGGTCACCCGTGGCCAGCAGGACCGGAGCTGCGGAGATGGAGACCTGGGAGAAGCAGCTCTGCCCAGGCAGCAAGGGGCAGGGTTACCTCGTCTGTGCGGTGGAGGATTGCGTAGATGAAGTCCACTATATCCTCCTCCTTTTCATAGGTGGGCAACGACTCGGCGTCTAAGAGAGGAGGAGAGCAGGGAGGGCTGTGAGAGGGGGTGGTGGAAGGAGACAGGAGACTTTGCTGGGGACAGAACTGGCTGCCGGGCCGGGTCCTGCTCTTGGGTCAGGACAAACCCCTGCAACGCTCCACGTGCAGTTGGGCTGCCGTGCTGGACAGGACATGTCCGGGAAAGCCCTCGTGAAGATCCCTGTCCCCCAGCATCGCTGCCTCTGCCCCAGAGCAGGAGCTGGGTCCCCTCTGTTTGCTCCACCCCCGGGAGAAGTTGGAAGGGACCCACAAGGGTCCTCAATTCCTGTCCCTGCATAGGACAACCCCAAATCATGGAATGATGGAATGGTTTGGGTTGGAAGGGACCTTAAAGATGATCCAGTTCCAACCCCCCGCCATGGGAAGGGACACCTCCCAGTGGATCAGGTTGCACCATGTCCCATCCAACCTGGCCTTGAACACCTCCAGGGATGGGGCAGCAACAACATCTCCAGGCAGCCTTGGCCAGGTCCTCACCAACCTCACAGGAGAACATTCCTCCACAAGATCTCATCTCAATCTACCCTCTTCCAGCTCAAAACCCTCCTACCTCATCCTGTCCCTGAACTCCCACATCAATAGCCCCTCCCCAGCTTTCCGGGAGCCCCTTTCCATATTGGAAGCTGCTCTAAGGTCTCCCCAGAGCCTTCTCCTGGATGGACAACCCCAACTCTCATAGCCTGTCCTCATACAGGAGGTTCTCCAGCCCCCAGATCATCCTCGTGCCCTCCTCTGGACTTGGTCTCACAGATCTGTGTCCTTCCTGTGCTGAGACCTCCAGAGCTGGACGTACGACTCCAGTTGAGGTCTCACCAGAGCAGACAAACAGAATCCCCTCCCTGACCCTGGGGTCCAGCCCTGCCCAGCCCACCAGGACCCTTCACTCACAGATCATCATGGGCATGATTGAGGTCGCCTCACTGAGTTGTGGAGCAGAGCTGCTCCGCTGGGGAAACTCATTCTCCTGCCAGGCCAGCCTGGGTCTGTGAGGAGATCTCCTTGCCATCGTTAGGGATGGAGGTAAACGCGTAAGCAAAGAGAACGAAGAAGCTTCGCCAAACGCCTCAGCACCGCGGGGTGAGACACGAGCTCTGCTGCCTCTCCGGTTACTGCCCAGGGACACTGAGAGCCTGGGGGCTGCGTCTCCTGTGTCCCATTGTGATGTCACAACGGGTCCCACCACAACCTTTCACACTGTCTCCAAGAGCTTCTACAATTCCAGAGCCTTCCCCTTGTGATGTCACAATGGGTCCCACCACAACCTTTCACACTGTCTCCAAGAGCTTCTACAATTCCAGAGCCTTCACATCCAGGAACAAGGGGCATCTTGGGAGGGTTGTCAATATTCCCCTGTTGCACCATCAAATCAAATCAAATCAAATCAAAGGCACTAAAGGGGTCCCAGAGAGCTCCAGAGGAGTTCTGGGGGCCCTAGAAAGACCTTAGGGTGTTCTAGAGGGTTGCTGGGGGGCTCTAGAGGGGTCCTTGGCATCCTAGAAGGCTTGTAGGAGGCCCTAAAGGGGTCCTAGGGGGCTCTAGAGGATTCCCAGGGTCTCAAAAGAGGTCCTGTGGGAAAAAGTGCTGTCCCAGAGGGCTCTGGAGGGGTCCTGACAGTCCAAGAACATTCCTAGGGGGCTCTGGAAGGCTGCTAGGGTCCCTGCAGGGGAGTTGAAGGCCATAGATAAGTACTCAGGAGCTCTAGATAGGTCTGGGTGCCTTTAGAAGAGTCCTGTGGGTCTCTATAGTGGTCCTGGGTGTCCTAGAAGGGTCCTGGAAGGCCTTAAAGGGGTACCAGGGGGTTCTAGAGGCTTCCCGGGGGCCCTAGAAGGGTCCTTGAAGGTTTTAAAGATGTCCCAAGGGGCTCTAGAATGGTCATGGGAGTCACTAGATGGGTCCTGGGGGTCCTAGAGGGGTCCTAG
Organism: Phaenicophaeus curvirostris; assembly: GCF_032191515.1. Classification (NCBI taxonomy): domain Eukaryota; kingdom Metazoa; phylum Chordata; class Aves; order Cuculiformes; family Cuculidae; genus Phaenicophaeus; species Phaenicophaeus curvirostris. The sequence continues at coordinate 900,119 of NC_091426.1, forward strand.
AAGGCCTTTAAGGAGTCCCGGTGGGTTCAAGAGGGGCCCTGAGGGTCTCTAGAGGGCTCCTGGTGGTCCTAGGAGGTACGTAGAAGGTCTTAAAGGGGTCACAGGGGCCTCTAGGGTATTCCTGAGGGTCCTAGAGAGGTCCTAGAAGGCTCTAAAGGGGTCCCGAGGGTCTCTAGATGGGTTCTGAGGTTCCTAAAATGGTCCTAGAAGGACTTTAAAGGTCCCACTGGGCTCTAGAGAGGTTCTTTTCATCCTAGAAAGGAACTAGAAGGTCTTAAAGGGGATCCAGGAAGCTCTAGAGGATTCCTGGGCTTCCTAGAGGGGCCCTAGAAGGCCCCTAAGGAGTCCCAGGGCGCTCTAGAGGGGTCCTGGGTTCCTAGAAGGGTGCTAGAAGGCCTTAAAGGTGTTCCAGGGGGCTCAAGAGGGGTCCTTGGCATTCTTGAAGTGCTCTAGATAGATTTAAAGGGGTCTCAGGGGGCTCTAGAGGGTTTCTGGGGTTCCTAGAAGGGTCCGAGAAGGCTCTAATGGGGACCCAGGGAGATCTAGAATGGTTCTGGGCGCCTCTAGATGTGTCCTGGGAGTCCTAGAAGGCCCTAAAGTGGTCCCAGGAGACTGTAGACGGTTCCTGGGGGTCCCAGAAGGCCTTAAAGGGGTCCCAGGGGGCTCTGGAGGGGTCCTGGGGGTTTCTAGATGAGTCCCGCGGGTCCCAGAATCATGGAATCACTAGGTTGGAAAAGACCCACAGGATCATCGAGTCCAACCATTCCTACCAATCACTAAGCCACGTCCCTCAGATCCTCATCCACCCGTGAGAATTAATTGATAAGTTTTGCTGCAGCTGATTTGTATGTTTAAGTATCTTGTCATATAAATTTGGTTTGTATCGAGAGATAATACGCAGACAATCTCCAGACACGATGTTTAATTCTTCGGTCAAATGATAACCTGAAGGGAGCCTCCGGACGTGGTGGAAAACTCCAAAAATATAATCTTGGAGAGATTTCTATGGATCTTTGTCGAAAACTAGTAGATATACCCACTGCTTTTTTAAGAGGTTCTGCCTTTTTTAGAAGGGCATCCAATTCAGCGCTGAATTGGGAAATAAAAATATTATTATCTGTGCTTCAAAGCCTTTGTCCTCATTCACCCCACCCCGTTATTAGCGTCGTCCTCCAAAGATTTTCCTCCTCCGTGAGTAAGTGGTTCTGTTTATGCACGAGGACTCGTACCACTGAACCCCAAAGCTGCTAGAGAAGGTAGACGTGGGCAGACACCCCTGGAGGGAGCAGGAGTGTCACAAAGAATAGGTGACCAACCCTCTTAGCCCCTACAGGAAAGCCCCACAAGCTCACGGACTCCAGCATCGCTGCAATTCCTCAATGCTTGGAGAAGACATTCCGCGGCAACTCCTGGGACCAGCCCTCATTATTTTAGACGACGTCGCTAAAGGTTTGGTGGCACCTGGGGCTCGAGTTTCCTTCGAGCTTTCGCTAAAGCTCGCTCGAAAATTGGATTAATACAAGAACTATGATTTTAGTTGCCACCGTCGTAGAGCAGGTACCTCAGTCTCCAAGTCACCGTCCCCAGCTGGAACATCAAGCTCTTCAGACGGCGATTTCCTCAGCCTTTCTCGAGGACCAAGAGAAACGTGCATCCCCAGTGTTTTACAGATGGTTTTACTGCACCGAGAGACACTCAGACGGCTTCATCTCACAAACGAAACCATCCTTCAGAGGACTGAAATTTGAGGGGTTTGTCATCCTCACTTCTATTCAACATTGAGCATCTTCCACTGGAGAAGGGGAACCTACAAACTGTTAGCAAAGCAAGAAGCTGGGCCTCGTGGTGCCCGTGTGGCCAGGGGGCCAAGAAGGCCAAGGGCATCTTGGCTTGGATCAGACACGGCGCGGCCAGCAGGGCCAGGGAGGTTTTTCTCCCTCTGGACTCGGCCCTGGGGAGACCGCTCCTCGAATCCTGGGGTCAGTTCTGGGCCCCTCACCACGAGAAGGATGTTGAGGCTCTGGAGCGAGTCCAGAGAAGAGCAACGAAGCTGGGGAGGGGGCTGGAGAACAAGTTTTATGAGGAGGAACTGGAGTTGATTAGCCTGGAGAAGAGGAGGCTGAGGGGAGACCCCATTGCTCTCTCCAACTCCCTGAAAGGAGGTTGTGGAGAGGAGGGAGCTGGGCTCTTCTCCTAAAAACAGGGACAGGACGAGAGGGAACGGCCTCAAGCTCCACCAGGGGAGGGTCAGGCTGGACATCAAGAAATAAAAAATCATGGAAAGGGTCACTGGGCGCTGGAACAGGGAGGGGGTTGAGTCCCCTGCCCTGGAGGGGTTTGAGGGACGGGTGGACGAGGTGCTGAGGGACACGGGTTAGTGATTGATGGGAATGGTTGGACTCGATGATCCGGTGGGTCTCTTCCAACCTGGTGGTTCCATGATTCTACAATTCTGGGGAGTCACATATGGGGCAGGAGGAGTCACTTATGGGGCAGGAGGAGTCACTTTTTGGCCTCACATTGGACGCTGATCATGGAGATCCAGGAGGACCTGGAGAACCCCCCATGTTGGACACAGACCATGTTGATTCCATGAAAATGGGGTCGGGGCAGGGAATAAACGGGATTCGCTGCTTCTTGAGGAGCTGAAGCTGCTCGCGGAGCTCCTGGTGGGATGAGAACAGGACTCAGAGCATCGAGACGAAGCCTTTAATCCCCAGCCTGGAGGCCCCAGAGGGGGTGGAGAACTTCCCACCTCCTATGAGAAGCTCCAAACCCTCCCTGGAGGAACCAAAACCACCTGGTTTGGCCCCAAATTGTCCTTGGGGTCACTCTGAGGTGGAGATTCTGACTTTATCTTCTAGAGGTTGAACTTCATGTCCAGGATGGCCTGGTGGAGGTCGGAGTCCAGGGGGACGTAGGACTTCTGGGAGTCGTGGCGGAAGAACAAGGGGTCGGAGATGGCCTTGGGGTCGAAACCTTCACAGACCAGCTTGGCCTTGAGCTGCTTGAAGGTCCCGGTGATCTCCAGGGCGTCCTGGGGAGATGGGGATGGGGAGAACATGGGGATGGATGGAGGAGGATCCATGGATCTAAGGGCTGAGGTTCTGCTGAGGGACATGGATCCATGGGCTGAGGTTCTGCTGAGGGACATGGATCCAAGGGCTGAGGTTCTGCTGGGGGACATGGATCCAAGGGCTGAGGTTCTGCTGAGGGACATGGATCCAGGGGCTGAGGTTCTGCTGAGGGACATGGATCCATGAATTCCTCAAGTTGAGCTGGGAGAGGTTTAAATTGGGTTCTGGGGATGCTTCCTTCACTGAAAGGGTCATCAAGGACCTGGAAGAGGATTTCTGGGGCCGTGGTGGAACCTTGATCCCTTCTGAAAGCCCTGGAGATGTGGTGGGGTCGAGAGTTTTGTGTTTAGGGTTGGACTTACGACCTTCAACATCTTCCAACCTCAACATTTCCATGATGGACAAAGCTCCTCGGCCTTGGGAGCTTCATCCCAAGGATCCTTTGGACGAGGAAGCCCACAAACCCCAGGAGAACCCAGGGCCACCAACCTGGATGCGGATGAAGCGAGGGGCGGCGTAGCCGGGCAGCATCTCCTGGGTGAAGGCAAAGAGCTTCTCGCCCTGGAAGGTTGTCCCAGGCCTCAGGCAGATGGCGGCCATCCCGCACTTGCCCTCACACCCTGCAAGGAGGCCACAGGGGGCTGGGGGCCACCACGATCCACTTCTACTCGTCCTGGTGGCCACAGGGACCATCACCAAGACCTGGTGGTTGCCCAGAACCCCACCAGCTGCTCCTTTTCTCCAACCAATCCCAGTTTTACTCTTTCTGGAGGCCACATGGACCTTGATGAAGGCACCAGGTGGACCCAAAACCATCTTGGATGACTGCGTTGACCATTTTGGCCTCCTTGGTGGCCACTTGGACCACGATGAGACCTCCCAGTGAGTCCCAAACAGCACCAGGTGCTTCTTTTGGGCATCTGAGGCTCTTTTTGCTCTTCCTCGTGGCAACATGGACCATCACCAAGACCTGGTGGTTGCCTAGAACCCCACCAGCTGCTCCTTTTCTACAACCAACCCCAGTTTTACTCTTCCTGAAGGCCACTGGGAGCATCTCAAGGCTTCTTGGTGGCCACTGGGAGCATCTCAAGGCTTCTCGGTGGCCACTGGGAGCATGTCAAGGCTTCTCGGTGGCCACTGGGACCATCTCAAGGCTTCTTGGTGGCCACTAGGAGCATCTCAAGGCTCCGTGGTGGCTCCTTATGTGGATAAAACATGAGCAGGTTCTTCTTTTGATGCGATTGACTCACCTGGCACAGCCACCCCGTACACGTTGACCTCCTGGATGAAGTCGACCATGGCCAGAGCAGCTTCCACCTCAGTCGTGGCCATGTTCTCCCCTTTCCACCTGGAGAAGACACGAGGTGAAGCCGTGAGGGTGGGATTTGGCTCAGAGGAAGGTCTCGTGAGAGCCACCAACTCACCGGAAAGTGTCCCCCACGCAGTCCTGGAAGTAGATGAACCTTTCGTGGTCGATCCGGAGGAGGTCGCCACTGTTGAAGTAGGAGTCACCCCGGACCAAGACGTCCCTCAAGATCTTCTTCTCGGTCTTCTCAGAGTCCCCCGCGTAGCCGTGGAACGGGGTGTTCTGGGTGATCTTGACGACCAGCAGCCCCGTCTCCCCTGGGAAAGAAGGATGGAAGCTCGTCAGAAACCTCCTTCCGTGGTGGGGAAGGTCCTCTCCATGCCCACCAGGGATGATTTTCCTGGTTCTTTGAGGGATCTCTGGTGGCTTCCACCATGAATCCTGTGCCTGTTTCCTTCTCTGAGCGATCTCTGGTGGCTTCCACCATGAATCACGTTCCTGATTCTGTCATTGAGGGATCTCTGGTGGCTTCCACCATGGTTTATGTTCCTGTTTCTTTCTTTAAGGATTTTCTCACCAGGGTTTTGAGGACCAGGAGATGTTTTTGATGGATCTCAATGCCCCGCCTTCCCCAAAACACCCTTGGAAACTCTTCTTACCGGGCTGGACTTTGATGCAGAGACCTCGCTGGTCCCGCTGGGGCTCGTCCTCCTCCGCGTTGTACTTGATCAGCCCGAAGGGTGTGAAGGGCTGGGGGACAGAAGAAGGAGACAGACGCCTTTCTCAGGGCTCTGGGGGGACGTCCAGGTCTCCACAGATGCCCCCAAATGAGCCTTTGAGTCAACAGAGGCCAACGAGGTAGAAGGGGCGGCTCGGGGGGTCTTGGAGACCCTCCTTGGTTCATCAACCCCACCTTAAGGAACCTTCTGGATGCCCCCAAACCATCATCACCACCTTGAGGCTCCATCATCATCACCTTGAGCTCCATCATCACCACCCTGAGGCCTCCATCATCACCCCCTTGAGGCTCCATCATCACCCCCTTGAGGCTCCATCATCACCACACTGAGGCCTCCATCATCACCACCCTGAGGCTAATTTATCCTGCTGTGCTTCTGATTGCCCTCGCCCCGTTCACTTCTAGATCAGCTCCCCACTCACCGGCAGGCTAGAAGGCCTGGACTGAAGATTCAAGTTCATATCTTCTTGCCCTTTCCTGGAAGCCATTGAGGGAGCAGACAACGCCTGGGAGCCAAACGAGTCTTGAGATAACTCCTGAAACAGCAAGAAAAACCAAAAAAAAAACCCCACAAATGGGAATAAAATCAAGGCTCTGCTGGAATCTCTCTGGTATATTCTTGTGTTGTGGAGGAATTTGCCCAAAACAGCTAATAAGACAGCAAAGAGTTGAAGCCAGCAACGCCTACAGTTCGACAGGAGGATAAGCGTCGCCAGACTGCTACCGTGAGGGTCAGGAGCAGAACCCTAAAACGTGACAGAAGGGTAATGCTCTGGATTTCCCTTCTTAAAGATCCTGAAAGACACGGACTCTCCTGGGAGACCGTCCACGTAGCTTCTTGATCTTCTAAGGTCTTACAACAGCTCTGAGCGCTTCAGGGCACAAACAAGGCAAGTCGATTAAAACCTCCATTTTAATCGTGCGTTACAACATCTGCTGAAAGGTCCCAGCTAGGTTTTCACACAACCAGTAACAACTATTAAACCAGTACAAAGCCTTGTTGAAAATAAGTGCCATTTACATATATACGAAGAAATTCGATTCATTATTTTCTCCTCAATTCCCTGAATTTGCTTTAGGGAGGAGAAAGAAAGCAGCAGAGTTTTACATTTCAGAGCAAAGTCTTCCATCACCATCTCTTTGTTGCTCTGCTGTTGTGCTAATCCAAGCACTTCTGTAGACCACTTGGAGAACTTTCACAGGCCACAACCGTGCCAGTACAAAAATCCTTTAGACTGGTACTGCCAACCGGCAAAATTTACACCACACCAGTCCTCAAAACCGCTGCATCAGCAGGGCTTAACTTGTTACAACCACCACATCTTGGAGATGGAGATCTAGACACAACAGAGAAGGCAGCACGGTCATTATCATAATCCTTCCAAGCAGCTTGCTGACCCGTAATTCAACTGACTTGAGCATGCAACGAGAAGGATTTGCCCAAGTCTCTTTAAGAACCCCTTACGGCTCGAAATAAAGCAGAGCGGCCCTACCTGAGGAGGGGGGAAGCGCTGCTGGGAGTAGGCAGACTGCTGCTGCTGCGGCTGCCATGGAGGCTATGAGGACGACTGCTGAGAAAGAACCGAGGAAGCCGTCTGCTGAGTTTGCTGCTGCTGCGGATGAGGGCTTTGCTGGTTGTAGTAAGGAGTCTGGCTTTGCTGCCCATGCGCACTGGGGCCCTGCTGTCCATAAGGAGGAATCTGCAGAAGAGGAGGGAAGAATTAGATCAGTTATGAAGATATCTTATGTACACACAAGATTACGCTCAAGAAGTGAAACGTTCAGATACTGGAGCACAACAGTTAACTGGCAATGCCACCTCCTACACAAGGAAACCTCCTAGATAACAGCAAAAGCCACCATTGTTCTTGGCAGTAACAGAACCTCAATAGGCACCCTAACTAAGTTCTTAGTGATCCTTATCTGACCACCCTTCAGTGACAGTCAAAAGGCATCAAAAGGCAAGGCTGCTTGCTCCAAAAAACAAGGCAGCCTTTTGAATCCTGCCCACGCTACAGCAGGAGCCACTTGGATCCAACCTGGAAGTGATTTATTCAGTAAAGTACAGCTCTGTCTTTTACAGAACACAGAGGGAAGAGTATCTTGCTACCCTCACTGTTTGTTTTTCCCTTGTTAGATTCACTGCTCTGCCGCTTTTGGAAGCAAGGATTCCACAGGTCCTCATACATCCATTAGCCCTGGATCCAGATGAGGTGCTGTAAAGAAATGTCATTTAACCCAAGGAGCCAACTCCAACCTGGCTGATGCTGGTCCCTTGGAGCACTTGGCTGCTCTCCCACCCGCCCCTGCTGTGAACAGAGAGTACAGAAGCTCAGGTCTTCTACCTGCTGTGCACATGAGAGGCTGCCCATTGTACTTTGTGCCCTGCTTTGCATTCCCATGGGGTATCTCTGAGGAGTCTGTGGCCCGTAGGGCTGTCCTGGATAGCCGTGTCCTTGCTGTGGCCCCGCCTGAGGTCCCTGCTCTTGTGTGTAGGGGTTGGTTCCTCCGTACGGCTGAGGCCTCATCTTCCCCATCTGATCCATCGGGCTTGAAGCCTGCAAGGCAAGTTGTGACACGTGATGTACATCCAGCTACACACAGGAATCATTCACAATCTCCCAAAACCCCAGAAGAGAACTTTATAGAATCACAGAGTCATCGAATGGTTTGGCTTGGAACTAGATGAGCTTTGAGGTCCCTTCCAACCCAAACCATTCACTGATTCTGTGATTCCATGAATTCTTTTTCACTGCATCAGGTTGCTCAAAGCCCCATCAGCTTAAAACCCTTCCCTCTCACTCCTATCCCTGTACTCCCTGATGAAAAGCTCCTCCCCAGCTTTCCTGAAGCCCCTTTCCATACTTGAAGGCACCTACAGCTTCACAGCAGGTTGGTGCAGAGCAGAAGCTCATCTGCCTCGTTTCAGGCACTGAACCCCACAGCCACGTGCTGAATTACAGGATTCCCACTGCCCTTCTAAACCTACAGACCTTTCACAAAACATGAACGAGAAGTCATTTAATGCTGACATTTCTCCCGTGGCCGCAGGACACGCAAGAAGCCGGGAAGGATCATTAAGAAAGATGGATTATCGGTGTGAGTGGCCATTCCCCGTAGCAGGCAGTAGTTTAGTGTCCAGATATTCCACAACAAGGTAAACGTAAGACTGAAAATTTAAATATTCACGAGAAACTCTGCTTCTTTCACGTATAACAAGGTCTCCCAAAACACTACAGGTGGTTAATTTACACTTACACATTTCAATTAACTCATATTGATGCAGTAACACTGGGCAGAGCCACTAACATCCACAGTCTTCAAGGCTGCAATTCTATTTTTGCCTTTTTTAATATGTGCTTTGTGTCTGCTGCCTTTTGTAGAATAAAGATTTCTAAATCAAATTTCTCCAGATCCAGGAAAAAGTAATTTGTCAGCCTTGAAGCCAGGTCCCTGGGGTGTAGAGCAGGCAGGATGGGATGAGTGAATGAATGCAACTTCCAAGGACCTCCTGACCCGCACTACCACTGCCTGGAGCCAGGACACGAAATGAATCCATCAGAATTCCTGAAAATGCTATAAACCTCCAAATGGCAGTTTTCCACCTAAAGCAAGGACTGGTTTTGGCATAGTGACCTCTAAATGACTCCCAGGCACAGTCTTTAACCTCCATCTGGGACTGAACACAGATTGCTGATCTCCGGATGACCTAACTAACACCAATTAGATGCCTTCCAGCAGATCTCCATGACAATGGACTCTTACCCCACTCCTTCCTGCAACCAGCCCCGGGGTGGTATTTGTACAGATCCACCCTCCCTCGCCCAGCTCAGGTGCTTGAGGAGTGGCACTGCAGGTCTACACAGGCAAGTATCGCACAAAGCCAGCTCCTGCTGCAAACCCTAAAGAATCCCAGAGACCACAACAGTTTCTCAGTTGTGTTCGCAGCATCCACCCTCCTGGAGGGGGTGGATGGAAAAAAGTCCACGCACTATGTGAAACTTTGGAAAATCCAACTCAATTGCCAAGCCAGAACAGCTTGAAGTCCCAATGCACAGACCCTGAAAACATTTGTTTGACCAGCTGGCTGCTGCGCCTCGGCTGCCAGGAAAACCTCCCCATGCCAACCGGAGGGAGCAGGGGCACCACGGGGAGCTAACGGGGCACTGCTGGGGCAACAGGAGCGGGAGCACAGGAGGGAATGGAGAGAGTGGGAAAAGCACCTCGCTTTTGGCAAGGGGGGCTACTCATGCAAATGAAAGCAGGTTTCCTTAAGTGAATATGCACAAATACGGCACAAATCAATGAAGAACCAAGTCCAAGTCCTCTCCTTCCACTCCACTTCAGCCTTGACACACCTGGAAACAGTGTTTGCCGCCCTACAGAAGCTGTTCACACACAACCACAGTACGATTCTCCATTGAGGAGGATCGGAGACACCCAGCTCACACTCAGCTGGGCTGGCCGTTTCCATTTTGGTCCATACCAGTACTAAAACCAGTTCGGGAAAAGTTACATTCAAGTTATCACAGACGCTGCTGCTGAGGAGTAACGTGGAGAGAGGCTGCAGCACCTCTGAGGAAGGAGCCCGGAGGGGCTTTTGATCCCTGCCATATCCCACAGCGCAGAACATGTGCCCACAGGGTTTTGTGCCACGCTCTGAAGAGGAGCTTCCACTCAAAGGGTCAGGAAGAAAAGACGTCTTTGATGGGGGCAGCCTGAATCCCAGAACTACAGTGACTTTCCTCCTGAATGGGAGCACCCATGCGGAGCTTCCACATCCCAGTAGATGCAAATTGTGTTTACATCTTCCAAACAACTCTCCCTCAGCCTTGCCTTGTGGGTATCACCTGAGATTATTGACATTATCTCCCTCCCCACCTTATCCTCTTTGGTATGCAAAAGTGGTGCCACCAGGAGTGCTTCCCAGCTTTTGGCAAGTCAAACTTCTCCTTCACCCCCCCCCAAACAGACACCCCCTTCCTTTTCCTATCTGATCGAGTGCAGCTTTGGGGTTACTTACTAAGCAATTTGGCATATTTTCCATTTGTTACTTGCTTCCTCCTACTTGTTACCTCACCTCACAGCCCGCTAGCAAGGGCATCGTCTCAATTACAGTCCTGGCTTTTTAACTTTCATTTTTTTAACACACACACCCCCCACACGCTGCCTCCTCTGCACAGATTTTCTTGTCTGTCGTCACCCACAAAGCTTAACCATTATCTTCAGGAAGGAGAGAAACAAAGTGAAGATCCACTTTTCCATGACCCCTACAGGAAGCATGATGACTGTTCAAAAACTTCAAAAAACACTGGAACTGTTTATACAGCCATAAAAAATAAAGAAAAAAAAAAACCAAACAGTAAAGAAGTTTTTACAAACAGTAAAGAAGTTTTTCCAAATACCCAATCTAAACCTCCCTTGGACCAACTTGAGGCCATTTCCTCTCATCCTATCATTGCTGCAAAGGAACCATTCAGCTAGGATCATGGTCATATTGGATTTAAATCATTGAAAACATGGCAGAGAATAAAACCACCCACGCTTCCCCAATCCCTCTGCGCCCTTTCTATCAAGATCAACAAACTAGAAATCAGTTACAGCAGCAGCACTTGAACAGGCTGGTGACACCAACAGCAGGTGAGGAAGAGGACCCGGGTGCCAAATCAGCAGCTTTCCCAGCGTCTTTCAACCCGCTGGGAAACACCAACCATGTCGAGGGCAGGGAACCTCTACAGAGGAGTCGTGACAAACAGAAAACGACACAGAAAAAAGATGGTGTCTTGATTGCAAGAGGCGTTATCAACAAAACATTAATGCTTCCAAAAAGAAATCCTCAAAGTGGAGACGCTGTGCTGACCTTTGCTGTTTCTAGTACCTTCCACATCCTCTGGAGCTACCAAGAGCTCAGGCTGGGTCAGATCCTGGCAGTCCCAACATCCAGCACCACTATCACATCGCATCCACACTATCTCCAGGGGCACAAGGTTCAACCTCCCACCTCTCAGCCCTCCCCTAGACTAAACCTCTGCCACCTCTTCAGACGGCTCTACTGGAGTTACGCTGCCTGCGCTATCATGGTACCAGTACCTTGACCCAGAAAATCATCAGGCGACGAGCTCTCGGGGTACGAGCTCTCGGGGTACGAGCTCTCGGGTTAAGTACTCTCAGAGTATCTGGCTGCACTTGTTTGGTCGGCCCATGGCGGCGCTGCTTACAGATGCACCACGGGTACACGCAGCCAAACTTGGTGCGCCTATGAGCCATGGCTTCAACTGGCACCGAACCTCGCAGACGCACCAAAACCAGCCTGGCTGTCACGAGCACACCAACTGAGACTGTCTCTAACTGTCAGACTGTCTCCAACTGTCAGACTGTCTCCAACTGTCAGTCTCCTCGTGTGCTACCTCGGGGTAGCACGGCAACGCCGTTACGTAACGGGCACTGGTACTCAGGGGGCGGGCACAGAACCCAACAACATCCAACAGGCATCGCAGGAGGCTCCACAGAGCCTACCTCACACCTCAAGTTTGCATTTCAGACACTCGCCATGCCCGTCTCCATCTCCCAAAACTCAACGCACAAGTGGTTCCAATTCCTCCGCCACCAGTCTAGAGAGTTCAAGCTGAGAAACAAGCACAGACTAACAACCATCCTCATTCACGAGGAAACACTGCTCATCCTCCAGCGAGGAACATTTTCATCTGATCTATTTAAGGTGCAACTGGCTGTGCTGAGGTCAACACCCCAGCCTGAGCCCGCTGCCTTTTACAGCCCTCTAAAGGGCCACCTCCAGGTCATACTCTATGGCCTCTCTTCCCATGGTGGTTTGGTTCTAAGGAGGTGGAAGAGGCTGAGAGGAAATTAAAGTTAAGGTAAAACAAAATATGGAATATGGTACAGGTTTGGTTTCAGGGTTACAAACACCTTCTGGAAACTCGTTGGACAAATCAATTTTGATATAAGCTACACGAAAGCAAAATTCCCTCCCTCAACTCCCCACATCCTAGAATTGAACTTAGATCTGGCTTCACAACCAAGAGGCGATGCCTCATCGTCATTTCATGATCCATGGCCAGTACAGATGAAATTCTTGGTTGCCCAACTCTTCAGATAACTGCCCTCTGCTCAACAGTTTCAGTTCTGCACTGAGCGGGAGCCTCGCTGTTCTGACTTTTTCCAGTGGATCAGAGTTTCACCAAAGACACTTTCTATTCCTCTAATCTCCTGTTAACACCCAGACCTCAGAAAGACCTGACAGTATCAATGCCGCATACAAAAGGAATACAGGAAATTTTCTAATGGCTTCAGCCACCACCTTTTAACTACCTGGTATTCCTGTAAACTTAAAGTCAGCCCTGTTAAACATTGATCCTTTCCTCCACCAGACATTTATCCCACCAGTGCCTTTGGGGAGACCTTCTGTAAACCCAAGATACCGAGTTTTACTAGTGGAAACATGATGAAAATCTTTCTCCCGGCAGCCATCCAGGGAATGGGAATCCCCCTGGCCAAACACAGCTCTGTAATTACACTATGAACACCTCAGGTCCCAGGACTTCCCCGAACTCCACTCCTGGGGATGCTCTTCAAACCAATTAACACTGACCTGTGCTCCGCTGTTGAAGCGGGCGGCCACGTCTACTCAGACCGAGGCAGGAACCGGGGGCAGGGGGGGAGGACGAAACCCTGCCGTCAGGTCTATCCGCCGTTGAAGCGGGCGGCCATGTCTACCCAGACCGAGGCAGGTATCAGGGCCCGGGGGAGGACACGAAGCTGGCCGGCCGTCAGGTATTCCTCTGAGCCGCCGGTCGGGCGGGCCGCCACGTCTACCCCCACACCCGCACCATGCAGAAACAAAGTCCACGCTTTTCGGCGAAGGACACTGCGAGACGCTGGGGGGACACGTCTACGCCGAGGAGCAAGGGTGGGTACGAAGTCCCGGAGGAGAGGCGTAGGAGGCGAAGCGTACAAGGCGTGGACGAATCCCAGCCATCAGGTCAACCCGCCGCTCCGTCGTTGAAGCGGGCGGCTACATCTACCCAGACCGAGGCAGGAACCGGGGCCCGTGGGAGGACGAAACCCGGCCGTCAGATCTACCCATCGCTCCGCCGTTGAAGCGGGCTGCCACGTCTACTCAGACCGAGGCAGGAACCGGGGCCCGTGGGAGGACGAAACCCGGCCGTCAGGTCTAGCGGCCGTCAGGTCTACCCACCGTTGAAGGGGGCGGCCACGTCTATTCAGACCGAGGCAAGAACCGGGGCCGGTGGAGAGGACGAACCCCGGCTGTCAGGTCTACCCACCGCTCCGTGTTGAAGCGGGTGGCCACATCTACTCAGACCGATGCAGGAACCGGTGCCGGGGGCTGGGAGGACAAAACCCGGCCGTGAGGTCCAGTCGCTGTTGAAGCGGGCGGCCACGTCTACTCAAACCGAGGCAGGAACCGGGTGGGGGGTGAGGACGAAATCCAGCCGTCAGGTCAACTCGCTGTAGAAGCGGGCAGCCAAGCTACTCAGACCGAGGCAGGAACCGGGGCCGGCGGGGGACGAAACCCGGCCGTCAGGTCTTCCCACCGTTCCGCCCTTGAAGCGGGCGGCCACGTCTACTCAGAACGGGGCAGGAACCAGAGCCGGTGGAGAGGATGAAACCCGGCCGTCAGGTCTATCTGCCGCTCCGCCGTTGAAGCAGGCGGCCACGTCTACCCAGACAGAGGCAGAAACCGGGGCCGGGGAGCGAGGACGAAACCCAGCCGTCACGTCTTCCCACCGTTGAAGCGGGCGGCCACGTCTACTCAGACCGAGGGAGGAACCAGGGCCGGGCGTGGGGAGGACGAAACCCGGCCGTCAGGTCTACGTCCCCTGAGCCGCCGGTCGGGCGGGCCGCCACGTGTACCCCCTCACCTGAACCCACGCTTTTCCACGACGGACACTGCGGGACGCTGGGGTGACATGTCTACCCCGAGGAGCGAGGGCGGGTACAATGTCCCGGTGGCGAGGCGTACAAGGCGAGGCGTACGAGGCGTGGACGAAACCCGGCCGTCAGGTCTACTCCCTGTTGAAGCTGGCGGTTACGTCTACCCAGACCGAGGCAGGAACCGGGGCCGGTGGAGAGGACGAAACTCGGCCGTCAGGTCTGCTCGCTGTTGAAGCGGGCGGCCACGTCTACCCAGATAAGGCAAGGACCGGGGCCGGGCGAGGGGAGGACGAAACCGGCCGTCAGGTCTATCCACCATTGAAGCGGCCGGCCCCGTCTACCCGAACCAGGCAGGAACCGGGGCCGGGGGTGGGGAGAACGAAACGCGGCCGTCATGTTAACTCACTGTTGAAGCTGGCGGTTACGTCTACCCAGACCGAGGCAGGAACCGGGGCCGGTGGAGAGGACGAAACTCGGCCGTCAGGTCCACTCGCTGTTGACGCGGGCGGCCACGTCTACCCAGACCGAGGCAGGAACCGGGGCCGGGGTGGCGAGGACGAAACACGGCCGTCAGGTCTATCGGCCGTCAGGTCTAGCCACCGTTGAAGCGGGCGGCCACGTCTTCCCAGACCTAGGCAGGAACCGGGGCCGGGTGTGGTGCGGACGAAACACCGCCGTCAGGTCTACACACCGTTGAAGCGGGCTGCCACGTCTACCCAGACCGAGGCAGGAACGGGGGCCGAGAAGACGAAACCCGGCCGTCAGGTCAACCCACCGCTCCGCCGTTGAAGCGGGCGGCCACGTCTACCGAGACCTAAGCAGGAACGGGGGCCGAGAAGACGAAACCCGGCCGTCAGTCTAGTCGCTGTTGAAGCGGGTGGCCCTGTCTTCCAAGACCGAGGCAGGAACCGGGGCACGGGGGAGGACTAAACCTGGCCGTCAGGTCTACCCACCGCTCCGCTGTTGAAGAGCGGAGCCACGTATTATCGAACGCACTCTCATGCTCTCATTTCAACTTCATTGATGGCCATGTGGTATTGCAGTCTCTAATTCTCCACGACGCTTCCTCCATGTGGTATTGCAGTCTCTAATTCTCCACGACGCTTCCTCCATATGGTATTGCAGTCTCTAATTCTCCACAACGCTTCCTCCATATGGTATTGCAGTCTCTAATTCTCCACAACGCTTCCTCCATATGGTATTGCAGTCTCTAGTTCTCCACGACGCTTCCTCCATATGGTATTGCAAGTCTCTAATTCTCCAGGACACTTCCCTCCACAGACACCCAGTGCTGGAGTCAGCTCAGCGACGACGGGTGCGTGTCCTCCGCCGGCGCCGGTTCACTCCAGCCTGGGATATGGGTGCCCCAGTCGGCCGCTGCCTCCTCACATTCTGGCGTTGTTGAGGATGACCCTGGAGGCACCTTGGGCTGCGTTGGCAGCGGGACCGGCTGCGAGATGTGCTGCGCCGGTACCGGGCTATGCTGAGTCTCGCCGTGTGTTGTGCCACCGGGCTGTTGGAGCTCTGGGGCCTTCCCCTCGCTTTTATACGGGTGCCAGGGGGAGACCCTTGGTGACATCAGCGCGTTATCTGGGCAACTGACTGCTCCTCTCTTCGGGTTCTTTCAGCATTCCAGATCGTTCTCTTTTGCACTGAAGTCCGTACCACGATTGCAGACACGGAAGGTCAAGATTCCTCTGGCAGAGGCGCCGAGACGACTCGTGCGTGTCCCCTCTTCACCGGCTCAGGCGCAGGGTCGCCGGCTGCTTTCTAGCGCTGCTCTCGGAGCCGGGTCACTTCGCGCTCCCATAGTACGTACAGGCGGGGCCCGCAGCGACTTCCGGGCCAAGGCGGAGCGGGGGCGGCCGGGGGCGGGGCGGCAGAGACCCCGGCTCTTACGAGGACCTCACTGGAGGCAGCGCGAAACAGCGACCCCTTTGGCGAGAACCGGGAAGAGACGCGGCTGACAGGTCCACCCCACTCCGGCCGCCAAGTCTACCCAGCTCAGCAAGCGGATACTGCCTAGACCTGGTGGTCGGTGGAAGGTAGACCTGGCGGCCAGTGATGGATAGACCTGCCGGCCGGTGAAGGATAGACCTGGCGGCGGGTGAGGGCTAGACCTGGCGGCCGGTGAAGGATAGACCTGGCGGCCGGTGAAGGGCAGACCTGGCGGCCGGTAAAGGGCAGACCTGGCGGCCGGTGAAGGGCAGACCTGGCGGCCGGTGAAGGGCAGACCCGGCGGCCGTTAAGGGATAGACCCGGCGGCCAGTGAGGGGGATTGACCTGGTGGCCGGTGCTGGGTACACCTGGTGGCCATCCCTGGAGCCGGTGACATCTAATGGCTATCACTGTCTGCCACCGGAGCAGAGCCAGCACACCCACTTTTGGGGCCGCAACTCCCATTTGTAGGGCCAGAACACTGATCTGATCTTAGTTTTTGGGGTCAGAATACCAATTTTTAAGCGAGAACACCACTTTTAGGACAAATCACCACGTCTCTCAGAGTACAGGGCGGGGCTAACAGGTCAAGCCGTCCCCGACCACCAGGTCCACCCGCCTCCGTTCGCCTGGTGCACCTAGCTCCGGCTCCCAGGTCCACCTCATTATGGCTGGCAGGTCTTTTCCACTATGGATTCCAGGTCTTACATGCTCTGGCCGCCATGTCTACTCTGCTGAGGTCGGAGCTAGGTGGACCTGGTGTCCGTCCTCACAGCCTGACGGCCGCCACTGTCCGGCCCTGAGCGGAGCCAGCACACCCACTGCTGGGGCCACAACTCCCATTTGTAGGGCCACAACATTGATTTTAGGGATAAGGATCCCTTCAACCCAAACAATCCTATAATTCTGCAATGGATGGGAATACAAACTTTAAACTGGAGGAGAGGAGCTTCTGGGGAGACCTTAGAGCAGCTTCAAGTCAGAGGCTCCAGAAAACCTGGGGAGGGTTTCTTGATCAGGGAGTGCACGGACAGGACAAGGGAGAATGGTTTTAAGCATAAAGAGAAGCGGTTGTGATGACACCTTAGGGAGGGTGGGGTGGCCCTGGGCCAGGTGTCTCAGAGAAGTCGTGCTTGCCCCATCCCTGATGGTGTTCGAGGCCAGGTTGGATGGGACTGAGCAACCTGATCCAGTGGTATGTGTCCCTGCCCATAGCAGGCAGGTGGAACTGGATGGGCTTTCAGGTCCCTTGAACCCAAACCATTCCACGATTCTGTGATTCTATGATCCTACCAAAGAGAAGG
Organism: Phaenicophaeus curvirostris; assembly: GCF_032191515.1. Lineage (NCBI taxonomy): Eukaryota > Metazoa > Chordata > Aves > Cuculiformes > Cuculidae > Phaenicophaeus > Phaenicophaeus curvirostris. The sequence continues at coordinate 917,396 of NC_091426.1, forward strand.
GTGTTGTCCAGAAGCAGAAAGAGCCGCCCCACACAAACCCTGCTTGCTGCATTCCCCTGACGGAGACACTCGCTTCTCCTTGCCCTTCTGCCACCATCCCTGTGCACAAACGCTGCAGGGGGAGGCCTGGTCTGAAGAGCTTAGAGAATATTTGCAAAGTTACCGCAGCATTCCTCTCACTGGGCTGATTTCTTTGTCCGGCTGAGAGAGCTTCTCCCTCTGCTTTGCCTGGATGGGAACCGCTCTTGAGCTGGTGAGCAGGCTGGTTGTTCACCAGAACAGCCTCTGCCTCTGAGCAGTCTGGGACACCTTTCCTACCCAGGGTCTCAGCTGGCTTCTTGCATGACCCAAGGCAATGACTTTTCTTTTCCTTTACACATTTCCAGTCCACAGAAGAAACTCACAAGAGTCCCCTCCCAGTCTGGGACTGTTGGCAGAAGCAGCCGGAGGCAAGACACGCACACTCAATACGAGTTTAGAATCTTGCTCGTTTAATGCAGCTAGATGACTCCTTTTATACATGTGTTACGGTCCCATGGAAGGTGCCCTTTGGTCTGTGTCCACTCTCCAGGCACTAATTGGCTAACTAGTCCACTCCGCGCGCGCTAATTGGCTAGCAGTTGCTGAGCGTGCTCTGTTCCTGTTCCTGTGCTGCTTACTACATGACCCACTCCGCCTTGCTACAAGCCAACTGCCTCTAAATGTCAAAGGTTATTCCGAGACAGAGGCGCTGCCACAATATCAAGCCTTAAAGGGTCAGCGTCCTCATGCCCTTCCCTTCTTAAGCAATCCTCTACATGGGATCGCTGAGTCCTCCAAGGAGAAGAGCCCTGCCCGTCCTCAGCAAGGGCACATGGATTCAGAACCGTGAGTCTCCCTGAAAAGGACCAGTCTCCTAAGGACCCTCAAGAAGAAAAGCCCTTTCCGTTCTCCTGGCAAACCAAGCTGACGGACCAGGCTGCTGAGGAACAGCCCAGATGCCCGACGGCCTCTTCAGTTCAGCCAGAGCCAAGGAGAAGGAGCAGGAGGAGAAAACAGGACGGGCTCTGTTAGGTCCATTGCAAAAGTCCTACAAGTTTTTCTAAATGCCAATGGGATCGACTTATGATGAAATGACACTGCAGTCCTTTTCCACGACTGCTTTTATATGATGTGTGTGTTGTCTCAGGCGACGGCTAAGACTGCTTGGGAAGAGGTGTTGGTTTGTTTGTAGGAAAAATAAAGAATCATAGAATGTCCTGAGTGTGAAGGGACCTTCTCCTGATACCCACCCTAAACCTCCCCTGGAGCCTCTTCCTGCCATTCCCTCAGGTCCTGTCCTTGGTCGCTAGAGAGAAGAGCTCAGCACCTGCTCCTCCTCCTGCCTTGTGCGGAAACGGCAGACTGCGTCTGACGTCTCCCCTTAGTCTCCTCTTCCGCAGGCTGGACAGACCCAGTGATGTCAGCCACTCCTCAAACGCCTTCCCCTCTAATACCTTCCACAGCTCTCCGGCTTCCTCTGGACTCTCCCCAGTACTTTTCAATCCTTTTCATACTGTGGTGCCCAAAACTGCACTCAGGACTCTAGGTGCGGCTGCAGAAACCCTTTCCCATCCCACTCTGTCTCCTGGATCTCCTCCATCTCCCTAATGGTGAGAGGAGGCTGGGGAGTCTTTAGTCTCCTCTGCTGGCACATTGCTCTCGGGGGCTGCAGAGTACAATCCCACCAGTCAGTTTCCTTCTCAGAGTCCCCGATACTGCTCAGCTTGGACACGTCCTCCCAAAGCTCTGTCACCAGGCTGAGCTGTTCTCCTCTTCTGCCCAGTCACAGGGAAGCTGCTGGAATCCTCTACCGTCCAGCATTGTCTGCGTTAGACGTTTTGATCCGTTCCCATGTGCCGTACGTGCGTTACTTTGTCGATGTTTAAAGAAATCATAGAATCATAGAATTGCTAGGTTTGGAAAGACCTTTGAGATTATCAACTCCAACGGTACCTGTCCACTACTAAACCATATCCCTGAGCACTTCATCTACCCATCTTTTAAACACCACCAGGGGTAGTGACTCCACCACCTCCCCGAGCAGCCTCTGCCAGCGCCCAAGAACCCTTTCGCTGCTGACTAAAGCCACCCCACAGACTGGCCCTTTCCATCTCCAAGGCACAGCCTGGCCCGGCCGCTGAGGCTCAGCCCCAGACACCTACCCGGCCCTTCGGTTCAGCCAAAGCAAAGGAGAAGGAGGAAGAGAAGACAAGGGGTGGGCGAGCAGATCTGCTGAGCACAGACGCTTCCATCTATCACTCTTGGCACTGGTACAGTGGACGTCTCCCTGCCTGCTCCACAGCCCGGTCCCCCTCAGGGACTGATGCCCGTGATCGATGGGGATCACAGCCTCATGTCCCCAGCCCTGTCCAAGGATGCTCGCTTTCTAAACATCCAAAACGAGTCGCAGAGAGTTTGATTTGCCAGAATTCTCGAGTCAAGGGACAAGAGGAAATGGCATCGAGCTGTGCCAGGGGAGGTTTGGGTTGGACACAATAAGGGGGATAGAACGGGATGGGCTTTAAGATCCCTTCAACCCAAACATTGCTATGATTCTGAAATGTACGGGAATACAAACTTTAAACTAAGACATATTTTTCATGGGTGCACTTTGAAGTCCTCCCTTTAGCCACACTGGGAAATAACTGCAAGGAGCTCGGCAAAGCTTGATGAGCAGAAGAGAACTCCAGGAGGAGAAAGAGCTCCTTAAGTCTTTCTGTAGTTTAATGAGACCCAGCGTGGATTTGCTGATGAGCCCTTGGACCTCACCTACAGAGAGAAGATTGAGCAAGCCTCTCAAGAGTTCAAAAACAGAACTCAGAGTAACTTGAAGTCTTAATTGGTCTCAGTGAGGATTGTTTCAAACAAAGTGACCCTAGGGGCAGAGGAATTCAGTTCTAGGAAGTTCATGGAAGTGTTTGGTCATAGAAGCCTCAGGTCATATACGATTCAGGTCATAAAAGGTTAATAGAATATTTGGGTCATGGAAGAACTGAGTCATAGAAGTGTGATTTTTGGGGGGTTTTTGAAGGGTTTGGTCGTGGAAGGGTCAGGTCCCAGAGGACTCAGGTGACGGAAGAGTCGGGTCCTTGATATGTCTCATCACACACATGCTGCAGAATAGATGATCTGTGTCATAGAAAGCTGCATCATAGGAGAGTTAGACAACAGTCAGGTCATAGAATAAAAGGTCATAGAAGGGTTGGGTTGTAGAAGGCTTGAGCCAGAATCGCCTGGTCATATGATAGATGGGTCTCAGGAGAGTTGAGTTATAGAGGAGTTGGTCATAAAAGAGTAATACAAGAGTTCGATTGTAGAAAGTTCCAATATGGGTTGGGTCATGGATTATTCGGGTCATAGTTGAGTCTGGTCAGAGAAGAGCTGGGTCATACAAAGTCATAGAGGAGTCGGAGAAGAATTGGGTCATAGAAAGCTTGGGTGACAGAAGGCCCAGATCACAGATAATTCGGGTCATAGAGGACTCAGAAGAGCGGAATGAGAGAAGAGCTGGGTCACAGAAGAGTTCAGTTGAAGTAGGTTTATACCTAGGTGTTGGGTCACAGAACACTCACGGAAGAGCTGAGTCATAGAAGGGAGAGAGAAGCATCATTTATAGAAGAATATGGTCAGAAAAGATTCATAGAAAATTCAGGTCTTAGAAGACTCAAATCATAAAAGAGTCATTGAAGGGCGATAGAAGTGTCAGGTCATAAAGGAGTCGTTAGAGAAGTCAGGTCATAGAAGGTCTGGGTCATAGAAGAGGACTCATCTAAGTGTGTGGTCATAGAGGAGTTAGGTAAGAGACGTGTTGAGTCAGAAAAGTGCCAGGTGAGAGAAGGTCATAGAAGGTTGTTGAGGCATGATCTGACCAAGGGAAGTCCAGTCCACTTCTCTTTCAGGCATCCAGAAATGGAATCCGAGGGGACAAGGTCTTGGGCACAGCCTTTAGTTCCCTGCTCACCCACTGGCCATTCCTGAAAATGACAGGCCATGTGTGAGTGGTGCCAGTGCTCAGGGAGCGCCCTCGGTTACTGTGACCTCTGGAGGATGATGGAGAGTGCCCTCACTGTGGCATCGTCCTGCTCACTCAGCACCCTGGGATGTGACCCCTCCTGTCCCAGAGGCTGGGAAGGATTGTGTTTGCTTAAGTGATCCCTGATCTGATCCCCACCCAGCACTAGTCAAGCTCCTCCAGAGTCCTGCCCTGAGTCCCAGAGGCCTGGGAGACTTTGTTGGGGAAGACAAGGACATAGAGGACACAGGGAATCTCAGATCTGTCTCCTCCTGCTCTTACTAAATTCTGCACTACCCACAGAGGGTCCTTGTTTTTTCCTTTTACTGTTCCTGAAGCAGGGAACACTCATCACGAGGCCCTTGAATGGCCTTTCAAGTTCTGTGACCACATCCCAGCTCTGTCTCGCACAGGAACAGCTCCAGCTCCTCCTGCCTGTGCCCCTGGCTGAGGGCATCGCTGCCCATGGGGCTGAAGCTCTGCAGCTGTGGCACCAGGCAAGGTCATCCCTGCAATAAGGAAATCTGAGACCAAGTGTCCAGGAACCCGTGTGTGCAAAGGCTTTGCTTGGAGCAGAGACCCGTCTGGGACAGAAGAGAGCTGAATGTCCTCCCAGCCCCAGGTCTAAAGACCAGGGAAGAAAAGCCTGAATTCCCGCGATGGAACAGGATGGAGAAATGAGATCATTCCCTGTCACATTCCTGGGGTTCTGTTTAATGATGGGGCAACAAAAGTGATTCTCATGGCCAGCTATTTTTCTAACAGGAGTAATGACAGTGCAGGAGAAGTGTCTCTGCCCAGCTGAGGGAGGGAAGATCAGGGATGGCTTCAGCCTGTTTCTCAGCAGGTTCCCCTGGAGCCCCAGGGACAGCTCGAGGGAGCCCAGAGGGGGCAGAGAAAGCGCTGCCTTGGGCTGCTCCTCTGCTGCTGAGCTGGGCTGGGCTCCTGGGACAGAGTGAGCTCATAACAAGAGGGTAGTTATGAAAAGAGCCAGGTCTGGCCAGGAGCAGCTCCTCTGCCAAGCCCAGCAGGGCTGAGGGCACTGCCTGCAGGCAGCGAGGGGAGAGGAGGGAGCGGAGAGAGGGGAAAGGCAGGGTGGGGTGGGAGGAAAGAGGAGTCTTCATTTGGAGAAAGATCTTCACAGCCCTTCTCTGGGTGCAGGACAATGCAGGTGCGATTCCTGGAGGAGTCTCCCAAAGCCAGCACAGCCACAGCCTGTGGGCTCTGTCAGGAGGGCTCTCGCAGTTTCTCCAGTGGAAAGAAAAACCAGGGTCAGTGCTCGGTCTGCCCAGGGAGCTCCTCATGTTGGGACAGGGAGAACTTGTGGAGGGAAGAAGCAGCTCCTTGGAAAAGAGGGTCTTTTTGCTCTCAAGAGGGTGCTGTGCCAGTCAGGGCTTCTCACAGCTCCAAATCACCCCAGGACACTTCTAAGAGGACATCTCAAGGGAATAATCAGGGCAGGGATTAGGATAAAGATAAGGAACTCTCCCAAGTCAGTTCCCTGCACCTGGGGAATTTCCGGGGAGAAAAGAAACAAGAGGCTCTCATGCTTGAAGAAATCACTGAGCCTCCAGACCTCTATCCTTGAGTGGCCAGTAGGTCTGATTGGAGCCTCTTAAAGTGTCTCCAACTGCTTCTCTGCCCATGGAGAGCACCAGCATTACCTCTGCTGGACCCATCAGGCTCATTCTGCCCCATCCTTTCCTGCTTATAAACAAGACCCTGTGCCCAGCTTCACCCGCCAATCAGGCAGGTTTGTGTAGGGCCAGGGGGATGCAGAGAGGGTCAGATGAGGTCTGTGAGCATTGACAGGGAGAAGAGATGGGCCAGGGAAACATCTCCAGTGAGGAAAATCCCCGGGCAGAAGGGATAAGATCGGAGAATGTGAGGAAACATAAAAGAGAGATGTTGTGGAAGGGCAAATACAGAAACCCCTACACGACTGCATCCAACACAGACCCTCCCTCTGAGCAAGCCCCCTTGCCTCCTCTCCCACCCCACAAAGTCTCTGCCCTCAGCTTGGGCTCCAAGACTGAACCCCCTCCACTGCAGCCAGAGTTTCAGCACAGCCGTGGTGCAGCTCTCTAATCACGGGTCCATTTTCCTCTCCAGAGCACAGGGGCTGAGAGTACCAGTGCAGCAATGTTTATTTTTGGGAGGGAGTGAGCAGAGCTGGGTTAGGGTAATGCTGTCCTGAGTGCCCGGCTGCCTCTGCTGTGGCCTCTCTCAGCTGGACCAGCTTCTTTGCTGGCTTCTCTGTTTGTCTGTGTTCTTGCTGTTGATCTCCTGTTCTTGCTGCCAGGCTCTCTGGGGTTGGGAGTTTCAGCAGTCAAGTGTGGCACTGAACTTCTGATTCCTCCCATGCAGGTGTGTCCGTGGGAATGCAGTGTCCAAGCTTTCGTCTCACCCATGGGGCTGTGGGCAGAGCAGTCTGAGTCGTTCCCTGAGGAAAGAGCTGACTCTTGCTTACTGAACCACCACCATTAGGATACTCGGATTGTTCCATGAGGGTTCTTTCCTAGCTGTGAGCTTCCCTCATGGATATAAATCTCTGCTATCACAACTTGGTGCTACCTGGATGACCGTGGAGAAATACAGAGATGCTACAGCCAAGGGAATGCTTCTGGGTTTGTGAAATGAGCCGTGTGTGTCCTGGGCTGACAGTGGGGTGCTGAGACCTTACAGAAGGGTGAGACATTGAGTGGTGTGAGGTGGATCCCTCTGTGCTCAGAAGGGTGAGGTGGCTTTTGAAGGTAACAAGGGAGAGTGATCCCCCTCCATCTCAGAAAGGTGCAAGCCCAGAGCTGCTGGGGACAAGAGCAAAGTAGAGGGCAGCACCCCTCCCTCTGCACTAAGCCACAGGTAATGCTCTCCCTGAGTGCAGCAGGGATGCTGAGGGTTTCTGACATCCAAGAACACTGTCCGGGGTGGGAGCAAGAGTGGTAAAGGCCCAAACCTCTCTGCCTTCCTTCTACCCTCTCAGTTCCTCATCCCTGGAGGTGCAGATGCTGACAAGCCCTTTTGCACCAGGAGCAGTTCCACAGGACAAAGCTGAACCCCAGCAGTGTCCCCTGTGCCCAGCGTCCCCATGACCCCCAGCTGCAGAGCAGGGCTGACCCCTCGCAGCCAGCGGGCAGAGGCCCTGCTCCTCCCGGCACATTCAGCCGGCACCGAGCAGGGCTCCAGGCATGGAGCTGGCGGAAGGGCTGCAACTGGAAATGGAAAAGCAGTGGCAACTGTGCAGTGTGAGAACTGGCTTTGATTTTACTCAAAGAAGTCTCCTGTAACTTCTCACACTATTTTGGCTTTGATCCAGAGGCAGCAGATGTCCAACAGCAGCTCCATCACCCAGTTCCTCCTCCTGGCATTCGCAGACACACGGGAGCTGCAGCTCCTGCACTTCTGGCTCTTCCTGGGCATCTACCTGGCTGTCCTCCTGAGCAACGGCCTCATCATCACCACCATCGCCTGCGACCACCACCTCCACACCCCCATGTACTTCTTCCTCCTCAACCTCGCCCTCCCCGATATTGGTTCCCTCTGCACCACTGTCCCTAAATCCATAGCCAACTCCCTCTGGGACACCAGGGCCATCTCCTACTCAGGATGTGTTGCCCAGGTCTTCTTTGTGTTGTTCTTGTTGAGTGCAGAATATTATCTTCTCACGGACATGTCCTACGACTGCTGCGTTGCCATCTGCAAACCCCTGCACTACGGGACCCTCCTGGGCAGCAGAGCTTGTGTCCACATGGCAGCAGCTGCCTGGGGCACTGGGTTTCTCACTGCTCTGCTGCACACGGCCAATACATTTTCCCTGCCCCTGTGCCAGGGCAATGCTGTGGAGCAGTTCTTCTGTGAAATCCCGCAGATTCTCAAGCTCTCCTGCTCACACTCCTACCTCTGGGAAGTTCAGTAAAGCCTGAGTGCTCTGAGTTTGGTCACATTGCCAGTGGTTTGCACCATGTCACCATTGCGGATGGTTTGCTTCATGGTTGGGTGTTCAAAAATGTGATTATTGCACTAATTTAAACTAAAGGATGTGGTCGACCTGGACTTCTGTAAAGCCTTTGACGTGGTACCCCACAACATCCTTCTCTCTTCCCCCAGCTTTCTCTCTCCTTCCCCAGCTTTGTGGGGGTTTTGTGGGGTCCTGGGTCCCTTTTGGGGGTTTGTGGGGGCGGCCCTGGATCCCATTTGGGGGGATTTTGGAGGGGTGTGGGTTCCTTCTGGGGGGATTTGGGGGGCTCCTGAGTCCCTCTTGGGGGCCTTTGAGTCTCTCTTGAGAGAATTCAGAGGGTTCCAGACCCCTTTCGGGGGGTTGGGGGAAAGTAGTGGATCCCTTTAGGGGATCTGGGGGGATCCCGGGTCCCATTTGTGGGTTTGGTGGGTCCTGGGTGCCATTTGGGGGATTTAGGGGGGTCCTGTGTCCCTTTTGGGCAGTTTTGGTGGGTCCTGGGTCCCATTTGGAGACTTCTGGGGGTTTTGGATCCTTTTTCAGGGTTTGTGAGGGTCTTGAATCCCTTTTGGGGAGCTGTGGGTTTCTTTTGGGGGGATTCAGATGGTCCCAGATCGCTTTGGGAGTTTGGGGAAGGGGTGTCTTGGATCCCTTTTGTGGGGTTTTGGGGGGTCCTGGGTTCCATTTGGGGACATGTAGGGTGGTTTCTGTGTCCCTTTTGGGAGGTTTGGTGGGTCCTGGGTCCCTTTTGGAGGTTGAGGCTCCTGGGACCCATTTGCAGGGATTGGGGAGGTTCTGGGTAAATTTGGGTGGGGGTTGGGGGAGCCTTGGGTCCTTTTGGGAGACTCCTGATTCCCTTTTGGGGGACTCCTGGTTCCCTTTTGGGGGCTTGGAGTTTCATGGATCCCTTTTGAGGGGGATGTTTTGGGTCCCATTAGGTGTTTTAGGAGGGGTTCTCCTTCCAACTGGGGGGGGTGGGTGGGTTGTGGGGTCTTGGGTCCTTTTGAGGAGGTTCTGAATCCAGTGCAGGGTGGGGGGGAGTGGGGTGTGTCCTGGATCCCTTTTGGGAGTTTGGGAAGGATCCTGGATCCCTTTAAGGGGGATTAGGCATGCCCTGGATCCAATTTGGGAGTTTGTGGGGGTCCTGAGTCCCGTTTTGGGGGTTTTGATGGTTCCTGGTTCCCATGTGGGAGGTTGAGGGGGTCGTGGAACTCTTTTGAGGGGTCTGGGGGGGTCTTGGGTCACTTTTGGGGGGCTTTGGATTTCTTTTGAGGGAATTAAAGGGGACCCAGATCCCTTTAGGGGGTTTGGGGTAGGAGTTCTGCGGTCCCTTTAAGGAAGTTTTGGGGGTGTCCTGGGTTCCTTTTTGTGGATATTGTGGGTCCTGGGTCCAATTTTGGGGGGTTGGGGGAGTCTTGGGTTCCTTTTGGGGGGTTCTGGGTCTCTTCTGAAGGAATTCAGGGGGTCCTGGATCCCTTTTGGGGGTTGGGGGGGGGTCCTGGGTCCCTCTTCACCACCCTCCATGCTGCTCCTGGGGTTGGCGTGGGCAGAGGAATTGGGAGCCAGGGAGCCATTTCAGACTGGGAGAAAGTGGGAGGAGAATGGCTTTAATATTTGGCCCTTGTTGCTCCCAATCCAAAGCTTTCTGAACTGTCAATAAAGTAAATCGAACTTCAGCAAGTCCACACCTCTGTGCCCGTGACAGTCATTGGTCTCTGAACCTCCTTTGCTTTCTCTTGACCCCTGAGCCGTTCTGGTTCGTTTTCTCCCTCTGTCCCGTTGGTTCGGGGCTTGGAGGGAGCAGCTGCGGGGGGTCCGGCTGCTGGCCAAGGTTAACCCACCACAGGACACATCAGGGCTGCCGTGTCCAATACAGGGCTCCCCGCACAAGGAAGACCCTGCCCAGCCTGGAGAGAGTCCTGCTGAGGCCAGCAGGATGGCTGGGGCTGGAGCACATCATGGACAAGGAGAGGCTTGTGAGATGGGTTCTGAGAAACCTTTCAGGGTACAACACTGAGCAAGGACCCAGGGCAGCTGGGGGATCCCAATGCAAGGACTTTCTCGGTGTTTGATGAGACAAAGCCATGAGCCCCTGATGGGTTTGGAGCTGTGTGAGAAAGGGCTTGGCTGAGAGACCTGCAGTGGCAAGAGCGGGGGACTGGTGTATAAGAAATTTCAGTAGGAAAAGGGTTCTCTTTTTATTGATAATGGTTGTAGAGTTGGATATCAGGCCTGCAGCAAGGCAAGGGGTGAGGAGGGGAGTGTGCAAGTGGAGAGAGAACAGCTCTGGGAGATCAAGCGCTTGTGCCCGGCAGCACTGCCGTGCTGGGATTCTTTTCCCCTCCACCCACGACCACAGGAACTGTCCCTGCAAGTCCAGAAATGTCTCGCAGGAAATATATCAGGAAACAGAAGTCGTTGAGCATCCCTTTATTTTGTTTAAACACACAGAGAGCACAGCTCCTCATTTACACAGACAATGAGCAAGAAAAGAGAAGAAAACAGTGAATTAAAAACAGGATGACAAGATTATAAAGGGGGGATGAAAGGGGGTTTGGGGGGTGCTAGAGGGGTTTTGAGGGGGAATAAAGGGGGTTTGGAGGGAACAAAGGGAGTTTGGGGGGCATAAAAGGGGTTTTGGGGGGATAATAGAGGGTTTGGGGTGATATAGGGGGTTAAAGGGGGTTAAAGGGGTTTTGGGGTGATATAAGGGAGTTTAGGGGGAATAAAGGCGTTTGGGGAGAGAAAAGGGGATGTGGGGTCAAAAGAGAGGATTTGGGGGAAATAAAAGGGGAATAAAGAAGGATAAAGGGGACTGGGGGTATAAAAGGGGGTTTTGGGGGGATAAAAGGGAGTTTGGGGAGCGATAAAGGGAGTTTAGGGGACTAAAAAGGGGGTTTTATCCTTTTATCCCCCCAAAACCTCTTTAATGCCTTCAGACTCCATATATTGCCCCCAAAGGAGGCTTGGGAGGGATCCATATGGGAAAATCCATTCACCATCGCACAAATCAAGGAACAGACCCGACTCCAGGAGCCAAGGATGAGGCTGAATGAGGTAGAAAGCCTCAGCCCTGGTCGAGGACCCGAAGCAGGAGGGGCACCGGCCCCCACGATCAATCTTGGACCCCAGGCTCGTGCACGTCCACCTCACAGGGAGGTGATCCAGGTGGCACTAGAAACAGGTTTGCTGTTGCTGGGACGATGGCTGCGGGCAGGGTGAGGCCTCTGGTTTTCCTGCCACGAACAGTGGCTGCAGGAGTTGGGTCTGGCTCCACAGAGCCCTCTCTGCAGAGAGAAAAGGTGTGTCTGAGGCCTCAGCTGCAGATGTAGGATGGGGAATCTCCTGCACGACACGGAGCTGGCTCGGCTCTGCACCCCAGGCTCAGAGCTGCCGGCACAGCGTGACCGAGGGGGACACCGGCACCTGATGGCACCTCCGAGCAGGGGGATTCCTGCAGGCACGTTCCCTGTCAGGAGCGGGTGCTGGTGCGCGTCTCGCTTTCCAGGGGAAGCTCAGCCCCTGCTCTTTCCCATCCTGACCTGGCTTTGCCCACGCCGGTCACTCATGTCCAGGCAGGATCTGCTTGAGCCGACCTCGGCTCTGGTCAGAGGAGGCTCCCGGGAAGAAGGCCCAGGAGTTCAGAGGCCAATTAAAGCACCCAACAGCGGCTGAAATCTCAGCAGAGTGTTTTGGCCAAGACGTCATTCACCGCTGCCCAGCAGCCTGAGTAGAAACGCTTTGTGGCTACGAGCAGCCCTTGCAGGAAGCCGTGGGGGCAATCAGTGACTCACCGTGTTCTCTTCCTCCACATCCAGATCACGACACTGCACACCAGGATCACAATCACGAGGGAATGCAGGGCTCCTACTGCACCCATCATGAAGTGCAGTTGCACATCTGGGGGCCCTCTGACACTCTTGGTCGTCTGAGACTTGACAACACTTGGGGTTGTCTCACCGAGCACACCTGGAGGAGCCATTGGGAATGTCAGTCCGTGCTGTGACCCTCTGGAGAGCTCACCCAACAAAACTCAGGTGGCCAGGAGAGCACATGGGGAGCACCGATCCTTGTCCAGTTTTCCTTTCAGCTACATGGACAAAAGCCGTCCCTGCAGCAGGGAGGGCCACCCCAACGCTCTCTCCTCCCTGATGGGTGACACCGGGTCACTACGGGACAGCAGCTACCGGGCGTGCGAGTGGCCGGCATCGCCTCTGCTCCTTTGGCAGGGACGGGCACTGAGCCACTGCTCCCTGTTCGAAAGACAACCTTCTGAACAGCCTCTGTGTCCATCTCTAGAGAAAGAAAGCAGGAGCTGGATCAGATGGAACTGTTCCCCTCAGGGAGGTGGCATTTTCAGCAGGCGATGTATCTCAGGACAGACACCAGGCTCCACACCTCCAGTTTGCAGGACTTGTCTTCAACTTATGCTCCCCTGTAAGACTGCTCAGGACCTGGATTCTCTTGGAAAGAATAATCTGATCAGTATGGTGGGCTTCCCCGGGCTGGGACAACACTGCCAGGAGTCCGAGAAAGGCAAAGCCTCAGCACAGCTCCAGCACAAGGCGACAGTAAACACCTTCCTTCAAAGGGGACACGGAGATCCTGCAGCCACTTCTGCTGCGAAAGAGCCCTTCGCAGAAGCACGTCCCATCCTGCCACCTCCATCCCACGGAGGGGTCACAAACACACGCAGTGGACTGAACCCCATCTCTGTCACCATATCCAGGGCACTTTCACCATCAAGACCCCACTGATCCCCAAGCCAGAGGGAAACCAGTTCTGTAAAACACATCCAGGAACAGAGAGAAAAGCCACCTGAGACCAAATCCACAGCCCTTCATGGTCACTGCCCTCAAGGCAGCTGTGCGGCCTCAAGCTGGGTGTCCAGCTTCCATCTGTCCCTGACCCTGAGGTGTCACCCAGAGTTCTCAGCCACCAAGGAGAAGAGGGGCTGGACCCGTTGGTGAAGCTGGGGCTGCTCCGATCCTGACCAGCTCTGGCCAGCTCTGCCAGACTCAGTACCCTCAAGCTGCCTGTGTGTCCTCTCGGCCACCCAGGGCTTCTCTCCCCTCCGGTGACCAACAGCAAGGGCTGAGCACCCACAGCTTCTGCAGGCTGGATGTCAGCCTCTGGCCAGGACAGCTCTGGCCAGGGTCAGCTCAGCTGGGGCTCTTTTATCCCCCAAACCCCTTTTATGCCCCCAATCCCCCTCTATTGCCCCCCAAGCCCCCTCTATTGCGGATCAGATGGAACAGTTCCCCTCAGGGAGGTGACATCTTTAAGAGGAGATCCTCAAAGACACTGGCCAGGTCGACGAACAAGGGCTGGGCTTTTGGGGCTGCACCCACCACTGCTCCAAGCAGCAGCCACGCCTGCCCTGTTGGAGACCAAGCCATGGCACGTGATCTTCTGGCCCGAGATCTTCTGGCCCGAGCTGCACGAGGTGGGTTTGGTAGAGATGCACCACGATGCCACAGCCCGTCCTTCCCAGGGCAGGGGAAGCGGCTGCAGCCAGGCCAGCGGGGAAACAGCCCTTGGGAGAACACTCCTCTGCTCAGGCTCCGAGGGTCCCGCAGAGACAGCTTTGAAAGGCAAAGCGCCCCAGGGCCATCACCGAGCCGTTCCCTCTCTGCCCTTCCAGCTGCCTGCACATTGGCCACAGAAAGAGCGACTCCCATTGCACAAGGCAAGAAGATGAAAAGGGAAAGGCTCCTTCCTCTCACTGACTGACCCCAGGGGTCGCTCACAGGCTCGAGGGCGGGATCAGGCCAAGCAGTCAGGAAGCCGTCATCTGTGAGAGGATCTGAAGGGAAATTGCAGAGGAATGAGCTCTCGTTTCAGTGTCCACATGTTCTTCCAGGGCAAGGGTCCTCAGGAACTCACCCCCAGGCTGCGCTACGGGCTCCAAACCAACTTCCAGCTGAGCAGCTGGAAAACCATTGAAACCGCCCTCACCTAGAAGAGAGCACAGAGGAGAGAAACATGGTGTGAGTTCGAGGGAGTCGTGCCCAGCAGGAAGGGCTCAGTCAGCGCCTGGCAGCAGCGGTGCTGGGTCTCACACCTTGCGGAGGCTGCGAGCGATGGTGCAGCCGCTGCTGCTGGTTGTAGTTCCAGTCGAGAGCTGGGGCAGCTGCTGCCCCAGTGCTACTGGTACGGCTCAGAGCTGGTCTGTGCAGACCTCGGGGCACAGATCGGATGGGTGGGCACGTGCTCTTCTCCACGTGTGCGCATCGGCCACAGAAGAAGAACTTTGCATTGCACACGGAAAGGGCCAGCTCCCACCTTTCTGATGGGTGACACCAGGCGACCACGGGACAGCAATTACCTGGCTGCTGGTGGCTGGCACCAAACTCAGCGCAGCTGTTACCACAACGGCAGCAGAGACTCTGGACCATCCCCGTCGCTCAGAAGCTCCTGCAAGGCCTGACAGTGCGTGTAGGTGCAGCGAGGCTCTGGCTGATCCCTTCCTGCTAGCGCAGGATCTGACTTGTCCATCCAGCTCTCTAACCCTCCACTTCCCAAGCCCTCTGGTTACGAGGGCTGCATACTCACTGTGTCCTGCTTTCTTCATCTTTGCCAGGAGTTCCTCCAGGATTTCTGATGCCTGCTGCAAAGATTTCCCTTGTTTGGCTTTGTACTTTGCTCTTTGAAGACCCGAACAGAAAGGATCCGGTTAGGTTTCTCACTAATAAAAACACCCCTGAGAATTTCCCATCACACCCTGTGATCACTCACAGCTGAACCAAAGGGCGTGAGCCAACGTGAAGCCTGCCTCCATCTCCTCCCCATGCCTGGATCTCGTTGTGTCATTTCTGTACTCAGTGGTGCCTCCAGCATTGAACCCCCTCATCTACAGCTTGAGGAACCAGCAGCTCAAGGATGCAGTGTGGAAACTGAAATCTGGATGGTTCTCTGAATCAATGAACCTCTCATCACCTTCTGCATAGCCGTTATCGTGCATCTCACGGCAGGCCCAGACTGGTTTCTGTATTTGTTGGTGGTGTTGCTGGTTTCTTCCGTTGTGATCATCTTGTCATCCGGTTTTTAATTCACTGTTTTCTTCTCTTTTCTTGCTCATTGTCTGTGTAAATGAGGAGCTGTGCTCTCTGTGTGTTTAAACAAAATAAAGGGATGCTCAACGACTTCTGTTTCCTGATATATTTCCTGCGAGACATTTCTGGACTTGCAGGGACAGTTCCTGTGGTCGTGGGTGGAGGGGAAAAGAATCCCAGCACGGCAGCGCTGCCGGGCACAAGCGCTTGATCTCCCAGAGCTGTTCTCTCTCCACTTGCACACTCCCCTCCTCACCCCTTGCCTTGCTGCAGGCCTGATATCCAACTCTACAACCATTATCAATAAAAAGAGAACCCTTTTCCTACTGAAATTTCTTATACACCAGTCCCCCGCTCTTGCCACTGCAGGTCTCTCAGCCAAGCCCTTTCTCACACAGCTCCAAACCCATCAGGGGCTCATGGCTTTGTCTCATCAAACACTGAGAAAGTCCTTGCATTGGGATCCCCCAGCTGCCCTGGGTCCTTGCTCAGTGTTGTACCCTGAAAGGTTTCTCAGAACCCATCTCACAAGACTCTCCTTGTCCATGATGTGCTCCAGCCCCAGCCATCCTGCTGGCCTCAGCAGGACTCTCTCCAGGCTGGGCAGGGTCTTCCTTGTGCGGGGAGCCCCGTACTGGACACGGCAGCCCTGATGTGTCCTGTGGTGGGTTAACCTTGGCCAGCAGCCGGACCCCCCGCAGCTGCTCCCTCCAAGCCCCGAACCAACGGGACAGAGGGAGAAAACGAACCAGAACGGCTCAGGGGTCAAGAGAAAGCAAAGGAGGTTCAGAGACCAATGACTGTCACGGGCACAGAGGTGTGGACTTGCTGAAGTTCGATTTACTTTATTGACAGTTCAGAAAGCTTTGGATTGGGAGCAACAAGGGCCAAATATTAAAGCCATTCTCCTCCCACTTTCTCCCAGTCTGAAATGGCTCCCTGGCTCCCAATTCCTCTGCCCGCCCCAACCCCAGGAGCAGCATGGAGGGTGGTGAAGAGGGAGTTAGCAGTCAGTGAAGAACATCTCTGCAGCTCCTTCCTCCTCGCACTTCTCCCCTATCCCAGCGTGGCTCCTCTAGATGGGATCCCACCGTATTTGCGGTCGGGGCTCCGTGTGGTTCATTCCTTTCTCTCTACTCATGGGGCAGTATGAGAGCCCTGAGAGCATCCGTGGACCTTCATGGCCCTGACCAGCATCTCCTGGGCCTCCACCCACCCCTCTGTCCATGGACCAGGAGACACTGAAGCCAGGCCTGATTTTCAGCCCCAGCTTGATCTGAGCTGTAGGTATGCGGGTCTCCAGACACAGACACGGCCTTGGACCTTGTTGAGTCCATGGACCTTGTTGAGTCAGACCTGCAGAGTCACTTCCCAGCCTGGTTCCTTATGGGGTGAGCAACGGAGTGACACTGTGGCCCTCCCTGTTCCAGAGCCCAGCTGTTTTGTGGAGGCCCAGGGCCATACTTCTGCCTTTCTTCCCATCCCTTGGTCAGGTTTTTAGAAGGGAGGAAGGAAAAGCAGGTGAAGTTGGAGGGCCCCAGTGACTGCAAAGGGAGCAGAGCCATCAAACCAGAAATCATGTAAAGGCAATGCTTGTCTAAAACTGTTCTCTTCCTTTCTTGGAGGCCTTGTGTCTTCCGCAGGAACCTTGAGGTGTTGTGTTCCATCCGCCTCTTTTTCTTTTAGCGTTTCCTTTGACCATACCCAAGCCATTGTGTTTGAATTCTCTTTCCAGCCTGATGTAATCCATGATCTGGAGATGGGACAGACGACTGGAAGGAGAATCCCACTCCTCTGGAGAAGAAGGTGGATATTCCCAGGAATCTGAGGAACCACGGCTGACCAGTAGCTGTGTCCATGGAACTGGTCAAGTGCCTCATCTCTTTTTTTGTATTTGGGGCTTAGACGCCTGGTTCCTGTGTGAACGTAATAACACCTCCAGCTCAGCTCTCCACAGTTTCCCTGTATCCAGGCATTTTGGTCTATGGCTTTGCATACATTGAATATTATTGATATAGGGCTTTTGGAACTGATAATTGCTGTCTTTTCTATTAAAATCCCTTTTCCTCCCCTAATTTCCAAGTGCCATTTGCTGGGATTCGTCCAGGGATCATAACACACAATTGATCCACTAATATTACACCGGTGATAAACAGTCAAATTCAATTTACAACTTTCAGTTTTGGTGCCTGTACAAATATAATGGGTATGGTAAACCAATGTCTGGGTAATTACATTTCTCTGTCTGGTTTCCTCGTTAGTGGGTAAACTGGTTTTAGTTCCTTACCAGTCTTGTAACTGTAAATTCAGAAATGTCTGCCTGCCTCACAAATCAATACCCTCTGGCCAAATATGACCTGCGTCACCCTTATGGCCGCAACGTGCCATCACATATCCACAGAATTTACACACTTCAATATTTGCTGTCTTGTTCCATGCAAATACAAGTTTAATTGTGCACTTGGGGCACAACAACCCTGTGCAGCTACAGACTAGGGGAAGTCTGGCTGGAAAGCTGTCTGGAGGAGAGGGACCTGGGGGTGTTGGTTGACAGCCAACTGAACATGAGCCAGCAGTGGCCCAGGTGGCCAAGAAGGCCAATGGCATCTTGTCTTGGATCAGAAATGGTGTGGCCAGCAGGTCCAGGGAGGTTCTTCTCCCTCTGGACTCGGCACTGGTGAGACCGCTCCTCGAATCCTGTGTTCAGTTCTGGGCCCCTCACCACAAGAAGGATGTTGAGGCTCTGGAGAGAGTCCAGAGAAGAGCAACAAAGCTGGTGAAAGGGCTGGAGAACAGGCCTTAAGAGGAGGCTGAGGGAGCTGGGGGTGTTTAGCCTGGAGAAGAAGAGGCTGAGGGGAGACCTCATTGCTCTCTACAACTACCTGAAAGGAGGTTGTGGAGAGGAGGCAGCTGGACTCTTTTCCCAAGTGACAGGGGACAGGATGAGAGGGAATTACACATGAGGATGAATTACTCATCAGTGTCTTCCGTAAGGTTATTGGTGTGTCCCCTGGCGATGACCATAGAATCATAGAATCATAGAATCACCAGGTTGGAAGAGACCCTCCAGATCATTGAGTCCAACCATTCCCACTGATCTCTAAACCATGCCCCTGAGTACCTCATCCACCCCCACCTTAAACACCTCCAGGGAAGGCGAGTCAACCACCTCCCTGGGCAGACCGTTCCATTGCCTAATGACCCTTGCCGTGAAGAATTTTTTCCTTATGTTAAGCGTGAACCTCCCCTGGCGGAGCTTGAGGCCATTCCCTCTTGTCCTGTCCCCTGTCACTTGGGAGAAGAGGCCAGCACCCTCCTCTCCACAGCCTCCCTTCAGGTAGTTGTAGAGAGCAATGAGGTCTCCCCTCAGCCTCCTCTTCTCCAGGCTAAACACCCCCAGCTCTCTCAGCCGCTCCTCGTAAGACTTGTTCTCCAGCCCCCTCACCAGCTTTGTCACTCTCCTCTGGACTCACTCCAGATCCTCAACATCCTTCTTGTGGTGAGGGGCCCAGAACTGAACACAGGATTCGAGGAGCGGTCTCACCAGTGCCGAGTACAGAGGGAGAAGAACCTCCCTGGACCTGCTGGTCACACCATCTCTGATACAGGCCAAGATGCCATTGGTTACATGATGTCACAGTCCACTCAGTGGGTGGCTCCTTTACTCCTGGTTGCGTGGGTCACCCCCGTTCAGCCGTGCGGACGGCTGTTTCTGTAACTAAAAAACAAGAAAAGCACCTTCCCACTTTGGGGTCAGGCTCTCTCCTTTCCAACACTTTACTAACACCAGTCCTCAGGTTTCTCTTACGAATGCTCATCCCTAATGGTGTTGATTGAGCAATCCACCCCAGTTTGTGCATCTCGTTCAAGCGTCTCGCGATGGCTGAGATGTATTTTTGTAGCATCATCTCCTCAATACCTGGAGTCGTAATCGGCCCCAGACACAAACAAGGCAATCCAGACAACATTTCATAGGCAGGTAGGCCTGTATCCCTACGGGGTGGAGTTTGAATATTTAGTAGTGCTAACGGTAAGCATTTTACCCAAGACATCTGCGTTTCAATCATCAATTTAGTTAATTGTTGTTTAAGAGTTCGATTCATTCTCTCAGCTTGTCCTGAACTTTGGGCTATGGAAGTTCCATCTTATCCCCACCGCTCGCGTTGCTTCTTGCAACACTTTTGACGTGAAACGGGTGCCTCTATCAGAATTGATTGCATGCACCAACCCCAAACGAGGAATTATTGATTCTAATAGTGTTTTTGCAACAAATTGGGCTGTTGCTCAGGTGGCTGGAAAGGCTTCAACCCAATGAGTTAGTTGATCCACTGTAACTAATACATATTTCCATTTACGTTGGGTAATTCAGGACAGTCAATCTGAACCCTTTCAAATGGTCTATAAGCCAGGTCCCAACCACCCAAGGGTGTTTTCCTCATTGCACCTTTATTTATTTTTTGGCACATAGGGCACCCTTGGGTTATCTGTTTTGCTATTTCAAAAATCTCTGTGCTTCCAAAAGATTTTAAATACCGATCGCACAATGCCCTCGCTCCCCAATGGGTTTGCTCATGCCATCTCTTTAGTAATTTTTGAGCTACCGATTTTGGCAATATTTCTCTCCCATCTGGCAAAATCCACTTATTTTCCCGTAACATTGCCCCTAAATCTTGCATTCTCCTCATTCCCTCTGATGTAAAGGAGAAGACGTTAGTTATTTCCGTGGTTTTGGTTAATTCAAGAGGATTTATCTGAATGGGAGATTCAGCCCTTCTCGCTGCTTCTCTTGCTTTTTGATCAGCTAAATTATTCCCTCATATTTGAGCTGAAAATCCCTGCTGAAGTCCTGGGAGGTAGACAATGGTGATCCCTTGGGGGCCTTTTAACGCTTCTAAAATTAAGTTGATCGATTCTTCATGGATCAAATTCTTCCCTCGGGTGTTCATAAATCCCCTTTCTTTCCAGATCTTTCCGAAGGTATGTGCCACTCCATATGCATATTTCGAATCAGCATATCATAGAACCATAGAATAACCAGGTTGGGAAAGACCCACTGGATCATTGAGTCCAACCATTCCCATCAATCACTAACCCATGGCCCTCAGCACCTCGTCCACCCGTCCCTTAAACCCCTCCAGGGAAGGTGAATCAACCCCCTCCCTGGGCAGCCTCTGCCAGTGCCCAGTGACCCTTTCTGTGAAAGATTTTTTCCTGATGTCCAAGAAAGGAACATTTTAGTTTACAGACATTTCCATTTGGGGATTAAATAGGGCAGTTGGCCCAGGATGGGGATCTGCAGCCCTTCAAAGCAGACAGGGCTCTCTGTGGACCTTGATTCTTTGTTTGGGACCTGTCTTTTTTCCAACAAGACCAGGTGGATGTGCCTGGGCGGCTTGAATTCCGTTGATGGAATCATGGGTTGGATTGGGTTGTGTTGAGTTGTGTTGAGTTGAGTTGGAAACCCATCCAGGTCCCACCACAGGCAGGGAAACCTTTCGCTGGATAAAGTTGCTCCAGGAATGGAGGGGATGAGGGGGACGGGGAGGAGAGAGATGGGGAAGGGAGGGGAGGGGAGAGAAAAGAGGGGGAGCAACCTGATCCGGTGGGAGGTGCCCCTGCCCGTGGCAAGGGATTGCAACTGGATGGGCTTTGAGGTCCCTTCCAACCCAGTCATTCCATGATTCTAAGGTTCTTGGCTCCAGCTTTCCTGAAACGGAGCCGTGTTCCCGTGGAACGCTGCCCCTGGGCCTGGCTCAGCCCCAGCAGCAGAAGATCCTTCGCAGAAGGCTTTCTGTTTCTTGGTTCCTCTGTCGAGGGATCAGCAGGAGCATGGTCTTTTTTGTTATGTCCCGCATTGCGGGGGAGGCACCTTTTCTGAGGGGTTCAAGGCCTGTGATGGAGAAAGCCAGAGCTGAGATGAAGCCCCATGTCTACGGAGACCTCCGAGCATCCCCTCCAGACCCCACCAGCCCCATCCAGAGAACAGCTGTGGGGCAGGAGTGCCCCACACAGCCCTCCCGAGAGCAGGACCTGGCATGGTAGAACCCCAGCCCCTGTCCCACTGGCCAACCCAACCCTGCCCCTCCTCACCTCTGCAGATCTCTAACATCTTCTCTGGGTTTCGGTCCTTCAAGGGCTGAGCAGCAACCGCTAGGGACAGAAGCTCCATCAGATCCCCCTTGCTCCCCAGCACCATGGTGGCAACGGGGACAAGGGTGTCCCCACAGAGGGACCAAGGGCTGGTGTCTCACCAAGGAAAATCAGAGCTGCCTTTCGCACTACATTCTCGGGAGCGTAGATGTACTGCAGGCTCTGGTTTACATAGTCCTCGGCCCTCTTCTTGTCCTGCTTCAGCTGGAGAGACCACAAGGGTCAGGGCACGTCCCAGTGTCCCCCCGCTGGCCACCCCAGTCCCTCCTGCCAGTCTGCCCCGTAGCCGGGAGCTCTCCATCCCACCAAGCGTGGAGAAGAACCCTTGGGGGCTCTGTTCTTGAGGCCAGGGAGCAAGGACGCGGCTCCAGGCTGGAGCGAGGTGGGTGAGACCCACAGCCCAGACGTGGGGGGCAGCCCTCGTCCAGCCTGGGCCCTGGGGTCTGGGGGATCTTCTCACCAAGTAGTATGTGATGACCCACGTCTGCCGTGTCTTCACGCGACGTTCGGGCAGTTTCCAGCCCAGGAACTTTGCCGCAGCCAGGAGACCTTCCTCAGAAGCCTGTGGAGCAGCAGAAGGTGGGAGATGGCACCACAGCCCGGGCAAGGAGACTTGGGGTCCTCCTCCTCTCGGCTTTGTTGGTGGGGCCATGGTGGCCTTAGGAAGGTGGCACCTGCCCTGGCCCAGGTGCCTGGGAGCCTCCTCCCTGCGTCACAGCTCAGCTTTGAGATCCGTACCTCGGCCACGCTCGGCGTTGTGTCCTGTATGCAAACGATGAGCGGGAACAGGGCCATTCGCACTTTGTCCTGCATGCTCCCCTTGTGGCTCCACACCACGCTCTTCAGCTGCTCGGCGAAGAACCTGATGGCTCGTTCTCTCACCTGGTTTTGCCCCTGGCAGGGAGAAGGACAGCAGCACTTCAGAACCAAGATCTCTTTGCCCGTGGTGAGCAGGATGCTCCAGGCTTGGATTTGGTCACTGGAGGCGTGGGACAACTCGGTGGGTGCAGCTGAATGGCCCCAAACTTGTCCAAGGTCCCTCCGTGGGCTCTCCTGACCACCCAGTGCTCCCCACCAGCTCCACCAGCCACGTTAAGGACAAGTTCCCACCAAAAGGGGCCGAGGAGGAGACGGGCTGGTCCTCGGCAATGCCTGTGGGACACGCACCCCTGGCCACGCTGCCTGGGGACAAGATCTGGTCCTGTTCCCCAGAGCAGCTAGGGAAGGAGGAGCCCTCAGGGCTCTCAGAGCAGCTCTCAGGGAGAACCTGGGCTGCAAAACCCAGGGGAGAAAGGTGAGCAGAAGCCCCTGCTCCAGGTGCTGCCGTTGCCCATGCCCAGTGCGCATCTGTGGGGCTCGGGCTCTCCCGTAGCCTTACGTGAAGGAAGAGGGGCAGCAGCTTCTCCATCAGCTGCACGGTGATGGAGCTGGCCTTCTTCTTCTTTAGGTGACCTGTCATGTTTTGGAGGGTCACCAGGGCCTTCACAACAACATCTGCGTTGCTGTGCTCCAGGTCCTCAGTCAGGTCCAGCAGGAGGATCTCCATTCTTCTGGCCTGCGTGAAGAAGAGAATTTCCTTGTTGGGAAAAGCTCCATGCCTGGAAAGCTCCCCAGGTGGCCACCCTGGCGGGGATGGCGCTTGGGGCCATCACCCACCGCCTGACTCCAGCCAAGACCAAGCCACCACCTTCCCCACCAGCCCAGCCGCCCTCGGCCAGGCCGCGCTCACCGTCTTGGGTCTCTGAGAGAGCGTGAGGAGACCCTGCAGAACTGCTGGGCGCAAGGCTGGGCTTGGGCGCCTCAGGGATCTCCAGAATTTGTAGAGCCCCTCAAAGTTCTCATTTTCAAAGTCCTTGCAGGCCAGGACCTGGAAGAAAGGCAGCAGCGATCGAGCGGCGGAGCAGGTGGGGCTCCCCGCTCCGTGCAGCTCTGGGTTCCACCAGCAGCTGAAGCCGAGGCCACCGGGGCTTTGGATGCGAACTCACCAGCAACTGAAGGATCCCGGTGTCCTCAGGCAAAGTGCAGAGGAGCCGAGCGTGTTGCGCCTGATGCCGGTTGAACAGCCCCAGCAAGACTCTCTCCATCACTTGGGGCACGGAGAACAGGAGCTGCCACACGGGCACGGCCGAGCTGCAAGGCAGAGCGCTCCGTCAGCAGGGCCACCTCGGCCACCGCGGCCTGGCCTGGGGCAGCCCTGCAGGACAGGGACCCTGGACCCCAGCTGGGGTGGCCTGGGCAGCAGGAGAGGAGCGAGGGGAGGTTCATTGTGGGGCTGGGAGGAGCGTGGTGAGTCATGGAATGCCCAGACTTGGAAGGCACCGACAAGGGCCACCAAGTCCAGCTCCCTGCACACGACAACCCTAAAACCCACGCCGGGTGTCTGAGGGCCTTGACCAAAGGCTTCTTGAACACTGCCAGGCTTGGTGCCATGACCTCTTCCCTGGGGAGCTGTTCCAGTGCTCCACCACCCTCTGGGTGAAGGACCTTGTCCTAATGTCCAACCTAACCCTCCTCTGAGGCATCTTCCTGCCATTCCCTTGGGTCAGGGAGAAGAGCTCAGCCGCTGCTCCTCCTGCTCCCCGTGGGAGGAGCCTGCAGAGCGCGATGAGGTCTCCCTTCAGTCTTCTCCAGGCTGAACAGAACAAGAGACTTCAGCCGCTCCTCACATGGCTTCCCCTCTAAACCCTTGGCCAACTTGGTGGCCCTCAACTCTGGGCTGGCTTGGCCGCCTCTGGCTGCCGCAGGGCTTTCGTGGGGCTGGAAAGTGTGGTGGGAAGGAGGGCCCTGCTCCTCGGGCATGTCCTTCACGATCCCTTGGCTCTGGCAACCAAAGAGTCTCCGTGTCCCCCTCCCCGCAGGGGACCCCCCTCCAGGCTCTCCGGGGCAGGACCTGTCTCTGGGTGGAGCAATCTCCATGAGCGCTGAGACCACTTCCGTGAGGTGATGCTCGGTCATGAGGAGCAGAAGGGCCTCCACTTTCTGCCGAGCCAATTCCACCTTGATGCCTTTGATGTTTTCATGGATGCATCTTATAACATGGGGCACCTGGAGGAGAAACAGGTGAGGATGGAGCTGGCCCTGGAGAGCAGCCACCTCCTCGGCTCCATCCCTCTCTACTGGTTTCAGGTGGGTTCAGGTGCCCGAGACACCTGGGTTAGGAGGGAGGGATGGAGGAAGAAGGTCTGGCAGGGCTCAAGGGTTGGGCCGTCCAGCCCCAGGCCACTTACACTCATCAGCCAACACTCAGGGGCGCTCATGGCCATGTCCAACACGCATCTCGCTGCCTCCTTGTCAAAGACACTGGATTCTCTCAGTGCTTCGATGGCCACACAGACGATGTCGGTCTTCTCCACAGCATCCAGGTACCTTGCAAACATCTACAGGAAGGAGGGAAGGGAGGAAGAGATGTCCCAGTGAGAGCCCAGCAGCGCTGGAGGCAACACAGGTGTTGGGCTCATGGGGGCAGTGGGTGACCCTCAAGCGATCCAGGCCTTGGCCAGCGGGGCTGGAGGTGCTGCTGGGACCCTGGAGTGCAGCCTCGCTTGGGGACAGCAGGAACCTTCTCAGCAGGGACAGCGAGGCCACGCCAGCCCCTCTGAGTCTCCACGCCTTTGCTCCTCCAAGTCCCCTGTCAGCGCCTCAGAAGTCCCAGCGACAGAGGAGCTCCTTACCGTGGGCACGTCTCGGATGGAGAGAAAATCCATCGCAGAGCTGTCCTCA
The DNA here is from genome assembly GCF_032191515.1 of Phaenicophaeus curvirostris. NCBI lineage: Eukaryota > Metazoa > Chordata > Aves > Cuculiformes > Cuculidae > Phaenicophaeus > Phaenicophaeus curvirostris. The sequence goes on from NC_091426.1 coordinate 942,309, forward strand.
ACATCCTCCTGGCTCTGTTCTCCTGCGTCATTTGCCATTGACCGGCCTGAAGAAGCAGGGAAGGGGCAGAAGGGTCAACGGGGCAAAGCAGCTTGGCCAGAAGCTCAACCCTATTGTCACCATCCTTAAGGTCTAACGATGCTTAAAGAGAAGCGGAGCTACCAGGAGATGTCGGTGTGGAGGGATAAAATCCACCACAAGGTCTCTTACTTCTTTGCTTGCGGATGAAGTTGATCAAACAGCAAAGTGTTTCCAAAGCCAGACGTTCTTTCATTTTTGAGGAATACGGAAAAACAGAGAGGTGACCAAGCAGTTGGCCCAGGACGGGGATCTGCAGCCCTTCAAAGCAGACAGGGCTGCCCGTGGATCTTGGTTCTTCATTTGGGACCTGTGTGAGGGAGGCAGAAGAGGAGAAGGGTTGAGGGCTGCATCCCTGGAGAGTCAAGGCTTTGCCGGGTGGTGCCGGCCCCGGCTCTCAGAGCAGCCAGCTGGGCAGGAGCTCCACGCAGAGAGACCTTTGGCCACTCTGGTGGGCAGGGAGGGGACGTGGTGTGGCTGGAGGGTTCCTCGCTCCTCACCTGCAGCGTGGGGTTGGTCAGCAGATGAATCAGCTTCCCAATCCTGTCCAGCGCCCTCCCGCGCACAGCTGGTCTCTTAGAGCCGGTGAAGTTCAGAAGGGTCTGGGAAGAGAGAAGGTCCCGGTGAGGCCTGGCAGCAGATTTTTCCTCCAGCAGAAGCAGCGCTGCTGAGCTCCTGGGCTGGACTCATCCAGGCCGTGAAGGCTTCCTCCGCTCTCCAGAGAAGCCTGCAGTAGGGGCCCTGCCCTAGGAGACCTGCAGCTGGCAGCCCCTGCTTCCCCGAGGAGCTGGGCACCCTCCCGGCAGCGCTCTCTCCGCCTGGCACTGAGGTGGGGACCGTCGGCTCCGGAGTGGACGCCCCCTCCTTCCAGGGAGAGGAGCAGCCCCTCAGAACCCAACTCCTTGCAGACCTGGAAGATGTCCGGCAGCTCCTGATTGAGCCTGGTGACCGGGATGATGCCCACCAACTTCTCCATCATCGCGTCCAGGACATTCAGGGTCTGCAAAGAAGACAGAGGGTTGTGGCAGGGTTTCCCGCTGTCCCCCTCAGCACCAGGATCCCATCTCCCAGTGCTGGGGCGGCACTGCCACCCGTCCCAGAACGCGGAGCACCCCGGGGAGGTGACAGGAACATGAGAAGAGGACGAAGGCACGAGGGTGGGCGAGCAAAGCTGAGCCCCTGCCTTGGACCCCTGGTGGCGTCGCAGCACGGGGAGAAGCTCGGAGGGCGTGGGGGCTCCTGTAGCTCGTTCAGCACTTACCGGGCTGCACAGGGCACGGATGGATTGAATCATATAGAAGTCTGAGGCTTCCACAGAGAACGGCAAGACCACTGTCAGGCAGGTTTGGAGCAGGAGCGTCTCCTTGCCCTCCAGCACTCCCTGCAAGGAGCTGTGGAGAGAGACAGGGACCAGTCAGCCACTGGTGCTGGGAGCGGCGCCTCGAGGCCTCGTGCGTATGGACGTGGTCCCCGGGGGTGACCGTGAGGGATGTGGAGGTACCTCAGTTTGGTGATAGCAGACATGGCTTTCTGCCACAGCTTCATCTGGAGCTGCTGGTGAGCACATTTCTCTTCCATCAGCTCCTGCAAAGGCCAATTGATGTGAGACCTGGCAACCAGCGACACCCAGGGACACCAGAGCCCCGGCACCCAGGGACACCAGAGCCTCGACACCCAGGGACACCAGAGCCTCGACACCCAGGGACACCAGAGCCTCACCACCCAGGGACACCAGAGCCTCGACACCCAGGGACACCAGAGCCTCGACACCGAGGGACACCAGAGCCTCGACACCCAGGGACACCAGAGCCTCACCACCAAGTGTCACCAGAGCCTCGACACCCAGGGACACCAGAGCCTCACCACCCAGGGACACCAGAGCCTCATCACCCAGGGACACCAGAGCCTTGACACCCAGGGACACCAGAGCCTCGACACCCAGGGACACCAGAGCCTCATGACCCAGGGACACCAGAGCCTCGACACCCAGGGACACCAGAGCCTCGACATCCAGGGACACCAGAGCCTCAAGACCCAGAGACACCAGAGCCTCACCACCCAGGGACACCAGAGCCTCGACACCCAGGGACACCAGAGCCTCACTACCCAGGGACACCAGAGCCTCACCATCCAGGGACACCAGAGCCGCACCACCCAGGGACACCAGAGCCTCGACACCCAGGAACACCAGAGCCTCACCATCCAGGGACACCAGAGCCGCACCACCCAGGGACACCAGAGCCTCGACACCCAGGGACACCAGAGCCTCGACACCCAGGGACACCAGAGCCTCATCACCCAGGGACACCAGAGCCTTGACACCCAGGGACACCAGAGCCTCGACACCCAGGGACACGAGAGCTTCACCACCCAGGCACACCAGAGACTCACCACCAAGTGACACCAGAGCCTCACCATCCAGGGACACCAGAGCCTCGACACCCAGGGACACCAGAGCCTCGACATCCAGGGACACCAGAGCCTCAAGACCCAGAGACACCAGAGCCTCAAGACCCAGAGACACCAGAGCCTCACCACCAAGTGACACCAGAGCCTCGACACCCAGGGACACCAGAGCCTCACCACCCAGGGACACCAGAGCCTCGACACCCAGGGACACCAGAGCCGCACCACCCAGGGACACCAGAGCCTCGACACCCAGGAACACCAGAGCCTCACCATCCAGGGACAACAGAGCCGCACCACCCAGGGACACCAGAGCCTCGACACCCAGGAACACCAGAGCCTCACCACCCAGGGACACCAGAGCCTCATGACCCAGGGACACCAGAGCCGCACCACCCAGGGACACCAGAGCCTCGACACCCAGGAACACCAGAGCCGCACCACCCAGGGACACCAGAGCCTCATCACCCAGGGACACCAGAGCCTCATCACCCAGGGACACCAGAGCCTCGACACCCAGGGCCTCCAGCCCCTCATAGCATTGTACAGTCATTAGGGTTGGAGAAGACCTCTAAGCTCATCCAGCCCAAACCTCAGTCCAACCCCACCGCGCCTACTAATCCACACCTGAAGCGTCACATCTCCACATGTTTTGAACCCCTCCATGGACGGAGACTTAACCGCTTCCCTGGGCAACCTCTTCCGATGCTTCTCCACTCCTTCCATAACAACGTAGTTCCAATATCCAATCGGAACCTCCCCTGGTGCCCCTTGAGGTCATTTCCCCTCGCCCTGCCCTAGCGTTGGCCTCTTCCTCCTCTCACCTTGATCTTCTCCACCACATTGTAGTTGCAGCAGAACAGGTCCAGGCCTCTTAACAAGCTGTTGTTTATGGCGGTCTGGCACAGGGATTCAACGCACTCGAGGAACATCAGCTTCTCGATGGTTTCCTGGAACAGAGACCAAACAGGGAGAGGGGGTCACCCGTGGCCAGCAGGACCGGAGCTGCGGAGATGGAGACCTGGGAGAAGCAGCTCTGCCCAGGCAGCGAGGGGCAGGGTTACCTCGTCTGTGCGGTGGAGGATTGCGTAGATGAAGTCCACTATATCCTCCTCCTTTTCATAGGTGGGCAACGACTCGGCGTCTAAGAGAGGAGGAGAGCAGGGAGGGCTGTGAGAGGGGGTGGTGGAAGGAGACAGGAGACTTTGCTGGGGACAGAACTGGCTGCCGGGCCGGGTCCTGCTCTTGGGTCAGGACAAACCCCTGCAACGCTCCACGTGCAGTTGGGCTGCCGTGCTGGACAGGACATGTCCGGGAAAGCCCTCGTGAAGATCCCTGTCCCCCAGCATCGCTGCCTCTGCCCCAGAGCAGGAGCTGGGTCCCCTCTGTTTGCTCCACCCCCGGGAGAAGTTGGAAGGGACCCACAAGGGTCCTCAATTCCTGTCCCTGCATAGGACAACCCCAAATCATGGAATGATGGAATGGTTTGGGTTGGAAGGGACCTTAAAGATGATCCAGTTCCAACCCCCCACCATGGGAAGGGACACCTCCCAGTGGATCAGGTTGCACCATGTCCCATCCAACCTGGCCTTGAACACCTCCAGGGATGGGGCAGCAACAACATCTCCAGGCAGCCTTGGCCAGGTCCTCACCAACCTCACAGGAGAACATTCCTCCACAAGATCTCATCTCAATCTACCCTCTTCCAGCTCAATACCTTCCTACCTCATCCTGTCCCTGAACTCACACAACAACAGCCCCTCCCCAGCTTTCCAGGAGCCCCTTTCCATATTGGAAGCTGCTCTAAGGTCTCCCCAGAGCCTTCTCCTGGATGGACAACCCCAACTCTCATAGCCTGTCCTCATACAGGAGGTTCTCCAGCCCCCAGATCATCCTCGTGCCCTCCTCTGGACTTGGTCTCACAGATATGTGTCCTTCCTGTGCTGAGACCTCCAGAGCTGGACGTACGACTCCAGTTGAGGTCTCACCAGAGCAGACAAACAGAATCCCCTCCCTGACCCTGGGGTCCAGCCCTGCCCAGCCCACCAGGACCCTTCACTCACAGATCATCATGGGCATGATTGAGGTCGCCTCACTGAGTTGTGGAGCAGAGCTGCTCCGCTGGGGAAACTCATTCTCCTGCCAGGCCAGCCTGGGTCTGTGAGGAGATCTCCTTGCCATCGTTAGGGATGGAGGTAAATGCGTAAGCAAAGAGAACGAAGAAGCTTCGCCAAACGCCTCAGCACCGCGGGGTGAGACGCGAGCTCTGCTGCCTCTCCGGTTACTGCCCAGGGACACTGAGAGCCTGGGGGCTGCGTCTCCTGTGTCCCATTGTGATGTCACAGCGGGTCCCACCACAACCTTTCACACTGTCTCCAAGAGCTTCTACAATTCCAGAGCCTTCCCCTTGTGATGTCACAATGGGTCCCACCACAACCTTTCACACTGTCTCCAAGAGCTTCTACAATTCCAGAGCCTTCACATCCAGGAACAAGGGGCATCTTGGGAGGGTTGTCAATATTCCCCTGTTGCACCATCAAATCAAATCAAATCAAATCAAAGGCACTAAAGGGGTCCCAGAGAGCTCCAGAGGAGTTCTGGGGGCCCTAGAAAGACCTTAGGGTGTTCTAGAGGGTTGCTGGGGGGCTCTAGAGGGGTCCTTGGCATCCTAGAAGGCTTGTAGGAGGCCCTAAAGGGGTCCTAGGGGGCTCTAGAGGATTCCCAGGGTCTCAAAAGAGGTCCTGTGGGAAAAAGTGCTGTCCCAGAGGGCTCTGGAGGGGTCCTGACAGTCCAAGAACATTCCTAGGGGGCTCTGGAAGGCTGCTAGGGTCCCTGCAGGGGAGTTGAAGGCCATAGATAAGTACTCAGGAGCTCTAGATAGGTCTGGGTGCCTTTAGAAGAGTCCTGTGGGTCTCTATAGTGGTCCTGGGTGTCCTAGAAGGGTCCTGGAAGGCCTTAAAGGGGTACCAGGGGGTTCTAGAGGCTTCCCGGGGGCCCTAGAAGGGTCCTTGAAGGTTTTAAAGATGTCCCAAGGGGCTCTAGAATGGTCATGGGAGTCACTAGATGGGTCCTGGGGGTCCTAGAGGGGTCCTAGAAGGCCTTTAAGGAGTCCCGGTGGGTTCAAGAGGGGCCCTGAGGGTCTCTAGAGGGCTCCTGGTGGTCCTAGGAGGTACGTAGAAGGTCTTAAAGGGGTCACAGGGGCCTCTAGGGTATTCCTGAGGGTCCTAGAGAGGTCCTAGAAGGCTCTAAAGGGGTCCCGAGGGTCTCTAGATGGGTTCTGAGGTTCCTAAAATGGTCCTAGTAGGACTTTAAAGGTCCCACTGGGCTCTAGAGAGGTTCTTTTCATCCTAGAAAGGAACTAGAAGGTCTTAAAGGGGATCCAGGAAGCTCTAGAGGATTCCTGGGCTTCCTAGAGGGGCCCTAGAAGGCCCCTAAGGAGTCCCAGGGCGCTCTAGAGGAGTCCTGGGTTCCTAGAAGGGTGCTAGAAGGCCTTAAAGGTGTTCCAGGGGGCTCAAGAGGGGTCCTTGGCATTCTTGAAGTGCTCTAGATAGATTTAAAGGGGTCTCAGGGGGCTCTAGAGGGTTTCTGGGGTTCCTAGAAGGGTCCGAGAAGGCTCTAATGGGGACCCAGGGAGATCTAGAATGGTTCTGGGCGCCTCTAGATGTGTCCTGGGAGTCCTAGAAGGCCCTAAAGTGGTCCCAGGAGACTGTAGACGGTTCCTGGGGGTCCCAGAAGGCCTTAAAGGGGTCCCAGGGGGCTCTGGAGGGGTCCTGGGGGTTTCTAGATGAGTCCCGCGGGTCCCAGAATCATGGAATCACTAGGTTGGAAAAGACCCACAGGATCATCGAGTCCAACCATTCCTACCAATCACTAAGCCACGTCCCTCAGATCCTCATCCACCCGTGAGAATTAATTGATAAGTTTTGCTGCAGCTGATTTGTATGTTTAAGTATCTTGTCATACAAATTTGGTTTGTATCGAGAGATAATACGCAGACAATCTCCAGACACGATGTTTAATTCTTCGGTCAAATGATAACCTGAAGGGAGCCTCCGGACGTGGTGGAAAACTCCAAAAATATAATCTTGGAGAGATTTCTATGGATCTTTGTCGAAAACTAGTAGATATACCCACTGCTTTTGTAAGAGGTTCTGCCTTTTTTAGAAGGGCATCCAATTCAGCGCTGAATTGGGAAATAAAAATATTATCATCTGTGCTTCAAAGCCTTTGTCCTCATTCACCCCACCCCGTTATTAGCGTCGTCCTCCAAAGATTTTCCTCCTCCGTGAGTAAGTGGTTCTGTTTATGCACGAGGACTCGTACCACTGAACCCCAAAGCTGCTAGAGAAGGTAGACGTGGGCAGACACCCCTGGAGGGAGCAGGAGTGTCACAAAGAATAGGTGACCAACCCTCTTAGCCCCTACAGGAAAGCCCCACAAGCTCACGGACTCCAGCATCGCTGCAATTCCTCAATGCTTGGAGAAGACATTCCGCGGCAACTCCTGGGACCAGCCCTCATTATTTTAGACGACGTCGCTAAAGGTTTGGTGGCACCTGGGGCTCGAGTTTCCTTCGAGCTTTCGCTAAAGCTCGCTCGAAAATTGGATTAATACAAGAACTATGATTTTAGTTGCCACCGTCGTAGAGCAGGTACCTCAGTCTCCAAGTCACCGTCCCCAGCTGGAACATCAAGCTCTTCAGACGGCGATTTCCTCAGCCTTTCTCGAGGACCAAGAGAAACGTGCATCCCCAGTGTTTTACAGATGGTTTTACTGCACCGAGAGACACTCAGACGGCTTCATCTCACACACGAAACCATCCTTCAGAGGACTGAAATTTGAGGGGTTTGTAATCCTCCCTTCTATTCAACACGGGATGTAGGCAAAACACCAGAAAATTCGCCTACCTGCTGTCAAGCTCCATTACTGACATTGAGCATCTTCCACTGGACAAGGGGAGCCTACAAACTGTTAGCAAAGCAAGCAGCTGGGCCTCATGGCTGCCCGTGTGGCCAGGGGGCCAAGAAGGCCAAGGGCATCTTGGCTTGGATCAGACACGGCACGGCCAGCAGGGCCAGGGAGGTTTTTCTCCCTCTGGACTCGGCCCTGGGGAGACCGCTCCTCGAATCCTGGGGTCAGTTCTGGGCCCCTCACCACGAGAAGGATGTTGAGGCTCTGGAGCGAGTCCAGAGAAGAGCAACAAAGCTGGGGAGGGGGCTGGAGAACAAGTTTTATGAGGAGGAACTGGAGTTGATTAGCCTGGAGGAGGCTGAGGGGAGACCTCATTGCTCTCTCCAACTCCCTGAAAGGAGGTTGTGGAGAGGAGGGAGCTGGGCTCTTCTCCTAAAAACAGGGACAGGACGAGAGGGAACGGCCTCAAGCTCCACCAGGGGAGGGTCAGGCTGGACATCAAGAAATAAAAAATCATGGAAAGGGTCACTGGGCGCTGGAACAGGGAGGGGGTTGAGTCCCCTGCCCTGGAGGGGTTTGAGGGACGGGTGGACGAGGTGCTGAGGGACACGGGTTAGTGATTGATGGGAATGGTTGGACTCGATGATCCGGTGGGTCTCTTCCAACCTGGTGGTTCCATGATTCTACAATTCTGGGGAGTCACATATGGGGCAGGAGGAGTCACTTTTTGGCCTCACATTGGACGCTGATCATGGAGATCCAGGAGGACCTGGAGAATCCCCCATGTTGGACACAGACCATGTTGATTCCATGAAAATGGGGTCGGGGCAGGGAATAAACGGGATTCGCTGCTTCTCGAGGAGCTGAAGCCGCTCGCGGAGCTCCTGGTGGGATGAGAAGAGGACACAGAGCATCGAGACAAAGCCTTTAATCCCCAGCCTGGAGGCCCCAGAGGGGGTGGAGAACTTCCCACCTCCTATGAGAAGCTCCAAACCCTCCCTGAAGGAACCAAAACCGCCTAGTTTGGACCCAAATTGTCCTTGGGGTCACTCTGAGGTGGAGATTCTGACTTTATCTTCTAGAGGTTGAACTTCATGTCCAGGATGGCCTGGTGGAGGTCGGGGTCTAGGGGGACGTAGGACTTCTGGGAGTCGTGGCAGAAGAACAAGGGGTCAGAGATGGCCTTGGGGTCGAAGCCTTCACGGACCAGCTTGACCTTGAGCTGCTTGAAGGTCCCGGTGATCTCCAGGGCATCCTAGGGAGATGGGGATGGGGAGAACATGGGGATGGATGGAGGAGGATCCATGGATCTAAGGGCTGAGGTTCTGCTGAGGGACATGGATCCAAGGGCTGAGGTTCTGCTGAGGGACATGGATCCAAGGGCTGAGGTTCTGCTGGGGGACATGGATCCAAGGGCTGAGGTTCTGCTGAGGGACATGGATCCAAGGGCTGAGGTTCTGCTGAGGGACATGGATCCAAGGGCTGAGGTTCTGCTGAGGGACATGGATCCAAGGGCTGAGGTTCTGCTGAGGGACATGGATCCATGGATTCCTCAAGTTGAGCTGGGAGAGGTTTAAATTGGGTTCTGGGGATGCTTCCTTCACTGAAAGGGTCATCAAGGACCTGGAAGAGGATTTCTGGGGCCGTGGTAGAACCTTGATCCCTTCTGAAAGCCCTGGAGATGTGGTGGGGTCGAGAGTTTTGGGTTTAGGGTTGGACTTATGACCTTCAACATCTTCCAACCTCAACATTTCCATGATGGACAAAGCTCCTCGGCCTTGGGAGCTTCATCCCAAGGATCCTTTGGACGAGGAAGCCCACAAACCCCAGGAGAACCCAGGGCCACCAACCTGGATGCGGATGAAGTGAGGGGCGGCGTAGCCAGGCAGCGTCTCCTGGGTGAAGGCGACGAGCTTCTCGCCCTGGAAGGTCGTCCCAGGCCTCAGGTGGACAGCGGCCATCCCGCACTTGCCCTCACACCCTGCAAGGAGGCCACAGGGGGCTGGGGGCCACCACAATCCACTTCTACTCGTCCTGGTGGCCACAGGGACCATCACCAAGACCTGGTGGTTGCCCAGAACCCCACCAGCTGCTCCTTTTCTCCAACCAATCCCAGTTTTACTCTTCCTGGAGGCCACATGGACCATGATGAAGGCACCAGGTGGACCCAAAACCATCTTGGATGATTGCGTTGACCATTTTGGCCTCCTTGGTGGCCACTTGGACCACGATGGGACCTCCCAGTGAGTCCCAAACAGCACCAGGTGCTTCTTTTGGGCATCTGAGGCTCTTTTTGCTCTTCCTCGTGGCAACATGGACCATCACCAAGACCTGGTGGTTGCCTAGAACCCCACCAGCTGCTCCTTTTCTACAACCAACCCCAGTTTTACTCTTCCTGAAGGCCACTGGGAGCATCTCAAGGCTTCTCGGTGGCCACTGGGAGCATCTCAAGGCTTCTCGGTGGCCACTGGGACCATCTCAAGGCTTCTCGGTGGCCACTGGGACCATCTCAAGGCTTCTCGGTAGCCACTGGGACCATCTCAAGGCTTCTCGGTAGCCACTGGGACCATCTCAAGGCTTCTTGGTGGCTCCTTATGTGGATAAAACATGAGCAGGTTCTTCTTTTGATGCGATTGACTCACCTGGCACGGCCACCCCGTAGACGTTGACCTCCTGGATGAAGTCGACCATGGCCAGAGCAGCTTCCACCTCAGTCGTGGCCATGTTCTCCCCTTTCCACCTGGAGAAGACACGAGGTGAAGCCGTGAGGGTGGGATTTGGCTCAGAGGAAGGTCTCGTGAGAGCCACCAACTCACCGGAAAGTGTCCCCCACGCAGTCCTGGAAGTAGATGAACCTTTCGTGGTCGATCCGGAGGAGGTCGCCACTGTTGAAGTAGGAGTCACCCCGGACCAAGACGTCCCTCAAGATCTTCTTCTCGGTCTTCTCAGAGTCCCCCGCGTAGCCGTGGAACGGGGTGTTCTGGGTGATCTTGACGACCAGCAGCCCCATCTCCCCTGGGAAAGAAGGATGGAAGCTCGTCAGAAACCTCCTTCCGTGGTGGGGAAGGTCCTCTCCATGCCCACCAGGGATGATTTTCCTGGTTCTTTGAGGGATCTCTGGTGGCTTCCACCATGAATCCTGTGCCTGTTTCCTTCTCTGAGCGATCTCTGGTGGCTTCCACCATGAATCACGTTCCTGATTCTGTCATTGAGGGATCTCTGGTGGCTTCCACCATGGTTTGTGTTCCTGTTTCTTTCTTTAAGGATTTTCTCACCAGGGTTTTGAGGACCAGGAGATGTTTTTGATGGATCTCAACGCCCCGCCTTCCCCAAAACACCCTTGGAAACTCTTCTTACCGGGCTGGACTTTGATGCAGAGACCTCGCTGGTCCCGCTGGGGCTCGTCCTCCCCCACGTTGTACTTGATCAGCCTGAAGGGTGTGAAGGGCTGGGGGACAGAAGAAGGAGACAGACGCCTTTCTCAGGGCTCTGGGGGGACGTCCAGGTCTCCACAGATGCCCCCAAATGAGCCTTTGAGTCAACGGAGGCCAATGAGGTAGAAGGGGCGGCTCGGGGGGTCTTGGAGACCCTCCTTGGTTCATCAACCCCACCTTAAGGAACCTTCTGGATGCCCCCAAACCATCATCACCACCTTGAGGCTCCATCATCATCACCTTGAGCTCCATCATCACCACCCTGAGGCCTCCATCATCACCCTCTTGAGGCTCCATCATCACCCCCTTGAGGCTCCATCATCACCCCCTTGAGGCTCCATCATCACCACACTGAGGCCTCCATCATCACCACCCTGAGGCTAATTTATCCTGCTGTGCTTCTGATTGCCCTCGCCCCGTTCACTTCTAGATCAGCTCCCCACTCACCGGCAGGCTAGAAGGCCTGGACTGAAGATTCAAGTTCATATCTTCTTGCCCTTTACTGGAAGCCATTGAGGGAGCAGACAACGCCTGGGAGCCAAACGAGTCTTGAGATAACTCCTGAAACAGCAAGAAAAACCAAAAAAAAAACCCCACAAATGGGAATAAAATCAAGGCTCTGCTGGAATCTCTCTGGTATATTCTTGTGTTGTGGAGGAATTTGCCCAAAACAGCTAATAAGACAGCAAAGAGTTGAAGCCAGCAACGCCTACAGTTCAACAGGAGGAGAAGCGTCGCCAGACTGCTACCGTGACGGTCAGGAGCAGAACCCTAAAACGTGACAGAAGGGTAATGCTCTGGATTTCCCTTCTTAAAGATCCTGAAAGACACGGACTCTCCTGGGAGACCGTCCACGTAGCTTCTTGATCTTCTAAGGTCTTACAACAGCTCTGAGCGCTTCAGGGCACAAACAAGGCAAGTCGATTAAAACCTCCATTTTAATCGTGCGTTACAACATCTGCTGAAAGGTCCCAGCTAGGTTTTCACACAACCAGTAACAACTATTAAACCAGTACAAAGCCTTGTTGAAAATAAGTGCCATTTACATATATACGAAGAAATTCGATTCATTATTTTCTCCTCAATTCCCTGAATTTGCTTTAGGGAGGAGAAAGAAAGCAGCAGAGTTTTACATTTCAGAGCAAAGTCTTCCATCACCATCTCTTTGTTGCTCTGCTGTTGTGCTAATCCAAGCACTTCTGTAGACCACTTGGAGAACTTTCACAGGCCACAACCGTGCCAGTGCAAAAATCCTTTAGACTGGTACTGCCAACCGGCAAAATTTACACCACACCAGTCCTCAAAACCGCTGCATCAGCAGGGCTTAACTTGTTACAACCACCACATCTTGGAGATGGAGATCTAGACACAACAGAGAAGGCAGCACGGTCATTATCATAATCCTTCCAAGCAGCTTGCTGACCCGTAATTCAACTGACTTGAGCGTGCAACGAGAAGGATTTGCCCAAGTTTCTTTAAGAACCCCTTACGGCTCGAAATAAAGCAGAGCGGCCCTACCTGAGGAGGGGGGAAGCGCTGCTGGGAGTAGGCAGACTGCTGCTGCTGCGGCTGCCATGGAGGCTATGAGGACGACTGCTGAGAAAGAACCGAGGAAGCCGTCTGCTGAGTTTGCTGCTGCTGCGGATGAGGGCTTTGCTGGTTGTAGTAAGGAGTCTGGCTTTGCTGCCCATACGCACTGGGGCCCTGCTGTCCATAAGGAGGAATCTGCAGAAGAGGAGGGAAGAATTAGATCAGTTATGAAGATATCTTATGTACACACAAGATTACGCTCAAGAAGTGAAACGTTCAGATACTGGAGCACAACAGTTAACTGGCAATGCCACCTCCTACACAAGGAAACCTCCTAGATAACAGCAAAAGCCACCATTGTTCTTGGCAGTAACAGAACCTCAATAGGCACCCTAACTAAGTTCTTAGTGATCCTTATCTGACCACCCTTCAGTGACAGTCAAAAGGCATCAAAAGGCAAGGCTGCTTGCTCCAAAAAACAAGGCAGCCTTTTGAATCCTGCCCACGCTACAGCAGGAGCCACTTGGATCCAACCTGGAAGTGATTTATTCAGTAAAGTACAGCTCTGTCTTTTACAGAACACAGAGGGAAGAGTATCTTGCTACCCTCACTGTTTGTTTTTCCCTTGTTAGATTCACTGCTCTGCCGCTTTTGGAAGCAAGGATTCCACAGGTCCTCATACATCCATTAGCCCTGGATCCAGATGAGGTGCTGTAAAGAAATGTCATTTAACCCAAGGAGCCAACTCCAACCTGGCTGATGCTGGTCCCTTGGAGCACTTGGCTGCTCTCCCACCCGCCCCTGCTGTGAACAGAGAGTACAGAAGCTCAGGTCTTCTACCTGCTGTGCACATGAGAGGCTGCCCATTGTACTTTGTGCCCTGCTTTGCATTCCCATGGGGTATCTCTGAGGAGTCTGTGGCCCGTAGGGCTGTCCTGGATAGCCGTGTCCTTGCTGTGGCCCCGCCTGAGGTCCCTGCTCTTGTGTGTAGGGGTTGGTTCCTCCGTACGGCTGAGGCCTCATCTTCCCCATCTGATCCATCGGGCTTGAAGCCTGCAAGGCAAGTTGTGACACGTGATGTACATCCAGCTACACACAGGAATCATTCACAATCTCCCAAAACCCCAGAAGAGAACTTTATAGAATCACAGAGTCATCGAATGGTTTGGCTTGGAACTAGATGAGCTTTGAGGTCCCTTCCAACCCAAACCATTCACTGATTCTGTGATTCCATGAATTCTTTTTCACTGCATCAGGTTGCTCAAAGCCCCATCAGCTTAAAACCCTTCCCTCTCACTCCTATCCCTGTACTCCCTGATGAAAAGCTCCTCCCCAGCTTTCCTGAAGCCCCTTTCCATACTTGAAGGCACCTACAGCTTCACAGCAGGTTGGTGCAGAGCAGAAGCTCATCTGCCTCGTTTCAGGCACTGAACCCCACAGCCACGTGCTGAATTACAGGATTCCCACTGCCCTTCTAAACCTACAGACCTTTCACAAAACATGAACGAGAAGTCATTTAATGCTGACATTTCTCCCATGGCCGCAGGACACGCAAGAAGCCGGGAAGGATCATTAAGAAAGATGGATTATCGGTGTGAGTGGCCATTCCCCGTAGCAGGCAGTAGTTTAGTGTCCAGATATTCCACAACAAGGTAAACGTAAGACTGAAAATTTAAATATTCACGAGAAACTCTGCTTCTTTCACGTATAACAAGGTCTCCCAAAACACTACAGGCGGTTAATTTACACTTACACATTTCAATTAACTCATATTGATGCAGTAACACTGGGCAGAGCCACTAACATCCACAGTCTTCAAGGCTGCAATTCTATTTTTGCCTTTTTTAATATGAGCTTTGTGTCTGCTGCCTTTTGTAGAATAAAGATTTCTAAATCAAATTTCTCCAGATCCAGGAAAAAGTAATTTGTCAGCCTTGAAGCCAGGTCCCTGGGGTTTAGAGCAGGCAGGATGGGATGAGTGAATGAATGCAACTTCCAAGGACCTCCTGACCCGCACTACCACTGCCTGGAGCCAGGACACGAAATGAATCCATCAGAATTCCTGAAAATGCTATAAACCTCCAAATGGCAGTTTTCCACCTAAAGCAAGGACTGGTTTTGGCATAGTGACCTCTAAATGACTCCCAGGCACAGTCTTTAACCTCCATCTGGGACTGAACACAGATTGCTGATCTCCGGATGACCTAACTAACACCAATTAGATGCCTTCCAGCAGATCTCCATGACAATGGACTCTTACCCCACTCCTTCCTGCAACCAGCCCCGGGGTGGTATTTGTACAGATCCACCCTCCCTCGCCCAGCTCAGGTGCTTGAGGAGTGGCACTGCAGGTCTACACAGGCAAGTATCGCACAAAGCCAGCTCCTGCTGCAAACCCTAAAGAATCCCAGAGACCACAACAGTTTCTCAGTTGTGTTCGCAGCATCCACCCTCCTGGAGGGGGTGGATGGAAAAAAGTCCACGCACTATGTGAAACTTTGGAAAATCCAACTCAATTGCCAAGCCAGAACAGCTTGAAGTCCCAATGCACAGACCCTGAAAACATTTGTTTGACCAGCTGGCTGCTGTGCCTCGGCTGCCAGGAAAACCTCCCCATGCCAACCGGAGGGAGCAGGAGCACCACAGGGAGCTAACGGGGCACTGCTGGGGCAACAGGAGCGGGAGCACAGGAGGGAATGGAGAGAGTGGGAAAAGCACCTTGCTTTTGGCAAGGGGGGCTACTCATGCAAATGAAAGCAGGTTTCCTTAAGTGAATATGCACAAATATGGCACAAATCAATGAAGAACCAAGTCCAAGTCCTCTCCTTCCACTCCACTTCAGCCTTGACACACCTGGAAACAGTGTTTGCCGCCCTACAGAAGCTGTTCACACACAACCACAGTACGATTCTCCATTGAGGAGGATCGGAGACACCCAGCTCACACTCAGCTGGGCTGGCTGTTTCCATTTTGGTCCATACCAGTACTAAAACCAGTTCGGGAAAAGTTACATTCAAGTTATCACAGACGCTGCTGCTGAGGAGTAACGTGGAGAGAGGCTGCAGCACCTCTGAGGAAGGAGCCCGGAGGGGCTTTTGATCCCTGCCATATCCCACAGCGCAGAACATGTGCCCACAGGGTTTTGTGCCACGCTCTGAAGAGGAGCTTCCACTCAAAGGGTCAGGAAGAAAAGACGTCTTTGATGGGGGCAGCCTGAATCCCAGAACTACAGTGACTTTCCTCCTGAATGGGAGCACCCATGCGGAGCTTCCACATCCCAGTAGATGCAAATTGTGTTTACATCTTCCAAACAACTCTCCCTCAGCCTTGCCTTGTGGGTATCACCTGAGATTATTGACATTATCTCCCTCCCCACCTTATCCTCTTTGGTATGCAAAAGTGGTGCCACCAGGAGTGCTTCCCAGCTTTTGGCAAGTCAAACTTCTCCTTCACCCCCCCCCCCAAACAGACACCCCCTTCCTTTTCCTATCTGATCGAGTGCAGCTTTGGGGTTACTTACTAAGCAATTTGGCATATTTTCCATTTGTTACTTGCTTCCTCCTACTTGTTACCTCACCTCACAGCCCGCTAGCAAGGGCATCGTCTCAATTACAGTCCTGGCTTTTTAACTTTCATTTTTTTAACACACACACCCCCCACACGCTGCCTCCTCTGCACAGATTTTCTTGTCTGTCGTCACCCACAAAGCTTAACCATTATCTTCAGGAAGGAGAGAAACAAAGTGAAGATCCACTTTTCCATGACCCCTACAGGAAGCATGATGACTGTTCAAAAACTTCAAAAAACACTGGAACTGTTTATACAGCCATAAAAAATAAAGAAAAAAAAAACCAAACAGTAAAGAAGTTTTTACAAACAGTAAAGAAGTTTTTCCAAATACCCAATCTAAACCTCCCTTGGACCAACTTGAGGCCATTTCCTCTCATCCTATCATTGCTGCAAAGGAACCATTCAGCTAGGATCATGGTCATATTGGATTTAAATCATTGAAAACATGGCAGAGAATAAAACCACCCACGCTTCCCCAATCCCTCTGCGCCCTTTCTATCAAGATCAACAAACTAGAAATCAGTTACAGCAGCAGCACTTGAACAGGCTGGTGACACCAACAGCAGGTGAGGAAGAGGACCCGGGTGCCAAATCAGCAGCTTTCCCAGCGTCTTTCAACCCGCTGGGAAACACCAACCATGTCGAGGGCAGGGAACCTCTACAGAGGAGTCGTGACAAACAGAAAACGACACAGAAAAAAGATGGTGTCTTGATTGCAAGAGGCGTTATCAACAAAACATTAATGCTTCCAAAAAGAAATCCTCAAAGTGGAGACGCTGTGCTGACCTTTGCTGTTTCTAGTACCTTCCACATCCTCTGGAGCTACCAAGAGCTCAGGCTGGGTCAGATCCTGGCAGTCCCAACATCCAGCACCACTATCACATCGCATCCACACTATCTCCAGGGGCACAAGGTTCAACCTCCCACCTCTCAGCCCTCCCCTAGACTAAACCTCTGCCACCTCTTCAGACGGCTCTACTGGAGTTACGCTGCCTGCGCTATCATGGTACCAGTACCTTGACCCAGAAAATCATCAGGCGACGAGCTCTCGGGGTACGAGCTCTCAGAGTATCTGGCTGCACTTGTTTGGTCGGCCCATGGCGGCGCTGCTTACAGATGCACCACGGGTACACGCAGCCAAACTTGGTGCGCCTATGAGCCATGGCTTCAACTGGCACCGAACCTCGCAGACGCACCAAAACCAGCCTGGCTGTCACGAGCACACCAACTGAGACTGTCTCTAACTGTCAGACTGTCTCCAACTGTCAGACTGTCTCCAACTGTCAGTCTCCTCGTGTGCTACCTCGGGGTAGCACGGCAACGCCGTTACGTAACGGGCACTGGTACTCAGGGGGCGGGCACAGAACCCAACAACATCCAACAGGCATCGCAGGAGGCTCCACAGAGCCTACCTCACACCTCAAGTTTGCATTTCAGACACTCGCCATGCCCGTCTCCATCTCCCAAAACTCAACGCACAAGTGGTTCCAATTCCTCCGCCACCAGTCTAGAGAGTTCAAGCTGAGAAACAAGCACAGACTAACAACCGTCCTCATTCACGAGGAAACACTGCTCATCCTCCAGCGAGGAACATTTTCATCTGATCTATTTAAGGTGCAACTGGCTGTGCTGAGGTCAACACCCCAGCCTGAGCCCGCTGCCTTTTACAGCTCTCTAAAGGGCCACCTCCAGGTCATACTCTATGGCCTCTCTTCCCATGGTGGTTTGGTTCTAAGGAGGTGGAAGAGGCTGAGAGGAAATTAAAGTTAAGGTAAAACAAAATATGGAATATGGTACAGGTTTGGTTTCAGGGTTACAAACACCTTCTGGAAACTCGTTGGACAAATCAATTTTGATATAAGCTACACGAAAGCAAAATTCCCTCCCTCAACTCCCCACATCCTAGAATTGAACTTAGATCTGGCTTCACAACCAAGAGGCGATGCTTCATCGTCATTTCATGATCCATGGCCAGTACAGATGAAATTCTTGGTTGCCCAACTCTTCAGATAACTGCCCTCTGCTCAACAGTTTCAGTTCTGCACCGAGCGGGAGCCTCGCAGTTCTGACTTTTTCCAGTGGATCAGAGTTTCACCAAAGACACTTTCTATTCCTCTAATCTCCTGTTAACACCCAGACCTCAGAAAGACCTGACAGTATCAATGCCGCATACAAAAGGAATACAGGAAATTTTCTAATGGCTTCAGCCACCACCTTTTAACTACCTGGTATTCCTGTAAACTTAAAGTCAGCCCTGTTAAACATTGCTCCTTTCCTCCACCAGACATTTATCCCACCAGTGCCTTTGGGGAGACCTTCTGTAAACCCAAGATACCGAGTTTTACTAGTGGAAACATGATGAAAATCTTTCTCCCGGCAGCCATCCAGGAAATGGGAATACCCCGGCCAAACACAGCTCTGTAATTACACTATGAACACCTCAGGTCCCAGGACTTCCCCAAACTCCACTCCTGGGGATGCTCTTCAAACCAATTAACACTGACCTGTGGTCCGCCGTTGAAGCGGGTGGCCACGTCTACTCAGACTGAGGCAGGAACCGGGGGCAGGGGGGGAGGACGAAACCCTGCCGTCAGGTCTATCCGCCGTTGAAGCGGGCGGCCACGTCTACCCAGACCGAGGCAGGTATCAGGGCCCGGGGGAGGACACGAAGCTGGCCGGCCATCAGGAATTCCTCTGAGCCGCCGGTCGGGCGGGCCGCCACGTCTACCCCCACACCCGCACCATGCAGAAACAAAGTCCACGCTTTTCGGCGAAGGACACTGCGAGACGCTGGGGGGACACGTCTACGCCGAGGAGCAAGGGTGGGTACGAAGTCCCAGAGGAGAGGCGTAGGAGGCGAAGCGTACAAGGCGTGGACGAATCCCAGCGATCAGGTCAACCCGCCGCACCGTCGTTGAAGCGGGCGGCTACATCTACCCAGACCGAGGCAGGAACCGGGGCCCGTGGGAGGACGAAACCCGGCCGTCAGATCTACCCGTCGCTCCGCCGTTGAAGCGGGCTGCCACGTCTACTCAGACCGAGGCAGGAACCGGGGCCGGGGGAGAGGACTAAACCCGGCCGTCAGGTCTAGCGGCCGTCAGGTCTACCCACCGTTGAAGGGGGCGGCCACGTCTATTCAGACCGAGGCAAGAACCGGGGCCAGTGGAGAGGATGAAACCCGGCTGCCAGGTCTACCCACCGCTCCGCCGTTGAAGCGGGTGGCCACATCTACTCAGACCGAGGCAGGAACCGGGGCCGGGGTAGGGGGAGGACGAAACCCGGCCGTCAGGTCCACCCACCGTTCCGCCCTTGAAGCGGGTGGCCACGTCTACTCAGACCGGGGCAGGAACCGTGGCCGGGGTAGAGGACGTCAGTTCTATCCACCGCTCTGCCGTTGAAGCGGGAGGCCAGGTCTACCCAGAACGAGGCAGGAACCGGAGCCGGGGTGGGGGAGGACGAAACCCGGCCGTCAGGTCAACTCACAGTTGAAGCGGGCGGCCACGTCTACTCAGACCGAGGCAGGAACCGGGACCGGCGGTGGGGCGGACGAAACCCGGCCGTCAGGTCTACTTCCCCTGAGCCGCCATTCGGGCGGGCCTCCACGTGTACCCCCTCACCTGAACCCACGCTTTTCCACGACGGACACTGCGGGACGCTGGGGTGACACGACTACCCCGAGGAGCGAGGCCGGGTACAATGTCCCGGTGGCGAGGCGTACAAGGCGAGGCGTACGAGGTGTGGACAAAACCCGGCCGTCAGGTCTACTCCCTGTTGAAGCCGGCGGCTACGTCTACCCAGACCGAGGCAGGAACCGGGGCCGGTGGAGAGGACGAAACCCGGCCGTCAGGTCTTCCCACCGTTGAAGTAGGCGGCCACGTCTTCTCAGAGCAAAGCAGGAACCGGGGCCCAGGGGAGGACAAACCCGGCCGTCAGGTCTACTCGCTGTTGAAGCGGGCGGCCACGTCTACCCAGATAAGGCAAGGACCGGGGCCGGGCGAGGAGAGGACGAAACCGGCCGTCAGGTCTATCCACCACTGAAGCGGCCGGCCCCCTCTACCCGACCCAGGCAGGAACCGGGGCCGGGGTTGGGGAGAACGAAACGCGGCCGTCATGTTAACTCACTGTTGTAGCGGGCGGCCACGTCTACCCAGGCCCAGGCAGGAACCGGGGCCGGGGGTGCGGAGGGCGAAACCCAGCCGTCAGCTCCACTCGCTGTTGAAGCGGGCGGCCACGTCTACCCAGACCGAGGCAGGAACCGGGGCCGGGGTGGCGAGGACGAAACACGGCCGTCAGGTCTATCGGCCGTCAGGTCTAGCCACCGTTGAAGCGGGCGGCCACGTCTTCCCAGACCGAGGCAGGAACCGGGGCCGGGTGTGGTGCGGACGAAACCCGGCCGTCAGGTCTACACACCGTTGAAGCGGGCTGCCACGTCTATCCAGACCGAGGCAGGAACCGGGGCCGCGGGTGGAGAGGACGAAACACGGCCGTCAGTCTAGTCGCTGTTGAAGCGGGCGGCCATGTCTTCCAAGACCGAGGCAGGAACCGGGGCACGGGGGAGGACTAAACCTGGCCGTCAGGTCTACCCACCGCTCCGCCGTTGAAGCGCGGAGGCACGTACATCGAACGCACTCTCATGCTCTCATTTCAACTTCATTGATGGCCATATGGTATTGCAGTCTCTCATTCTCCACGACGCTTCCTCCATATGGTATTGCAGTCCCTGTAACTCTCCAGCACACTTCCTCCACCGACGCCCAGTGCTGGGGTCAGCTAAGCGACGACTGCTGCGTGTGCTCCGACGGCGCAGGTTCACTCCACCTTGGGATATGGGTGCCCCAGTCGGCCGCTGCCTCCTCACATTCTGGCGTTGTTGAGGATGACCCTGGAGGTGCCTTCGGCTGCGTTGGCAGCGGGACCGGCTGCGAGATGTGCTGCGCCGGTACCGGGCTATGCTGAGGCTGGCCGTGTGTTGTGCCACCGGGCTGTTGGAGCTCTGGGGCCTCCTCCTCGCTTTTATACGGGTGCTAGGGGGAGGCCCTTGGTGACATCAGCGCGCTATCTGGGCAACTGACTACTACTCCTCCCTTCGGGTTCTTTCAGCATTCCAGATCGTTGTCTTCCGCACTAAAGTCCGTACCATGATTGCAGACACGGAAGGTCAAAAGTCCTCTGGCACAGGTGCCGAGACGACTCGTGCGTGTCCCCTCTTGAACGGCTCAAGCGTAGGGTCGGCGGCTGCTTTCTAGCGCTGCTCTCGGAGCCGGGTCACTTCGCGCTCCCATAGTACTTACAGGCGGGGCCCGCAGCGACTTCCGGGCCAAGGCGGAGCGGGGGCGGCCGGGGGCGGGGCGGCAGAGACCCCGGCTCTTACGAGGACCTCACTGGAGGCAGCGCGAAACAGCGACCCCTTTGGCGAGAACCGGGAAGAGACGCGGCTGACAGGTCCACCCCACTCCGGCCGCCAAGTCTACCCAGCTCAGCAAGCGGATACTGCCTAGACCTGGTGGTCGGTGGAAGGTAGACCTGGCGGCCAGTGATGGATAGACCTGCCGGCCGGTGAAGGATAGACCTGGCGGCGGGTGAGGGCTAGACCTGGCGGACGGTGAAGGGCAGACCTGGCGGCCGGTGAAGGGCAGACCTGGCGGCCGTTAAGGGATAGACCCGGCGGCCGGTGAGGGGGATTGACCTGGTGGCCGGTGCTGGGTACACCTGGTGGCCATCCCTGGAGCCGGTGACATCTAATGGCTATCACTGTCTGCCACCGGAGCAGAGCCAGCACACCCACTTTTGGGGCCGCAACTCCCATTTGTAGGGCCAGAACACTGATCTGATCTTAGGTTTTGGGGTCAGAATACCAATTTTTAAGCGAGAACACCACTTTTAGGACAAATCACCACGTCTCTCAGAGTACAGGGCGGGGCTAACAGGTCAAGCCGTCCCCGACCACCAGGTCCACCCGCCTCCGTTCGCCTGGTGCACCTAGCTCCGGCTCCCAGGTCCACCTCATTATGGCTGGCAGGTCTTTTCCACTATGGATTCCAGGTCTTACATGCTCTGGCCGCCATGTCTACTCTGCTGAGGTCGGAGCTAGGTGGACCTGGTGTCCGTCCTCACAGCCGGGTACACCTGACGGCCGCCACTGTCCGGCCCTGAGCGGAGCCAGCACACCCACTGCTGGGGCCACAACTCCCATTTGTAGGGCCACAACATTGATTTTAGGGATAAGGATCCCTTCAACCCAAACAATCCTATAATTCTGCAATGGATGGGAATACAAACTTTAAACTGCAGGAGAGGAGCTTCTGGGGAGACCTTAGAGCAGCTTCAAGTCAGAGGCTCCAGAAAACCTGGGGAGGGTTTCTTGATCGGGGAGTGCACGGACAGGACAAGGGAGAATGGTTTTAAGCATAAAGAGAAGCGGTTGTGATGAGACCTTAGGGAGGGTGGGGTGGCCCTGGGCCAGGTGTCTCAGAGAAGTCGTGCTTGCCCCATCCCTGATGGTGTTCGAGGCCAGGTTGGATGGGACTGAGCAACCTGATCCAGTGGTATGTGTCCCTGCCCATAGCAGGCAGGTGGAACTGGATGGGCTTTCAGGTCCCTTGAACACAAACCATTCCACGATTCTGTGATTCTATGATCCTACCGAAGAGAAGGGTGTTGTCCAGAAGCAGAAAGAGCCGCCCCACACAAACCCTGCTTGCTGCATTCCCCTGACGGAGACACTCGCTTCTCCTTGCCCTTCTGCCACCATCTCTGTGCACAAACGCTGCAGGGGGAGGCCTGGTCTGAAGAGCTTAGAGAATATTTGCAAAGTAACCGCAGCATTCCTCTCACTGGGCTGATTTCTTTGTCCGGCTGAGAGAGCTTCTCCCTCTGCTTTGCCTGGATGGGAACCGCTCTTGAGCTGGTGAGCAGGCTGGTTGTTCACCAGAACAGCCTCTGCCTCTGAGCAGTCTGGGACACCTTTCCTACCCAGGGTCTCAGCTGGCTTCTTGCATGACCCAAGGCAATGACTTTTCTTTTCCTTTACACATTTCCAGTCCACAGAAGAAACTCACAAGAGTCCCCTCCCAGTCTGGGACTGTTGGCAGAAGCAGCCGGAGGCAAGACACGCACACTCAATACGAGTTTAGAATCTTGCTTGTTTAATGCAGCTAGATGACTCCTTTTATACATGTGTTACAGTCCCGTGGAAGGTGCCCTTTGGTCTGTGTCCACTCTCCAGGCACTAATTGGCTAACTAGTCCACTCCTCGCGCGCTAATTGGCTAGCAGTTGCTGAGCGTGCTCTGTTCCTGTTCCTGTGCTGCTTACTACATGACCCACTCCGCCTTGCTACAAGCCAACTGCCTCTAAATGTCAAAGGTTATTCCGAGACAGAGGCGCTGCCACAATATCAAGCCTTAAAGGGTCAGCGTCCTCATGCCCTTCCCTTCTTAAGCAATCCTCTACATGGGATCGCTGAGTCCTCCAAGGAGAAGAGCCCTGCCCGTCCTCAGCAAGGGCACATGGATTCAGAACCGTGAGTCTCCCTGAAAAGGACCAGTCTCCTAAGGACCCTCAAGAAGAAAAGCCCTTTCCGTTCTCCTGGCAAACCAAGCTGACGGACCAGGCTGCTGAGGAACAGCCCAGATGCCCGACGGCCTCTTCAGTTCAGCCAGAGCCAAGGAGAAGGAGCAGGAGGAGAAAACAGGACGGGCTCTGTTAGGTCCATTGCAAAAGTCCTACAAGTTTTTCTAAATGCCAATGGGATTGACTTATGATGAAATGACACTGCAGTCCTTTTCCACGACTGCTTTTATATGATGTGTGTGTTGTCTCAGGCGACGGCTGAGACTGCTTGGGAAGAGGTGTTGGTTTGTTTGTAGGAAAAATAAAGAATCATAGAATGTCCTGAGTGTGAAGGGACCTTCTCCTGATACCCACCCTAAACCTCCCCTGGAGCCTCTTCCTGCCATTCCCTCAGGTCCTGTCCTTGGTCGCTAGAGAGAAGAGCTCAGCACCTGCTCCTCCTCCTGCCTTGTGCGGAAACGGCAGACTGCGTCTGACGTCTCCCCTTAGTCTCCTCTTCTGCAGGCTGGACAGACCCAGTGATGTCAGCCACTCCTCAAACGCCTTCCCCTCTAATACCTTCCACAGCTCTCCGGCTTCCTCTGGACTCTCCACAGTACTTTTCAATCCTTTTCATACTGTGGTGCCCAAAACTGCACTCAGGACTCTAGGTGCGGCTGCAGAAACCCTTTCCCATCCTACTCTGTCTCCTGGATCTCCTCCATCTCCCTAATGGTGAGAGGAGGCTGGGGAGTCTTTAGTCTCCTCTGCTGGCACATTGCTCTCGGGGGCTGCAGAGTACAATCCCACCAGTCAGTTTCCTTCTCAGAGTCCCCGATACTGCTCAGCTTGGACACCTCCTCCCAAAGCTCTGTCACCAGGCTGAGCTGTTCTCCTCTTCTGCCCAGTCACAGGGAAGCTGCTGGAATCCTCTACCGTCCAGCATTGTCTGCGTTAGACGTTTTGATCGGTTCCCATGTGCCGTACCTGCGTTACTTTGTCGATGTTTAAAGAAATCATAGAATCATAGAATTGCTAGGTTTGGAAAGACCTTTGAGATTATCAACTCCAACGGTACCTGTCCACTACTAAACCATATCCCTGAGCACTTCATCTACCCATCTTTTAAACATCACCAGGGATAGTGACTCCACCACCTCCCCGAGCAGCCTCTGCCAGCGCCCAAGAACCCTTTCGCTGCTGACTAAAGCCACCCCACAGACTGGCCCTTTCCATCTCCAAGGCACAGCCTGGCCCGGCCGCTGAGGCTCAGCCCCAGACACCTACCCGGCCCTTCGGTTCAGCCAAAGCAAAGGAGAAGGAGGAAGAGAAGACAAGGGGTGGGCGAGCAGATCTGCTGAGCACAGACGCTTCCATCTATCACTCTTGGCACTGGTACAGTGGACGTCTCCCTGCCCGCTCCACAGCCCGGTCCCCCTCAGGGACTGATGCCCGTGATCGATGGGGATCACAGCCTCATGTCCCCAGCCCTGTCCAAGGATGCTCGCTTTCTAAACATCCAAAACGAGTCACAGAGAGTTTGATTTGCCAGAATTCTCGAGTCAAGGGACAAGAGGAAATGGCATCGAGCTGTGCCAGGGGAGGTTTGGGTTGGACACAATAAGGGGGATAGAACGGGATGGGCTTTAAGATCCCTTCAACCCAAACATTGCTATGATTCTGAAATGTACGGGAATACAAACTTTAAACTAAGACATATTTTTCATGGGTGCACTTTGAAGTCCTCCCTTTAGCCACACTGGGAAATAACTGCAAGGAGCTCGGCAAAGCTTGATGAGCAGAAGAGAACTCCAGGAGGAGAAAGAGCTCCTTAAGTCTTTCTGTAGTTTAATGAGACCCAGCGTGGATTTGCTGATGAGCCCTTGGACCTCACCTACAGAGAGAAGATTGAGCAAGCCTCTCAAGAGTTCAAAAACAGAACTCAGAGTAACTTGAAGTCTTAATTGGTCTCAGTGAGGATTGTTTCGAACAAAGTGACCCTAGGGGCAGAGGAATTCAGTTCTAGGAAGTTCATGGAAGTGTTTGGTCATAGAAGCCTCCGGTCATATACGATTCAGGTCATAAAAGGTAAATAGAATATTAGGGTCATGGAAGAACTGAGTCATAGAAGTGTGATTTTTGGGGGGTTTTTGAAGGGTTTGGTCGTAGAAGGGTCAGGTCCCAGAGGACTCAGGTGACGGAAGAGTCGGGTCCTTGATATGTCTCATCACACACATGCTGCAGAATAGATGATCTGTGTCATAGAAAGCTGCATCATAGGAGAGTTAGACAATAGTGAGGTCATAGAATAAAAGGTCATAGAAGGGTTGGGTTGTAGAAGGCTTGAGCCAGAATCGCCTGGTCATATGATAGATGGGTCTCAGGAGAGTTGAGTTATAGAGGAGTTGGTCATAAAAGAGTAATACAAGAGTTTGGTTGTAGAAAGTTCCTATATGGGTTGGGTCATGGATTATTCGGGTCCTAGTTGAGTCTGGTCAGAGAAGAGCTGGGTCATACAAAGTCATAGAGGAGTCGGAGAAGAATTGGGTCATAGAAAGCTTGGGTGACAGAAGGCCCAGATCACAGATAATTCGGGTCATAGAGGACTCAGAAGAGCGGAATGAGAGAAGAGCTGGGTCACAGAAGAGTTCAGTTGAAGTAGGTTTATACCTAGGTGTTGGGTCACAGAACACTCACGGAAGAGCAGAGTCATAGAAGGGAGAGAGAAGCATCATTTATAGAAGAATATGGTCAGAAAAGATTCATAGGAAATTCAGGTCTTAGAAGACTCAAATCATAAAAGAGTCATTGAAGGGCGATAGAAGTGTCAGGTCATAAAGGAGTCGTTAGAGAAGTCAGGTCATAGAAGGTCTGGGTCATAGAAGAGGACTCATCTAAGTGTGTGGTCATAGAGGAGTTAGGTAAGAGACGTGTTGAGTCAGAAAAGTGCCAGGTGAGAGAAGGTCATAGAAGGTTGTTGAGGCATGATCTGACCAAGGGAAGTCCAGTCCACTTCTCTTTCAGGCATCCAGAAATGGAATCCGAGGGGACAAGGTCTTGGGCACAGCCTTTAGTTCCCTGCTCACCCACTGGCCATTCCTGAAAATGACAGGCCATGTGTGAGTGGTGCCAGTGCTCAGGGAGCGCCCTCGGTTACCGTGACCTCTGGAAGATGATGGAGAGTGCCCTCACTGTGGCATCGTCCTGCTCACTCAGCGCCCTGGGATGTGACCCCTCCTGTCCCAGAGGCTGGGAAGGATTGTGTTTGCTTAAGTGATCCCTGATCTGATCCCCACCCAGCACTAGTCAAGCTCCTCCAGAGTCCTGCCCTGAGTCCCAGAGGCCTGGGAGACTTTGTTGGGGAAGACAAGGACATAGAGGACACAGGGAATCTCAGATCTGTCTCCTCCTGCTCTTACTAAATTCTGCACTACCCACAGAGGGTCCTTGTTTTTTTCTTTTACTGTTCCTGAAGCAGGGAACACTCATCACGAGGCCCTTGAATGGCCTTTCAAGTTCTGTGACCACATCCCAGCTCTGTCTCGCACAGGAACAGCTCCAGCTCCTCCTGCCTGTGCCCCTGGCTGAGGGCATCGCTGCCCATGGGGCTGAAGCTCTGCAGCTGTGGCACCAGGCAAGGTCATCCCTGCAATAAGGAAATCTGAGACCAAGTGTCCAGGAACCCGTGTGTGCAAAGGCTTTGCTTGGAGCAGAGACCCGTCTGGGACAGAAGAGAGCTGAATGTCCTCCCAGCCCCAGGTCTAAAGACCAGGGAAGAAAAGCCTGAATTCCCGCGATGGAACAGGATGGAGAAATGAGATCATTCCCTGTCACATTCCTGGGGTTCTGTTTAATGATGGGGCAACAAAAGTGATTCTCATGGCCAGCTATTTTTCTAACAGGAGTAATGACAGTGCAGGAGAAGTGTCTCTGCCCAGCTGAGGGAGGGAAGATCAGGGATGGCTTCAGCCTGTTTCTCAGCAGGTTCCCCTGGAGCCCCAGGGACAGCTCGAGGGAGCCCAGAGGGGGCAGAGAAAGCGCTGCCTTGGGCTGCTCCTCTGCTGCTGAGCTGGGCTGGGCTCCTGGGACAGAGTGAGCTCATAACAAGAGGGTAGTTATGAAAAGAGCCAGGTCTGGCCAGGAGCAGCTCCTCTGCCAAGCCCAGCAGGGCTGAGGGCACTGCCTGCAGGCAGCGAGGGGAGAGGAGGGAGCGGAGAGAGGGGAAAGGCAGGGTGGGGTGGGAGGAAAGAGGAGTCTTCATTTGGAGAAAGATCTTCACAGCCCTTCTCTGGGTGCAGGACAATGCAGGTGCGATTCCTGGAGGAGTCTCCCAAAGCCAGCACAGCCACAGCCTGTGGGCTCTGTCAGGAGGGCTCTCGCAGTTTCTCCAGTGGAAAGAAAAACCAGGGTCAGTGCTCGGTCTGCCCAGGGAGCTCCTCATGTTGGGACAGGGAGAACTTGTGGAGGGAAGAAGCAGCTCCTTGGAAAAGAGGGTCTTTTTGCTCTCAAGAGGGTGCTGTGCCAGTCAGGGCTTCTCACAGCTCCAAATCACCCCAGGACACTTCTAAGAGGACATCTCAAGGGAATAATCAGGGCAGGGATTAGGATAAAGATAAGGAACTCTCCCGAGTCAGTTCCCTGCACCTGGGGAATTTCCGGGGAGAAAAGAAACAAGAGGCTCTCATGCTTGAAGAAATCACTGAGCCTCCTGAGCTCTATCCTTGAGTGGCCAGTAGGTCTGATTGGAGCCTCTTAAAGTGTCTCCAACTGCTTCTCTGCCCATGGAGAGCACCAGCATCACCTCTGCTGGACCCATCAGGCTCATTCTGCCCCATCCTTTCCTGCTTATAAACAAGACCCTGTGCCCAGCTTCACCCGCCAATCAGGCAGGTTTGTGTAGGGCCAGGGGGATGCAGAGAGGGTCAGATGAGGTCTGTGAGCATTGACAGGGAGAAGAGATGGGCCAGGGAAACATCTCCAGTGAGGAAAATCCCCGGGCAGAAGGGATAAGATCGGAGAATGTGAGGAAACATAAAAGAGAGATGTTGTGGAAGGGCAAATACAGAAACCCCTACACGACTGCATCCAACACAGACCCTCCCTCTGAGCAAGCTCCCTTGCCTCCTCTCCCACCCCACAAAGTCTCTGCCCTCAGCTTGGGCTCCAAGACTGAACCCCCTCCACTGCAGCCAGAGTTTCAGCACAGCCGTGGTGCAGCTCTCTAATCACGGGTCCATTTTCCTCTCCAGAGCACAGGGGCTGAGAGTACCAGTGCAGCAATGTTTATTTTTGGGAGGGAGTGAGCAGAGCTGGGTTAGGGTAATGCTGTCCTGAGTGCCCGGCTGCCTCTGCTGTGGCCTCTCTCAGCTGGACCAGCTTCTTTGCTGGCTTCTCTGTTTGTCTGTGTTCTTGCTGTTGATCTCCCGTTCTTGCTGCCAGGCTCTCTGGGGTTGGGAGTTTCAGCAGTCAGGTGTGGCACTGAACTTCTGATTCCTCCCATGCAGGTGTGTCCGTGGGAATGCAGTGTCCAAGCTTTCGTCTCACCCATGGGGCTGTGGGCAGAGCAGTCTGAGTCGTTCCCTGAGGAAAGAGCTGACTCTTGCTTACTGAACCACCACCATTAGGATACTCGGATTGTTCCATGAGGGTTCTTTCCTAGCTGTGAGCTTCCCTCATGGATATAAATCTCTGCTATCACAACTTGGTGCTACCTGGATGACCATGGAGAAATAGAGATGCTACAGCCAAGGGAATGCTTCTGGGTTTGTGAAATGAGCCGTGTGTGTCCTGGGCTGACAGTGGGGTGCTGAAACCTTACAGAAGGGTGAGACATTGAGTGGTGTGAGGTGGATCCCTCTGTGCTCAGAAGGGTGAGGTGGCTTTTGAAGGTAACAAGGGAGAGTGATCCCCCTCCATCTCAGAAAGGTGCAAGCCCAGAGCTGCTGGGGACAAGAGCAAAGTAGAGGGCAGCACCCCTCCCTCTGCACTAAGCCACAGGTAATGCTCTCCCTGAGTGCAGCAGGGATGCTGAGGGTTTCTGACATCCAAGAACACTGTCCGGGGTGGGAGCAAGAGTGGTAAAGGCCCAAACCTCTCTGCCTTCCTTCTACCCTCTCAGTTCCTCATCCCTGGAGGTGCAGATGCTGACAAGCCCTTTTGCACCAGGAGCAGTTCCACAGGACAAAGCTGAACCCCAGCAGTGTCCCCTGTGCCCAGCGTCCCCATGACCCCCAGCTGCAGAGCAGGGCTGACCCCTCGCAGCCAGCGGGCAGAGGCCCTGCTCCTCCCGGCACATTCAGCCGGCACCGAGCAGGGCTCCAGGCATGGAGCTGGCGGAAGGGCTGCAACTGGAAATGGAAAAGCAGTGGCAACTGTGCAGTGTGAGAACTGGCTTTGATTTTACTCAAAGAAGTCTCCTGTAACTTCTCACACTATTTTGGCTTTGATCCAGAGGCAGCAGATGTCCAACAGCAGCTCCATCACCCAGTTCCTCCTCCTGGCATTCGCAGACACACGGGAGCTGCAGCTCCTGCACTTCTGGCTCTTCCTGGGCATCTACCTGGCTGTCCTCCTGAGCAACGGCCTCATCATCACCACCATCGCCTGCGACCACCACCTCCACACCCCCATGTACTTCTTCCTCCTCAACCTCGCCCTCCCCGATATTGGTTCCATCTGCACCACTGTCCCTAAATCCATAGCCAACTCCCTCTGGGACACCAGGGCCATCTCCTACTCAGGATGTGTTGCCCAGGTCTTCTTTGTGTTGTTCTTGTTGAGTGCAGAATATTATCTTCTCACAGACATGTCCTACGACCGCTGTGTTGCCATCTGCAAACCCCTGCACTACGGGACCCTCCTGGGCAGCAGAGCTTGTGTCCACATGGCAGCAGCTGCCTGGGGCACTGGGTTTCTCACTGCTCTGCTGCACACGGCCAATACATTTTCCCTGCCCCTGTGCCAGGGCAATGCTGTGGAGCAGTTCTTCTGTGAAATCCCGCAGATTCTCAAGCTCTCCTGCTCACACTCCTACCTCTGGGAAGTTCAGTAAAGCCTGAGTGCTCTGAGTTTGGTCACATTGCCAGTGCTTTGCACCATGTCACCATTGCGGATGGTTTGCTTCATGGTTGGGTGTTCAAAAATGTGATTATTGCACTAATTTAAACTAAAGGATGTGGTCGACCTGGACTTCTGTAAAGCCTTTGACGTGGTACCCCACAACATCCTTCTCTCTTCCCCTAGCTTTCTCTCTCCTTCCCCAGCTTTGTGGGGGTTTTGTGGGGTCCTGGGTCCCTTTTGGGGGTTTGTGGGGGGCGGCCCTGGATCCCGTTTGGGGGAATTTTGGAGGGGTGTGGGTTCCTTCTGGGGGCATTTGGGGGGCTCCTGAGTCCCTCTTGGGGGCCTTTGAGTCTCTCTTGAGAGAATTCAGAGGGTTCCAGACCCCTTTCGGGGGGTTGGGGGAAAGTAGTGGATCCCTTTAGGGGATATGGGGGGATCCCGGGTCCCATTTGTGGGTTTGGTGGGTCCTGGGTGCCATTTGGGGGATTTAGGGGGGTCCTGTGTCCCTTTTGGGCAGTTTTGGTGGGTCCTGGGTCCCATTTGGAGACTTCTGGGGGTTTTGGATCCTTTTTCAGGGTTTGTGAGGGTCTTGAATCCCTTTTGGGGAGCTGTGGGTTTCTTTTGGGGGGATTCAGATGGTCCCAGATCGCTTTGGGAGTTTGGGGAAGGGGTGTCTTGGATCCCTTTTGTGGGGTTTTGGGGGGTCCTGGGTTCCATTTGGGGGCATGTAGGGTGGTTTCTGTGTCCCTTTTGGGAGGTTTGGTGGGTCCTGGGTCCCTTTTGGAGGTTGAGGCTCCTGGGACCCATTTGCAGGGATTGGGGAGGTTCTGGGTAAATTTGGGTGGGGGTTGGGGGAGCCTTGGGTCCTTTTGGGAGACTCCTGGTTCCCTTTTGGGGGACTCCTGGTTCCCTTTTGGGGGCTTGGAGTTTCATGGATCCCTTTTGAGGGGGATGTTTTGGGTCCCATTAGGTGTTTTAGGAGGGGTTCTCCTTCCAACTGGGGGGGGTGGGTGGGTTGTGGGGTCTTGGGTCCTTTTGAGGAGGTCCTGAATCCAGTGCAGGGTGGGGGGGAGTGGGGTGTGTCCTGGATCCCTTTTGGGAGTTTGGGAAGAATCCTGGATCCCTTTAGGGGGGATTAGGCATGCCCTGGATCCAATTTGGGAGTTTGTGGGGGTCCTGAGTCCCGTTTTGGGGGTTTTGATGGTTCCTGGTTCCCATGTGGGAGGTTGAGGGGGTCGTGGAACTCTTTTGAGGGGTCTGGGAGGGTCTTGGGTCACTTTTGGGGGGCTTTGGATTTCTTCTGAGGGAATTAAAGGGGACCCAGATCCCTTTAGGGGGTTTGGGGTTGGAGTTCTGAGGTCCCTTTAAGGAAGGTTTGGGGGGGTCCTGGGTTCCTTTTTGTGGATTTTGTGGGTCCTGGGTCCAATTTTGGGGGGTTGGGGGAGTCTTGGGTTCCTTTTGGGGGGTTCTGGGTCTCTTCTGAAGGAATTCAGGGGGTCCTGGATCCCTTTTGGGGGTTGGGGGGGGTCCTGGGTCCCTCTTCACCACCCTCCATGCTGCTCCTGGGGTTGGGGCGGGCAGAGGAATTGGGAGCCAGGGAGCCATTTCAGACTGGGAGAAAGTGGGAGGAGAATGGCTTTAATATTTGGCCCTTGTTGCTCCCAATCCAAAGCTTTCTGAACTGTCAATAAAGTAAATCGAACTTCAGCAAGTCCACACCTCTGTGCCCGTGACAGTCATTGGTCTCTGAACCTCCTTTGCTTTCTCTTGACCCCTGAGCTGTTCTGGTTCATTTTCTCCCTCTGTCCTGTTGGTTCTGGGCTTGGAGGGAGCAGCTGCGGGGGGTCCGGCTGCTGGCCAAGGTTAACCCACCACAGGACACATCAGGGCTGCCGTGTCCAGTACGGGGCTCCCAGCACAAGGAAGACCCTGCCCAGCCTGGAGAGAGTCCTGCTGAGGCCAGAAGGATGGCTGGGGCTGGAGCACATCATGGACAAGGAGAGGCTGGGAGAGATGGGTTCTGAGAAACCTTTCAGGGTACAACACTGAGCAAGGACCCAGGGCAGCTGGGGGATCCCAATGCAAGGACTTTCTCGGTGTTTGATGAGACAAAGCCATGAGCCCCTGATGGGTTTGGAGCTGTGTGAGAAAGGGCTTGGCTGAGAGACCTGCAGCGGCAAGAGCTGGGGACTGGTGTATAAGAAATTTCAGTAGGAAAAGGGTTCTCTTTTTATTGATAATGGTTGTAGAGTTGGATATCAGGCCTGCAGCAAGGCAAGGGGTGAGGAGGGGAGTGTGCAAGTGGAGAGAGAACAGCTCTGGGAGATCAAGCGCTTGTGCGCGGCAGCGCTGCCGTGCTGGGATTCTTTTCCCCTCCACCCACGACCACAGGAACTGTCCCTGCAAGTCCAGAAATGTCTCGCAGGAAATATATCAGGAAACAGAAGTCGTTGAGCATCCCTTTATTTTGTTTAAACACACAGAGAGCACAGCTCCTCATTTACACAGACAATGAGCAAGAAAAGAGAAGAAAACAGTGAATTAAAAACAGGATGACAAGATTATAAAGGGGGGATGAAAGGGGGTTTGGGGGGTGCTAGAGGGGTTTTGAGGGGGAATAAAGGGGGTTTGGAGGGAACAAAGGGAGTTTGGGGGGCATAAAATGGGGTTTGGGGGGATAATAGTGGGTTTGGGGGGATATAGGGGGTTAAAGGGGGTTAAAGGGGTTTTGGGGTGATATAAGGGAGTTTAGGGGGAATAAAGGCGTTTGGGGAGAGAAAAGGGGGTTTGGGGTCAATAGAGGGGATTAGTGGGGCATAAAAGGGATTTGGGAGGATAAAGGGTTTTGAGGTGGAATAAAGGCAGTTTGGGGGAAATAAAAGGGGAATTGAGGAGGATAAAGGGGATTGGGGGTATAAAAGGGGGTTTTGGGTGGATAAAAGAGGGTTTGGGGGGATAAAGGGGGATAAAGGGGGTTAAAGGGGTTTTGGGGTGATATAAGGGAGTTTATGGGGAAATACATGCGTTTGGGGAGAGAAAAGGGGATGTGGGGTCAAAAGAGAGGATTTGGGGGAAATAAAGGGGGAATAAAGAAGGATAAAGGGGACTGGGGGTATAAAAGCGGGTTTTGGGGGGATAAAAGGGGGTTTGGGGAGCAATAAAGGGAGTTTTGGGGGCTAAAAAGGGGGTTTTATTCTTTTATCCCCCCAAAACCTTTTTAATGCCTTCAAACTCCATATATTGCCCCCAAAAGAGGCTTGGGAGGGATCCATATGGGAAAATCCATTCACCATCGCACAAATCAAGGAACAGACCCGACTCCAGGAGCCAAGGATGAGGCTGAATGAGGTAGAAAGCCTCAGCCCTGGTCGAGGACCCGAAGCAGGAGGGGCACCGGCCCCCACGATCAATCTTGGACCCCAGGCTCGTGCACGTCCACCTCACAGGGAGGTGATCCAGGTGGCACTAGAAACAGGTTTGCTGTTGCCGGGATGATGGCTGCGGGCAGGGTGAGGCCTCTGGTTTTCCTGCCACGAGCAGTGGCTGCAGGAGCTGGGGCTGGCTCCACAGAGCCCTCTCTGCAGAGAGAAAAGGTGTGTCTGAGGCCTCAGCTGCAGAGGCAGGATGGGAAATCTCCTCCATGGCATGGAGCTGGCTCGGCTCCGCACCCCAGGCTCAGAGCTGCCGGCACAGCGTGACCGAGGGGGACACTGGCACCTGATGGCACCTCCGAGCAGGCGTATTCCTGCAGGCAGGTTCCCTGTCAGGAGCGGGCGCTGGTGCGTGTCTCGCTTTCCAGGGGAAGCTCAGCCCCTGCTCTTTCCCATCCTGACCTGGCTTTGCCCATGCCGGTCACCCAGCCTTGGTCAGTGTGCGGCTGTGCCCGGCGCTCCTCAGGATGGCAGCAGGGCTGGGGTCAGGGTGGGGGTGGGCTGGCACAGCAACTGAGTTAATGGAAAATCTTCACAGTGGCTCTCCGAAATTTGTATTTCTTCTTCTCTTCTGGCTTAACATCCTGGCAGAATGGAGAGGAAAAACCAAACAGATTAGAACCACCGCATATGAAGCAGATGTTTGTAATGCGGATACAGTGCGGGCTGCACAGGCTGGTACCACAGTACTGGCATGTTATTCAGGCACGTGATATCCTCCCTTGGAGCACGTAAGGGCAAATAAAGCGCTAGACACTGATTTTCCAGCAGCATTGCTTCAGCTTCTTTAACTACATCCATGGGGCTGTTACCAGCGGACACCTGGGCGTTTACACACGGCTTGTTGTTGTCTCATTTCCAAAGGCACCTTCACCTCTTCAGCAGTACAGAAGAACCTCCCCATCCTCCTGGCTTGAGAAGCTGCAGGCGCTGGCACAGCGGCTCCTTCATGAGCGACCTCGGAGTCAAGGTGCCTGCTAGAGCAGGCTTGACGTGGGTTGTGCCGTTCCCGTTTGCAACAGCAGAAGACACCACATCAGAGAAAACTCAAATATGCACCTTGGGGGTCCCTTCCAGCTCAGGACAGTCTAGGATTCTGTAACTTTCCCTGGCTCTTGTATCTCAGCAAAGACGTCTGGAGCCGGTTTTAACTCCCACTCACCTGTGTAAATGTTAACGGTTTGTCTGTGGCGATGGAGTCTGTGTACTTGCAGACAAAAACCCTGCAGTTGTCTCTATTCTGTTGCTGAGGGGTTTTCTAAGGAATGCAAAGAAGCAGAATTTTCCAATACCATAAAAGAGAGGCATTTTGGAAGCAGCACACATTACCCATCCTAACGGGCACTCAGGAAAATCCATTCACCATCACACAACTCAAGGAACAGATCTGACTGATGGAGAAACACCTGCTGTGATTTATTCATGTGAAATGAACCAAATCCTTTCACTCTGAGCCCTCCAAGAGCAAAGGACAAGGTTGAAGGAGGTAGAAAGCCTCAGCTCTGGTCAAGGACCCTGAGCAGGGTGGGCACCAGCCCCAAGGATCCATCTCGGACCCCAGGTTCCTGCATGTCCACCTCACAGGGAGGTGATCCAGATGGCACGAGTCTCAGTCCTGTGGTTGCCAGGTTGGTTCTGTAGCACTGGGGCCGCTTGAGTGAAGAGTGTCCTGCTTCCTTCAGCTTTGCCAGAATCTCCTCCAGGATTTCGGACAGCCGCTGTGAAGATTTTCCATTAACTCAGTTGCTGTGCCAGCCCACCCCCACCCTGACCCCAGCCCTGCTGCCATCCTGAGGAGCGCTGGGCACAGCCGCACACACTGACCAAGGCTGGGTGCCGGCCCTTGCCCGCTCACCTGATCCCCGCGCTCGCTGTGGAGCAGCCTGGACATATCCTGGGCTTCCAGAACTATCAAAGTGAGGAAGATAATGAGGCTGATGGGGACCACAGCCCCCCGTGCCTCCACCATGCTTCTGCTGCCAGCTCTGCGAGAGCGGTGCCCGTGGCACAGCACAGCACCTCCCGGCGTGGTGCAGCCGCATCTGTGGCCTCACAGTCCGGACCACAGCCACTCCCCACCCTCGCCAAGCACCGGCCCCAAGCACCTCCTGTCAAGGAGCCTGAGCAGGAGGGGCACCGGCCCCAAGGATCCATCTTGGACCCAGGTTCCTGCATGTCCACCTCACAGGGAGGTGATCCAGATGGCACAAGTCTGGGGCTGGTGGTTGCCGGGTTGGTTCCTTGGCACCTGGGCTGCTTGAGGGCTGGTGGGGGCTGGATGCTGGAGCTCAGTCTGGATATTTGGGGTGCTGGGGCTCCAGCTGTGTGGAAAGCCGCCGCTTTCCACCTGGGCTTCTGGACCTGCAGAGAGGGCTCTGTGGAGAGAAAAGTTGTGGCTGAGGCCTCAGCTGCAGATGGAGGATGGGGAATCTCCTGCACGACACGGAGCTGGCTCGGCTCCGCACCCCAGGCTCAGAGCTGCCGGCACAGCGTGACCGAGGGGGACACCGGCACCTGATGGCACCTCCGAGCAGGCGTATTCCTGCAGGCAGGTTCCCTGTCAGGAGCGGGTGCTGGTGCGCGTCTCGCTTTCCAGGGGAAGCTCAGCCCCTGCTCTTTCCCATCCTGACCTGGCATTGCCCACGCCGGTCACTCATGTCCAGGCAGGATCTGCTTGAGCCGACCTCGGCTCTGGTCAGAGGAGGCTCCCGGGAAGAAGGCCCAGGAGTTCAGAGGCCAATTAAAGCACCCAACAGCGGCTGAAATCTCAGCAGAGTGTTTTGGCCAAGACGTCATTCACCGCTGCCCAGCAGCCTGAGTAGAAACGCTTTGTGGCTACGAGCAGCCCTTGCAGGAAGCCGTGGGGGCAATCAGTGACTCACCGTGTTCTCTTCCTCCACATCCAGATCACGACACTGCACACCAGGATCACAATCACGAGGGAATGCAGGGCTCCTACTGCACCCATCATGAAGTGCAGTTGCACATCTGGGGGCCCTCTGACACTCTTGGTCGTCTGGGACTTGACAACACTTGGGGTTGTCTCACCGAGCACACCTGGAGGAGCCATTGGGAATGTCAGTCCGTGCTGTGACCCTCTGGAGAGCTCACCCAACAAAACTCAGGTGGCCAGGAGAGCACATGGGGAGCACCGATCCTTGTCCAGTTTTCCTTTCAGCTACATGGACAAAAGCCGTCCCTGCAGCAGGGAGGGCCACCCCAACGCTCCCTCCTCCCTGATGGGTGACACCGGGTCACTACGGGACAGCAGCTACCGGGCGTGCGAGTGGCCGGCATCGCCTCTGCTCCTTTGGCAGGGACGGGCACTGAGCCACTGCTCCCTGTTCGAAAGACAACCTTCTGAACAGCCTCTGTGTCCATCTCTAGAGAAAGAAAGCAGGAGCTGGATCAGATGGAACTGTTCCCCTCAGGGAGGTGGCATTTTCAGCAGGCGATGTATCTCAGGACAGACACCAGGCTCCACACCTCCAGTTTGCAGGACTTGTCTTCAACTTATGCTCCCCTGTAAGACTGCTCAGGACCTGGATTCTCTTGGAAAGAATAATCTGATCAGTATGGTGGGCTTCCCCGGGCTGGGACAACACTGCCAGGAGTCCGAGAAAGGCAAAGCCTCAGCACAGCTCCAGCACAAGGCGACAGTAAACACCTTCCTTCAAAGGGGACATGGAGATCCTGCAGCCACTTCTGCTGCGAAAGAGCCCTTCGCAGAAGCACGTCCCATCCTGCCACCTCCATCCCATGGAGGGGTCACAAACACACGCAGTGGACTGAACCCCATCTCTGTCACCATGTCCGGGGCACTTTCACCATCAAGACCCCACTGATCCCCAAGCCAGAGGGAAACCAGTTCTGTAAAACACATCCAGGAACAGAGAGAAAAGCCACCTGAGACCAAATCCACAGCCCTTCATGGTCACTGCCCTCAAGGCAGCTGTGCGGCCTCAAGCTGGGTGTCCAGCTTCCATCTGTCCCTGACCCTGAGGTGTCACCCAGAGTTCTCAGCCACCAAGGAGAAGAGGGGTTGGACCCGTTGGTGAAGCTGGGGCTGCTCCGATCCTGACCAGCTCTGGCCAACTCTGCCAGACTCAGTACCCTCAAGCTGCCTGCACGTCCTCTCGGCCACCCAGGGCTTCTCTCCCCTCCGGTGACCAACAGCAAGGGCTGAGCACCCACAGCTTCTGCAGGCTGGATGTCAGCCTCTGGCCAGGACAGCTCTGGCCAGGGTCAACTCAGCTGGGGCTCTTTTATCCCCCAAACCCCTTTTACGCCCCCAATCCCCCTCTATTGCCCCCCAAGCCCCCTCTATTGCAGATCAGATGGAACAGTTCCCCTCAGGGAGGTGACATCTTTAAGAGGAGATCCTCAAAGACACTGGCCAGGTCGACGAACAAGGGCTGGGCTTTTGGGGCTGCACCCACCACTGCTCCAAGCAGCAGCCACGCCTGCCCTGTTGGAGACCAAGCCATGGCACGTGATCTTCTGGCCTGAGCTGCACGAGGTGGGTTTGGTAGAGATGCACCACGATGCCACAGCCCGTCCTTCCCAGGGGAGGGGAAGCGGCTGCAGCCAGGCCAGCGGGGAAACAGCCCTTGGGAGAACACTCCTCTGCTCAGGCTCCGAGGGTCCCGCAGAGACAGCTTTGAAAGGCAAAGCGCCCCAGGGCCATCACCGAGCCGTTCCCTCTCTGCCCTTCCAGCTGCCTGCACATTGGCCACAGAAAGAGCGACTCCCATTGCACAAGGCAAGAAGATGAAAAGGGAAAGGCTCCTTCCTCTCACTGACTGACCCGAGGGGTCGCTCACAGGCTCGAGGGCAGGATCAGGCCAAGCAGTCAGGAAGCCGTCATCTGTGAGAGGATCTGAAGGGAAATTGCAGAGGAATGAGCTCTCGTTTCAGTGTCCACATGTTCTTCCAGGGCAAGGGTCCTCAGGAACTCACCCCCAGGCTGCGCTACGGGCTCCAAACCAACTTCCAGCTGAGCAGCTGGAAAACCATTGAAACCGCCCTCACCTAGAAGAGAGCACAGAGGAGAGAAACATGGTGTGAGCTCGAGGGAGTCGTGCCCAGCAGGAAGGGCTCAGTCAGCGCCTGGCAGCAGCGGTGCTGGGTCTCACACCTTGCGGAGGCTGCGAGCGATGGTGCAGCCGCTGCTGCTGGTTGTAGTTCCAGTCGAGAGCTGGGGCAGCTGCTGCCCCAGTGCTACTGGTACGGCTCAGAGCTGGTCTGTGCAGACCTCGGGGCACAGATCGGATGGGTGGGCACGTGCTCTTCTCCACGTGTGCGCATCGGCCACGGAAGAAGAACTTTGCATTGCACACGGAAAGGGCCAGCTCCCACCTTTCTGATGGGTGACACCAGGCGACCACGGGACAGCAATTACCTGGCTGCTGGTGGCTGGCATCAAACTCAGCGCAGCTGTTACCACAACGGCAGCAGAGACTCTGGACCATCCCCGTCGCTCAGAAGCTCCTGCAAGGCCTGACAGTGCGTGTAGGTGCAGCGAGGCTCTGGCTGATCCCTTCCTGCTAGCGCAGGATCTGACTTGTCCATCCAGCTCTCTAACCCTCCACTTCCCAAGCCCTCTGGTTACGAGGGCTGCATACTCACTGTGTCCTGCTTTCTTCATCTTTGCCAGGAGTTCCTCCAGGATTTCTGATGCCTGCTGCAAAGATTTCCCTTGTTTGGCTTTGTACTTTGCTCTTTGAAGACCCGAACAGAAAGGATCCGGTTAGGTTTCTCACTAATAAAAACACCCCTGAGAATTTCCCATCACACCCTGTGATCACTCACAGCTGAACCAAAGGGCGTGAGCCAACGTGAAGCCTGCCTCCCTCTCCTCCCCATGCCTGGATCTCGTTGTGTCATTTCTGTACTCAGTGGTGCCTCCAGCATTGAACCCCCTCATCTACAGCTTGAGAAACCAGCAGCTCAAGGATGCAGTGTGGAAACTGAAATCTGGATGGTTCTCTGAATCAATGAACCTCTCATCACCTTCTGCATAGCCGTTATCGTGCATCTCACGGCAGGCCCAGACTGGTTTCTGTATTTGTTGGTGGTGTTGCTGGTTTTTTCAGTTGTGATCGTCTTGTCATCCGGTTTTTAATTCACTGTTTTCTTCTCTTTTCTTGCTCATTGTCTGTGTAAATGAGGAGCTGTGCTCTCTGTGTGTTTAAACAAAATAAAGGGATGCTCAACGACTTCTGTTTCCTGATATATTTCCTGCGAGACATTTCTGGACTTGCAGGGACAGTTCCTGTGGTCGTGGGTGGAGGGGAAAAGAATCCCAGCACGGCAGCGCTGCCGGGCACAAGCGCTTGATCTCCCAGAGCTGTTCTCTCTCCACTTGCACACTCCCCTCCTCACCCCTTGCCTTGCTGCAGGCCTGATATCCAACTCTACAACCATTATTAATAAAAAGAGAACCCTTTTCCTACTGAAATTTCTTATACACCAGTCCCCCGCTCTTGCCACTGCAGGTCTCTCAGCCAAGCCCTTTCTCACACAGCTCCAAACCCATCAGGGGCTCATG
The DNA here is from genome assembly GCF_032191515.1 of Phaenicophaeus curvirostris. Taxonomy (NCBI): domain Eukaryota; kingdom Metazoa; phylum Chordata; class Aves; order Cuculiformes; family Cuculidae; genus Phaenicophaeus; species Phaenicophaeus curvirostris. The sequence goes on from NC_091426.1 coordinate 982,828, forward strand.
GCTTTGTCTCATCAAACACCGAGAAAGTCCTTGCATTGGGATCCCCCAGCTGCCCTGGGTCCTTGCTCAGTGTTGTACCCTGAAAGGTTTCTCAGAACCCATCTCACAAGCCTCTCCTTGTCCATGATGTGCTCCAGCCCCAGCCATCCTTCTGGCCTCAGCAGGACTCTCTCCAGGCTGGGCAGGGTCTTCCTTGTGCTGGGAGCCCCGTACTGGACACGGCAGCCCTGATGTGTCCTGTGGTGGGTTAACCTTGGCCAGCAGCCGGACTCCCCGCAGCTGCTCCCTCCAAGCCCAGAACCAACGGGACAGAGGGAGAAAATGAACCAGAACGGCTCAGGGGTCAAGAGAAAGCAAAGGAGGTTCAGAGACCAATGACTGTCACGGGCACAGAGGTGTGGACTTGCTGAAGTTCGATTTACTTTATTGACAGTTCAGAAAGCTTTGGATTGGGAGCAACAAGGGCCAAATATTAAAGCCATTCTCCTCCCACTTTCTCCCAGTCTGAAATGGCTCCCTGGCTCCCAATTCCTCTGCCCGCCCCAACCCCAGGAGCAGCATGGAGGGTGGTGAAGAGGGAGTTAGCAGTCAGTGAAGAACATCTCTGCAGCTCCTTCCTCCTCGCACTTCTCCCCTATCCCAGCGTGGCTCCTCTAGATGGGATCCCACCGTATTTGCGGTCAGGGCTCCGTGTGGTTCATTCCTTTCTCTCTACTCATGGGGCAGTATGAGAGCCCTGAGAGCATCCGTGGACCTTCATGGCCCTGACCAGCATCTCCTGGGCCTCCACCCACCCCTCTGTCCATGGACCAGGAGACACTGAAGCCAGGCCTGATTTTCAGCCCCAGCTTGATCTGAGCTGTAGGTGTGCGGGTCTCCAGACACAGACACGGCCTTGGACCTTGTTGAGTCCATGGACCTTGTTGAGTCAGACCTGCAGAGTCACTTCCCAGCCTGGTTCCTTATGGGGTGAGCAATGGAGTCACACTGTGGCCCTCCCTGTTCCAGAGCCCAGCTGTTTTGTGGAGGCCCAGGGCCATACTTCTGCCTTTCTTCACATCCCTTGGTCAGGTTTTTAGAAGGGAGGAAGGAAAAGCAGGTGAAGTTGGAGGGCCCCAGTGACTGCAAAGGGAGCAGAGCCATCAAACCAGAAATCATGTAAAGGCAATGCTTGTCCAAAACTGTTCTCTTCCTTTCTTGGAGGCCTTGTGTCTTCCGCAGGAACCTTGAGGTGTTGTGTTCCATCCGCCTCTTTTTCTTTTAGCGTTTCCTTTGACCATACCCAAGCCATTGTGTTTGAATTCTCTTTCCAGCCTGATGTAATCCATGATCTGGAGATGGGACAGACGACTGGAAGGAGAATCCCACTCCTCTGGAGAAGAAGGTGGATATTCCCAGGAATCTGAGGAACCACGGCTGACCAGTAGCTGCGTCCATGGAACTGGTCAAGTGCCTCATCTCTTTTTTTGTAATTGGGGCTTAGACGCCTGGTTCCTGTGTGAACGTAATAACACCTCCAGCTCAGCTCTCCACAGTTTCCCTGTATCCAGGCATTTTGGTCTATGGCTTTGCATACATTGAATATTATTGATATAGGGCTTTTGGAACTGATAATTGCTGTCTTTTCTATTAAAATCCCTTTTCCTCCCCTAATTTCCAAGTGCCATTTGCTGGGATTCGTCCAGGGATCATAACACACAATTGATCCACTAATATTACACCGGTGATAAACAGTCGAATTCAATTTACAACTTTCAGTTTTGGTGCCTGTACAAATATAATGGGTATGGTAAACCAATGTCTGGGTAATTACATTTCTCTGTCTGGTTTCCTCGTTAGTGGGTAAATTGGTTTTAGTTCCTTACCAGTCTTGTAACTGTAAATTCAGAAATGTCTGCCTGCCTCACAAATCAATACCCTCTGGCCAAATATGACCTGCGTCACCCTTATGGCCACAACGTGCTATCACATATCCACAGAATTTACACACTTCAATATTTGCTGTCCTGTTCCATGCAAATACAAGTTTAATTGTGCACTTGGGGCACAACAACCCTGTGCAGCTACAGACTAGGGGAAGTCTGGCTGGAAAGCTGCCTGGAGGAGAGGGACCTGGGGGTGTTGGTTGACAGCCAACTGACCATGAGCCAGCAGTGGCCCAGGTGGCCAAGAAGGCCAATGGCATCTTGTCTTGGATCAGAAATGGTGTGGCCAGCAGGTCCAGGGAGGTTCTTCTCCCTCTGGACTCGGCACTGGTGAGACCGCACCTCGAATCCTTTGTTCAGTTCTGGGCCCCTCACCACAAGAAGGATGTTGAGGCTCTGGAGAGAGTCCAGAGAAGAGCAACAAAGCTGGTGAAAGGGCTGGAGAACAGGCCTTATGAGGAGCGGCTGAGAGAGCTGGGGGTGTTTAGCCTGGAGAAGAAGAGGCTGAGGGGAGACCTCATTGCTCTCTACAACTACCTGAAAGGAGGTTGTGGAGAGGAGGCAGCTGGGCTCTTTTCCCAAGTGACAGGGGACAGGACGAGAGGGAATTACACATGAGGATGAATTACTCATCAGTGTCTTCCGTAAGGTTATTGGTGTGTCCCCTGGCGATGACCATAGAATCATAGAATCATAGAATCACCAGGTTGGAAGAGACCCTCCAGATCATCGAGTCCAACCATTCCCACTGATCTCTAAACCATGCCCCTGAGTACCTCATCCACCTCCAGGGAAGGCGAGTCAACCACCTCCCTGGGCAGACCGTTCCATTGCCTAATGACCCTTGCCGTGAAGAATTTTTTCCTTATGTTAAGCGTGAACCTCCCCTGGCGGAGCTTGAGGCCATTCCCTCTTGTCCTGTCCCCTGTCACTTGGGAGAAGAGGCCAGCACCCTCCTCTCCACAGCCTCCCTTCAGGTAGTTGTAGAGAGCAATGAGGTCTCCCCTCAGCCTCCTCTTCTCCAGGCTAAACACCCCCAGCTCTCTCAGCCGCTCCTCGTAAGACTTGTTCTCCAGCCCCCTCACCAGCTTTGTCACTCTCCTCTGGACTCACTCCAGATCCTCAACATCCTTCTTGTGGTGAGGGGCCCAGAACTGAACACAGGATTCGAGGAGCGGTCTCACCAGTGCCGAGTACAGAGGGAGAAGAACCTCCCTGGACCTGCTGGTCACACCATCTCTGATACAGGCCGAGATGCCATTGGTTACATGATGTCACAGTCCATTCAGTGGATGGCTCCTTTATTCTAGTAGCGTGGGTCACCCCCGTTCAGCCGTGCGGACGGCTGTTTCTGTAACTAAAGAACAAGAAAAGCACCTTCCCACTTTGGGATCAGGCTCTCTCCTTTCCAACACTTTACTAACACCAGTCCTCAGGTTTCTCTTACGAATGCTCATCCCTAATGGTGTTGATTGAGCAATCCACCCCAGTTTGTGCATCTCGTTCAAGCGTCTCGCGATGACTGAGATGTATTTTTGTAGCATCATCTCCTCAATACCTGGAGTCGTAATCGGCCCCAGACACAAACAAGGCAATCCAGACAACATTTCATAGGCAGATAGGCCTGTATCCCTACGGGGTGGAGTTTGAATATTTAGTAGTGCTAACGGTAAGCATTTTACCCAAGACATCTGCGTTTCAATCATCAATTTAGTTAATTGTTGTTTAAGAGTTCGATTCATTCTCTCAGCTTGTCCTGAACTTTGGGCTATGGAAGTTCCATCTTATCCCCTCCGCTCGCGTTGCTTCTTGCAACACTTTTGACGTGAAACGGGTGCCTCTATCAGAATTGATTGCATGCACCAACCCCAAACAAGGAATTATTGATTCTAATAGTGTTTTTGCAACAAATTGGGCTGTTGCTCAGGTGGCTGGAAAGGCTTCAACCCAATGAGTTAGTTGATCCACTGTAACTAATACATATTTCCATTTACGTTGGGTAATTCAGGACAGTCAATCTGAACCCTTTCAAATGGTCTATAAGCCAGGTCCCAAGCACCCAAGGGTGTTTTCCTCATTGCACCTTTATTTATTTTTTGGCACATAGGGCACCCTTGGGTTATCTGTTTTGCTATTTCAAAAATCTCTGTGCTTCCAAAAGATTTTAAATACCGATCGCACAATGCCCTCGCTCCCCAATGGGTTTGCTCATGCCATCTCTTTAGTAATTTTTGAGCTACCGATTTTGGCAATATTTCTCTCCCATCTGGCAAAATCCACTTATTTTCCCGTAACATTGCCCCTAAATCTTGCATTCTCCTCATTCCCTCTGATGTAAAGGAGAAGACGTTAGTTATTTCCGTGGTTTTGGTTAATTCAAGAGGATTTATCTGAATGGGAGATTCAGCCCTTCTCGCTGCTTCTCTTGCTTTTTGATCAGCTAAATTATTCCCTCATATTTGAGCTGAAAATCCCTGCTGAAGTCCTGGGAGGTAGACAATGGTGATCCCTTGGGGGCCTTTTAACGCTTCTAAAATTAAGTTGATCGATTCTTCATGGATCAAATTCTTCCCTCGGGTGTTCATAAATCCCCTTTCTTTCCAGATCTTTCCGAAGGTATGTGCCACTCCATACGCATATTTCGAATCAGCATATCATAGAACCATAGAATAACCAGGTTGGGAAAGACCCACTGGATCATTGAGTCCAACCATTCCCATCAATCACTAACCCATGGCCCTCAGCACCTTGTCCACCCGTCCCTTAAACCCCTCCAGGGAAGGTGAATCAACCCCCTCCCTGGGCAGCCTCTGCCAGTGCCCAGTGACCCTTTCTGTGAAAGATTTTTTCCTGATGTCCAAGAAAGGAACATTTTAGTTTACAGACATTTCCATTTGGGGATTAAATAGGGCAGTTGGCCCAGGATGGGGATCTGCAGCCCTTCAAAGCAGACAGGGCTCTCTGTGGACCTTGATTCTTCGTTTAGGACCTGTCTTTTTTCCAACAAGACCAGGTGGATGTGCCTGGGCGGCTTGAATTCCGTTGATGGAATCATGGGTTGGATTGGGTTGTGTTGAGTTGTGTTGAGTTGAGTTGGAAACCCATGCAGGTCCCACCACAGGCAGGGACACCTTTCGCTGGATAAAGTTGCTCCAGGAATGGAGGGGATGAGGGGGACGGGGAGGAGAGAGATGGGGAAGGGAGGGGAGGGGAGAGAAAAGAGGGGGAGCAACCTGATCCGGTGGGAGGTGCCCCTGCCCGTGGCAAGGGATTGCAACTGGATGGGCTTTGAGGTCCCTTCCAACCCAATCATTCCATGATTCTAAGGTTCTTGGCTCCAGCTTTCCTGAAACGGAGCCGTGTTCCCGTGGAACGCTGCCCCTGGGCCTGGCTCAGCCCCAGCAGCAGAAGATCCTTCGCAGAAGGCTTTCTGTTTCTTGGTTCCTCTGTCGAGGGATCAGCAGGAGCATGGTCTTTTTTGTTATGTCCCGCATTGCGGGGGAGGCACCTTTTCTGAGGGGTTCAAGGCCTGTGATGGAGAAAGCCAGAGCTGAGATGAAGCCCCATGTCTACGGAGACCTCCGAGCATCCCCTCCAGACCCCACCAGCCCCATCCAGAGAACAGCTGTGGGGCAGGAGTGCCCCACACAGCCCTCCCGAGAGCAGGACCTGGCATGGTAGAACCCCAGCCCCTGTCCCACTGGCCAACCCAACCCTGCCCCTCCTCACCTCTGCGGATCTCTAACATCTTCTCTGGGTTTCGGTCCTTCAAGGGCTGAGCAGCAACCGCTAGGGACAGAAGCTCCATCAGATCCCCCTTGCTCCCCAGCACCATGGTGGCAACGGGGACAAGGGTGTCCCCACAGAGGGACCAAGGGCTGGTGTCTCACCAAGGAAAATCAGAGCTGCCTTTCGCACTACATTCTCAGGAGCGTAGATGTACTGCAGGCTCTGGTTTACGTAGTCCTCGGCCCTCTTCTTGTCCTGCTTCAGCTGGAGAGACCACAAGGGTCAGGGCACGTCCCAGTGTCCCCCCGCTGGCCACCCCAGTCCCTCCTGCCAGTCTCCTCCGTGGCCGGGAGCTCTCCATCCCACCAAGCGTGGAGAAGAACCCTTGGGGGCTCTGTTCTTGAGGCCAGGGAGCAAGGACGCGGCTCCAGGCTGGAGCGAGGTGGGTGAGACCCACAGCCCAGACGTGGGGGGCAGCCCTCGTCCAGCCTGGGCCCTGGGGTCTGGGGGATCTTCTCACCAAGTAGTATGTGATGACCCACGTCAGCCGTGTCTTCACGCGACGTTCGGGCAGTTTCCAGCCCAGGAACTTTGCCGCAGCCAGGAGACCTTCCTCAGAAGCCTGTGGAGCAGCAGAAGGTGGGAGATGGCACCACAGCCCGGGCAAGGAGACTTGGGGTCCTCCTCCTCTCGGCTTTGTTGGTGGGGCCATGGTGGCCTTAGGAAGGTGGCACCTGCCCTGGCCCAGGTGCCTGGGAGCCTCCTCCCTGCGTCACAGCTCAGCTTTGAGATCCGTACCTCGGCCACGCTCGGCGTTGTGTCCTGTATGCAAACGATGAGCGGGAACAGGGCCATTCGCACTTTGTCCTGCATGCTCCCCTTGTGGCTCCACACCACGCTCTTCAGCTGCTCGGCGAAGAACCTGATGGCTCGTTCTCTCACCTGGTTTTGCCCCTGGCAGGGAGAAGGACAGCAGCACTTCAGAACCAAGATCTCTTTGCCCGTGGTGAGCAGGATGCTCCAGGCTTGGATTTGGTCACTGGAGGCGTGGGACAACTCGGTGGGTGCAGCTGAATGGCCCCAAACTTGTCCAAGGTCCCTCCGTGGGCTCTCCTGACCACCCAGTGCTCCCCACCAGCTCCACCAGCCACGTTAAGGACAAGTTCCCACCAAAAGGGGCCGAGGAGGAGACGGGCTGGTCCTCGGCAATGCCTGTGGGACACGCACCCCTGGCCACGCTGCCTGGGGACAAGATCTGGTCCTGTTCCCCAGAGCAGCTAGGGAAGGAGGAGCCCTCAGGGCTCTCAGAGCAGCTCTCAGGGAGAACCTGGGCTGCAAAACCCAGGGGAGAAAGGTGAGCAGAAGCCCCTGCTCCAGGTGCTGCCGTTGCCCATGCCCAGTGCGCATCTGTGGGGCTCGGGCTCTCCCGTAGCCTTACGTGAAGGAAGAGGGGCAGCAGCTTCTCCATCAGCTGCACGGTGATGGAGCTGGCCTTCTTCTTCTTTAGGTGACCTGTCATGTTTTGGAGGGTCACCAGGGCCTTCACAACAACATCTGCGTTGCTGTGCTCCAGGTCCTCAGTCAGGTCCAGCAGGAGGATCTCCATTCTTCTGGCCTGCGTGAAGAAGAGAATTTCCTTGTTGGGAAAAGCTCCATGCCTGGAAAGCTCCCCAGGTGGCCACCCTGGCGGGGATGGCGCTTGGGGCCATCACCCACCGCCTGACTCCAGCCAAGACCAAGCCACCACCTTCCCCACCAGCCCAGCCGCCCTCGGCCAGGCCGCGCTCACCGTCTTGGGTCTCTGAGAGAGCGTGAGGAGACCCTGCAGAACTGCTGGGCGCAAGGCTGGGCTTGGGCGCCTCAGGGATCTCCAGAATTTGTAGAGCCCCTCAAAGTTCTCATTTTCAAAGTCCTTGCAGGCCAGGACCTGGAAGAAAGGCAGCAGCGATCGAGCGGCGGAGCAGGTGGGGCTCCCCGCTCCGTGCAGCTCTGGGTTCCACCAGCAGCTGAAGCCGAGGCCACCGGGGCTTTGGATGCGAACTCACCAGCAACTGAAGGATCCCGGTGTCCTCAGGCAAAGTGCAGAGGAGCCGAGCGTGTTGCGCCTGATGCCGGTTGAACAGCCCCAGCAAGACTCTCTCCATCACTTGGGGCACGGAGAACAGGAGCTGCCACACGGGCACGGCCGAGCTGCAAGGCAGAGCGCTCCGTCAGCAGGGCCACCTCGGCCACCGCGGCCTGGCCTGGGGCAGCCCTGCAGGACAGGGACCCTGGACCCCAGCTGGGGTGGCCTGGGCAGCAGGAGAGGAGCGAGGGGAGGTTCATTGTGGGGCTGGGAGGAGCGTGGTGAGTCATGGAATGCCCAGACTTGGAAGGCACCGACAAGGGCCACCAAGTCCAGCTCCCTGCACACGACAACCCTAAAACCCACGCCGGGTGTCTGAGGGCCTTGACCAAAGGCTTCTTGAACACTGCCAGGCTTGGTGCCATGACCTCTTCCCTGGGGAGCTGTTCCAGTGCTCCACCACCCTCTGGGTGAAGGACCTTGTCCTAATGTCCAACCTAACCCTCCTCTGAGGCATCTTCCTGCCATTCCCTTGGGTCAGGGAGAAGAGCTCAGCCGCTGCTCCTCCTGCTCCCCGTGGGAGGAGCCTGCAGAGCGCGATGAGGTCTCCCTTCAGTCTTCTCCAGGCTGAACAGAACAAGAGACTTCAGCCGCTCCTCACATGGCTTCCCCTCTAAACCCTTGGCCAACTTGGTGGCCCTCAACTCTGGGCTGGCTTGGCCGCCTCTGGCTGCCGCAGGGCTTTCGTGGGGCTGGAAAGTGTGGTGGGAAGGAGGGCCCTGCTCCTCGGGCATGTCCTTCACGATCCCTTGGCTCTGGCAACCAAAGAGTCTCCGTGTCCCCCTCCCCGCAGGGGACCCCCCTCCAGGCTCTCCGGGGCAGGACCTGTCTCTGGGTGGAGCGATCTCCATGAGCGCTGAGACCACTTCCGTGAGGTGATGCTCGGTCATGAGGAGCAGAAGGGCCTCCACTTTCTGCCGAGCCAATTCCACCTTGATGCCTTTGATGTTTTCATGGATGCATCTTATAACATGGGGCACCTGGAGGAGAAACAGGTGAGGATGGAGCTGGCCCTGGAGAGCAGCCACCTCCTCGGCTCCATCCCTCTCTACTGGTTTCAGGTGGGTTCAGGTGCCCGAGACACCTGGGTTAGGAGGGAGGGATGGAGGAAGAAGGTCTGGCAGGGCTCAAGGGTTGGGCCGTCCAGCCCCAGGCCACTTACACTCATCAGCCAACACTCAGGGGCGCTCATGGCCATGTCCAACACGCATCTCGCTGCCTCCTTGTCAAAGACACTGGACTCTCTCAGTGCTTTGATGGCCACACAGACGATGTCGGTCTTCTCCACAGCATCCAGGTACCTTGCAAACATCTACAGGAAGGAGGGAAGGGAGGAAGAGATGTCCCAGTGAGAGCCCAGCAGCGCTGGAGGCAACACAGGTGTTGGGCTCATGGGGGCAGTGGGTGACCCTCAAGCAATCCAGGCCTTGGCCAGCGGGGCTGGAGGTGCTGCTGGGACCCTGGAGTGCAGCCTCGCTTGGGGACAGCAGGAACCTTCTCAGCAGGGACAGCGAGGCCACGCCAGCCCCTCTGAGTCTCCACGCCTTTGCTCCTCCAAGTCCCCTGTCAGCGCCTCAGAAGTCCCAGCGACAGAGGAGCTCCTTACCGTGGGCACGTCTCGGATGGAGAGAAAATCCATCGCAGAGCTGTCCTCAACATCCTCCTGGCTCTGTTCTCCTGCGTCATTTGCCATTGACCGGCCTGAAGAAGCAGGGAAGGGGCAGAAGGGTCAACGGGGCAAAGCAGCTTGGCCAGAAGCTCAACCCTATTGTCACCATCCTTAAGGTCTAACGATGCTTAAAGAGAAGCGGAGCTACCAGGAGATGTCGGTGTGGAGGGATAAAATCCACCACAAGGTCTCTTACTTCTTTGCTTGCGGATGAAGTTGATCAAACAGCAAAGTGTTTCCAAAGCCAGACGTTCTTTCATTTTTGAGGAATACGGAAAAACAGAGAGGTGACCAAGCAGTTGGCCCAGGATGGGGATCTGCAGCCCTTCAAAGCAGACAGGGCTGCCCGTGGATCTTGGTTCTTCATTTGGGACCTGTGTGAGGGAGGCAGAAGAGGAGAAGGGTTGAGGGCTGCATCCCTGGAGAGTCAAGGCTTTGCCGGGTGGTGCCGGCCCCGGCTCTCAGAGCAGCCAGCCGGGCAGGAGCTCCACGCAGAGAGACCTTTGGCCACTCTGGTGGGCAGGGAGGGGACGTGGTGTGGCTGGAGGGTTCCTCGCTCCTCACCTGCAGCGTGGGGTTGGTCAGCAGATGAATCAGCTTCCCAATCCTGTCCAGCGCCCTCCCGCGCACAGCTGGTCTCTTAGAGCCGGTGAAGTTCAGAAGGGTCTGGGAAGAGAGAAGGTCCCGGTGAGGCCTGGCAGCAGATTTTTCCTCCAGCAGAAGCAGCGCTGCTGAGCTCCTGGGCTGGACTCATCCAGGCCGTGAAGGCTTCCTCCGCTCTCCAGAGAAGCCTGCAGTAGGGGCCCTGCCCTAGGAGACCTGCAGCTGGCAGCCCCTGCTTCCCCGAGGAGCTGGGCACCCTCCCGGCAGCGCTCTCTCCGCCTGGCACTGAGGTGGGGACCGTCGGCTCCGGAGTGGACGCCCCCTCCTTCCAGGGAGAGGAGCAGCCCCTCAGAACCCAACTCCTTGCAGACCTGGAAGATGTCCGGCAGCTCCTGATTGAGCCTGGTGACCGGGATGATGCCCACCAACTTCTCCATCATCGCGTCCAGGACATTCAGGGTCTGCAAAGAAGACAGAGGGTTGTGGCAGGGTTTCCCGCTGTCCCCCTCAGCACCAGGATCCCATCTCCCAGTGCTGGGGCGGCACTGCCACCCGTCCCAGAACGCGGAGCACCCCGGGGAGGTGACAGGAACATGAGAAGAGGACGAAGGCACGAGGGTGGGCGAGCAAAGCTGAGCCCCTGCCTTGGACCCCTGGTGGCGTCGCAGCACGGGGAGAAGCTCGGAGGGCGTGGGGGCTCCTGTAGCTCGTTCAGCACTTACCGGGCTGCACAGGGCACGGATGGATTGAATCATATAGAAGTCTGAGGCTTCCACAGAGAACGGCAAGACCACTGTCAGGCAGGTTTGGAGCAGGAGCGTCTCCTTGCCCTCCAGCACTCCCTGCAAGGAGCTGTGGAGAGAGACAGGGACCAGTCAGCCACTGGTGCTGGGAGCGGCGCCTCGAGGCCTCGTGCGTATGGACGTGGTCCCCGGGGGTGACCGTGAGGGATGTGGAGGTACCTCAGTTTGGTGATAGCAGACATGGCTTTCTGCCACAGCTTCATCTGGAGCTGCTGGTGAGCACATTTCTCTTCCATCAGCTCCTGCAAAGGCCAATTGATGTGAGACCTGGCAACCAGCGACACCCAGGGACACCAGAGCCCCGGCACCCAGGGACACCAGAGCCCCGGCACCCAGGGACACCAGAGCCTCGACACCCAGGGACACCAGAGCCTCGACACCCAGGGACACCAGAGCCTCGACACCCAGGGACACCAGAGCCTCGACACCGAGGGACACCAGAGCCTCATCACCCAGGGACACCAGAGCCTCGACACCCAGGGACACCAGAGCCTCACCACCCAGGGACACAGAGCCTCACCACCCAGGGACACCAGAGCCTCACCATCTAGGGACACCAGAGCCTCGACACCCAGGGACACCAGAGCCTCGACACCCAGGGACACCAGAGCCTCACCATCTAGGGACACCAGAGCCTCGACACCCAGGGACACCAGAGCCTCGACAGCCAGGGACACCAGAGCCTCAAGACCCAGAGACACCAGAGCCTCGACACCCAGGGACACCAGAGTCTCACCACCCAGGGACACCAGAGCCTCGACACCCAGGGACACCAGAGCCTCGACACCCAGGGACACCAGAGCCTCGACACCCAGGGACACCAGAGCCTCACCACCCAGGGACACCAGAGCCTCACCATCTAGGGACACCAGAGCCTCGACACCCAGGGACACCAGAGCCTCGACACCCAGGGACACCAGAGCCTCACCACCCAGGGACACCAGAGCCTCACCATCCAGGGACACCAGAGCCGCACCACCCAGGGACACCAGAGCCTCGACACCCAGGGACACCAGAGCCTCATCACCCAGGGACACCAGAGCCTCGACACCCAGGGACACCAGAGCCTCGACATCCAGGGACACCAGAGCCTCACCATCCAGGGACACCAGAGCCTCGACACCCAGGGACACCAGAGCCTCGACATCCAGGGACACCAGAGCCTCAAGACCCAGAGACACCAGAGCCTCACCACCCAGGGACACCAGAGTCTCACCACCCAGGGACACCAGAGTCTCACCACCAAGTGACACCAGAGCCTCGACACCCAGGGACACCAGAACCTCACCACCCAGGGACACCAGAGTCTCACCACCAAGTGACACCAGAGCCTCGACACCCAGGGACACCAGAGCCTCACCACCCAGGGACACCAGAGCCTCAACATCCAGGGACACCAGAGCCGCACCACCCAGGGACACCAGAGCCTCGACACCCAGGAACACCAGAGCCTCACCACCCAGGGACACCAGAGCCGCACCACCCAGGGACACCAGAGCCTCGACACCCAGGGACACCAGAGCCTCATCACCCAGGGACACCAGAGCCTCACCATCCAGGGACACCAGAGCCGCACCACCCAGGGACACCAGAGCCTCGACACCCAGGAACACCAGAGCCTCATCACCCAGGGACACCAGAGCCTCATCACCCAGGGACACCAGAGCCTCATCACCCAGGGCCTCCAGCCCCTCATAGCATTGTACAGTCATTAGGGTTGGAGAAGACCTCTAAGCTCATCCAGCCCAAACCTCAGTCCAACCCCACCACGCCTACTAATCCACACCTGAAGCGTCACATCTCCACATGTTTTGAACCCCTCCATGGACGGAGACTTAACCGCTTCCCTGGGCAACCTCTTCCGATGCTTCTCCACTCCTTCCATACAACGTAATTCCAATATCCAATCGGAACCTCCCCTGGTGCCCCTTGAGGTCATTTCTCCTCGCCCTGCCCTAGCGTTGGCCTCTTCCTCCTCTCACCTTGATCTTCTCCACCACATTGTAGTTGCAGCAGAACAGGTCCAGGCCTCTTAACAAGCTGTTGTTTATGGCGGTCTGGCACAGGGATTCAACGCACTCAAGGAACATCAGCTTCTCGATGGTTTCCTGGAACAGAGACCAAAGAGGGAGAGGAGGTCACCCGTGGCCAGCAGGACCGGAGCTGCGGAGATGGAGACCTGGGAGAAGCAGCTCTGCCCAGGCAGCAAGGGGCAGGGTTACCTCGTCTGTGCGGTGGAGGATTGCGTAGATGAAGTCCACTATATCCTCCTCCTTTTCATAGGTGGGCAACGACTCGGCGTCTAAGAGAGGAGGAGAGCAGGGAGGGCTGTGAGAGGGGGTGGTGGAAGGAGACAGGAGACTTTGCTGGGGACAGAACTGGCTGCCGGGCCGGGTCCTGCTCTTGGGTCAGGACAAACCCCTGCAACGCTCCACGTGCAGTTGGGCTGCCGTGCTGGACAGGACATGTCCGGGAAAGCCCTCGTGAAGATCCCTGTCCCCCAGCATCGCTGCCTCTGCCCCAGAGCAGGAGCTGGGTCCCCTCTGTTTGCTCCACCCCCGGGAGAAGTTGGAAGGGACCCACAAGGGTCCTCAATTCCTGTCCCTGCATAGGACAACCCCAAATCATGGAATGATGGAATGGTTTGGGTTGGAAGGGACCTTAAAGATGATCCAGTTCCAACCCCCCGCCATGGGAAGGGACACCTCCCAGTGGATCAGGTTGCACCATGTCCCATCCAACCTGGCCTTGAACACCTCCAGGGATGGGGCAGCAACAACATCTCCAGGCAGCCTTGGCCAGGTCCTCACCAACCTCACAGGAGAACATTCCTCCACAAGATCTCATCTCAATCTACCCTCTTCCAGCTCAAAACCCTCCTACCTCATCCTGTCCCTGAACTCCCACATCAATAGCCCCTCCCCAGCTTTCCGCGAGCCCCTTTCCATATTGGAAGCTGCTCTAAGGTCTCCCCAGAGCCTTCTCCTGGATGGACAACCCCAACTCTCATAGCCTGTCCTCATACAGGAGGTTCTCCAGCCCCCAGATCATCCTCGTGCCCTCCTCTGGACTTGGTCTCACAGATATGTGTCCTTCCTGTGCTGAGACCTCCAGAGCTGGACGTACGACTCCAGTTGAGGTCTCACCAGAGCAGACAAACAGAATCCCCTCCCTGACCCTGGGGTCCAGCCCTGCCCAGCCCACCAGGACCCTTCACTCACAGATCATCATGGGCATGATTGAGGTCGCCTCACTGAGTTGTGGAGCAGAGCTGCTCCGCTGGGGAAACTCATTCTCCTGCCAGGCCAGCCTGGGTCTGTGAGGAGATCTCCTTGCCATCGTTAGGGATGGAGGTAAACGCGTAAGCAAAGAGAACGAAGAAGCTTCGCCAAACGCCTCAGCACCGCGGGGTGAGACACGAGCTCTGCTGCCTCTCCGGTTACTGCCCAGGGACACTGAGAGCCTGGGGGCTGCGTCTCCTGTGTCCCATTGTGATGTCACAACGGGTCCCACCACAACCTTTCACACTGTCTCCAAGAGCTTCTACAATTCCAGAGCCTTCCCCTTGTGATGTCACAATGGGTCCCACCACAACCTTTCACACTGTCTCCAAGAGCTTCTACAATTCCAGAGCCTTCACATCCAGGAACAAGGGGCATCTTGGGAGGGTTGTCAATATTCCCCTGTTGCACCATCAAATCAAATCAAATCAAATCAAAGGCACTAAAGGGGTCCCAGAGAGCTCCAGAGGAGTCCTGGGGGTCCTAGAAAGACCTTAGGGTGTTCTAGAGGGTTGCTGGGGGGCTCTAGAGGGGTCCTTGGCATCCTAGAAGGCTTGTAGGAGGCCCTAAAGGGGTCCTAGGGGGCTCTAGAGGATTCCCAGGGTCTCAAAAGAGGTCCTGTGGGAAAAAGTGCTGTCCCAGAGGGCTCTGGAGGGGTCCTGACAGTCCAAGAACATTCCTAGGGGGCTCTGGAAGGCTGCTAGGGTCCCTGCAGGGGAGTTGAAGGCCATAGATAAGTACTCAGGAGCTCTAGATAGGTCTGGGTGCCTTTAGAAGAGTCCTGTGGGTCTCTATAGTGGTCCTGGGTGTCCTAGAAGGGTCCTGGAAGGCCTTAAAGGGGTACCAGGGGGTTCTAGAGGCTTCCCGGGGGCCCTAGAAGGGTCCTTGAAGGTTTTAAAGATGTCCCAAGGGGCTCTAGAATGGTCATGGGAGTCACTAGATGGGTCCTGGGGGTCCTAGAGGGGTCCTAGAAGGCCTTTAAGGAGTCCCGGTGGGTTCAAGAGGGGCCCTGAGGGTCTCTAGAGGGCTCCTGGTGGTCCTAGGAGGTACGTAGAAGGTCTTAAAGGGGTCACAGGGGCCTCTAGGGTATTCCTGAGGGTCCTAGAGAGGTCCTAGAAGGCTCTAAAGGGGTCCCGAGGGTCTCTAGATGGGTTCTGAGGTTCCTAAAATGGTCCTAGAAGGACTTTAAAGGTCCCACTGGGCTCTAGAGAGGTTCTTTTCATCCTAGAAAGGAACTAGAAGGTCTTAAAGGGGATCCAGGAAGCTCTAGAGGATTCCTGGGCTTCCTAGAGGGGCCCTAGAAGGCCCCTAAGGAGTCCCAGGGCGCTCTAGAGGGGTCCTGGGTTCCTAGAAGGGTGCTAGAAGGCCTTAAAGGTGTTCCAGGGGGCTCAAGAGGGGTCCTTGGCATTCTTGAAGTGCTCTAGATAGATTTAAAGGGGTCTCAGGGGGCTCTAGAGGGTTTCTGGGGTTCCTAGAAGGGTCCGAGAAGGCTCTAATGGGGACCCAGGGAGATCTAGAATGGTTCTGGGCGCCTCTAGATGTGTCCTGGGAGTCCTAGAAGGCCCTAAAGTGGTCCCAGGAGACTGTAGACGGTTCCTGGGGGTCCCAGAAGGCCTTAAAGGGGTCCCAGGGGGCTCTGGAGGGGTCCTGGGGGTTTCTAGATGAGTCCCGCGGGTCCCAGAATCATGGAATCACTAGGTTGGAAAAGACCCACAGGATCATCGAGTCCAACCATTCCTACCAATCACTAAGCCACGTCCCTCAGATCCTCATCCACCCGTGAGAATTAATTGATAAGTTTTGCTGCAGCTGATTTGTATGTTTAAGTATCTTGTCATATAAATTTGGTTTGTATCGAGAGATAATACGCAGACAATCTCCAGACACGATGTTTAATTCTTCGGTCAAATGATAACCTGAAGGGAGCCTCCGGACGTGGTGGAAAACTCCAAAAATATAATCTTGGAGAGATTTCTATGGATCTTTGTCGAAAACTAGTAGATATACCCACTGCTTTTTTAAGAGGTTCTGCCTTTTTTAGAAGGGCATCCAATTCAGCGCTGAATTGGGAAATAAAAATATTATTATCTGTGCTTCAAAGCCTTTGTCCTCATTCACCCCACCCCGTTATTAGCGTCGTCCTCCAAAGATTTTCCTCCTCCGTGAGTAAGTGGTTCTGTTTATGCACGAGGACTCGTACCACTGAACCCCAAAGCTGCTAGAGAAGGTAGACGTGGGCAGACACCCCTGGAGGGAGCAGGAGTGTCACAAAGAATAGGTGACCAACCCTCTTAGCCCCTACAGGAAAGCCCCACAAGCTCACGGACTCCAGCATCGCTGCAATTCCTCAATGCTTGGAGAAGACATTCCGCGGCAACTCCTGGGACCAGCCCTCATTATTTTAGACGACGTCGCTAAAGGTTTGGTGGCACCTGGGGCTCGAGTTTCCTTCGAGCTTTCGCTAAAGCTCGCTCGAAAATTGGATTAATACAAGAACTATGATTTTAGTTGCCACCGTCGTAGAGCAGGTACCTCAGTCTCCAAGTCACCGTCCCCAGCTGGAACATCAAGCTCTTCAGACGGCGATTTCCTCAGCCTTTCTCGAGGACCAAGAGAAACGTGCATCCCCAGTGTTTTACAGATGGTTTTACTGCACCGAGAGACACTCAGACGGCTTCATCTCACAAACGAAACCATCCTTCAGAGGACTGAAATTTGAGGGGTTTGTCATCCTCACTTCTATTCAACATTGAGCATCTTCCACTGGAGAAGGGGAACCTACAAACTGTTAGCAAAGCAAGAAGCTGGGCCTCGTGGTGCCCGTGTGGCCAGGGGGCCAAGAAGGCCAAGGGCATCTTGGCTTGGATCAGACACGGCGCGGCCAGCAGGGCCAGGGAGGTTTTTCTCCCTCTGGACTCGGCCCTGGGGAGACCGCTCCTCGAATCCTGGGGTCAGTTCTGGGCCCCTCACCACGAGAAGGATGTTGAGGCTCTGGAGCGAGTCCAGAGAAGAGCAACGAAGCTGGGGAGGGGGCTGGAGAACAAGTTTTATGAGGAGGAACTGGAGTTGATTAGCCTGGAGAAGAGGAGGCTGAGGGGAGACCCCATTGCTCTCTCCAACTCCCTGAAAGGAGGTTGTGGAGAGGAGGGAGCTGGGCTCTTCTCCTAAAAACAGGGACAGGACGAGAGGGAACGGCCTCAAGCTCCACCAGGGGAGGGTCAGGCTGGACATCAAGAAATAAAAAATCATGGAAAGGGTCACTGGGCGCTGGAACAGGGAGGGGGTTGAGTCCCCTGCCCTGGAGGGGTTTGAGGGACGGGTGGACGAGGTGCTGAGGGACACGGGTTAGTGATTGATGGGAATGGTTGGACTCGATGATCCGGTGGGTCTCTTCCAACCTGGTGGTTCCATGATTCTACAATTCTGGGGAGTCACATATGGGGCAGGAGGAGTCACTTATGGGGCAGGAGGAGTCACTTTTTGGCCTCACATTGGACGCTGATCATGGAGATCCAGGAGGACCTGGAGAACCCCCCATGTTGGACACAGACCATGTTGATTCCATGAAAATGGGGTCGGGGCAGGGAATAAACGGGATTCGCTGCTTCTTGAGGAGCTGAAGCTGCTCGCGGAGCTCCTGGTGGGATGAGAAGAGGACTCAGAGCATCGAGACGAAGCCTTTAATCCCCAGCCTGGAGGCCCCAGAGGGGGTGGAGAACTTCCCACCTCCTATGAGAAGCTCCAAACCCTCCCTGGAGGAACCAAAACCACCTGGTTTGGCCCCAAATTGTCCTTGGGGTCACTCTGAGGTGGAGATTCTGACTTTATCTTCTAGAGGTTGAACTTCATGTCCAGGATGGCCTGGTGGAGGTCGGAGTCCAGGGGGACGTAGGACTTCTGGGAGTCGTGGCGGAAGAACAAGGGGTCGGAGATGGCCTTGGGGTCGAAACCTTCACAGACCAGCTTGGCCTTGAGCTGCTTGAAGGTCCCGGTGATCTCCAGGGCGTCCTGGGGAGATGGGGATGGGGAGAACATGGGGATGGATGGAGGAGGATCCATGGATCTAAGGGCTGAGGTTCTGCTGAGGGACATGGATCCATGGGCTGAGGTTCTGCTGAGGGACATGGATCCAAGGGCTGAGGTTCTGCTGGGGGACATGGATCCAAGGGCTGAGGTTCTGCTGAGGGACATGGATCCAGGGGCTGAGGTTCTGCTGAGGGACATGGATCCATGAATTCCTCAAGTTGAGCTGGGAGAGGTTTAAATTGGGTTCTGGGGATGCTTCCTTCACTGAAAGGGTCATCAAGGACCTGGAAGAGGATTTCTGGGGCCGTGGTGGAAGCTTGATCCCTTCTGAAAGCCCTGGAGATGTGGTGGGGTCGAGAGTTTTGTGTTTAGGGTTGGACTTACGACCTTCAACATCTTCCAACCTCAACATTTCCATGATGGACAAAGCTCCTCGGCCTTGGGAGCTTCATCCCAAGGATCCTTTGGACGAGGAAGCCCACAAACCCCAGGAGAACCCAGGGCCACCAACCTGGATGCGGATGAAGCGAGGGGCGGCGTAGCCGGGCAGCATCTCCTGGGTGAAGGCAAAGAGCTTCTCGCCCTGGAAGGTTGTCCCGGGCCTCAGGCAGATGGCGGCCATCCCGCACTTGCCCTCACACCCTGCAAGGAGGCCACAGGGGGCTGGGGGCCACCACGATCCACTTCTACTCGTCCTGGTGGCCACAGGGACCATCACCAAGACCTGGTGGTTGCCCAGAACCCCACCAGCTGCTCCTTTTCTCCAACCAATCCCAGTTTTACTCTTTCTGGAGGCCACATGGACCTTGATGAAGGCACCAGGTGGACCCAAAACCATCTTGGATGACTGCGTTGACCATTTTGGCCTCCTTGGTGGCCACTTGGACCACGATGAGACCTCCCAGTGAGTCCCAAACAGCACCAGGTGCTTCTTTTGGGCATCTGAGGCTCTTTTTGCTCTTCCTCGTGGCCACATGGACCATCACCAAGACCTGGTGGTTGCCTAGAACCCCACCAGCTGCTCCTTTTCTACAACCAACCCCAGTTTTACTCTTCCTGAAGGCCACTGGGAGCATCTCAAGGCTTCTTGGTGGCCACTGGGAGCATCTCAAGGCTTCTCGGTGGCCACTGGGAGCATGTCAAGGCTTCTCGGTGGCCACTGGGACCATCTCAAGGCTTCTTGGTGGCCACTAGGAGCATCTCAAGGCTCCGTGGTGGCTCCTTATGTGGATAAAACATGAGCAGGTTCTTCTTTTGATGCGATTGACTCACCTGGCACAGCCACCCCGTACACGTTGACCTCCTGGATGAAGTCGACCATGGCCAGAGCAGCTTCCACCTCAGTCGTGGCCATGTTCTCCCCTTTCCACCTGGAGAAGACACGAGGTGAAGCCGTGAGGGTGGGATTTGGCTCAGAGGAAGGTCTCGTGAGAGCCACCAACTCACCGGAAAGTGTCCCCCACGCAGTCCTGGAAGTAGATGAACCTTTCGTGGTCGATCCGGAGGAGGTCGCCACTGTTGAAGTAGGAGTCACCCCGGACCAAGACGTCCCTCAAGATCTTCTTCTCGGTCTTCTCAGAGTCCCCCGCGTAGCCGTGGAACGGGGTGTTCTGGGTGATCTTGACGACCAGCAGCCCCGTCTCCCCTGGGAAAGAAGGATGGAAGCTCGTCAGAAACCTCCTTCCGTGGTGGGGAAGGTCCTCTCCATGCCCACCAGGGATGATTTTCCTGGTTCTTTGAGGGATCTCTGGTGGCTTCCACCATGAATCCTGTTCCTGTTTCCTTCTCTGAGCGATCTCTGGTGGCTTCCACCATGAATCACGTTCCTGATTCTGTCATTGAGGGATCTCTGGTGGCTTCCACCATGGTTTATGTTCCTGTTTCTTTCTTTAAGGATTTTCTCACCAGGGTTTTGAGGACCAGGAGATGTTTTTGATGGATCTCAATGCCCCGCCTTCCCCAAAACACCCTTGGAAACTCTTCTTACCGGGCTGGACTTTGATGCAGAGACCTCGCTGGTCCCGCTGGGGCTCGTCCTCCTCCGCGTTGTACTTGATCAGCCCGAAGGGTGTGAAGGGCTGGGGGACAGAAGAAGGAGACAGACGCCTTTCTCAGGGCTCTGGGGGGACGTCCAGGTCTCCACAGATGCCCCCAAATGAGCCTTTGAGTCAACAGAGGCCAACGAGGTAGAAGGGGCGGCTCGGGGGGTCTTGGAGACCCTCCTTGGTTCATCAACCCCACCTTAAGGAACCTTCTGGATGTCCCCAAACCATCATCACCACCTTGAGGCTCCATCATCATCACCTTGAGCTCCATCATCACCACCCTGAGGCCTCCATCATCACCCCCTTGAGGCTCCATCATCACCCCCTTGAGGCTCCATCATCACCACACTGAGGCCTCCATCATCACCACCCTGAGGCTAATTTATCCTGCTGTGCTTCTGATTGCCCTCGCCCCGTTCACTTCTAGATCAGCTCCCCACTCACCGGCAGGCTAGAAGGCCTGGACTGAAGATTCAAGTTCATATCTTCTTGCCCTTTCCTGGAAGCCATTGAGGGAGCAGACAACGCCTGGGAGCCAAACGAGTCTTGAGATAACTCCTGAAACAGCAAGAAAAACCAAAAAAAAAACCCCACAAATGGGAATAAAATCAAGGCTCTGCTGGAATCTCTCTGGTATATTCTTGTGTTGTGGAGGAATTTGCCCAAAACAGCTAATAAGACAGCAAAGAGTTGAAGCCAGCAACGCCTACAGTTCGACAGGAGGATAAGCGTCGCCAGACTGCTACCGTGAGGGTCAGGAGCAGAACCCTAAAACGTGACAGAAGGGTAATGCTCTGGATTTCCCTTCTTAAAGATCCTGAAAGACACGGACTCTCCTGGGAGACCGTCCACGTAGCTTCTTGATCTTCTAAGGTCTTACAACAGCTCTGAGCGCTTCAGGGCACAAACAAGGCAAGTCGATTAAAACCTCCATTTTAATCGTGCGTTACAACATCTGCTGAAAGGTCCCAGCTAGGTTTTCACACAACCAGTAACAACTATTAAACCAGTACAAAGCCTTGTTGAAAATAAGTGCCATTTACATATATACGAAGAAATTCGATTCATTATTTTCTCCTCAATTCCCTGAATTTGCTTTAGGGAGGAGAAAGAAAGCAGCAGAGTTTTACATTTCAGAGCAAAGTCTTCCATCACCATCTCTTTGTTGCTCTGCTGTTGTGCTAATCCAAGCACTTCTGTAGACCACTTGGAGAACTTTCACAGGCCACAACCGTGCCAGTACAAAAATCCTTTAGACTGGTACTGCCAACCGGCAAAATTTACACCACACCAGTCCTCAAAACCGCTGCATCAGCAGGGCTTAACTTGTTACAACCACCACATCTTGGAGATGGAGATCTAGACACAACAGAGAAGGCAGCACGGTCATTATCATAATCCTTCCAAGCAGCTTGCTGACCCGTAATTCAACTGACTTGAGCGTGCAACGAGAAGGATTTGCCCAAGTTTCTTTAAGAACCCCTTACGGCTCGAAATAAAGCAGAGCGGCCCTACCTGAGGAGGGGGGAAGCGCTGCTGGGAGTAGGCAGACTGCTGCTGCTGCGGCTGCCATGGAGGCTATGAGGACGACTGCTGAGAAAGAACCGAGGAAGCCGTCTGCTGAGTTTGCTGCTGCTGCGGATGAGGGCTTTGCTGGTTGTAGTAAGGAGTCTGGCTTTGCTGCCCATACGCACTGGGGCCCTGCTGTCCATAAGGAGGAATCTGCAGAAGAGGAGGGAAGAATTAGATCAGTTATGAAGATATCTTATATACACACAAGATTACGCTCAAGAAGTGAAACGTTCAGATACTGGAGCACAACAGTTAACTGGCAATGCCACCTCCTACACAAGGAAACCTCCTAGATAACAGCAAAAGCCACCATTGTTCTTGGCAGTAACAGAACCTCAATAGGCACCCTAACTAAGTTCTTAGTGATCCTTATCTGACCACCCTTCAGTGACAGTCAAAAGGCATCAAAAGGCAAGGCTGCTTGCTCCAAAAAACAAGGCAGCCTTTTGAATCCTGCCCACGCTACAGCAGGAGCCACTTGGATCCAACCTGGAAGTGATTTATTCAGTAAAGTACAGCTCTGTCTTTTACAGAACACAGAGGGAAGAGTATCTTGCTACCCTCGCTGTTTGTTTTTCCCTTGTTAGATTCACTGCTCTGCCGCTTTTGGAAGCAAGGATTCCACAGGTCCTCATACATCCATTAGCCCTGGATCCAGATGAGGTGCTGTAAAGAAATGTCATTTAACCCAAGGAGCCAACTCCAACCTGGCTGATGCTGGTCCCTTGGAGCACTTGGCTGCTCTCCCACCCGCCCCTGCTGTGAACAGAGAGTACAGAAGCTCAGGTCTTCTACCTGCTGTGCACATGAGAGGCTGCCCATTGTACTTTGTGCCCTGCTTTGCATTCCCATGGGGTATCTCTGAGGAGTCTGTGGCCCGTAGGGCTGTTCTGGATAGCCGTGTCCTTGCTGTGGCCCCGCCTGAGGTCCCTGCTCTTGTGTGTAGGGGTTGGTTCCTCCGTACGGCTGAGGCCTCATCTTCCCCATCTGATCCATCGGGCTTGAAGCCTGCAAGGCAAGTTATGACACGTGATGTACATCCAGCTACACACAGGAATCACTCACAATCTCCCAAAACCCCAGAAGAGAACTTTATAGAATCACAGAGTCATCGAATGGTTTGGCTTGGAACTAGATGAGCTTTGAGGTCCCTTCCAACCCAAACCATTCACTGATTCTGTGATTCCATGAATTCTTTTTCACTGCATCAGGTTGCTCAAAGCCCCATCAGCTTAAAACCCTTCCCTCTCACTCCTATCCCTGTACTCCCTGATGAAAAGCTCCTCCCCAGCTTTCCTGAAGCCCCTTTCCATACTTGAAGGCACCTACAGCTTCACAGCAGGTTGGTGCAGAGCAGAAGCTCATCTGCCTCGTTTCAGGCACTGAACCCCACAGCCACGTGCTGAATTACAGGATTCCCACTGCCCTTCTAAACCTACAGACCTTTCACAAAACATGAACGAGAAGTCATTTAATGCTGACATTTCTCCCATGGCCGCAGGACACGCAAGAAGCCGGGAAGGATCATTAAGAAAGATGGATTATCGGTGTGAGTGGCCATTCCCCGTAGCAGGCAGTAGTTTAGTGTCCAGATATTCCACAACAAGGTAAACGTAAGACTGAAAATTTAAATATTCACGAGAAACGCTGCTTCTTTCACGTATAACAAGGTCTCCCAAAACACTACAGGTGGTTAATTTACACTTACACATTTCAATTAACTCATATTGATGCAGTAACACTGGGCAGAGCCACTAACATCCACAGTCTTCAAGGCTGCAGTTCTATTTTTGCCTTTTTTAATATGTGCTTTGTGTCTGCTGCCTTTTGTAGAATAAAGATTTCTAAATCAAATTTCTCCAGATCCAGGAAAAAGTAATTTGTCAGCCTTGAAGCCAGGTCCCTGGGGTTTAGAGCAGGCAGGATGGGATGAGTGAATGCATGCAACTTCCAAGGACCTCCTGACCCGCACTACCACTGCCTGGAGCCAGGACACGAAATGAATCCATCAGAATTCCTGAAAATGCTATAAACCTCCAAATGGCAGTTTTCCACCTAAAGCAAGGACTGGTTTTGGCATAGTGACCTCTAAATGACTCCCAGGCACAGTCTTTAACCTCCATCTGGGACTGAACACAGATTGCTGATCTCCGGATGACCTAACTAACACCAATTAGATGCCTTCCAGCAGATCTCCATGACAATGGACTCTTACCCCACTCCTTCCTGCAACCAGCCCCGGGGTGGTATTTGTACAGATCCACCCTCCCTCGCCCAGCTCAGGTGCTTGAGGAGTGGCACTGCAGGTCTACACAGGCAAGTATCGCACAAAGCCAGCTCCTGCTGCAAACCCTAAAGAATCCCAGAGACCACAACAGTTTCTCAGTTGTGTTCGCAGCATCCACCCTCCTGGAGGGGGTGGATGGAAAAAAGTCCACGCACTATGTGAAACTTTGGAAAATCCAACTCAATTGCCAAGCCAGAACAGCTTGAAGTCCCAACGCACAGACCCTGAAAACATTTGTTTGACCAGCTGGCTGCTGCGCCTCGGCTGCCAGGAAAACCTCCCCGTGCCAACCGGAGGGAGCAGGGGCACCACAGGGAGCTAACGGGGCACTGGTGGGGCAACAGGAGCGGGAGCACAGGAGGGAATGGAGAGAGTGGGAAAAGCACCTCGCTTTTGGCAAGGGGGGCTACTCATGCAAATGAAAGCAGGTTTCCTTAAGTGAATATGCACAAATACGGCACAAATCAAGGAAGAACCAAGTCCAAGTCCTCTCCTTCCACTCCACTTCAGCCTTGACACACCTGGAAACAGTGTTTGCCGCCCTACAGAAGCTGTTCACACACAACCACAGTACGATTCTCCATTGAGGAGGATCGGAGACACCCAGCTCACACTCAGCTGGGCTGGCCGTTTCCATTTTGGTCCATACCAGTACTAAAACCAGTTTGGGAAAAGTTACATTCAAGTTATCACAGACGCTGCTGCTGAGGAGTAACGTGGAGAGAGGCTGCAGCACCTCTGAGGAAGGAGCCCGGAGGGGCTTTTGATCCCTGCCATATCCCACAGCGCAGAACATGTGCCCACAGGGTTTTGTGCCACGCTCTGAAGAGGAGCTTCCACTCAAAGGGTCAGGAAGAAAAGACGTCTTTGATGGGGGCAGTCTGAATCCCAGAACTACAGTGACTTTCCTCCTGAATGGGAGCACCCATGCGGAGCTTCCACATCCCAGTAGATGCAAATTGTGTTTACATCTTCCAAACAACTGTCCCTCAGCCTTGCCTTGTGGGTATCACCTGAGATTATTGACATTATCTCCCTCCCCACCTTATCCTCTTTGGTATGCAAAAGTGGTGCCACCAGGAGTGCTTCCCAGCTTTTGGCAAGTCAAACTTCTCCTTCACCCACCCCCAAACAGACACCCCCTTCCTTTTCCTATCTGATCGAGTGCAGCTTTGGGGTTACTTACTAAGCAATCTGGCATATTTTCCATTTGTTACTTGCTTCCTCCTACTTGTTACCTCACCTCACAGCCCGCTAGCAAGGGCATCGTCTCAATTACAGTCCTGGCTTTTTAACTTTCATTTTTTTAACACACACACCCCCCACACGCTGCCTCCTCTGCACAGATTTTCTTGTCTGTCGTCACCCACAAAGCTTAACCATTATCTTCAGGAAGGAGAGAAACAAAGTGAAGATCCACTTTTCCATGACTCCTACAGGAAGCATGATGACTGTTCAAAAACTTCAAAAAACACTGGAACTGTTTATACAGCCATAAAAAATAAAGAAAAAAAAAAACCAAACAGTAAAGAAGTTTTTACAAACAGTAAAGAAGTTTTTCCAAATACCCAATCTAAACCTCCCTTGGACCAACTTGAGGCCATTTCCTCTCATCCTATCATTGCTGCAAAGGAACCATTCAGCTAGGATCATGGTCATATTGGATTTAAATCATTGAAAACATGGCAGAGAATAAAACCACCCACGCTTCCCCAATCCCTCTGCGCCCTTTCTATCAAGATCAACAAACTAGAAATCAGTTACAGCAGCAGCACTTGAACAGGCTGGTGACACCAACAGCAGGTGAGGAAGAGGACCCGGGTGCCAAATCAGCAGCTTTCCCAGCGTCTTTCAACCCGCTGGGAAACACCAACCATGTCGAGGGCAGGGAACCTCTACAGAGGAGTCGTGACAAACAGAAAACGACACAGAAAAAAGATGGTGTCTTGATTGCAAGAGGCGTTATCAACAAAACATTAATGCTTCCAAAAAGAAATCCTCAAAGTGGAGACGCTGTGCTGATCTTTGCTGTTTCTAGTACCTTCCACATCCTCTGGAGCTACCAAGAGCTCAGGCTGGGTCAGATCCTGGCAGTCCCAACATCCAGCACCACTATCACATCGCATCCACACTATCTCCAGGGGCACAAGGTTCAACCTCCCACCTCTCAGCCCTCCCCTAGACTAAACCTCTGCCACCTCTTCAGACGGCTCTACTGGAGTTACGCTGCCTGCGCTATCATGGTACCAGTACCTTGACCCAGAAAATCATCAGGTGACGAGCTCTCGGGGTACGAGCTCTCGGGGTACGAGCTCTCGGGTTAAGTACTCTCAGAGTATCTGGCTGCACTTGTTTGGTCGGCCCATGGCGGCGCTGCTTACAGATGCACCACGGGTACACGCAGCCAAACTTGGTGCGCCTATGAGCCATGGCTTCAACTGGCACCGAACCTCGCAGACGCACCAAAACCAGCCTGGCTGTCACGAGCACACCAACTGAGACTGTCTCTAACTGTCAGACTGTCTCCAACTGTCAGACTGTCTCCAACTGTCAGTCTCCTCGTGTGCTACCTCGGGGTAGCACGGCAACGCCGTTACGTAACGGGCACTGGTACTCAGGGGGCGGGCACAGAACCCAACAACATCCAACAGGCATCGCAGGAGGCTCCACAGAGCCTACCTCACACCTCAAGTTTGCATTTCAGACACTCGCCATGCCCGTCTCCATCTCCCAAAACTCAACGCACAAGTGGTTCCAATTCCTCCGCCACCAGTCTAGAGAGTTCAAGCTGAGAAACAAGCACAGACTAACAACCATCCTCATTCACGAGGAAACACTGCTCATCCTCCAGCGAGGAACATTTTCATCTGATCTATTTAAGGTGCAACCGGCTGTGCTGAGGTCAACACCCCAGCCTGAGCCCGCTGCCTTTTACAGCTCTCTAAAGGGCCACCTCCAGGTCATACTCTATGGCCTCTCTTCCCATGGTGGTTTGGTTCTAAGGAGGTGGAAGAGGCTGAGAGGAAATTAAAGTTAAGGTAAAACAAAATATGGAATATGGTACAGGTTTGGTTTCAGGGTTACAAACACCTTCTGGAAACTCGTTGGACAAATCAATTTTGATATAAGCTGCACGAAAGCAAAATTCCCTCCCTCAACTCCCCACATCCTAGAATTGAACTTAGATCTGGCTTCACAACCAAGAGGCGATGCCTCATCGTCATTTCATGATCCATGGCCAGTACAGATGAAATTCTTGGTTGCCCAACTCTTCAGATAACTGCCCTCTGCTCAACAGTTTCAGTTCTGCACTGAGCGGGAGCCTCGCAGTTCTGACTTTTTCCAGTGGATCAGAGTTTCACCAAAGACACTTTCTATTCCTCTAATCTCCTGTTAACACCCAGACCTCAGAAAGACCTGACAGTATCAATGCCGCATACAAAAGGAATACAGGAAATTTTCTAATGGCTTCAGCCACCACCTTTTAACTACCTGGTATTCCTGTAAACTTAAAGTCAGCCCTGTTAAACATTGCTCCTTTCCTCCACCAGACATTTATCCCACCAGTGCCTTTGGGGAGACCTTGTGTAAACCCAAGATACCGAGTTTTACTAGTGGAAACATGATGAAAATCTTTCTCCCAGCAGCCATCCAGGGAATGGGAATCCCCCTGGCCAAACACAGCTCTGTAATTACACTATGAACACCTCAGGTCCCAGGACTTCCCCAAACTCCACTCCTGGGGATGCTCTTCAAACCAATTAACACTGACCTGTGGTCCGCCGTTGAAGCGGGCGGCCACGTCTACTCAGACCGAGGCAGGAACCGGGGCCGGTGGAGAGGACGAAACCTGGCCGTCAGGTCTTCGCGCCGTAGAAGCAGGCGGCCACGTCTACCCAGACCAAAGCAGGAACCGGGGCCCAGGGGAGGACTAAACCCGGCCATCAGGTCTAACCGCCGTTGAAGCGCGCGGCCACGTCTATCCAGACTGAGGCAGGAACCGGGGCCGGGGGTGGGGAGGACGAAACCCGGCCGTCAGGTCTACTCACTGTTGAAGCGGGCGGCCACGTCTACCAAGACCGAGGCAGGAACTAGGGCCGGGGGTGGGGAGGACGAAACCCGGCCGTCAGGTCAACCTACCACTCCGCCGTTGAAGCAGGGGGACACGTCTACTCAGACCGAGGCAGGAACCGTGGCCGGGGTAGAGGACGTCAGTTCTATCCACCACTCTGCCGTTGAAGCGGGAGGCCAGGTCTACCCAGACTGAGGCAGGAACCGGGGGCAGGGGGGGAGGACGAAACCCTGCCGTCAGGTCTATCCGCCGTTGAAGCGGGCGGCCACGTCTACCCAGACCGAGGCAGGTATCGGGGCCAGGGTGAGGACACGAAGCTGGCCGGCCGTCAGGTCTTCGTCTGAGCCGCCGGTCGGGCGGGCCGCCACGTCTACCTCCACACCCGCACCATGCAGAAACAAAGTCCACCCTTTTCCGCGGCGGACACTGCGAGACGCTGGGGGGACACGTCTACGCCGAGGAGCAAGGGTGGGTACGAAGTCCCGGAGGAGAGGCGTACGAGGCGAAGCGTACAAGGCGTGGACGAATCCCAGCCATCAGGTCAACCTACCGCTCCGTCGTTGAAGCGGGCGGCTACATCTACCCAGACCGAGGCAGGAACCGGGGCCCGTGGGAGGACGAAACCCGGCCGTCAGATCTACCCATCGCTCCGCGGTTGAAGCGGGCTGCCACGTCTACTCAGACCGAGGCAGGAACCGGGTCCGGGGGAGAGGACTAAACCCGGCCGTCAGGTCTAGCGGCCGTCAGGTCTACCCACCATTGAAGGGGGCGGCCACGTCTATTCAGACCGAGGCAAGAACCGGGGCCGGTGGAGAGGACGAAACCCGGCCGTCAGGTCTATCTGCCGTTGAAGCGGGCGGCCACGTCTACCGAGACCAAAGCAGGAACCGGGGCCCGGGGGAGGACTAAACCCGGCCGTCAGGTCTATCCACCGCTCCGCGGTTGAAGCGGGTGGCCACGTCTACTCAGACCGAGGCAGGAACCGGGGCCGGGGGTGGGGAGGACGACCCCCGGCCGTCAGCTCTACTCGCTGTTGAAGCGGGCGGCCATGTCTACCAAGACCAAAGCGGGAACCGGGGCCGGCGGGGGATGAAACCCGGCCGTGAGGTCCAGTCGCTGTCGAAGCGGGCGGCCACGTCTACCCAGACCAAGGCAGGAACCGGGGCCGGTGGAGAGGCCAAAACCCGGCCGTCAGGTCTATCAGCCGTTGAAGAGGGCGGCCACGTCTAGCCAGACCAAAGCAGGAACTGGGGCCCGTGGGAGGATGAAACCCGGCCGTCAGGTCTACCCGTCGCTCCGCCGTTGAAGCGGGCTGCCACGTCTACTCAGACCGAGGCAGGAACCGGGGACGGGGGAGAGGACTAAACCCGGCCGTCAGGTCTAGCGGCCGTCAGGTCTACCCACCATTGAAGGGGGCGGCCACGTCTATTCAGACCGAGGCAGGAACCGGGGCCGGTGGAGAGGACGAAACCCGGCCGTCAGGTCTATCTGCCGTTGAAGCGGGCGGCCACGTCTACCGAGACCAAAGCAGGAACCGGGGCCCGGGGGAGGACTAAACCCGGCCGTCAGGTCTATCCACCGCTCCGCGGTTGAAGCGGGTGGCCACGTCTACTCAGACCGAGGCAGGAACCGGGGCCGGGTTAGAGGACGTCAGTTCTATCCACCGCTCTGCCGTTGAAGCGGGAGGCCAGGTCTACCCAGAACGAGGCAGGAACCGGGGCCGGGGTGGGGGTGGACGAAACCCGGCCGTCAGGTCTATCCGCCGTTGAAGCGGGCGGCCACGTCTATCCAGACCGAGGCAGGTATCGGGGCCCGGGGGAGGACACGAAGCTGGCCGGCCGTCATGTCTTCCTCTGAGCCGCCGGTCGGGCGGGCCGCCACGTCTATCCCCTCACCCGCACCATGAAGATACAAAGTCCACGCTTTTCGGCGAAGGACACTGCGAGACGCTGGGGGAACACGTCTACGCCGAGGAGCAAGGGCGGGTACGAAGTCCCGGAGGAGAGGCGTACGAGGCGAAGCGTACAAGGCGTGGACGAATCCCAGCCATCAGGTCAACCTGCCGCTCCGTCGTTGAAGCGGGCGACTACATCTACCCAGACCGAGGCAGGAACCGGGGCCCGTGGGAGGACGAAACCCGGCCGTCAGGTCTACCCACCGCTCCGCCGCTGAAGCGGGTGGCCACGTCTACTCAGATCGACGCAGGAACCGGGGCCGGTGGAGAGGACGAAACCTGGCCGTCAGGTCTTCGCGCCGTAGAAGCAGGCGGCCACGTCTACCCAGACCAAAGCAGGAACCGGGGCCCAGGGGAGGACTAAACCCGGCCATCAGGTCTAACCGCCGTTGAAGCGCGCGGCCACGTCTATCCAGACTGAGGCAGGAACCGGGGCCGGGGGTGGGGAGGACGAAACCCGGCCGTCAGGTCTACTCACTGTTGAAGCGGGCGGCCACGTCTACCAAGACCGAGGCAGGAACTAGGGCCGGGGGTGGGGAGGACGAAACCCGGCCGTCAGGTCAACCTACCACTCCGCCGTTGAAGCAGGGGGACACGTCTACTCAGACCGAGGCAGGAACCGTGGCCGGGGTAGAGGACGTCAGTTCTATCCACCACTCTGCCGTTGAAGCGGGAGGCCAGGTCTACCCAGACTGAGGCAGGAACCGGGGGCCGGTGGAGAGGACGAAACCCGGCCGTCAGGTCTATCTGCCGTTGAAGCGGGCGGCCACGTCTACCGAGACCAAAGCAGGAACCGGGGCCCGGGGGAGGACTAAACCCGGCCGTCAGGTCTATCCACCGCTCTGCCGTTGAAGCGGGAGGCCAGGTCTACCCAGACCGAGGCAGGTATCGGGGCCAGGGTGAGGACACGAAGCTGGCCGGCCGTCATGTCTTCCTCTGAGCCGCCGGTCGGGCGGGCCGCCACGTCTATCCCCTCACCCGCACCATGAAGATACAAAGTCCACGCTTTTCGGCGAAGGACACTGCGAGACGCTGGGGGAACACGTCTACGCCGAGGAGCAAGGGCGGGTACGAAGTCCCGGAGGAGAGGCGTACGAGGCGAAGCGTACAAGGCGTGGACGAATCCCAGCCATCAGGTCAACCTGCCGCTCCGTCGTTCAAGCGGGCGACTACATCTACCCAGACCGAGGCAGGAACCGGGGCCCGTGGGAGGACGAAACCCGGCCGTCAGGTCTACCCACCGCTCCGCCGCTGAAGCGGGTGGCCACGTCTACTCAGATCGACGCAGGAACCGGGGCCGGGGAGGAAGAAACACGGCCATCATCTCTACTCGCTCTTGAAGCGGGCGGCCACGTCTATCCAGAACGAGGCAGGAACCGGGGCACGGGGTGGGGGAGGACGAAACACGGCAGTCAGGTCTTCCCACCGCTCCGCCGTTGAAGCGCGGAGCCACGTATATCCAACGCACTCTCATGCTCTCATTTCAACTTTATTCATGGCTATATGGTATTGCAGTCTCTGTGGAGGAAGCGTCCTGCAGAATTACAGTCACCCAGTGCTGGGGTCAGCTAAGCGACGACTGCTGCATGTGCTCCGACGGAGCCGGTTCACTGCAGCCTGGGATATGGGTGCCCCAGTCGGCCGCTGCCTCCTCGCATTCTGGCGTTGTTAAGGATGACCCTGGAGGCGCCTTGGGCTGTGCTGGCAGCTGGACCGGCTGCGAGATGTGCTGCGCCGGTACCGGGCTATGCTGAGGCTGGCCGTGTGTTGTGCCACCCGGCTGTTGGAGCTCTGCGGCCTTCCCCTCGCTTTTATACGGGTGCCAGGGGGAGGCCCTTGGTGACATCAGCGCGCTATCTGGGCAACTGACTGCTTCTCCCTTCGGGTTCTTTCAGCATTCCAGATTGTTGTCTTCCGCACTGAAGTCCGTACCACGATTGCAGACAGGGAAGGTCAAAATTCCTCTGGCACAAGTGCCGAGACGCCTCGTGCGTGTCCCCTCTTCAACGGCTCAGGCGTAGGGTCGGCGGCTGCTTTCTAGCGCTGCTCTCGGAGCCGGGTCACTTCGCGCTCCCATAGTACGTACAGGCGGGGCCCGCAGCGACTTCCGGGCCAAGGCGGAGCGGGGGCGGCCGGGGGCGGGGCGGCAGAGACCCCGACTCTTACGAGGACCTCACTGGAGGCAGCGCGAAACAGCGACCCCTTTGGCGAGAACCGGGAAGAGACGCGGCTGACAGGTCCACCCCACTCCGGCCGCCAAGTCTACCCAGCTCAGCAAGCGGATACTGCCTAGACCTGGTGGTCGGTGGAAGGTAGACCTGCCGGCCGGTGAAGGATAGACCTGCCGGCCGGTGAAGGATAGACCTGGCGGCCGGTGAAGGGCAGACCTGCCGGCCGGTGAAGGATAGACCTGGCGGCGGGTGAGGGCTAGACCTGGCGGACGGTGAAGGATAGACCTGGCGGCCGGTGAAGGGCAGACCTGGCGGCCGTTAAGGGATAGACCCGGCGGCCGGTGAGGGGGATTGACCTGGTGGCCGGTGCTGGGTACACCTGGTGGCCATCCCTGGAGCCGATGACATCTAATGGCTATCACTGTCTGCCACCGGAGCAGAGCCAGCACACCCACTTTTGGGGCCGTAACTTCCATTTGTAGGGCCAGAATACTGATCTGATCTTAGTTTTTGGGGTCAGAATACCAATTTTTGAGCGAGAACACCACTTTTAGGACAAATCACCACGTCTCTCAGAGTACAGGGCGGGGCTAACAGGTCAAGCCGTCCCCGACCACCAGGTCCACCCGCCTCCGTTCGCCTGGTGCACCTAGCTCCGGCTCCCAGGTCCACCTCATTATGGCTGGCAGGTCTTTTCCACTATGGATTCCAGGTCTTACGTGCTCTGGCCGCCATGTCTACTCTGCTGAGGTCGGAGCTAGGTGGACCTGGTGTCCGTCCTCACAGCCGGGTACACCTGACGGCCGCCACTGTCCGGCCCTGAGCGGAGCCAGCACACCCACTGCTGGGGCCACAACTCCCATTTGTAGGGCCACAACATTGATTTTAGGGATAAGGATCCCTTCAACCCAAACAATCCTATAATTCTGCAATGGATGGGAATACAAACTTTAAACTGGAGGAGAGGAGCTTCTGGGGAGACCTTAGAGCAGCTTCAAGTCAGAGGCTCCAGAAAACCTGGGGAGGGTTTCTTGATCGGGGAGTGCACGGACAGGACAAGGGAGAATGGTTTTAAGCATAAAGAGAAGCGGTTGTGATGACACCTTAGGGAGGGTGGGGTGGCCCTGGGCCAGGTGTCTCAGAGAAGTCGTGCTTGCCCCATCCCTGATGGTGTTCGAGGCCAGGTTGGATGGGACTGAGCAACCTGATCCAGTGGTATGTGTCCCTGCCCATAGCAGGCAGGTGGAACTGGATGGGCTTTCAGGTCCCTTGAACCCAAACCATTCCACGATTCTGTGATTCTATGATCCTACCGAAGAGAAGGGTGTTGTCCAGAAGCAGAAAGAGCCGCCCCACACAAACCCTGCTTGCTGCATTCCCCTGACGGAGACACTCGCTTCTCCTTGCCCTTCTGCCACCATCCCTGTGCACAAATGCTGCAGGGGGAGGCCTGGTCTGAAGAGCTTAGAGAATATTTGCAAAGTTACCGCAGCATTCCTCTCACTGGGCTGATTTCTTTGTCCGGCTGAGAGAGCTTCTCCCTCTGCTTTGCCTGGATGGGAACCGCTCTTGAGCTGGTGAGCAGGCTGGTTGTTCACCAGAACAGCCTCTGCCTCTGAGCAGTCTGGGACACCTTTCCTACCCAGGGTCTCAGCTGGCTTCTTGCATGACCCAAGGCAATGACTTTTCTTTTCCTTTACACATTTCCAGTCCACAGAAGAAACTCACAAGAGTCCCCTCCCAGTCTGGGACTGTTGGCAGAAGCAGCCGGAGGCAAGACACGCACACTCAATACGAGTTTAGAATCTTGCTCGTTTAATGCAGCTAGATGACTCCTTTTACACATGTGTTACAGTCCCGTGGAAGGTGCCCTTTGGTCTGTGTCCACTCTCCAGGCACTAATTGGCTAACTAGTCCACTCCTCGCGCGCTAATTGGCTAGCAGTTGCTGAGCGTGCTCTGTTCCTGTTCCTGTGCTGCTTACTACATGACCCACTCCGCCTTGCTACAAGCCAACTGCCTCTAAATGTCAAAGGTTATTCCGAGACAGAGGCGCTGCCACAATATCAAGCCTTAAAGGGTCAGCGTCCTCATGCCCTTCCCTTCTTAAGCAATCCTCTACATGGGATCGCTGAGTCCTCCAAGGAGAAGAGCCCTGCCCGTCCTCAGCAAGGGCACATGGATTCAGAACCGTGAGTCTCCCTGAAAAGGACCAGTCTCCTAAGGACCCTCAAGAAGAAAAGCCCTTTCCGTTCTCCTGGCAAACCAAGCTGACGGACCAGGCTGCTGAGGAACAGCCCAGATGCCCGACGGCCTCTTCAGTTCAGCCAGAGCCAAGGAGAAGGAGCAGGAGGAGAAAACAGGACGGGCTCTGTTAGGTCCATTGCAAAAGTCCTACAAGTTTTTCTAAATACCAATGGGATCGACTTGTGATGAAATGACACTGCAGTCCTTTTCCACGACTGCTTTTATATGATGTGTGTGTTGTCTCAGGCGACGGCTGAGACTGCTTGGGAAGAGGTGTTGGTTTGTTTGTAGGAAAAATAAAGAATCATAGAATGTCCTGAGTGTGAAGGGACCTTCTCCTGATACCCACCCTAAACCTCCCCTGGAGCCTCTTCCTGCCATTCCCTCAGGTCCTGTCCTTGGTCGCTAGAGAGAAGAGCTCAGCACCTGCTCCTCCTCCTGCCTTGTGCGGAAACGGCAGACTGCGTCTGACGTCTCCCCTTAGTCTCCTCTTCTGCAGGCTGGACAGACCCAGTGATGTCAGCCACTCCTCAAACGCCTTCCCCTCTAATACCTTCCACAGCTCTCCGGCTTCCTCTGGACTCTCCACAGTACTTTTCAATCCTTTTCATACTGTGGTGCCCAAAACTGCACTCAGGACTGCAGAAACCCTTTCCCATCCTACTCTGTCTCCTGGATCTCCTCCATCTCCCTAATGGTGAGAGGAGGCTGGGGAGTCTTTAGTCTCCTCTGCTGGCACATTGCTCTCGGGGGCTGCAGAGTACAATCCCACCAGTCAGTTTCCTTCTCAGAGTCCCCGATACTGCTCAGCTTGGACACCTCCTCCCAAAGCTCTGTCACCAGGCTGAGCTGTTCTCCTCTTCTGCCCAGTCACAGGGAAGCTGCTGGAATCCTCTACCGTCCAGCATTGTCTGCGTTAGACGTTTTGATCCGTTCCCATGTGCCGTACGTGCGTTACTTTGTCGATGTTTAAAGAAATCATAGAATCATAGAATTGCTAGGTTTGGAAAGACCTTTGAGATTATCAACTCCAACGGTACCTGTCCACTACTAAACCATATCCCTGAGCACTTCATCTACCCATCTTTTAAACACCACCAGGGACAGTGACTCCACCACCTCCCCGAGCAGCCTCTGCCAGCGCCCAAGAACCCTTTCGCTGCTGACTAAAGCCACCCCACAGACTGGCCCTTTCCATCTCCAAGGCACAGCCTGGCCCGGCCGCTGAGGCTCAGCCCCCGACACCTACCCGGCCCTTCGGTTCAGCCAAAGCAAAGGAGAAGGAGGAAGAGAAGACAAGGGGTGGGCGAGCAGATCTGCTGAGCACAGACGCTTCCATCTATCACTCTTGGCACTGGTACAGTGGACGTCTCCCTGCCTGCTCCACAGCCCGGTCCCCCTCAGGGACTGATGCCCGTGATCGATGGGGATCACAGCCTCATGTCCCCAGCCCTGTCCAAGGATGCTCGCTTTCTAAACATCCAAAACGAGTCGCAGAGAGTTTGATTTGCCAGAATTCTCGAGTCAAGGGACAAGAGGAAATGGCATCGAGCTGTGCCAGGGGAGGTTTGGGTTGGACACAATAAGGGGGATAGAACGGGATGGGCTTTAAGATCCCTTCAACCCAAACATTGCTATGATTCTGAAATGTACGGGAATACAAACTTTAAACTAAGACATATTTTTCATGGGTGCACTTTGAAGTCCTCCCTTTAGCCACACTGGGAAATAACTGCAAGGAGCTCGGCAAAGCTTGATGAGCAGAAGAGAACTCCAGGAGGAGAAAGAGCTCCTTAAGTCTTTCTGTAGTTTAATGAGACCCAGCGTGGATTTGCTGATGAGCCCTTGGACCTCACCTACAGAGAGAAGATTGAGCAAGCCTCTCAAGAGTTCAAAAACAGAACTCAGAGTAACTTGAAGTCTTAATTGGTCTCAGTGAGGATTGTTTCGAACAAAGTGACCCTAGGGGCAGAGGAATTCAGTTCTAGGAAGTTCATGGAAGTGTTTGGTCATAGAAGCCTCAGGTCATATACGATTCAGGTCATAAAAGGTAAATAGAATATTAGGGTCATGGAAGAACTGAGTCATAGAAGTGTGATTTTTGGGGGGTTTTTGAAGGGTTTGGTCGTAGAAGGGTCAGGTCCCAGAGGACTCAGGTGACGGAAGAGTCGGGTCCTTGATATGTCTCATCACACACATGCTGCAGAATAGATGATCTGTGTCATAGAAAGCTGCATCATAGGAGAGTTAGACAATAGTCAGGTCATAGAATAAAAGGTCATAGAAGGGTTGGGTTGTAGAAGGCTTGAGCCAGAATCGCCTGGTCATATGATAGATGGGTCTCAGGAGAGTTGAGTTATAGAGGAGTTGGTCATAAAAGAGTAATACAAGAGTTTGATTGTAGAAAGTTCCTATATGGGTTGGGTCATGGATTATTCGGGTCATAGTTGAGTCTGGTCAGAGAAGAGCTGGGTCATACAAAGTCATAGAGGAGTCGGAGAAGAATTGGGTCATAGAAAGCTTGGGTGACAGAAGGCCCAGATCACAGATAATTCGGGTCATAGAGGACTCAGAAGAGCGGAATGAGAGAAGAGCTGGGTCACAGAAGAGTTCAGTTGCAGTAGGTTTATACCTAGGTGTTGGGTCACAGAACACTCACGGAAGAGCTGAGTCATAGAAGGGAGAGAGAAGCATCATTTATAGAAGAATATGGTCAGAAAAGATTCATAGAAAATTCAGGTCTTAGAAGACTCAAATCATAAAAGAGTCATTGAAGGGCGATAGAAGTGTCAGGTCATAAAGGAGTCGTTAGAGAAGTCAGGTCATAGAAGGTCTGGGTCATAGAAGAGGACTCATCTAAGTGTGTGGTCATAGAGGAGTTAGGTAAGAGACGTGTTGAGTCAGAAAAGTGCCAGGTGAGAGAAGGTCATAGAAGGTTGTTGAGGCATGATCTGACCAAGGGAAGTCCAGTCCACTTCTCTTTCAGGCATCCAGAAATGGAATCCGAGGGGACAAGGTCTTGGGCACAGCCTTTAGTTCCCTGCTCTCCCACTGGCCATTCCTGAAAATGACAGGCCATGTGTGAGTGGTGCCAGTGCTCAGGGAGCGCCCTCGGTTACCGTGACCTCTGGAGGATGATGGAGAGTGCCCTCACTGTGGCATCGTCCTGCTCACTCAGCGCCCTGGGATGTGACCCCTCCTGTCCCAGAGGCTGGGAAGGATTGTGTTTGCTCAAGTGATCCCTGATCTGATCCCCACCCAGCACTAGTCAAGCTCCTCCAGAGTCCTGCCCTGAGTCCCAGAGGCCTGGGAGACTTTGTTGGGGAAGACAAGGACATAGAGGACACAGGGAATCTCAGATCTGTCTCCTCCTGCTCTTACTAAATTCTGCACTACCCACAGAGGGTCCTTGTTTTTTTCTTTTACTGTTCCTGAAGCAGGGAACACTCATCACGAGGCCCTTGAATGGCCTTTCAAGTTCTGTGACCACATCCCAGCTCTGTCTCGCACAGGAACAGCTCCAGCTCCTCCTGCCTGTGCCCCTGGCTGAGGGCATCGCTGCCCATGGGGCTGAAGCTCTGCAGCTGTGGCACCAGGCAAGGTCATCCCTGCAATAAGGAAATCTGAGACCAAGTGTCCAGGAACCCGTGTGTGCAAAGGCTTTGCTTGGAGCAGAGACCCGTCTGGGACAGAAGAGAGCTGAATGTCCTCCCAGCCCCAGGTCTAAAGACCAGGGAAGAAAAGCCTGAATTCCCGCGATGGAACAGGATGGAGAAATGAGATCATTCCCTGTCACATTCCTGGGGTTCTGTTTAATGATGGGGCAACAAAAGTGATTCTCATGGCCAGCTATTTTTCTAACAGGAGTAATGACAGTGCAGGAGAAGTGTCTCTGCCCAGCTGAGGGAGGGAAGATCAGGGATGGCTTCAGCCTGTTTCTCAGCAGGTTCCCCTGGAGCCCCAGGGACAGCTCGAGGGAGCCCAGAGGGGGCAGAGAAAGCGCTGCCTTGGGCTGCTCCTCTGCTGCTGAGCTGGGCTGGGCTCCTGGGACAGAGTGAGCTCATAACAAGAGGGTAGTTATGAAAAGAGCCAGGTCTGGCCAGGAGCAGCTCCTCTGCCAAGCCCAGCAGGGCTGAGGGCACTGCCTGCAGGCAGCGAGGGGAGAGGAGGGAGCGGAGAGAGGGGAAAGGCAGGGTGGGGTGGGAGGAAAGAGGAGTCTTCATTTGGAGAAAGATCTTCACAGCCCTTCTCTGGGTGCAGGACAATGCAGGTGCGATTCCTGGAGGAGTCTCCCAAAGCCAGCACAGCCACAGCCTGTGGGCTCTGTCAGGAGGGCTCTCGCAGTTTCTCCAGTGGAAAGAAAAACCAGGGTCAGTGCTCGGTCTGCCCAGGGAGCTCCTCATGTTGGGACAGGGAGAACTTGTGGAGGGAAGAAGCAGCTCCTTGGAAAAGAGGGTCTTTTTGCTCTCAAGAGGGTGCTGTGCCAGTCAGGGCTTCTCACAGCTCCAAATCACCCCAGGACACTTCTAAGAGGACATCTCAAGGGAATAATCAGGGCAGGGATTAGGATAAAGATAAGGAACTCTCCCGAGTCAGTTCCCTGCACCTGGGGAATTTCCGGGGAGAAAAGAAACAAGAGGCTCTCATGCTTGAAGAAATCACTGAGCCTCCTGAGCTCTATCCTTGAGTGGCCAGTAGGTCTGATTGGAGCCTCTTAAAGTGTCTCCAACTGCTTCTCTGCCCATGGAGAGCACCAGCATTACCTCTGCTGGACCCATCAGGCTCATTCTGCCCCATCCTTTCCTGCTTATAAACAAGACCCTGTGCCCAGCTTCACCCGCCAATCAGGCAGGTTTGTGTAGGGCCAGGGGGATGCAGAGAGGGTCAGATGAGGTCTGTGAGCATTGACAGGGAGAAGAGATGGGCCAGGGAAACATCTCCAGTGAGGAAAATCCCCGGGCAGAAGGGATAAGATCGGAGAATGTGAGGAAACATAAAAGAGAGATGTTGTGGAAGGGCAAATACAGAAACCCCTACACGACTGCATCCAACACAGACCCTCCCTCTGAGCAAGCCCCCTTG
Organism: Phaenicophaeus curvirostris; assembly: GCF_032191515.1. Taxonomy (NCBI): domain Eukaryota; kingdom Metazoa; phylum Chordata; class Aves; order Cuculiformes; family Cuculidae; genus Phaenicophaeus; species Phaenicophaeus curvirostris. Next base: position 1,022,418 of record NC_091426.1, read on the forward strand.
CCTCCTCTCCCACCCCACAAAGTCTCTGCCCTCAGCTTGGGCTCCAAGACTGAACCCCCTCCACTGCAGCCAGAGTTTCAGCACAGCCGTGGTGCAGCTCTCTAATCACGGGTCCATTTTCCTCTCCAGAGCACAGGGGCTGAGAGTACCAGTGCAGCAATGTTTATTTTTGGGAGGGAGTGAGCAGAGCTGGGTTAGGGTAATGCTGTCCTGAGTGCCCGGCTGCCTCTGCTGTGGCCTCTCTCAGCTGGACCAGCTTCTTTGCTGGCTTCTCTGTTTGTCTGTGTTCTTGCTGTTGATCTCCTGTTCTTGCTGCCAGGCTCTCTGGGGTTGGGAGTTTCAGCAGTCAAGTGTGGCACTGAACTTCTGATTCCTCCCATGCAGGTGTGTCCGTGGGAATGCAGTGTCCAAGCTTTCGTCTCACCCATGGGGCTGTGGGCAGAGCAGTCTGAGTCGTTCCCTGAGGAAAGAGCTGACTCTTGCTTACTGAACCACCACCATTAGGATACTCGGATTGTTCCATGAGGGTTCTTTCCTAGCTGTGAGCTTCCCTCATGGATATAAATCTCTGCTATCACAACTTGGTGCTACCTGGATGACCGTGGAGAAATAGAGATGCTACAGCCAAGGGAATGCTTCTGGGTTTGTGAAATGAGCCGTGTGTGTCCTGGGCTGACAGTGAGGTGCTGAGACCTTACAGAAGGGTGAGACATTGAGTGGTGTGAGGTGGATCCCTCTGTGCTCAGAAGGGTGAGGTGGCTTTTGAAGGTAACAAGGGAGAGTGATCCCCCTCCATCTCAGAAAGGTGCAAGCCCAGAGCTGCTGGGGACAAGAGCAAAGTAGAGGGCAGCACCCCTCCCTCTGCACTAAGCCACAGGTAATGCTCTCCCTGAGTGCAGCAGGGATGCTGAGGGTTTCTGACATCCAAGAACACTGTCCGGGGTGGGAGCAAGAGTGGTAAAGGCCCAAACCTCTCTGCCTTCCTTCTACCCTCTCACTTCCTCATCCCTGGAGGTGCAGATGCTGACAAGCCCTTTTGCACCAGGAGCAGTTCCACAGGACAAAGCTGAACCCCAGCAGTGTCCCCTGTGCCCAGCGTCCCCATGACCCCCAGCTGCAGAGCAGGGCTGACCCCTCGCAGCCAGCGGGCAGAGGCCCTGCTCCTCCCGGCACATTCAGCCGGCACCGAGCAGGGCTCCAGGCATGGAGCTGGCGGAAGGGCTGCAACTGGAAATGGAAAAGCAGTGGCAACTGTGCAGTGTGAGAACTGGCTTTGATTTTACTCAAAGAAGTCTCCTGTAACTTCTCACACTATTTTGGCTTTGATCCAGAGGCAGCAGATGTCCAACAGCAGCTCCATCACCCAGTTCCTCCTCCTGGCATTCGCAGACACACGGGAGCTGCAGCTCCTGCACTTCTGGCTCTTCCTGGGCATCTACCTGGCTGTCCTCCTGAGCAACGGCCTCATCATCACCACCATCGCCTGCGACCACCACCTCCACACCCCCATGTACTTCTTCCTCCTCAACCTCGCCCTCCCCGATATTGGTTCCCTCTGCACCACTGTCCCTAAATCCATAGCCAACTCCCTCTGGGACACCAGGGCCATCTCCTACTCAGGATGTGTTGCCCAGGTCTTCTTTGTGTTGTTCTTGTTGAGTGCAGAATATTATCTTCTCACGGACATGTCCTACGACCGCTGCGTTGCCATCTGCAAACCCCTGCACTACGGGACCCTCCTGGGCAGCAGAGCTTGTGTCCACATGGCAGCAGCTGCCTGGGGCACTGGGTTTCTCACTGCTCTGCTGCACACGGCCAATACATTTTCCCTGCCCCTGTGCCAGGGCAATGCTGTGGAGCAGTTCTTCTGTGAAATCCCGCAGATTCTCAAGCTCTCCTGCTCACACTCCTACCTCTGGGAAGTTCAGTAAAGCCTGAGTGCTCTGAGTTTGGTCACATTGCCAGTGCTTTGCACCATGTCACCATTGCGGATGGTTTGCTTCATGGCTGGGTGTTCAAAAATGTGATTATTGCACTAATTTAAACTAAAGGATGTGGTCGACCTGGACTTCTGTAAAGCCTTTGACGTGGTACCCCACAACATCCTTCTCTCTTCCCCCAGCTTTCTCTCTCCTTCCCCAGCTTTGTGGGGGTTTTGTGGGGTCCTGGGTCCCTTTTAGGGGTTTGTGGGGGGCGGCCCTGGATCCCATTTGGGGGGATTTTGGAGGGGTGTGGGTTCCTTCTGGGGGGATTTGGGGGGCTCCTGAGTCCCTCTTGGGGGGCTTTGAGTCTCTCTTGAGAGAATTCAGAGGGTTCCAGATCCCTTTCGGGGGGTTGGGGGAAAGTAGTGGATCCCTTTAGGGGATCTGGGGGGATCCCGGGTCCCATTTGTGGGTTTGGTGGGTCCTGGGTGCCATTTGGGGGATTTAGGGGGGTCCTGTGTCCCTTTTGGGCAGTTTTGGTGGGTCCTGGGTCCCATTTGGAGACTTCTGGGGGTTTTGGATCCTTTTTCAGGGTTTGTGAGGGTCTTGAATCCCTTTTGGGGGGCTGTGGGTTTCTTTTGGGGGAATTCAGAGGGTCCCAGATCGCTTTACGAGTTTGGGGAAGGGGTGTCTTGGATCCCTTTTGTGGGGGTTTTGGGGGGTCCTGGGTTCCATTTGGGGACATGTAGGGTGGTTCCTGTGTCCCTTTTGAGGGGGTTTGGTGGGTCCTGGGTCCCTTTTGGAGGGTTGAGAGTGTCCTAGGTCCTTTCAGGAGTTTTAGGGGGTGGTCCTGGGTCTCTTTTAGGGGGTCTTGGGGGGGATCTTGGGTCCCATTTTGAGGTTGAGGCTCCTGGGACCCATTTGCAGGGATTGGGGAGGTTCTGGGTAAATTTGGGTGGGGGTTGGGGGAGCCTTGGGTCCTTTTGGGAGACTCCTGGGTCCCTTTTGAGGGACTCCTGGTTCCCTTTTGGGGGCTTGGAGTTTCATGGATCCCTTTTGAGGGGGATGTTTTGGGTCCCATTAGGTGTTTTAGGAGGGGTTCTCCTTCCAACTGGGGGGGGTGGGTGGGTTGTGGGGTCTTGGGTACTTTGAGGAGGTCCTGAATCCAGTGCAGGGTAGGGGGGAGTGGGGTGTGTCCTGGATCCCTTTTGGGAGTTTGGGGAGAATCCTGGATCCCTTTAGGGGGGATTAGGCATGCCCTGGATCCAATTTGGGAGTTTGTGGGGGTCCTGAGTCCCGTTTTGGGGGTTTTGATGGTTCCTGGTTCCCATGTGGGAGGTTGAGGGGGTCATGGAACTCTTTTGAGGGGTCTGGGGGGGTCTTGGGTCACTTTTGGGGGGCTTTGGATTTCTTTTGAGGGAATTAAAGGGGACCCAGATCCCTTTAGGGGGTTTGGGGTTGGAGTTCTGAGGTCCCTTTAAGGAAGGTTTGGGGGGGTCCTGGGTTCCTTTTTGTGGATTTTGTGGGTCCTGGGTCCAATTTTGGGGGGTTGGGGGAGTCTTGGGTTCCTTTTGGGGAGTTCTGGGTCTCTTCTGAAGGAATTCAGGGGGTCCTGGATCCCTTTTGGGGGTTGGGGGAGGTCCTGGGTCCCTCTTCACCACCCTCCATGCTGCTCCTGGGGTTGGGGTGGGCAGAGGAATTGGGAGCCATGGAGCCACTTCAGACTGGGAGAAAGTGGGAGGAGAATGGCTTTAATATTTGGCCCTTGTTGCTCCCAATCCAAAGCTTTCTGAACTGTCAATAAAGTAAATCGAACTTCAGCAAGTCCACACCTCTGTGCCCGTGACAGTCATTGGTCTCTGAACCTCCTTTGCTTTCTCTTGACCCCTGAGCCGTTCTGGTTCATTTTCTCCCTCTGTCCCGTTGGTTCTGGGCTTGGAGGGAGCAGCTGCGGGGGGTCCGGCTGCTGGCCAAGGTTAACCCACCACAGGACACATCAGGGCTGCCGTGTCCAGTACGGGGCTCCCCGCACAAGGAAGACCCTGCCCAGCCTGGAGAGAGTCCTGCTGAGGCCAGAAGGATGGCTGGGGCTGGAGCACATCATGGACAAGGAGAGGCTTGTGAGATGGGTTCTGAGAAACCTTTCAGGGTACAACACTGAGCAAGGACCCAGGGCAGCTGGGGGATCCCAATGCAAGGACTTTCTCGGTGTTTGATGAGACAAAGCCATGAGCCCCTGATGGGTTTGGAGCTGTGTGAGAAAGGGCTTGGCTGAGAGACCTGCAGCGGCAAGAGCTGGGGACTGGTGTATAAGAAATTTCAGTAGGAAAAGGGTTCTCTTTTTATTGATAATGGTTGTAGAGTTGGATATCAGGCCTGCAGCAAGGCAAGGGGTGAGGAGGGGAGTGTGCAAGTGGAGAGAGAACAGCTCTGGGAGATCAAGCGCTTGTGCCCGGCAGCGCTGCCGTGCTGGGATTCTTTTCCCCTCCACCCACGACCACAGGAACTGTCCCTGCAAGTCCAGAAATGTCTCGCAGGAAATATATCAGGAAACAGAAGTCGTTGAGCATCCCTTTATTTTGTTTAAACACACAGAGAGCACAGCTCCTCATTTACACAGACAATGAGCAAGAAAAGAGAAGAAAACAGTGAATTAAAAACAGGATGACAAGATTATAAAGGGGGGATGAAAGGGGGTTTGGGGGGTGCTAGAGGGGTTTTGAGGGGGAATAAAGGGGGTTTGGAGGGAACAAAGGGAGTTTGGGGGGCATAAAATGGGGTTTGGGGGGATAATAGTGGGTTTGGGGGGATATAGGGGGTTAAAGGGGGTTAAAGGGGTTTTGGGGTGATATAAGGGAGTTTATGGGGAAATACATGCGTTTGGGGAGAGAAAAGGGGATGTGGGGTCAAAAGAGAGGATTTGGGGGAAATAAAGGGGGAATAAAGAAGGATAAAGGGGACTGGGGGTATAAAAGCGGGTTTTGGGGGGATAAAAGGGGGTTTGGGGAGCAATAAAGGGAGTTTTGGGGGCTAAAAAGGGGGTTTTATCCTTTTATCCCCCCAAAACCTTTTTAATGCCTTCAAACTCCATATATTGCCCCCAAAAGAGGCTTGGGAGGGATCCATATGGGAAAATCCATTCACCATCGCACAAATCAAGGAACAGACCCGACTCCAGGAGCCAAGGATGAGGCTGAATGAGGTAGAAAGCCTCAGCCCTGGTCAAGGACCCGAAGCAGGAGGGGCACTGACCCCCACGATCAATCTTGGACCCCAGGCTCGTGCACGTCCACCTCACAGGGAGGTGATCCAGGTGGCACTAGAAACAGGTTTGCTGTTGCCGGGACGATGGCTGCGGGCAGGGTGAGGCCTCTGGTTTTCCTGCCGCGAGCAGTGGCTGCAGGAGCTGGGTCTGGCTCCACAGAGCCCTCTCTGCAGAGAGAAAAGGTGTGTCTGAGGCCTCAGCTGCAGAGGCAGGATGGGGAATCTCCTCCATGGCATGGAGCTGGCTCGGCTCCGCACCCCAGGCTCAGAGCTGCCGGCACAGCGTGACCGAGGGGGACACCGGCACCTGATGGCACCTCCGAGCAGGGGGATTCCTGCAGGCAGGTTCCCTGTCAGGAGCGGGCGCTGGTGCGCGTCTCACTTTCCAGGGGAAGCTCAGCCCCTGCTCTTTCCCATCCTGACCTGGTTTTGCCCACGCCGGTCACCCAGCCTTGGTCAGTGTGTGGCTGTGCCCAGTGCTCCTCAGGATGGCAGCAGGGCTGGGGTCAGGGTGGGGGTGGGCTGGCACAGCAACTGAGTTAATGGAAAATCTTCACAGCGGCTCTCCGAAATTTGTATTTCTTCTTCTCTTCTGGCTTAACATCCTGGCAGAATGGAGAGAAAAAACCAAACAGATTAGAACCACCGCATATGAAGCAGATGTTTGTAATGCGGATACAGTGCGGGCTGCACAGGCTGGTACCACAGTACTGGCATGTTATTCAGGCACGTGATATCCTCCCTTGGAGCACGTAAGGGCAAATAAAGCGCTAGACACTGATTTTCCAGCAGCATTGCTTCAGCTTCTTTAACTACATCCATGGGGCTGTTACCAGCGGACACCTGGGCGTTTACACACGGCTTGTTGTTGTCTCATTTCCAAAGGCACCTTCACCTCTTCAGCAGTACAGAAGAACCTCCCCATCCTCCTGGCTTGAGAAGCTGCAGGCGCTGGCACAGCGGCTCCTTCATGAGCGACCTCGGAGTCAAGGTGCCTGCTAGAGCAGGCTTGACGTGGGTTGTGCCGTTCCCGTTTGCGACAGCAGAAGACACCACATCAGAGAAAACTCAAATATGCACCTTGGGGGTCCCCTCCAGCTCAGGACAGTCTAGGATTCTGTAACTTTCCCTGGCTCTTGTATCTCAGCAAAGACGTCTGGAGCCGGTTTTAACTCCCACTCACCTGTGTAAATGTTAATGGTTTGTCTGTGGTGATGGAGTCCATGTACTTGCAGACAAAAACCCTGCAGTCGTCTCTATTCTGTTGCTGAGGGGTTTCCTAAGGAATGCAAAGAAGCAGAATTTTCCAATACCATAAAAGAGAGGCATTTTGGAAGCAGCACACATTACCCATCCTAACGGGCACTCAGGAAAATCCATTCACCATCACACAACTCAAGGAACAGATCTGACTGATGGAGAAACACCTGCTGTGATTTATTCATGTGAAATGAACCAAATCCTTTCACTGTGAGCCCTCCAGGAGCCAAGGATGAGGCTGAATGAGGTAGAAAGCCTCAGCCCTGGTCGAGGACCCTAACCAGGAGGGGCACCGGCCCCCAGGATCAATCTTGGACCCCAGGTTCCTGCATGTCCACCTCACAGGGAGGTGATCCAGATGGCACGAGTCTCAGTCCTGTGGTTGCCAGGTTGGTTCTGTAGCACTGGGGCCGCTTGAGTGAAGAATGTCCTGCTACCTTCAGCTTCGCCAGAAGTTTCAAGCCACCCAAGTCCCAAACCTGCTAGGACATCAGGCACCAACCTCACACCCAGCTGTTCACCATACACACAGCAAGCAGATTTAGTACGGAAAAGACAAATTAATTCTCCTTCCGCCAAGGAAGGTTCTACCTGGGGCTGATCTTCCTCACCCTGGGTACTAAGAAACTTGTCTTTTTCAACAATTGTTCCGTTAGATTGGGCCAAAGCAGCTGAAACCAGCAGTTCAAGGATCCAACAACACCGACAGGGAAGCACACGGCCACTCGCTACCCACCGTTGCGACACCGGGCAAGGAACCCAAGTGGGACATAAACGAGATGCCATCACCACAGGTCAGGGCCTATTCCAACAGCAGTCAGGTACTTCAGACACTGCAAACAAAGCTCAAACACCCTCTTAGCTCCAACACGCAGACCAGACCATTCAGGGTTAAACTTTACTCGCAAATCCATTACTTCTGTAAATTACATTTCATCTCCAGTGGGAAGCCAGAAGCTAATGACTTAGTAAAAAGCACAGGCAGCCTCCATCATTCCCATCTCCATGCAGAATACTACCAGTGCTAATTTATCCTGCTGTGCTTCTGATTGCCCTCGCCCCGTTCACTTCTAGATCAGCTCCCCACTCACCGGCAGGCTAGAAGGCCTGGACTGAAGATTCAAGTTCATATCTTCTTGCCCTTTACTGGAAGCCATTGAGGGAGCAGATGACGCCTGGGACCCAAACGAGTCTTGAGATAACTCCTGAAACAGCAAGAAACACCAAAAAAAAAACCCCACAAATGGGAATAAAATCAAGGCTCTGCTGGAATCTCTCTGGTATAGTCTTGTGTTGTGGAGGAATTTGCCCAAAACAGGAAATAAGACAGCAAAGAGTTGAAGCCAGCAACGCCTACAGTTCGACAGGAGGGTAAGCATCGCCAGACTGCTACCGCGAGGGTCAGGAGCAGAACCCTAAAATGTGACAGAAGGGTAATGCTCTGGATTTCCCTTCTTAAAGATCCTGAAAGACAAGGACTCTCCTGGGAGACCGTCCACGTAGCTTCTTTATCTTCTAAGGTCTTACAACAGCTCTGAGCACTTCAGGGCACAAACAAGGCAAGTCGATTAAAACCTCCATTTTAATCGTGCGTTACAACATCTGCTGAAAGGTCCCAGCTAGGTTTTCACACAACCAGTAACAACTATTAAACCAGTACAAAGCCTTGTTGAAAATAAGTGCCATTTACATATATACGAAGAAATTCGATTCATTATTTTCTCCTCAATTCCCTGAATTTGCTTTAGGGAGGAGAAAGAAAGCAGCAGAGTTTTACATTTCAGAGCAAAGTCTTCCATCACCATCTCTTTGTTGCTCTGCTGTTGTGCTAATCCAAGCACTTCTGTAGACCACTTGGAGAACTTTCACAGGCCACAACCGTGCCAGTACAAAAATCCTTTAGACTGGTACTGCCAACCGGCAAAATTTACACCACACCAGTCCTCAAAACCGCTGCATCAGCAGGGCTTAACTTGTTACAACCACCACATCTTGGAGATGGAGATCTAGACACAACAGAGAAGGCAGCACGGTCATTATCATAATCCTTCCAAGCAGCTTGCTGACCCGTAATTCAACTGACTTGAGCGTGCAACGAGAAGGATTTGCCCAAGTTTCTTTAAGAACCCCTTACGGCTCGAAATAAAGCAGAGCGGCCCTACCTGAGGAGGGGGGAAGCGCTGCTGGGAGTAGGCAGACTGCTGCTGCTGCGGCTGCCATGGAGGCTATGAGGACGACTGCTGAGAAAGAACCGAGGAAGCCGTCTGCTGAGTTTGCTGCTGCTGCGGATGAGGGCTTTGCTGGTTGTAGTAAGGAGTCTGGCTTTGCTGCCCATACGCACTGGGGCCCTGCTGTCCATAAGGAGGAATCTGCAGAAGAGGAGGGAAGAATTAGATCAGTTATGAAGATATCTTATGTACACACAAGATTACGCTCAAGAAGTGAAACGTTCAGATACTGGAGCACAACAGTTAACTGGCAATGCCACCTCCTACACAAGGAAACCTCCTAGATAACAGCAAAAGCCACCATTGTTCTTGGCAGTAACAGAACCTCAATAGGCACCCTAACTAAGTTCTTAGTGATCCTTATCTGACCACCCTTCAGTGACAGTCAAAAGGCATCAAAAGGCAAGGCTGCTTGCTCCAAAAAACAAGGCAGCCTTTTGAATCCTGCCCACGCTACAGCAGGAGCCACTTGGATCCAACCTGGAAGTGATTTATTCAGTAAAGTACAGCTCTGTCTTTTACAGAACACAGAGGGAAGAGTATCTTGCTACCCTCACTGTTTGTTTTTCCCTTGTTAGATTCACTGCTCTGCCGCTTTTGGAAGCAAGGATTCCACAGGTCCTCATACATCCATTAGCCCTGGATCCAGATGAGATGCTGTAAAGAAATGTCATTTAACCCAAGGAGCCAACTCCAACCTGGCTGATGCTGGTCCCTTGGAGCACTTGGCTGCTCTCCCACCCGCCCCTGCTGTGAACAGAGAGTACAGAAGCTCAGGTCTTCTACCTGCTGTGCACATGAGAGGCTGCCCATTGTACTTTGTGCCCTGCTTTGCATTCCCATGGGGTATCTCTGAGGAGTCTGTGGCCCGTAGGGCTGTCCTGGATAGCCGTGTCCTTGCTGTGGCCCCGCCTGAGGTCCCTGCTCTTGTGTGTAGGGGTTGGTTCCTCCGTACGGCTGAGGCCTCATCTTCCCCATCTGATCCATCGGGCTTGAAGCCTGCAAGGCAAGTTGTGACACGTGATGTACATCCAGCTACACACAGGAATCATTCACTATCTCCCAAAACCCCAGAAGAGAACTTTATAGAATCACAGAGTCATCGAATGGTTTGGCTTGGAACTAGATGAGCTTTGAGGTCCCTTCCAACCCAAACCATTCAATGATTCTGTGATTCCATGAATTCTTTTTCACTGCATCAGGTTGCTCAAAGCCCCATCAGCTTAAAACCCTTCCCTCTCACTCCTATCCCTGTACTCCCTGATGAAAAGCTCCTCCCCAGCTTTCCTGAAGCCCCTTTCCATACTTGAAGGCACCTACAGCTTCACAGCAGGTTGGTGCAGAGCAGAAGCTCATCTGCCTCGTTTCAGGCACTGAACCCCACAGCCACGTGCTGAATTACAGGATTCCCACTGCCCTTCTAAACCTGCAGACCTTTCACAAAACATGAACGAGAAGTCATTTAATGCTGACGTTTCTCCCATGGCCGCAGGACACGCAAGAAGCCGGGAAGGATCATTAAGAAAGATGGATTATCGGTGTGAGTGGCCATTCCCCGTAGCAGGCAGTAGTTTAGTGTCCAGATATTCCACAACAAGGTAAACGTAAGACTGAAAATTTAAATATTCACGAGAAACGCTGCTTCTTTCACGTATAACAAGGTCTCCCAAAACACTACAGGCGGTTAATTTACACTTACACATTTCAATTAACTCATATTGATGCAGTAACACTGGGCAGAGCCACTAACATCCACAGTCTTCAAGGCTGCAATTCTATTTTTGCCTTTTTTAATATGTGCTTTGTGTCTGCTGCCTTTTGTAGAATAAAGATTTCTAAATCAAATTTCTCCAGATCCAGGAAAAAGTAATTTGTCAGCCTTGAAGCCAGGTCCCTGGGGTTTAGAGCAGGCAGGATGGGATGAGTGAATGAATGCAACTTCCAAGGACCTCCTGACCCGCACTACCACTGCCTGGAGCCAGGACACGAAATGAATCCATCAGAATTCCTGAAAATGCTATAAACCTCCAAATGGCAGTTTTCCACCTAAAGCAAGGACTGGTTTTGGCATTGTGACCTCTAAATGACTCCCAGGCACAGTCTTTAACCTCCATCTGGGACTGAACACAGATTGCTGATCTCCGGATGACCTAACTAACACCAATTAGATGCCTTCCAGCAGATCTCCATGACAATGGACTCTTACCCCACTCCTTCCTGCAACCAGCCCCGGGGTGGTATTTGTACAGATCCACCCTCCCTCGCCCAGCTCAGGTGCTTGAGGAGTGGCACTGCAGGTCTACACAGGCAAGTATCGCACAAAGCCAGCTCCTGCTGCAAACCCTAAAGAATCCCAGAGACCACAACAGTTTCTCAGTTGTGTTCGCAGCATCCACCCTCCTGGAGGGGGTGGATGGAAAAAAGTCCACGCACTATGTGAAACTTTGGAAAATCCAACTCAATTGCCAAGCCAGAACAGCTTGAAGTCCCAATGCACAGACCCTGAAAACATTTGTTTGACCAGCTGGCTGCTGCGCCTCGGCTGCCAGGAAAACCTCCCCGTGCCAACCGGAGGGAACAGGGGCACCACGGGGAGCTAACGGGGCACTGCTGGGGCAACAGGAGCGGGAGCACAGGAGGGAATGGAGAGAGTGGGAAAAGCACCTCGCTTTTGGCAAGGGGGGCTACTCATGCAAATGAAAGCAGGTTTCCTTAAGTGAATATGCACAAATACGGCACAAATCAATGAAGAACCAAGTCCAAGTCCTCTCCTTCCACTCCACTTCAGCCTTGACACACCTGGAAACAGTGTTTGCCGCCCTACAGAAGCTGTTCACACACAACCACAGTACGATTCTCCATTGAGGAGGATCGGAGACACCCAGCTCACACTCAGCTGGGCTGGCCGTTTCCATTTTGGTCCATACCAGTACTAAAACCAGTTTGGGAAAAGTTACATTCAAGTTATCACAGACGCTGCTGCTGAGGAGTAACGTGGAGAGAGGCTGCAGCACCTCTGAGGAAGGAGCCCGGAGGGGCTTTTGATCCCTGCCATATCCCACAGCGCAGAACATGTGCCCACAGGGTTTTGTGCCACGCTCTGAAGAGGAGCTTCCACTCAAAGGGTCAGGAAGAAAAGACGTCTTTGATGGGGGCAGCCTGAATCCCAGAACTACAGTGACTTTCCTCCTGAATGGGAGCACCCATGCGGAGCTTCCACATCCCAGTAGATGCAAATTGTGTTTACATCTTCCAAACAACTCTCCCTCAGCCTTGCCTTGTGGGTATCACCTGAGATTATTGACATTATCTCCCTCTCCACCTTATCCTCTTTGGTATGCAAAAGTGGTGCCACCAGGAGTGCTTCCCAGCTTTTGGCAAGTCAAACTTCTCCTTCACCCCCCCTCAAACAGACACCCCCTTCCTTTTCCTATCTGATCGAGTGCAGCTTTGGGGTTACTTACTAAGCAATCTGGCATATTTTCCATTTGTTACTTGCTTCCTCCTACTTGTTACCTCACCTCACAGCCCGCTAGCAAGGGCATCGTCTCAATTACAGTCCTGGCTTTTTAACTTTCATTTTTTTAACACACACACACCCCACACGCTGCCTCCTCTGCACAGATTTTCTTGTCTGTCGTCACCCACAAAGCTTAACCATTATCTTCAGGAAGGAGAGAAACAAAGTGAAGATCCACTTTTCCATGACTCCTACAGGAAGCATGATGACTGTTCAAAAACTTCAAAAAACACTGGAACTGTTTATACAGCCATAAAAAATAAAGAAAAAAAAACCCAAACAGTAAAGAAGTTTTTACAAACAGTAAAGAAGTTTTTCCAAATACCCAATCTAAACCTCCCTTGGACCAACTTGAGGCCATTTCCTCTCATCCTATCATTGCTGCAAAGGAACCATTCAGCTAGGATCATGGTCATATTGGATTTAAATCATTGAAAACATGGCAGAGAATAAAACCACCCACGCTTCCCCAATCCCTCTGCGCCCTTTCTATCAAGATCAACAAACTAGAAATCAGTTACAGCAGCAGCACTTGAACAGGCTGGTGACACCAACAGCAGGTGAGGAAGAGGACCCGGGTGCCAAATCAGCAGCTTTCCCAGCGTCTTTCAACCCGCTGGGAAACACCAACCATGTCGAGGGCAGGGAACCTCTACAGAGGAGTCGTGACAAACAGAAAACGACACAGAAAAAAGATGGTGTCTTGATTGCAAGAGGCGTTATCAACAAAACATTAATGCTTCCAAAAAGAAATCCTCAAAGTGGAGACGCTGTGCTGACCTTTGCTGTTTCTAGTACCTTCCACATCCTCTGGAGCTACCAAGAGCTCAGGCTGGGTCAGATCCTGGCAGTCCCAACATCCAGCACCACTATCACATCGCATCCACACTATCTCCAGGGGCACAAGGTTCAACCTCCCACCTCTCAGCCCTCCCCTAGACTAAACCTCTGCCACCTCTTCAGACGGCTCTACTGGAGTTACGCTGCCTGCGCTATCATGGTACCAGTACCTTGACCCAGAAAATCATCAGGCGACGAGCTCTCGGGGTACGAGCTCTCGGGGTACGAGCTCTCGGGTTAAGTACTCTCAGAGTATCTGGCTGCACTTGTTTGGTCGGCCCATGGCGGCGCTGCTTACAGATGCACCACGGGTACACGCAGCCAAACTTGGTGCGCCTATGAGCCATGGCTTCAACTGGCACCGAACCTCGCAGACGCACCAAAACCAGCCTGGCTGTCACGAGCACACCAACTGAGACTGTCTCTAACTGTCAGACTGTCTCCAACTGTCAGACTGTCTCCAACTGTCAGTCTCCTCGTGTGCTACCTCGGGGTAGCACGGCAACGCCGTTACGTAACGGGCACTGGTACTCAGGGGGCGGGCACAGAACCCAACAACATCCAACAGGCATCGCAGGAGGCTCCACAGAGCCTACCTCACACCTCAAGTTTGCATTTCAGACACTCGCCATGCCCGTCTCCATCTCCCAAAACTCAACGCACAAGTGGTTCCAATTCCTCCGCCACCAGTCTAGAGAGTTCAAGCTGAGAAACAAGCACAGACTAACAACCGTCCTCATTCACGAGGAAACACTGCTCATCCTCCAGCGAGGAACATTTTCATCTGATCTATTTAAGGTGCAACCGGCTGTGCTGAGGTCAACACCCCAGCCTGAGCCCGCTGCCTTTTACAGCTCTCTAAAGGGCCACCTCCAGGTCATACTCTATGGCCTCTCTTCCCATGGTGGTTTGGTTCTAAGGAGGTGGAAGAGGCTGAGAGGAAATTAAAGTTAAGGTAAAACAAAATATGGAATATGGTACAGGTTTGGTTTCAGGGTTACAAACACCTTCTGGAAACTCGTTGGACAAATCAATTTTGATATAAGCTGCACGAAAGCAAAATTCCCTCCCTCAACTCCCCACATCCTAGAATTGAACTTAGATCTGGCTTCACAACCAAGAGGCGATGCCTCATCGTCATTTCATGATCCATGGCCAGTACAGATGAAATTCTTGGTTGCCCAACTCTTCAGATAACTGCCCTCTGCTCAACAGTTTCAGTTCTGCACTGAGCGGGAGCCTCGCAGTTCTGACTTTTTCCAGTGGATCAGAGTTTCACCAAAGACACTTTCTATTCCTCTAATCTCCTGTTAACACCCAGACCTCAGAAAGACCTGACAGTATCAATGCCGCATACAAAAGGAATACAGGAAATTTTCTAATGGCTTCAGCCACCACCTTTTAACTACCTGGTATTCCTGTAAACTTAAAGTCAGCCCTGTTAAACATTGCTCCTTTCCTCCACCAGACATTTATCCCACCAGTGCCTTTGGGGAGACCTTGTGTAAACCCAAGATACCGAGTTTTACTAGTGGAAACATGATGAAAATCTTTCTCCCAGCAGCCATCCAGGGAATGGGAATCCCCCTGGCCAAACACAGCTCTGTAATTACACTATGAACACCTCAGGTCCCAGGACTTCCCCAAACTCCACTCCTGGGGATGCTCTTCAAACCAATTAACACTGACCTGTGGTCAGCCGTTGAAGTGGGCGGCCACGTCTACTCAGACCGAGGCAGGAACCGGGGCCGGTGGAGAGGACGAAACCTGGCCGTCAGGTCTTCGCGCCGTAGAAGCAGGCGGCCACGTCTACCCAGACCAAAGCAGGAACCGGGGCCCAGGGGAGGACTCAACCCGGCCATCAGGTCTAACTGCCGTTGAAGCGCGCGGCCACGTCTATCCAGACTGAGGCAGGAACCGGGGCCGGGGGTGGGGAGGACGAAACCCGGCCGTCAGGTCTACTCACTGTTGAAGCGGGCGGCCACGTCTACCAAGACCGAGGCAGGAACTAGGGCCGGGGGTGGGGAGGACGAAACCCGGCCGTCAGGTCAACCTACCACTCCGCCGTTGAAGCAGGGGGACACGTCTACTCAGACCGAGGCAGGAACCGTGGCCGGGGTAGAGGACGTCAGTTCTATCCACCACTCTGCCGTTGAAGCGGGAGGCCAGGTCTACCCAGACTGAGGCAGGAACCGGGGGCAGGGGGGGAGGACGAAACCCTGTCGTCAGGTCTATCCGCCGTTGAAGCGGGCGGCCACGTCTACCCAGACCGAGGCAGGTATCGGGGCCAGGGTGAGGACACGAAGCTGGCCGGCCGTCAGGTCTTCCTCTGAGCCGCCGGTCGGGCGGCCCGCCACGTCTACCCCCACACCCGCACCATGCAGAAACAAAGTCCACCCTTTTCCGCGGCAGACACTGCGAGACGCTGGGGGGACACGTCTACGCCGAGGAGCAAGGGTGGGTACTAAGTCCCGGAGGAGAGGCGTAGGAGGCGAAGCGTACAAGGCGTGGACGAATCCCAGCCATCAGGTCAACCTGCCGCTCCGTCGTTGAAGCGGGCGGCTACATCTACTCAGACCGAGGCAGGAACCGGGTCCGGGGGAGAGGACTAAACCCGGCCGTCAGGTCTAGCGGCCGTCAGGTCTACCCACCATTGAAGGGGGCGGCCACGTCTATTCAGACCGAGGCAGGAACCGGGGCCGGTGGAGAGGACGAAACCCGGCCGTCAGGTCTATCTGCCGTTGAAGCAGGCGGCCACGTCTACCGAGACCAAAGCAGGAACCGGGGCCCGGGGGAGGACTAAACCCGGCCGTCAGGTCTATCCACCGCTCCGCGGTTGAAGCGGGTGGCCACGTCTACTCAGACCGAGGCAGGAACCGGGGCCGGGGCAGGGGAGGAAGAAACACGGCCATCATCTCTACTCGCTCTTGAAGCGGGCGGCCACGTCTATCCAGAACGAGGCAGGAACCGGGGCACGAGGTGGGGGAGGACGAAACACGGCCGTCAGGTCTTCCCACCGCTCCGCCGTTGAAGCGCAGAGCCACGTATATCCAACGCACTCTCATGCTCTCATTTCAACTTTATTCATGGCCATATGGTATTGCAGTCTCTGTGGAGGAAGCGTCCTGCAGAATTACAGACACCCAGTGCTGGGGTCAGCTAAGCGACGACTGCTGCATGTGCTCCGACGGAGCCGGTTCACTGCAGCCTGGGATATGGGTGCCCCAGTCGGCCGCTGCCTCCTCGCATTCTGGCGTTGTTAAGGATGACCCTGGAGGCGCCTTGGGCTGTGCTGGCAGCTGGACCGGCTGCGAGATGTGCTGCGCCGGTACCGGGCTATGCTGAGGCTGGCCGTGTGTTGTGCCACCCGGCTGTTGGAGCTCTGCGGCCTTCCCCTCGCTTTTATACGGGTGCCAGGGGGAGGCCCTTGGTGACATCAGCGCGCTATCTGGGCAACTGACTGCTTCTCCCTTCGGGTTCTTTCAGCATTCCAGATTGTTGTCTTCCGCACTGAAGTCCGTACCACGATTGCAGACAGGGAAGGTCAAAATTCCTCTGGCACAGGTGCCGAGACGCCTCGTGCGTGTCCCCTCTTCAACGGCTCAGGCGTAGGGTCGGCGGCTGCTTTCTAGCGCTGCTCTCGGAGCCGGGTCACTTCGCGCTCCCATAGTACGTACAGGCGGGGCCCGCAGCGACTTCCGGGCCAAGGCGGAGCGGGGGCGGCCGGGGGCGGGGCGGCAGAGACCCCGACTCTTACGAGGACCTCACTGGAGGCAGCGCGAAACAGCGACCCCTTTGGCGAGAACCGGGAAGAGACGCGGCTGACAGGTCCACCCCACTCCGGCCGCCAAGTCTACCCAGCTCAGCAAGCGGATACTGCCTAGACCTGGTGGTCGGTGGAAGGTAGACCTGGCGGCCAGTGATGGATAGACCTGCCGGCCGGTGAAGGATAGACCTGGCGGCGGGTGAGGGCTAGACCTGGCGGCCGGTGAAGGATAGACCTGGCGGCCGGTGAAGGGCAGACCTGGCGGCCGGTGAAGGGCAGACCTGGCGGCCGTTAAGGGATAGACCCGGCGGCCGGTGAGGGGGATTGACCTGGTGGCCGGTGCTGGGTACACCTGGTGGCCATCCCTGGAGCCGATGACATCTAATGGCTATCACTGTCTGCCACCGGAGCAGAGCCAGCACACCCACTTTTGGGGCCGTAACTTCCATTTGTAGGGCCAGAATACTGATCTGATCTTAGTTTTTGGGGTCAGAATACCAATTTTTGAGCGAGAACACCACTTTTAGGACAAATCACCACGTCTCTCAGAGTACAGGGCGGGGCTAACAGGTCAAGCCGTCCCCGACCACCAGGTCCACCCGCCTCCGTTCGCCTGGTGCACCTAGCTCCGGCTCCCAGGTCCACCTCATTATGGCTGGCAGGTCTTTTCCACTATGGATTCCAGGTCTTACGTGCTCTGGCCGCCATGTCTACTCTGCTGAGGTCGGAGCTAGGTGGACCTGGTGTCCGTCCTCACAGCCGGGTACACCTGACGGCCGCCACTGTCCGGCCCTGAGCGGAGCCAGCACACCCACTGCTGGGGCCACAACTCCCATTTGTAGGGCCACAACATTGATTTTAGGGATAAGGATCCCTTCAACCCAAACAATCCTATAATTCTGCAATGGATGGGAATACAAACTTTAAACTGCAGGAGAGGAGCTTCTGGGGAGACCTTAGAGCAGCTTCAAGTCAGAGGCTCCAGAAAACCTGGGGAGGGTTTCTTGATCGGGGAGTGCACGGACAGGACAAGGGAGAATGGTTTTAAGCATAAAGAGAAGCGGTTGTGATGACACCTTAGGGAGGGTGGGGTGGCCCTGGGCCAGGTGTCTCAGAGAAGTCGTGCTTGCCCCATCCCTGATGGTGTTCGAGGCCAGGTTGGATGGGACTGAGCAACCTGATCCAGTGGTATGTGTCCCTGCCCATAGCAGGCAGGTGGAACTGGATGGGCTTTCAGGTCCCTTGAACCCAAACCATTCCACGATTCTGTGATTCTATGATCCTACCGAAGAGAAGGGTGTTGTCCAGAAGCAGAAAGAGCCGCCCCACACAAACCCTGCTTGCTGCATTCCCCTGACGGAGACACTCGCTTCTCCTTGCCCTTCTGCCACCATCCCTGTGCACAAATGCTGCAGGGGGAGGCCTGGTCTGAAGAGCTTAGAGAATATTTGCAAAGTTACCGCAGCATTCCTCTCACTGGGCTGATTTCTTTGTCCGGCTGAGAGAGCTTCTCCCTCTGCTTTGCCTGGATGGGAACCGCTCTTGAGCTGGTGAGCAGGCTGGTTGTTCACCAGGACAGCCTCTGCCTCTGAGCAGTCTGGGACACCTTTCCTACCCAGGGTCTCAGCTGGCTTCTTGCATGACCCAAGGCAATGACTTTTCTTTTCCTTTACACATTTCCAGTCCACAGAAGAAACTCACAAGAGTCCCCTCCCAGTCTGGGACTGTTGGCAGAAGCAGCCGGAGGCAAGACACGCACACTCAATACGAGTTTAGAATCTTGCTCGTTTAATGCAGCTAGATGACTCCTTTTACTCATGTGTTACAGTCCCGTGGAAGGTGCCCTTTGGTCTGTGTCCACTCTCCAGGCACTAATTGGCTAACTAGTCCACTCCTCGCGCGCTAATTGGCTAGCAGTTGCTGAGCGTGCTCTGTTCCTGTTCCTGTGCTGCTTACTACATGACCCACTCCGCCTTGCTACAAGCCAACTGCCTCTAAATGTCAAAGGTTATTCCGAGACAGAGGCGCTGCCACAATATCAAGCCTTAAAGGGTCAGCGTCCTCATGCCCTTCCCTTCTTAAGCAATCCTCTACATGGGATCGCTGAGTCCTCCAAGGAGAAGAGCCCTGCCCGTCCTCAGCAAGGGCACATGGATTCAGAACCGTGAGTCTCCCTGAAAAGGACCAGTCTCCTAAGGACCCTCAAGAAGAAAAGCCCTTTCCGTTCTCCTGGCAAACCAAGCTGACGGACCAGGCTGCTGAGGAACAGCCCAGATGCCCGACGGCCTCTTCAGTTCAGCCAGAGCCAAGGAGAAGGAGCAGGAGGAGAAAACAGGACGGGCTCTGTTAGGTCCATTGCAAAAGTCCTACAAGTTTTTCTAAATACCAATGGGATCGACTTGTGATGAAATGACACTGCAGTCCTTTTCCACGACTGCTTTTATATGATGTGTGTGTTGTCTCAGGCGACGGCTGAGACTGCTTGGGAAGAGGTGTTGGTTTGTTTGTAGGAAAAATAAAGAATCATAGAATGTCCTGAGTGTGAAGGGACCTTCTCCTGATACCCACCCTAAACCTCCCCTGGAGCCTCTTCCTGCCATTCCCTCAGGTCCTGTCCTTGGTCGCTAGAGAGAAGAGCTCAGCACCTGCTCCTCCTCCTGCCTTGTGCGGAAACGGCAGACTGCGTCTGACGTCTCCCCTTAGTCTCCTCTTCTGCAGGCTGGACAGACCCAGTGATGTCAGCCACTCCTCAAACGCCTTCCCCTCTAATACCTTCCACAGCTCTCCGGCTTCCTCTGGACTCTCCCCAGTACTTTTCAATCCTTTTCATACTGTGGTGCCCAAAACTGCACTCAGGACTCTAGGTGCGGCTGCAGAAACCCTTTCCCATCCTACTCTGTCTCCTGGATCTCCTCCATCTCCCTAATGGTGAGAGGAGGCTGGGGAGTCTTTAGTCTCCTCTGCTGGCACATTGCTCTCGGGGGCTGCAGAGTACAATCCCACCAGTCAGTTTCCTTCTCAGAGTCCCCGATACTGCTCAGCTTGGACACCTCCTCCCAAAGCTCTGTCACCAGGCTGAGCTGTTCTCCTCTTCTGCCCAGTCACAGGGAAGCTACTGGAATCCTCTACCGTCCAGCATTGTCTGCGTTAGACGTTTTGATCCGTTCCCATGTGCCGTACGTGCGTTACTTTGTCGATGTTTAAAGAAATCATAGAATCATAGAATTGCTAGGTTTGGAAAGACCTTTGAGATTATCAACTCCAACGGTACCTGTCCACTACTAAACCATATCCCTGAGCACTTCATCTACCCATCTTTTAAACACCACCAGGGACAGTGACTCCACCACCTCCCCGAGCAGCCTCTGCCAGCGCCCAAGAACCCTTTCGCTGCTGACTAAAGCCACCCCACAGACTGGCCCTTTCCATCTCCAAGGCACAGCCTGGCCCGGCCGCTGAGGCTCAGCCCCCGACACCTACCCGGCCCTTCGGTTCAGCCAAAGCAAAGGAGAAGGAGGAAGAGAAGACAAGGGGTGGGCGAGCAGATCTGCTGAGCACAGACGCTTCCATCTATCACTCTTGGCACTGGTACAGTGGACGTCTCCCTGCCCGCTCCACAGCCCGGTCCCCCTCAGGGACTGATGCCCGTGATCGATGGGGATCACAGCCTCATGTCCCCAGCCCTGTCCAAGGATGCTCGCTTTCTAAACATCCAAAACGAGTCGCAGAGAGTTTGATTTGCCAGAATTCTCGAGTCAAGGGACAAGAGGAAATGGCATCGAGCTGTGCCAGGGGAGGTTTGGGTTGGACACAATAAGGGGGATAGAACGGGATGGGCTTTAAGATCCCTTCAACCCAAACATTGCTATGATTCTGAAATGTACGGGAATACAAACTTTAAACTAAGACATATTTTTCATGGGTGCACTTTGAAGTCCTCCCTTTAGCCACACTGGGAAATAACTGCAAGGAGCTCGGCAAAGCTTGATGAGCAGAAGAGAACTCCAGGAGGAGAAAGAGCTCCTTAAGTCTTTCTGTAGTTTAATGAGACCCAGCGTGGATTTGCTGATGAGCCCTTGGACCTCACCTACAGAGAGAAGATTGAGCAAGCCTCTCAAGAGTTCAAAAACAGAACTCAGAGTAACTTGAAGTCTTAATTGGTCTCAGTGAGGATTGTTTCGAACAAAGTGACCCTAGGGGCAGAGGAATTCAGTTCTAGGAAGTTCATGGAAGTGTTTGGTCATAGAAGCCTCCGGTCATATACGATTCAGGTCATAAAAGGTAAATAGAATATTAGGGTCATGGAAGAACTGAGTCATAGAAGTGTGATTTTTGGGGGGTTTTTGAAGGGTTTGGTCGTGGAAGGGTCAGGTCCCAGAGGACTCAGGTGACGGAAGAGTCGGGTCCTTGATATGTCTCATCACACACATGCTGCAGAATAGATGATCTGTGTCATAGAAAGCTGCATCATAGGAGAGTTAGACAATAGTCAGGTCATAGAATAAAAGGTCATAGAAGGGTTGGGTTGTAGAAGGCTTGAGCCAGAATCGCCTGGTCATATGATAGATGGGTCTCAGGAGAGTTGAGTTATAGAGGAGTTGGTCATAAAAGAGTAATACAAGAGTTTGATTGCAGAAAGTTCCAATATGGGTTGGGTCATGGATTATTCGGGTCATAGTTGAGTCTGGTCAGAGAAGAGCTGGGTCATACAAAGTCATAGAGGAGTCGGAGAAGAATTGGGTCATAGAAAGCTTGGGTGACAGAAGGCCCAGATCACAGATAATTCGGGTCATAGAGGACTCAGAAGAGTTGAAGCGGGCGGCCACGTCTACTCAGACCGAGGCAGGAACTGGGGCCGGTGGAGAGGACGAAACCTGGCCGTCAGGTCTTCACGCCGTAGAAGCAGGCGACCACGTCTACCCAGACCAAAGCAGGAACCGGGGCCCAGGGGAGGACTAAACCCGGCTGTCAGGTCTATCCGCCGTTGAAGCGGGCGGCCACGTCTACCCAGACCGAGGCAGGAATCGGGGCCGGCGGGGACGAAACCCGGCCATCAGGTCTATCGGCCGTCAGGTCTACACACCGTTGAAGCGGGCTGCCACGTCTACCCAGACCGAGGCAGGAATCGGGGCCGGCGGGGACGAAACCCGGCCATCAGGTCTACCCACCGCTCCGCCGTTGAAGCGGGCGGCCACGTCTATCCAGACCTAAGCAGGAACGGGGGCCGAGGAGAGAAGACGAAACCCGGCCGTCAGGTCTTGCCGCCGTTGAAGCGGGCGGCCACGTCTATCCAGACCGAGGCAGGAACCGGGGTTGGGGGTGGAGAGGATGAAACCCGGCCGTCAGGTGTAGCCACCGCTCCGCCGTTGAAGCGGACTGCCACGTCTACTCAGACCGAGGTGGGATCGGAGCCGTGGAAGAGGACGATACCCGGCCCTCAGGTCTATCCACTTTTGATGCGGGCGGCCACGTCTACTCAGACCGAGGCAGGAATCGGGGCCGGGGGGAGAGGACGAAACCCGGCCGTCAAGTCTCCCCACCGCTCTGCCGTTGAAGCGGTCGGCCACGTCTACTCAGACCGAGGCAGGAACCGGGGCCAGTGGAGAGGACGAAACCCGGCTGTCAGGTCTATCCGCCGTTGAAGTAGGCGGCCATGTCTTCTCAGACCAAAGCAGGAACCGGGGCCCAGGGGAGGACTAAACCCGGCCGTCAGGTCTAACCGCCGTTGAAGCGGGCGGCCACGTCTACCCAGATAAGGCAAGGACCGGGGCCCGGCGTGGGGAGGACGAAACCGGCCGTCAGGACTAGCCACCATTGAAGCGGCCGGCCCCCTCTACCCGACCCAGGCAGGAACCGGGGCCGGGGGTGGGGAGAACGAAACCCGGCCGTCATGTTAACTCACTGTTGAAGCGGGCGGCCACGTCTACCCAGACCGAGGCAGGAACCGGGGCCGGTGAGCAAGGACGAAACCCGGCCGTCAGGTCTATCCGCCGTTGAAGCGGGCGGCCACGTTTATCCAGGCCCAGGCAGGAACCGGGGCCGGGGGTGCGGAGGGCGAAACCCCGCCGTCAGCTCCACTCGCTGTTGAAGCGGGCGGCCACGTCTACCCAGACCGAGGCAGGAACCGGGGCCGGGGTGGCAAGGACGAAACCCGGCCGTCAGGTCTATCGGCCGTCAGGTCTACCCACGGCTGAAGCGGGCGGCCACGTCTATCCAGAACGAGGCAGGAACCGGGTCCGGGGGTGGGGCGGACGAAACCCGTCCGTCAAGTCTATCGGCCGTCAGGTCTACACACCGTTGAAGCGGGCTGCCACGTCAACCCAGACCGAGGCAGGAATCGGGGCCGGCGGGGACGAAACCCGGCCATCAGGTCTATCCACCGCTCCGCCGTTGAAGCGAGCGGCCACGTCTACCCAGACCAAAGCAGGAACCGGGGCCCAGGGGAGGACTAAACCCGGCCGTCAGGTCTATCCCCCGTTGAAGCGGACGGCCACGTCTATCCAGGCCCAGGCAGGAACCGGGGACGGGGGTGCGGAGGGCGAAACCCCGCCGTCAGCTCCACTCGCTGTTGAAGCGGGCGGCCACGTCTACCCAGACCGAGGCAGGAACCGGGGCCGGGGTGGCAAGGACGAAACCCGGCCGTCAGGTCTATCGGCCGTCAGGTCTACCCACCGTTGAAGCGGGCGGCCACGTCTGCCCAGAACGAAGCAGGAACCGGGGCCGGGGGTGCGGCGGACGAAACCCGGCCGTCAAGTCTATCGGCCGTCAGGTCTACACACCGTTGAAGCGGGCTGCCACGTCTATCCAGACCGAGGCAGGAATCGGGGCCGGCGGGGACGAAACCCGGCCATCAGGTCTATCCACCGCTCCGCCGCTGAAGCGAGCGGCCACGTCTACCCAGACCTAAGCAGGAACGGGGGCCGAGGAGAGAAGACGAAACCCGGCCGTCAGGTCTTGCCGCCGTTGAAGCGGGCGGCCACGTCTATCAAGACCGAGGTGGGATCGGAGCCGGGGAAGAGGACGATACCCGGCCGTCTGGTCTATCCACCTTTGATGCGGGCGGCCACGTCTACTCAGACCGAGGCAGGAACCGGGGCCGGGGGGAGAGGACGAAACCCGGCCGTCAAGTCTCCCCACCGCTCTGCCGTTGAAGCGTGCGGCCACGTCTACTCAGACCGAGGTAGGAACCGGAGCCGGTGGAGAGGACGAAACCCGGCCGTCAGGTCTATCCGCCGTTGAAGTAAGCGGGCACGTCTTCTCAGACCAAATCAGGAACCGGGGCCCAGGGGAGGACTAAACCCGGCCGTCAGGTCTAACCGCCGTTGAAGCGGGCGGCCACGTCTATCCAGACCGAGGCAGGAACCGGGGCCGGGGGTGGAGAGGATGAAACCCGGCCGTCAGGTGTAGCCACCGCTCCGCCGTTGAAGCGGGCTGCCATGTCTACTCAGACCGAGGTGGGATCGGAGCCGGGGAAGAGGACGATACCCGGCCGTCAGGTCTATCCACCTTTGATGCGGGCGGTCACGTCTACTCAGACCGAGGCAGGAACCGGGGCCGGGGGGAGAGGACGAAACACGGCCGTCAAGTCTCCCCACCGCTCTGCCGTTGAAGCAGGCGGCCACGTCTACTCAGACCAAAGCAGGAACCGGGGCCCAGGGGAGGACTAAACCCGGCCGTCAGGTCTAACCGCCGTTGAAGCGGGCGGCCACGTCTATCCAGACCGAGGCAGGAACTGGGGCCGGGGGTGGTGAGGACGAAACCCGGCCGTCAGGTCTACTCGCTGTTGAAGCGGGCGGCCACGTCTACCCAGATAAGGCAAGGACCGGGGCCGGGCGTGGGGAGGACGAAACCGGCCGTCAGGTCTACCCACCATTGAAGTGGGCGGCCACGTCCACCCAGACCTAAGCAGGAACGGGGGCCGAGGAGAGAAGACGAAACCCGGCCGTCAGGTCTTCCCGCCGTTGAAGCGTGCGGCCACCTCTATCCAGACCGAGGCAGGAACCGGGGCCGGGGGTGCGGAGGGCGAAACCCCGCCGTCAGCTCCACTCGCTGTTGAAGCGGGCGGCCACGTCTACCCAGACCGAGGCAGGAACCGGGGCCGGGTTGGCAAGGACGAAACCCGGCCGTCAGGTCTATCGGCCGTCAGGTCTACCCACGGCTGAAGCGGGCGGCCACGTCTATCCAGAACGAGGCAGGAACCGGGTCCGGGGGTGGGGCAGACGAAACCCGTCCGTCAAGTCTATCGGCCGTCAGGTCTACACACCGTTGAAGCGGGCTGCCACGTCAACCCAGACCGAGGCAGGAATCGGGGCCGGCGGGGACGAAACCCGGCCATCAGGTCTATCCACCGCTCCGCCGCTGAAGCGAGCGGCCACGTCTACCCAGACCAAAGCAGGAACCAGGGCCCAGGGGAGGACTAAACCCGGCCGTCAGGTCTATCCGCCGTTGAAGCGGGCGGCCACGTCTATCCAGGCCCAGGCAGGAACCGGGGACGGGGGTGCGGAGGGCGAAACCCCGCCGTCAGCTCCACTCGCTGTTGAAGCGGGCGGCCACGTCTACCCAGACCGAGGCAGGAACCGGGGCCGGGGTGGCAAGGACGAAACCCGGCCGTCAGGTCTATCGGCCGTCAGGTCTACCCGCCATTGAAGCGGGCGGCCACGTCTGCCCAGAACGAAGCAGGAACGGGGGCCGAGGAGAGAAGACGAAACCCGGCCATCAGGTCTATCCACCGCTCCGCCGCTGAAGCGAGCGGCCACGTCTACCCAGACCTAAGCAGGAACGGGGGCCGAGGAGAGAAGACGAAACCCGGCTGTCAGGTCTTGCCGCCGTTGAAGCGGGCGGCCACGTCTATCAAGACCGAGGTGGGATCGGAGCCGGGGAAGAGGACGATACCCGGCCGTCTGGTCTATCCACCTTTGATGCGGGCGGCCACGTCTACTCAGACCGAGGCAGGAACCGGGGCCGGGGGGAGAGGACGAAACCCGGCCGTCAAGTCTCCCCACCGCTCTGCCGTTGAAGCGTGCGGCCACGTCTACTCAGACCGAGGTAGGAACCGGAGCCGGTGGAGAGGACGAAACCCGGCCGTCAGGTCTATCCGCCGTTGAAGTAAGCGGGCACGTCTTCTCAGACCAAAGCAGGAACCGGGGCCCAGGGGAGGACTAAACCCGGCCGTCAGGTCTAACCGCCGTTGAAGCGGGCGGCCACGTCTATCCAGACCGAGGCAGGAACCGGGGCCGGGGGTGGTGAGGACGAAACCCGTCCATCAGGTCTACCCACCGCTCCGCCATTGAAGTAAGCGGCCACGTCTACCCAGACCTAAGCAGGAACGGGGGCCGAGGAGAGAAGACGAAACCCGGCCGTCAGGTCTTGCCGCCGTTGAAGCAGGCGGCCACGTCTATCCAGACCGAGGCAGGAACCGGGGCCGGGGGTGGAGAGGATGAAACCCGGCCGTCAGGTGTAGCCACCGCTCCGCCGTTGAAGCGGGCTGCCACGTCTACTCAGACCGAGGTGGGATCGGAGCCGGGGAAGAGGACGATACCCGGCCGTCAGGTCTATCCACCTTTGATGCGGGCGGTCACGTCTACTCAGACCGAGGCAGGAACCGGGGCCGGGGGGAGAGGACGAAACACGGCCGTCAAGTCTCCCCACCGCTCTGCCATTGAAGCAGGCGGCCACGTCTACTCAGACCAAAGCAGGAACCGGGGCCCAGGGGAGGACTAAACCCGGCCGTCAGGTCTAACCGCCGTTGAAGCGGGCGGCCACGTCTATCCAGACCGAGGCAGGAACTGGGGCCGGGGGTGGTGAGGACGAAACCCGGCCGTCAGGTCTACTCGCTGTTGAAGCGGGCGGCCACGTCTACCCAGATAAGGCAAGGACCGGGGCCGGGCGTGGGGAGGACGAAACTGGCCGTCAGGTCTACCCACCATTGAAGCGGGCGGCCACGTCCACCCAGACCTAAGCAGGAACGGGGGCCGAGGAGAGAAGACGAAACCCGGCCGTCAGGTCTTGCCGCCGTTGAAGCGTGCGGCCACCTCTATCCAGACCGAGGCAGGAACCGGGGCCGGGGGTGCGGAGGGCGAAACCCCGCCGTCAGCTCCACTCGCTGTTGAAGCGGGCAGCCACGTCTACCCAGACCGAGGCAGGAACCGGGGCCGGGGTGGCAAGGACGAAACCCGGCCGTCAGGTCTATCGGCCGTCAGGTCTACCCACGGCTGAAGCGGGCGGCCACGTCTATCCAGAACGAGGCAGGAACCGGGTCCGGGGGTGGGGCGGACGAAACCCGTCCGTCAAGTCTATCGGCCGTCAGGTCTACACACCGTTGAAGCGGGCTGCCACGTCAACCCAGACCGAGGCAGGAATCGGGGCCGGCGGGGACGAAACCCGGCCATCACGTCTACCCACCGCTCCGCCGTTGAAGCGAGCGGCCACGTCTACGCAGACCAAAGCAGGAACCGGGGCCCAGGGGAGGACTAAACCCGGCCGACAGGTCTTGCCGCCGTTGAAGCGGGCGGCCACGTCTACCCAGACCGAGGCAGGAACTGGGGCCGGGGGTGGTGAGGACGAAACCCGGCCGTCAGGTCTACTCGCTGGTGAAGCGGGCGGCCACGTCTACCCAAATAAGGCAAGGACCGGGGCCGGCCGTGGGGAGGACGAAACCGGCCGTCAGGTCTACCCCCCATTGAAGCGGCCGGACCCGTCTACCCGACCCAGGCAGGAACCGGGGCCGGGGGTGGGGAGAACGAAACCCGGCCGTCATGTTAACTCACTGTTGAAGCGGGCGGCCACGTCTACCCAGACCGAGGCAGGAACCGGGGCCGCTGAGCAAGGATGAAACCCGGCCGTCAGGTCTATCCGCCGTTGAAGAGGGCGGCCACGTCTAGCCAGACCAAAGCAGGAACCGGGGCCCGTGGGAGGATGAAACCCGGCCGTCAGGTCTACCCGTCGCTCCGCCGTTGAAGCGGGCTGCCACGTCTACTCAGACCGAGGCAGGAACCGGGGACGGGGGAGAGGACTAAACCCGGCCGTCAGGTCTAGCAGCCGTCAGGTCTACCCACCATTGAAGGGGGCGGCCACGTCTATTCAGACCGAGGCAGGAACCGGGGCCGGTGGAGAGGACGAAACCCGGCCGTCAGGTCTATCTGCCGTTGAAGCGGGCGGCCACGTCTACCGAGACCAAAGCAGGAACCGGGGCCCGGGGGAGGACTAAACCCGGCCGTCAGGTCTATCCACCGCTCCGCGGTTGAAGCGGGTGGCCACGTCTACTCAGACCGAGGCAGGAACCGGGGCCGGGTTAGAGGACGTCAGTTCTATCCACCGCTCTGCCGTTGAAGCGGGAGGCCAGGTCTACCCAGAACGAGGCAGGAACCGGGGCCGGGGTGGGGGTGGACGAAACCCGGCCGTCAGGTCTATCCGCCGTTGAAGCGGGCGGCCACGTCTATCCAGGCCCAGGCAGGAACCGGGGCCGGGGGTGCGGAGGGCGAAACCCCGCCGTCAGGTCTACTCGCTGTTGAAGCGGGCGGCCACGTCTACCCAGACCGAGGCAGGAACCGGGGCCGGGGGTAGCGAGGACGAAACCCGGCCGTCAGGTCTATCGGCCGTCAGGACTATCCACCGTTGAAGCGGGCTGCCACGTCTTCCCAGACCGAGGCAGGAATCGGGGCCGGCGGGGACGAAACCCGGCCATCAGGTCTACCCACCGCTCCGCCATTGAAGCGGGCGGCCACGTCTACCGAGACCTAAGCAGGAACGGGGGCCGAGGAGAGAAGACGAAACCCGGCCGTCAGGTCTTGCCGCCGTTGAAGCGGGCGGCCACGTCTATCCAGACCGAGGCAGGAACCGGTGCCGGGGGTGGAGAGGATGAAACCCAGCCGTCAGGTGTAGCCACCGCTCTGCCGTTGAAGTGGGCTGCCACGTCTACTCAGACCGAGGTGGGATCGGAGCCGGGGAAGAAGACGATACCCGGCCGTCAGGTCTATCCACCTTTGATGCGGGCGGCCACGTCTACTCAGACCGAGGCAGGAAACGGGGCCAGTGGAGAGGACGAAACCCGGCCGTCAGGTCTTCCCGCCGTTGAAGTAGGCGGCCACGTCTTCTCAGAACGAGGCAGGAACCGGAGCCGGTGGAGAGGACTTAACTCGGCCGTCAGGTCTATCCGCCGTTGAAGCGGGCGGCCACGTCTATCCAGACCGAGGTGGGATCGGAGCCGGGTAAGAGGACGATACCCGGCAGTCAGGTCTATCCACCTTTGATGCGGGCGGCCACGTCTACTCAGATCGAGGCAGGAACCGGGGCCGGGGAGAGAGGACGAAACCCGGCCGTCAAGTCTCCCCACCGCTCTGCCGTTGAAGCGGGCAGCCACGTCTACTCAGACCGAGGCAGGAACCGGGGCCAGTGGAGAGGACGA
Organism: Phaenicophaeus curvirostris; assembly: GCF_032191515.1. Classification (NCBI taxonomy): domain Eukaryota; kingdom Metazoa; phylum Chordata; class Aves; order Cuculiformes; family Cuculidae; genus Phaenicophaeus; species Phaenicophaeus curvirostris. The sequence goes on from NC_091426.1 coordinate 1,051,621, forward strand.
AACCCGGCCGTCAGGTCTATCCGCTGTTGAAGTAGGCGGCCACGTCTTCTCAGACCAAAGCAGGAACCGGGGCCCAGGGGAGGACTAAACCCGGCCGTCAGGTCTACCCCCCATTGAAGCGGCCGGCCCCCTCTACCCGACCCAGGCAGGAACCGGGGCCGGGGATGGGGAGAACGAAACCCGGCCGTCATGTTAACTCACTGTTGAAGCGGGCGGCCACGTCTACCCAGACCGAGGCAGGAACCGGGGCCGGTGAGCAAGGACGAAACCCGGCCGTCAGGTCTATCCGCCGTTGAAGCGGGCGGCCACGTCTATCCAGGCCCAGGCAGGAACCGGGGCCGGGGGTGCGGAGGGCGAAACCCCGCCGTCAGGTCTACTCGCTGTTGAAGCGGGCGGCCACGTCTACCCAGACAAGGCAAGGACCGGGGCCGGGCGTGGGGAGGACGAAACCGGCCGTCAGGTCTACCCACCATTGAAGCGGGCGGCCACGTCCACCCAAACCTAAGCAGGAACGGGGGCCGAGGAGAGAAGACGAAACCCGGCCGTCAGGTCTTGCCGCCGTTGAAGCGGGCGGCCACGTCTACCCAGACCGAGGCAGGTATCGGGGCCAGGGTGAGGACACGAAGCTGGCCGGCCGTCAGGTCTTCGTCTGAGCCGCCGGTCGGGCGGGCCGCCACGTCTACCCCCACACCCGCACCATGCAGAAACAAAGTCCACGCTTTTCCGCGGCGGACACTGCGAGACGCTGGGGGGACACGTCTACGCCGAGGAGCAAGGGTGGGTACGAAGTCCCGGAGGAGAGGCGTAGGAGGCGAAGCGTACAAGGCGTGGACGAATCCCAGCCATCAGGTCAACCTACCGCTCCGTCGTTGAAGCGGGCGGCTACATCTACCCAGACCGAGGCAGGAACCGGGGCCCGTGGGAGGACGAAACCCGGCCGTCAGATCTACCCATCGCTCCGCGGTTGAAGTGGGCTGCCACGTCTACTCAGAACGAGGCAGGAACCGGGTCCGGGGGAGAGGACTAAACCCGGCCGTCAGGTCTAGCGGCCGTCAGGTCTACCCACCATTGAAGGGGGCGGCCACGTCTATTCAGACCGAGGCAAGAATCGGGGCCGGTGGAGAGGACGAAACCCGGCCATCAGGTCTATCTGCCGTTGAAGCAGGCGGCCACGTCTACCGAGACCAAAGCAGGAACCGGGGCCCGGGGGAGGACTAAACCCGGCCGTCAGGTCTAACCGCCGTTGAAGCGGGCGGCCACGTCTATCCAGACCGAGGCAGGAACTGGGGCCGGGGGTGGTGAGGACGAAACCCGGCCGTCAGGTCTACTCGCTGTTGAAGTGGGCGGCCACGTCTACCCAGATAAGGCAAGGACCGGGGCCGGGCGTGGGGAGGACGAAACCGGCCGTCAGGTCTACCCACCATTGAAGCGGGCGGCCACGTCCACCCAGACCTAAGCAGGAACGGGGGCCGAGGAGAGAAGACGAAACCCGGCCGTCAGGTCTTGCCGCCGTTGAAGCGTGCGGCCACCTCTATCCAGACCGAGGCAGGAACCGGGGCCGGGGGTGCGGAGGGCGAAACCCCGCCGTCAGCTCCACTCGCTGTTGAAGCGGGCGGCCACGTCTACCCAGACCGAGGCAGGAACCGGGGCCGGGTTGGCAAGGACGAAACCCGGCCGTCAGGTCTATCGGCCGTCAGGTCTACCCACGGCTGAAGCGGGCGGCCACGTCTATCCAGAACGAGGCAGGAACCGGGTCCGGGGGTGGGGCAGACGAAACCCGTCCGTCAAGTCTATCGGCCGTCAGGTCTACACACCGTTGAAGCGGGCTGCCACGTCAACCCAGACCGAGGCAGGAATCGGGGCCGGCGGGGACGAAACCCGGCCATCAGGTCTATCCACCGCTCCGCCGCTGAAGCGAGCGGCCACGTCTACCCAGACCAAAGCAGGAACCGGGGCCCAGGGGAGGACTAAACCCGGCCGTCAGGTCTATCCGCCGTTGAAGCGGGCGGCCACGTCTATCCAGGCCCAGGCAGGAACCGGGGACGGGGGTGCGGAGGGCGAAACCCCGCCGTCAGCTCCACTCGCTGTTGAAGCGGGCGGCCACGTCTACCCAGACCGAGGCAGGAACCGGGGCCGGGGTGGCAAGGACGAAACCCGGCCGTCAGGTCTATCGGCCGTCAGGTCTACCCACCATTGAAGCGGGCGGCCACGTCTGCCCAGAACGAAGCAGGAACGGGGGCCGAGGAGAGAAGACGAAACCCGGCCATCAGGTCTATCCACCGCTCCGCCGCTGAAGCGAGCGGCCACGTCTACCCAGACCTAAGCAGGAACGGGGGCCGAGGAGAGAAGACGAAACCCGGCTGTCAGGTCTTGCCGCCGTTGAAGCGGGCGGCCACGTCTATCAAGACCGAGGTGGGATCGGAGCCGGGGAAGAGGACGATACCCGGCCGTCTGGTCTATCCACCTTTGATGCGGGCGGCCACGTCTACTCAGACCGAGGCAGGAACCGGGGCCGGGGGGAGAGGACGAAACCCGGCCGTCAAGTCTCCCCACCGCTCTGCCGTTGAAGCGTGCGGCCACGTCTACTCAGACCGAGGTAGGAACCGGAGCCGGTGGAGAGGACGAAACCCGGCCGTCAGGTCTATCCGCCGTTGAAGTAAGCGGGCACGTCTTCTCAGACCAAAGCAGGAACCGGGGCCCAGGGGAGGACTAAACCCGGCCGTCAGGTCTAACCGCCGTTGAAGCGGGCGGCCACGTCTATCCAGACCGAGGCAGGAACCGGGGCCGGGGGTGGTGAGGACGAAACCCGTCCATCAGGTCTACCCACCGCTCCGCCATTGAAGTAAGCGGCCACGTCTACCCAGACCTAAGCAGGAACGGGGGCCGAGGAGAGAAGACGAAACCCGGCCGTCAGGTCTTGCCGCCGTTGAAGCAGGCGGCCACGTCTATCCAGACCGAGGCAGGAACCGGGGCCGGGGGTGGAGAGGATGAAACCCGGCCGTCAGGTGTAGCCACCGCTCCGCCGTTGAAGCGGGCTGCCACGTCTACTCAGACCGAGGTGGGATCGGAGCCGGGGAAGAGGACGATACCCGGCCGTCAGGTCTATCCACCTTTGATGCGGGCGGTCACGTCTACTCAGACCGAGGCAGGAACCGGGGCCGGGGGGAGAGGACGAAACACGGCCGTCAAGTCTCCCCACCGCTCTGCCATTGAAGCAGGCGGCCACGTCTACTCAGACCAAAGCAGGAACCGGGGCCCAGGGGAGGACTAAACCCGGCCGTCAGGTCTAACCGCCGTTGAAGCGGGCGGCCACGTCTATCCAGACCGAGGCAGGAACTGGGGCCGGGGGTGGTGAGGACGAAACCCGGCCGTCAGGTCTACTCGCTGTTGAAGCGGGCGGCCACGTCTACCCAGATAAGGCAAGGACCGGGGCCGGGCGTGGGGAGGACGAAACTGGCCGTCAGGTCTACCCACCATTGAAGCGGGCGGCCACGTCCACCCAGACCTAAGCAGGAACGGGGGCCGAGGAGAGAAGACGAAACCCGGCCGTCAGGTCTTGCCGCCGTTGAAGCGTGCGGCCACCTCTATCCAGACCGAGGCAGGAACCGGGGCCGGGGGTGCGGAGGGCGAAACCCCGCCGTCAGCTCCACTCGCTGTTGAAGCGGGCAGCCACGTCTACCCAGACCGAGGCAGGAACCGGGGCCGGGGTGGCAAGGACGAAACCCGGCCGTCAGGTCTATCGGCCGTCAGGTCTACCCACGGCTGAAGCGGGCGGCCACGTCTATCCAGAACGAGGCAGGAACCGGGTCCGGGGGTGGGGCGGACGAAACCCGTCCGTCAAGTCTATCGGCCGTCAGGTCTACACACCGTTGAAGCGGGCTGCCACGTCAACCCAGACCGAGGCAGGAATCGGGGCCGGCGGGGACGAAACCCGGCCATCACGTCTACCCACCGCTCCGCCGTTGAAGCGAGCGGCCACGTCTACGCAGACCAAAGCAGGAACCGGGGCCCAGGGGAGGACTAAACCCGGCCGTCAGGTCTATCCCCCGTTGAAGCGGGCGGCCACGTCTACCCAGACCGAGGCAGGAACTGGGGCCGGGGGTGGTGAGGACGAAACCCGGCCGTCAGGTCTACTCGCTGGTGAAGCGGGCGGCCACGTCTACCCAAATAAGGCAAGGACCGGGGCCGGCCGTGGGGAGGACGAAACCGGCCGTCAGGTCTACCCCCCATTGAAGCGGCCGGACCCGTCTACCCGACCCAGGCAGGAACCGGGGCCGGGGGTGGGGAGAACGAAACCCGGCCGTCATGTTAACTCACTGTTGAAGCGGGCGGCCACGTCTACCCAGACCGAGGCAGGAACCGGGGCCGCTGAGCAAGGACGAAACCCGGCCGTCAGGTCTATCCGCCGTTGAAGAGGGCGGCCACGTCTAGCCAGACCAAAGCAGGAACCGGGGCCCGTGGGAGGATGAAACCCGGCCGTCAGGTCTACCCGTCGCTCCGCCGTTGAAGCGGGCTGCCACGTCTACTCAGACCGAGGCAGGAACCGGGGACGGGGGAGAGGACTAAACCCGGCCGTCAGGTCTAGCAGCCGTCAGGTCTACCCACCATTGAAGGGGGCGGCCACGTCTATTCAGACCGAGGCAGGAACCGGGGCCGGTGGAGAGGACGAAACCCGGCCGTCAGGTCTATCTGCCGTTGAAGCGGGCGGCCACGTCTACCGAGACCAAAGCAGGAACCGGGGCCCGGGGGAGGACTAAACCCGGCCGTCAGGTCTATCCACCGCTCCGCGGTTGAAGCGGGTGGCCACGTCTACTCAGACCGAGGCAGGAACCGGGGCCGGGTTAGAGGACGTCAGTTCTATCCACCGCTCTGCCGTTGAAGCGGGAGGCCAGGTCTACCCAGAACGAGGCAGGAACCGGGGCCGGGGTGGGGGTGGACGAAACCCGGCCGTCAGGTCTATCCGCCGTTGAAGCGGGCGGCCACGTCTATCCAGGCCCAGGCAGGAACCGGGGCCGGGGGTGCGGAGGGCGAAACCCCGCCGTCAGGTCTACTCGCTGTTGAAGCGGGCGGCCACGTCTACCCAGACCGAGGCAGGAACCGGGGCCGGGGGTAGCGAGGACGAAACCCGGCCGTCAGGTCTATCGGCCGTCAGGACTATCCACCGTTGAAGCGGGCTGCCACGTCTTCCCAGACCGAGGCAGGAATCGGGGCCGGCGGGGACGAAACCCGGCCATCAGGTCTACCCACCGCTCCGCCATTGAAGCGGGCGGCCACGTCTACCGAGACCTAAGCAGGAACGGGGGCCGAGGAGAGAAGACGAAACCCGGCCGTCAGGTCTTGCCGCCGTTGAAGCGGGCGGCCACGTCTATCCAGACCGAGGCAGGAACCGGGGCCGGGGGTGGAGAGGATGAAACCCAGCCGTCAGGTGTAGCCACCGCTCTGCCGTTGAAGTGGGCTGCCACGTCTACTCAGACCGAGGTGGGATCGGAGCCGGGGAAGAAGACGATACCCGGCCGTCAGGTCTATCCACCTTTGATGCGGGCGGCCACGTCTACTCAGACCGAGGCAGGAAACGGGGCCAGTGGAGAGGACGAAACCCGGCCGTCAGGTCTTCCCGCCGTTGAAGTAGGCGGCCACGTCTTCTCAGAACGAGGCAGGAACCGGAGCCGGTGGAGAGGACTTAACTCGGCCGTCAGGTCTATCCGCCGTTGAAGCGGGCGGCCACGTCTATCCAGACCGAGGTGGGATCGGAGCCGGGTAAGAGGACGATACCCGGCAGTCAGGTCTATCCACCTTTGATGCGGGCGGCCACGTCTACTCAGATCGAGGCAGGAACCGGGGCCGGAGAGAGAGGACGAAACCCGGCCGTCAAGTCTCCCCACCGCTCTGCCGTTGAAGCGGGCAGCCACGTCTACTCAGACCGAGGCAGGAACCGGGGCCAGTGGAGAGGACGAAACCCGGCCGTCAGGTCTATCCGCTGTTGAAGTAGGCGGCCACGTCTTCTCAGACCAAAGCAGGAACCGGGGCCCAGGGGAGGACTAAACCCGGCCGTCAGGTCTACCCCCCATTGAAGCGGCCGGCCCCCTCTACCCGACCCAGGCAGGAACCGGGGCCGGGGATGGGGAGAACGAAACCCGGCCGTCATGTTAACTCACTGTTGAAGCGGGCGGCCACGTCTACCCAGACCGAGGCAGGAACCGGGGCCGGTGAGCAAGGACGAAACCCGGCCGTCAGGTCTATCCGCCGTTGAAGCGGGCGGCCACGTCTATCCAGGCCCAGGCAGGAACCGGGGCCGGGGGTGCGGAGGGCGAAACCCCGCCGTCAGGTCTACTCGCTGTTGAAGCGGGCGGCCACGTCTACCCAGACAAGGCAAGGACCGGGGCCGGGCGTGGGGAGGACGAAACCGGCCGTCAGGTCTACCCACCATTGAAGCGGGCGGCCACGTCCACCCAGACCTAAGCAGGAACGGGGGCCGAGGAGAGAAGACGAAACCCGGCCGTCAGGTCTTGCCGCCGTTGAAGCGGGCGGCCACGTCTACCCAGACCGAGGCAGGTATCGGGGCCAGGGTGAGGACACGAAGCTGGCCGGCCGTCAGGTCTTCGTCTGAGCCGCCGGTCGGGCGGGCCGCCACGTCTACCCCCACACCCGCACCATGCAGAAACAAAGTCCACGCTTTTCCGCGGCGGACACTGCGAGACGCTGGGGGGACACGTCTACGCCGAGGAGCAAGGGTGGGTACGAAGTCCCGGAGGAGAGGCGTAGGAGGCGAAGCGTACAAGGCGTGGACGAATCCCAGCCATCAGCTCAACCTACCGCTCCGTCGTTGAAGCGGGCGGCTACATCTACCCAGACCGAGGCAGGAACCGGGGCCCGTGGGAGGACGAAACCCGGCCGTCAGATCTACCCATCGCTCCGCGGTTGAAGTGGGCTGCCACGTCTACTCAGAACGAGGCAGGAACCGGGTCCGGGGGAGAGGACTAAACCCGGCCGTCAGGTCTAGCGGCCGTCAGGTCTACCCACCATTGAAGGGGGCGGCCACGTCTATTCAGACCGAGGCAAGAACCGGGGCCGGTGGAGAGGACGAAACCCGGCCATCAGGTCTATCTGCCGTTGAAGCAGGCGGCCACGTCTACCGAGACCAAAGCAGGAACCGGGGCCCGGGGGAGGACTAAACCCGGCCGTCAGGTCTATCCACCGCTCCGCGGTTGAAGCGGGTGGCCACGTCTACTCAGACCGAGGCAGGAACCGGGGCCGGGGGTGGGGAGGACGACCCCCGGCCGTCAGCTCTACTCGCTGTTGAAGCGGGCGGCCATGTCTACCAAGACCAAAGCGGGAACCGGGGCCGGCGGGGGATGAAACCCGGCCGTGAGGTCCAGTCGCTGTCGAAGCGGGCGGCCACGTCTACCCAGACCAAGGCAGGAACCGGGGCCGGTGGAGAGGACAAAACCCGGCCGTCAGGTCTATCTGCCGTTGAAGAGGGCGGCCACGTCTAGCCAGACCAAAGCAGGAACAGGGGACGGGGGAGAGGACTAAACCCGGCCGTCAGGTCTAGCGGCCGTCAGGTCTACCCACCATTGAAGGGGGCGGCCACGTCTATTCAGACCGAGGCAGGAACCGGGGCCGGTGGAGAGGACGAAACCCGGCCGTCAGGTCTATCTGCCGTTGAAGCGGGCGGCCACGTCTACCGAGACCAAAGCAGGAACCGGGGCCCGGGGGAGGACTAAACCCGGCCGTCAGGTCTATCCACCGCTCCGCGGTTGAAGCGGGTGGCCACGTCTACTCAGACCGAGGCAGGAACCGGGGACGGGGGAGAGGACTAAACCCGGCCGTCAGGTCTAGCGGCCGTCAGGTCTACCCACCATTGAAGGGGGCGGCCACGTCTATTCAGACCGAGGCAAGAACCGGGGCCGGTGGAGAGGACGAAACCCGGCCGTCAGGTCTATCTGCCGTTGAAGCGGGCGGCCACGTCTACCGAGACCAAAGCAGGAACCGGGGCCCGGGGGAGGACTAAACCCGGCCGTCAGGTCTATCCACCGCTCCGCGGTTGAAGCGGGTGGCCACGTCTACTCAGACCGAGGCAGGAACCGGGGCCGGGTTAGAGGACGTCAGTTCTATCCACCGCTCTGCCGTTGAAGCGGGAGGCCAGGTCTACCCAGAACGAGGCAGGAACCGGGGCCGGGGTGGGGGTGGACGAAACCCCGTCCGTCAGGTCTATCCGCCGTTGAAGCGGGCGGCCACGTCTATCCAGACCGAGGCAGGTATCGGGGCCAGGGTGAGGACACGAAGCTGGCCGGCCGTCAGGTCTTCGTCTGAGCCGCCGGTCGGGCGGGCCGCCACGTCTACCCCCACACCCGCACCATGCAGAAACAAAGTCCACGCTTTTCCGCGGCGGACACTGCGAGACGCTGGGGGGACACGTCTACGCCGAGGAGCAAGGGTGGGTACGAAGTCCCGGAGGAGAGGCGTAGGAGGCGAAGCGTACAAGGCGTGGACGAATCCCAGCCATCAGGTCAACCTACCGCTCCGTCGTTGAAGCGGGCGGCTACATCTACCCAGACCGAGGCAGGAACCGGGGCCCGTGGGAGGACGAAACCCGGCCGTCAGATCTACCCATCGCTCCGCGGTTGAAGTGGGCTGCCACGTCTACTCAGAACGAGGCAGGAACCGGGTCCGGGGGAGAGGACTAAACCCGGCCGTCAGGTCTAGCGGCCGTCAGGTCTACCCACCATTGAAGGGGGCGGCCACGTCTACTCAGATCGACGCAGGAACCGGGGCCGGGGTAGGGGAGGAAGAAACACGGCCATCATCTCTACTCGCTCTTGAAGCGGGCGGCCACGTCTATCCAGAACGAGGCAGGAACCGGGGCACGAGGTGGGGGAGGACGAAACACGGCAGTCAGGTCTTCCCACCGCTCCGCCGTTGAAGCGCGGAGCCACATATATCCAACGCACTCTCATGCTCTCATTTCAACTTTATTCATGGCCATATGGTATTGCAGTCTCTGTGGAGGAAGCGTCCTGCAGAATTACAGACACCCAGTGCTGGGGTCAGCTAAGCAACGACTGCTGCGTGTGCTCCGACGGAGCCGGTTCACTCCAGCCTGGGATATGGGTGCCCCAGTCAGCCGCTGCCTCCTCGCATTCTGGCGTTGTTAAGGATGACCCTGGAGGCGCCTTGGGCTGTGCTGGCAGCTGGACCGGCTGCGAGATGTGCTGCGCCGGTACCGGGCTATGCTGAGGCTGGCCGTGTGTTGTGCCACCCGGCTGTTGGAGCTCTGCGGCCTTCCCCTCGCTTTTATACCGGTGCCAGGGGGAGGCCCTTGGTGACATCAGCGCGCTATCTGGGCAACTGACTGCTTCTCCCTTCGGGTTCTTTCAGCATTCCAGATTGTTGTCTTCCGCACTGAAGTCCGTACCACGATTGCAGACAGGGAAGGTCAAAATTCCTCTGGCACAAGTGCCGAGACGCCTCGTGCGTGTCCCCTCTTCAACGGCTCAGGCGTAGGGTCGGCGGCTGCTTTCTAGCGCTGCTCTCGGAGCCGGGTCACTTCGCGCTCCCATAGTACGTACAGGCGGGGCCCGCAGCGACTTCCGGGCCAAGGCGGAGCGGGGGCGGCCGGGGGCGGGGCGGCAGAGACCCCGACTCTTACGAGGACCTCACTGGAGGCAGCGCGAAACAGCGACCCCTTTGGCGAGAACCGGGAAGAGACGCGGCTGACAGGTCCACCCCACTCCGGCCGCCAAGTCTACCCAGCTCAGCAAGCGGATACTGCCTAGACCTGGTGGTCGGTGGAAGGTAGACCTGCCGGCCGGTGAAGGATAGACCTGCCGGCCGGTGAAGGATAGACCTGGCGGCCGGTGAAGGGCAGACCTGCCGGCCGGTGAAGGATAGACCTGGCGGCGGGTGAGGGCTAGACCTGGCGGACGGTGAAGGATAGACCTGGCGGCCGGTGAAGGGCAGACCTGGCGGCCGTTAAGGGATAGACCCGGCGGCCGGTGAGGGGGATTGACCTGGTGGCCGGTGCTGGGTACACCTGGTGGCCATCCCTGGAGCCGATGACATCTAATGGCTATCACTGTCTGCCACCGGAGCAGAGCCAGCACACCCACTTTTGGGGCCGTAACTTCCATTTGTAGGGCCAGAATACTGATCTGATCTTAGTTTTTGGGGTCAGAATACCAATTTTTGAGCGAGAACACCACTTTTAGGACAAATCACCACGTCTCTCAGAGTACAGGGCGGGGCTAACAGGTCAAGCCGTCCCCGACCACCAGGTCCACCCGCCTCCGTTCGCCTGGTGCACCTAGCTCCGGCTCCCAGGTCCACCTCATTATGGCTGGCAGGTCTTTTCCACTATGGATTCCAGGTCTTACGTGCTCTGGCCGCCATGTCTACTCTGCTGAGGTCGGAGCTAGGTGGACCTGGTGTCCGTCCTCACAGCCGGGTACACCTGACGGCCGCCACTGTCCGGCCCTGAGCGGAGCCAGCACACCCACTGCTGGGGCCACAACTCCCATTTGTAGGGCCACAACATTGATTTTAGGGATAAGGATCCCTTCAACCCAAACAATCCTATAATTCTGCAATGGATGGGAATACAAACTTTAAACTGCAGGAGAGGAGCTTCTGGGGAGACCTTAGAGCAGCTTCAAGTCAGAGGCTCCAGAAAACCTGGGGAGGGTTTCTTGATCGGGGAGTGCACGGACAGGACAAGGGAGAATGGTTTTAAGCATAAAGAGAAGCGGTTGTGATGAGACCTTAGGGAGGGTGGGGTGGCCCTGGGCCAGGTGTCTCAGAGAAGTCGTGCTTGCCCCATCCCTGATGGTGTTCGAGGCCAGGTTGGATGGGACTGAGCAACCTGATCCAGTGGTATGTGTCCCTGCCCATAGCAGGCAGGTGGAACTGGATGGGCTTTCAGGTCCCTTGAACACAAACCATTCCACGATTCTGTGATTCTATGATCCTACCGAAGAGAAGGGTGTTGTCCAGAAGCAGAAAGAGCCGCCCCACACAAACCCTGCTTGCTGCATTCCCCTGACGGAGACACTCGCTTCTCCTTGCCCTTCTGCCACCATCTCTGTGCACAAACGCTGCAGGGGGAGGCCTGGTCTGAAGAGCTTAGAGAATATTTGCAAAGTAACCGCAGCATTCCTCTCACTGGGCTGATTTCTTTGTCCGGCTGAGAGAGCTTCTCCCTCTGCTTTGCCTGGATGGGAACCGCTCTTGAGCTGGTGAGCAGGCTGGTTGTTCACCAGAACAGCCTCTGCCTCTGAGCAGTCTGGGACACCTTTCCTACCCAGGGTCTCAGCTGGCTTCTTGCATGACCCAAGGCAATGACTTTTCTTTTCCTTTACACATTTCCAGTCCACAGAAGAAACTCACAAGAGTCCCCTCCCAGTCTGGGACTGTTGGCAGAAGCAGCCGGAGGCAAGACACGCACACTCAATACGAGTTTAGAATCTTGCTTGTTTAATGCAGCTAGATGACTCCTTTTATACATGTGTTACAGTCCCGTGGAAGGTGCCCTTTGGTCTGTGTCCACTCTCCAGGCACTAATTGGCTAACTAGTCCACTCCTCGCGCGCTAATTGGCTAGCAGTTGCTGAGCGTGCTCTGTTCCTGTTCCTGTGCTGCTTACTACATGACCCACTCCGCCTTGCTACAAGCCAACTGCCTCTAAATGTCAAAGGTTATTCCGAGACAGAGGCGCTGCCACAATATCAAGCCTTAAAGGGTCAGCGTCCTCATGCCCTTCCCTTCTTAAGCAATCCTCTACATGGGATCGCTGAGTCCTCCAAGGAGAAGAGCCCTGCCCGTCCTCAGCAAGGGCACATGGATTCAGAACCGTGAGTCTCCCTGAAAAGGACCAGTCTCCTAAGGACCCTCAAGAAGAAAAGCCCTTTCCGTTCTCCTGGCAAACCAAGCTGACGGACCAGGCTGCTGAGGAACAGCCCAGATGCCCGACGGCCTCTTCAGTTCAGCCAGAGCCAAGGAGAAGGAGCAGGAGGAGAAAACAGGACGGGCTCTGTTAGGTCCATTGCAAAAGTCCTACAAGTTTTTCTAAATGCCAATGGGATTGACTTATGATGAAATGACACTGCAGTCCTTTTCCACGACTGCTTTTATATGATGTGTGTGTTGTCTCAGGCGACGGCTGAGACTGCTTGGGAAGAGGTGTTGGTTTGTTTGTAGGAAAAATAAAGAATCATAGAATGTCCTGAGTGTGAAGGGACCTTCTCCTGATACCCACCCTAAACCTCCCCTGGAGCCTCTTCCTGCCATTCCCTCAGGTCCTGTCCTTGGTCGCTAGAGAGAAGAGCTCAGCACCTGCTCCTCCTCCTGCCTTGTGCGGAAACGGCAGACTGCGTCTGACGTCTCCCCTTAGTCTCCTCTTCTGCAGGCTGGACAGACCCAGTGATGTCAGCCACTCCTCAAACGCCTTCCCCTCTAATACCTTCCACAGCTCTCCGGCTTCCTCTGGACTCTCCACAGTACTTTTCAATCCTTTTCATACTGTGGTGCCCAAAACTGCACTCAGGACTCTAGGTGCGGCTGCAGAAACCCTTTCCCATCCTACTCTGTCTCCTGGATCTCCTCCATCTCCCTAATGGTGAGAGGAGGCTGGGGAGTCTTTAGTCTCCTCTGCTGGCACATTGCTCTCGGGGGCTGCAGAGTACAATCCCACCAGTCAGTTTCCTTCTCAGAGTCCCCGATACTGCTCAGCTTGGACACCTCCTCCCAAAGCTCTGTCACCAGGCTGAGCTGTTCTCCTCTTCTGCCCAGTCACAGGGAAGCTGCTGGAATCCTCTACCGTCCAGCATTGTCTGCGTTAGACGTTTTGATCCGTTCCCATGTGCCGTACCTGCGTTACTTTGTCGATGTTTAAAGAAATCATAGAATCATAGAATTGCTAGGTTTGGAAAGACCTTTGAGATTATCAACTCCAACGGTACCTGTCCACTACTAAACCATATCCCTGAGCACTTCATCTACCCATCTTTTAAACACCACCAGGGATAGTGACTCCACCACCTCCCCGAGCAGCCTCTGCCAGCGCCCAAGAACCCTTTCGCTGCTGACTAAAGCCACCCCACAGACTGGCCCTTTCCATCTCCAAGGCACAGCCTGGCCCGGCCGCTGAGGCTCAGCCCCAGACACCTACCCGGCCCTTCGGTTCAGCCAAAGCAAAGGAGAAGGAGGAAGAGAAGACAAGGGGTGGGCGAGCAGATCTGCTGAGCACAGACGCTTCCATCTATCACTCTTGGCACTGGTACAGTGGACGTCTCCCTGCCCGCTCCACAGCCCGGTCCCCCTCAGGGACTGATGCCCGTGATCGATGGGGATCACAGCCTCATGTCCCCAGCCCTGTCCAAGGATGCTCGCTTTCTAAACATCCAAAACGAGTCGCAGAGAGTTTGATTTGCCAGAATTCTCGAGTCAAGGGACAAGAGGAAATGGCATCGAGCTGTGCCAGGGGAGGTTTGGGTTGGACACAATAAGGGGGATAGAACGGGATGGGCTTTAAGATCCCTTCAACCCAAACATTGCTATGATTCTGAAATGTACGGGAATACAAACTTTAAACTAAGACATATTTTTCATGGGTGCACTTTGAAGTCCTCCCTTTAGCCACACTGGGAAATAACTGCAAGGAGCTCGGCAAAGCTTGATGAGCAGAAGAGAACTCCAGGAGGAGAAAGAGCTCCTTAAGTCTTTCTGTAGTTTAATGAGACCCAGCGTGGATTTGCTGATGAGCCCTTGGACCTCACCTACAGAGAGAAGATTGAGCAAGCCTCTCAAGAGTTCAAAAACAGAACTCAGAGTAACTTGAAGTCTTAATTGGTCTCAGTGAGGATTGTTTCGAACAAAGTGACCCTAGGGGCAGAGGAATTCAGTTCTAGGAAGTTCATGGAAGTGTTTGGTCATAGAAGCCTCCGGTCATATACGATTCAGGTCATAAAAGGTAAATAGAATATTAGGGTCATGGAAGAACTGAGTCATAGAAGTGTGATTTTTGGGGGGTTTTTGAAGGGTTTGGTCGTAGAAGGGTCAGGTCCCAGAGGACTCAGGTGACGGAAGAGTCGGGTCCTTGATATGTCTCATCACACACATGCTGCAGAATAGATGATCTGTGTCATAGAAAGCTGCATCATAGGAGAGTTAGACAATAGTCAGGTCATAGAATAAAAGGTCATAGAAGGGTTGGGTTGTAGAAGGCTTGAGCCAGAATCGCCTGGTCATATGATAGATGGGTCTCAGGAGAGTTGAGTTATAGAGGAGTTGGTCATAAAAGAGTAATACAAGAGTTTGGTTGTAGAAAGTTCCTATATGGGTTGGGTCATGGATTATTCGGGTCCTAGTTGAGTCTGGTCAGAGAAGAGCTGGGTCATACAAAGTCATAGAGGAGTCGGAGAAGAATTGGGTCATAGAAAGCTTGGGTGACAGAAGGCCCAGATCACAGATAATTCGGGTCATAGAGGACTCAGAAGAGCGGAATGAGAGAAGAGCTGGGTCACAGAAGAGTTCAGTTGCAGTAGGTTTATACCTAGGTGTTGGGTCACAGAACACTCACGGAAGAGCAGAGTCATAGAAGGGAGAGAGAAGCATCATTTATAGAAGAATATGGTCAGAAAAGATTCATAGGAAATTCAGGTCTTAGAAGACTCAAATCATAAAAGAGTCATTGAAGGGCGATAGAAGTGTCAGGTCATAAAGGAGTCGTTAGAGAAGTCAGGTCATAGAAGGTCTGGGTCATAGAAGAGGACTCATCTAAGTGTGTGGTCATAGAGGAGTTAGGTAAGAGACGTGTTGAGTCAGAAAAGTGCCAGGTGAGAGAAGGTCATAGAAGGTTGTTGAGGCATGATCTGACCAAGGGAAGTCCAGTCCACTTCTCTTTCAGGCATCCAGAAATGGAATCCGAGGGGACAAGGTCTTGGGCACAGCCTTTAGTTCCCTGCTCACCCACTGGCCATTCCTGAAAATGACAGGCCATGTGTGAGTGGTGCCAGTGCTCAGGGAGCGCCCTCGGTTACCGTGACCTCTGGAAGATGATGGAGAGTGCCCTCACTGTGGCATCGTCCTGCTCACTCAGCGCCCTGGGATGTGACCCCTCCTGTCCCAGAGGCTGGGAAGGATTGTGTTTGCTCAAGTGATCCCTGATCTGATCCCCACCCAGCACTAGTCAAGCTCCTCCAGAGTCCTGCCCTGAGTCCCAGAGGCCTGGGAGACTTTGTTGGGGAAGACAAGGACATAGAGGACACAGGGAATCTCAGATCTGTCTCCTCCTGCTCTTACTAAATTCTGCACTACCCACAGAGGGTCCTTGTTTTTTTCTTTTACTGTTCCTGAAGCAGGGAACACTCATCACGAGGCCCTTGAATGGCCTTTCAAGTTCTGTGACCACATCCCAGCTCTGTCTCGCACAGGAACAGCTCCAGCTCCTCCTGCCTGTGCCCCTGGCTGAGGGCATCGCTGCCCATGGGGCTGAAGCTCTGCAGCTGTGGCACCAGGCAAGGTCATCCCTGCAATAAGGAAATCTGAGACCAAGTGTCCAGGAACCCGTGTGTGCAAAGGCTTTGCTTGGAGCAGAGACCCGTCTGGGACAGAAGAGAGCTGAATGTCCTCCCAGCCCCAGGTCTAAAGACCAGGGAAGAAAAGCCTGAATTCCCGCGATGGAACAGGATGGAGAAATGAGATCATTCCCTGTCACATTCCTGGGGTTCTGTTTAATGATGGGGCAACAGAAGTGATTCTCATGGCCAGCTATTTTTCTAACAGGAGTAATGACAGTGCAGGAGAAGTGTCTCTGCCCAGCTGAGGGAGGGAAGATCAGGGATGGCTTCAGCCTGTTTCTCAGCAGGTTCCCCTGGAGCCCCAGGGACAGCTCGAGGGAGCCCAGAGGGGGCAGAGAAAGCGCTGCCTTGGGCTGCTCCTCTGCTGCTGAGCTGGGCTGGGCTCCTGGGACAGAGTGAGCTCATAACAAGAGGGTAGTTATGAAAAGAGCCAGGTCTGGCCAGGAGCAGCTCCTCTGCCAAGCCCAGCAGGGCTGAGGGCACTGCCTGCAGGCAGCGAGGGGAGAGGAGGGAGCGGAGAGAGGGGAAAGGCAGGGTGGGGTGGGAGGAAAGAGGAGTCTTCATTTGGAGAAAGATCTTCACAGCCCTTCTCTGGGTGCAGGACAATGCAGGTGCGATTCCTGGAGGAGTCTCCCAAAGCCAGCACAGCCACAGCCTGTGGGCTCTGTCAGGAGGGCTCTCGCAGTTTCTCCAGTGGAAAGAAAAACCAGGGTCAGTGCTCGGTCTGCCCAGGGAGCTCCTCATGTTGGGACAGGGAGAACTTGTGGAGGGAAGAAGCAGCTCCTTGGAAAAGAGGGTCTTTTTGCTCTCAAGAGGGTGCTGTGCCAGTCAGGGCTTCTCACAGCTCCAAATCACCCCAGGACACTTCTAAGAGGACATCTCAAGGGAATAATCAGGGCAGGGATTAGGATAAAGATAAGGAACTCTCCCGAGTCAGTTCCCTGCACCTGGGGAATTTCCGGGGAGAAAAGAAACAAGAGGCTCTCATGCTTGAAGAAATCACTGAGCCTCCTGAGCTCTATCCTTGAGTGGCCAGTAGGTCTGATTGGAGCCTCTTAAAGTGTCTCCAACTGCTTCTCTGCCCATGGAGAGCACCAGCATTACCTCTGCTGGACCCATCAGGCTCATTCTGCCCCATCCTTTCCTGCTTATAAACAAGACCCTGTGCCCAGCTTCACCCGCCAATCAGGCAGGTTTGTGTAGGGCCAGGGGGATGCAGAGAGGGTCAGATGAGGTCTGTGAGCATTGACAGGGAGAAGAGATGGGCCAGGGAAACATCTCCAGTGAGGAAAATCCCCGGGCAGAAGGGATAAGATCGGAGAATGTGAGGAAACATAAAAGAGAGATGTTGTGGAAGGGCAAATACAGAAACCCCTACACGACTGCATCCAACACAGACCCTCCCTCTGAGCAAGCCCCCTTGCCTCCTCTCCCACCCCACAAAGTCTCTGCCCTCAGCTTGGGCTCCAAGACTGAACCCCCTCCACTGCAGCCAGAGTTTCAGCACAGCCGTGGTGCAGCTCTCTAATCACGGGTCCATTTTCCTCTCCAGAGCACAGGGGCTGAGAGTACCAGTGCAGCAATGTTTATTTTTGGGAGGGAGTGAGCAGAGCTGGGTTAGGGTAATGCTGTCCTGAGTGCCCGGCTGCCTCTGCTGTGGCCTCTCTCAGCTGGACCAGCTTCTTTGCTGGCTTCTCTGTTTGTCTGTGTTCTTGCTGTTGATCTCCTGTTCTTGCTGCCAGGCTCTCTGGGGTTGGGAGTTTCAGCAGTCAAGTGTGGCACTGAACTTCTGATTCCTCCCATGCAGGTGTGTCCGTGGGAATGCAGTGTCCAAGCTTTCGTCTCACCCATGGGGCTGTGGGCAGAGCAGTCTGAGTCGTTCCCTGAGGAAAGAGCTGACTCTTGCTTACTGAACCACCACCATTAGGATACTCGGATTGTTCCATGAGGGTTCTTTCCTAGCTGTGAGCTTCCCTCATGGATATAAATCTCTGCTATCACAACTTGGTGCTACCTGGATGACCGTGGAGAAATACAGAGATGCTACAGCCAAGGGAATGCTTCTGGGTTTGTGAAATGAGCCGTGTGTGTCCTGGGCTGACAGTGGGGTGCTGAGACCTTACAGAAGGGTGAGACATTGAGTGGTGTGAGGTGGATCCCTCTGTGCTCAGAAGGGTGAGGTGGCTTTTGAAGGTAACAAGGGAGAGTGATCCCCCTCCATCTCAGAAAGGTGCAAGCCCAGAGCTGCTGGGGACAAGAGCAAAGTAGAGGGCAGCACCCCTCCCTCTGCACTAAGCCACAGGTAATGCTCTCCCTGAGTGCAGCAGGGATGCTGAGGGTTTCTGACATCCAAGAACACTGTCCGGGGTGGGAGCAAGAGTGGTAAAGGCCCAAACCTCTCTGCCTTCCTTCTACCCTCTCAGTTCCTCATCCCTGGAGGTGCAGATGCTGACAAGCCCTTTTGCACCAGGAGCAGTTCCACAGGACAAAGCTGAACCCCAGCAGTGTCCCCTGTGCCCAGCGTCCCCATGACCCCCAGCTGCAGAGCAGGGCTGACCCCTCGCAGCCAGCGGGCAGAGGCCCTGCTCCTCCCGGCACATTCAGCCGGCACCGAGCAGGGCTCCAGGCATGGAGCTGGCGGAAGGGCTGCAACTGGAAATGGAAAAGCAGTGGCAACTGTGCAGTGTGAGAACTGGCTTTGATTTTACTCAAAGAAGTCTCCTGTAACTTCTCACACTATTTTGGCTTTGATCCAGAGGCAGCAGATGTCCAACAGCAGCTCCATCACCCAGTTCCTCCTCCTGGCATTCGCAGACACACGGGAGCTGCAGCTCCTGCACTTCTGGCTCTTCCTGGGCATCTACCTGGCTGTCCTCCTGAGCAACGGCCTCATCATCACCACCATCGCCTGCGACCACCACCTCCACACCCCCATGTACTTCTTCCTCCTCAACCTCGCCCTCCCCGATATTGGTTCCCTCTGCACCACTGTCCCTAAATCCATAGCCAACTCCCTCTGGGATACCAGGGCCATCTCCTACTCAGGATGTGTTGCCCAGGTCTTCTTTGTGTTGTTCTTGTTGAGTGCAGAATATTATCTTCTCACGGACATGTCCTACGACTGCTGCGTTGCCATCTGCAAACCCCTGCACTACGGGACCCTCCTGGGCAGCAGAGCTTGTGTCCACATGGCAGCAGCTGCCTGGGGCACTGGGTTTCTCGCTGCTCTGCTGCACACGGCCAATACATTTTCCCTGCCCCTGTGCCAGGGCAATGCTGTGGAGCAGTTCTTCTGTGAAATCCCGCAGATTCTCAAGCTCTCCTGCTCACACTCCTACCTCTGGGAAGTTCAGTAAAGCCTGAGTGCTCTGAGTTTGGTCACATTGCCAGTGCTTTGCACCATGTCACCATTGCGGATGGTTTGCTTCATGGTTGGGTGTTCAAAAATGTGATTATTGCACTAATTTAAACTAAAGGATGTGGTCGACCTGGACTTCTGTAAAGCCTTTGACGTGGTACCCCACAACATCCTTCTCTCTTCCCCCAGCTTTCTCTCTCCTTCCCCAGCTTTGTGGGGGTTTTGTGGGGTCCTGGGTCCCTTTTGGGGGTTTGTGGGGGCGGCCCTGGATCCCATTTGGGGGGATTTTGGAGGGGCGTGGGTTCCTTCTGGGGGCATTTGGGGGGCTCCTGAGTCCCTCTTGGGGGCCTTTGAGTCTCTCTTGAGAGAATTCAGAGGGTTCCAGACCCCTTTCGGGGGGTTGGGGGAAAGTAGTGGATCCCTTTAGGGGATATGGGGGGATCCCGGGTCCCATTTGTGGGTTTGGTGGGTCCTGGGTGCCATTTGGGGGATTTAGGGGGGTCCTGTGTCCCTTTTGGGCAGTTTTGGTGGGTCCTGGGTCCCATTTGGAGACTTCTGGGGGTTTTGGATCCTTTTTCAGGGTTTGTGAGGGTCTTGAATCCCTTTTGGGGAGCTGTGGGTTTCTTTTGGGGGGATTCAGATGGTCCCAGATCGCTTTGGGAGTTTGGGGAAGGGGTGTCTTGGATCCCTTTTGTGGGGTTTTGGGGGGTCCTGGGTTCCATTTGGGGACATGTAGGGTGGTTTCTGTGTCCCTTTTGGGAGGTTTGGTGGGTCCTGGGTCCCTTTTGGAGGTTGAGGCTCCTGGGACCCATTTGCAGGGATTGGGGAGGTTCTGGGTAAATTTGGGTGGGGGTTGGGGGAGCCTTGGGTCCTTTTGGGAGACTCCTGGTTCCCTTTTGGGGGACTCCTGGTTCCCTTTTGGGGGCTTGGAGTTTCATGGATCCCTTTTGAGGGGGATGTTTTGGGTCCCATTAGGTGTTTTAGGAGGGGTTCTCCTTCCAACTGGGGGGGGTGGGTGGGTTGTGGGGTCTTGGGTCCTTTTGAGGAGGTTCTGAATCCAGTGCAGGGTGGGGGGGAGTGGGGTGTGTCCTGGATCCCTTTTGGGAGTTTGGGAAGGATCCTGGATCCCTTTAAGGGGGATTAGGCATGCCCTGGATCCAATTTGGGAGTTTGTGGGGGTCCTGAGTCCCGTTTTGGGGGTTTTGATGGTTCCTGGTTCCCATGTGGGAGGTTGAGGGGGTCGTGGAACTCTTTTGAGGGGTCTGGGGGGGTCTTGGGTCACTTTTGGGGGGCTTTGGATTTCTTTTGAGGGAATTAAAGGGGACCCAGATCCCTTTAGGGGGTTTGGGGTTGGAGTTCTGAGGTCCCTTTAAGGAAGTTTTGGGGGTGTCCTGGGTTCCTTTTTGTGGATTTTGTGGGTCCTGGGTCCAATTTTGGGGGGTTGGGGGAGTCTTGGGTTCCTTTTGGGGGGTTCTGGGTCTCTTCTGAAGGAATTCAGGGGGTCCTGGATCCCTTTTGGGGGTTGGGGGGGGGTCCTGGGTCCCTCTTCACCACCCTCCATGCTGCTCCTGGGGTTGGGGCGGGCAGAGGAATTGGGAGCCTTGGAGCCATTTCAGACTGGGAGAAAGTGGGAGGAGAATGGCTTTAATATTTGGCCCTTGTTGCTCCCAATCCAAAGCTTTCTGAACTGTCAATAAAGTAAATCGAACTTCAGCAAGTCCACACCTCTGTGCCCGTGACAGTCATTGGTCTCTGAACCTCCTTTGCTTTCTCTTGACCCCTGAGCCGTTCTGGTTCGTTTTCTCCCTCTGTCCCGTTGGTTCGGGGCTTGGAGGGAGCAGCTGCGGGGGGTCCGGCTGCTGGCCAAGGTTAACCCACCACAGGACACATCAGGGCTGCCGTGTCCAATACAGGGCTCCCCGCACAAGGAAGACCCTGCCCAGCCTGGAGAGAGTCCTGCTGAGGCCAGCAGGATGGCTGGGGCTGGAGCACATCATGGACAAGGAGAGGCTTGTGAGATGGGTTCTGAGAAACCTTTCAGGGTACAACACTGAGCAAGGACCCAGGGCAGCTGGGGGATCCCAATGCAAGGACTTTCTCGGTGTTTGATGAGACAAAGCCATGAGCCCCTGATGGGTTTGGAGCTGTGTGAGAAAGGGCTTGGCTGAGAGACCTGCAGTGGCAAGAGCGGGGGACTGGTGTATAAGAAATTTCAGTAGGAAAAGGGTTCTCTTTTTATTGATAATGGTTGTAGAGTTGGATATCAGGCCTGCAGCAAGGCAAGGGGTGAGGAGGGGAGTGTGCAAGTGGAGAGAGAACAGCTCTGGGAGATCAAGCGCTTGTGCCCGGCAGCACTGCCGTGCTGGGATTCTTTTCCCCTCCACCCACGACCACAGGAACTGTCCCTGCAAGTCCAGAAATGTCTCGCAGGAAATATATCAGGAAACAGAAGTCGTTGAGCATCCCTTTATTTTGTTTAAACACACAGAGAGCACAGCTCCTCATTTACACAGACAATGAGCAAGAAAAGAGAAGAAAACAGTGAATTAAAAACAGGATGACAAGATTATAAAGGGGGGATGAAAGGGGGTTTGGGGGGTGCTAGAGGGGTTTTGAGGGGGAATAAAGGGGGTTTGGAGGGAACAAAGGGAGTTTGGGGGGCATAAAAGGGGTTTTGGGGGGA
This sequence comes from Phaenicophaeus curvirostris, assembly GCF_032191515.1. Taxonomy (NCBI): domain Eukaryota; kingdom Metazoa; phylum Chordata; class Aves; order Cuculiformes; family Cuculidae; genus Phaenicophaeus; species Phaenicophaeus curvirostris. The sequence goes on from NC_091426.1 coordinate 1,073,233, forward strand.
TAATAGAGGGTTTGGGGTGATATAGGGGGTTAAAGGGGGTTAAAGGGGTTTTGGGGTGATATAAGGGAGTTTAGGGGGAATAAAGGCGTTTGGGGAGAGAAAAGGGGATGTGGGGTCAAAAGAGAGGATTTGGGGGAAATAAAAGGGGAATAAAGAAGGATAAAGGGGACTGGGAGTATAAAAGGGGGTTTTGGGGGGATAAAAGGGAGTTTGGGGAGCGATAAAGGGAGTTTAGGGGACTAAAAAGGGGGTTTTATCCTTTTATCCCCCCAAAACCTCTTTAATGCCTTCAGACTCCATATATTGCCCCCAAAGGAGGCTTGGGAGGGATCCATATGGGAAAATCCATTCACCATCGCACAAATCAAGGAACAGACCCGACTCCAGGAGCCAAGGATGAGGCTGAATGAGGTAGAAAGCCTCAGCCCTGGTCGAGGACCCGAAGCAGGAGGGGCACCGGCCCCCACGATCAATCTTGGACCCCAGGCTCGTGCACGTCCACCTCACAGGGAGGTGATCCAGGTGGCACTAGAAACAGGTTTGCTGTTGCTGGGACGATGGCTGCGGGCAGGGTGAGGCCTCTGGTTTTCCTGCCACGAACAGTGGCTGCAGGAGTTGGGTCTGGCTCCACAGAGCCCTCTCTGCAGAGAGAAAAGGTGTGTCTGAGGCCTCAGCTGCAGATGTAGGATGGGGAATCTCCTGCACGACACGGAGCTGGCTCGGCTCTGCACCCCAGGCTCAGAGCTGCCGGCACAGCGTGACCGAGGGGGACACCGGCACCTGATGGCACCTCCGAGCAGGGGGATTCCTGCAGGCACGTTCCCTGTCAGGAGCGGGTGCTGGTGCGCGTCTCGCTTTCCAGGGGAAGCTCAGCCCCTGCTCTTTCCCATCCTGACCTGGCTTTGCCCACGCCGGTCACTCATGTCCAGGCAGGATCTGCTTGAGCCGACCTCGGCTCTGGTCAGAGGAGGCTCCCGGGAAGAAGGCCCAGGAGTTCAGAGGCCAATTAAAGCACCCAACAGCGGCTGAAATCTCAGCAGAGTGTTTTGGCCAAGACGTCATTCACCGCTGCCCAGCAGCCTGAGTAGAAACGCTTTGTGGCTACGAGCAGCCCTTGCAGGAAGCCGTGGGGGCAATCAGTGACTCACCGTGTTCTCTTCCTCCACATCCAGATCACGACACTGCACACCAGGATCACAATCACGAGGGAATGCAGGGCTCCTACTGCACCCATCATGAAGTGCAGTTGCACATCTGGGGGCCCTCTGACACTCTTGGTCGTCTGAGACTTGACAACACTTGGGGTTGTCTCACCGAGCACACCTGGAGGAGCCATTGGGAATGTCAGTCCGTGCTGTGACCCTCTGGAGAGCTCACCCAACAAAACTCAGGTGGCCAGGAGAGCACATGGGGAGCACCGATCCTTGTCCAGTTTTCCTTTCAGCTACATGGACAAAAGCCGTCCCTGCAGCAGGGAGGGCCACCCCAACGCTCTCTCCTCCCTGATGGGTGACACCGGGTCACTACGGGACAGCAGCTACCGGGCGTGCCAGTGGCCGGCATCGCCTCTGCTCCTTTGGCAGGGACGGGCACTGAGCCACTGCTCCCTGTTCGAAAGACAACCTTCTGAACAGCCTCTGTGTCCATCTCTAGAGAAAGAAAGCAGGAGCTGGATCAGATGGAACTGTTCCCCTCAGGGAGGTGGCATTTTCAGCAGGCGATGTATCTCAGGACAGACACCAGGCTCCACACGTCCAGTTTGCAGGACTTGTCTTCAACTTATGCTCCCCTGTAAGACTGCTCAGGACCTGGATTCTCTTGGAAAGAATAATCTGATCAGTATGGTGGGCTTCCCCGGGCTGGGACAACACTGCCAGGAGTCCGAGAAAGGCAAAGCCTCAGCACAGCTCCAGCACAAGGCGACAGTAAACACCTTCCTTCAAAGGGGACACGGAGATCCTGCAGCCACTTCTGCTGCGAAAGAGCCCTTCGCAGAAGCACGTCCCATCCTGCCACCTCCATCCCACGGAGGGGTCACAAACACACGCAGTGGACTGAACCCCATCTCTGTCACCATATCCAGGGCACTTTCACCATCAAGACCCCACTGATCCCCAAGCCAGAGGGAAACCAGTTCTGTAAAACACATCCAGGAACAGAGAGAAAAGCCACCTGAGACCAAATCCACAGCCCTTCATGGTCACTGCCCTCAAGGCAGCTGTGCGGCCTCAAGCTGGGTGTCCAGCTTCCATCTGTCCCTGACCCTGAGGTGTCACCCAGAGTTCTCAGCCACCAAGGAGAAGAGGGGCTGGACCCGTTGGTGAAGCTGGGGCTGCTCCGATCCTGACCAGCTCTGGCCAGCTCTGCCAGACTCAGTACCCTCAAGCTGCCTGTGTGTCCTCTCGGCCACCCAGGGCTTCTCTCCCCTCCGGTGACCAACAGCAAGGGCTGAGCACCCACAGCTTCTGCAGGCTGGATGTCAGCCTCTGGCCAGGACAGCTCTGGCCAGGGTCAGCTCAGCTGGGGCTCTTTTATCCCCCAAACCCCTTTTACGCCCCCAATCCCCCTCTATTGCCCCCCAAGCCCCCTCTATTGCGGATCAGATGGAACAGTTCCCCTCAGGGAGGTGACATCTTTAAGAGGAGATCCTCAAAGACACTGGCCAGGTCGACGAACAAGGGCTGGGCTTTTGGGGCTGCACCCACCACTGCTCCAAGCAGCAGCCACGCCTGCCCTGTTGGAGACCAAGCCATGGCACGTGATCTTCTGGCCCGAGATCTTCTGGCCCGAGCTGCACGAGGTGGGTTTGGTAGAGATGCACCACGATGCCACAGCCCGTCCTTCCCAGGGCAGGGGAAGCGGCTGCAGCCAGGCCAGCGGGGAAACAGCCCTTGGGAGAACACTCCTCTGCTCAGGCTCCGAGGGTCCCGCAGAGACAGCTTTGAAAGGCAAAGCGCCCCAGGGCCATCACCGAGCCGTTCCCTCTCTGCCCTTCCAGCTGCCTGCACATTGGCCACAGAAAGAGCGACTCCCATTGCACAAGGCAAGAAGATAAAAAGGGAAAGGCTCCTTCCTCTCACTGACTGACCCCAGGGGTCGCTCACAGGCTCGAGGGCGGGATCAGGCCAAGCAGTCAGGAAGCCGTCATCTGTGAGAGGATCTGAAGGGAAATTGCAGAGGAATGAGCTCTCGTTTCAGTGTCCACATGTTCTTCCAGGGCAAGGGTCCTCAGGAACTCACCCCCAGGCTGCGCTACGGGCTCCAAACCAACTTCCAGCTGAGCAGCTGGAAAACCATTGAAACCGCCCTCACCTAGAAGAGAGCACAGAGGAGAGAAACATGGTGTGAGCTCGAGGGAGTCGTGCCCAGCAGGAAGGGCTCAGTCAGCGCCTGGCAGCAGCGGTGCTGGGTCTCACACCTTGCGGAGGCTGCGAGCGATGGTGCAGCCGCTGCTGCTGGTTGTAGTTCCAGTCGAGAGCTGGGGCAGCTGCTGCCCCAGTGCTACTGGTACGGCTCAGAGCTGGTCTGTGCAGACCTCGGGGCACAGATCGGATGGGTGGGCACGTGCTCTTCTCCACGTGTGCGCATCGGCCACGGAAGAAGAACTTTGCATTGCACACGGAAAGGGCCAGCTCCCACCTTTCTGATGGGTGACACCAGGCGACCACGGGACAGCAATTACCTGGCTGCTGGTGGCTGGCATCAAACTCAGCGCAGCTGTTACCACAACGGCAGCAGAGACTCTGGACCATCCCCGTCGCTCAGAAGCTCCTGCAAGGCCTGACAGTGCGTGTAGGTGCAGCGAGGCTCTGGCTGATCCCTTCCTGCTAGCGCAGGATCTGACTTGTCCATCCAGCTCTCTAACCCTCCACTTCCCAAGCCCTCTGGTTACGAGGGCTGCATACTCACTGTGTCCTGCTTTCTTCATCTTTGCCAGGAGTTCCTCCAGGATTTCTGATGCCTGCTGCAAAGATTTCCCTTGTTTGGCTTTGTACTTTGCTCTTTGAAGACCCGAACAGAAAGGATCCGGTTAGGTTTCTCACTAATAAAAACACCCCTGAGAATTTCCCATCGCACCCTGTGATCACTCACAGCTGAACCAAAGGGCGTGAGCCAACGTGAAGCCTGCCTCCCTCTCCTCCCCATGCCTGGATCTCGTTGTGTCATTTCTGTACTCAGTGGTGCCTCCAGCATTGAACCCCCTCATCTACAGCTTGAGAAACCAGCAGCTCAAGGATGCAGTGTGGAAACTGAAATCTGGATGGTTCTCTGAATCAATGAACCTCTCATCACCTTCTGCATAGCCGTTATCGTGCATCTCACGGCAGGCCCAGACTGGTTTCTGTATTTGTTGGTGGTGTTGCTGGTTTTTTCAGTTGTGATCGTCTTGTCATCCGGTTTTTAATTCACTGTTTTCTTCTCTTTTCTTGCTCATTGTCTGTGTAAATGAGGAGCTGTGCTCTCTGTGTGTTTAAACAAAATAAAGGGATGCTCAACGACTTCTGTTTCCTGATATATTTCCTGCGAGACATTTCTGGACTTGCAGGGACAGTTCCTGTGGTCGTGGGTGGAGGGGAAAAGAATCCCAGCACGGCAGCGCTGCCGGGCACAAGCGCTTGATCTCCCAGAGCTGTTCTCTCTCCACTTGCACACTCCCCTCCTCACCCCTTGCCTTGCTGCAGGCCTGATATCCAACTCTACAACCATTATCAATAAAAAGAGAACCCTTTTCCTACTGAAATTTCTTATACACCAGTCCCCCGCTCTTGCCACTGCAGGTCTCTCAGCCAAGCCCTTTCTCACACAGCTCCAAACCCATCAGGGGCTCATGGCTTTGTCTCATCAAACACTGAGAAAGTCCTTGCATTGGGATCCCCCAGCTGCCCTGGGTCCTTGCTCAGTGTTGTACCCTGAAAGGTTTCTCAGAACCCATCTCACAAGACTCTCCTTGTCCATGATGTGCTCCAGCCCCAGCCATCCTGCTGGCCTCAGCAGGACTCTCTCCAGGCTGGGCAGGGTCTTCCTTGTGCGGGGAGCCCTGTACTGGACACGGCAGCCCTGATGTGTCCTGTGGTGGGTTAACCTTGGCCAGCAGCCGGACCCCCCGCAGCTGCTCCCTCCAAGCCCCGAACCAACGGGACAGAGGGAGAAAATGAACCAGAACGGCTCAGGGGTCAAGAGAAAGCAAAGGAGGTTCAGAGACCAATGACTGTCACGGGCACAGAGGTGTGGACTTGCTGAAGTTCGATTTACTTTATTGACAGTTCAGAAAGCTTTGGATTGGGAGCAACAAGGGCCAAATATTAAAGCCATTCTCCTCCCACTTTCTCCCAGTCTGAAATGGCTCCCTGGCTCCCAATTCCTCTGCCCGCCCCAACCCCAGGAGCAGCATGGAGGGTGGTGAAGAGGGAGTTAGCAGTCAGTGAAGAACATCTCTGCAGCTCCTTCCTCCTCGCACTTCTCCCCTATCCCAGCGTGGCTCCTCTAGATGGGATCCCACCGTATTTGCGGTCGGGGCTCCGTGTGGTTCATTCCTTTCTCTCTACTCATGGGGCAGTATGAGAGCCCTGAGAGCATCCGTGGACCTTCATGGCCCTGACCAGCATCTCCTGGGCCTCCACCCACCCCTCTGTCCATGGACCAGGAGACACTGAAGCCAGGCCTGATTTTCAGCCCCAGCTTGATCTGAGCTGTAGGTATGCGGGTCTCCAGACACAGACACGGCCTTGGACCTTGTTGAGTCCATGGACCTTGTTGAGTCAGACCTGCAGAGTCACTTCCCAGCCTGGTTCCTTATGGGGTGAGCAACGGAGTGACACTGTGGCCCTCCCTGTTCCAGAGCCCAGCTGTTTTGTGGAGGCCCAGGGCCATACTTCTGCCTTTCTTCCCATCCCTTGGTCAGGTTTTTAGAAGGGAGGAAGGAAAAGCAGGTGAAGTTGGAGGGCCCCAGTGACTGCAAAGGGAGCAGAGCCATCAAACCAGAAATCATGTAAAGGCAATGCTTGTCTAAAACTGTTCTCTTCCTTTCTTGGAGGCCTTGTGTCTTCCGCAGGAACCTTGAGGTGTTGTGTTCCATCCGCCTCTTTTTCTTTTAGCGTTTCCTTTGACCATACCCAAGCCATTGTGTTTGAATTCTCTTTCCAGCCTGATGTAATCCATGATCTGGAGATGGGACAGACGACTGGAAGGAGAATCCCACTCCTCTGGAGAAGAAGGTGGATATTCCCAGGAATCTGAGGAACCACGGCTGACCAGTAGCTGCGTCCATGGAACTGGTCAAGTGCCTCATCTCTTTTTTTGTATTTGGGGCTTAGACGCGTGGTTCCTGTGTGAACGTAATAACACCTCCAGCTCAGCTCTCCACAGTTTCCCTGTATCCAGGCATTTTGGTCTATGGCTTTGCATACATTGAATATTATTGATATAGGGCTTTTGGAACTGATAATTGCTGTCTTTTCTATTAAAATCCCTTTTCCTCCCCTAATTTCCAAGTGCCATTTGCTGGGATTCGTCCAGGGATCATAACACACAATTGATCCACTAATATTACACCGGTGATAAACAGTCAAATTCAATTTACAACTTTCAGTTTTGGTGCCTGTACAAATATAATGGGTATGGTAAACCAATGTCTGGGTAATTACATTTCTCTGTCTGGTTTCCTCGTTAGTGGGTAAACTGGTTTTAGTTCCTTACCAGTCTTGTAACTGTAAATTCAGAAATGTCTGCTTGCCTCACAAATCAATACCCTCTGGCCAAATATGACCTGCGTCACCCTTATGGCCACAACGTGCTATCACATATCCACAGAATTTACACACTTCAATATTTGCTGTCCTGTTCCATGCAAATACAAGTTTAATTGTGCACTTGGGGCACAACAACCCTGTGCAGCTACAGACTAGGGGAAGTCTGGCTGGAAAGCTGCCTGGAGGAGAGGGACCTGGGGGTGTTGGTTGACAGCCAACTGACCATGAGCCAGCAGTGGCCCAGGTGGCCAAGAAGGCCAATGGCATCTTGGCTTGGATCAGAAATGGTGTGGCCAGCAGGTCCAGGGAGGTTCTTCTCCCTCTGGACTCGGCACTGGTGAGACCGCTCCTCGAATCCTTTGTTCAGTTCTGGGCCCCTCACCACAAGAAGGATGTTGAGGCTCTGGAGAGAGTCCAGAGAAGAGCGACAAAGCTGGTGAAAGGGCTGGAGAACAGGCCTTATGAGGAGCGGCTGAGAGAGCTGGGGGTGTTTAGCCTGGAGAAGAAGAGGCTGAGGGGAGACCTCATTGCTCTCTACAACTACCTGAAAGGAGGTTGTGGAGAGGAGGCAGCTGGGCTCTTTTCCCAAGTGACAGGGGACAGGACGAGAGGGAATTACACATGAGGATGAATTACTCATCAGTGTCTTCCGTAAGGTTATTGGTGTGTCCCCTGGCGATGACCATAGAATCATAGAATCATAGAATCACCAGGTTGGAAGAGACCCTCCAGATCATCGAGTCCAACCATTCCCACTGATCTCTAAACCATGCCCCTGAGTACCTCATCCACCTCCAGGGAAGGCGAGTCAACCACCTCCCTGGGCAGACCGTTCCATTGCCTAATGACCCTTGCCGTGAAGAATTTTTTCCTTATGTTAAGCGTGAACCTCCCCTGGCAGAGCTTGAGGCCATTCCCTCTTGTCCTGTCCCCTGTCACTTGGGAGAAGAGGCCAGCACCCTCCTCTCCACAGCCTCCCTTCAGGTAGTTGTAGAGAGCAATGAGGTCTCCCCTCAGCCTCCTCTTCTCCAGGCTAAACACCCCCAGCTCTCTCAGCCGCTCCTCGTAAGACTTGTTCTCCAGCCCCCTCACCAGCTTTGTCACTCTCCTCTGGACTCACTCCAGATCCTCAACATCCTTCTTGTGGTGAGGGGCCCAGAACTGAACCCAGGATTCGAGGAGCGGTCTCACCAGTGCCGAGTCCAGAGGGAGAAGAACCTCCCTGGACCTGCTGGTCACACCATCTCTGATACAGGCCGAGATGCCATTGGTTACATGATGTCACAGTCCATTCAGTGGGTGGCTCCTTTATTCTAGTAGCGTGGGTCACCCCCGTTCAGCCGTGCGGACGGCTGTTTCTGTAACTAAAAAACAAGAAAAGCACCTTCCCACTTTGGGGTCAGGCTCTCTCCTTTCCAACACTTTACTAACACCAGTCCTCAGGTTTCTCTTACGAATGCTCATCCCTAATGGTGTTGATTGAGCAATCCACCCCAGTTTGTGCATCTCGTTCAAGCGTCTCGCGATGACTGAGATGTATTTTTGTAGCATCATCTCCTCAATACCTGGAGTCGTAATCGGCCCCAGACACAAACAAGGCAATCCAGACAACATTTCATAGGCAGGTAGGCCTGTATCCCTACGGGGTGGAGTTTGAATATTTAGTAGTGCTAACGGTAAGCATTTTACCCAAGACATCTGCGTTTCAATCATCAATTTAGTTAATTGTTGTTTAAGAGTTCGATTCATTCTCTCAGCTTGTCCTGAACTTTGGGCTATGGAAGTTCCATCTTATCCCCACCGCTCGCGTTGCTTCTTGCAACACTTTTGACGTGAAACGGGTGCCTCTATCAGAATTGATTGCATGCACCAACCCCAAACGAGGAATTATTGATTCTAATAGTGTTTTTGCAACAAATTGGGCTGTTGCTCAGGTGGCTGGAAAGGCTTCAACCCAATGAGTTAGTTGATCCACTGTAACTAATACATATTTCCATTTACGTTGGGTAATTCAGGACAGTCAATCTGAACCCTTTCAAATGGTCTATAAGCCAGGTCCCAACCACCCAAGGGTGTTTTCCTCATTGCACCTTTATTTATTTTTTGGCACATAGGGCACCCTTGGGTTATCTGTTTTGCTATTTCAAAAATCTCTGTGCTTCCAAAAGATTTTAAATACCGATCGCACAATGCCCTCGCTCCCCAATGGGTTTGCTCATGCCATCTCTTTAGTAATTTTTGAGCTACCGATTTTGGCAATATTTCTCTCCCATCTGGCAAAATCCACTTATTTTCCCGTAACATTGCCCCTAAATCTTGCATTCTCCTCATTCCCTCTGATGTAAAGGAGAAGACGTTAGTTATTTCCATGGTTTTGGTTAATTCAAGAGGATTTATCTGAATGGGAGATTCAGCCCTTCTCGCTGCTTCTCTTGCTTTTTGATCAGCTAAATTATTCCCTCATATTTGAGCTGAAAATCCCTGCTGAAGTCCTGGGAGGTAGACAATGGTGATCCCTTGGGGGCCTTTTAACGCTTCTAAAATTAAGTTGATCGATTCTTCATGGATCAAATTCTTCCCTCGGGTGTTCATAAATCCCCTTTCTTTCCAGATCTTTCCGAAGGTATGTGCCACTCCATATGCATATTTCGAATCAGCATATCATAGAACCATAGAATAACCAGGTTGGGAAAGACCCACTGGATCATTCAGTCCAACCATTCCCATCAATCACTAACCCATGGCCCTCAGCACCTCGTCCACCCGTCCCTTAAACCCCTCCAGGGAAGGTGACTCAACCCCCTCCCTGGGCAGCCTCTGCCAGTGCCCAGTGACCCTTTCTGTGAAAGATTTTTTCCTGATGTCCAAGAAAGGAACATTTTAGTTTACAGACATTTCCATTTGGGGATTAAATAGGGCAGTTGGCCCAGGATGGGGATCTGCAGCCCTTCAAAGCAGACAGGGCTCTCTGTGGACCTTGATTCTTTGTTTGGGACCTGTCTTTTTTCCAACAAGACCAGGTGGATGTGCCTGGGCGGCTTGAATTCCGTTGATGGAATCATGGGTTGGATTGGGTTGTGTTGAGTTGTGTTGAGTTGAGTTGGAAACCCATCCAGGTCCCACCACAGGCAGGGACACCTTTCGCTGGATAAAGTTGCTCCAGGAATGGAGGGGATGAGGGGGACGGGGAGGAGAGAGATGGGGAAGGGAGGGGAGGGGAGAGAAAAGAGGGGGAGCAACCTGATCCGGTGGGAGGTGCCCCTGCCCGTGGCAAGGGATTGCAACTGGATGGGCTTTGAGGTCCCTTCCAACCCAATCATTCCATGATTCTAAGGTTCTTGGCTCCAGCTTTCCTGAAACGGAGCCGTGTTCCCGTGGAACGCTGCCCCTGGGCCTGGCTCAGCCCCAGCAGCAGAAGATCCTTCGCAGAAGGCTTTCTGTTTCTTGGTTCCTCTGTCGAGGGATCAGCAGGAGCATGGTCTTTTTTGTTATGTCCCGCATTGCGGGGGAGGCACCTTTTCTGAGGGGTTCAAGGCCTGTGATGGAGAAAGCCAGAGCTGAGATGAAGCCCCATGTCTACGGAGACCTCCGAGCATCCCCTCCAGACCCCACCAGCCCCATCCAGAGAACAGCTGTGGGGCAGGAGTGCCCCACACAGCCCTCCCGAGAGCAGGACCTGGCATGGTAGAACCCCAGCCCCTGTCCCACTGGCCAACCCAACCCTGCCCCTCCTCACCTCTGCAGATCTCTAACATCTTCTCTGGGTTTCGGTCCTTCAAGGGCTGAGCAGCAACCGCTAGGGACAGAAGCTCCATCAGATCCCCCTTGCTCCCCAGCACCATGGTGGCAACGGGGACAAGGGTGTCCCCACAGAGGGACCAAGGGCTGGTGTCTCACCAAGGAAAATCAGAGCTGCCTTTCGCACTACATTCTCGGGAGCGTAGATGTACTGCAGGCTCTGGTTTACGTAGTCCTCGGCCCTCTTCTTGTCCTGCTTCAGCTGGAGAGACCACAAGGGTCAGGGCACGTCCCAGTGTCCCCCCGCTGGCCACCCCAGTCCCTCCTGCCAGTCTCCCCCGTGGCCGGGAGCTCTCCATCCCACCAAGCGTGGAGAAGAACCCTTGGGGGCTCTGTTCTTGAGGCCAGGGAGCAAGGACGCGGCTCCAGGCTGGAGCGAGGTGGGTGAGACCCACAGCCCAGACGTGGGGGGCAGCCCTCGTCCAGCCTGGGCCCTGGGGTCTGGGGGATCTTCTCACCAAGTAGTATGTGATGACCCACGTCTGCCGTGTCTTCACGCGACGTTCGGGCAGTTTCCAGCCCAGGAACTTTGCCGCAGCCAGGAGACCTTCCTCAGAAGCCTGTGGAGCAGCAGAAGGTGGGAGATGGCACCACAGCCCGGGCAAGGAGACTTGGGGTCCTCCTCCTCTCGGCTTTGTTGGTGGGGCCATGGTGGCCTTAGGAAGGTGGCACCTGCCCTGGCCCAGGTGCCTGGGAGCCTCCTCCCTGCGTCACAGCTCAGCTTTGAGATCCGTACCTCGGCCACGCTCGGCGTTGTGTCCTGTATGCAAACGATGAGCGGGAACAGGGCCATTCGCACTTTGTCCTGCATGCTCCCCTTGTGGCTCCACACCACGCTCTTCAGCTGCTCGGCGAAGAACCTGATGGCTCGTTCTCTCACCTGGTTTTGCCCCTGGCAGGGAGAAGGACAGCAGCACTTCAGAACCAAGATCTCTTTGCCCGTGGTGAGCAGGATGCTCCAGGCTTGGATTTGGTCACTGGAGGCGTGGGACAACTCGGTGGGTGCAGCTGAATGGCCCCAAACTTGTCCAAGGTCCCTCCGTGGGCTCTCCTGACCACCCAGTGCTCCCCACCAGCTCCACCAGCCACGTTAAGGACAAGTTCCCACCAAAAGGGGCCGAGGAGGAGACGGGCTGGTCCTCGGCAATGCCTGTGGGACACGCACCCCTGGCCACGCTGCCTGGGGACAAGATCTGGTCCTGTTCCCCAGAGCAGCTAGGGAAGGAGGAGCCCTCAGGGCTCTCAGAGCAGCTCTCAGGGAGAACCTGGGCTGCAAAACCCAGGGGAGAAAGGTGAGCAGAAGCCCCTGCTCCAGGTGCTGCCGTTGCCCATGCCCAGTGCGCATCTGTGGGGCTCGGGCTCTCCCGTAGCCTTACGTGAAGGAAGAGGGGCAGCAGCTTCTCCATCAGCTGCACGGTGATGGAGCTGGCCTTCTTCTTCTTTAGGTGACCTGTCATGTTTTGGAGGGTCACCAGGGCCTTCACAACAACATCTGCGTTGCTGTGCTCCAGGTCCTCAGTCAGGTCCAGCAGGAGGATCTCCATTCTTCTGGCCTGCGTGAAGAAGAGAATTTCCTTGTTGGGAAAAGCTCCATACCTGGAAAGCTCCCCAGGTGGCCACCCTGGCGGGGATGGCGCTTGGGGCCATCACCCACCGCCTGACTCCAGCCAAGACCAAGCCACCACCTTCCCCACCAGCCCAGCCGCCCTCGGCCAGGCCGCGCTCACCGTCTTGGGTCTCTGAGAGAGCGTGAGGAGACCCTGCAGAACTGCTGGGCGCAAGGCTGGGCTTGGGCGCCTCAGGGATCTCCAGAATTTGTAGAGCCCCTCAAAGTTCTCATTTTCAAAGTCCTTGCAGGCCAGGACCTGGAAGAAAGGCAGCAGCGATCGAGCGGCGGAGCAGGTGGGGCTCCCCGCTCCGTGCAGCTCTGGGTTCCACCAGCAGCTGAAGCCGAGGCCACCGGGGCTTTGGATGCGAACTCACCAGCAACTGAAGGATCCCGGTGTCCTCAGGCAAAGTGCAGAGGAGCCGAGCGTGTTGCGCCTGATGCCGGTTGAACAGCCCCAGCAAGACTCTCTCCATCACTTGGGGCACGGAGAACAGGAGCTGCCACACGGGCACGGCCGAGCTGCAAGGCAGAGCGCTCCGTCAGCAGGGCCACCTCGGCCACCGCGGCCTGACCTGGGGCAGCCCTGCAGGACAGGGACCCTGGACCCCAGCTGGGGTGGCCTGGGCAGCAGGAGAGGAGCGAGGGGAGGTTCATTGTGGGGCTGGGAGGAGCGTGGTGAGTCATGGAATGCCCAGACTTGGAAGGCACCGACAAGGGCCACCAAGTCCAGCTCCCTGCACACGACAACCCTAAAACCCACGCCGGGTGTCTGAGGGCCTTGACCAAAGGCTTCTTGAACACTGCCAGGCTTGGTGCCATGACCTCTTCCCTGGGGAGCTGTTCCAGTGCTCCACCACCCTCTGGGTGAAGGACCTTGTCCTAATGTCCAACCTAACCCTCCTCTGAGGCATCTTCCTGCCATTCCCTTGGGTCAGGGAGAAGAGCTCAGCCGCTGCTCCTCCTGCTCCCCGTGGGAGGAGCCTGCAGAGCGCGATGAGGTCTCCCTTCAGTCTTCTCCAGGCTGAACAGAACAAGAGACTTCAGCCGCTCCTCACATGGCTTCCCCTCTAAACCCTTGGCCAACTTGGTGGCCCTCAACTCTGGGCTGGCTTGGCCGCCTCTGGCTGCCGCAGGGCTTTCGTGGGGCTGGAAAGTGTGGTGGGAAGGAGGGCCCTGCTCCTCGGGCATGTCCTTCACGATCCCTTGGCTCTGGCAACCAAAGAGTCTCCGTGTCCCCCTCCCCGCAGGGGACCCCCCTCCAGGCTCTCCGGGGCAGGACCTGTCTCTGGGTGGAGCAATCTCCATGAGCGCTGAGACCACTTCCGTGAGGTGATGCTCGGTCATGAGGAGCAGAAGGGCCTCCACTTTCTGCCGAGCCAATTCCACCTTGATGCCTTTGATGTTTTCATGGATGCATCTTATAACATGGGGCACCTGGAGGAGAAACAGGTGAGGATGGAGCTGGCCCTGGAGAGCAGCCACCTCCTCGGCTCCATCCCTCTCTACTGGTTTCAGGTGGGTTCAGGTGCCCGAGACACCTGGGTTAGGAGGGAGGGATGGAGGAAGAAGGTCTGGCAGGGCTCAAGGGTTGGGCCGTCCAGCCCCAGGCCACTTACACTCATCAGCCAACACTCAGGGGCGCTCATGGCCATGTCCAACACGCATCTCGCTGCCTCCTTGTCAAAGACACTGGACTCTCTCAGTGCTTCGATGGCCACACAGACGATGTCGGTCTTCTCCACAGCATCCAGGTACCTTGCAAACATCTACAGGAAGGAGGGAAGGGAGGAAGAGATGTCCCAGTGAGAGCCCAGCAGCGCTGGAGGCAACACAGGTGTTGGGCTCATGGGGGCAGTGGGTGACCCTCAAGCGATCCAGGCCTTGGCCAGCGGGGCTGGAGGTGCTGCTGGGACCCTGGAGTGCAGCCTCGCTTGGGGACAGCAGGAACCTTCTCAGCAGGGACAGCGAGGCCACGCCAGCCCCTCTGAGTCTCCACGCCTTTGCTCCTCCAAGTCCCCTGTCAGCGCCTCAGAAGTCCCAGCGACAGAGGAGCTCCTTACCGTGGGCACGTCTCGGATGGAGAGAAAATCCATCGCAGAGCTGTCCTCAACATCCTCCTGGCTCTGTTCTCCTGCGTCATTTGCCATTGACCGGCCTGAAGAAGCAGGGAAGGGGCAGAAGGGTCAACGGGGCAAAGCAGCTTGGCCAGAAGCTCAACCCTATTGTCACCATCCTTAAGGTCTAACGATGCTTAAAGAGAAGCGGAGCTACCAGGAGATGTCGGTGTGGAGGGATAAAATCCACCACAAGGTCTCTTACTTCTTTGCTTGCGGATGAAGTTGATCAAACAGCAAAGTGTTTCCAAAGCCAGACGTTCTTTCATTTTTGAGGAATACGGAAAAACAGAGAGGTGACCAAGCAGTTGGCCCAGGACGGGGATCTGCAGCCCTTCAAAGCAGACAGGGCTGCCCGTGGATCTTGGTTCTTCATTTGGGACCTGTGTGAGGGAGGCAGAAGAGGAGAAGGGTTGAGGGCTGCATCCCTGGAGAGTCAAGGCTTTGCCGGGTGGTGCCGGCCCCGGCTCTCAGAGCAGCCAGCTGGGCAGGAGCTCCACGCAGAGAGACCTTTGGCCACTCTGGTGGGCAGGGAGGGGACGTGGTGTGGCTGGAGGGTTCCTCGCTCCTCACCTGCAGCGTGGGGTTGGTCAGCAGATGAATCAGCTTCCCAATCCTGTCCAGCGCCCTCCCGCGCACAGCTGGTCTCTTAGAGCCGGTGAAGTTCAGAAGGGTCTGGGAAGAGAGAAGGTCCCGGTGAGGCCTGGCAGCAGATTTTTCCTCCAGCAGAAGCAGCGCTGCTGAGCTCCTGGGCTGGACTCATCCAGGCCGTGAAGGCTTCCTCCGCTCTCCAGAGAAGCCTGCAGTAGGGGCCCTGCCCTAGGAGACCTGCAGCTGGCAGCCCCTGCTTCCCCGAGGAGCTGGGCACCCTCCCGGCAGCGCTCTCTCCGCCTGGCACTGAGGTGGGGACCGTCGGCTCCGGAGTGGACGCCCCCTCCTTCCAGGGAGAGGAGCAGCCCCTCAGAACCCAACTCCTTGCAGACCTGGAAGATGTCCGGCAGCTCCTGATTGAGCCTGGTGACCGGGATGATGCCCACCAACTTCTCCATCATCGCGTCCAGGACATTCAGGGTCTGCAAAGAAGACAGAGGGTTGTGGCAGGGTTTCCCGCTGTCCCCCTCAGCACCAGGATCCCATCTCCCAGTGCTGGGGCGGCACTGCCACCCGTCCCAGAACGCGGAGCACCCCGGGGAGGTGACAGGAACATGAGAAGAGGACGAAGGCACGAGGGTGGGCGAGCAAAGCTGAGCCCCTGCCTTGGACCCCTGGTGGCGTCGCAGCACGGGGAGAAGCTCGGAGGGCGTGGGGGCTCCTGTAGCTCGTTCAGCACTTACCGGGCTGCACAGGGCACGGATGGATTGAATCATATAGAAGTCTGAGGCTTCCACAGAGAACGGCAAGACCACTGTCAGGCAGGTTTGGAGCAGGAGCGTCTCCTTGCCCTCCAGCACTCCCTGCAAGGAGCTGTGGAGAGAGACAGGGACCAGTCAGCCACTGGTGCTGGGAGCGGCGCCTCGAGGCCTCGTGCGTATGGACGTGGTCCCCGGGGGTGACCGTGAGGGATGTGGAGGTACCTCAGTTTGGTGATAGCAGACATGGCTTTCTGCCACAGCTTCATCTGGAGCTGCTGGTGAGCACATTTCTCTTCCATCAGCTCCTGCAAAGGCCAATTGATGTGAGACCTGGCAACCAGCGACACCCAGGGACACCAGAGCCCCGGCACCCAGGGACACCAGAGCCTCGACACCCAGGGACACCAGAGCCTCGACACCCAGGGACACCAGAGCCTCACCACCCAGGGACACCAGAGCCTCGACACCCAGGGACACCAGAGCCTCGACACCCAGGGACACCAGAGCCTCGACACCCAGGGACACCAGAGCCTCACCACCAAGTGTCACCAGAGCCTCGACACCCAGGGACACCAGAGCCTCACCACCCAGGGACACCAGAGCCTCATCACCCAGGGACACCAGAGCCTTGACACCCAGGGACACCAGAGCCTCGACACCCAGGGACACCAGAGCCTCACCACCCAGGGACACCAGAGCCTCGACACCCAGGGACACCAGAGCCTCGACATCCAGGGACACCAGAGCCTCAAGACCCAGAGACACCAGAGCCTCACCACCCAGGGACACCAGAGTCTCACCACCCAGGGACACCAGAGCCTCGACACCCAGGGACACCAGAGCCTCACTACCCAGGGACACCAGAGCCTCACCATCCAGGGACACCAGAGCCGCACCACCCAGGGACACCAGAGCCTCGACACCCAGGAACACCAGAGCCTCACCATCCAGGGACACCAGAGCCGCACCACCCAGGGACACCAGAGCCTCGACACCCAGGGACACCAGAGCCTCGACACCCAGGGACACCAGAGCCTCATCACCCAGGGACACCAGAGCCTTGACACCCAGGGACACCAGAGCCTCGACACCCAGGGACACGAGAGCTTCACCACCCAGGCACACCAGAGACTCACCACCAAGTGACACCAGAGCCTCACCATCCAGGGACACCAGAGCCGCACCACCCAGGGACACCAGAGCCTCGACACCCAGGAACACCAGAGCCGCACCACCCAGGGACACCAGAGCCTCATCACCCAGGGACACCAGAGCCTCATCACCCAGGGACACCAGAGCCTCGACACCCAGGGCCTCCAGCCCCTCATAGCATTGTACAGTCATTAGGGTTGGAGAAGACCTCTAAGCTCATCCAGCCCAAACCTCAGTCCAACCCCACCGCGCCTACTAATCCACACCTGAAGCGTCACATCTCCACATGTTTTGAACCCCTCCATGGACGGAGACTTAACCGCTTCCCTGGGCAACCTCTTCCGATGCTTCTCCACTCCTTCCATAACAACGTAGTTCCAATATCCAATCGGAACCTCCCCTGGTGCCCCTTGAGGTCATTTCCCCTCGCCCTGCCCTAGCGTTGGCCTCTTCCTCCTCTCACCTTGATCTTCTCCACCACATTGTAGTTGCAGCAGAACAGGTCCAGGCCTCTTAACAAGCTGTTGTTTATGGCGGTCTGGCACAGGGATTCAACGCACTCGAGGAACATCAGCTTCTCGATGGTTTCCTGGAACAGAGACCAAAGAGGGAGAGGGGGTCACCCGTGGCCAGCAGGACCGGAGCTGCGGAGATGGAGACCTGGGAGAAGCAGCTCTGCCCAGGCAGCGAGGGGCAGGGTTACCTCGTCTGTGCGGTGGAGGATTGCGTAGATGAAGTCCACTATATCCTCCTCCTTTTCATAGGTGGGCAACGACTCGGCGTCTAAGAGAGGAGGAGAGCAGGGAGGGCTGTGAGAGGGGGTGGTGGAAGGAGACAGGAGACTTTGCTGGGGACAGAACTGGCTGCCGGGCCGGGTCCTGCTCTTGGGTCAGGACAAACCCCTGCAACGCTCCACGTGCAGTTGGGCTGCCGTGCTGGACAGGACATGTCCGGGAAAGCCCTCGTGAAGATCCCTGTCCCCCAGCATCGCTGCCTCTGCCCCAGAGCAGGAGCTGGGTCCCCTCTGTTTGCTCCACCCCCGGGAGAAGTTGGAAGGGACCCACAAGGGTCCTCAATTCCTGTCCCTGCATAGGACAACCCCAAATCATGGAATGATGGAATGGTTTGGGTTGGAAGGGACCTTAAAGATGATCCAGTTCCAACCCCCCACCATGGGAAGGGACACCTCCCAGTGGATCAGGTTGCACCATGTCCCATCCAACCTGGCCTTGAACACCTCCAGGGATGGGGCAGCAACAACATCTCCAGGCAGCCTTGGCCAGGTCCTCACCAACCTCACAGGAGAACATTCCTCCACAAGATCTCATCTCAATCTACCCTCTTCCATCTCAATACCTTCCTACCTCATCCTGTCCCTGAACTCACACAACAACAGCCCCTCCCCAGCTTTCCGGGAGCCCCTTTCCATATTGGAAGCTGCTCTAAGGTCTCCCCAGAGCCTTCTCCTGGATGGACAACCCCAACTCTCATAGCCTGTCCTCATACAGGAGGTTCTCCAGCCCCCAGATCATCCTCGTGCCCTCCTCTGGACTTGGTCTCACAGATCTGTGTCCTTCCTGTGCTGAGACCTCCAGAGCTGGACGTACGACTCCAGTTGAGGTCTCACCAGAGCAGACAAACAGAATCCCCTCCCTGACCCTGGGGTCCAGCCCTGCCCAGCCCACCAGGACCCTTCACTCACAGATCATCATGGGCATGATTGAGGTCGCCTCACTGAGTTGTGGAGCAGAGCTGCTCCGCTGGGGAAACTCATTCTCCTGCCAGGCCAGCCTGGGTCTGTGAGGAGATCTCCTTGCCATCGTTAGGGATGGAGGTAAATGCGTAAGCAAAGAGAACGAAGAAGCTTCGCCAAACGCCTCAGCACCGCGGGGTGAGACGCGAGCTCTGCTGCCTCTCCGGTTACTGCCCAGGGACACTGAGAGCCTGGGGGCTGCGTCTCCTGTGTCCCATTGTGATGTCACAGCGGGTCCCACCACAACCTTTCACACTGTCTCCAAGAGCTTCTACAATTCCAGAGCCTTCCCCTTGTGATGTCACAATGGGTCCCACCACAACCTTTCACACTGTCTCCAAGAGCTTCTACAATTCCAGAGCCTTCACATCCAGGAACAAGGGGCATCTTGGGAGGGTTGTCAATATTCCCCTGTTGCACCATCAAATCAAATCAAAGGCACTAAAGGGGTCCCAGAGAGCTCCAGAGGAGTTCTGGGGGCCCTAGAAAGACCTTAGGGTGTTCTAGAGGGTTGCTGGGGGGCTCTAGAGGGGTCCTTGGCATCCTAGAAGGCTTGTAGGAGGCCCTAAAGGGGTCCTAGGGGGCTCTAGAGGATTCCCAGGGTCTCAAAAGAGGTCCTGTGGGAAAAAGTGCTGTCCCAGAGGGCTCTGGAGGGGTCCTGACAGTCCAAGAACATTCCTAGGGGGCTCTGGAAGGCTGCTAGGGTCCCTGCAGGGGAGTTGAAGGCCATAGATAAGTACTCAGGAGCTCTAGATAGGTCTGGGTGCCTTTAGAAGAGTCCTGTGGGTCTCTATAGTGGTCCTGGGTGTCCTAGAAGGGTCCTGGAAGGCCTTAAAGGGGTACCAGGGGGTTCTAGAGGCTTCCCGGGGGCCCTAGAAGGGTCCTTGAAGGTTTTAAAGATGTCCCAAGGGGCTCTAGAATGGTCATGGGAGTCACTAGATGGGTCCTGGGGGTCCTAGAGGGGTCCTAGAAGGCCTTTAAGGAGTCCCGGTGGGTTCAAGAGGGGCCCTGAGGGTCTCTAGAGGGCTCCTGGTGGTCCTAGGAGGTACGTAGAAGGTCTTAAAGGGGTCACAGGGGCCTCTAGGGTATTCCTGAGGGTCCTAGAGAGGTCCTAGAAGGCTCTAAAGGGGTCCCGAGGGTCTCTAGATGGGTTCTGAGGTTCCTAAAATGGTCCTAGTAGGACTTTAAAGGTCCCACTGGGCTCTAGAGAGGTTCTTTTCATCCTAGAAAGGAACTAGAAGGTCTTAAAGGGGATCCAGGAAGCTCTAGAGGATTCCTGGGCTTCCTAGAGGGGCCCTAGAAGGCCCCTAAGGAGTCCCAGGGCGCTCTAGAGGAGTCCTGGGTTCCTAGAAGGGTGCTAGAAGGCCTTAAAGGTGTTCCAGGGGGCTCAAGAGGGGTCCTTGGCATTCTTGAAGTGCTCTAGATAGATTTAAAGGGGTCTCAGGGGGCTCTAGAGGGTTTCTGGGGTTCCTAGAAGGGTCCGAGAAGGCTCTAATGGGGACCCAGGGAGATCTAGAATGGTTCTGGGCGCCTCTAGATGTGTCCTGGGAGTCCTAGAAGGCCCTAAAGTGGTCCCAGGAGACTGTAGACGGTTCCTGGGGGTCCCAGAAGGCCTTAAAGGGGTCCCAGGGGGCTCTGGAGGGGTCCTGGGGGTTTCTAGATGAGTCCCGCGGGTCCCAGAATCATGGAATCACTAGGTTGGAAAAGACCCACAGGATCATCGAGTCCAACCATTCCTACCAATCACTAAGCCACGTCCCTCAGATCCTCATCCACCCGTGAGAATTAATTGATAAGTTTTGCTGCAGCTGATTTGTATGTTTAAGTATCTTGTCATATAAATTTGGTTTGTATCGAGAGATAATACGCAGACAATCTCCAGACACGATGTTTAATTCTTCGGTCAAATGATAACCTGAAGGGAGCCTCCGGACGTGGTGGAAAACTCCAAAAATATAATCTTGGAGAGATTTCTATGGATCTTTGTCGAAAACTAGTAGATATACCCACTGCTTTTGTAAGAGGTTCTGCCTTTTTTAGAAGGGCATCCAATTCAGCGCTGAATTGGGAAATAAAAATATTATTATCTGTGCTTCAAAGCCTTTGTCCTCATTCACCCCACCCCGTTATTAGCGTCGTCCTCCAAAGATTTTCCTCCTCCGTGAGTAAGTGGTTCTGTTTATGCACGAGGACTCGTACCACTGAACCCCAAAGCTGCTAGAGAAGGTAGACGTGGGCAGACACCCCTGGAGGGAGCAGGAGTGTCACAAAGAATAGGTGACCAACCCTCTTAGCCCCTACAGGAAAGCCCCACAAGCTCACGGACTCCAGCATCGCTGCAATTCCTCAATGCTTGGAGAAGACATTCCGCGGCAACTCCTGGGACCAGCCCTCATTATTTTAGACGACGTCGCTAAAGGTTTGGTGGCACCTGGGGCTCGAGTTTCCTTCGAGCTTTCGCTAAAGCTCGCTCGAAAATTGGATTAATACAAGAACTATGATTTTAGTTGCCACCGTCGTAGAGCAGGTACCTCAGTCTCCAAGTCACCGTCCCCAGCTGGAACATCAAGCTCTTCAGACGGCGATTTCCTCAGCCTTTCTCGAGGACCAAGAGAAACGTGCATCCCCAGTGTTTTACAGATGGTTTTACTGCACCGAGAGACACTCAGACGGCTTCATCTCACAAACGAAACCATCCTTCAGAGGACTGAAATTTGAGGGGTTTGTCATCCTCACTTCTATTCAACATTGAGCATCTTCCACTGGAGAAGGGGAACCTACAAACTGTTAGCAAAGCAAGAAGCTGGGCCTCGTGGTGCCCGTGTGGCCAGGGGGCCAAGAAGGCCAAGGGCATCTTGGCTTGGATCAGACACGGCGCGGCCAGCAGGGCCAGGGAGGTTTTTCTCCCTCTGGACTCGGCCCTGGGGAGACCGCTCCTCGAATCCTGGGGTCAGTTCTGGGCCCCTCACCACGAGAAGGATGTTGAGGCTCTGGAGCGAGTCCAGAGAAGAGCAACGAAGCTGGGGAGGGGGCTGGAGAACAAGTTTTATGAGGAGGAACTGGAGTTGATTAGCCTGGAGAAGAGGAGGCTGAGGGGAGACCCCATTGCTCTCTCCAACTCCCTGAAAGGAGGTTGTGGAGAGGAGGGAGCTGGGCTCTTCTCCTAAAAACAGGGACAGGACGAGAGGGAACGGCCTCAAGCTCCACCAGGGGAGGGTCAGGCTGGACATCAAGAAATAAAAAATCATGGAAAGGGTCACTGGGCGCTGGAACAGGGAGGGGGTTGAGTCCCCTGCCCTGGAGGGGTTTGAGGGACGGGTGGACGAGGTGCTGAGGGACACGGGTTAGTGATTGATGGGAATGGTTGGACTCGATGATCCGGTGGGTCTCTTCCAACCTGGTGGTTCCATGATTCTACAATTCTGGGGAGTCACATATGGGGCAGGAGGAGTCACTTATGGGGCAGGAGGAGTCACTTTTTGGCCTCACATTGGACGCTGATCATGGAGATCCAGGAGGACCTGGAGAACCCCCCATGTTGGACACAGACCATGTTGATTCCATGAAAATGGGGTCGGGGCAGGGAATAAACGGGATTCGCTGCTTCTTGAGGAGCTGAAGCTGCTCGCGGAGCTCCTGGTGGGATGAGAAGAGGACTCGGAGCATCGAGACGAAGCCTTTAATCCCCAGCCTGGAGGCCCCAGAGGGGGTGGAGAACTTCCCACCTCCTATGAGAAGCTCCAAACCCTCCCTGGAGGAACCAAAACCACCTGGTTTGGCCCCAAATTGTCCTTGGGGTCACTCTGAGGTGGAGATTCTGACTTTATCTTCTAGAGGTTGAACTTCATGTCCAGGATGGCCTGGTGGAGGTCGGAGTCCAGGGGGACGTAGGACTTCTGGGAGTCGTGGCGGAAGAACAAGGGGTCGGAGATGGCCTTGGGGTCGAAACCTTCACAGACCAGCTTGGCCTTGAGCTGCTTGAAGGTCCCGGTGATCTCCAGGGCGTCCTGGGGAGATGGGGATGGGGAGAACATGGGGATGGATGGAGGAGGATCCATGGATCTAAGGGCTGAGGTTCTGCTGAGGGACATGGATCCATGGGCTGAGGTTCTGCTGAGGGACATGGATCCAAGGGCTGAGGTTCTGCTGGGGGACATGGATCCAAGGGCTGAGGTTCTGCTGAGGGACATGGATCCAGGGGCTGAGGTTCTGCTGAGGGACATGGATCCATGAATTCCTCAAGTTGAGCTGGGAGAGGTTTAAATTGGGTTCTGGGGATGCTTCCTTCACTGAAAGGGTCATCAAGGACCTGGAAGAGGATTTCTGGGGCCGTGGTGGAACCTTGATCCCTTCTGAAAGCCCTGGAGATGTGGTGGGGTCGAGAGTTTTGTGTTTAGGGTTGGACTTACGACCTTCAACATCTTCCAACCTCAACATTTCCATGATGGACAAAGCTCCTCGGCCTTGGGAGCTTCATCCCAAGGATCCTTTGGACGAGGAAGCCCACAAACCCCAGGAGAACCCAGGGCCACCAACCTGGATGCGGATGAAGCGAGGGGCGGCGTAGCCGGGCAGCATCTCCTGGGTGAAGGCAAAGAGCTTCTCGCCCTGGAAGGTTGTCCCGGGCCTCAGGCAGATGGCGGCCATCCCGCACTTGCCCTCACACCCTGCAAGGAGGCCACAGGGGGCTGGGGGCCACCACGATCCACTTCTACTCGTCCTGGTGGCCACAGGGACCATCACCAAGACCTGGTGGTTGCCCAGAACCCCACCAGCTGCTCCTTTTCTCCAACCAATCCCAGTTTTACTCTTTCTGGAGGCCACATGGACCTTGATGAAGGCACCAGGTGGACCCAAAACCATCTTGGATGACTGCGTTGACCATTTTGGCCTCCTTGGTGGCCACTTGGACCACGATGAGACCTCCCAGTGAGTCCCAAACAGCACCAGGTGCTTCTTTTGGGCATCTGAGGCTCTTTTTGCTCTTCCTCGTGGCCACATGGACCATCACCAAGACCTGGTGGTTGCCTAGAACCCCACCAGCTGCTCCTTTTCTACAACCAACCCCAGTTTTACTCTTCCTGAAGGCCACTGGGAGCATCTCAAGGCTTCTTGGTGGCCACTGGGAGCATCTCAAGGCTTCTCGGTGGCCACTGGGAGCATGTCAAGGCTTCTCGGTGGCCACTGGGACCATCTCAAGGCTTCTTGGTGGCCACTAGGAGCATCTCAAGGCTCCGTGGTGGCTCCTTATGTGGATAAAACATGAGCAGGTTCTTCTTTTGATGCGATTGACTCACCTGGCACAGCCACCCCGTACACGTTGACCTCCTGGATGAAGTCGACCATGGCCAGAGCAGCTTCCACCTCAGTCGTGGCCATGTTCTCCCCTTTCCACCTGGAGAAGACACGAGGTGAAGCCGTGAGGGTGGGATTTGGCTCAGAGGAAGGTCTCGTGAGAGCCACCAACTCACCGGAAAGTGTCCCCCACGCAGTCCTGGAAGTAGATGAACCTTTCGTGAAACCTCCTAGATAACAGCAAAAGCCACCATTGTTCTTGGCAGTAACAGAACCTCAATAGGCACCCTAACTAAGTTCTTAGTGATCCTTATCTGACCACCCTTCAGTGACAGTCAAAAGGCATCAAAAGGCAAGGCTGCTTGCTCCAAAAAACAAGGCAGCCTTTTGAATCCTGCCCACGCTACAGCAGGAGCCACTTGGATCCAACCTGGAAGTGATTTATTCAGTAAAGTACAGCTCTGTCTTTTACAGAACACAGAGGGAAGAGTATCTTGCTACCCTCGCTGTTTGTTTTTCCCTTGTTAGATTCACTGCTCTGCCGCTTTTGGAAGCAAGGATTCCACAGGTCCTCATACATCCATTAGCCCTGGATCCAGATGAGGTGCTGTAAAGAAATGTCATTTAACCCAAGGAGCCAACTCCAACCTGGCTGATGCTGGTCCCTTGGAGCACTTGGCTGCTCTCCCACCCGCCCCTGCTGTGAACAGAGAGTACAGAAGCTCAGGTCTTCTACCTGCTGTGCACATGAGAGGCTGCCCATTGTACTTTGTGCCCTGCTTTGCATTCCCATGGGGTATCTCTGAGGAGTCTGTGGCCCGTAGGGCTGTTCTGGATAGCCGTGTCCTTGCTGTGGCCCCGCCTGAGGTCCCTGCTCTTGTGTGTAGGGGTTGGTTCCTCCGTACGGCTGAGGCCTCATCTTCCCCATCTGATCCATCGGGCTTGAAGCCTGCAAGGCAAGTTATGACACGTGATGTACATCCAGCTACACACAGGAATCACTCACAATCTCCCAAAACCCCAGAAGAGAACTTTATAGAATCACAGAGTCATCGAATGGTTTGGCTTGGAACTAGATGAGCTTTGAGGTCCCTTCCAACCCAAACCATTCACTGATTCTGTGATTCCATGAATTCTTTTTCACTGCATCAGGTTGCTCAAAGCCCCATCAGCTTAAAACCCTTCCCTCTCACTCCTATCCCTGTACTCCCTGATGAAAAGCTCCTCCCCAGCTTTCCTGAAGCCCCTTTCCATACTTGAAGGCACCTACAGCTTCACAGCAGGTTGGTGCAGAGCAGAAGCTCATCTGCCTCGTTTCAGGCACTGAACCCCACAGCCACGTGCTGAATTACAGGATTCCCACTGCCCTTCTAAACCTACAGACCTTTCACAAAACATGAACGAGAAGTCATTTAATGCTGACATTTCTCCCATGGCCGCAGGACACGCAAGAAGCCGGGAAGGATCATTAAGAAAGATGGATTATCGGTGTGAGTGGCCATTCCCCGTAGCAGGCAGTAGTTTAGTGTCCAGATATTCCACAACAAGGTAAACGTAAGACTGAAAATTTAAATATTCACGAGAAACGCTGCTTCTTTCACGTATAACAAGGTCTCCCAAAACACTACAGGTGGTTAATTTACACTTACACATTTCAATTAACTCATATTGATGCAGTAACACTGGGCAGAGCCACTAACATCCACAGTCTTCAAGGCTGCAGTTCTATTTTTGCCTTTTTTAATATGTGCTTTGTGTCTGCTGCCTTTTGTAGAATAAAGATTTCTAAATCAAATTTCTCCAGATCCAGGAAAAAGTAATTTGTCAGCCTTGAAGCCAGGTCCCTGGGGTTTAGAGCAGGCAGGATGGGATGAGTGAATGCATGCAACTTCCAAGGACCTCCTGACCCGCACTACCACTGCCTGGAGCCAGGACACGAAATGAATCCATCAGAATTCCTGAAAATGCTATAAACCTCCAAATGGCAGTTTTCCACCTAAAGCAAGGACTGGTTTTGGCATAGTGACCTCTAAATGACTCCCAGGCACAGTCTTTAACCTCCATCTGGGACTGAACACAGATTGCTGATCTCCGGATGACCTAACTAACACCAATTAGATGCCTTCCAGCAGATCTCCATGACAATGGACTCTTACCCCACTCCTTCCTGCAACCAGCCCCGGGGTGGTATTTGTACAGATCCACCCTCCCTCGCCCAGCTCAGGTGCTTGAGGAGTGGCACTGCAGGTCTACACAGGCAAGTATCGCACAAAGCCAGCTCCTGCTGCAAACCCTAAAGAATCCCAGAGACCACAACAGTTTCTCAGTTGTGTTCGCAGCATCCACCCTCCTGGAGGGGGTGGATGGAAAAAAGTCCACGCACTATGTGAAACTTTGGAAAATCCAACTCAATTGCCAAGCCAGAACAGCTTGAAGTCCCAACGCACAGACCCTGAAAACATTTGTTTGACCAGCTGGCTGCTGCGCCTCGGCTGCCAGGAAAACCTCCCCGTGCCAACCGGAGGGAGCAGGGGCACCACAGGGAGCTAACGGGGCACTGGTGGGGCAACAGGAGCGGGAGCACAGGAGGGAATGGAGAGAGTGGGAAAAGCACCTCGCTTTTGGCAAGGGGGGCTACTCATGCAAATGAAAGCAGGTTTCCTTAAGTGAATATGCACAAATACGGCACAAATCAAGGAAGAACCAAGTCCAAGTCCTCTCCTTCCACTCCACTTCAGCCTTGACACACCTGGAAACAGTGTTTGCCGCCCTACAGAAGCTGTTCACACACAACCACAGTACGATTCTCCATTGAGGAGGATCGGAGACACCCAGCTCACACTCAGCTGGGCTGGCCGTTTCCATTTTGGTCCATACCAGTACTAAAACCAGTTTGGGAAAAGTTACATTCAAGTTATCACAGACGCTGCTGCTGAGGAGTAACGTGGAGAGAGGCTGCAGCACCTCTGAGGAAGGAGCCCGGAGGGGCTTTTGATCCCTGCCATATCCCACAGCGCAGAACATGTGCCCACAGGGTTTTGTGCCACGCTCTGAAGAGGAGCTTCCACTCAAAGGGTCAGGAAGAAAAGACGTCTTTGATGGGGGCAGTCTGAATCCCAGAACTACAGTGACTTTCCTCCTGAATGGGAGCACCCATGCGGAGCTTCCACATCCCAGTAGATGCAAATTGTGTTTACATCTTCCAAACAACTGTCCCTCAGCCTTGCCTTGTGGGTATCACCTGAGATTATTGACATTATCTCCCTCCCCACCTTATCCTCTTTGGTATGCAAAAGTGGTGCCACCAGGAGTGCTTCCCAGCTTTTGGCAAGTCAAACTTCTCCTTCACCCACCCCCAAACAGACACCCCCTTCCTTTTCCTATCTGATCGAGTGCAGCTTTGGGGTTACTTACTAAGCAATCTGGCATATTTTCCATTTGTTACTTGCTTCCTCCTACTTGTTACCTCACCTCACAGCCCGCTAGCAAGGGCATCGTCTCAATTACAGTCCTGGCTTTTTAACTTTCATTTTTTTAACACACACACCCCCCACACGCTGCCTCCTCTGCACAGATTTTCTTGTCTGTCGTCACCCACAAAGCTTAACCATTATCTTCAGGAAGGAGAGAAACAAAGTGAAGATCCACTTTTCCATGACTCCTACAGGAAGCATGATGACTGTTCAAAAACTTCAAAAAACACTGGAACTGTTTATACAGCCATAAAAAATAAAGAAAAAAAAAAACCAAACAGTAAAGAAGTTTTTACAAACAGTAAAGAAGTTTTTCCAAATACCCAATCTAAACCTCCCTTGGACCAACTTGAGGCCATTTCCTCTCATCCTATCATTGCTGCAAAGGAACCATTCAGCTAGGATCATGGTCATATTGGATTTAAATCATTGAAAACATGGCAGAGAATAAAACCACCCACGCTTCCCCAATCCCTCTGCGCCCTTTCTATCAAGATCAACAAACTAGAAATCAGTTACAGCAGCAGCACTTGAACAGGCTGGTGACACCAACAGCAGGTGAGGAAGAGGACCCGGGTGCCAAATCAGCAGCTTTCCCAGCGTCTTTCAACCCGCTGGGAAACACCAACCATGTCGAGGGCAGGGAACCTCTACAGAGGAGTCGTGACAAACAGAAAACGACACAGAAAAAAGATGGTGTCTTGATTGCAAGAGGCGTTATCAACAAAACATTAATGCTTCCAAAAAGAAATCCTCAAAGTGGAGACGCTGTGCTGATCTTTGCTGTTTCTAGTACCTTCCACATCCTCTGGAGCTACCAAGAGCTCAGGCTGGGTCAGATCCTGGCAGTCCCAACATCCAGCACCACTATCACATCGCATCCACACTATCTCCAGGGGCACAAGGTTCAACCTCCCACCTCTCAGCCCTCCCCTAGACTAAACCTCTGCCACCTCTTCAGACGGCTCTACTGGAGTTACGCTGCCTGCGCTATCATGGTACCAGTACCTTGACCCAGAAAATCATCAGGCGACGAGCTCTCGGGGTACGAGCTCTCGGGGTACGAGCTCTCGGGTTAAGTACTCTCAGAGTATCTGGCTGCACTTGTTTGGTCGGCCCATGGCGGCGCTGCTTACAGATGCACCACGGGTACACGCAGCCAAACTTGGTGCGCCTATGAGCCATGGCTTCAACTGGCACCGAACCTCGCAGACGCACCAAAACCAGCCTGGCTGTCACGAGCACACCAACTGAGACTGTCTCTAACTGTCAGACTGTCTCCAACTGTCAGACTGTCTCCAACTGTCAGTCTCCTCGTGTGCTACCTCGGGGTAGCACGGCAACGCCGTTACGTAACGGGCACTGGTACTCAGGGGGCGGGCACAGAACCCAACAACATCCAACAGGCATCGCAGGAGGCTCCACAGAGCCTACCTCACACCTCAAGTTTGCATTTCAGACACTCGCCATGCCCGTCTCCATCTCCCAAAACTCAACGCACAAGTGGTTCCAATTCCTCCGCCACCAGTCTAGAGAGTTCAAGCTGAGAAACAAGCACAGACTAACAACCATCCTCATTCACGAGGAAACACTGCTCATCCTCCAGCGAGGAACATTTTCATCTGATCTATTTAAGGTGCAACCGGCTGTGCTGAGGTCAACACCCCAGCCTGAGCCCGCTGCCTTTTACAGCTCTCTAAAGGGCCACCTCCAGGTCATACTCTATGGCCTCTCTTCCCATGGTGGTTTGGTTCTAAGGAGGTGGAAGAGGCTGAGAGGAAATTAAAGTTAAGGTAAAACAAAATATGGAATATGGTACAGGTTTGGTTTCAGGGTTACAAACACCTTCTGGAAACTCGTTGGACAAATCAATTTTGATATAAGCTGCACGAAAGCAAAATTCCCTCCCTCAACTCCCCACATCCTAGAATTGAACTTAGATCTGGCTTCACAACCAAGAGGCGATGCCTCATCGTCATTTCATGATCCATGGCCAGTACAGATGAAATTCTTGGTTGCCCAACTCTTCAGATAACTGCCCTCTGCTCAACAGTTTCAGTTCTGCACTGAGCGGGAGCCTCGCAGTTCTGACTTTTTCCAGTGGATCAGAGTTTCACCAAAGACACTTTCTATTCCTCTAATCTCCTGTTAACACCCAGACCTCAGAAAGACCTGACAGTATCAATGCCGCATACAAAAGGAATACAGGAAATTTTCTAATGGCTTCAGCCACCACCTTTTAACTACCTGGTATTCCTGTAAACTTAAAGTCAGCCCTGTTAAACATTGCTCCTTTCCTCCACCAGACATTTATCCCACCAGTGCCTTTGGGGAGACCTTGTGTAAACCCAAGATACCGAGTTTTACTAGTGGAAACATGATGAAAATCTTTCTCCCAGCAGCCATCCAGGGAATGGGAATCCCCCTGGCCAAACACAGCTCTGTAATTACACTATGAACACCTCAGGTCCCAGGACTTCCCCAAACTCCACTCCTGGGGATGCTCTTCAAACCAATTAACACTGACCTGTGGTCCGCCGTTGAAGCGGGCGGCCACGTCTACTCAGACCGAGGCAGGAACCGGGGCCGGTGGAGAGGACGAAACCTGGCCGTCAGGTCTTCGCGCCGTAGAAGCAGGCGGCCACGTCTACCCAGACCAAAGCAGGAACCGGGGCCCAGGGGAGGACTAAACCCGGCCATCAGGTCTAACCGCCGTTGAAGCGCGCGGCCACGTCTATCCAGACTGAGGCAGGAACCGGGGCCGGGGGTGGGGAGGACGAAACCCGGCCGTCAGGTCTACTCACTGTTGAAGCGGGCGGCCACGTCTACCAAGACCGAGGCAGGAACTAGGGCCGGGGGTGGGGAGGACGAAACCCGGCCGTCAGGTCAACCTACCACTCCGCCGTTGAAGCAGGGGGACACGTCTACTCAGACCGAGGCAGGAACCGTGGCCGGGGTAGAGGACGTCAGTTCTATCCACCACTCTGCCGTTGAAGCGGGAGGCCAGGTCTACCCAGACTGAGGCAGGAACCGGGGGCAGGGGGGGAGGACGAAACCCTGCCGTCAGGTCTATCCGCCGTTGAAGCGGGCGGCCACGTCTACCCAGACCGAGGCAGGTATCGGGGCCAGGGTGAGGACACGAAGCTGGCCGGCCGTCAGGTCTTCGTCTGAGCCGCCGGTCGGGCGGGCCGCCACGTCTACCCCCACACCCGCACCATGCAGAAACAAAGTCCACCCTTTTCCGCGGCGGACACTGCGAGACGCTGGGGGGACACGTCTACGCCGAGGAGCAAGGGTGGGTACGAAGTCCCGGAGGAGAGGCGTACGAGGCGAAGCGTACAAGGCGTGGACGAATCCCAGCCATCAGGTCAACCTACCGCTCCGTCGTTGAAGCGGGCGGCTACATCTACCCAGACCGAGGCAGGAACCGGGGCCCGTGGGAGGACGAAACCCGGCCGTCAGATCTACCCATCGCTCCGCGGTTGAAGCGGGCTGCCACGTCTACTCAGACCGAGGCAGGAACCGGGTCCGGGGGAGAGGACTAAACCCGGCCGTCAGGTCTAGCGGCCGTCAGGTCTACCCACCATTGAAGGGGGCGGCCACGTCTATTCAGACCGAGGCAAGAACCGGGGCCGGTGGAGAGGACGAAACCCGGCCGTCAGGTCTATCTGCCGTTGAAGCGGGCGGCCACGTCTACCGAGACCAAAGCAGGAACCGGGGCCCGGGGGAGGACTAAACCCGGCCGTCAGGTCTATCCACCGCTCCGCGGTTGAAGCGGGTGGCCACGTCTACTCAGACCGAGGCAGGAACCGGGGCCGGGGGTGGGGAGGACGACCCCCGGCCGTCAGCTCTACTCGCTGTTGAAGCGGGCGGCCATGTCTACCAAGACCAAAGCGGGAACCGGGGCCGGCGGGGGATGAAACCCGGCCGTGAGGTCCAGTCGCTGTCGAAGCGGGCGGCCACGTCTACCCAGACCAAGGCAGGAACCGGGGCCGGTGGAGAGGCCAAAACCCGGCCGTCAGGTCTATCAGCCGTTGAAGAGGGCGGCCACGTCTAGCCAGACCAAAGCAGGAACCGGGGCCCGTGGGAGGATGAAACCCGGCCGTCAGGTCTACCCGTCGCTCCGCCGTTGAAGCGGGCTGCCACGTCTACTCAGACCGAGGCAGGAACCGGGGACGGGGGAGAGGACTAAACCCGGCCGTCAGGTCTAGCGGCCGTCAGGTCTACCCACCATTGAAGGGGGCGGCCACGTCTATTCAGACCGAGGCAGGAACCGGGGACGGGGGAGAGGACTAAACCCGGCCGTCAGGTCTATCTGCCGTTGAAGCGGGCGGCCACGTCTACCGAGACCAAAGCAGGAACCGGGGCCCGGGGGAGGACTAAACCCGGCCGTCAGGTCTATCCACCGCTCCGCGGTTGAAGCGGGTGGCCACGTCTACTCAGACCGAGGCAGGAACCGGGGCCGGGTTAGAGGACGTCAGTTCTATCCACCGCTCTGCCGTTGAAGCGGGAGGCCAGGTCTACCCAGAACGAGGCAGGAACCGGGGCCGGGGTGGGGGTGGACGAAACCCGGCCGTCAGGTCTATCCGCCGTTGAAGCGGGCGGCCACGTCTATCCAGACCGAGGCAGGTATCGGGGCCCGGGGGAGGACACGAAGCTGGCCGGCCGTCATGTCTTCCTCTGAGCCGCCGGTCGGGCGGGCCGCCACGTCTATCCCCTCACCCGCACCATGAAGATACAAAGTCCACGCTTTTCGGCGAAGGACACTGCGAGACGCTGGGGGAACACGTCTACGCCGAGGAGCAAGGGCGGGTACGAAGTCCCGGAGGAGAGGCGTACGAGGCGAAGCGTACAAGGCGTGGACGAATCCCAGCCATCAGGTCAACCTGCCGCTCCGTCGTTGAAGCGGGCGACTACATCTACCCAGACCGAGGCAGGAACCGGGGCCCGTGGGAGGACGAAACCCGGCCGTCAGGTCTACCCACCGCTCCGCCGCTGAAGCGGGTGGCCACGTCTACTCAGATCGACGCAGGAACCGGGGCCGGTGGAGAGGACGAAACCTGGCCGTCAGGTCTTCGCGCCGTAGAAGCAGGCGGCCACGTCTACCCAGACCAAAGCAGGAACCGGGGCCCAGGGGAGGACTAAACCCGGCCATCAGGTCTAACCGCCGTTGAAGCGCGCGGCCACGTCTATCCAGACTGAGGCAGGAACCGGGGCCGGGGGTGGGGAGGACGAAACCCGGCCGTCAGGTCTACTCACTGTTGAAGCGGGCGGCCACGTCTACCAAGACCGAGGCAGGAACTAGGGCCGGGGGTGGGGAGGATGAAACCCGGCCGTCAGGTCAACCTACCACTCCGCCGTTGAAGCAGGGGGACACGTCTACTCAGACCGAGGCAGGAACCGTGGCCGGGGTAGAGGACGTCAGTTCTATCCACCACTCTGCCGTTGAAGCGGGAGGCCAGGTCTACCCAGACTGAGGCAGGAACCGGGGGCCGGTGGAGAGGACGAAACCCGGCCGTCAGGTCTATCTGCCGTTGAAGCGGGCGGCCACGTCTACCGAGACCAAAGCAGGAACCGGGGCCCGGGGGAGGACTAAACCCGGCCGTCAGGTCTATCCACCGCTCTGCCGTTGAAGCGGGAGGCCAGGTCTACCCAGAACAAGGCAGGAACCGGGGCCGGGGTGGGGGTGGACGAAACCCGGCCGTCAGGTCTATCCGCCGTTGAAGCGGGCGGCCACGTCTATCCAGACCGAGGCAGGTATCGGGGCCCGGGGGAGGACACGAAGCTGGCCGGCCGTCATGTCTTCCTCTGAGCCGCCGGTCGGGCGGGCCGCCACGTCTATCCCCTCACCCGCACCATGAAGATACAAAGTCCACGCTTTTCGGCGAAGGACACTGCGAGACGCTGGGGGAACACGTCTACGCCGAGGAGCAAGGGCGGGTACGAAGTCCCGGAGGAGAGGCGTACGAGGCGAAGCGTACAAGGCGTGGACGAATCCCAGCCATCAGGTCAACCTACCGCTCCGTCGTTGAAGCGGGCGACTACATCTACCCAGACCGAGGCAGGAACCGGGGCCCGTGGGAGGACGAAACCCGGCCGTCAGGTCTACCCACCGCTCCGCCGCTGAAGCGGGTGGCCACGTCTACTCAGATCGACGCAGGAACCGGGGCCGGTGGAGAGGACGAAACCTGGCCGTCAGGTCTTCGCGCCGTAGAAGCAGGCGGCCACGTCTACCCAGACCAAAGCAGGAACCGGGGCCCAGGGGAGGACTAAACCCGGCCATCAGGTCTAACCGCCGTTGAAGCGCGCGGCCACGTCTATCCAGACTGAGGCAGGAACCGGGGCCGGGGGTGGGGAGGACGAAACCCGGCCGTCAGGTCTACTCACTGTTGAAGCGGGCGGCCACGTCTACCAAGACCGAGGCAGGAACTAGGGCCGGGGGTGGGGAGGACGAAACCCGGCCGTCAGGTCAACCTACCACTCCGCCGTTGAAGCAGGGGGACACGTCTACTCAGACCGAGGCAGGAACCGTGGCCGGGGTAGAGGACGTCAGTTCTATCCACCACTCTGCCGTTGAAGCGGGAGGCCAGGTCTACCCAGACTGAGGCAGGAACCGGGGGCAGGGGGGGAGGACGAAACCCTGCCGTCAGGTCTATCCGCCGTTGAAGCGGGCGGCCACGTCTACCCAGACCGAGGCAGGTATCGGGGCCAGGGTGAGGACACGAAGCTGGCCGGCCGTCAGGTCTTCGTCTGAGCCGCCGGTCGGGCGGGCCGCCACGTCTACCCCCACACCCGCACCATGCAGAAACAAAGTCCACCCTTTTCCGCGGCGGACACTGCGAGACGCTGGGGGGACACGTCTACGCCGAGGAGCAAGGGTGGGTACGAAGTCCCGGAGGAGAGGCGTACGAGGCGAAGCGTACAAGGCGTGGACGAATCCCAGCCATCAGGTCAACCTACCGCTCCGTCGTTGAAGCGGGCGGCTACATCTACCCAGACCGAGGCAGGAACCGGGGCCCGTGGGAGGACGAAACCCGGCCGTCAGATCTACCCATCGCTCCGCGGTTGAAGCGGGCTGCCACGTCTACTCAGACCGAGGCAGGAACCGGGTCCGGGGGAGAGGACTAAACCCGGCCGTCAGGTCTAGCGGCCGTCAGGTCTACCCACCATTGAAGGGGGCGGCCACGTCTATTCAGACCGAGGCAAGAACCGGGGCCGGTGGAGAGGACGAAACCCGGCCGTCAGGTCTATCTGCCGTTGAAGCGGGCGGCCACGTCTACCGAGACCAAAGCAGGAACCGGGGCCCGGGGGAGGACTAAACCCGGCCGTCAGGTCTATCCACCGCTCCGCGGTTGAAGCGGGTGGCCACGTCTACTCAGACCGAGGCAGGAACCGGGGCCGGGGGTGGGGAGGACGACCCCCGGCCGTCAGCTCTACTCGCTGTTGAAGCGGGCGGCCATGTCTACCAAGACCAAAGCGGGAACCGGGGCCGGCGGGGGATGAAACCCGGCCGTGAGGTCCAGTCGCTGTCGAAGCGGGCGGCCACGTCTACCCAGACCAAGGCAGGAACCGGGGCCGGTGGAGAGGACAAAACCCGGCCGTCAGGTCTATCAGCCGTTGAAGAGGGCGGCCACGTCTAGCCAGACCAAAGCAGGAACCGGGGCCCGTGGGAGGATGAAACCCGGCCGTCAGGTCTACCCGTCGCTCCGCCGTTGAAGCGGGCTGCCACGTCTACTCAGACCGAGGCAGGAACCGGGGACGGGGGAGAGGACTAAACCCGGCCGTCAGGTCTAGCGGCCGTCAGGTCTACCCACCATTGAAGGGGGCGGCCACGTCTATTCAGACCGAGGCAGGAACCGGGGCCGGTGGAGAGGACGAAACCCGGCCGTCAGGTCTATCTGCCGTTGAAGCGGGCGGCCACGTCTACCGAGACCAAAGCAGGAACCGGGGCCCGGGGGAGGACTAAACCCGGCCGTCAGGTCTATCCACCGCTCCGCGGTTGAAGCGGGTGGCCACGTCTACTCAGACCGAGGCAGGAACCGGGGCCGGGTTAGAGGACGTCAGTTCTATCCACCGCTCTGCCGTTGAAGCGGGAGGCCAGGTCTACCCAGAACGAGGCAGGAACCGGGGCCGGGGTGGGGGTGGACGAAACCCGGCCGTCAGGTCTATCCGCCGTTGAAGCGGGCGGCCACGTCTATCCAGACCGAGGCAGGTATCGGGGCCCGGGGGAGGACACGAAGCTGGCCGGCCGTCATGTCTTCCTCTGAGCCGCCGGTCGGGCGGGCCGCCACGTCTATCCCCTCACCCGCACCATGAAGATACAAAGTCCACGCTTTTCGGCGAAGGACACTGCGAGACGCTGGGGGAACACGTCTACGCCGAGGAGCAAGGGCGGGTACGAAGTCCCGGAGGAGAGGCGTACGAGGCGAAGCGTACAAGGCGTGGACGAATCCCAGCCATCAGGTCAACCTGCCGCTCCGTCGTTGAAGCGGGCGACTACATCTACCCAGACCGAGGCAGGAACCGGGGCCCGTGGGAGGACGAAACCCGGCCGTCAGGTCTACCCACCGCTCCGCCGCTGAAGCGGGTGGCCACGTCTACTCAGATCGACGCAGGAACCGGGGCCGGTGGAGAGGACGAAACCTGGCCGTCAGGTCTTCGCGCCGTAGAAGCAGGCGGCCACGTCTACCCAGACCAAAGCAGGAACCGGGGCCCAGGGGAGGACTAAACCCGGCCATCAGGTCTAACCGCCGTTGAAGCGCGCGGCCACGTCTATCCAGACTGAGGCAGGAACCGGGGCCGGGGGTGGGGAGGACGAAACCCGGCCGTCAGGTCTACTCACTGTTGAAGCGGGCGGCCACGTCTACCAAGACCGAGGCAGGAACTAGGGCCGGGGGTGGGGAGGACGAAACCCGGCCGTCAGGTCAACCTACCACTCCGCCGTTGAAGCAGGGGGACACGTCTACTCAGACCGAGGCAGGAACCGTGGCCGGGGTAGAGGACGTCAGTTCTATCCACCACTCTGCCGTTGAAGCGGGAGGCCAGGTCTACCCAGACTGAGGCAGGAACCGGGGGCAGGGGGGGAGGACGAAACCCTGCCGTCAGGTCTATCCGCCGTTGAAGCGGGCGGCCACGTCTACCCAGACCGAGGCAGGTATCGGGGCCAGGGTGAGGACACGAAGCTGGCCGGCCGTCAGGTCTTCGTCTGAGCCGCCGGTCGGGCGGGCCGCCACGTCTACCCCCACACCCGCACCATGCAGAAACAAAGTCCACCCTTTTCCGCGGCGGACACTGCGAGACGCTGGGGGGACACGTCTACGCCGAGGAGCAAGGGTGGGTACGAAGTCCCGGAGGAGAGGCGTACGAGGCGAAGCGTACAAGGCGTGGACGAATCCCAGCCATCAGGTCAACCTACCGCTCCGTCGTTGAAGCGGGCGGCTACATCTACCCAGACCGAGGCAGGAACCGGGGCCCGTGGGAGGACGAAACCCGGCCGTCAGATCTACCCATCGCTCCGCGGTTGAAGCGGGCTGCCACGTCTACTCAGACCGAGGCAGGAACCGGGTCCGGGGGAGAGGACTAAACCCGGCCGTCAGGTCTAGCGGCCGTCAGGTCTACCCACCATTGAAGGGGGCGGCCACGTCTATTCAGACCGAGGCAAGAACCGGGGCCGGTGGAGAGGACGAAACCCGGCCGTCAGGTCTATCTGCCGTTGAAGCGGGCGGCCACGTCTACCGAGACCAAAGCAGGAACCGGGGCCCGGGGGAGGACTAAACCCGGCCGTCAGGTCTATCCACCGCTCCGCGGTTGAAGCGGGTGGCCACGTCTACTCAGACCGAGGCAGGAACCGGGGCCGGGGGTGGGGAGGACGACCCCCGGCCGTCAGCTCTACTCGCTGTTGAAGCGGGCGGCCATGTCTACCAAGACCAAAGCGGGAACCGGGGCCGGCGGGGGATGAAACCCGGCCGTGAGGTCCAGTCGCTGTCGAAGCGGGCGGCCACGTCTACCCAGACCGAGGCAGGAACCGGGGCCGGTGGAGAGGCCAAAACCCGGCCGTCAGGTCTATCAGCCGTTGAAGAGGGCGGCCACGTCTAGCCAGACCAAAGCAGGAACCGGGGCCCGTGGGAGGATGAAACCCGGCCGTCAGGTCTACCCGTCGCTCCGCCGTTGAAGCGGGCTGCCACGTCTACTCAGACCGAGGCAGGAACCGGGGACGGGGGAGAGGACTAAACCCGGCCGTCAGGTCTAGCGGCCGTCAGGTCTACCCACCATTGAAGGGGGCGGCCACGTCTATTCAGACCGAGGCAGGAACCGGGGCCGGTGGAGAGGACGAAACCCGGCCGTCAGGTCTATCTGCCGTTGAAGCGGGCGGCCACGTCTACCGAGACCAAAGCAGGAACCGGGGCCCGGGGGAGGACTAAACCCGGCCGTCAGGTCTATCCACCGCTCCGCGGTTGAAGCGGGTGGCCACGTCTACTCAGACCGAGGCAGGAACCGGGGCCGGGTTAGAGGACGTCAGTTCTATCCACCGCTCTGCCGTTGAAGCGGGAGGCCAGGTCTACCCAGAACGAGGCAGGAACCGGGGCCGGGGTGGGGGTGGACGAAACCCGGCCGTCAGGTCTATCCGCCGTTGAAGCGGGCGGCCACGTCTATCCAGACCGAGGCAGGTATCGGGGCCCGGGGGAGGACACGAAGCTGGCCGGCCGTCATGTCTTCCTCTGAGCCGCCGGTCGGGCGGGCCGCCACGTCTATCCCCTCACCCGCACCATGAAGATACAAAGTCCACGCTTTTCGGCGAAGGACACTGCGAGACGCTGGGGGAACACGTCTACGCCGAGGAGCAAGGGCGGGTACGAAGTCCCGGAGGAGAGGCGTACGAGGCGAAGCGTACAAGGCGTGGACGAATCCCAGCCATCAGGTCAACCTGCCGCTCCGTCGTTGAAGCGGGCGACTACATCTACCCAGACCGAGGCAGGAACCGGGGCCCGTGGGAGGACGAAACCCGGCCGTCAGGTCTACCCACCGCTCCGCCGCTGAAGCGGGTGGCCACGTCTACTCAGATCGACGCAGGAACCGGGGCCGGTGGAGAGGACGAAACCTGGCCGTCAGGTCTTCGCGCCGTAGAAGCAGGCGGCCACGTCTACCCAGACCAAAGCAGGAACCGGGGCCCAGGGGAGGACTAAACCCGGCCATCAGGTCTAACCGCCGTTGAAGCGCGCGGCCACGTCTATCCAGACTGAGGCAGGAACCGGGGCCGGGGGTGGGGAGGACGAAACCCGGCCGTCAGGTCTACTCACTGTTGAAGCGGGCGGCCACGTCTACCAAGACCGAGGCAGGAACTAGGGCCGGGGGTGGGGAGGACGAAACCCGGCCGTCAGGTCAACCTACCACTCCGCCGTTGAAGCAGGGGGACACGTCTACTCAGACCGAGGCAGGAACCGTGGCCGGGGTAGAGGACGTCAGTTCTATCCACCACTCTGCCGTTGAAGCGGGAGGCCAGGTCTACCCAGACTGAGGCAGGAACCGGGGGCAGGGGGGGAGGACGAAACCCTGCCGTCAGGTCTATCCGCCGTTGAAGCGGGCGGCCACGTCTACCCAGACCGAGGCAGGTATCGGGGCCAGGGTGAGGACACGAAGCTGGCCGGCCGTCAGGTCTTCGTCTGAGCCGCCGGTCGGGCGGGCCGCCACGTCTACCCCCACACCCGCACCATGCAGAAACAAAGTCCACCCTTTTCCGCGGCGGACACTGCGAGACGCTGGGGGGACACGTCTACGCCGAGGAGCAAGGGTGGGTACGAAGTCCCGGAGGAGAGGCGTACGAGGCGAAGCGTACAAGGCGTGGACGAATCCCAGCCATCAGGTCAACCTACCGCTCCGTCGTTGAAGCGGGCGGCTACATCTACCCAGACCGAGGCAGGAACCGGGGCCCGTGGGAGGACGAAACCCGGCCGTCAGATCTACCCATCGCTCCGCGGTTGAAGCGGGCTGCCACGTCTACTCAGACCGAGGCAGGAACCGGGTCCGGGGGAGAGGACTAAACCCGGCCGTCAGGTCTAGCGGCCGTCAGGTCTACCCACCATTGAAGGGGGCGGCCACGTCTATTCAGACCGAGGCAAGAACCGGGGCCGGTGGAGAGGACGAAACCCGGCCGTCAGGTCTATCTGCCGTTGAAGCGGGCGGCCACGTCTACCGAGACCAAAGCAGGAACCGGGGCCCGGGGGAGGACTAAACCCGGCCGTCAGGTCTATCCACCGCTCCGCGGTTGAAGCGGGTAGCCACGTCTACTCAGACCGAGGCAGGAACCGGGGCCGGGGGTGGGGAGGACGACCCCCGGCCGTCAGCTCTACTCGCTGTTGAAGCGGGCGGCCATGTCTACCAAGACCAAAGCGGGAACCGGGGCCGGCGGGGGATGAAACCCGGCCGTGAGGTCCAGTCGCTGTCGAAGCGGGCGGCCACGTCTACCCAGACCAAGGCAGGAACCGGGGCCGGTGGAGAGGCCAAAACCCGGCCGTCAGGTCTATCAGCCGTTGAAGAGGGCGGCCACGTCTAGCCAGACCAAAGCAGGAACCGGGGCCCGTGGGAGGATGAAACCCGGCCGTCAGGTCTACCCGTCGCTCCGCCGTTGAAGCGGGCTGCCACGTCTACTCAGACCGAGGCAGGAACCGGGGACGGGGGAGAGGACTAAACCCGGCCGTCAGGTCTAGCGGCCGTCAGGTCTACCCACCATTGAAGGGGGCGGCCACGTCTATTCAGACCGAGGCAGGAACCGGGGCCGGTGGAGAGGACGAAACCCGGCCATCAGGTCTATCCACCGCTCCGCGGTTGAAGCGGGTGGCCACGTCTACTCAGACCGAGGCAGGAACCGGGGCCGGGTTAGAGGACGTCAGTTCTATCCACCGCTCTGCCGTTGAAGCGGGAGGCCAGGTCTACCCAGAACGAGGCAGGAACCGGGGCCGGGGTGGGGGTGGGGGTGGACGAAACCCGGCCGTCAGGTCTATCCGCCGTTGAAGCGGGCGGCCACGTCTATCCAGACCGAGGCAGGTATCGGGGCCCGGGGGAGGACACGAAGCTGGCCGGCCGTCATGTCTTCCTCTGAGCCGCCGGTCGGGCGGGCCGCCACGTCTATCCCCTCACCCGCACCATGAAGATACAAAGTCCACGCTTTTCGGCGAAGGACACTGCGAGACGCTGGGGGAACACATCTACGCCGAGGAGCAAGGGCGGGTACGAAGTCCCGGAGGAGAGGCGTACGAGGCGAAGCGTACAAGGCGTGGACGAATCCCAGCCATCAGGTCAACCTGCCGCTCAGTCGTTGAAGCGGGCGACTACATCTACCCAGACCGAGGCAGGAACCGGGGCCCGTGGGAGGACGAAACCCGGCCGTCAGGTCTATCCACCGCTCCGCCGCTGAAGCGGGTGGCCACGTCTACTCAGATCGACGCAGGAACCGGGGCCGGGGTAGGGGAGGAAGAAACACGGCCATCATCTCTACTCGCTCTTGAAGCGGGCGGCCACGTCTATCCAGAACGAGGCAGGAACCGGGGCACGAGGTGGGGGAGGACGAAACACAGCCGTCAGGTCTTCCCACCGCTCCGCCGTTGAAGCGCGTAG
Organism: Phaenicophaeus curvirostris; assembly: GCF_032191515.1. Taxonomy (NCBI): domain Eukaryota; kingdom Metazoa; phylum Chordata; class Aves; order Cuculiformes; family Cuculidae; genus Phaenicophaeus; species Phaenicophaeus curvirostris. Next base: position 1,114,139 of record NC_091426.1, read on the forward strand.
CCACGTATATCCAACGCACTCTCATGCTCTCATTTCAACTTTATTCATGGCCATATGGTATTGCAGTCTCTGTGGAGGAAGCGTCCTGCAGAATTACAGACACCCAGTGCTGGGGTCAGCTAAGCGACGACTGCTGCGTGTGCTCCGACGGAGCCGGTTCACTCCAGCCTGGGATATGGGTGCCCCAGTCAGCCGCTGCCTCCTCGCATTCTGGCGTTGTTAAGGATGACCCTGGAGGCGCCTTGGGCTGTGCTGGCAGCTGGACCGGCTGCGAGATGTGCTGCGCCGGTACCGGGCTATGCTGAGGCTGGCCGTGTGTTGTGCCACCCGGCTGTTGGAGCTCTGCGGCCTTCCCCTCGCTTTTATACGGGTGCCAGGGGGAGGCCCTTGGTGACATCAGCGCGCTATCTGGGCAACTGACTGCTTCTCCCTTCGGGTTCTTTCAGCATTCCAGATTGTTGTCTTCCGCACTGAAGTCCGTACCACGATTGCAGACAGGGAAGGTCAAAATTCCTCTGGCACAGGTGCCGAGACGCCTCGTGCGTGTCCCCTCTTCAACGGCTCAGGTGTAGGGTCGGCGGCTGCTTTCTAGCGCTGCTCTCGGAGCCGGGTCACTTCGCGCTCCCATAGTACGTACAGGCGGGGCCCGCAGCGACTTCCGGGCCAAGGCGGAGCGGGGGCGGCCGGGGGCGGGGCGGCAGAGACCCCGACTCTTACGAGGACCTCACTGGAGGCAGCGCGAAACAGCGACCCCTTTGGCGAGAACCGGGAAGAGACGCGGCTGACAGGTCCACCCCACTCCGGCCGCCAAGTCTATCCAGCTCAGCAAGCGGATACTGCCTAGACCTGGCGGCCGGTGATGGATAGACCTGCCGGCCGGTGAAGGATAGACCTGGCGGCGGGTGAGGGCTAGACCTGGCGGCCGGTGAAGGATAGACCTGGCGGCCGGTGAAGGGCAGACCTGGCGGCCGGTGAAGGGCAGACCTGGCGGCCGTTAAGGGATAGACCCGGCGGCCGGTGAGGGGGATTGACCTGGTGGCCGGTGCTGGGTACACCTGGTGGCCATCCCTGGAGCTGATGACATCTAATGGCTATCACTGTCTGCCACCGGAGCAGAGCCAGCACACCCACTTTTGGGGCCGTAACTTCCATTTGTAGGGCCAGAATACTGATCTGATCTTAGTTTTTGGGGTCAGAATACCAATTTTTGAGCGAGAACACCACTTTTAGGACAAATCACCACGTCTCTCAGAGTACAGGGCGGGGCTAACAGGTCAAGCCGTCCCCGACCACCAGGTCCACCCGCCTCCGTTCGCCTGGTGCACCTAGCTCCGGCTCCCAGGTCCACCTCATTATGGCTGGCAGGTCTTTTCCACTATGGATTCCAGGTCTTACGTGCTCTGGCCGCCATGTCTACTCTGCTGAGGTCGGAGCTAGGTGGACCTGGTGTCCGTCCTCACAGCCGGGTACACCTGACGGCCGCCACTGTCCGGCCCTGAGCGGAGCCAGCACACCCACTGCTGGGGCCACAACTCCCATTTGTAGGGCCACAACATTGATTTTAGGGATAAGGATCCCTTCAACCCAAACAATCCTATAATTCTGCAATGGATGGGAATACAAACTTTAAACTGGAGGAGAGGAGCTTCTGGGGAGACCTTAGAGCAGCTTCAAGTCAGAGGCTCCAGAAAACCTGGGGAGGGTTTCTTGATCGGGGAGTGCACGGACAGGACAAGGGAGAATGGTTTTAAGCATAAAGAGAAGCGGTTGTGATGACACCTTAGGGAGGGTGGGGTGGCCCTGGGCCAGGTGTCTCAGAGAAGTCGTGCTTGCCCCATCCCTGATGGTGTTCGAGGCCAGGTTGGATGGGACTGAGCAACCTGATCCAGTGGTATGTGTCCCTGCCCATAGCAGGCAGGTGGAACTGGATGGGCTTTCAGGTCCCTTGAACCCAAACCATTCCACGATTCTGTGATTCTATGATCCTACCGAAGAGAAGGGTGTTGTCCAGAAGCAGAAAGAGCCGCCCCACACAAACCCTGCTTGCTGCATTCCCCTGACGGAGACACTCGCTTCTCCTTGCCCTTCTGCCACCATCCCTGTGCACAAATGCTGCAGGGGGAGGCCTGGTCTGAAGAGCTTAGAGAATATTTGCAAAGTTACCGCAGCATTCCTCTCACTGGGCTGATTTCTTTGTCCGGCTGAGAGAGCTTCTCCCTCTGCTTTGCCTGGATGGGAACCGCTCTTGAGCTGGTGAGCAGGCTGGTTGTTCACCAGGACAGCCTCTGCCTCTGAGCAGTCTGGGACACCTTTCCTACCCAGGGTCTCAGCTGGCTTCTTGCATGACCCAAGGCAATGACTTTTCTTTTCCTTTACACATTTCCAGTCCACAGAAGAAACTCACAAGAGTCCCCTCCCAGTCTGGGACTGTTGGCAGAAGCAGCCGGAGGCAAGACACGCACACTCAATACGAGTTTAGAATCTTGCTCGTTTAATGCAGCTAGATGACTCCTTTTACACATGTGTTACAGTCCCGTGGAAGGTGCCCTTTGGTCTGTGTCCACTCTCCAGGCACTAATTGGCTAACTAGTCCACTCCTCGCGCGCTAATTGGCTAGCAGTTGCTGAGCGTGCTCTGTTCCTGTTCCTGTGCTGCTTACTACATGACCCACTCCGCCTTGCTACAAGCCAACTGCCTCTAAATGTCAAAGGTTATTCCGAGACAGAGGCGCTGCCACAATATCAAGCCTTAAAGGGTCAGCGTCCTCATGCCCTTCCCTTCTTAAGCAATCCTCTACATGGGATCGCTGAGTCCTCCAAGGAGAAGAGCCCTGCCCGTCCTCAGCAAGGGCACATGGATTCAGAACCGTGAGTCTCCCTGAAAAGGACCAGTCTCCTAAGGACCCTCAAGAAGAAAAGCCCTTTCCGTTCTCCTGGCAAACCAAGCTGACGGACCAGGCTGCTGAGGAACAGCCCAGATGCCCGACGGCCTCTTCAGTTCAGCCAGAGCCAAGGAGAAGGAGCAGGAGGAGAAAACAGGACGGGCTCTGTTAGGTCCATTGCAAAAGTCCTACAAGTTTTTCTAAATACCAATGGGATCGACTTGTGATGAAATGACACTGCAGTCCTTTTCCACGACTGCTTTTATATGATGTGTGTGTTGTCTCAGGCGACGGCTGAGACTGCTTGGGAAGAGGTGTTGGTTTGTTTGTAGGAAAAATAAAGAATCATAGAATGTCCTGAGTGTGAAGGGACCTTCTCCTGATACCCACCCTAAACCTCCCCTGGAGCCTCTTCCTGCCATTCCCTCAGGTCCTGTCCTTGGTCGCTAGAGAGAAGAGCTCAGCACCTGCTCCTCCTCCTGCCTTGTGCGGAAACGGCAGACTGCGTCTGACGTCTCCCCTTAGTCTCCTCTTCTGCAGGCTGGACAGACCCAGTGATGTCAGCCACTCCTCAAACGCCTTCCCCTCTAATACCTTCCACAGCTCTCCGGCTTCCTCTGGACTCTCCCCAGTACTTTTCAATCCTTTTCATACTGTGGTGCCCAAAACTGCACTCAGGACTCTAGGTGCGGCTGCAGAAACCCTTTCCCATCCTACTCTGTCTCCTGGATCTCCTCCATCTCCCTAATGGTGAGAGGAGGCTGGGGAGTCTTTAGTCTCCTCTGCTGGCACATTGCTCTCGGGGGCTGCAGAGTACAATCCCACCAGTCAGTTTCCTTCTCAGAGTCCCCGATACTGCTCAGCTTGGACACCTCCTCCCAAAGCTCTGTCACCAGGCTGAGCTGTTCTCCTCTTCTGCCCAGTCACAGGGAAGCTACTGGAATCCTCTACCGTCCAGCATTGTCTGCGTTAGACGTTTTGATCCGTTCCCATGTGCCGTACGTGCGTTACTTTGTCGATGTTTAAAGAAATCATAGAATCATAGAATTGCTAGGTTTGGAAAGACCTTTGAGATTATCAACTCCAACGGTACCTGTCCACTACTAAACCATATCCCTGAGCACTTCATCTACCCATCTTTTAAACACCACCAGGGGTAGTGACTCCACCACCTCCCCGAGCAGCCTCTGCCAGCGCCCAAGAACCCTTTCGCTGCTGACTAAAGCCACCCCACAGACTGGCCCTTTCCATCTCCAAGGCACAGCCTGGCCCGGCCGCTGAGGCTCAGCCCCCGACACCTACCCGGCCCTTCGGTTCAGCCAAAGCAAAGGAGAAGGAGGAAGAGAAGACAAGGGGTGGGCGAGCAGATCTGCTGAGCACAGACGCTTCCATCTATCACTCTTGGCACTGGTACAGTGGACGTCTCCCTGCCTGCTCCACAGCCCGGTCCCCCTCAGGGACTGATGCCCGTGATCGATGGGGATCACAGCCTCATGTCCCCAGCCCTGTCCAAGGATGCTCACTTTCTAAACATCCAAAACGAGTCGCAGAGAGTTTGATTTGCCAGAATTCTCGAGTCAAGGGACAAGAGGAAATGGCATCGAGCTGTGCCAGGGGAGGTTTGGGTTGGACACAATAAGGGGGATAGAACGGGATGGGCTTTAAGATCCCTTCAACCCAAACATTGCTATGATTCTGAAATGTACGGGAATACAAACTTTAAACTAAGACATATTTTTCATGGGTGCACTTTGAAGTCCTCCCTTTAGCCACACTGGGAAATAACTGCAAGGAGCTCGGCAAAGCTTGATGAGCAGAAGAGAACTCCAGGAGGAGAAAGAGCTCCTTAAGTCTTTCTGTAGTTTAATGAGACCCAGCGTGGATTTGCTGATGAGCCCTTGGACCTCACCTACAGAGAGAAGATTGAGCAAGCCTCTCAAGAGTTCAAAAACAGAACTCAGAGTAACTTGAAGTCTTAATTGGTCTCAGTGAGGATTGTTTCGAACAAAGTGACCCTAGGGGCAGAGGAATTCAGTTCTAGGAAGTTCATGGAAGTGTTTGGTCATAGAAGCCTCAGGTCATATACGATTCAGGTCATAAAAGGTTAATAGAATATTTGGGTCATGGAAGAACTGAGTCATAGAAGTGTGATTTTTGGGGGGTTTTTGAAGGGTTTGGTCGTAGAAGGGTCAGGTCCCAGAGGACTCAGGTGACGGAAGAGTCGGGTCCTTGATATGTCTCATCACACACATGCTGCAGAATAGATGATCTGTGTCATAGAAAGCTGCATCATAGGAGAGTTAGACAATAGTCAGGTCATAGAATAAAAGGTCATAGAAGGGTTGGGTTGTAGAAGGCTTGAGCCAGAATCGCCTGGTCATATGATAGATGGGTCTCAGGAGAGTTGAGTTATAGAGGAGTTGGTCATAAAAGAGTAATACAAGAGTTTGATTGTAGAAAGTTCCTATATGGGTTGGGTCATGGATTATTCGGGTCATAGTTGAGTCTGGTCAGAGAAGAGCTGGGTCATACAAAGTCATAGAGGAGTCGGAGAAGAATTGGGTCATAGAAAGCTTGGGTGACAGAAGGCCCAGATCACAGATAATTCGGGTCATAGAGGACTCAGAAGAGCGGAATGAGAGAAGAGCTGGGTCACAGAAGAGTTCAGTTGCAGTAGGTTTATACCTAGGTGTTGGGTCACAGAACACTCACGGAAGAGCTGAGTCATAGAAGGGAGAGAGAAGCATCATTTATAGAAGAATATGGTCAGAAAAGATTCATAGAAAATTCAGGTCTTAGAAGACTCAAATCATAAAAGAGTCATTGAAGGGCGATAGAAGTGTCAGGTCATAAAGGAGTCGTTAGAGAAGTCAGGTCATAGAAGGTCTGGGTCATAGAAGAGGACTCATCTAAGTGTGTGGTCATAGAGGAGTTAGGTAAGAGACGTGTTGAGTCAGAAAAGTGCCAGGTGAGAGAAGGTCATAGAAGGTTGTTGAGGCATGATCTGACCAAGGGAAGTCCAGTCCACTTCTCTTTCAGGCATCCAGAAATGGAATCCGAGGGGACAAGGTCTTGGGCACAGCCTTTAGTTCCCTGCTCTCCCACTGGCCATTCCTGAAAATGACAGGCCATGTGTGAGTGGTGCCAGTGCTCAGGGAGCGCCCTCGGTTACCGTGACCTCTGGAAGATGATGGAGAGTGCCCTCACTGTGGCATCGTCCTGCTCACTCAGCGCCCTGGGATGTGACCCCTCCTGTCCCAGAGGCTGGGAAGGATTGTGTTTGCTCAAGTGATCCCTGATCTGATCCCCACCCAGCACTAGTCAAGCTCCTCCAGAGTCCTGCCCTGAGTCCCAGAGGCCTGGGAGACTTTGTTGGGGAAGACAAGGACATAGAGGACACAGGGAATCTCAGATCTGTCTCCTCCTGCTCTTACTAAATTCTGCACTACCCACAGAGGGTCCTTGTTTTTTTCTTTTACTGTTCCTGAAGCAGGGAACACTCATCACGAGGCCCTTGAATGGCCTTTCAAGTTCTGTGACCACATCCCAGCTCTGTCTCGCACAGGAACAGCTCCAGCTCCTCCTGCCTGTGCCCCTGGCTGAGGGCATCGCTGCCCATGGGGCTGAAGCTCTGCAGCTGTGGCACCAGGCAAGGTCATCCCTGCAATAAGGAAATCTGAGACCAAGTGTCCAGGAACCCGTGTGTGCAAAGGCTTTGCTTGGAGCAGAGACCCGTCTGGGACAGAAGAGAGCTGAATGTCCTCCCAGCCCCAGGTCTAAAGACCAGGGAAGAAAAGCCTGAATTCCCGCGATGGAACAGGATGGAGAAATGAGATCATTCCCTGTCACATTCCTGGGGTTCTGTTTAATGATGGGGCAACAAAAGTGATTCTCATGGCCAGCTATTTTTCTAACAGGAGTAATGACAGTGCAGGAGAAGTGTCTCTGCCCAGCTGAGGGAGGGAAGATCAGGGATGGCTTCAGCCTGTTTCTCAGCAGGTTCCCCTGGAGCCCCAGGGACAGCTCGAGGGAGCCCAGAGGGGGCAGAGAAAGCGCTGCCTTGGGCTGCTCCTCTGCTGCTGAGCTGGGCTGGGCTCCTGGGACAGAGTGAGCTCATAACAAGAGGGTAGTTATGAAAAGAGCCAGGTCTGGCCAGGAGCAGCTCCTCTGCCAAGCCCAGCAGGGCTGAGGGCACTGCCTGCAGGCAGCGAGGGGAGAGGAGGGAGCGGAGAGAGGGGAAAGGCAGGGTGGGGTGGGAGGAAAGAGGAGTCTTCATTTGGAGAAAGATCTTCACAGCCCTTCTCTGGGTGCAGGACAATGCAGGTGCGATTCCTGGAGGAGTCTCCCAAAGCCAGCACAGCCACAGCCTGTGGGCTCTGTCAGGAGGGCTCTCGCAGTTTCTCCAGTGGAAAGAAAAACCAGGGTCAGTGCTCGGTCTGCCCAGGGAGCTCCTCATGTTGGGACAGGGAGAACTTGTGGAGGGAAGAAGCAGCTCCTTGGAAAAGAGGGTCTTTTTGCTCTCAAGAGGGTGCTGTGCCAGTCAGGGCTTCTCACAGCTCCAAATCACCCCAGGACACTTCTAAGAGGACATCTCAAGGGAATAATCAGGGCAGGGATTAGGATAAAGATAAGGAACTCTCCCGAGTCAGTTCCCTGCACCTGGGGAATTTCCGGGGAGAAAAGAAACAAGAGGCTCTCATGCTTGAAGAAATCACTGAGCCTCCTGAGCTCTATCCTTGAGTGGCCAGTAGGTCTGATTGGAGCCTCTTAAAGTGTCTCCAACTGCTTCTCTGCCCATGGAGAGCACCAGCATTACCTCTGCTGGACCCATCAGGCTCATTCTGCCCCATCCTTTCCTGCTTATAAACAAGACCCTGTGCCCAGCTTCACCCGCCAATCAGGCAGGTTTGTGTAGGGCCAGGGGGATGCAGAGAGGGTCAGATGAGGTCTGTGAGCATTGACAGGGAGAAGAGATGGGCCAGGGAAACATCTCCAGTGAGGAAAATCCCCGGGCAGAAGGGATAAGATCGGAGAATGTGAGGAAACATAAAAGAGAGATGTTGTGGAAGGGCAAATACAGAAACCCCTACACGACTGCATCCAACACAGACCCTCCCTCTGAGCAAGCTCCCTTGCCTCCTCTCCCACCCCACAAAGTCTCTGCCCTCAGCTTGGGCTCCAAGACTGAACCCCCTCCACTGCAGCCAGAGTTTCAGCACAGCCGTGGTGCAGCTCTCTAATCACGGGTCCATTTTCCTCTCCAGAGCACAGGGGCTGAGAGTACCAGTGCAGCAATGTTTATTTTTGGGAGGGAGTGAGCAGAGCTGGGTTAGGGTAATGCTGTCCTGAGTGCCCGGCTGCCTCTGCTGTGGCCTCTCTCAGCTGGACCAGCTTCTTTGCTGGCTTCTCTGTTTGTCTGTGTTCTTGCTGTTGATCTCCTGTTCTTGCTGCCAGGCTCTCTGGGGTTGGGAGTTTCAGCAGTCAAGTGTGGCACTGAACTTCTGATTCCTCCCATGCAGGTGTGTCCGTGGGAATGCAGTGTCCAAGCTTTCGTCTCACCCATGGGGCTGTGGGCAGAGCAGTCTGAGTCGTTCCCTGAGGAAAGAGCTGACTCTTGCTTACTGAACCACCACCATTAGGATACTCGGATTGTTCCATGAGGGTTCTTTCCTAGCTGTGAGCTTCCCTCATGGATATAAATCTCTGCTATCACAACTTGGTGCTACCTGGATGACCGTGGAGAAATACAGAGATGCTACAGCCAAGGGAATGCTTCTGGGTTTGTGAAATGAGCCGTGTGTGTCCTGGGCTGACAGTGGGGTGCTGAGACCTTACAGAAGGGTGAGACATTGAGTGGTGTGAGGTGGATCCCTCTGTGCTCAGAAGGGTGAGGTGGCTTTTGAAGGTAACAAGGGAGAGTGATCCCCCTCCATCTCAGAAAGGTGCAAGCCCAGAGCTGCTGGGGACAAGAGCAAAGTAGAGGGCAGCACCCCTCCCTCTGCACTAAGCCACAGGTAATGCTCTCCCTGAGTGCAGCAGGGATGCTGAGGGTTTCTGACATCCAAGAACACTGTCCGGGGTGGGAGCAAGAGTGGTAAAGGCCCAAACCTCTCTGCCTTCCTTCTACCCTCTCAGTTCCTCATCCCTGGAGGTGCAGATGCTGACAAGCCCTTTTGCACCAGGAGCAGTTCCACAGGACAAAGCTGAACCCCAGCAGTGTCCCCTGTGCCCAGCGTCCCCATGACCCCCAGCTGCAGAGCAGGGCTGACCCCTCGCAGCCAGCGGGCAGAGGCCCTGCTCCTCCCGGCACATTCAGCCGGCACCGAGCAGGGCTCCAGGCATGGAGCTGGCGGAAGGGCTGCAACTGGAAATGGAAAAGCAGTGGCAACTGTGCAGTGTGAGAACTGGCTTTGATTTTACTCAAAGAAGTCTCCTGTAACTTCTCACACTATTTTGGCTTTGATCCAGAGGCAGCAGATGTCCAACAGCAGCTCCATCACCCAGTTCCTCCTCCTGGCATTCGCAGACACACGGGAGCTGCAGCTCCTGCACTTCTGGCTCTTCCTGGGCATCTACCTGGCTGTCCTCCTGAGCAACGGCCTCATCATCACCACCATCGCCTGCGACCACCACCTCCACACCCCCATGTACTTCTTCCTCCTCAACCTCGCCCTCCCCGATATTGGTTCCCTCTGCACCACTGTCCCTAAATCCATAGCCAACTCCCTCTGGGACACCAGGGCCATCTCCTACTCAGGATGTGTTGCCCAGGTCTTCTTTGTGTTGTTCTTGTTGAGTGCAGAATATTATCTTCTCACGGACATGTCCTACGACTGCTGCGTTGCCATCTGCAAACCCCTGCACTACGGGACCCTCCTGGGCAGCAGAGCTTGTGTCCACATGGCAGCAGCTGCCTGGGGCACTGGGTTTCTCGCTGCTCTGCTGCACACGGCCAATACATTTTCCCTGCCCCTGTGCCAGGGCAATGCTGTGGAGCAGTTCTTCTGTGAAATCCCGCAGATTCTCAAGCTCTCCTGCTCACACTCCTACCTCTGGGAAGTTCAGTAAAGCCTGAGTGCTCTGAGTTTGGTCACATTGCCAGTGCTTTGCACCATGTCACCATTGCGGATGGTTTGCTTCATGGCTGGGTGTTCAAAAATGTGATTATTGCACTAATTTAAACTAAAGGATGTGGTCGACCTGGACTTCTGTAAAGCCTTTGACGTGGTACCCCACAACATCCTTCTCTCTTCCCCCAGCTTTCTCTCTCCTTCCCCAGCTTTGTGGGGGTTTTGTGGGGTCCTGGGTCCCTTTTGGGGGTTTGTGGGGGGCGGCCCTGGATCCCGTTTGGGGGAATTTTGGAGGGGCGTGGGTTCCTTCTGGGGGGATTTGGGGGGCTCCTGAGTCCCTCTTGGGGGGCTTTGAGTCTCTCTTGAGAGAATTCAGAGGGTTCCAGATCCCTCTCGGGGGGTTGGGGGAAAGTAGTGGATCCCTTTAGGGGATTTGGGGGGATCCCGGGTCCCATTTGTGGGTTTGGTGGGTCCTGGGTGCCATTTGGGGGATTTAGGGGGGTCCTGTGTCCCTTTTGGGCAGTTTTGGTGGGTCCTGGGTCCCATTTGGAGACTTCTGGGGGTTTTGGATCCTTTTTCAGGGTTTGTGAGGGTCTTGAATCCCTTTTGGGGAGCTGTGGGTTTCTTTTGGGGGAATTCAGAGGGTCCCAGATCGCTTTGGGAGTTTGGGGAAGGGGTGTCTTGGATCCCTTTTGGGGGGGTATTGGGGGGTCCTGGGTTCCATTTGGGGGCATGTAGGGTGGTTTCTGTGTCCCTTTTGGGAGGTTTGGTGGGTCCTGGGTCCCTTTTGGAGGTTGAGGCTCCTGGGACCCATTTGCAGGGATTGGGGAGGTTCTGGGTAAATTTGGGTGGGGGTTGGGGGAGCCTTGGGTCCTTTTGGGAGACTCCTGATTCCCTTTTGGGGGACTCCTGGTTCCCTTTTGGGGTCTTGGAGTTTCATGGATCCCTTTTGAGGGGCATGTTTTGGGTCCCATTAGGTGTTTTAGGAGGGGTTCTCCTTCCAATTGGGGGGGGGGTGTGGGTTGTGGGGTCTTGGGTCCTTTTGAGGAGGTTCTGAATCCAGTGCAGGGTGGGGGGGAGTGGGGTGTGTCCTGGATCCCTTTTGGGAGTTTGGGAAGAATCCTGGATCCCTTTAGGGGGGATTAGGCATGCCCTGGATCCAATTTGGGAGTTTGTGGGGGTCCTGAGTCCCGTTTTGGGGGTTTTGATGGTTCCTGGTTCCCATGTGGGAGGTTGAGGGGGTCGTGGAACTCTTTTGAGGGGTCTGGGGGGGTCTTGGGTCACTTTTGGGGGGCTTTGGATTTCTTTTGAGGGAATTAAAGGGGACCCAGATCCCTTTAGGGGGTTTGGGGTTGGAGTTCTGAGGTCCCTTTAAGGAAGGTTTGGGGGGGTCCTGGGTTCCTTTTTGTGGATTTTGTGGGTCCTGGGTCCAATTTTGGGGGGTTGGGGGAGTCTTGGGTTCCTTTTGGGGAGTTCTGGGTCTCTTCTGAAGGAATTCAGGGGGTCCTGGATCCCTTTTGGGGGTTGGGGGAGGTCCTGGGTCCCTCTTCACCACCCTCCATGCTGCTCCTGGGGTTGGGGCGGGCAGAAGAATTGGGAGCCAGGGAGCCATTTCAGACTGGGAGAAAGTGGGAGGAGAATGGCTTTAATATTTGGCCCTTGTTGCTCCCAATCCAAAGCTTTCTGAACTGTCAATAAAGTAAATCGAACTTCAGCAAGTCCACACCTCTGTGCCCGTGACAGTCATTGGTCTCTGAACCTCCTTTGCTTTCTCTTGACCCCTGAGCCGTTCTGGTTCGTTTTCTCCCTCTGTCCCGTTGGTTCGGGGCTTGGAGGGAGCAGCTGCGGGGGGTCCGGCTGCTGGCCAAGGTTAACCAACCACAGGACACATCAGGGCTGCCGTGTCCAGTACGGGGCTCCCAGCACAAGGAAGACCCTGCCCAGCCTGGAGAGAGTCCTGCTGAGGCCAGAAGGATGGCTGGGGCTGGAGCACATCATGGACAAGGAGAGGCTTGTGAGATGGGTTCTGAGAAACCTTTCAGGGTACAACACTGAGCAAGGACCCAGGGCAGCTGGGGGATCCCAATGCAAGGACTTTCTCGGTGTTTGATGAGACAAAGCCATGAGCCCCTGATGGGTTTGGAGCTGTGTGAGAAAGGGTTTGGCTGAGAGACCTGCAGTGGCAAGAGCGGGGGACTGGTGTATAAGAAATTTCAGTAGGAAAAGGGTTCTCTTTTTATTGATAATGGTTGTAGAGTTGGATATCAGGCCTGCAGCAAGGCAAGGGGTGAGGAGGGGAGTGTGCAAGTGGAGAGAGAACAGCTCTGGGAGATCAAGCGCTTGTGCCCGGCAGCACTGCCGTGCTGGGATTCTTTTCCCCTCCACCCACGACCACAGGAACTGTCCCTGCAAGTCCAGAAATGTCTCGCAGGAAATATATCAGGAAACAGAAGTCGTTGAGCATCCCTTTATTTTGTTTAAACACACAGAGAGCACAGCTCCTCATTTACACAGACAATGAGCAAGAAAAGAGAAGAAAACAGTGAATTAAAAACAGGATGACAAGATTATAAAGGGGGGATGAAAGGGGGTTTGGGGGGTGCTAGAGGGGTTTTGAGGGGGAATAAAGGGGGTTTGGAGGGAACAAAGGGAGTTTGGGGGGCCTAAAAGGGGTTTTGGGGTGATATAAGGGAGTTTAGGGGGAATAAAGGCGTTTGGGGAGAGAAAAGGGGGTTTGGGGTCAAAAGAGAGGATTTGGGGGAAATAAAAGGGGAATAAAGAAGGATAAAGGGGACTGGGAGTATAAAAGGGGGTTTTGGAGGGATAAAAGGGGGTTTGGGGAGCGATAAAGGGAGTTTAGGGGACTAAAAAGGGGGTATTATCCTTTTATCCCCCCAAAACCTCTTTAATGCCTTCAGACTCCATATATTGCCCCCAAAGGAGGCTTGGGAGGGATCCATATGGGAAAATCTATTCACCATCGCACAAATCAAGGAACAGACCCGACTCCAGGAGCCAAGGATGAGGCTGAATGAGGTAGAAAGCCTCAGCCCTGGTCGAGGACCCGAAGCAGGAGGGGCACCGGCCCCCACGATCAATCTTGGACCCCAGGCTCGTGCACATCCACCTCACAGGGAGGTGATCCAGGTGGCACTAGAAACATTTGCTGTTGCTGGGACGATGGCTGCGGGCAGGGTGAGGCCTCTGGTTTTCCTGCCACGAGCAGTGGCTGCAGGAGCTGGGTCTGGCTCCACAGAGCCCTCTCTGCAGAGAGAAAAGGTGTGTCTGAGGCCTCAGCTGCAGAGGCAGGATGGGGAATCTCCTCCATGGCATGGAGCTGGCTCGGCTCCGCACCCCAGGCTCAGAGCTGCCGGCACAGCGTGACCGAGGGGGACACCGGCACCTGATGGCACCTCCGAGCAGGGGGATTCCTGCAGGCAGGTTCCCTGTCAGGAGCGGGCGCTGGTGCGCGTCTCGCTTTCCAGGGGAAGCTCAGCCCCTGCTCTTTCCCATCCTGACCTGGCTTTGCCCACGCCGGTCACTCATGTCCAGGCAGGATCTGCTTGAGCCGACCTCGGCTCTGGTCAGAGGAGGCTCCCGGGAAGAAGGCCCAGGAGTTCAGAGGCCAATTAAAGCACCCAACAGCGGCTGAAATCTCAGCAGAGTGTTTTGGCCAAGACGTCATTCACCGCTGCCCAGCAGCCTGAGTAGAAACGCTTTGTGGCTACGAGCAGCCCTTGCAGGAAGCCGTGGGGGCAATCAGTGACTCACCGTGTTCTCTTCCTCCACATCCAGATCATGACACTGCACACCAGGATCACAATCACGAGGGAATGCAGGGCTCCTACTGCACCCATCATGAAGTGCAGTTGCACATCTGGGGGCCCTCTGACACTCTTGGTCGTCTGAGACTTGACAACACTTGGGGTTGTCTCACCGAGCACACCTGGAGGAGCCATTGGGAATGTCAGTCCGTGCTGTGACCCTCTGGAGAGCTCACCCAACAAAACTCAGGTGGCCAGGAGAGCACATGGGGAGCACCGATCCTTGTCCAGTTTTCCTTTCAGCTACATGGACAAAAGCCGTCCCTGCAGCAGGGAGGGCCACCCCAAAGCTCCCTCCTCCCTGATGGGTGACACCGGGTCACTACGGGACAGCAGCTACCGGGCGTGCGAGTGGCCGGCATCGCCTCTGCTCCTTTGGCAGGGACGGGCACTGAGCCACTGCTCCCTGTTCGAAAGACAACCTTCTGAACAGCCTCTGTGTCCATCTCTAGAGAAAGAAAGCAGGAGCTGGATCAGATGGAACTGTTCCCCTCAGGGAGGTGGCATTTTCAGCAGGCGATGTATCTCAGGACAGACACCAGGCTCCACACCTCCAGTTTGCAGGACTTGTCTTCAACTTATGCTCCCCTGTAAGACTGCTCAGGACCTGGATTCTCTTGGAAAGAATAATCTGATCAGTATGGTGGGCTTCCCCGGGCTGGGACAACACTGCCAGGAGTCCGAGAAAGGCAAAGCCTCAGCACAGCTCCAGCACAAGGCGACAGTAAACACCTTCCTTCAAAGGGGACACGGAGATCCTGCAGCCACTTCTGCTGCGAAAGAGCCCTTCGCAGAAGCACGTCCCATCCTGCCACCTCCATCCCACGGAGGGGTCACAAACACACGCAGTGGACTGAACCCCATCTCTGTCACCATGTCCGGGGCACTTTCACCATCAAGACCCCACTGATCCCCAAGCCACAGGGAAACCAGTTCTGTAAAACACATCCAGGAACAGAGAGAAAAGCCACCTGAGACCAAATCCACAGCCCTTCATGGTCACTGCCCTCAAGGCAGGTGTGCGGCCTCAAGCTGGGTGTCCAGCTTCCATCTGTCCCTGACCCTGAGGTGTCACCCAGAGTTCTCAGCCACCAAGGAGAAGAGGGGCTGGACCCGTTGGTGAAGCTGGGGCTGCTCCGATCCTGACCAGCTCTGGCCAGCTCTGCCAGACTCAGTACCCTCAAGCTGCCTGTGTGTCCTCCCAGCCGCCCAGGGCTTCTCTCCCCTCCGGTGACCAACAGCAAGGGCTGAGCACCCACAGCTTCTGCAGGCTGGATGTCAGCCTCTGGCCAGGACAGCTCTGGCCAGGGTCAGCTCAGCTGGGGCTCTTTTATCCCCCAAACCCCTTTTACGCCCCCAATCCCCCTCTATTGCCCCCCAAGCCCCCTCTATTGCGGATCAGATGGAACAGTTCCCCTCAGGGAGGTGACATCTTTAAGAGGAGATCCTCAAAGACACTGGCCAGGTCGAGGAACAAGGGCTGGGCTTTTGGGGCTGCACCCACCACTGCTCCAAGCAGCAGCCACGCCTGCCCTGTTGGAGACCAAGCCATGGCACGTGATCTTCTGGCCCGAGCTGCACGAGGTGGGTTTGGTAGAGATGCACCACGATGCCACAGCCCGTCCTTCCCAGGGGAGGGGAAGCGGCTGCAGCCAGGCCAGCGGGGAAACAGCCCTTGGGAGAACACTCCTCTGCTCAGGCTCCGAGGGTCCCGCAGAGACAGCTTTGAAAGGCAAAGCGCCCCAGGGCCATCACCGAGCCGTTCCCTCTCTGCCCTTCCAGCTGCCTGCACATTGGCCACAGAAAGAGCGACTCCCATTGCACAAGGCAAGAAGATGAAAAGGGAAAGGCTCCTTCCTCTCACTGACTGACCCGAGGGGTCGCTCACAGGCTCGAGGGCGGGATCAGGCCAAGCAGTCAGGAAGCCGTCATCTGTGAGAGGATCTGAAGGGAAATTGCAGAGGAATGAGCTCTCGTTTCAGTGTCCACATGTTCTTCCAGGGCAAGGGTCCTCAGGAACTCACCCCCAGGCTGCGCTACGGGCTCCAAACCAACTTCCAGCTGAGCAGCTGGAAAACCATTGAAACCGCCCTCACCTAGAAGAGAGCACAGAGGAGAGAAACATGGTGTGAGCTCGAGGGAGTCGTGCCCAGCAGGAAGGGCTCAGTCAGCGCCTGGCAGCAGCGGTGCTGGGTCTCACACCTTGCGGAGGCTGCGAGCGATGGTGCAGCCGCTGCTGCTGGTTGTAGTTCCAGTCGAGAGCTGGGGCAGCTGCTGCCCCAGTGCTACTGGTACGGCTCAGAGCTGGTCTGTGCAGACCTCGGGGCACAGATCGGATGGGTGGGCACGTGCTCTTCTCCACGTGTGCGCATCGGCCACGGAAGAAGAACTTTGCATTGCACATGGAAAGGGCCAGCTCCCACCTTTCTGATGGGTGACACCAGGCGACCACGGGACAGCAATTACCTGGCTGCTGGTGGCTGGCATCAAACTCCGCGCAGCTGTTACCACAACGGCAGCAGAGACTCTGGACCATCCCCGTCGCTC
Source organism: Phaenicophaeus curvirostris (assembly GCF_032191515.1). NCBI lineage: Eukaryota > Metazoa > Chordata > Aves > Cuculiformes > Cuculidae > Phaenicophaeus > Phaenicophaeus curvirostris. The sequence continues at coordinate 1,130,461 of NC_091426.1, forward strand.
AGAAGCTCCTGCAAGGCCTGACAGTGCGTGTAGGTGCAGCGAGGCTCTGGCTGATCCCTTCCTGCTAGCGCAGGATCTGACTTATCCATCCAGCTCTCTAACCCTCCACTTCCCAAGCCCTCTGGTTACGAGGGCTGCATACTCACTGCATCCTGCTTTCTCCATCTTTGCCAGTTGTTCCTCCAGGATTTCTGATGCCTGCTGCAAAGATTTCCCTTGTTTGGCTTTGTACTTTGCTCTTTGAAGACCCGAACAGAAAGGATCCGGTTAGGTTTCTCACTAATAAAAACACCCCTGAGAATTTCCCATCACACCCTATGATCACTCACAGCTGAACCAAAGGGCGTGAGCCAACGTGAAGCCTGCCTCCATCTCCTCCCCATGCCTGGATCTCGTTGTGTCATTTCTGTACTCAGTGGTGCCTCCAGCATTGAACCCCCTCATCTACAGCTTGAGGAACCAGCAGCTCAAGGATGCAGTGTGGAAACTGAAATCTGGATGGTTCTCTGAATCAATGAACCTCTCATCACCTTCTGCATAGCCGTTATCGTGCATCTCACGGCAGGCCCAGACTGGTTTCTGTATTTGTTGGTGGTGTTGCTGGTTTCTTCCGTTGTGATCATCTTGTCATCCGGTTTTTAATTCACTGTTTTCTTCTCTTTTCTTGCTCATTGTCTGTGTAAATGAGGAGCTGTGCTCTCTGTGTGTTTAAACAAAATAAAGGGATGCTCAACGACTTCTGTTTCCTGATATATTTCCTGCGAGACATTTCTGGACTTGCAGGGACAGTTCCTGTGGTCGTGGGTGGAGGGGAAAAGAATCCCAGCACGGCAGCGCTGCCGGGCACAAGCGCTTGATCTCCCAGAGCTGTTCTCTCTCCACTTGCACACTCCCCTCCTCACCCCTTGCCTTGCTGCAGGCCTGATATCCAACTCTACAACCATTATCAATAAAAAGAGAACCCTTTTCCTACTGAAATTTCTTATGCACCAGTCCCCCGCTCTTGCCACTGCAGGTCTCTCAGCCAAGCCCTTTCTCACACAGCTCCAAACCCATCAGGGGCTCATGGCTTTGTCTCATCAAACACCGAGAAAGTCCTTGCATTGGGATCCCCCAGCTGCCCTGGGTCCTTGCTCAGTGTTGTACCCTGAAAGGTTTCTCAGAACCCATCTCACAAGCCTCTCCTTGTCCATGATGTGCTCCAGCCCCAGCCATCCTTCTGGCCTCAGCAGGACTCTCTCCAGGCTGGGCAGGGTCTTCCTTGTGCTGGGAGCCCCGTACTGGACACGGCAGCCCTGATGTGTCCTGTGGTTGGTTAACCTTGGCCAGCAGCCGGACCCCCCGCAGCTGCTCCCTCCAAGCCCAGAACCAACGGGACAGAGGGAGAAAACGAACCAGAACGGCTCAGGGGTCAAGAGAAAGCAAAGGAGGTTCAGAGACCAATGACTGTCACGGGCACAGAGGTGTGGACTTGCTGAAGTTCGATTTACTTTATTGACAGTTCAGAAAGCTTTGGATTGGGAGCAACAAGGGCCAAATATTAAAGCCATTCTCCTCCCACTTTCTCCCAGTCTGAAATGGCTCCAAGGCTCCCAATTCCTCTGCCCGCCCCAACCCCAGGAGCAGCATGGAGGGTGGTGAAGAGGGAGTTAGCAGTCAGTGAAGAACATCTCTGCAGCTCCTTCCTCCTCGCACTTCTCCCCTATCCCAGCGTGGCTCCTCTAGATGGGATCCCACCGTATTTGCGGTCAGGGCTCCGTGTGGTTCATTCCTTTCTCTCTACTCATGGGGCAGTATGAGAGCCCTGAGAGCATCCGTGGACCTTCATGGCCCTGACCAGCATCTCCTGGGCCTCCACCCACCCCTCTGTCCATGGACCAGGAGACACTGAAGCCAGGCCTGATTTTCAGCCCCAGCTTGATCTGAGCTGTAGGTATGCGGGTCTCCAGACACAGACACGGCCTTGGACCTTGTTGAGTCCATGGACCTTGTTGAGTCAGACCTGCAGAGTCACTTCCCAGCCTGGTTCCTTATGGGGTGAGCAATGGAGTCACACTGTGGCCCTCCCTGTTCCAGAGCCCAGCTGTTTTGTGGAGGCCCAGGGCCATACTTCTGCCTTTCTTCCCATCCCTTGGTCAGGTTTTTAGAAGGGAGGAAGGAAAAGCAGGTGAAGTTGGAGGGCCCCAGTGACTGCAAAGGGAGCAGAGCCATCAAACCAGAAATCATGTAAAGGCAATGCTTGTCTAAAACTGTTCTCTTCCTTTCTTGGAGGCCTTGTGTCTTCCGCAGGAACCTTGAGGTGTTGTGTTCCATCCGCCTCTTTTTCTTTTAGCGTTTCCTTTGACCATACCCAAGCCATTGTGTTTGAATTCTCTTTCCAGCCTGATGTAATCCATGATCTGGAGATGGGACAGACGACTGGAAGGAGAATCCCACTCCTCTGGAGAAGAAGGTGGATATTCCCAGGAATCTGAGGAACCACGGCTGACCAGTAGCTGCGTCCATGGAACTGGTCAAGTGCCTCATCTCTTTTTTTGTAATTGGGGCTTAGACGCCTGGTTCCTGTGTGAACGTAATAACACCTCCAGCTCAGCTCTCCACAGTTTCCCTGTATCCAGGCATTTTGGTCTATGGCTTTGCATACATTGAATATTATTGATATAGGGCTTTTGGAACTGATAATTGCTGTCTTTTCTATTAAAATCCCTTTTCCTCCCCTAATTTCCAAGTGCCATTTGCTGGGATTCGTCCAGGGATCATAACACACAATTGATCCACTAATATTACACCGGTGATAAACAGTCAAATTCAATTTACAACTTTCAGTTTTGGTGCCTGTACAAATATAATGGGTATGGTAAACCAATGTCTGGGTAATTACATTTCTCTGTCTGGTTTCCTCGTTAGTGGGTAAACTGGTTTTAGTTCCTTACCAGTCTTGTAACTGTAAATTCAGAAATGTCTGCCTGCCTCACAAATCAATACCCTCTGGCCAAATATGACCTGCGTCACCCTTATGGCCACAACGTGCTATCACATATCCACAGAATTTACACACTTCAATATTTGCTGTCCTGTTCCATGCAAATACAAGTTTAATTGTGCACTTGGGGCACAACAACCCTGTGCAGCTACAGACTAGGGGAAGTCTGGCTGGAAAGCTGCCTGGAGGAGAGGGACCTGGGGGTGTTGGTTGACAGCCAACTGACCATGAGCCAGCAGTGGCCCAGGTGGCCAAGAAGGCCAATGGCATCTTGGCTTGGATCAGAAACGGCGTGACCAGCAGGTCCAGGGAGGTTCTTCTCCCTCTGGACTCGGCACTGGTGAGACCGCTCCTTGAATCCTTTGTTCAGTTCTGGGCCCCTCACCACAAGAAGGATGTTGAGGCTCTGGAACGAGTCCAGAGAAGAGCAACAAAGCTGGTGAAGGCACTGGAGAATAAGAGCAGTGGCTGAAAGAGCTGGGGTTGATTAGCCTGGAGAAGAGGAGGCTGAGGGGAGACCTCATTGCTCTCTACAACTACCTGAAAGGAGGTTGTGGAGAGGAGGCAGCTGGGCTCTTTTCCCAAGTGACAGGGGACAGGACGAGAGGGAATTACACATGAGGATGAATTACTCATCAGTGTCTTCTATAAGGTTATTGGTGTGTCCCCTGGCGATGACCATAGAATCATAGAATCATAGAATCACCAGGTTGGAAGAGACCCTCCAGATCATCGAGTCCAACCATTCCCACTGATCTCTAAACCATGCCCCTGAGTACCTCATCCACCCCCACCTTAAACACCTCCAGGGAAGGCGAGTCAACCACCTCCCTGGGCAGACCGTTCCATTGCCTAATGACCCTTGCCGTGAAGAATTTTTTCCTTATGTTAAGCGTGAACCTCCCCTGGCAGAGCTTGAGGCCATTCCCTCTTGTCCTGTCCCCTGTCACTTGGGAGAAGAGGCCAGCACCCTCCTCTCCACAGCCTCCCTTCAGGTAGTTGTAGAGAGCAATGAGGTCACCCCTCAGCCTCCTCTTCTCCAGGCTAAACACCCCCAGCTCTCTCAGCCGCTCCTCGTAAGACTTGTTCTCCAGCCCCCTCACCAGCTTTGTCACTCTCCTCTGGACTCACTCCAGATCCTCAACATCCTTCTTGTGGTGAGGGGCCCAGAACTGAACCCAGGATTCGAGGAGCGGTCTCACCAGTGCCGAGTCCAGAGGGAGAAGAACCTCCCTGGACCTGCTGGTCACACCATCTCTGATACAGGCCGAGATGCCATTGGTTACATGATGTCACAGTCCATTCAGTGGGTGGCTCCTTTATTCTAGTAGCGTGGGTCACCCCCGTTCAGCCGTGCGGACGGCTGTTTCTGTAACTAAAAAACAAGAAAAGCACCTTCCCACTTTGGGGTCAGGCTCTCTCCTTTCCAACACTTTACTAACACCAGTCCCCAGGTTTCTCTTACAAATGCTCATCCCTAATGGTGTTGATTGAGCAATCCACCCCAGTTTGTGCATCTCGTTCAAGCCTCTCGCTATGACTGAGATGTATTTTTGTAGCATCATCTCCTCAATACCTGGAGTCGTAATCGGCCCCAGACACAAACAAGGCAATCCAGACAACATTTCATAGGCAGGTAGGCCTGTATCCCTACGGGGTGGAGTTTGAATATTTAGTAGTGCTAACGGTAAGCATTTTACCCAAGACATCTGCGTTTCAATCATCAATTTAGTTAATTGTTGTTTAAGAGTTCGATTCATTCTCTCAGCTTGTCCTGAACTTTGGGCTATGGAAGTTCCATCTTATCCCCACCGCTCGCGTTGCTTCTTGCAACACTTTTGACGTGAAACGGGTGCCTCTATCAGAATTGATTGCATGCACCAACCCCAAACGAGGAATTATCGATTCTAATAGTGGTTTTGCAACAAATTGGGCTGTTGCTCAGGTGGCTGGAAAGGCTTCAACCCAATGAGTTAGTTGATCCACTGTAACTAATACATATTTCCATTTACGTTGGGTAATTCAGGACAGTCAATCTGAACCCTTTCAAATGGTCTATAAGCCAGGTCCCAACCACCCAAGGGTGTTTTCCTCATTGCACCTTTATTTATTTTTTGGCACATAGGGCACCCTTGGGTTATCTGTTTTGCTATTTCAAAAATCTCTGTGCTTCCAAAAGATTTTAAATACCGATCGCACAATGCCCTCGCTCCCCAATGGGTTTGCTCATGCCATCTCTTTAGTAATTTTTGAGCTACCGATTTTGGCAATATTTCTCTCCCATCTGGCAAAATCCACTTATTTTCCCGTAACATTGCCCCTAAATCTTGCATTCTCCTCATTCCCTCTGATGTAAAGGAGAAGACGTTAGTTATTTCCGTGGTTTTGGTTAATTCAAGAGGATTTATCTGAATGGGAGATTCAGCCCTTCTCGCTGCTTCTCTTGCTTTTTGATCAGCTAAATTATTCCCTCATATTTGAGCTGAAAATCCCTGCTGAAGTCCTGGGAGGTAGACAATGGTGATCCCTTGGGGGCTTTTTAACGCTTCTAAAATTAAGTTGATCGATTCTTCATGGATCAAATTCTTCCCTCGGGTGTTCATAAATCCCCTTTCTTTCCAGATCTTTCCGAAGGTATGTGCCACTCCATATGTATATTTCGAATCAGCATATCATAGAACCATAGAATAACCAGGTTGGGAAAGACCCACTGGATCATTGAGTCCAACCATTCCCATCAATCACTAACCCATGGCCCTCAGCACCTCGTCCACCCGTCCCTTAAACCCCTCCAGGGAAGGTGACTCAACCCCCTCCCTGGGCAGCCTCTGCCAGTGCCCAGTGACCCTTTCTGTGAAAGATTTTTTCCTGATGTCCAAGAAAGGAACATTTTAGTTTACAGACATTTCCATTTGGGGATTAAATCGGGCAGTTGGCCCAGGATGGGGATCTGCAGCCCTTCAAAGCAGACAGGGCTCTCTGTGGACCTTGATTCTTTGTTTGGGACCTGTCTTTTTTCCAACAAGACCAGGTGGATGTGCCTGGGCGGCTTGAATTCCGTTGATGGAATCATGGGTTGGATTGGGTTGTGTTGAGTTGTGTTGAGTTGAGTTGGAAACCCATGCAGGTCCCACCACAGGCAGGGACACCTTTCGCTGGATAAAGTTGCTCCAGGAATGGAGGGGATGAGGGGGACGGGGAGGAGAGAGATGGGGAAGGGAGGGGAGGGGAGAGAAAAGAGGGGGAGCAACCTGATCCGGTGGGAGGTGCCCCTGCCCGTGGCAAGGGATTGCAACTGGATGGGCTTTGAGGTCCCTTCCAACCCAATCATTCCATGATTCTAAGGTTCTTGGCTCCAGCTTTCCTGAAACGGAGCCGTGTTCCCGTGGAACGCTGCCCCTGGGCCTGGCTCAGCCCCAGCAGCAGAAGATCCTTCGCAGAAGGCTTTCTGTTTCTTGGTTCCTCTGTCGAGGGATCAGCAGGAGCATGGTCTTTTTTGTTATGTCCCGCATTGCGGGGGAGGCACCTTTTCTGAGGGGTTCAAGGCCTGTGATGGAGAAAGCCAGAGCTGAGATGAAGCCCCATGTCTACGGAGACCTCCGAGCATCCCCTCCAGACCCCACCAGCCCCATCCAGAGAACAGCTGTGGGGCAGGAGTGCCCCACACAGCCCTCCCGAGAGCAGGACCTGGCATGGTAGAACCCCAGCCCCTGTCCCACTGGCCAACCCAACCCTGCCCCTCCTCACCTCTGCAGATCTCTAACATCTTCTCTGGGTTTCGGTCCTTCAAGGGCTGAGCAGCAACCGCTAGGGACAGAAGCTCCATCAGATCCCCCTTGCTCCCCAGCACCATGGTGGCAACGGGGACAAGGGTGTCCCCACAGAGGGACCAAGGGCTGGTGTCTCACCAAGGAAAATCAGAGCTGCCTTTCGCACTACATTCTCGGGAGCGTAGATGTACTGCAGGCTCTGGTTTACGTAGTCCTCGGCCCTCTTCTTGTCCTGCTTCAGCTGGAGAGACCACAAGGGTCAGGGCACGTCCCAGTGTCCCCCCGCTGGCCACCCCAGTCCCTCCTGCCAGTCTCCCCCGTGGCCGGGAGCTCTCCATCCCACCAAGCGTGGAGAAGAACCCTTGGGGGCTCTGTTCTTGAGGCCAGGGAGCAAGGACGCGGCTCCAGGCTGGAGCGAGGTGGGTGAGACCCACAGCCCAGACGTGGGGGGCAGCCCTCGTCCAGCCTGGGCCCTGGGGTCTGGGGGATCTTCTCACCAAGTAGTATGTGATGACCCACGTCTGCCGTGTCTTCACGCGACGTTCGGGCAGTTTCCAGCCCAGGAACTTTGCCGCAGCCAGGAGACCTTCCTCAGAAGCCTGTGGAGCAGCAGAAGGTGGGAGATGGCACCACAGCCCGGGCAAGGAGACTTGGGGTCCTCCTCCTCTCGGCTTTGTTGGTGGGGCCATGGTGGCCTTAGGAAGGTGGCACCTGCCCTGGCCCAGGTGCCTGGGAGCCTCCTCCCTGCGTCACAGCTCAGCTTTGAGATCCGTACCTCGGCCACGCTCGGCATTGTGTCCTGTATGCAAACGATGAGCGGGAACAGGGCCATTCGCACTTTGTCCTTCATGCTCCCCTTGTGGCTCCACACCACGCTCTTCAGCTGCTCGGCGAAGAACCTGATGGCTCGTTCTCTCACCTGGTTTTGCCCCTGGCAGGGAGAAGGACAGCAGCACTTCAGAACGAAGATCTCTTTGCCCGTGGTGAGCAGGATGCTCCAGGCCTGGATTTGGTCACTGGAGGCGTGGGACAACTCGGTGGGTGCAGCTGAATGGCCCCAAACTTGTCCAAGGTCCCTCCGTGGGCTCTCCTGACCACCCAGTGCTCCCCACCAGCTCCACCAGCCACGTTAAGGACAAGTTCCCACCAAAAGGGGCCGAGGAGGAGACGGGCTGGTCCTCGGCAATGCCTGTGGGACACGCACCCCTGGCCACGCTGCCTGGGGACAAGATCTGGTCCTGTTCCCCAGAGCAGCTAGGGAAGGAGGAGCCCTCAGGGCTCTCAGAGCAGCTCTCAGGGAGAACCTGGGCTGCAAAACCCAGGGGAGAAAGGTGAGCAGAAGCCCCTGCTCCAGGTGCTGCCCTTGCCCATGCCCAGCGCGCATCTGTGGGGCTCGGGCTCTCCCGTAGCCTTACGTGAAGGAAGAGGGGCAGCAGCTTCTCCATCAGCTGCACGGTGATGGAGCTGGCCTTCTTCTTCTTTAGGTGACCTGTCATGTTTTGGAGGGTCACCAGGGCCTTCACAACAACATCTGCGTTGCTGTGCTCCAGGTCCTCAGTCAGGTCCAGCAGGAGGATCTCCATTCTTCTGGCCTGCGTGAAGAAGAGAATTTCCTTGTTGGGAAAAGCTCCATGCCTGGAAAGCTCCCCAGGTGGCCACCCTGGCGGGGATGGCGCTTGGGGCCATCACCCACCGCCTGACTCCAGCCAAGACCAAGCCACCACCTTCCCCACCAGCCCAGCCGCCCTCGGCCAGGCCGCGCTCACCGTCTTGGGTCTCTGAGAGAGCGTGAGGAGACCCTGCAGAACTGCTGGGCGCAAGGCTGGGCTTGGGCGCCTCAGGGATCTCCAGAATTTGTAGAGCCCCTCAAAGTTCTCATTTTCAAAGTCCTTGCAGGCCAGGACCTGGAAGAAAGGCAGCAGCGATCGAGCGGCGGAGCAGGTGGGGCTCCCCGCTCCGTGCAGCTCTGGGTTCCACCAGCAGCTGAAGCCGAGGCCACCGGGGCTTTGGATGCGAACTCACCAGCAACTGAAGGATCCCGGTGTCCTCAGGCAAAGTGCAGAGGAGCCGAGCGTGTTGCGCCTGATGCCGGTTGAACAGCCCCAGCAAGACTCTCTCCATCACTTGGGGCACGGAGAACAGGAGCTGCCACACGGGCACGGCCGAGCTGCAAGGCAGAGCGCTCCGTCAGCAGGGCCACCTCGGCCACCGCGGCCTGGCCTGGGGCAGCCCTGCAGGACAGGGACCCTGGACCCCAGCTGGGGTGGCCTGGGCAGCAGGAGAGGAGCGAGGGGAGGTTCATTGTGGGGCTGGGAGGAGCGTGGTGAGTCATGGAATGCCCAGACTTGGAAGGCACCGACAAGGGCCACCAAGTCCAGCTCCCTGCACACGACAACCCTAAAACCCACGCCGGGTGTCTGAGGGCCTTGACCAAAGGCTTCTTGAACACTGCCAGGCTTGGTGCCATGACCTCTTCCCTGGGGAGCTGTTCCAGTGCTCCACCACCCGCTGGGTGAAGGACCTTGTCCTAATGTCCAACCTAACCCTCCTCTGAGGCATCTTCCTGCCATTCCCTTGGGTCAGGGAGAAGAGCTCAGCCGCTGCTCCTCCTGCTCCCCGTGGGAGGAGCCTGCAGAGCGCGATGAGGTCTCCCTTCAGTCTTCTCCAGGCTGAACAGAACAAGAGACTTCAGCCGCTCCTCACATGGCTTCCCCTCTAAACCCTTGGCCAACTTGGTGGCCCTCAACTCTGGGCTGGCTTGGCCGCCTCTGGCTGCCGCAGGGCTTTCGTGGGGCTGGAAAGTGTGGTGGGAAGGAGGGCCCTGCTCCTCGGGCATGTCCTTCACGATCCCTTGGCTCTGGCAACCAAAGAGTCTCCGTGTCCCCCTCCCCGCAGGGGACCCCCCTCCAGGCTCTCCGGGGCAGGACCTGTCTCTGGGTGGAGCGATCTCCATGAGCGCTGAGACCACTTCCGTGAGGTGATGCTCGGTCATGAGGAGCAGAAGGGCCTCCACTTTCTGCCGAGCCAATTCCACCTTGATGCCTTTGATGTTTTCATGGATGCATCTTATAACATGGGGCACCTGGAGGAGAAACAGGTGAGGATGGAGCTGGCCCTGGAGAGCAGCCACCTCCTCGGCTCCATCCCTCTCTACTGGTTTCAGGTGGGTTCAGGTGCCCGAGACACCTGGGTTAGGAGGGAGGGATGGAGGAAGAAGGTCTGGCAGGGCTCAAGGGTTGGGCCGTCCAGCCCCAGGCCACTTACACTCATCAGCCAACACTCAGGGGCGCTCATGGCCATGTCCAACACGCATCTCGCTGCCTCCTTGTCAAAGACACTGGATTCTCTCAGTGCTTCGATGGCCACACAGACGATGTCGGTCTTCTCCACAGCATCCAGGTACCTTGCAAACATCTACAGGAAGGAGGGAAGGGAGGAAGAGATGTCCCAGTGAGAGCCCAGCAGCGCTGGAGGCAACACAGGTGTTGGGCTCATGGGGGCAGTGGGTGACCCTCAAGCGATCCAGGCCTTGGCCAGCGGGGCTGGAGGTGCTGCTGGGACCCTGGAGTGCAGCCTCGCTTGGGGACAGCAGGAACCTTCTCAGCAGGGACAGCGAGGCCACGCCAGCCCCTCTGAGTCTCCACGCCTTTGCTCCTCCAAGTCCCCTGTCAGCGCCTCAGAAGTCCCAGCGACAGAGGAGCTCCTTACCGTGGGCACGTCTCGGATGGAGAGAAAATCCATCGCAGAGCTGTCCTCAACATCCTCCTGGCTCTGTTCTCCTGCGTCATTTGCCATTGACCGGCCTGAAGAAGCAGGGAAGGGGCAGAAGGGTCAACGGGGCAAAGCAGCTTGGCCAGAAGCTCAACCCTATTGTCACCATCCTTAAGGTCTAACGATGCTTAAAGAGAAGCGGAGCTACCAGGAGATGTCGGTGTGGAGGGATAAAACCCACCACAAGGTCTCTTACTTCTTTGCTTGCGGATGAAGTTGATCAAACAGCAAAGTGTTTCCAAAGCCAGATGTTCTTTCATTTTTGAGGAATACGGAAAAACAGAGAGGTGACCAAGCAGTTGGCCCAGGATGGGGATCTGCAGCCCTTCAAAGCAGACAGGGCTGCCCGTGGATCTTGGTTCTTCATTTGGGACCTGTGTGAGGGAGGCAGAAGAGGAGAAGGGTTGAGGGCTGCATCCCTGGAGAGTCAAGGCTTTGCCGGGTGGTGCCGGCCCCGGCTCTCAGAGCAGCCAGCTGGGCAGGAGCTCCACGCAGAGAGACCTTTGGCCACTCTGGTGGGCAGGGAGGGGACGTGGTGTGGCTGGAGGGTTCCTCGCTCCTCACCTGCAGCGTGGGGTTGGTCAGCAGATGAATCAGCTTCCCAATCCTGTCCAGCGCCCTCCCGCGCACAGCTGGTCTCTTAGAGCCGGTGAAGTTCAGAAGGGTCTGGGAAGAGAGAAGGTCCCGGTGAGGCCTGGCAGCAGATTTTTCCTCCAGCAGAAGCAGCGCTGCTGAGCTCCTGGGCTGGACTCATCCAGGCCGTGAAGGCTTCCTCCGCTCTCCAGAGAAGCCTGCAGTAGGGGCCCTGCCCTAGGAGACCTGCAGCTGGCAGCCCCTGCTTCCCCGAGGAGCTGGGCACCCTCCCGGCAGCGCTCTCTCCGCCTGGCACTGAGGTGGGGACCGTCGGCTCCGGAGTGGACGCCCCCTCCTTCCAGGGAGAGGAGCAGCCCCTCAGAACCCAACTCCTTGCAGACCTGGAAGATGTCCGGCAGCTCCTGATTGAGCCTGGTGACCGGGATGATGCCCACCAACTTCTCCATCATCGCGTCCAGGACATTCAGGGTCTGCAAAGAAGACAGAGGGTTGTGGCAGGGTTTCCCGCTGTCCCCCTCAGCACCAGGATCCCATCTCCCAGTGCTGGGGCGGCACTGCCACCCGTCCCAGAACGCGGAGCACCCCGGGGAGGTGACAGGAACATGAGAAGAGGACGAAGGCACGAGGGTGGGCGAGCAAAGCTGAGCCCCTGCCTTGGACCCCTGGTGGCGTCGCAGCACGGGGAGAAGCTCGGAGGGCGTGGGGGCTCCTGTAGCTCGTTCAGCACTTACCGGGCTGCACAGGGCACGGATGGATTGAATCATATAGAAGTCTGAGGCTTCCACAGAGAACGGCAAGACCACTGTCAGGCAGGTTTGGAGCAGGAGCGTCTCCTTGCCCTCCAGCGCTCCCTGCAAGGAGCTGTGGAGAGAGACAGGGACCAGTCAGCCACTGGTGCTGGGAGCGGCGCCTCGAGGCCTCGTGCGTATGGACGTGGTCCCCGGGGGTGACCGTGAGGGATGTGGAGGTACCTCAGTTTGGTGATAGCAGACATGGCTTTCTGCCACAGCTTCATCTGGAGCTGCTGGTGAGCACATTTCTCTTCCATCAGCTCCTGCAAAGGCCAATTGATGTGAGACCTGGCAACCAGCGACACCCAGGGACACCAGAGCCTCGACACCCAGGGACACCAGAGCCTCACCACCCAGGGACACCAGAGCCTCGACACCCAGGGACACCAGAGCCTCGACACCCAGGGACACCAGAGCCTCACCACCAAGTGTCACCAGAGCCTCGACACCCGGGGACACCAGAGCCTCATCACCCAGGGACACCAGAGCCTCATCACCCAGGGACACCAGAGCCTCGACACCCAGGGACACCAGAGCCTCACCACCCAGGGACACCAGAGCCTCATGACCCAGGGACACCAGAGCCTCGACACCCAGGGACACCAGAGCCTCGACATCCAGGAACACCAGAGCCTCAAGACCCAGAGACACCAGAGCCTCATCACCCAGGGACACCAGAGCCTCATCACCCAGGGACACCAGAGCCTCACCACCCAGGGACACCAGAGTCTCACCACCCAGGGACACCAGAGGCTCGACACCCAGGGACACCAGAGCCTCACCACCCAGGGACACCAGAGCCTCACCATCCAGGGACACCAGAGCCGCACCACCCAGGGACACCAGAGCCTCGACACCCAGGAACAGCAGAGCCTCACCACCCAGGGACACCAGAGCCTCATGACCCAGGGACACCAGAGCCTCAACACCCAGGGACACCAGAGCCTCGACACCCAGGGACACCAGAGCCTCATCACCCAGGGACACCAGAGCCTCATCACCCAGGGACACCAGAGCCTCGACACCCAGGGCCTCCAGCCCCTCATAGCATTGTACAGTCATTAGGGTTGGAGAAGACCTCTAAGCTCATCCAGCCCAAACCTCAGTCCAACCCCACCGCGCCTACTAATCCACACCTGAAGCGTCACATCTCCACATGTTTTGAACCCCTCCATGGATGGAGACTTAACCGCTTCCCTGGGCAACCTCTTCCGATGCTTCTCCACTCCTTCCATAACAACGTAGTTCCAATATCCAATCGGAACCTCCCCTGGTGCCCCTTGAGGTCATTTCCCCTCGCCCTGCCCTAGCGTTGGCCTCTTCCTCCTCTCACCTTGATCTTCTCCACCACATTGTAGTTGCAGCAGAACAGGTCCAGGCCTCTTAACAAGCTGTTGTTTATGGCGGTCTGGCACAGGGATTCAACGCACTCGAGGAACATCAGCTTCTCGATGGTTTCCTGGAACAGAGACCAAAGAGGGAGAGGGGGTCACCCGTGGCCAGCAGGACCGGAGCTGCGGAGATGGAGACCTGGGAGAAGCAGCTCTGCCCAGGCAGCGAGGGGCAGGGTTACCTCGTCTGTGCGGTGGAGGATTGCGTAGATGAAGTCCACTATATCCTCCTCCTTTTCATAGGTGGGCAACGACTCGGCGTCTAAGAGAGGAGGAGAGCAGGGAGGGCTGTGAGAGGGGGTGGTGGAAGGAGACAGGAGACTTTGCTGGGGACAGAACTGGCTGCCTGGCCGGGTCCTGCTCTTGGGTCAGAACAAGCCCCTGCAACGCTCCACATGCAGTTGGGCTGCCGTGCTGGACAGGACATGTCCGGGAAAGCCCTCGTGAAGATCCCTGTCCCCCAGCATCGCTGCCTCTGCCCCAGAGCAGGAGCTGGGTCCCCTCTGTTTGCTCCACCCCCGGGAGAAGTTGGAAGGGACCCACAAGGGTCCTCAATTCCTGTCCCTGCATAGGACAACCCCAAATCATGGAATGATGGAATGGTTTGGGTTGGAAGGGACCTTAAAGATGATCCAGTTCCAACCCCCCGCCATGGGAAGGGACACCTCCCAGTGGATCAGGTTGCACCATGTCCCATCCAACCTGGCCTTGAACACCTCCAGGGATGGGGCAGCAACAACATCTCCAGGCAGCCTTGGCCAGGTCCTCACCAACCTCACAGGAGAACATTCCTCCACAAGATCTCATCTCGATCTACCCTCTTCCAGCTCAAAACCCTCCTACCTCATCCTGTCCCTGAACTCCCACAACAACAGCCCCTCCCCAGCTTTCCGGGAGCCCCTTTCCATATTGGAAGCTGCTCTAAGGTCTCCCCAGAGCCTTCTCCTGGATGGACAACCCCAACTCTCATAGCCTGTCCTCATACAGGAGGTTCTCCAGCCCCCAGATCATCCTCGTGGCCTCCTCTGGACTTGGTCTCACAGATCTGTGTCCTTCCTGTGCTGAGACCTCCAGAGCTGGACGTACGACTCCAGTTGAGGTCTCACCAGAGCAGACAAACAGAATCCCCTCCCTGACCCTGGGGTCCAGCCCTGCCCAGCCCACCAGGACCCTTCACTCACAGATCATCATGGGCATGATTGAGGTCGCCTCACTGAGTTGTGGAGCAGAGCTGCTCCGCTGGGGAAACTCATTCTCCTGCCAGGCCAGCCTGGGTCTGTGAGGAGATCTCCTTGCCATCGTTAGGGATGGAGGTAAACGCGTAAGCAAAGAGAACGAAGAAGCTTCGCCAAACGCCTCAGCACCGCGGGGTGAGACGCGAGCTCTGCTGCCTCTCCGGTTACTGCCCAGGGACACTGAGAGCCTGGGGGCTGCGTCTCCTGTGTCCCATTGTGATGTCACAACGGGTCCCACCACAACCTTTCACACTGTCTCCAAGAGCTTCTACAATTCCAGAGCCTTCCCCTTGTGATGTCACAATGGGTCCCACCACAACCTTTCACACTGTCTCCAAGAGCTTCTACAATTCCAGAGCCTTCACATCCAGGAACAAGGGGCATCTTGGGAGGGTTGTCAATATTCCCCTGTTGCACCATCAAATCAAATCAAAGGCACTAAAGGGGTCCCAGAGAGCTCCAGAGGAGTTCTGGGGGTCCTAGAAAGACCTTAGGGTGTTCTAGAGGGTTGCTGGGGGGCTCTAGAGGGGTCCTTGGCATCCTAGAAGGCTTGTAGGAGGCCCTAAAGGGGTCCTAGGGGGCTCTAGAGGATTCCCAGGGTCTCAAAAGAGGTCCTGTGGGAAAAAGTGCTGTCCCAGAGGGCTCTGGAGGGGTCCTGACAGTCCAAGAACATTCCTAGGGGGCTCTGGAAGGCTGCTAGGGTCCCTGCAGGGGAGTTGAAGGCCATAGATAAGTACTCAGGAGCTCTAGATAGGTCTGGGTGCCTTTAGAAGAGTCCTGTGGGTCTCTATAGTGGTCCTGGGTGTCCTAGAAGGGTCCTGGAAGGCCTTAAAGGGGTACCAGGGGGTTCTAGAGGCTTCCCGGGGGCCCTAGAAGGGTCCTTGAAGGTTTTAAAGATGTCCCAAGGGGCTCTAGAATGGTCATGGGAGTCACTAGATGGGTCCTGGGGGTCCTAGAGGGGTCCTAGAAGGCCTTTAAGGAGTCCCGGTGGGTTCAAGAGGGGCCCTGAGGGTCTCTAGAGGGGTCCTGGTGGTCCTAGGAGGTACGTAGAAGGTCTTAAAGGGGTCACAGGGGCCTCTAGGGTATTCCTGAGGGTCCTAGAGAGGTCCTAGAAGGCTCTAAAGGGGTCCCGAGGGTCTCTAGATGGGTTCTGAGGTTCCTAAAATGGTCCTAGAAGGACTTTAAAGGTCCCACTGGGCTCTAGAGAGGTTCTTTTCATCCTAGAAAGGAACTAGAAGGTCTTAAAGGGGATCCAGGAAGCTCTAGAGGATTCCTGGGCTTCCTAGAGGGGCCCTAGAAGGCCCCTAAGGAGTCCCAGGGCGCTCTAGAGGAGTCCTGGGTTCCTAGAAGGGTGCTAGAAGGCCTTAAAGGTGTTCCAGGGGGCTCAAGAGGGGTCCTTGGCATTCTTGAAGTGCTCTAGATAGATTTAAAGGGGTCTCAGGGGGCTCTAGAGGGTTTCTGGGATTCCTAGAAGGGTCCGAGAAGGCTCTAATGGGGACCCAGGGAGATCTAGAATGGTTCTGGGCGACTCTAGATGTGTCCTGGGAGTCCTAGAAGGCCCTAAAGTGGTCCCAGGAGACTGTAGACGGTTCCTGGGGGTCCCAGAAGGCCTTAAAGGGGTCCCAGGGGGCTCTGGAGGGGTCCTGGGGGTTTCTAGATGAGTCCCACGGGTCCCAGAATCATGGAATCACTAGGTTGGAAAAGACCCACAGGATCATCGAGTCCAACCATTCCTACCAATCACTAAGCCACGTCCCTCAGATCCTCATCCACCCGTGAGAATTAATTGATAAGTTTTGCTGCAGCTGATTTGTATGTTTAAGTATCTTGTCATATAAATTTGGTTTGTATCGAGAGATAATACGCAGACAATCTCCAGACACGATGTTTAATTCTTCGGTCAAATGATAACCTGAAGGGAGCCTCCGGACGTGGTGGAAAACTCCAAAAATATAATCTTGGAGAGATTTCTATGGATCTTTGTCGAAAACTAGTAGATATACCCACTGCTTTTGTAAGAGGTTCTGCCTTTTTTAGAAGGGCATCCAATTCAGCGCTGAATTGGGAAATAAAAATATTATTATCTGTGCTTCAAAGCCTTTGTCCTCATTCACCCCACCCCGTTATTAGCGTCGTCCTCCAAAGATTTTCCTCCTCCGTGAGTAAGTGGTTCTGTTTATGCACGAGGACTCGTACCACTGAACCCCAAAGCTGCTAGAGAAGGCAGACGTGGGCAGACACCCCTGGAGGGAGCAGGAGTGTCACAAAGAATAGGTGACCAACCCTCTTAGCCCCTACAGGAAAGCCCCACAAGCTCACGGACTCCAGCATCGCTGCAATTCCTCAATGCTTGGAGAAGACATTCCGCGGCAACTCCTGGGACCAGCCCTCATTATTTTAGACGACGTCGCTAAAGGTTTGGTGGCACCTGGGGCTCGAGTTTCCTTCGAGCTTTCACTAAAGCTCGCTCGAAAATTGGATTAATACAAGAACTATGATTTTAGTTGCCACCGTCGTAGAGCAGGTACCTCAGTCTCCAAGTCACCGTCCCCAGCTGGAACATCAAGCTCTTCAGACGGCGATTTCCTCAGCCTTTCTCGAGGACCAAGAGAAACGTGCATCCCCAGTGTTTTACAGATGGTTTTACTGCACCGAGAGACACTCAGACGGCTTCATCTCACACACGAAACCATCCTTCAGAGGACTGAAATTTGAGGGGTTTGTCATCCTCACTTCTATTCAACATTGAGCATCTTCCACTGGAGAAGGGGAACCTACAAACTGTTAGCAAAGCAAGAAGCTGGGCCTCATGGCTGCCCGTGTGGCCAGGGGGCCAAGAAGGCCAAGGGCATCTTGGCTTGGATCAGACACGGCACGGCCAGCAGGGCCAGGGAGGTTTTTCTCCCTCTGGACTCGGCCCTGGGGAGACCGTTCCTCGAATCCTGGGGTCAGTTCTGGGCCCCTCACCACGAGAAGGATGTTGAGGCTCTGGAGCGAGTCCAGAGAAGAGCAACGAAGCTGGGGAGGGGGCTGGAGAACAAGTTTTACGAGGAGGAACTGGAGTTGATTAGCCTGGAGGAGGCTGAGGGGAGACCCCATTGCTCTCTCCAACTCCCTGAAAGGAGGTTGTGGAGAGGAGGGAGCTGGGCTCTTCTCCTAAAAACAGGGACAGGACGAGAGGGAACGGCCTCAAGCTCCACCAGGGGAGGGTCAGGCTGGACATCAAGAAATAAAAAATCATGGAAAGGGTCACTGGGCGCTGGAACAGGGAGGGGGTTGAGTCCCCTGCCCTGGAGGGGTTTGAGGGACGGGTGGACGAGGTGCTGAGGGACACGGGTTAGTGATTGACGGGAATGGTTGGACTCGATGATCCGGTGGGTCTCTTCCAACCTGGTGGTTCCATGATTCTACAATTCTGGGGAGTCACATATGGGGCAGGAGGAGTCACTTATGGGGCAGGAGGAGTCACTTTTTGGCCTCACATTGGACGCTGATCATGGAGATCCAGGAGGACCTGGAGAACCCCCCATGTTGGACACAGACCATGTTGATTCCATGAAAATGGGGTCGGGGCAGGGAATAAACGGGATTCGCTGCTTCTTGAGGAGCTGAAGCTGCTCGCGGAGCTCCTGGTGGGATGAGAAGAGGACTCAGAGCATCGAGACGAAGCCTTTAATCCCCAGCCTGGAGGCCCCAGAGGGGGTGGAGAACTTCCCACCTCCTATGAGAAGCTCCAAACCCTCCCTGGAGGAACCAAAACCACCTGGTTTGGCCCCAAATTGTCCTTGGGGTCACTCTGAGGTGGAGATTCTGACTTTATCTTCTAGAGGTTGAACTTCATGTCCAGGATGGCCTGGTGGAGGTCGGAGTCCAGGGGGACGTAGGACTTCTGGGAGTCCTGGCGGAAGAACAAGGGGTCGGAGATGGCCTTGGGGTTGAAACCTTCACAGACCAGCTTGGCCTTGAGCTGCTTGAAGGTCCCGGTGATCTCCAGGGCGTCCTGGGGAGATGGGGATGGGGAGAACATGGGGATGGATGGAGGAGGATCCATGGATCTAAGGGCTGAGGTTCTGCTGAGGGACATGGATCCATGGGCTGAGGTTCTGCTGAGGGACATGGATCCAAGGGCTGAGGTTCTGCTGGGGGACATGGATCCAAGGGCTGAGGTTCTGCTGAGGGACATGGATCCAGGGGCTGAGGTTCTGCTGAGGGACATGGATCCATGAATTCCTCAAGTTGAGCTGGGAGAGGTTTAAATTGGGTTCTGGGGATGCTTCCTTCACTGAAAGGGTCATCAAGGACCTGGAAGAGGATTTCTGGGGCCGTGGTGGAACCTTGATCCCTTCTGAAAGCCCTGGAGATGTGGTGGGGTCGAGAGTTTTGTGTTTAGGGTTGGACTTACGACCTTCAACATCTTCCAACCTCAACATTTCCATGATGGACAAAGCTCCTCGGCCTTGGGAGCTTCATCCCAAGGATCCTTTGGACGAGGAAGCCCACAAACCCCAGGAGAACCCAGGGCCACCAACCTGGATGCGGATGAAGCGAGGGGCGGCGTAGCCGGGCAGCATCTCCTGGGTGAAGGCAAAGAGCTTCTCGCCCTGGAAGGTTGTCCCGGGCCTCAGGCAGATGGCGGCCATCCCGCACTTGCCCTCACACCCTGCAAGGAGGCCACAGGGGGCTGGGGGCCACCACGATCCACTTCTACTCGTCCTGGTGGCCACAGGGACCATCACCAAGACCTGGTGGTTGCCCAGAACCCCACCAGCTGCTCCTTTTCTCCAACCAATCCCAGTTTTACTCTTTCTGGAGGCCACATGGACCTTGATGAAGGCACCAGGTGGACCCAAAACCATCTTGGATGACTGCGTTGACCATTTTGGCCTCCTTGGTGGCCACTTGGACCACGATGAGACCTCCCAGTGAGTCCCAAACAGCACCAGGTGCTTCTTTTGGGCATCTGAGGCTCTTTTTGCTCTTCCTTGTGGCCACATGGACCATCACCAAGACCTGGTGGTTGCCTAGAACCCCACCAGCTGCTCCTTTTCTACAACCAACCCCAGTTTTACTCTTCCTGAAGGCCACTGGGAGCATCTCAAGGCTTCTTGGTGGCCACTGGGAGCATCTCAAGGCTTCTTGGTGGCCACTGGGACCATCTCAAGGCTTCTCGGTGGCCACTGGGACCATCTCAAGGCTTCTTGGTGGCCACTAGGAGCATCTCAAGGCTCCGTGGTGGCTCCTTATGTGGATAAAACATGAGCAGGTTCTTCTTTTGATGCGATTGACTCACCTGGCACAGCCACCCCGTACACGTTGACCTCCTGGATGAAGTCGACCATGGCCAGAGCAGCTTCCACCTCAGTCGTGGCCATGTTCTCCCCTTTCCACCTGGAGAAGACACGAGGTGAAGCCGTGAGGGTGGGATTTGGCTCAGAGGAAGGTCTCGTGAGAGCCACCAACTCACCGGAAAGTGTCTCCCACGCAGTCCTGGAAGTAGATGAACCTTTCGTGGTCGATCCGGAGGAGGTCGCCACTGTTGAAGTAGGAGTCACCCCGGACCAAGACGTCCCTCAAGATCTTCTTCTCGGTCTTCTCAGAGTCCCCCGCGTAGCCGTGGAACGGGGTGTTCTGGGTGATCTTGACGACCAGCAGCCCCGTCTCCCCTGGGAAAGAAGGATGGAAGCTCGTCAGAAACCTCCTTCCGTGGTGGGGAAGGTCCTCTCCATGCCCACCAGGGATGATTTTCCTGGTTCTTTGAGGGATCTCTGGTGGCTTCCACCATGAATCCTGTGCCTGTTTCCTTCTCTGAGCGATCTCTGGTGGCTTCCACCATGAATCACGTTCCTGATTCTGTCATTGAGGGATCTCTGGTGGCTTCCACCATGGTTTGTGTTCCTGTTTCTTTCTTTAAGGATTTTCTCACCAGGGTTTTGAGGACCAGGAGATGTTTTTGATGGATCTCAACGCCCCGCCTTCCCCAAAACACCCTTGGAAACTCTTCTTACCGGGCTGGACTTTGATGCAGAGACCTCGCTGGTCCCGCTGGGGCTCGTCCTCCTCCACGTTGTACTTGATCAGCCCGAAGGGTGTGAAGGGCTGGGGGACAGAAGAAGGAGACAGACGCCTTTCTCAGGGCTCTGGGGGGACGTCCAGGTCTCCACAGATGCCCCCAAATGAGCCTTTGAGTCAACGGAGGCCAACGAGGTAGAAGGGGCGGCTCGGGGGGTCTTGGAGACCCTCCTTGGTTCATCAACCTCACCTTAAGGAACCTTCTGGATGCCCCCAAACCATCATCACCACCTTGAGGCTCCATCATCATCACCTTGAGCTCCATCATCATCACCCTGAGGCCTCCATCATCACCCCCTTGAGGCTCCATCATCACCCCCTTGAGGCTCCATCATCACCACACTGAGGCCTCCATCATCACCACCCTGAGGCTAATTTATCCTGCTGTGCTTCTGATTGCCCTCGCCCCGTTCACTTCTAGATCAGCTCCCCACTCACCGGCAGGCTAGAAGGCCTGGACTGAAGATTCAAGTTCATATCTTCTTCCCCTTTCCTGGAAGCCATTGAGGGAGCAGACAACGCCTGGGAGCCAAACGAGTCTTGAGATAACTCCTGAAACAGCAAGAAAAACCAAAAAAAAAACCCCACAAATGGGAATAAAATCAAGGCTCTGCTGGAATCTCTCTGGTATAGTCTTGTGTTGTGGAGGAATTTGCCCAAAACAGCTAATAAGACAGCAAAGAGTTGAAGCCAGCAACGCCTACAGTTCAACAGGAGGATAAGCGTCGCCAGACTGCTACCGTGAGGGTCAGGAGCAGAACCCTAAAACGTGACAGAAGGGTAATGCTCTGGATTTCCCTTCTTAAAGATCCTGAAAGACACGGACTCTCCTGGGAGACCGTCCACGTAGCTTCTTGATCTTCTAAGGTCTTACAACAGCTCTGAGCACTTCAGGGCACAAACAAGGCAAGTCGATTAAAACCTCCATTTTAATCGTGCGTTACAATATCTGCTGAAAGGTCCCAGCTAGGTTTTCACACAACCAGTAACAACTATTAAACCAGTACAAAGCCTTGTTGAAAATAAGTGCCATTTACATATATACGAAGAAATTCGATTCATTATTTTCTCCTCAATTCCCTGAATTTGCTTTAGGGAGGAGAAAGAAAGCAGCAGAGTTTTACATTTCAGAGCAAAGTCTTCCATCACCATCTCTTTGTTGCTCTGCTGTTGTGCTAATCCAAGCACTTCTGTAGACCACTTGGAGAACTTTCACAGGCCACAACCGTGCCAGTACAAAAATCCTTTAGACTGGTACTGCCAACCGGCAAAATTTACACCACACCAGTCCTCAAAACCGCTGCATCAGCAGGGCTTAACTTGTTACAACCACCACATCTTGGAGATGGAGATCTAGACACAACAGAGAAGGCAGCACGGTCATTATCATAATCCTTCCAAGCAGCTTGCTGACCCGTAATTCAACTGACTTGAGCGTGCAACGAGAAGGATTTGCCCAAGTTTCTTTAAGAACCCCTTACGGCTCGAAATAAAGCAGAGCGGCCCTACCTGAGGAGGGGGGAAGCGCTGCTGGGAGTAGGCAGACTGCTGCTGCTGCGGCTGCCATGGAGGCTATGAGGATGACTGCTGAGAAAGAACCGAGGAAGCCGTCTGCTGAGTTTGCTGCTGCTGCGGATGAGGGCTTTGCTGGTTGTAGTAAGGAGTCTGGCTTTACTGCCCATACGCACTGGGGCCCTGCTGTCCATAAGGAGGAATCTGCAGAAGAGGAGGGAAGAATTAGATCAGTTATGAAGATATCTTATGTACACACAAGATTACGCTCAAGAAGTGAAACGTTCAGATACTGGAGCACAACAGTTAACTGGCAATGCCACCTCCTACACAAGGAAACCTCCTAGATAACAGCAAAAGCCACCATTGTTCTTGGCAGTAACAGAACCTCAATAGGCACCCTAACTAAGTTCTTAGTGATCCTTATCTGACCACCCTTCAGTGACAGTCAAAAGGCATCAAAAGGCAAGGCTGCTTGCTCCAAAAAACAAGGCAGCCTTTTGAATCCTGCCCACGCTACAGCAGGAGCCACTTGGATCCAACCTGGAAGTGATTTATTCAGTAAAGTACAGCTCTGTCTTTTACAGAACACAGAGGGAAGAGTATCTTGCTACCCTCACTGTTTGTTTTTCCCTTGTTAGATTCACTGCTCTGCCGCTTTTGGAAGCAAGGATTCCACAGGTCCTCATACATCCATTAGCCCTGGATCCAGATGAGGTGCTGTAAAGAAATGTCATTTAACCCAAGGAGCCAACTCCAACCTGGCTGATGCTGGTCCCTTGGAGCACTTGGCTGCTCTCCCACCCGCCCCTGCTGTGAACAGAGAGTACAGAAGCTCAGGTCTTCTACCTGCTGTGCACATGAGAGGCTGCCCATTGTACTTTGTGCCCTGCTTTGCATTCCCATGGGGTATCTCTGAGGAGTCTGTGGCCCGTAGGGCTGTTCTGGATAGCCGTGTCCTTGCTGTGGCCCCGCCTGAGGTCCCTGCTCTTGTGTGTAGGGGTTGGTTCCTCCGTACGGCTGAGGCCTCATCTTCCCCATCTGATCCATCGGGCTTGAAGCCTGCAAGGCAAGTTATGACACGTGATGTACATCCAGCTACACACAGGAATCACTCACAATCTCCCAAAACCCCAGAAGAGAACTTTATAGAATCACAGAGTCATCGAATGGTTTGGCTTGGAACTAGATGAGCTTTGAGGTCCCTTCCAACCCAAACCATTCACTGATTCTGTGATTCCATGAATTCTTTTTCACTGCATCAGGTTGCTCAAAGCCCCATCAGCTTAAAACCCTTCCCTCTCACTCCTATCCCTGTACTCCCTGATGAAAAGCTCCTCCCCAGCTTTCCTGAAGCCCCTTTCCATACTTGAAGGCACCTACAGCTTCACAGCAGGTTGGTGCAGAGCAGAAGCTCATCTGCCTCGTTTCAGGCACTGAACCCCACAGCCACGTGCTGAATTACAGGATTCCCACTGCCCTTCTAAACCTACAGACCTTTCACAAAACATGAACGAGAAGTCATTTAATGCTGACATTTCTCCCATGGCCGCAGGACACGCAAGAAGCCGGGAAGGATCATTAAGAAAGATGGATTATCGGTGTGAGTGGCCGTTCCCCGTAGCAGGCAGTAGTTTAGTGTCCAGATATTCCACAACAAGGTAAACGTAAGACTGAAAATTTAAATATTCATGAGAAACGCTGCTTCTTTCACGTATAACAAGGTCTCCCAAAACACTACAGGTGGTTAATTTACACTTACACATTTCAATTAACTCATATTGATGCAGTAACACTGGGCAGAGCCACTAACATCCACAGTCTTCAAGGCTGCAGTTCTATTTTTGCCTTTTTTAATATGTGCTTTGTGTCTGCTGCCTTTTGTAGAATAAAGATTTCTAAATCAAATTTCTCCAGATCCAGGAAAAAGTAATTTGTCAGCCTTGAAGCCAGGTCCCTGGGGTTTAGAGCAGGCAGGATGGGATGAGTGAATGCATGCAACTTCCAAGGACCTCCTGACCCGCACTACCACTGCCTGGAGCCAGGACACGAAATGAATCCATCAGAATTCCTGAAAATGCTATAAACCTCCAAATGGCAGTTTTCCACCTAAAGCAAGGACTGGTTTTGGCATAGTGACCTCTAAATGACTCCCAGGCACAGTCTTTAACCTCCATCTGGGACTGAACACAGATTGCTGATCTCCGGATGACCTAACTAACACCAATTAGATGCCTTCCAGCAGATCTCCATGACAATGGACTCTTACCCCACTCCTTCCTGCAACCAGCCCCGGGGTGGTATTTGTACAGATCCACCCTCCCTCGCCCAGCTCAGGTGCTTGAGGAGTGGCACTGCAGGTCTACACAGGCAAGTATCGCACAAAGCCAGCTCCTGCTGCAAACCCTAAAGAATCCCAGAGACCACAACAGTTTCTCAGTTGTGTTCGCAGCATCCACCCTCCTGGAGGGGGTGGATGGAAAAAAGTCCACGCACTATGTGAAACTTTGGAAAATCCAAGTCAATTGCCAAGCCAGAACAGCTTGAAGTCCCAACGCACAGACCCTGAAAACATTTGTTTGACCAGCTGGCTGCTGCGCCTCGGCTGCCAGGAAAACCTCCCCGTGCCAACCGGAGGGAGCAGGGGCACCACAGGGAGCTAACGGGGCACTGGTGGGGCAACAGGAGCGGGAGCACAGGAGGGAATGGAGAGAGTGGGAAAAGCACCTCGCTTTTGGCAAGGGGGGCTACTCATGCAAATGAAAGCAGGTTTCCTTAAGTGAATATGCACAAATACGGCACAAATCAATGAAGAACCAAGTCCAAGTCCTCTCCTTCCACTCCACTTCAGCCTTGACACACCTGGAAACAGTGTTTGCCGCCCTACAGAAGCTGTTCACACACAACCACAGTACGATTCTCCATTGAGGAGGATCGGAGACACCCAGCTCACACTCAGCTGGGCTGGCCGTTTCCATTTTGGTCCATACCAGTACTAAAACCAGTTTGGGAAAAGTTACATTCAAGTTATCACAGACGCTGCTGCTGAGGAGTAACGTGGAGAGAGGCTGCAGCACCTCTGAGGAAGGAGCCCGGAGGGGCTTTTGATCCCTGCCATATCCCACAGCGCAGAACATGTGCCCACAGGGTTTTGTGCCACGCTCTGAAGAGGAGCTTCCACTCAAAGGGTCAGGAAGAAAAGACGTCTTTGATGGGGGCAGCCTGAATCCCAGAACTACAGTGACTTTCCTCCTGAATGGGAGCACCCATGCGGAGCTTCCACATCCCAGTAGATGCAAATTGTGTTTACATCTTCCAAACAACTGTCCCTCAGCCTTGCCTTGTGGGTATCACCTGAGGTTATTGACATTATCTCCCTCCCCACCTTATCCTCTTTGGTATGCAAAAGTGGTGCCACCAGGAGTGCTTCCCAGCTTTTGGCAAGTCAAACTTCTCCTTCACCCCCCCTCAAACAGACACCCCCTTCCTTTTCCTATCTGATCGAGTGCAGCTTTGGGGTTACTTACTAAGCAATCTGGCATATTTTCCATTTGTTACTTGCTTCCTCCTACTTGTTACCTCACCTCACAGCCCGCTAGCAAGGGCATCGTCTCAATTACAGTCCTGGCTTTTTAACTTTCATTTTTTTAACACACACACACCCCACACGCTGCCTCCTCTGCACAGATTTTCTTCTCTGTCGTCACCCACAAAGCTTAACCATTATCTTCAGGAAGGAGAGAAACAAAGTGAAGATCCACTTTTCCATGACTCCTACAGGAAGCATGATGACTGTTCAAAAACTTCAAAAAACACTGGAACTGTTTATACAGCCATAAAAAATAAAGAAAAAAAAAAACCAAACAGTAAAGAAGTTTTTACAAACAGTAAAGAAGTTTTTCCAAATACCCAATCTAAACCTCCCTTGGACCAACTTGAGGCCATTTCCTCTCATCCTATCATTGCTGCAAAGGAACCATTCAGCTAGGATCATGGTCATATTGGATTTAAATCACTGAAAACATGGCAGAGAATAAAACCACCCACGCTTCCCCAATCCCTCTGCGCCCTTTCTATCAAGATCAACAAACTAGAAATCAGTTACAGCAGCAGCACTTGAACAGGCTGGTGACACCAACAGCAGGTGAGGAAGAGGACCCGGGTGCCAAATCAGCAGCTTTCCCAGCGTCTTTCAACCCGCTGGGAAACACCAACCATGTCAAGGGCAGGGAACCTCTACAGAGGAGTCGTGACAAACAGAAAACAACACAGAAAAAAGATGGTGTCTTGATTGCAAGAGGCGTTATCAACAAAACATTAATGCTTCCAAAAAGAAATCCTCAAAGTGGAGACGCTGTGCTGACCTTTGCTGTTTCTAGTACCTTCCACATCCTCTGGAGCTACCAAGAGCTCAGGCTGGGTCAGATCCTGGCAGTCCCAACATCCAGCACCACTATCACATCGCATCCACACTATCTCCCGGGGCACAAGGTTCAACCTCCCACCTCTCAGCCCTCCCCTAGACTAAACCTCTGCCACCTCTTCAGACGGCTCTACTGAAGTTACGCTGCCTGCGCTATCATGGTACCAGTACCTTGACCCAGAAAATCATCAGGCGACAAGCTCTCGGGGTACGAGCTCTCGGGGTACGAGCTCTCGGGGTACGAGCTCTCGGGTTAAGTACTCTCAGAGTATCTGGCCACACTTGTTTGGTCGGCCCATGGCGGCGCTGCTTACAGATGCACCACGGGTACACGCAGCCAAACTTGGTGCGCCTATGAGCCATGGCTTCAACTGGCACCGAACCTCGCAGACGCACCAAAACCAGCCTGGCTGTCACGAGCACACCAACTGAGACTGTCTCTAACTGTCAGACTGTCTCCAACTGTCAGACTGTCTCCAACTGTCAGTCTCCTCGTGTGCTACCTCGGGGTTGCACGGCAACACCGTTACGTAACGGGCACTGGTACTCAGGGGGCGGGCACAGAACCCAACAACATCCAACAGGCATTGCAGGAGGCTCCACAGAGCCTACCTCACACCTCAAGTTTGCATTTCAGACACTCGCCATGCCCGTCTCCATCTCCCAAAACTCAACGCACAAGTGGTTCCAATTCCTCCGTCACCAGTCTAGAGAGTTCAAGCTGAGAAACAAGCACAGACTAACAACCATCCTCATTCACGAGGAAACACTGCTCATCCTCCAGCGAGGAACATTTTCATCTGATCTATTTAAGGTGCAACTGGCTGTGCTGAGGTCAACACCCCAGCCTGAGCCCGCTGCCTTTTACAGCCCTCTAAAGGGCCACCTCCAGGTCATACTCTATGGCCTCTCTTCCCATGCTGGTTTGGTTCTAAGGAGGTGGAAGAGGCTGAGAGGAAATTAAAGTTAAGGTAAAACAAAATATGGAATATGGTACAGGTTTGGTTTCAGGGTTACAAACACCTTCTGGAAACTCGTTGGACAAATCAATTTTGATATAAGCTACACGAAAGCAAAATTCCCTCCCTCAACTCCCCACATCCTAGAATTGAACTTAGATCTGGCTTCACAACCAAGAGGCGATGCCTCATCATCATTTCATGATCCATGGCCAGTACAGATGAAATTCTTGGTTGCCCAACTCTTCAGATAACTGCCCTCTGCTCAACAGTTTCAGTTCTGCACTGAGCGGGAGCCTCGCTGTTCTGACTTTTTCCAGTGGATCAGAGTTTGACCAAAGACACTTTCTATTCCTCTAATCTCCTGTTAACACCCAGACCTCAGAAAGACCTGACAGTATCAATGCCGCATACAAAAGGAATACAGGAAATTTTCTAATGGCTTCAGCCACCACCTTCTAACGACCTGGTATTCCTGTAAACTTAAAGTCAGCCCTGTTAAACATTGCTCCTTTCCTCCACCAGACATTTATCCCACCAGTGCCTTTGGGGAGACCTTCTGTAAACCCAAGATACCGAGTTTTACTAGTGGAAACATGATGAAAAGCTTTCTCCCAGCAGCCATCCAGGGAATGGAAATCCCCCTGGCCAAACACAGCTCTGTAATTACACTATGAACACCTCAGGTCCCAGGACTTCCCCAAACTCCACTCCTGGGGATGCTCTTCAAACCAATTAACACTGACCTGTGCTCTGCCGTTGAAGCGGGCGGCCACGTCTACTCAGACCGAGGCAGGAACTGGGGCCGGTGGAGAGGACGAAACCTGGCCGTCAGGTCTTCGCGCCGTAGAAGCAGGCAACCACGTCTACCCAGACCAAAGCAGGAACCGGGGCCCAGGGGAGGACTAAACCCGGCTGTCAGGTCTACCCACCATTGACGCGGCTGGCCGCATCTACCCGACCCAGGCAGGAACCGGGGCCGGGGGTGGGGAGAACGAAACCCGGCCGTCATGTTAACTCACTGTTGAAGCGGGCGGCCAGGTCTATCCAGACAGAGGCAGGAACTGGGGCAGGGGGTGGTGAGGATGAAACCCGGCCGTCAGGTCTACTCGCTGTTGAAGAGGGCGGCCAAGTCTACCCAGATAAGGCAAAGACCGGGGCCGGGCGTGGGGAGGACGAAACCGGCCGTCAGGTCTACCCACCATTGAAGCGGCTCAGCCCCCTCTACCCGACACAGGCAGGAACCGGGGCCGGGGGTGGGGAGAACGAAACCCGGCCGTCATGTTAACTCACTGTTGAAGCGGGCGGACACGTCTACCCAGACCGAGGCAAGAACAGGGGCCGGTGAGCAAGGACGAAACCCGGCAGTCAGGTCTATCCACCGTTGAAGCGGGCGGCCACGTCTATCCAGACCGAGGCAGGAATCGGGGCAGGGGGTGGAGAGGACGAAACCCGGCCGTCAGTCTAGTCGCTGTTGAAGCGGGCGGCCATGTCTTCCAAGACCGAGGCAGGAACCGGGGCCAGGGTTGGGGCGGACGAAACCCGGCCGTCAGGTCTATCGGCCGTCAGGTCTACACACCGTTGAAGCGGGCTGCCACGTCTTCCCAGACCGAGGCAGGAACCGGGGACGGGGTTGGGGCGGACGAAACCCGGCCGTCAGGTCTTGCCGCCGTTGAAGCGGGCGGCCACGTCTATCCAGACCGAGGCAGGAACCGGGGCCAGAGGTGGAGAGGATGAAACCCGGCCGTCAGGTGTAGCCACCGCTCCGCCGTTGAAGCGGGCTGTCTCGTCTACTCAGGCCGAGGTGGGATCGGAGCCGGGGAAGAGGACGATACCCGGCCGTCAGGTCTATCCACCTTTGATGCGGGCGGCCACGTCAGATCGAGGCAGGAACCGGGGCCGGGGGGAGAGGACGAAACCCGGCCGTCAAGTCTCCCCACCGCACTGCCGTTGAAGCGGGCGGCCACGTCTACTCAGACCGAGGCAGGAACCGGGGACGGTGGAGAGGACGAAACCCGGCCGTCAGGTCTATCCGCCGTTGAAGTAGGCGGCCATGTCTTCTCAGACCAAAGCAGGAACCGGGGCCCAGGGGAGGACTAAACCCGGCCGTCAGGTCTATCCAACGTTGAAGCGGGCTGCCACGTCTATCCAGACCGAGGCAGGAACTGGGGCCGGGGGTGGTGAGGACGAAACCCGGCCGTCAGGTCTACTCGCTGTTGAAGCGGGCGGCCACATCTACCCAGACCGAGGCAGGAACCGGGGCCGGGGTGCCGAGGACAAAACACGGCCGTCAGGTCTATCGGCCGTCAGGTCTACCTACCGTTGAAGCGGGCGGCCACGTCAACCCAGACCGAGGCAGGAACCGGGGCCGGTGAGGAAGGACGAAACCCGTCCGTCAGGTCTATCCGCCGTTGAAGCGGGCGGCCACGTCTATCCAGGCCCAGGCAGGAACCGGGGCCGGGGGTGCGGAGGGCGAAACCCCGCCGTCAACTCCACTCGCTGTTGAAGCGGGCGGCCACGTCTACCCAGACCGAGGCAGGAACCGGGGACGGTGTGGCAAGGACGAAACCCGGCCGTGAGGTCTATCGGCCGTCAGGTCTACACACCGTTGAAGCGGGCTGCCACGTCTACCCAGACCGAGGCAGGAATCGGGGCCGGCGGGGACGAAACCCGGCCATCAGGTCTACCCACCGCTCCGCCGTTGAAGCAGGTGGCCACGTCTACCCAGACCTAGAGCAGGAACAGGGGCCGAGAAGACGAAACCCGGCCGTCAGGTCTTGCCGCCGTTGAAGCGGGCGGCCACGTCTATCCAGACCGAGGCAGGAACCGGGGCCGGGGGTGGAGAGGATGAAACCCGGCCGTCAGGTGTAGCCACCGCTCCGCCGTTGAAGCGGGCTGCCACGTCTACTCAGACCGAGGTGGGATCGGAGCCGGGGAAGAGGACGATACCCGGCCGTCAGGTCTATCCACCTTTGATGCGGGCGGCCACGTCTACTCAGATCGAGGCAGGAACCGGGGCCGGGGGGAGAGGACGAAACACGACCGTCAAGTCTCCCCACCGCTCTGCTGTTGAAGCGGGCGGCCACGTCTACTCAGACCGAGGCAGGAACCGGGGCCGGGGGGAGAGGACGAAACCCGGCCGTCAGGTCTTCCCGCCGTTGAAGTAGGCGGCCACGTCCTCTGACCAAAGCAGGAACCAGGGCCCAGCGGAGCACTAAACCCGGCCGTCAAGTCTATCCGCCGTTGAAGCGGGCGGCCACGTCTATCCAGACCGAGGCAGGAACCGGGGCCGGGGTGCCAAGGACAAAACCCGGCCGTCAGGTCTATTGGCCGTCAGGTCTACCCACCGTTGAAGCGGGCGGCCACGTCTTCCCAGACCAAGGCAGGAACCGGGGCCGGTGGTGGGGCGGACGAAACCCGGCCGTCAGGTCTATCGGCCGTCAGGTCTACACACCGTTGAAGCGGGCTGCCACGTCTTCCCAGAACGAGGCAGGAATCGGGGCTGGCGGGGACGAAACCCGGCCATCAGGTCTACCCACCGCTCCGCCATTGAAGCGGGCAGCCACGTCTATCCAGACCTAAGCAGGAACGGGGGCCGAGGAGAGAAGACGAAACCCGGCCGTCAGGTCTTGCCGCCGTTGAAGCGGGCGGCCACGTCTATCCAGACCGAGGCAGGAACCGGGGCCGGAGGTGGAGAGGATGAAACCCGGCCGTCAGGTGTAGCCACCGCTCCGCCGTTGAAGCGGGCTGTCACGTCTACTCAGGCCGAGGTGGGATCGGAGCCGGGGAAGAGGACGATACCCGGCCGTCAGGTCTATCCACCTTTGATGCGGGCGGCCACGTCAGATTGAGGCAGGAACCGGGGCCGGGGGGAGAGGACGAAACCCGGCCGTCAAGTCTCCCCACCGCACTGCCGTTGAAGCGGGCGGCCACGTCTACTCAGACCGAGGCAGGAACCGGGGACGGTGGAGAGGACGAAACCCGGCCGTCAGGTTTATCCGCCATTGAAGCGGGCTGCCACGTCTATCCAGACCGAGGCAGGAACTGGGGCCGGGGGTGGTGAGGACGAAACCCGGCCGTCAGGTCTACTCGCTGTTGAAGCGGGCGGCCACATCTACCCAGACCGAGGCAGGAACCGGGGCCGGTGAACAAGGAGGAAACCCGGCCGTCATGTCTATCCGCCGTTGAAGCGGGCGGCCACGTCTATCCAGGCCCAGGCAGGAACCGGGGCCGGGGGTGCGGAGGGCGAAACCCCGCCGTCAGCTCCACTCGCTGTTGAAGCGGGCGGCCACGTCTACACAGACCGAGGCAGGAACCGGGGCCGGGGTGCCGAGGACAAAACCCGGCCGTCAGGTCTATCGGCCGTCAGGTCTACCTACCGCTGAAGCGGGCGGCCACGTCAACCCAGACCGAGGCAGGAACCGGGGCCGGTGAGGAAGGACTATACCCGTCCGTCAGGTCTATCCGCCGTTGAAGCGGGCGGCCACGTCTATCCAGGCCCAGGCAGGAACCGGGGCCGGGGGTGCGGAGGGCGAAACTCCGCCGTCAACTCCACTCGCTGTTGAAGCGGGCGGCCACGTCTACCCAGACCGAGGCAGGAATCGGGGCCGGCGGGGACGAATCCCGGCCGTCAGGTCTACCCACTGCTCCGCCGTTGAAGCGAGCGGCCACGTCTACCCAGATAAGGCAAGGACCGGGGCCGGGCGTGGAGAGGACGAAATCGGCCGTCAGGTCTACCCACCATTGAAGCGGCTGGCCCCGTCTACCCGAACCAGGCAGGAACCGGGGCCGGGCGTGGGGAGCACGAAACCGGCCGTCAGGTCTAACCACCATTGAAGCGGGCGGCCACGTCTACCCAGACCGAGGCAGGAACTGGGGCCGGTGAGCAAGGACGAAACCCGGCCGTTAGGTCTATCCCCCTTTGAAGCGGGCGGCCACGTCTATCCAGGCCCAGGCAGGAATCGGGGCCGGCGTGGACGAAACCAGGCCATCAGGTCTACCCCCCGCTCCGCCGTTGAAGCGAGCGGCCACATCTACCCAGACCTAAGCAGGAACGGGAGCCGAGGAGAGAAGACGAAACCCGGCCGTCAGGTCTTGCCGCCGTTGAAGCGGGCGGCCACGTCTACTCAGACCGAGGCAGGAACGGTGGCCGAGGAGAGAAGACGAAACCCAGCCGTCAGTCTAGTCGCTGTTGAAGCAGGCGGCCATGTCTTCCAAGACCGAGGCAGGAACCGGGGCACAGGGGAGGACTAAACCTGGCCGTCAGGTCTACCCACCGCTCCGCCGTTGAGGCGCGGAGCCACGTATATCGAACGCACTCCCGCGCCCTCATTTCAACTTTATTGATGGCCATATGGTATTGCAGTCCCTGTGGAAGAAGTGTCCTGGAGAATTACAGGCACCCACTGCTGGGGTCAGCTAAGCAACGACAGGTGCTTGTCCCCCGCCGCTTCACTCCAGCCTTGGATCTGGGTGCCCCAGTCGGCCGGTGCCTCCTCGCCTTCTGGCGTTGTTCAGGATGACCCTGGAGGCGCCTTGGGCTGCGTTGGCAGACGGACACCGGCTGTGAGATGTGCTGCGCTGGTACCGGGCTATGCTGAGGCTGGCCGTGTGTTGTGCCACCCGGCTGTTGGAGCTTTGGGGCCTCCCCCTCGCTTTTATACGGGTGCCAGGGGGAGGCCCTTGGTGACATCAGCGCGTTATCTGGGCAACCGAGTGCTCCCCTCTTCGGGTTCTTTCAGCATTCCAGATCCTTGTCTTCCACACTAAAGTCCGTACCACGATTGCAGACACGGAAGGTCAAAATTCCTCTGGCAAAGGTAACGAGACGACACGTGCGCGTCCCCTCTTCACCGGCTCAAGCGCAGGGTCGGCGGCTGCTTTCTAGCGCTACTCTCGGAGCCGGGTCACTTCTCGCTCCCATACTACGTACAGGCAGGGCCCGCAGCGACTTCCGGGCCAAGGCGGAGCGGGGGCGGCCGGGGGCGGGGCGGCAGAGACCCCGGCTCTTACGAGGACCTCACTGGAGGCAGCGCGAAACAGCGACCCCTTTGGCGAGAACCGGGAAGAGACGCGGCTGACAGGTCCACCCCACTCCGGCCGCCAAGTCTTCCCAGCTCAGCAAGCGGATACTGGCTAGACCTGGTGGTCGGTGGAAGGTAGACCTGGCGGCCAGTGATGGATAGACCTGCCGGCCGGTGAAGGATAGACCTGGCGGCGGGTGAAGGCTAGACCTGGCGGCCGGTGAAGGGCAGACCTGGCGGCCGTTAAGGGATAGACCCGGCGGCCGGTGAGGGGGATTGACCTGGTGGCCGGTGTAGGGGGATTCACCTGGTGGCCGGTGCTGGGTACACCTGGTGGCCGTCCCTGGAGCCGGTGACATCTAATGGCTATCACTGTCTGCCACCGGAGCGGAGCCAGCACACCCACTTTTGGGGCCGCAACTCCCATTTGTAGGGCCAGAACACTGATCTGATCTTAGGTTTTGGGGTCAGAATACCAATTTTTGAGCGAGAACACCACTTTTAGGACAAATCACCACGTTTCTCAGAGTACAGGGCGGGGCTAACAGGTCAAGCCGTCCCCGACCACCAGGTCCACCCGCCTCCGTTCGCCTGGTGCACCTAGCTCCGGCTCCCAGGTCCACCTCATTATGGCTGGCAGGTCTTTTCCACTATGGATTCCAGGTCTTACGTGCTCTGGCCGCCATGTCTACTCTGCTGAGGTCGGAGCTAGGTGGACCTGGTGTCCGTCCTCACAGCCGGGTACACCTGACGGCCGCCACTGTCCGGCCCTGAGCGGAGCCAGCACACCCACTGCTGGGGCCACAACTCCCATTTGTAGGGCCACAACATTGATTTTAGGGATAAGGATCCCTTCAACCCAAACAATCCTATAATTCTGCAATGGATGGGAATACAAACTTTAAACTGGAGAAGAGGAGCTTCTGGGGAGACCTTAGAGCAGCTTCAAGTCAGAGGCTCCAGAAAACCTGGGGAGGGTTTCTTGATCGGGGAGTGCACGGACAGGACAAGGGAGAATGGTTTTAAGCATAAAGAGAAGCGGTTGTGATGAGACCTTAGGGAGGGTGGGGTGGCCCTGGGCCAGGTGTCTCAGAGAAGTCGTGCTTGCCCCATCCCTGATGGTGTTCGAGGCCAGGTTGGATGGGACTGAGCAACCTGATCCAGTGGTCTGTGTCCCTGCCCATAGCAGGCAGGTGGAACTGGATGGGCTTTCAGGTCCCTTGAACACAAACCATTCCACGATTCTGTGATTCTATGATCCTACCAAAGAGAAGGGTGTTGTCCAGAAGCAGAAAGAGCCGCCCCACACAAACCCTGCTTGCTGCATTCCCCTGACGGAGACACTCGCTTCTCCTTGCCCTTCTGCCACCATCCCTGTGCACAAACGCTGCAGGGGGAGGCCTGGTCTGAAGAGCTTAGAGAATATTTGCAAAGTTACCGCAGCATTCCTCTCACTGGGCTGATTTCTTTGTCCGGCTGAGAGAGCTTCTCCCTCTGCTTTGCCTGGATGGGAACCGCTCTTGAGCTGGTGAGCAGGCTGGTTGTTCACCAGAACAGCCTCTGCCTCTGAGCAGTCTGGGACACCTTTCCTACCCAGGGTCTCAGCTGGCTTCTTGCATGACCCAAGGCAATGACTTTTCTTTTCCTTTACACATTTCCAGTCCACAGAAGAAACTCACAAGAGTCCCCTCCCAGTCTGGGACTGTTGGCAGAAGCAGCCGGAGGCAAGACACGCACACTCAACACGAGTTTAGAAACTTGCTCGTTTAATGCAGCTAGATGAATCCTTTTATACATGTGTTACAGTCCCGTGGAAGGTGCCCTTTGGTCTGTGTCCACTCTCCAGGCACTAATTGGCTAACTAGTCCACTCCTCGCGCGCTAATTGGCTAGCAGTTGCTGAGCGTGCTCTGTTCCTGTTCCTGTGCTGCTTACTACATGACCCACTCTGCCTTGCTACAAGCCAACTGCCTCTAAATGTCAAAGGTTATTCCGAGACAGAGGCGCTGCCACAATATCAAGCCTTAAAGGGTCAGCGTCCTCATGCCCTTCCCTTCTTAAGCAATCCTCTACATGGGATCGCTGAGTCCTCCAAGGAGAAGAGCCCTGCCCGTCCTCAGCAAGGGCACATGGATTCAGAACCGTGAGTCTCCCTGAAAAGGACCAGTCTCCTAAGGACCCTCAAGAAGAAAAGCCCTTTCCGTTCTCCTGGCAAACCAAGCTGACGGACCAGGCTGCTGAGGAACAGCCCAGATGCCCGACGGCCTCTTCAGTTCAGCCAGAGCCAAGGAGAAGGAGCAGGAGGAGAAAACAGGACGGGCTCTGTCAGGTCCATTGCAAAAGTCCTACAAGTTTTTCTAAATGCCAATGGGATCGACTTGTGATGAAATGACACTGCAGTCCTTTTCCACGACTGCTTTTATATGATGTGTGTGTTGTCTCAGGCGACGGCTGAGACTGCTTGGAAAGAGGTGTTGGTTTGTTTGTAGGAAAAATAAAGAATCATAGAATGTCCTGAGTGTGAAGGGACCTTCTCCTGATATCCACCCTAAACCTCCCCTGGAGCCTCTTCCTGCCATTCCCTCAGGTCCTGTCCTTGGTCGCTAGAGAGAAGAGCTCAGCACCTGCTCCTCCTCCTGCCTTGTGCGGAAACGGCAGACTGCGTCTGACGTCTCCCCTTAGTCTCCTCTTCTGCAGGCTGGACAGACCCAGTGATGTCAGCCACTCCTCAAACGCCTTCCCCTCTAATACCTTCCACAGCTCTCCGGCTTCCTCTGGACTCTCCCCACTACTTTTCAATCCTTTGCATACTGTGGTGCCCAAAACTGCACTCAGGACTCTAGGTGCGGCTGCAGAAACCCTTTCCCATCCTACTCTGTCTCCTGGATCTCCTCCATCTCCCTAATGGTGAGAGGAGGCTGGGGAGTCTTTAGTCTCCTCTGCTGGCACATTGCTCTCGCGGGCTGCAGAGTACAATCCCACCAGTCAGTTTCCTTCTCAGAGTCCCCGATACTGCTCAGCTTGGACACCTCCTCCCAAAGCTCTGTCACCAGGCTGAGCTGTTCTCCTCTTCTGCCCAGTCACAGGGAAGCTGCTGGAATCCTCTACCGTCCAGCATTGTCTGCGTTAGACGTTTTGATCGGTTCCCATGTGCCGTACGTGCGTTACTTTGTCGATGTTTAAAGAAATCATAGAATCATAGAATTGCTAGGTTTGGAAAGACCTTTGAGATCATCAACTCCAACGGTACCTGTCCACTACTAAACCATATCCCTGAGCACTTCATCTACCCGTCTTTTAAACACCACCAGGGGTAGTGACTCCACCACCTCCCCGAGCAGCCTCTGCCAGCGCCCAAGAACCCTTTCGCTGCTGACTAAAGCCACCCCACAGACTGGCCCTTTCCATCTCCAAGGCACAGCCTGGCCCGGCCGCTGAGGCTCAGCCCCAGACACCTACCCGGCCCTTCGGTTCAGCCAAAGCAAAGGAGAAGGAGGAAGAGAAGACAAGGGGTGGGCGAGCAGATCTGCTGAGCACAGACGCTTCCATCTGTCACTCTTGGCACTGGTACAGTGGACGTCTCCCTGCCTGCTCCACAGCCCGGTCCCCCTCAGGGACTGATGCCCGTGATCGATGGGGATCACAGCCTCATGTCCCCAGCCCTGTCCAAGGATGCTCGCTTTCTAAACATCCAAAACGAGTCGCAGAGAGTTTGATTTGCCAGAATTCTCAAGTCAAGGGACAAGAGGAAATGGCATTGAGCTGTGCCAGGGGAGGTTTGGGTTGGACACAATAAGGGGGATAGAACGGGATGGGCTTTAAGATCCCTTCAACCCAAACATTGCTATGATTCTGAAATGTACGGGAATACAAACTTTAAACTAAGACATATTTTTCATGGGTGCACTTTGAAGTCCTCCCTTTAGCCACACTGGGAAATAACTGCAAGGAGCTCGGCAAAGCTTGATGAGCAGAAGAGAACTCCAGGAGGAGAAAGAGCTCCTTAAGTCTTTCTGTAGTTTAATGAGACCCAGCGTGGATTTGCTGATGAGCCCTTGGACCTCACCTACAGAGAGAAGATTGAGCAAGCCTCTCAAGAGTTCAAAAACAGAACTCAGAGTAACTTGAAGTCTTAATTGGTCTCAGTGAGGATTGTTTCGAACAAAGTGACCCTAGGGGCAGAGGAATTCACTTCTAGGAAGTTCATGGAAGTGTTTGGTCATAGAAGCCTCAGGTCATATACGATTCAGGTCATAAAAGGTAAATAGAATATTAGGGTCATGGAAGAACTGAGTCATAGAAGTGTGATTTTTGGGGGGGTTTTGAAGGGTTTGGTCGTGGAAGGGTCAGGTCCCAGAGGACTCAGGTGACGGAAGAGTCGGGTCCTTGATATGTCTCATCACACACATGCTGCAGAATAGATGATCTGTGTCATAGAAAGCTGCATCATAGGAGAGTTAGACAATAGTCAGGTCATAGAATAAAAGGTCATAGAAGGGTTGGGTTGTAGAAGGCTTGAGCCAGAATCGCCTGGTCATATGATAGATGGGTCTCAGGAGAGTTGAGTTATAGAGGAGTTGGTCATAAAAGAGTAATGCAAGAGTTTGATTGTAGAAAGTTCCAATATGGGTTGGGTCATGGATTATTCGGGTCATAGTTGAGTCTGGTCAGAGAAGAGCTGGGTCATACAAAGTCATAGAGGAGTCGGAGAAGAATTGGGTCATAGAAAGCTTGGGTGACAGAAGGCCCAGATCACAGATAATTCGGGTCATAGAGGACTCAGAAGAGATGAAGCGGGCGGCCACGTCTATCCAGACCGAGGCAGGAACCGGGGCCGGGGGTGGAGAGGATGAAACCCGGCCGTCAGGTGTAGCCACCGCTCCGCCGTTGAAGCGGGCTGCCACGTCTACTCAGACCGAGGTGGGATCGGAGCCGGGGAAGAGGACGATACCCGGCCGTCAGGTCTATCCACCTTTGATGCGGGCGGCCACGTCTACTCAGACCGAGGCAGGAACCGGGGCCGGGGGAAGAGGACGAAACCCGGCTGTCAAGTCTCCCCACCGCTCTGCCGTTGAAGCGGGCGGCCACGTCTACTCAGACTGAGGCAGGAACCGGGGCCCAGGGCAGGAATAAACCCGGCCGTCAGGTCTATCCGCCGTTGAAGCGGGCAGCCACGTCTATCCAGACCGAGGCAGGAACCGGGGCCAGGGGTGGCGAGGATGAAACCCGGCCGTCAGGTCTATCGGCCGTCAGGTCTACCCACCGTTGAAGCGGGCGGCCACGTCTTCCCAGACCGAGGCAGGAGCCGGGGACGGGGTTGGGGCGGACGAAACCCGGCCGTCAGGTCTATCGGCCGTCAGGTCTACCCACCGTTGAAGCGGGCTGCCACGTCTACCCAGACCGAGGCAGGAATCGGGGCCGGCGGGGACGAAACCCGGCCATCAGGTCTACCCACCGCTCCGCCGTTGAAGCAGGTGGCCACGTCTACCCAGACCTAAGCAGGAACAGGGGCCGAGAAGACGAAACCCGGCCGTCAGGTCTTGCCGCCGTTGAAGCGGGCGGCCACGTCTATCCAGACCGAGGCAGGAACCGGGGCCGGGGGTGGAGAGGATGAAACCCGGCCGTCAGGTGTAGCCACCGCTCCGCCGTTGAAGCGGGCTGCCACGTCTACTCAGACCGAGGTGGGATCGGAGCCGGGGAAGAGGACGATACCCGGCCGTCAGGTCTATCCACCTTTGATGCGGGCGGCCACGTCTACTCAGATCGAGGCAGGAACCGGGGCCGGGGGGAGAGGACGAAACCCGACCGTCAAGTCTCCCCACCGCTCTGCTGTTGAAGCGGGCGGCCACGTCTACTCAGACCGAGGCAGGAACCGGGGCCGGTGGAGAGGACGAAACCCGGCCGTCAGGTCTATCCGCCGTTGAAGTAGGCGGCCACGTTTATCCATACATAGGCAGGAACCGGGGCCGGGGGTGGAGAGGATGTAACCCGGCCGTCAGGTGTAGCCACCGCTCTGCCGTTGAAGCGGGCGGCCACGTCTACTCAGACCGAGGCAGGAACGGTGGCCGAGGAGAGAAGACGAAACCCAGCCGTCAGTCTAGTCGCTGTTGAAGCAGGCGGCCATGTCTTCCAAGACCGAGGCAGGAACTGGGGCACAGGGGAGGACTAAACCTGGCCGTCAGGTCTACCCACCGCTCCGCCGTTGAGGCGCGGAGCCACGTATATCGAACGCACTCCCACGCCCTCATTTCAACTTTATTGATGGCCATATGGTATTGCAGTCCCTGTGGAAGAAGTGTCCTGGAGAATTACAGGCACCCACTGCTGGGGTCAGCTAAGCAACGACAGGTGCTTGTCCCCCGCCGCTTCACTCCAGCCTTGGATCTGGGTGCCCCAGTCGGCCGGTGCCTCCTCGCCTTCTGGCGTTGTTCAGGATGACCCTGGAGGCGCCTTGGGCTGCGTTGGCAGACGGACACCGGCTGTGAGATGTGCTGCGCTGGTACCGGGCTATGCTGAGTCTGGCCGTGTGTTGTGCCACCCGGCTGTTGGAGCTTTGGGGCCTCCCCCTCGCT
The DNA here is from genome assembly GCF_032191515.1 of Phaenicophaeus curvirostris. NCBI lineage: Eukaryota > Metazoa > Chordata > Aves > Cuculiformes > Cuculidae > Phaenicophaeus > Phaenicophaeus curvirostris. Next base: position 1,170,553 of record NC_091426.1, read on the forward strand.
TTTATACGGGTGCCAGGGGGAGGCCCTTGGTGACATCAGCGCGTTATCTGGGCAACCGAGTGCTCCCCTCTTCGGGTTCTTTCAGCATTCCAGATCCTTGTCTTCCACACTAAAGTCCGTACCACGATTGCAGACACGGAAGGTCAAAATTCCTCTGGCAAAGGTAACGAGACGACACGTGCGCGTCCCCTCTTCACCGGCTCAAGCGCAGGGTCGGCGGCTGCTTTCTAGCGCTACTCTCGGAGCCGGGTCACTTCTCGCTCCCATACTATGTACAGGCAGGGCCCGCAGCGACTTCCGGGCCAAGGCGGTGCGGGGGCGGCCGGGGGCGGGGCGGCAGAGACCCCGGCTCTTACGAGGACCTCACTGGAGGCAGCGCGAAACAGCGACCCCTTTGGCGAGAACCGGGAAGAGACGCGGCTGACAGGTCCACCCCACTCCGGCCGCCAAGTCTTCCCAGCTCAGCAAGCGGATACTGGCTAGACCTGGTGGTCGGTGGAAGGTAGACCTGGCGGCCAGTGATGGATAGACCTGCCGGCCGGTGAAGGATAGACCTGGCGGCGGGTGAAGGCTAGACCTGGCGGCCGGTGAAGGGCAGACCTGGCGGCCGTTAAGGGATAGACCCGGCGGCCGGTGAGGGGGATTGACCTGGTGGCCGGTGTAGGGGGATTCACCTGGTGGCCGGTGCTGGGTACACCTGGTGGCCGTCCCTGGAGCCGGTGACATCTAATGGCTATCACTGTCTGCCACCGGAGCGGAGCCAGCACACCCACTTTTGGGGCCGCAACTCCCATTTGTAGGGCCAGAACACTGATCTGATCTTAGGTTTTGGGGTCAGAATACCAATTTTTGAGCGAGAACACCACTTTTAGGACAAATCACCACGTCTCTCAGAGTACAGGGCGGGGCTAACAGGTCAAGCCGTCCCCGACCACCAGGTCCACCCGCCTCCGTTCGCCTGGTGCACCTAGCTCCGGCTCCCAGGTCCACCTCATTATGGCTGGCAGGTCTTTTCCACTATGGATTCCAGGTCTTACGTGCTCTGGCCGCCATGTCTACTCTGCTGAGGTCGGAGCTAGGTGGACCTGGTGTCCGTCCTCACAGCCGGGTACACCTGACGGCCGCCACTGTCCGGCCCTGAGCGGAGCCAGCACACCCACTGCTGGGGCCACAACTCCCATTTGTAGGGCCACAACATTGATTTTAGGGATAAGGATCCCTTCAACCCAAACAATCCTATAATTCTGCAATGGATGGGAATACAAACTTTAAACTGGAGAAGAGGAGCTTCTGGGGAGACCTTAGAGCAGCTTCAAGTCAGAGGCTCCAGAAAACCTGGGGAGGGTTTCTTGATCGGGGAGTGCACGGACAGGACAAGGGAGAATGGTTTTAAGCATAAAGAGAAGCGGTTGTGATGAGACCTTAGGGAGGGTGGGGTGGCCCTGGGCCAGGTGTCTCAGAGAAGTCGTGCTTGCCCCATCCCTGATGGTGTTCGAGGCCAGGTTGGATGGGACTGAGCAACCTGATCCAGTGGTCTGTGTCCCTGCCCATAGCAGGCAGGTGGAACTGGATGGGCTTTCAGGTCCCTTGAACACAAACCATTCCACGATTCTGTGATTCTATGATCCTACCAAAGAGAAGGGTGTTGTCCAGAAGCAGAAAGAGCCGCCCCACACAAACCCTGCTTGCTGCATTCCCCTGACGGAGACACTCGCTTCTCCTTGCCCTTCTGCCACCATCCCTGTGCACAAACGCTGCAGGGGGAGGCCTGGTCTGAAGAGCTTAGAGAATATTTGCAAAGTTACCGCAGCATTCCTCTCACTGGGCTGATTTCTTTGTCCGGCTGAGAGAGCTTCTCCCTCTGCTTTGCCTGGATGGGAACCGCTCTTGAGCTGGTGAGCAGGCTGGTTGTTCACCAGAACAGCCTCTGCCTCTGAGCAGTCTGGGACACCTTTCCTACCCAGGGTCTCAGCTGGCTTCTTGCATGACCCAAGGCAATGACTTTTCTTTTCCTTTACACATTTCCAGTCCACAGAAGAAACTCACAAGAGTCCCCTCCCAGTCTGGGACTGTTGGCAGAAGCAGCCGGAGGCAAGACACGCACACTCAACACGAGTTTAGAAACTTGCTCGTTTAATGCAGCTAGATGAATCCTTTTATACATGTGTTACAGTCCCGTGGAAGGTGCCCTTTGGTCTGTGTCCACTCTCCAGGCACTAATTGGCTAACTAGTCCACTCCTCGCACGCTAATTGGCTAGCAGTTGCTGAGCGTGCTCTGTTCCTGTTCCTGTGCTGCTTACTACATGACCCACTCCGCCTTGCTACAAGCCAACTGCCTCTAAATGTCAAAGGTTATTCCGAGACAGAGGCGCTGCCACAATATCAAGCCTTAAAGGGTCAGCGTCCTCATGCCCTTCCCTTCTTAAGCAATCCTCTACATGGGATCGCTGAGTCCTCCAAGGAGAAGAGCCCTGCCCGTCCTCAGCAAGGGCACATGGATTCAGAACCGTGAGTCTCCCTGAAAAGGACCAGTCTCCTAAGGACCCTCAAGAAGAAAAGCCCTTTCCGTTCTCCTGGCAAACCAAGCTGACGGACCAGGCTGCTGAGGAACAGCCCAGATGTCCGACGGCCTCTTCAGTTCAGCCAGAGCCAAGGAGAAGGAGCAGGAGGAGAAAACAGGACGGGCTCTGTCAGGTCCATTGCAAAAGTCCTACAAGTTTTTCTAAATGCCAATGGGATCGACTTGTGATGAAATGACACTGCAGTCCTTTTCCACGACTGCTTTTATATGATGTGTGTGTTGTCTCAGGCGACGGCTGAGACTGCTTGGAAAGAGGTGTTGGTTTGTTTGTAGGAAAAATAAAGAATCATAGAATGTCCTGAGTGTGAAGGGACCTTCTCCTGATATCCACCCTAAACCTCCCCTGGAGCCTCTTCCTGCCATTCCCTCAGGTCCTGTCCTTGGTCGCTAGAGAGAAGAGCTCAGCACCTGCTCCTCCTCCTGCCTTGTGCGGAAACGGCAGACTGCGTCTGACGTCTCCCCTTAGTCTCCTCTTCCGCAGGCTGGACAGACCCAGTGATGTCAGCCACTCCTCAAACGCCTTCCCCTCTAATACCTTCCACAGCTCTCCGGCTTCCTCTGGACTCTCCCCACTACTTTTCAATCCTTTTCATACTGTGGTGCCCAAAACTGCACTCAGGACTCTAGGTGCGGCTGCAGAAACCCTTTCCCATCCTACTCTGTCTCCTGGATCTCCTCCATCTCCCTAATGGTGAGAGGAGGCTGGGGAGTCTTTAGTCTCCTCTGCTGGCACATTGCTCTCGCGGGCTGCAGAGTACAATCCCACCAGTCAGTTTCCTTCTCAGAGTCCCCGATACTGCTCAGCTTGGACACCTCCTCCCAAAGCTCTGTCACCAGGCTGAGCTGTTCTCCTCTTCTGCCCAGTCACAGGGAAGCTGCTGGAATCGTCTACCGTCCAGCATTGTCTGCGTTAGACGTTTTGATCGGTTCCCATGTGCCGTACGTGCGTTACTTTGTCGATGTTTAAAGAAATCATAGAATCATAGAATTGCTAGGTTTGGAAAGACCTTTGAGATCATCAACTCCAACGGTACCTGTCCACTACTAAACCATATCCCTGAGCACTTCATCTACCCATCTTTTAAACACCACCAGGGGTAGTGACTCCACCACCTCCCCGAGCAGCCTCTGCCAGCGCCCAAGAACCCTTTCGCTGCTGACTAAAGCCACCCCACAGACTGGCCCTTTCCATCTCCAAGGCACAGCCTGGCCCGGCCGCTGAGGCTCAGCCCCAGACACCTACCCGGCCCTTCGGTTCAGCCAAAGCAAAGGAGAAGGAGGAAGAGAAGACAAGGGGTGGGCGAGCAGATCTGCTGAGCACAGACGCTTCCATCTGTCACTCTTGGCACTGGTACAGTGGACGTCTCCCTGCCTGCTCCAGAGCCCGGTCCCCCTCAGGGACTGATGCCCGTGATCGATGGGGATCACAGCCTCATGTCCCCAGCCCTGTCCAAGGATGCTCGCTTTCTAAACATCCAAAACGAGTCGCAGAGAGTTTGATTTGCCAGAATTCTCAAGTCAAGGGACAAGAGGAAATGGCATTGAGCTGTGCCAGGGGAGGTTTGGGTTGGACACAATAAGGGGGATAGAACGGGATGGGCTTTAAGATCCCTTCAACCCAAACATTGCTATGATTCTGAAATGTACGGGAATACAAACTTTAAACTAAGACATATTTTTCATGGGTGCACTTTGAAGTCCTCCCTTTAGCCACACTGGGAAATAACTGCAAGGAGCTCGGCAAAGCTTGATGAGCAGAAGAGAACTCCAGGAGGAGAAAGAGCTCCTTAAGTCTTTCTGTAGTTTAATGAGACCCAGCGTGGATTTGCTGATGAGCCCTTGGACCTCACCTACAGAGAGAAGATTGAGCAAGCCTCTCAAGAGTTCAAAAACAGAACTCAGAGTAACTTGAAGTCTTAATTGGTCTCAGTGAGGATTGTTTCGAACAAAGTGACCCTAGGGGCAGAGGAATTCACTTCTAGGAAGTTCATGGAAGTGTTTGGTCATAGAAGCCTCAGGTCATATACGATTCAGGTCATAAAAGGTAAATAGAATATTAGGGTCATGGAAGAACTGAGTCATAGAAGTGTGATTTTTGGGGGGGTTTTGAAGGGTTTGGTCGTGGAAGGGTCAGGTCCCAGAGGACTCAGGTGACGGAAGAGTCGGGTCCTTGATATGTCTCATCACACACATGCTGCAGAATAGATGATCTGTGTCATAGAAAGCTGCATCATAGGAGAGTTAGACAATAGTCAGGTCATAGAATAAAAGGTCATAGAAGGGTTGGGTTGTAGAAGGCTTGAGCCAGAATCGCCTGGTCATATGATAGATGGGTCTCAGGAGAGTTGAGTTATAGAGGAGTTGGTCATAAAAGAGTAATACAAGAGTTTGATTGTAGAAAGTTCCAATATGGGTTGGGTCATGGATTATTCGGGTCATAGTTGAGTCTGGTCAGAGAAGAGCTGGGTCATACAAAGTCATAGAGGAGTCGGAGAAGAATTGGGTCATAGAAAGCTTGGGTGACAGAAGGCCCAGATCACAGATAATTCGGGTCATAGAGGACTCAGAAGAGATGAAGCGGGCGGCCACGTCTATCCAGACCGAGGCAGGAACCGGGGCCGGGGGTGGAGAGGATGAAACCCGGCCGTCAGGTGTAGCCACCGCTCCGCCGTTGAAGCGGGCTGCCACGTCTACTCAGACCGAGGTGGGATCGGAGCCGGGGAAGAGGACGATACCCGGCCGTCAGGTCTATCCACCTTTGATGCGGGCGGCCACGTCTACTCAGACCGAGGCAGGAAGGGGGCCGGGGGGAGAGGACGAAACCCGGCTGTCAAGTCTCCCCACCGCTCTGCCGTTGAAGCGGGCGGCCACGTCTACTCAGACTGAGGCAGGAACCGGGGCCCAGGGCAGGAATAAACCCGGCCGTCAGGTCTATCCGCCGTTGAAGCGGGCAGCCACGTCTATCCAGACCGAGGCAGGAACTGGGGCCGGGGGTGGTGAGGACGAAACCTGGCCGTCAGGTCTACTCGCTGTTGAAGCGGGCGGCCACGTCTACCCAGACCGAGGCAGGAACCGGGGCCAGGGGTGGCGAGGATGAAACCCGGCCGTCAGGTCTATCGGCCGTCAGGTCTACCCACCGTTGAAGCGGGCGGCCACGTCTTCCCAGACCGAGGCAGGAACCGGGGCCGGTGAGGAAGGACGAAACCCGTCCGTCAGGTCTATCCGCCGTTGAAGCGGGCGGCCACGTCTATCCAGGCCCAGGCAGGAACCGGGGCCGGGGGTGCGGAGGGCGAAACCCCGCCGTCAACTCCACTCGCTGTTGAAGCGGGCGGCCACGTCTACCCAGACCTAAGCAGGAACGGGAGCCGAGGAGAGAAGACGAAACCCGGCCGTCAGGTCTTGCCGCCGTTGAAGCAGGCGGCCATGTCTTCCAAGACCGAGGCAGGAACCGGGGCCAGGGGTGGCGAGGATGAAACCCGGCCGTCAGGTCTATCGGCCGTCAGGTCTACCCACCGTTGAAGCGGGCGGCCACGTCTTCCCAGACCGAGGCAGGAACCGGGGCCGGGGTTGGGGCGGACGAAACCCGGCCGTCAGGTCTATCGGCCGTCAGGTCTACACACCGTTGAAGCGGGCTGCCACGTCTACCCAGACCGAGGCAGGAATCGGGGCCGGTGGGGACGAAACCCGGCCATCAGGTCTACCCACCGCTCCGCCGTTGAAGCAGGTGGCCACGTCTACCCAGACCTAAGCAGTAACAGGGGCCGAGAAGACGAAACCCGGCCCTCAGGTCTTGCCGCCGTTGAAGCGGGCGGCCACGTCTATCCAGACCGAGGCAGGAACCGGGGCCGGGGGTGGAGAGGATGAAACCCGGCCGTCAGGTGTAGCCACCGCTCCGCCGTTGAAGCGGGCTGCCACGTCTACTCAGACCGAGGTGGGATCGGAGCCGGGGAAGAGGACGATACCCGGCCGTCAGGTCTATCCACCTTTGATGCGGGCGGCCACGTCTACTCAGATCGAGGCAGGAACCGGGGCCGGGGGGAGAGGACGAAACCCGACCGTCATGTCTCCCCACCGCTCTGCTGTTGAAGCGGGCGGCCACGTCTACTCAGACCGAGGCAGGAACCGGGGCCGGTGGAGAGGACGAAACCCGGCCGTCAGGTCTTCCCGCCGTTGAAGTAGGCGGCCACGTCCTCTGACCAAAGCAGGAACCAGGGCCCAGCGGAGCACTAAACCCGGCCGTCAGGTCTATCCGCCGTTGAAGCGGGCGGCCACGTCTATCCAGACCGAGGCAGGAACCGGGGCCGGTGAACAAGGAGGAAACCCGGCCGTCATGTCTATCCGCCGTTGAAGCGGGCGGCCACGTCTATCCAGGCCCAGGCAGGAACCGGGGCCGGGGGTGCGGAGGGCGAAACCCCGCCGTCAGCTCCACTCGCTGTTGAAGCGGGCGGCCACGTCTATCCAGACCGAGGCAGGAACCGGGGCCGGTGAGGAAGGACGAAACCCGTCCATCAGGTCTACCCCCCGCTCCGCCGTTGAAGCGAGCGGCCACGTCTACCCAGACCTAAGCAGGAACGGGAGCCGAGGAGAGAAGACGAAACCCGGCCGTCAGGTCTTGCCGCCGTTGAAGCGGGCGGCCACGTTTATCCATACATAGGCAGGAACCGGGGCCGGGGGTGGAGAGGATGTAACCCGGCCGTCAGGTGTAGCCACCGCTCTGCCGTTGAAGCGGGCGGCCACGTCTACTCAGACCGAGGCAGGAACGGTGGCCGAGGAGAGAAGACGAAACCCAGCCGTCAGTCTAGTCGCTGTTGAAGCAGGCGGCCATGTCTTCCAAGACCGAGGCAGGAACCGGGGCACAGGGGAGGACTAAACCTGGCCGTCAGGTCTACCCACCGCTCCGCCGTTGAGGCGCGGAGCCACGTATATCGAACGCACTCCCGCGCCCTCATTTCAACTTTATTGATGGCCATATGGTATTGCAGTCCCTGTGGAAGAAGTGTCCTGGAGAATTACAGGCACCCACTGCTGGGGTCAGCTAAGCAACGACAGGTGCTTGTCCCCCGCCGCTTCACTCCAGCCTTGGATCTGGGTGCCCCAGTCGGCCGGTGCCTCCTCGCCTTCTGGCGTTGTTCAGGATGACCCTGGAGGCGCCTTGGGCTGCGTTGGCAGAGGGACACCGGCTGTGAGATGTGCTGCGCTGGTACCGGGCTATGCTGAGGCTGGCCGTGTGTTGTGCCACCCGGCTGTTGGAGCTTTGGGGCCTCCCCCTCGCTTTTATACGGGTGCCAGGGGGAGGCCCTTGGTGACATCAGCGCGTTATCTGGGCAACCGAGTGCTCCCCTCTTCGGGTTCTTTCAGCATTCCAGATCCTTGTCTTCCACACTAAAGTCCGTACCACGATTGCAGACACGGAAGGTCAAAATTCCTCTGGCAAAGGTAACGAGACGACACGTGCGCGTCCCCTCTTCACCGGCTCAAGCGCAGGGTCGGCGGCTGCTTTCTAGCGCTACTCTCGGAGCCGGGTCACTTCTCGCTCCCATACTACGTACAGGCAGGGCCCGCAGCGACTTCCGGGCCAAGGCGGAGCGGGGGCAGCCGGGGGCGGGGCGGCAGAGACCCCGGCTCTTACGAGGACCTCACTGGAGGCAGCGCGAAACAGCGACCCCTTTGGCGAGAACCGGGAAGAGACGCGGCTGACAGGTCCACCCCACTCCGGCCGCCAAGTCTTCCCAGCTCAGCAAGCGGATACTGGCTAGACCTGGTGGTCGGTGGAAGGTAGACCTGGCGGCCAGTGATGGATAGACCTGCCGGCCGGTGAAGGATAGACCTGGCGGCGGGTGAAGGCTAGACCTGGCGGCCGGTGAAGGGCAGACCTGGCGGCCGTTAAGGGATAGACCCGGCGGCCGGTGAGGGGGATTGACCTGGTGGCCGGTGTAGGGGGATTCACCTGGTGGCCGGTGCTGGGTACACCTGGTGGCCGTCCCTGGAGCCGGTGACATCTAATGGCTATCACTGTCTGCCACCGGAGCGGAGCCAGCACACCCACTTTTGGGGCCGCAACTCCCATTTGTAGGGCCAGAACACTGATCTGATCTTAGGTTTTGGGGTCAGAATACCAATTTTTGAGCGAGAACACCACTTTTAGGACAAATCACCACGTCTCTCAGAGTACAGGGCGGGGCTAACAGGTCAAGCCGTCCCCGACCACCAGGTCCACCCGCCTCCGTTCGCCTGGTGCACCTAGCTCCGGCTCCCAGGTCCACCTCATTATGGCTGGCAGGTCTTTTCCACTATGGATTCCAGGTCTTACGTGCTCTGGCCGCCATGTCTACTCTGCTGAGGTCGGAGCTAGGTGGACCTGGTGTCCGTCCTCACAGCCGGGTACACCTGACGGCCGCCACTGTCCGGCCCTGAGCGGAGCCAGCACACCCACTGCTGGGGCCACAACTCCCATTTGTAGGGCCACAACATTGATTTTAGGGATAAGGATCCCTTCAACCCAAACAATCCTATAATTCTGCAATGGATGGGAATACAAACTTTAAACTGGAGAAGAGGAGCTTCTGGGGAGACCTTAGAGCAGCTTCAAGTCAGAGGCTCCAGAAAACCTGGGGAGGGTTTCTTGATCGGGGAGTGCACGGACAGGACAAGGGAGAATGGTTTTAAGCATAAAGAGAAGCGGTTGTGATGAGACCTTAGGGAGGGTGGGGTGGCCCTGGGCCAGGTGTCTCAGAGAAGTCGTGCTTGCCCCATCCCTGATGGTGTTCGAGGCCAGGTTGGATGGGACTGAGCAACCTGATCCAGTGGTCTGTGTCCCTGCCCATAGCAGGCAGGTGGAACTGGATGGGCTTTCAGGTCCCTTGAACACAAACCATTCCACGATTCTGTGATTCTATGATCCTACCAAAGAGAAGGGTGTTGTCCAGAAGCAGAAAGAGCCGCCCCACACAAACCCTGCTTGCTGCATTCCCCTGACGGAGACACTCGCTTCTCCTTGCCCTTCTGCCACCATCCCTGTGCACAAACGCTGCAGGGGGAGGCCTGGTCTGAAGAGCTTAGAGAATATTTGCAAAGTTACCGCAGCATTCCTCTCACTGGGCTGATTTCTTTGTCCGGCTGAGAGAGCTTCTCCCTCTGCTTTGCCTGGATGGGAACCGCTCTTGAGCTGGTGAGCAGGCTGGTTGTTCACCAGAACAGCCTCTGCCTCTGAGCAGTCTGGGACACCTTTCCTACCCAGGGTCTCAGCTGGCTTCTTGCATGACCCAAGGCAATGACTTTTCTTTTCCTTTACACATTTCCAGTCCACAGAAGAAACTCACAAGAGTCCCCTCCCAGTCTGGGACTGTTGGCAGAAGCAGCCGGAGGCAAGACACGCACACTCAACACGAGTTTAGAAACTTGCTCGTTTAATGCAGCTAGATGAATCCTTTTATACATGTGTTACAGTCCCGTGGAAGGTGCCCTTTGGTCTGTGTCCACTCTCCAGGCACTAATTGGCTAACTAGTCCACTCCTCGCGCGCTAATTGGCTAGCAGTTGCTGAGCGTGCTCTGTTCCTGTTCCTGTGCTGCTTACTACATGACCCACTCTGCCTTGCTACAAGCCAACTGCCTCTAAATGTCAAAGGTTATTCCGAGACAGAGGCGCTGCCACAATATCAAGCCTTAAAGGGTCAGCGTCCTCATGCCCTTCCCTTCTTAAGCAATCCTCTACATGGGATCGCTGAGTCCTCCAAGGAGAAGAGCCCTGCCCGTCCTCAGCAAGGGCACATGGATTCAGAACCGTGAGTCTCCCTGAAAAGGACCAGTCTCCTAAGGACCCTCAAGAAGAAAAGCCCTTTCCGTTCTCCTGGCAAACCAAGCTGACGGACCAGGCTGCTGAGGAACAGCCCAGATGCCCGACGGCCTCTTCAGTTCAGCCAGAGCCAAGGAGAAGGAGCAGGAGGAGAAAACAGGACGGGCTCTGTCAGGTCCATTGCAAAAGTCCTACAAGTTTTTCTAAATGCCAATGGGATCGACTTGTGATGAAATGACACTGCAGTCCTTTTCCACGACTGCTTTTATATGATGTGTGTGTTGTCTCAGGCGACGGCTGAGACTGCTTGGAAAGAGGTGTTGGTTTGTTTGTAGGAAAAATAAAGAATCATAGAATGTCCTGAGTGTGAAGGGACCTTCTCCTGATATCCACCCTAAACCTCCCCTGGAGCCTCTTCCTGCCATTCCCTCAGGTCCTGTCCTTGGTCGCTAGAGAGAAGAGCTCAGCACCTGCTCCTCCTCCTGCCTTGTGCGGAAACGGCAGACTGCGTCTGACGTCTCCCCTTAGTCTCCTCTTCTGCAGGCTGGACAGACCCAGTGATGTCAGCCACTCCTCAAACGCCTTCCCCTCTAATACCTTCCACAGCTCTCCGGCTTCCTCTGGACTCTCCCCACTACTTTTCAATCCTTTTCATACTGTGGTGCCCAAAACTGCACTCAGGACTCTAGGTGCGGCTGCAGAAACCCTTTCCCATCCTACTCTGTCTCCTGGATCTCCTCCATCTCCCTAATGGTGAGAGGAGGCTGGGGAGTCTTTAGTCTCCTCTGCTGGCACATTGCTCTCGCGGGCTGCAGAGTACAATCCCACCAGTCAGTTTCCTTCTCAGAGTCCCCGATACTGCTCAGCTTGGACACCTCCTCCCAAAGCTCTGTCACCAGGCTGAGCTGTTCTCCTCTTCTGCCCAGTCACAGGGAAGCTGCTGGAATCCTCTACCGTCCAGCATTGTCTGCATTAGACGTTTTGATCGGTTCCCATGTGCCGTACGTGCGTTACTTTGTCGATGTTTAAAGAAATCATAGAATCATAGAATTGCTAGGTTTGGAAAGACCTTTGAGATCATCAACTCCAACGGTACCTGTCCACTACTAAACCATATCCCTGAGCACTTCATCTACCCGTCTTTTAAACACCACCAGGGGTAGTGACTCCACCACCTCCCCGAGCAGCCTCTGCCAGCGCCCAAGAACCCTTTCGCTGCTGACTAAAGCCACCCCACAGACTGGCCCTTTCCATCTCCAAGGCACAGCCTGGCCCGGCCGCTGAGGCTCAGCCCCAGACACCTACCCGGCCCTTCGGTTCAGCCAAAGCAAAGGAGAAGGAGGAAGAGAAGACAAGGGGTGGGCGAGCAGATCTGCTGAGCACAGACGCTTCCATCTGTCACTCTTGGCACTGGTACAGTGGACGTCTCCCTGCCTGCTCCACAGCCCGGTCCCCCTCAGGGACTGATGCCCGTGATCGATGGGGATCACAGCCTCATGTCCCCAGCCCTGTCCAAGGATGCTCGCTTTCTAAACATCCAAAACGAGTCGCAGAGAGTTTGATTTGCCAGAATTCTCAAGTCAAGGGACAAGAGGAAATGGCATTGAGCTGTGCCAGGGGAGGTTTGGGTTGGACACAATAAGGGGGATAGAACGGGATGGGCTTTAAGATCCCTTCAACCCAAACATTGCTATGATTCTGAAATGTACGGGAATACAAACTTTAAACTAAGACATATTTTTCATGGGTGCACTTTGAAGTCCTCCCTTTAGCCACACTGGGAAATAACTGCAAGGAGCTCGGCAAAGCTTGATGAGCAGAAGAGAACTCCAGGAGGAGAAAGAGCTCCTTAAGTCTTTCTGTAGTTTAATGAGACCCAGCGTGGATTTGCTGATGAGCCCTTGGACCTCACCTACAGAGAGAAGATTGAGCAAGCCTCTCAAGAGTTCAAAAACAGAACTCAGAGTAACTTGAAGTCTTAATTGGTCTCAGTGAGGATTGTTTCGAACAAAGTGACCCTAGGGGCAGAGGAATTCACTTCTAGGAAGTTCATGGAAGTGTTTGGTCATAGAAGCCTCAGGTCATATACGATTCAGGTCATAAAAGGTAAATAGAATATTAGGGTCATGGAAGAACTGAGTCATAGAAGTGTGATTTTTGGGGGGGTTTTGAAGGGTTTGGTCGTGGAAGGGTCAGGTCCCAGAGGACTCAGGTGACGGAAGAGTCGGGTCCTTGATATGTCTCATCACACACATGCTGCAGAATAGATGATCTGTGTCATAGAAAGCTGCATCATAGGAGAGTTAGACAATAGTCAGGTCATAGAATAAAAGGTCATAGAAGGGTTGGGTTGTAGAAGGCTTGAGCCAGAATCGCCTGGTCATATGATAGATGGGTCTCAGGAGAGTTGAGTTATAGAGGAGTTGGTCATAAAAGAGTAATACAAGAGTTTGATTGTAGAAAGTTCCAATATGGGTTGGGTCATGGATTATTCGGGTCATAGTTGAGTCTGGTCAGAGAAGAGCTGGGTCATACAAAGTCATAGAGGAGTCGGAGAAGAATTGGGTCATAGAAAGCTTGGGTGACAGAAGGCCCAGATCACAGATAATTCGGGTCATAGAGGACTCAGAAGAGATGAAGCGGGCGGCCACGTCTATCCAGACCGAGGCAGGAACCGGGGCCGGGGGTGGAGAGGATGAAACCCGGCCGTCAGGTGTAGCCACCGCTCCGCCGTTGAAGCGGGCTGCCACGTCTACTCAGACCGAGGTGGGATCGGAGCCGGGGAAGAGGACGATACCCGGCCGTCAGGTCTATCCACCTTTGATGCGGGCGGCCACGTCTACTCAGACCGAGGCAGGAACCGGGGCCGGGGGGAGAGGACGAAACCCGGCTGTCAAGTCTCCCCACCGCTCTGCCGTTGAAGCGGGCGGCCACGTCTACTCAGACTGAGGCAGGAACCGGGGCCCAGGGCAGGAATAAACCCGGCCGTCAGGTCTATCCGCCGTTGAAGCGGGCAGCCACGTCTATCCAGACCGAGGCAGGAACTGGGGCTGGTGGAGAGGACGAAACCCGGCCGTCAGGTCTTCCCGCCGTTGAAGTAGGCGGCCACGTCCTCTGACCAAAGCAGGAACCAGGGCCCAGCGGAGCACTAAACCCGGCCGTCAGGTCTATCCGCCGTTGAAGCGGGCGGCCACGTCTATCCAGACCGAGGCAGGAACCGGGGCCGGTGAACAAGGAGGAAACCCGGCCGTCATGTCTATCCGCCGTTGAAGCGGGCGGCCACGTCTATCCAGGCCCAGGCAGGAACCGGGGCCGGGGGTGCGGAGGGCGAAACCCCGCCGTCAGCTCCACTCGCTGTTGAAGCGGGCGGCCACGTCTACCCAGACCGAGGCAGGAACCGGGGCCGGTGAGGAAGGACGAAACCCGTCCATCAGGTCTACCCCCCGCTCCGCCGTTGAAGCGAGCGGCCACGTCTACCCAGACCTAAGCAGGAACGGGAGCCGAGGAGAGAAGACGAAACCCGGCCGTCAGGTCTTGCCGCCGTTGAAGCGGGCGGCCACGTTTATCCATACATAGGCAGGAACCGGGGCCGGGGGTGGAGAGGATGTAACCCGGCCGTCAGGTGTAGCCACCGCTCTGCCGTTGAAGCGGGCGGCCACGTCTACTCAGACCGAGGCAGGAACGGTGGCCGAGGAGAGAAGACGAAACCCGGCCGTCAGTCTAGTCGCTGTTGAAGCAGGCGGCCATGTCTTCCAAGACCGAGGCAGGAACCGGGGCACAGGGGAGGACTAAACCTGGCCGTCAGGTCTACCCACCGCTCCGCCGTTGAGGCGCGGAGCCACGTATATCGAACGCACTCCCGCGCCCTCATTTCAACTTTATTGATGGCCATATGGTATTGCAGTCCCTGTGGAAGAAGTGTCCTGGAGAATTACAGGCACCCACTGCTGGGGTCAGCTAAGCAACGACAGGTGCTTGTCCCCCGCCGCTTCACTCCAGCCTTGGATCTGGGTGCCCCAGTCGGCCGGTGCCTCCTCGCCTTCTGGCGTTGTTCAGGATGACCCTGGAGGCGCCTTGGGCTGCGTTGGCAGACGGACACCGGCTGTGAGATGTGCTGCGCTGGTACCGGGCTATGCTGAGTCTGGCCGTGTGTTGTGCCACCCGGCTGTTGGAGCTTTGGGGCCTCCCCCTCGCTTTTATACGGGTGCCAGGGGGAGGCCCTTGGTGACATCAGTGCGTTATCTGGGCAACCGAGTGCTCCCCTCTTCGGGTTCTTTCAGCATTCCAGATCCTTGTCTTCCACACTAAAGTCCGTACCACGATTGCAGACACGGAAGGTCAAAATTCCTCTGGCAAAGGTAACGAGACGACACGTGCGCGTCCCCTCTTCACCGGCTCAAGCGCAGGGTCGGCGGCTGCTTTCTAGCGCTACTCTCGGAGCCGGGTCACTTCTCGCTCCCATACTACGTACAGGCAGGGCCCGCAGCGACTTCCGGGCCAAGGCGGAGCGGGGGCGGCCGGGGGCGGGGCGGCAGAGACCCCGGCTCTTACGAGGACCTCACTGGAGGCAGCGCGAAACAGCGACCCCTTTGGCGAGAACCGGGAAGAGACGCGGCTGACAGGTCCACCCCACTCCGGCCGCCAAGTCTTCCCAGCTCAGCAAGCGGATACTGGCTAGACCTGGTGGTCGGTGGAAGGTAGACCTGGCGGCCAGTGATGGATAGACCTGCCGGCCGGTGAAGGATAGACCTGGCGGCGGGTGAAGGCTAGACCTGGCGGCCGGTGAAGGGCAGACCTGGCGGCCGTTAAGGGATAGACCCGGCGGCCGGTGAGGGGGATTGACCTGGTGGCCGGTGTAGGGGGATTCACCTGGTGGCCGGTGCTGGGTACACCTGGTGGCCGTCCCTGGAGCCGGTGACATCTAATGGCTATCACTGTCTGCCACCGGAGCGGAGCCAGCACACCCACTTTTGGGGCCGCAACTCCCATTTGTAGGGCCAGAACACTGATCTGATCTTAGGTTTTGGGGTCAGAATACCAATTTTTGAGCGAGAACACCACTTTTAGGACAAATCACCACGTCTCTCAGAGTACAGGGCGGGGCTAACAGGTCAAGCCGTCCCCGACCACCAGGTCCACCCGCCTCCGTTCGCCTGGTGCACCTAGCTCCGGCTCCCAGGTCCACCTCATTATGGCTGGCAGGTCTTTTCCACTATGGATTCCAGGTCTTACGTGCTCTGGCCGCCATGTCTACTCTGCTGAGGTCGGAGCTAGGTGGACCTGGTGTCCGTCCTCACAGCCGGGTACACCTGACGGCCGCCACTGTCCGGCCCTGAGCGGAGCCAGCACACCCACTGCTGGGGCCACAACTCCCATTTGTAGGGCCACAACATTGATTTTAGGGATAAGGATCCCTTCAACCCAAACAATCCTATAATTCTGCAATGGATGGGAATACAAACTTTAAACTGGAGAAGAGGAGCTTCTGGGGAGACCTTAGAGCAGCTTCAAGTCAGAGGCTCCAGAAAACCTGGGGAGGGTTTCTTGATCGGGGAGTGCACGGACAGGACAAGGGAGAATGGTTTTAAGCATAAAGAGAAGCGGTTGTGATGAGACCTTAGGGAGGGTGGGGTGGCCCTGGGCCAGGTGTCTCAGAGAAGTCGTGCTTGCCCCATCCCTGATGGTGTTCGAGGCCAGGTTGGATGGGACTGAGCAACCTGATCCAGTGGTATGTGTCCCTGCCCATAGCAGGCAGGTGGAACTGGATGGGCTTTCAGGTCCCTTGAACACAAACCATTCCACGATTCTGTGATTCTATGATCCTACCAAAGAGAAGGGTGTTGTCCAGAAGCAGAAAGAGCCGCCCCACACAAACCCTGCTTGCTGCATTCCCCTGACGGAGACACTCGCTTCTCCTTGCCCTTCTGCCACCATCCCTGTGCACAAACGCTGCAGGGGGAGGCCTGGTCTGAAGAGCTTAGAGAATATTTGCAAAGTTACCGCAGCATTCCTCTCACTGGGCTGATTTCTTTGTCCGGCTGAGAGAGCTTCTCCCTCTGCTTTGCCTGGATGGGAACCGCTCTTGAGCTGGTGAGCAGGCTGGTTGTTCACCAGAACAGCCTCTGCCTCTGAGCAGTCTGGGACACCTTTCCTACCCAGGGTCTCAGCTGGCTTCTTGCATGACCCAAGGCAATGACTTTTCTTTTCCTTTACACATTTCCAGTCCACAGAAGAAACTCACAAGAGTCCCCTCCCAGTCTGGGACTGTTGGCAGAAGCAGCCGGAGGCAAGACACGCACACTCAACACGAGTTTAGAAACTTGCTCGTTTAATGCAGCTAGATGAATCCTTTTATACATGTGTTACAGTCCCGTGGAAGGTGCCCTTTGGTCTGTGTCCACTCTCCAGGCACTAATTGGCTAACTAGTCCACTCCTCGCGCGCTAATTGGCTAGCAGTTGCTGAGCGTGCTCTGTTCCTGTTCCTGTGCTGCTTACTACATGACCCACTCCGCCTTGCTACAAGCCAACTGCCTCTAAATGTCAAAGGTTATTCCGAGACAGAGGCGCTGCCACAATATCAAGCCTTAAAGGGTCAGCGTCCTCATGCCCTTCCCTTCTTAAGCAATCCTCTACATGGGATCGCTGAGTCCTCCAAGGAGAAGAGCCCTGCCCGTCCTCAGCAAGGGCACATGGATTCAGAACCGTGAGTCTCCCTGAAAAGGACCAGTCTCCTAAGGACCCTCAAGAAGAAAAGCCCTTTCCGTTCTCCTGGCAAACCAAGCTGACGGACCAGGCTGCTGAGGAACAGCCCAGATGCCCGACGGCCTCTTCAGTTCAGCCAGAGCCAAGGAGAAGGAGCAGGAGGAGAAAACAGGACGGGCTCTGTCAGGTCCATTGCAAAAGTCCTACAAGTTTTTCTAAATGCCAATGGGATCGACTTGTGATGAAATGACACTGCAGTCCTTTTCCACGACTGCTTTTATATGATGTGTGTGTTGTCTCAGGCGACGGCTGAGACTGCTTGGAAAGAGGTGTTGGTTTGTTTGTAGGAAAAATAAAGAATCATAGAATGTCCTGAGTGTGAAGGGACCTTCTCCTGATATCCACCCTAAACCTCCCCTGGAGCCTCTTCCTGCCATTCCCTCAGGTCCTGTCCTTGGTCGCTAGAGAGAAGAGCTCAGCACCTGCTCCTCCTCCTGCCTTGTGCGGAAACGGCAGACTGCGTCTGACGTCTCCCCTTAGTCTCCTCTTCTGCAGGCTGGACAGACCCAGTGATGTCAGCCACTCCTCAAACGCCTTCCCCTCTAATACCTTCCACAGCTCTCCGGCTTCCTCTGGACTCTCCCCACTACTTTTCAATCCTTTTCATACTGTGGTGCCCAAAACTGCACTCAGGACTCTAGGTGCGGCTGCAGAAACCCTTTCCCATCCTACTCTGTCTCCTGGATCTCCTCCATCTCCCTAATGGTGAGAGGAGGCTGGGGAGTCTTTAGTCTCCTCTGCTGGCACATTGCTCTCGCGGGCTGCAGAGTACAATCCCACCAGTCAGTTTCCTTCTCAGAGTCCCCGATACTGCTCAGCTTGGACACCTCCTCCCAAAGCTCTGTCACCAGGCTGAGCTGTTCTCCTCTTCTGCCCAGTCACAGGGAAGCTGCTGGAATCCTCTACTGTCCAGCATTGTCTGCGTTAGACGTTTTGATCGGTTCCCATGTGCCGTACGTGCGTTACTTTGTCGATGTTTAAAGAAATCATAGAATCATAGAATTGCTAGGTTTGGAAAGACCTTTGAGATCATCAACTCCAACGGTACCTGTCCACTACTAAACCATATCCCTGAGCACTTCATCTACCCATCTTTTAAACACCACCAGGGGTAGTGACTCCACCACCTCCCCGAGCAGCCTCTGCCAGCGCCCAAGAACCCTTTCGCTGCTGACTAAAGCCACCCCACAGACTGGCCCTTTCCATCTCCAAGGCACAGCCTGGCCCGGCCGCTGAGGCTCAGCCCCAGACACCTACCCGGCCCTTCGGTTCAGCCAAAGCAAAGGAGAAGGAGGAAGAGAAGACAAGGGGTGGGCGAGCAGATCTGCTGAGCACAGACGCTTCCATCTGTCACTCTTGGCACTGGTACAGTGGACGTCTCCCTGCCTGCTCCACAGCCCGGTCCCCCTCAGGGACTGATGCCCGTGATCGATGGGGATCACAGCCTCATGTCCCCAGCCCTGTCCAAGGATGCTCGCTTTCTAAACATCCAAAACGAGTCGCAGAGAGTTTGATTTGCCAGAATTCTCAAGTCAAGGGACAAGAGGAAATGGCATTGAGCTGTGCCAGGGGAGGTTTGGGTTGGACACAATAAGGGGGATAGAACGGGATGGGCTTTAAGATCCCTTCAACCCAAACATTGCTATGATTCTGAAATGTACGGGAATACAAACTTTAAACTAAGACATATTTTTCATGGGTGCACTTTGAAGTCCTCCCTTTAGCCACACTGGGAAATAACTGCAAGGAGCTCGGCAAAGCTTGATGAGCAGAAGAGAACTCCAGGAGGAGAAAGAGCTCCTTAAGTCTTTCTGTAGTTTAATGAGACCCAGCGTGGATTTGCTGATGAGCCCTTGGACCTCACCTACAGAGAGAAGATTGAGCAAGCCTCTCAAGAGTTCAAAAACAGAACTCAGAGTAACTTGAAGTCTTAATTGGTCTCAGTGAGGATTGTTTCGAACAAAGTGACCCTAGGGGCAGAGGAATTCACTTCTAGGAAGTTCATGGAAGTGTTTGGTCATAGAAGCCTCAGGTCATATACGATTCAGGTCATAAAAGGTAAATAGAATATTAGGGTCATGGAAGAACTGAGTCATAGAAGTGTGATTTTTGGGGGGGTTTTGAAGGGTTTGGTCGTGGAAGGGTCAGGTCCCAGAGGACTCAGGTGACGGAAGAGTCGGGTCCTTGATATGTCTCATCACACACATGCTGCAGAATAGATGATCTGTGTCATAGAAAGCTGCATCATAGGAGAGTTAGACAATAGTCAGGTCATAGAATAAAAGGTCATAGAAGGGTTGGGTTGTAGAAGGCTTGAGCCAGAATCGCCTGGTCATATGATAGATGGGTCTCAGGAGAGTTGAGTTATAGAGGAGTTGGTCATAAAAGAGTAATACAAGAGTTTGATTGTAGAAAGTTCCAATATGGGTTGGGTCATGGATTATTCGGGTCATAGTTGAGTCTGGTCAGAGAAGAGCTGGGTCATACAAAGTCATAGAGGAGTCGGAGAAGAATTGGGTCATAGAAAGCTTGGGTGACAGAAGGCCCAGATCACAGATAATTCGGGTCATAGAGGACTCAGAAGAGCGGAATGAGAGAAGAGCTGGGTCACAGAAGAGTTCAGTTGAAGTAGGTTTATACCTAGGTGTTGGGTCACAGAACACTCACGGAAGAGCTGAGTCATAGAAGGGAGAGAGAAGCATCATTTATAGAAGAATATGGTCAGAAAACATTCATAGAAAATTCAGGTCTTAGAAGACTCAATTCATAAAAGAGTCATTGAAGGGCGATAGAAGTGTCAGGTCATAAAGGAGTCGTTAGAGAAGTCAGGTCATAGAAGGTCTGGGTCATAGAAGAGGACTCATCTAAGTGTGTGGTCATAGAGGAGTTAGGTAAGAGACGTGTTGAGTCAGAAAAGTGCCAGGTGAGAGAAGGTCATAGAAGGATGTTGAGGCATGATCTGACCAAGGGAAGTCCAGTCCACTTCTCTTTCAGGCATCCTGCCCTGAGTCCCAGAGGCCTGGGAGACTTTGTTGGGGAAGACAAGGACATAGAGGACACAGGGAATCTCAGATCTGTCTCCTCCTGCTCTTACTAAATTCTGCACTACCCACAGAGGGTCCTTGTTTTTTTCTTTTACTGTTCCTGAAGCAGGGAACACTCATCACGAGGCCCTTGAATGGCCTTTCAAGTTCTGTGACCACATCCCAGCTCTGTCTCGCACAGGAACAGCTCCAGCTCCTCCTGCCTGTGCCCCTGGCTGAGGGCATCGCTGCCCATGGGGCTGAAGCTCTGCAGCTGTGGCACCAGGCAAGGTCATCCCTGCAATAAGGAAATCTGAGACCAAGTGTCCAGGAACCCGTGTGTGCAAAGGCTTTGCTTGGAGCAGAGACCAGTCTGGGACAGAAGAGAGCTGAATGTCCTCCCAGCCCCAGGTCTAGAGACCAGGGAAGAAAAGCCTGAATTCCCGCGATGGAACAGGATGGAGAAATGAGATCATTCCCTGTCACATTCCTGGGGTTCTGTTTAATGATGGGGCAACAAAAGTGATTCTCATGGCCAGCTATTTTTCTAACAGGAGTAATGACAGTGCAGGAGAAGTGTCTCTGCCCAGCTGAGGGAGGGAAGATCAGGGATGGCTTCAGCCTGTTTCTCAGCAGGTTCCCCTGGAGCCCCAGGGACAGCTCGAGGGAGCCCAGAGGGGGCAGAGAAAGCGCTGCCTTGGGCTGCTCCTCTGCTGCTGAGCTGGGCTGGGCTCCTGGGACAGAGTGAGCTCATAACAAGAGGGTAGTTATGAAAAGAGCCAGGTCTGGCCAGGAGCAGCTCCTCTGCCAAGCCCAGCAGGGCTGAGGGCACTGCCTGCAGGCAGCGAGGGGAGAGGAGGGAGCGGAGAGAGGGGAAAGGCAGGGTGGGGTGGGAGGAAAGAGGAGTCTTCATTTGGAGAAAGATCTTCACAGCCCTTCTCTGGGTGCAGGACAATGCAGGTGCGATTCCTGGAGGAGTCTCCCAAAGCCAGCACAGCCACAGCCTGTGGGCTCTGTCAGGAGGGCTCTCGCAGTTTCTCCAGTGGAAAGAAAAACCAGGGTCAGTGCTCGGTCTGCCCAGGGAGCTCCTCATGTTGGGACACGGAGAACTTGTGGAGGGAAGAAGCAGCTCCTTGGAAAAGAGGGTCTTTTTGCTCTCAAGAGGGTGCTGTGCCAGTCAGGGCTTCTCACAGCTCCAAATCACCCCAGGACACTTCTAAGAGGACATTTCAAGGGAATAATCAGGGCAGGGATTAGGATAAAGATAAGGAACTCTCCCGAGTCAGTTCCCTGCACCTGGGGAATTTCCGGGGAGAAAAGAAACAAGAGGCTCTCATGCTTGAAGAAATCACTGAGCCTCCTGAGCTCTATCCTTGAGTGGCCAGTAGGTCTGATTGGAGCCTCTTAAAGTGTCTCCAGCTACTTCTCTGCCCATGGAGAGCACCAGCATCACCTCTGCTGGACCCATCAGGCTCATTCTGCCCCATCCTTTCCTGCTTATAAACAAGACCCTGTGCCCAGCTTCACCCGCCAATCAGGCAGGTTTGTGTAGGGCCAGGGGGATGCAGAGAGGGTCAGATGAGGTCTGTGAGCATTGACAGGGAGAAGAGATGGGCCAGGGAAACATCTCCAGTGAGGAAAATCCCCGGGCAGAAGGGATAAGATCGGAGAATGTGAGGAAACATAAAAGAGAGATGTTGTGGAAGGGCAAATACAGAAACCCCTACACGACTGCATCCAACACAGACCCTCCCTCTGAGCAAGCCCCCTTGCCTCCTCTCCCACCCCACAAAGTCTCTGCCCTCAGCTTGGGCTCCAAGACTGAACCCCCTCCACTGCAGCCAGAGTTTCAGCACAGCCGTGGTGCAGCTCTCCAATCACGGGTCCATTTTCCTCTCCAGAGCACAGGGGCTGAGAGTACCAGTGCAGCAATGTTTATTTTTGGGAGGGAGTGAGCAGAGCTGGGTTAGGGTAATGCTGTCCTGAGTGCCCGGCTGCCTCTGCTGTGGCCTCTCTCAGCTGGACCAGCTTCTTTGCTGGCTTCTCTGTTTGTCTGTGTTCTTGCTGTTGATCTCCTGTTCTTGCTGCCAGGCTCTCTGGGGTTGGGAGTTTCAGCAGTCAAGTGTGGCACTGAACTTCTGATTCCTCCCATGCAGGTGTGTCCGTGGGAATGCAGTGTCCAAGCTTTCGTCTCACCCATGGGGCTGTGGGCAGAGCAGTCTGAGTCGTTCCCTGAGGAAAGAGCTGACTCTTGCTTACTGAACCACCACCATTAGGATACTCGGATTGTTCCATGAGGGTTCTTTCCTAGCTGTGAGCTTCCCTCATGGATATAAATCTCTGCTATCACAACTTGGTGCTACCTGGATGACCGTGGAGAAATACAGAGATGCTACAGCCAAGGGAATGCTTCTGGGTTTGTGAAATGAGCCGTGTGTGTCCTGGGCTGACAGTGGGGTGCTGAGACCTTACAGAAGGGTGAGACATTGAGTGGTGTGAGGTGGATCCCTCTGTGCTCAGAAGGGTGAGGTGGCTTTTGAAGGTAACAAGGGAGAGTGATCCCCCTCCATCTCAGAAAGGTGCAAGCCCAGAGCTGCTGGGGACAAGAGCAAAGTAGAGGGCAGCACCCCTCCCTCTGCACTAAGCCACAGGTAATGCTCTCCCTGAGTGCAGCAGGGATGCTGAGGGTTTCTGACATCCAAGAACACTGTCCGGGGTGGGAGCAAGAGTGGTAAAGGCCCAAACCTCTCTGCCTTCCTTCTACCCTCTCAGTTCCTCATCCCTGGAGGTGCAGATGCTGACAAGCCCTTTTGCACCAGGAGCAGTTCCACAGGACAAAGCTGAACCCCAGCAGTGTCCCCTGTGCCCAGCGTCCCCATGACCCCCAGCTGCAGAGCAGGGCTGACCCCTCGCAGCCAGCGGGCAGAGGCCCTGCTCCTCCCGGCACATTCAGCCGGCACCGAGCAGGGCTCCAGGCATGGAGCTGGCGGAAGGGCTGCAACTGGAAATGGAAAAGCAGTGGCAACTGTGCAGTGTGAGAACTGGCTTTGATTTTACTCAAAGAAGTCTCCTGTAACTTCTCACACTATTTTGGCTTTGATCCAGAGGCAGCAGATGTCCAACAGCAGCTCCATCACCCAGTTCCTCCTCCTGGCATTCGCAGACACACGGGAGCTGCAGCTCCTGCACTTCTGGCTCTTCCTGGGCATCTACCTGGCTGTCCTCCTGAGCAACGGCCTCATCATCACCACCATCGCCTGCGACCACCACCTCCACACCCCCATGTACTTCTTCCTCCTCAACCTCGCCCTCCCCGATATTGGTTCCATCTGCACCACTGTCCCTAAATCCATAGCCAACTCCCTCTGGGACACCAGGGCCATCTCCTACTCAGGATGTGTTGCCCAGGTCTTCTTTGTGTTGTTCTTGTTGAGTGCAGAATATTATCTTCTCACAGACATGTCCTACGACCGCTGCGTTGCCATCTGCAAACCCCTGCACTACGGGACCCTCCTGGGCAGCAGAGCTTGTGTCCACATGGCAGCAGCTGCCTGGGGCGCTGGGTTTCTCACTGCTCTGCTGCACACGGCCAATACATTTTCCCTGCCCCTGTGCCAGGGCAATGCTGTGGAGCAGTTCTTCTGTGAAATCCCGCAGATTCTCAAGCTCTCCTGCTCACACTCCTACCTCTGGGAAGTTCAGTAAAGCCTGAGTGCTCTGAGTTTGGTCACATTGCCAGTGCTTTGCACCATGTCACCATTGCGGATGGTTTGCTTCATGGCTGGGTGTTCAAAAATGTGATTATTGCACTAATTTAAACTAAAGGATGTGGTCGACCTGGACTTCTGTAAAGCCTTTGACGTGGTACCCCACAACATCCTTCTCTCTTCCCCCAGCTTTCTCTCTCCTTCCCCAGCTTTGTGGGGGTTTTGTGGGGTCCTGGGTCCCTTTTGGCGGTTTGTGGGGGGCGGCCCTGGATCCCGTTTGGGGGAATTTTGGAGGGGCGTGGGTTCCTTCTGGGGGGATTTGGGGGGCTCCTGAGTCCCACTTGGGGGGCTTTGAGTCTCTCTTGAGAGAATTCAGAGGGTTCCAGATCCCTCTCGGGGGGTTGGGGGAAAGTAGTGGATCCCTTTAGGGGATTTGGGGGGATCCCGGGTCCCATTTGTGGGTTTGGTGGGTCCTGGGTGCCATTTGGGGGATTTAGGGGGGTCCTGTGTCCCTTTTGGGCAGTTTTGGTGGGTCCTGGGTCCCATTTGGAGACTTCTGGGGGTTTTGGATCCTTTTTCAGGGTTTGTGAGGGTCTTGAATCCCTTTTGGGGAGCTGTGGGTTTCTTTTGGGGGAATTCAGAGGGTCCCAGATCGCTTTGGGAGTTTGGGGAAGGGGTGTCTTGGATCCCTTTTGGGGGGGTATTGGGGGGTCCTGGGTTCCATTTGGGGGCATGTAGGGTGGTTTCTGTGTCCCTTTTGGGAGGTTTGGTGGGTCCTGGGTCCCTTTTGGAGGTTGAGGCTCCTGGGACCCATTTGCAGGGATTGGGGAGGTTCTGGGTAAATTTGGGTGGGGGTTGGGGGAGCCTTGGGCCCTTTTGGGAGACTCCTGATTCCCTTTTGGGGGACTCCTGGTTCCCTTTTGGGGTCTTGGAGTTTCATGGATCCCTTTTGAGGGGCATGTTTTGGGTCCCATTAGGTGTTTTAGGAGGGGTTCTCCTTCCAATTGGGGGGGGGGTGTGGGTTGTGGGGTCTTGGGTCCTTTTGAGGAGGTTCTGAATCCAGTGCAGGGTGGGGGGGAGTGGGGTGTGTCCTGGATCCCTTTTGGGAGTTTGGGAAGAATCCTGGATCCCTTTAGGGGGGATTAGGCATGCCCTGGATCCAATTTGGGAGTTTGTGGGGGTCCTGAGTCCCGTTTTGGGGGTTTTGATGGTTCCTGGTTCCCATGTGGGAGGTTGAGGGGGTCGTGGAACTCTTTTGAGGGGTCTGGGGGGGTCTTGGGTCACTTTTGGGGGGCTTTGGATTTCTTTTGAGGGAATTAAAGGGGACCCAGATCCCTTTAGGGGGTTTGGGGTTGGAGTTCTGAGGTCCCTTTAAGGAAGGTTTGGGGGGGTCCTGGGTTCCTTTTTGTGGATTTTGTGGGTCCTGGGTCCAATTTTGGGGGGTTGGGGGAGTCTTGGGTTCCTTTTGGGGAGTTCTGGGTCTCTTCTGAAGGAATTCAGGGGGTCCTGGATCCCTTTTGGGAGTTGGGGGAGGTCCTGGGTCCCTCTTCACCACCCTCCATGCTGCTCCTGGGGTTGGGGCGGGCAGAAGAATTGGGAGCCAGGGAGCCATTTCAGACTGGGAGAAAGTGGGAGGAGAATGGCTTTAATATTTGGCCCTTGTTGCTCCCAATCCAAAGCTTTCTGAACTGTCAATAAAGTAAATCGAACTTCAGCAAGTCCACACCTCTGTGCCCGTGACAGTCATTGGTCTCTGAACCTCCTTTGCTTTCTCTTGACCCCTGAGCCGTTCTGGTTCGTTTTCTCCCTCTGTCCCGTTGGTTCGGGGCTTGGAGGGAGCAGCTGCGGGGGGTCCGGCTGCTGGCCAAGGTTAACCCACCACAGGACACATCAGGGCTGCCGTGTCCAGTACGGGGCTCCCAGCACAAGGAAGACCCTGCCCAGCCTGGAGAGAGTCCTGCTGAGGCCAGCAGGATGGCTGGGGCTGGAGCACATCATGGACAAGGAGAGGCTTGTGAGATGGGTTCTGAGAAACCTTTCAGGGTACAACACTGAGCAAGGACCCAGGGCAGCTGGGGGATCCCAATGCAAGGACTTTCTCGGTGTTTGATGAGACAAAGCCATGAGCCCCTGATGGGTTTGGAGCTGTGTGAGAAAGGGTTTGGCTGAGAGACCTGCAGTGGCAAGAGCGGGGGACTGGTGTATAAGAAATTTCAGTAGGAAAAGGGTTCTCTTTTTATTGATAATGGTTGTAGAGTTGGATATCAGGCCTGCAGCAAGGCAAGGGGTGAGGAGGGGAGTGTGCAAGTGGAGAGAGAACAGCTCTGGGAGATCAAGCGCTTGTGCCCGGCAGCACTGCCGTGCTGGGATTCTTTTCCCCTCCACCCACGACCACAGGAACTGTCCCTGCAAGTCCAGAAATGTCTCGCAGGAAATATATCAGGAAACAGAAGTCGTTGAGCATCCCTTTATTTTGTTTAAACACACAGAGAGCACAGCTCCTCATTTACACAGACAATGAGCAAGAAAAGAGAAGAAAACAGTGAATTAAAAACAGGATGACAAGATTATAAAGGGGGGATGAAAGGGGGTTTGGGGGGTGCTAGAGGGGTTTTGAGGGGGAATAAAGGGGGTTTGGAGGGAACAAAGGGAGTTTGGGGGGCCTAAAAGGGGTTTTGGGGTGATATAAGGGAGTTTAGGGGGAATAAAGGCGTTTGGGGAGAGAAAAGGGGGTTTGGGGTCAAAAGAGAGGATTTGGGGGAAATAAAAGGGGAATAAAGAAGGATAAAGGGGACTGGGAGTATAAAAGGGGGTTTTGGAGGGATAAAAGGGGGTTTGGGGAGCGATAAAGGGAGTTTAGGGGACTAAAAAGGGGGTATTATCCTTTTATCCCCCCAAAACCTCTTTAATGCCTTCAGACTCCATATATTGCCCCCAAAGGAGGCTTGGGAGGGATCCATATGGGAAAATCTATTCACCATCGCACAAATCAAGGAACAGACCCGACTCCAGGAGCCAAGGATGAGGCTGAATGAGGTAGAAAGCCTCAGCCCTGGTCGAGGACCCGAAGCAGGAGGGGCACCGGCCCCCACGATCAATCTTGGACCCCAGGCTCGTGCACGTCCACCTCACAGGGAGGTGATCCAGGTGGCACTAGAAACATTTGCTGTTGCTGGGACGATGGCTGCGGGCAGGGTGAGGCCTCTGGTTTTCCTGCCACGAGCAGTGGCTGCAGGAGCTGGGTCTGGCTCCACAGAGCCCTCTCTGCAGAGAGAAAAGGTGTGTCTGAGGCCTCAGCTGCAGAGGCAGGATGGGGAATCTCCTCCATGGCATGGAGCTGGCTCGGCTCCGCACCCCAGGCTCAGAGCTGCCGGCACAGCGTGACCGAGGGGGACACCGGCACCTGATGGCACCTCCGAGCAGGGGGATTCCTGCAGGCAGGTTCCCTGTCAGGAGCGGGCGCTGGTGCGCGTCTCGCTTTCCAGGGGAAGCTCAGCCCCTGCTCTTTCCCATCCTGACCTGGCTTTGCCCACGCCGGTCACTCATGTCCAGGCAGGATCTGCTTGAGCCGACCTCGGCTCTGGTCAGAGGAGGCTCCCGGGAAGAAGGCCCAGGAGTTCAGAGGCCAATTAAAGCACCCAACAGCGGCTGAAATCTCAGCAGAGTGTTTTGGCCAAGACGTCATTCACCGCTGCCCAGCAGCCTGAGTAGAAACGCTTTGTGGCTACGAGCAGCCCTTGCAGGAAGCCGTGGGGGCAATCAGTGACTCACCGTGTTCTCTTCCTCCACATCCAGATCACGACACTGCACACCAGGATCACAATCACGAGGGAATGCAGGGCTCCTACTGCACCCATCATGAAGTGCAGTTGCACATCTGGGGGCCCTCTGACACTCTTGGTCGTCTGAGACTTGACAACACTTGGGGTTGTCTCACCGAGCACACCTGGAGGAGCCATTGGGAATGTCAGTCCGTGCTGTGACCCTCTGGAGAGCTCACCCAACAAAACTCAGGTGGCCAGGAGAGCACATGGGGAGCACCGATCCTTGTCCAGTTTTCCTTTCAGCTACATGGACAAAAGCCGTCCCTGCAGCAGGGAGGGCCACCCCAACGCTCCCTCCTCCCTGATGGGTGACACCGGGTCACTACGGGACAGCAGCTACCGGGCGTGCGAGTGGCCGGCATCGCCTCTGCTCCTTTGGCAGGGACGGGCACTGAGCCACTGCTCCCTGTTCGAAAGACAACCTTCTGAACAGCCTCTGTGTCCATCTCTAGAGAAAGAAAGCAGGAGCTGGATCAGATGGAACTGTTCCCCTCAGGGAGGTGGCATTTTCAGCAGGCGATGTATCTCAGGACAGACACCAGGCTCCACACCTCCAGTTTGCAGGACTTGTCTTCAACTTATGCTCCCCTGTAAGACTGCTCAGGACCTGGATTCTCTTGGAAAGAATAATCTGCTCAGTATGGTGGGCTTCCCCGGGCTGGGACAACACTGCCAGGAGTCCAAGAAAGGCAAAGCCTCAGCACAGCTCCAGCACAAGGCGACAGTAAACACCTTCCTTCAAAGGGGACACGGAGATCCTGCAGCCACTTCTGCTGCGAAAGAGCCCTTCGCAGAAGCACGTCCCATCCTGCCACCTCCATCCCACGGAGGGGTCACAAACACACGCAGTGGACTGAACCCCATCTCTGTCACCATGTCCGGGGCACTTTCACCATCAAGACCCCACTGATCCCCAAGCCACAGGGAAACCAGTTCTGTAAAACACATCCAGGAACAGAGAGAAAAGCCACCTGAGACCAAATCCACAGCCCTTCATGGGCACTGCCCTCAAGGCAGCTGTGCGGCCTCAAGCTGGGTGTCCAGCTTCCATCTGTCCCTGACCCTGAGGTGTCACCCAGAGTTCTCAGCCACCAAGGAGAAGAGGGGCTGGACCCGTTGGTGAAGCTGGGGCTGCTCCGATCCTGACCAGCTCTGGCCAGCTCTGCCAGACTCAGTACCCTCAAGCTGCCTGTGTGTCCTCCCAGCCGCCCAGGGCTTCTCTCCCCTCCGGTGACCAACAGCAAGGGCTGAGCACCCACAGCTTCTGCAGGCTGGATGTCAGCCTCTGGCCAGGACAGCTCTGGCCAGGGTCAGCTCAGCTGGGGCTCTTTTATCCCCCAAACCCCTTTTACGCCCCCAATCCCCCTCTATTGCCCCCCAAGCCCCCTCTATTGCGGATCAGATGGAACAGTTCCCCTCAGGGAGGTGACATCTTTAAGAGGAGATCCTCAAAGACACTGGCCAGGTCGAGGAACAAGGGCTGGGCTTTTGGGGCTGCACCCACCACTGCTCCAAGCAGCAGCCACGCCTGCCCTGTTGGAGACCAAGCCATGGCACGTGATCTTCTGGCCCGAGCTGCACGAGGTGGGTTTGGTAGAGATGCACCACGATGCCACAGCCCGTCCTTCCCAGGGGAGGGGAAGCGGCTGCAGCCAGGCCAGCGGGGAAACAGCCCTTGGGAGAACACTCCTCTGCTCAGGCTCCGAGGGTCCCGCAG
This sequence comes from Phaenicophaeus curvirostris, assembly GCF_032191515.1. NCBI lineage: Eukaryota > Metazoa > Chordata > Aves > Cuculiformes > Cuculidae > Phaenicophaeus > Phaenicophaeus curvirostris. Next base: position 1,199,962 of record NC_091426.1, read on the forward strand.
AGACAGCTTTGAAAGGCAAAGCGCCCCAGGGCCATCACCGAGCCGTTCCCTCTCTGCCCTTCCAGCTGCCTGCACATTGGCCACAGAAAGAGCGACTCCCATTGCACAAGGCAAGAAGATGAAAAGGGAAAGGCTCCTTCCTCTCACTGACTGACCCCAGGGGTCGCTCACAGGCTCGAGGGCAGGATCAGGCCAAGCAGTCAGGAAGCCGTCATCTGTGAGAGGATCTGAAGGGAAATTGCAGAGGAATGAGCTCTCGTTTCAGTGTCCACATGTTCTTCCAGGGCAAGGGTCCTCAGGAACTCACCCCCAGGCTGCGCTACGGGCTCCAAACCAACTTCCAGCTGAGCAGCTGGAAAACCATTGAAACCGCCCTCACCTAGAAGAGAGCACAGAGGAGAGAAACATGGTGTGAGCTCGAGGGAGTCGTGCCCAGCAGGAAGGGCTCAGTCAGCGCCTGGCAGCAGCGGTGCTGGGTCTCACACCTTGCGGAGGCTGCGAGCGATGGTGCAGCCGCTGCTGCTGGTTGTAGTTCCAGTCGAGAGCTGGGGCAGCTGCTGCCCCAGTGCTACTGGTACGGCTCAGAGCTGGTCTGTGCAGACCTCGGGGCACAGATCGGATGGGTGGGCACGTGCTCTTCTCCACGTGTGCGCATCGGCCACGGAAGAAGAACTTTGCATTGCACACGGAAAGGGCCAGCTCCCACCTTTCTGATGGGTGACACCAGGCGACCACGGGACAGCAATTACCTGGCTGCTGGTGGCTGGCATCAAACTCAGCGCAGCTGTTACCACAACGGCAGCAGAGACTCTGGACCATCCCCGTCGCTCAGAAGCTCCTGCAAGGCCTGACAGTGCATGTAGGTGCAGCGAGGCTCTGGCTGATCCCTTCCTGCTAGCGCAGGATCTGACTTATCCATCCAGCTCTCTAACCCTCCACTTCCCAAGCCCTCTGGTTACGAGGGCTGCATACTCACTGCATCCTGCTTTCTCCATCTTTGCCAGTTGTTCCTCCAGGATTTCTGATGCCTGCTGCAAAGATTTCCCTTGTTTGGCTTTGTACTTTGCTCTTTGAAGACCCGAACAGAAAGGATCCGGTTAGGTTTCTCACTAATAAAAACACCCCTGAGAATTTCCCATCACACCCTATGATCACTCACAGCTGAACCAAAGGGCGTGAGCCAACGTGAAGCCTGCCTCCATCTCCTCCCCATGCCTGGATCTCGTTGTGTCATTTCTGTACTCAGTGGTGCCTCCAGCATTGAACCCCCTCATCTACAGCTTGAGGAACCAGCAGCTCAAGGATGCAGTGTGGAAACTGAAATCTGGATGGTTCTCTGAATCAATGAACCTCTCATCACCTTCTGCATAGCCGTTATCGTGCATCTCACGGCAGGCCCAGACTGGTTTCTGTATTTGTTGGTGGTGTTGCTGGTTTCTTCCGTTGTGATCATCTTGTCATCCGGTTTTTAATTCACTGTTTTCTTCTCTTTTCTTGCTCATTGTCTGTGTAAATGAGGAGCTGTGCTCTCTGTGTGTTTAAACAAAATAAAGGGATGCTCAACGACTTCTGTTTCCTGATATATTTCCTGCGAGACATTTCTGGACTTGCAGGGACAGTTCCTGTGGTCGTGGGTGGAGGGGAAAAGAATCCCAGCACGGCAGCGCTGCCGGGCACAAGCGCTTGATCTCCCAGAGCTGTTCTCTCTCCACTTGCACACTCCCCTCCTCACCCCTTGCCTTGCTGCAGGCCTGATATCCAACTCTACAACCATTATCAATAAAAAGAGAACCCTTTTCCTACTGAAATTTCTTATACACCAGTCCCCCGCTCTTGCCACTGCAGGTCTCTCAGCCAAGCCCTTTCTCACACAGCTCCAAACCCATCAGGGGCTCATGGCTTTGTCTCATCAAACACTGAGAAAGTCCTTGCATTGGGATCCCCCAGCTGCCCTGGGTCCTTGCTCAGTGTTGTACCCTGAAAGGTTTCTCAGAACCCATCTCACAAGCCTCTCCTTGTCCATGATGTGCTCCAGCCCCAGCCATCCTTCTGGCCTCAGCAGGACTCTCTCCAGGCTGGGCAGGGTCTTCCTTGTGCTGGGAGCCCCGTACTGGACACGGCAGCCCTGATGTGTCCTGTGGTTGGTTAACCTTGGCCAGCAGCCGGACCCGCCGCAGCTGCTCCCTCCAAGCCCCGAACCAACGGGACAGAGGGAGAAAACGAACCAGAACGGCTCAGGGGTCAAGAGAAAGCAAAGGAGGTTCAGAGACCAATGACTGTCACGGGCACAGAGGTGTGGACTTGCTGAAGTTCGATTTACTTTATTGACAGTTCAGAAAGCTTTGGATTGGGAGCAACAAGGGCCAAATATTAAAGCCATTCTCCTCCCACTTTCTCCCAGTCTGAAATGGCTCCAAGGCTCCCAATTCCTCTGCCCGCCCCAACCCCAGGAGCAGCATGGAGGGTGGTGAAGAGGGAGTTAGCAGTCAGTGAAGAACATCTCTGCAGCTCCTTCCTCCTCGCACTTCTCCCCTATCCCAGCGTGGCTCCTCTAGATGGGATCCCACCGTATTTGCGGTCAGGGCTCCGTGTGGTTCATTCCTTTCTCTCTACTCATGGGGCAGTATGAGAGCCCTGAGAGCATCCGTGGACCTTCATGGCCCTGACCAGCATCTCCTGGGCCTCCACCCACCCCTCTGTCCATGGACCAGGAGACACTGAAGCCAGGCCTGATTTTCAGCCCCAGCTTGATCTGAGCTGTAGGTATGCGGGTCTCCAGACACAGACACGGCCTTGGACCTCGTTGAGTCCATGGACCTTGTTGAGTCAGACCTGCAGAGTCACTTCCCAGCCTGGTTCCTTATGGGGTGAGCAATGGAGTGACACTGTGGCCCTCCCTGTTCCAGAGCCCAGCTGTTTTGTGGAGGCCCAGGGCCATACTTCTGCCTTTCTTCCCATCCCTTGGTCAGGTTTTTAGAAGGGAGGAAGGAAAAGCAGGTGAAGTTGGAGGGCCCCAGTGACTGCAAAGGGAGCAGAGCCATCAAACCAGAAATCATGTAAAGGCAATGCTTGTCTAAAACTGTTCTCTTCCTTTCTTGGAGGCCTTGTGTCTTCCGCAGGAACCTTGAGGTGTTGTGTTCCATCCGCCTCTTTTTCTTTTAGCGTTTCCTTTGACCATACCCAAGCCATTGTGTTTGAATTCTCTTTCCAGCCTGATGTAATCCATGATCTGGAGATGGGACAGACGACTGGAAGGAGAATCCCACTCCTCTGGAGAAGAAGGTGGATATTCCCAGGAATCTGAGGAACCACGGCTGACCAGTAGCTGCGTCCATGGAACTGGTCAAGTGCCTCATCTCTTTTTTTGTAATTGGGGCTTAGACGCCTGGTTCCTGTGTGAACGTAATAACACCTCCAGCTCAGCTCTCCACAGTTTCCCTGTATCCAGGCATTTTGGTCTATGGCTTTGCATACATTGAATATTATTGATATAGGGCTTTTGGAACTGATAATTGCTGTCTTTTCTATTAAAATCCCTTTTCCTCCCCTAATTTCCAAGTGCCATTTGCTGGGATTCGTCCAGGGATCATAACACACAATTGATCCACTAATATTACACCGGTGATAAACAGTCAAATTCAATTTACAACTTTCAGTTTTGGTGCCTGTACAAATATAATGGGTATGGTAAACCAATGTCTGGGTAATTACATTTCTCTGTCTGGTTTCCTCGTTAGTGGGTAAACTGGTTTTAGTTCCTTACCAGTCTTGTAACTGTAAATTCAGAAATGTCTGCCTGCCTCACAAATCAATACCCTCTGGCCAAATATGACCTGCGTCACCCTTATGGCCACAACGTGCTATCACATATCCACAGAATTTACACACTTCAATATTTGCTGTCCTGTTCCATGCAAATACAAGTTTAATTGTGCACTTGGGGCACAACAACCCTGTGCAGCTACAGACTAGGGGAAGTCTGGCTGGAAAGCTGCCTGGAGGAGAGGGACCTGGGGGTGTTGGTTGACAGCCAACTGACCATGAGCCAGCAGTGGCCCAGGTGGCCAAGAAGGCCAATGGCATCTTGTCTTGGATCAGAAATGGTGTGGCCAGCAGGTCCAGGGAGGTTCTTCTCCCTCTGGACTCGGCACTGGTGAGACCGCTCCTCGAATCCTTTGTTCAGTTCTGGGCCCCTCACCACAAGAAGGATGTTGAGGCTCTGGAGAGAGTCCAGAGAAGAGCGACAAAGCTGGTGAAAGGGCTGGAGAACAGGCCTTATGAGGAGCGGCTGAGAGAGCTGGGGGTGTTTAGCCTGGAGAAGAAGAGGCTGAGGGGAGACCTCATTGCTCTCTACAACTACCTGAAAGGAGGTTGTGGAGAGGAGGCAGCTGGGCTCTTTTCCCAAGTGACAGGGGACAGGACGAGAGGGAATTACACATGAGGATGAATTACTCATCAGTGTCTTCCGTAAGGTTATTGGTGTGTCCCCTGGCGATGACCATAGAATCATAGAATCATAGAATCACCAGGTTGGAAGAGACCCTCCAGATCATCGAGTCCAACCATTCCCACTGATCTCTAAACCATGCCCCTGAGTACCTCATCCACCTCCAGGGAAGGCGAGTCAACCACCTCCCTGGGCAGACCGTTCCATTGCCTAATGACCCTTGCCGTGAAGAATTTTTTCCTTATGTTAAGCGTGAACCTCCCCTGGCGGAGCTTGAGGCCATTCCCTCTTGTCCTGTCCCCTGTCACTTGGGAGAAGAGGCCAGCACCCTCCTCTCCACAGCCTCCCTTCAGGTAGTTGTAGAGAGCAATGAGGTCTCCCCTCAGCCTCCTCTTCTCCAGGCTAAACACCCCCAGCTCTCTCAGCCGCTCCTCGTAAGACTTGTTCTCCAGCCCCCTCACCAGCTTTGTCACTCTCCTCTGGACTCACTCCAGATCCTCAACATCCTTCTCGTGGTGAGGGGCCCAGAACTGAACCCAGGATTCGAGGAGCGGTCTCACCAGTGCCGAGTCCAGAGGGAGAAGAACCTCCCTGGACCTGCTGGTCACACCATCTCTGATACAGGCCAAGATGCCATTGGTTACATGATGTCACAGTCCATTCAGTGGGTGGCTCCTTTACTCCTGGTTGCGTGAGTCACCCCCGTTCAGCCGTGTGGACGGCCGTTTCTGTAACTAAAAAACGAGAAAAGCACCTTCCCACTTTGGGGTCAGGCTCTCTCCTTTCCAACACTTTACTAACACCAGTCCCCAGGTTTCTCTTACGAATGCTCATCCCTAATGGTGTTGATTGAGCAATCCACCCCAGTTTGTGCATCTCGTTCAAGCGTCTCGCGATGACTGAGATGTATTTTTGTAGCATCATCTCCTCAATACCTGGAGTCGTAATCGGCCCCAGACACAAACAAGGCAATCCGGACAACATTTCATAGGCAGGTAGGCCTGTATCCCTACGGGGTGGAGTTTGAATATTTAGTAGTGCTAACGGTAAGCATTTTACCCAAGACATCTGCGTTTCAATCATCAATTTAGTTAATTGTTGTTTAAGAGTTCGATTCATTCTCTCAGCTTGTCCTGAACTTTGGGCTATGGAAGTTCCATCTTATCCCCACCGCTCGCGTTGCTTCTTGCAACACTTTTGACGTGAAACGGGTGCCTCTATCAGAATTGATTGCATGCACCAACCCCAAACGAGGAATTATTGATTCTAATAGTGTTTTTGCAACAAATTGGGCTGTTGCTCAGGTGGCTGGAAAGGCTTCAACCCAATGAGTTAGTTGATCCACTGTAACTAATACATATTTCCATTTACGTTGGGTAATTCAGGACAGTCAATCTGAACCCTTTCAAATGGTCTATAAGCCAGGTCCCAACCACCCAAGGGTGTTTTCCTCATTGCACCTTTATTTATTTTTTGGCACATAGGGCACCCTTGGGTTATCTGTTTTGCTATTTCAAAAATCTCTGTGCTTCCAAAAGATTTTAAATACCGATCGCACAATGCCCTCGCTCCCCAATGGGTTTGCTCATGCCATCTCTTTAGTAATTTTTGAGCTACCGATTTTGGCAATATTTCTCTCCCATCTGGCAAAATCCACTTATTTTCCCGTAACATTGCCCCTAAATCTTGCATTCTCCTCATTCCCTCTGATGTAAAGGAGAAGACGTTAGTTATTTCCGTGGTTTTGGTTAATTCAAGAGGATTTATCTGAATGGGAGATTCAGCCCTTCTCGCTGCTTCTCTTGCTTTTTGATCAGCTAAATTATTCCCTCGTATTTGAGCTGAAAATCCCTGCTGAAGTCCTGGGAGGTAGACAATGGTGATCCCTTGGGGGCCTTTTAACGCTTCTAAAATTAAGTTGATCGATTCTTCATGGATCAAATTCTTCCCTCGGGTGTTCATAAATCCCCTTTCTTTCCAGATCTTTCCGAAGGTATGTGCCACTCCATATGCATATTTCGAATCAGCATATCATAGAACCATAGAATAACCAGGTTGGGAAAGACCCACTGGATCATTGAGTCCAACCATTCCCATCAATCACTAACCCATGGCCCTCAGCACCTCGTCCACCCGTCCCTTAAACCCCTCCAGGGAAGGTGAATCAACCCCCTCCCTGGGCAGCCTCTGCCAGTGCCCAGTGACCCTTTCTGTGAAAGATTTTTTCCTGATGTCCAAGAAAGGAACATTTTAGTTTACAGACATTTCCATTTGGGGATTAAATCGGGCAGTTGGCCCAGGATGGGGATCTGCAGCCCTTCAAAGCAGACAGGGCTCTCTGTGGACCTTGATTCTTTGTTTGGGACCTGTCTTTTTTCCAACAAGACCAGGTGGATGTGCCTGGGTGGCTTGAATTCCGTTGATGGAATCATGGGTTGGATTGGGTTGTGTTGAGTTGTGTTGAGTTGAGTTGGAAACCCATCCAGGTCCCACCACAGGCAGGGACACCTTTCGCTGGATAAAGTTGCTCCAGGAATGGAGGGGATGAGGGGGACGGGGAGGAGAGAGATGGGGAAGGGAGGGGAGGGGAGAGAAAAGAGGGGGAGCAACCTGATCCGGTGGGAGGTGCCCCTGCCCGTGGCAAGGGATTGCAACTGGATGGGCTTTGAGGTCCCTTCCAACCCAATCATTCCATGATTCTAAGGTTCTTGGCTCCAGCTTTCCTGAAACGGAGCCGTGTTCCCGTGGAACGCTGCCCCTGGGCCTGGCTCAGCCCCAGCAGCAGAAGATCCTTCGCAGAAGGCTTTCTGTTTCTTGGTTCCTCTGTCGAGGGATCAGCAGGAGCATGGTCTTTTTTGTTATGTCCCGCATTGCGGGGGAGGCACCTTTTCTGAGGGGTTCAAGGCCTGTGATGGAGAAAGCCAGAGCTGAGATGAAGCCCCATGTCTACGGAGACCTCCGAGCATCCCCTCCAGACCCCACCAGCCCCATCCAGAGAACAGCTGTGGGGCAGGAGTGCCCCACACAGCCCTCCCGAGAGCAGGACCTGGCATGGTAGAACCCCAGCCCCTGTCCCACTGGCCAACCCAACCCTGCCCCTCCTCACCTCTGCAGATCTCTAACATCTTCTCTGGGTTTCGGTCCTTCAAGGGCTGAGCAGCAACCGCTAGGGACAGAAGCTCCATCAGATCCCCCTTGCTCCCCAGCACCATGGTGGCAACGGGGACAAGGGTGTCCCCACAGAGGGACCAAGGGCTGGTGTCTCACCAAGGAAAATCAGAGCTGCCTTTCGCACTACATTCTCGGGAGCATAGATGTACTGCAGGCTCTGGTTTACGTAGTCCTCGGCCCTCTTCTTGTCCTGCTTCAGCTGGAGAGACCACAAGGGTCAGGGCACGTCCCAGTGTCCCCCCGCTGGCCACCCCAGTCCCTCCTGCCAGTCTCCCCCGTGGCCGGGAGCTCTCCATCCCACCAAGCGTGGAGAAGAACCCTTGGGGGCTCTGTTCTTGAGGCCAGGGAGCAAGGACGCGGCTCCAGGCTGGAGCGAGGTGGGTGAGACCCACAGCCCAGACGTGGGGGGCAGCCCTCGTCCAGCCTGGGCCCTGGGGTCTGGGGGATCTTCTCACCAAGTAGTATGTGATGACCCACGTCTGCCGTGTCTTCACGCGACGTTCGGGCAGTTTCCAGCCCAGGAACTTTGCCGCAGCCAGGAGACCTTCCTCAGAAGCCTGTGGAGCAGCAGAAGGTGGGAGATGGCACCACAGCCCGGGCAAGGAGACTTGGGGTCCTCCTCCTCTCGGCTTTGTTGGTGGGGCCATGGTGGCCTTAGGAAGGTGGCACCTGCCCTGGCCCAGGTGCCTGGGAGCCTCCTCCCTGCGTCACAGCTCAGCTTTGAGATCCGTACCTCGGCCACGCTCGGCGTTGTGTCCTGTATGCAAACGATGAGCGGGAACAGGGCCATTCGCACTTTGTCCTGCATGCTCCCATTGTGGCTCCACACCACGCTCTTCAGCTGCTCGGCGAAGAACCTGATGGCTCGTTCTCTCACCTGGTTTTGCCCCTGGCAGGGAGAAGGACAGCAGCACTTCAGAACCAAGATCTCTTTGCCCGTGGTGAGCAGGATGCTCCAGGCTTGGATTTGGTCACTGGAGGCGTGGGACAACTCGGTGGGTGCAGCTGAATGGCCCCAAACTTGTCCAAGGTCCCTCCGTGGGCTCTCCTGACCACCCAGTGCTCCCCACCAGCTCCACCAGCCACGTTAAGGACAAGTTCCCACCAAAAGGGGCCGAGGAGGAGACGGGCTGGTCCTCGGCAATGCCTGTGGGACACGCACCCCTGGCCACGCTGCCTGGGGACAAGATCTGGTCCTGTTCCCCAGAGCAGCTAGGGAAGGAGGAGCCCTCAGGGCTCTCAGAGCAGCTCTCAGGGAGAACCTGGGCTGCAAAACCCAGGGGAGAAAGGTGAGCAGAAGCCCCTGCTCCAGGTGCTGCCCTTGCCCATGCCCAGTGCGCATCTGTGGGGCTCGGGCTCTCCCGTAGCCTTACGTGAAGGAAGAGGGGCAGCAGCTTCTCCATCAGCTGCACGGTGATGGAGCTGGCCTTCTTCTTCTTTAGGTGACCTGTCATGTTTTGGAGGGTCACCAGGGCCTTCACAACAACATCTGCGTTGCTGTGCTCCAGGTCCTCAGTCAGGTCCAGCAGGAGGATCTCCATTCTTCTGGCCTGCGTGAAGAAGAGAATTTCCTTGTTGGGAAAAGCTCCATACCTGGAAAGCTCCCCAGGTGGCCACCCTGGCGGGGATGGCGCTTGGGGCCATCACCCACCGCCTGACTCCAGCCAAGACCAAGCCACCACCTTCCCCACCAGCCCAGCCGCCCTCGGCCAGGCCGCGCTCACCGTCTTGGGTCTCTGAGAGAGCGTGAGGAGACCCTGCAGAACTGCTGGGCGCAAGGCTGGGCTTGGGCGCCTCAGGGATCTCCAGAATTTGTAGAGCCCCTCAAAGTTCTCATTTTCAAAGTCCTTGCAGGCCAGGACCTGGAAGAAAGGCAGCAGCGATCGAGCGGCGGAGCAGGTGGGGCTCCCCGCTCCGTGCAGCTCTGGGTTCCACCAGCAGCTGAAGCCGAGGCCACCGGGGCTTTGGATGCGAACTCACCAGCAACTGAAGGATCCCGGTGTCCTCAGGCAAAGTGCAGAGGAGCCGAGCGTGTTGCGCCTGATGCCGGTTGAACAGCCCCAGCAAGACTCTCTCCATCACTTGGGGCACGGAGAACAGGAGCTGCCACACGGGCACGGCCGAGCTGCAAGGCAGAGCGCTCCGTCAGCAGGGCCACCTCGGCCACCGCGGCCTGGCCTGGGGCAGCCCTGCAGGACAGGGACCCTGGACCCCAGCTGGGGTGGCCTGGGCAGCAGGAGAGGAGCGAGGGGAGGTTCATTGTGGGGCTGGGAGGAGCGTGGTGAGTCATGGAATGCCCAGACTTGGAAGGCACCGACAAGGGCCACCAAGTCCAGCTCCCTGCACACGACAACCCTAAAACCCACGCCGGGTGTCTGAGGGCCTTGACCAAAGGCTTCTTGAACACTGCCAGGCTTGGTGCCATGACCTCTTCCCTGGGGAGCTGTTCCAGTGCTCCACCACCCTCTGGGTGAAGGACCTTGTCCTGATGTCCAACCTAACCCTCCTCTGAGGCATCTTCCTGCCATTCCCTTGGGTCAGGGAGAAGAGCTCAGCCGCTGCTCCTCCTGCTCCCCGTGGGAGGAGCCTGCAGAGCGCGATGAGGTCTCCCTTCAGTCTTCTCCAGGCTGAACAGAACAAGAGACTTCAGCCGCTCCTCACATGGCTTCCCCTCTAAACCCTTGGCCAACTTGGTGGCCCTCAACTCTGGGCTGGCTTGGCCGCCTCTGGCTGCCGCAGGGCTTTCGTGGGGCTGGAAAGTGTGGTGGGAAGGAGGGCCCTGCTCCTCGGGCATGTCCTTCACGATCCCTTGGCTCTGGCAACCAAAGAGTCTCCGTGTCCCCCTCCCCGCAGGGGACCCCCCTCCAGGCTCTCCGGGGCAGGACCTGTCTCTGGGTGGAGCGATCTCCATGAGCGCTGAGACCACTTCCGTGAGGTGATGCTCGGTCATGAGGAGCAGAAGGGCCTCCACTTTCTGCCGAGCCAATTCCACCTTGATGCCTTTGATGTTTTCATGGATGCATCTTATAACATGGGGCACCTGGAGGAGAAACAGGTGAGGATGGAGCTGGCCCTGGAGAGCAGCCACCTCCTCGGCTCCATCCCTCTCTACTGGTTTCAGGTGGGTTCAGGTGCCCGAGACACCTGGGTTAGGAGGGAGGGATGGAGGAAGAAGGTCTGGCAGGGCTCAAGGGTTGGGCCGTCCAGCCCCAGGCCACTTACACTCATCAGCCAACACTCAGGGGCGCTCATGGCCATGTCCAACACGCATCTCGCTGCCTCCTTGTCAAAGACACTGGATTCTCTCAGTGCTTCGATGGCCACACAGACGATGTCGGTCTTCTCCACAGCATCCAGGTACCTTGCAAACATCTACAGGAAGGAGGGAAGGGAGGAAGAGATGTCCCAGTGAGAGCCCAGCAGCGCTGGAGGCAACACAGGTGTTGGGCTCATGGGGGCAGTGGGTGACCCTCAAGCGATCCAGGCCTTGGCCAGCGGGGCTGGAGGTGCTGCTGGGACCCTGGAGTGCAGCCTCGCTTGGGGACAGCAGGAACCTTCTCAGCAGGGACAGCGAGGCCACGCCAGCCCCTCTGAGTCTCCACGCCTTTGCTCCTCCAAGTCCCCTGTCAGCGCCTCAGAAGTCCCAGCGACAGAGGAGCTCCTTACCGTGGGCACGTCTCGGATGGAGAGAAAATCCATCGCAGAGCTGTCCTCAACATCCTCCTGGCTCTGTTCTCCTGCGTCATTTGCCATTGACCGGCCTGAAGAAGCAGGGAAGGGGCAGAAGGGTCAACGGGGCAAAGCAGCTTGGCCAGAAGCTCAACCCTATTGTCACCATCCTTAAGGTCTAACGATGCTTAAAGAGAAGCGGAGCTACCAGGAGATGTCGGTGTGGAGGGATAAAACCCACCACAAGGTCTCTTACTTCTTTGCTTGCGGATGAAGTTGATCAAACAGCAAAGTGTTTCCAAAGCCAGATGTTCTTTCATTTTTGAGGAATACGGAAAAACAGAGAGGTGACCAAGCAGTTGGCCCAGGATGGGGATCTGCAGCCCTTCAAAGCAGACAGGGCTGCCCGTGGATCTTGGTTCTTCATTTGGGACCTGTGTGAGGGAGGCAGAAGAGGAGAAGGGTTGAGGGCTGCATCCCTGGAGAGTCAAGGCTTTGCCGGGTGGTGCCGGCCCCGGCTCTCAGAGCAGCCAGCTGGGCAGGAGCTCCACGCAGAGAGACCTTTGGCCACTCTGGTGGGCAGGGAGGGGACGTGGTGTGGCTGGAGGGTTCCTCGCTCCTCACCTGCAGCGTGGGGTTGGTCAGCAGATGAATCAGCTTCCCAATCCTGTCCAGCGCCCTCCCGCGCACAGCTGGTCTCTTAGAGCCGGTGAAGTTCAGAAGGGTCTGGGAAGAGAGAAGGTCCCGGTGAGGCCTGGCAGCAGATTTTTCCTCCAGCAGAAGCAGCGCTGCTGAGCTCCTGGGCTGGACTCATCCAGGCCGTGAAGGCTTCCTCCGCTCTCCAGAGAAGCCTGCAGTAGGGGCCCTGCCCTAGGAGACCTGCAGCTGGCAGCCCCTGCTTCCCCGAGGAGCTGGGCACCCTCCCGGCAGCGCTGTCTCCGCCTGGCACTGAGGTGGGGACCGTCGGCTCCGGAGTGGACGCCCCCTCCTTCCAGGGAGAGGAGCAGCCCCTCAGAACCCAACTCCTTGCAGACCTGGAAGATGTCCGGCAGCTCCTGATTGAGCCTGGTGACCGGGATGATGCCCACCAACTTCTCCATCATCGCGTCCAGGACATTCAGGGTCTGCAAAGAAGACAGAGGGTTGTGGCAGGGTTTCCCGCTGTCCCCCTCAGCACCAGGATCCCATCTCCCAGTGCTGGGGCGGCACTGCCACCCGTCCCAGAACGCGGAGCACCCCGGGGAGGTGACAGGAACATGAGAAGAGGACGAAGGCACGAGGGTGGGCGAGCAAAGCTGAGCCCCTGCCTTGGACCCCTGGTGGTGTCGCAGCACGGGGAGAAGCTCGGAGGGCGTGGGGGCTCCTGTAGCTCGTTCAGCACTTACCGGGCTGCACAGGGCACGGATGGATTGAATCATATAGAAGTCTGAGGCTTCCACAGAGAACGGCAAGACCACTGTCAGGCAGGTTTGGAGCAGGAGCGTCTCCTTGCCCTCCAGCGCTCCCTGCAAGGAGCTGTGGAGAGAGACAGGGACCAGTCAGCCACTGGTGCTGGGAGCGGCGCCTCGAGGCCTCGTGCGTATGGACGTGGTCCCCGGGGGTGACCGTGAGGGATGTGGAGGTACCTCAGTTTGGTGATAGCAGACATGGCTTTCTGCCACAGCTTCATCTGGAGCTGCTGGTGAGCACATTTCTCTTCCATCAGCTCCTGCAAAGGCCAATTGATGTGAGACCTGGCAACCAGCGACACCCAGGGACACCAGAGCCTCGACACCCAGGGACACCAGAGCCTCACCACCCAGGGACACCAGAGCCTCGACACCCAGGGACACCAGAGCCTCGACACCCAGGGACACCAGAGCCTCGACACCCAGGGACACCAGAGCCTCACCACCAAGTGTCACCAGAGCCTCGACACCCGGGGACACCAGAGCCTCATCACCCAGGGACACCAGAGCCTCACCACCAAGTGTCACCAGAGCCTCGACACCCGGGGACACCAGAGCCTCATCACCCAGGGACACCAGAGCCTCGACACCCAGGGACACCAGAGCCTCACCACCCAGGGACACCAGAGCCTCATGACCCAGGGACACCAGAGCCTCGACACCCAGGGACACCAGAGCCTCGACATCCAGGAACACCAGAGCCTCAAGACCCAGAGACACCAGAGCCTCATCACCCAGGGACACCAGAGCCTCATCACCCAGGGACACCAGAGCCTCACCACCCAGGGACACCAGAGTCTCACCACCCAGGGACACCAGAGGCTCGACACCCAGGGACACCAGAGCCTCACCACCCAGGGACACCAGAGCCTCACCATCCAGGGACACCAGAGCCGCACCACCCAGGGACACCAGAGCCTCGACACCCAGGAACAGCAGAGCCTCACCACCCAGGGACACCAGAGCCTCATGACCCAGGGACACCAGAGCCTCAACACCCAGGGACACCAGAGCCTCGACACCCAGGGACACCAGAGCCTCATCACCCAGGGACACCAGAGCCTCGACACCCAGGGACACCAGAGCCTCGACACCCAGGGCCTCCAGCCCCTCATAGCATTGTACAGTCATTAGGGTTGGAGAAGACCTCTAAGCTCATCCAGCCCAAACCTCAGTCCAACCCCACCGCGCCTACTAATCCACACCTGAAGCGTCACATCTCCACATGTTTTGAACCCCTCCATGGATGGAGACTTAACCGCTTCCCTGGGCAACCTCTTCCGATGCTTCTCCACTCCTTCCATAACAACGTAGTTCCAATATCCAATCGGAACCTCCCCTGGTGCCCCTTGAGGTCATTTCCCCTCGCCCTGCCCTAGCGTTGGCCTCTTCCTCCTCTCACCTTGATCTTCTCCACCACATTGTAGTTGCAGCAGAACAGGTCCAGGCCTCTTAACAAGCTGTTGTTTATGGCGGTCTGGCACAGGGATTCAACGCACTCGAGGAACATCAGCTTCTCGATGGTTTCCTGGAACAGAGACCAAAGAGGGAGAGGGGGTCACCCGTGGCCAGCAGGACCGGAGCTGCGGAGATGGAGACCTGGGAGAAGCAGCTCTGCCCAGGCAGCGAGGGGCAGGGTTACCTCGTCTGTGCGGTGGAGGATTGCGTAGATGAAGTCCACTATATCCTCCTCCTTTTCATAGGTGGGCAACGACTCGGCGTCTAAGAGAGGAGGAGAGCAGGGAGGGCTGTGAGAGGGGGTGGTGGAAGGAGACAGGAGACTTTGCTGGGGACAGAACTGGCTGCCTGGCCGGGTCCTGCTCTTGGGTCAGAACAAGCCCCTGCAACGCTCCACGTGCAGTTGGGCTGCCGTGCTGGACAGGACATGTCCGGGAAAGCCCTCGTGAAGATCCCTGTCCCCGAGCATCGCTGTCTCTGCCCCAGAGCAGGAGCTGGGTCCCCTCTGTTTGCTCCACCCCCGGGAGAAGTTGGAAGGGACCCACAAGGGTCCTCAATTCCTGTCCCTGCATAGGACAACCCCAAATCATGGAATGATGGAATGGTTTGGGTTGGAAGGGACCTTAAAGATGATCCAGTTCCAACCCCCCGCCATGGGAAGGGACACCTCCCAGTGGATCAGGTTGCACCATGTCCCATCCAACCTGGCCTTGAACACCTCCAGGGATGGGGCAGCAACAACATCTCCAGGCAGCCTTGGCCAGGTCCTCACCAACCTCACAGGAGAACATTCCTCCACAAGATCTCATCTCAATCTACCCTCTTCCATCTCAAAACCCTCCTACCTCATCCTGTCCCTGAACTCCCACAACAACAGCCCCTCCCCAGCTTTCCGCGAGCCCCTTTCCATATTGGAAGCTGCTCTAAGGTCTCCCCAGAGCCTTCTCCTGGATGGACAACCCCAACTCTCATAGCCTGTCCTCATACAGGAGGTTCTCCAGCCCCCAGATCATCCTCGTGGCCTCCTCTGGACTTGGTCTCACAGATCTGTGTCCTTCCTGTGCTGAGACCTCCAGAGCTGGACGTACGACTCCAGTTGAGGTCTCACCAGAGCAGACAAACAGAATCCCCTCCCTGACCCTGGGGTCCAGCCCTGCCCAGCCCACCAGGACCCTTCACTCACAGATCATCATGGGCATGATTGAGGTCGCCTCACTGAGTTGTGGAGCAGAGCTGCTCCGCTGGGGAAACTCATTCTCCTGCCAGGCCAGCCTGGGTCTGTGAGGAGATCTCCTTGCCATCGTTAGGGATGGAGGTAAACGCGTAAGCAAAGAGAACGAAGAAGCTTCGCCAAACGCCTCAGCACCGCGGGGTGAGACGCGAGCTCTGCTGCCTCTCCGGTTACTGCCCAGGGACACTGAGAGCCTGGGGGCTGCGTCTCCTGTGTCCCATTGTGATGTCACAACGGGTCCCACCACAACCTTTCACACTGTCTCCAAGAGCTTCTACAATTCCAGAGCCTTCCCCTTGTGATGTCACAATGGGTCCCACCACAACCTTTCACACTGTCTCCAAGAGCTTCTACAATTCCAGAGCCTTCACATCCAGGAACAAGGGGCATCTTGGGAGGGTTGTCAATATTCCCCTGTTGCACCATCAAATCAAATCAAAGGCACTAAAGGGGTCCCAGAGAGCTCCAGAGGAGTTCTGGGGGTCCTAGAAAGACCTTAGGGTGTTCTAGAGGGTTGCTGGGGGGCTCTAGAGGGGTCCTTGGCATCCTAGAAGGCTTGTAGGAGGCCCTAAAGGGGTCCTAGGGGGCTCTAGAGGATTCCCAGGGTCTCAAAAGAGGTCCTGTGGGAAAAAGTGCTGTCCCAGAGGGCTCTGGAGGGGTCCTGACAGTCCAAGAACATTCCTAGGGGGCTCTGGAAGGCTGCTAGGGTCCCTGCAGGGGAGTTGAAGGCCATAGATAAGTACTCAGGAGCTCTAGATAGGTCTGGGTGCCTTTAGAAGAGTCCTGTGGGTCTCTATAGTGGTCCTGGGTGTCCTAGAAGGGTCCTGGAAGGCCTTAAAGGGGTACCAGGGGGTTCTAGAGGCTTCCCGGGGGCCCTAGAAGGGTCCTTGAAGGTTTTAAAGATGTCCCAAGGGGCTCTAGAATGGTCATGGGAGTCACTAGATGGGTCCTGGGGGTCCTAGAGGGGTCCTAGAAGGCCTTTAAGGAGTCCCGGTGGGTTCAAGAGGGGCCCTGAGGGTCTCTAGAGGGCTCCTGGTGGTCCTAGGAGGTACGTAGAAGGTCTTAAAGGGGTCACAGGGGCCTCTAGGGTATTCCTGAGGGTCCTAGAGAGGTCCTAGAAGGCTCTAAAGGGGTCCCGAGGGTCTCTAGATGGGTTCTGAGGTTCCTAAAATGGTCCTAGAAGGACTTTAAAGGTCCCACTGGGCTCTAGAGAGGTTCTTTTCATCCTAGAAAGGAACTAGAAGGTCTTAAAGGGGATCCAGGAAGCTCTAGAGGATTCCTGGGCTTCCTAGAGGGGCCCTAGAAGGCCCCTAAGGAGTCCCAGGGCGCTCTAGAGGAGTCCTGGGTTCCTAGAAGGGTGCTAGAAGGCCTTAAAGGTGTTCCAGGGGGCTCAAGAGGGGTCCTTGGCATTCTTGAAGTGCTCTAGATAGATTTAAAGGGGTCTCAGGGGGCTCTAGAGGGTTTCTGGGATTCCTAGAAGGGTCCGAGAAGGCTCTAATGGGGACCCAGGGAGATCTAGAATGGTTCTGGGCGACTCTAGATGTGTCCTGGGAGTCCTAGAAGGCCCTAAAGTGGTCCCAGGAGACTGTAGACGGTTCCTGGGGGTCCCAGAAGGCCTTAAAGGGGTCCCAGGGGGCTCTGGAGGGGTCCTGGGGGTTTCTAGATGAGTCCCGCGGGTCCCAGAATCATGGAATCACTAGGTTGGAAAAGACCCACAGGATCATCGAGTCCAACCATTCCTACCAATCACTAAGCCACGTCCCTCAGATCCTCATCCACCCGTGAGAATTAATTGATAAGTTTTGCTGCAGCTGATTTGTATGTTTAAGTATCTTGTCATATAAATTTGGTTTGTATCGAGAGATAATACGCAGACAATCTCCAGACACGATGTTTAATTCTTCGGTCAAATGATAACCTGAAGGGAGCCTCCGGACGTGGTGGAAAACTCCAAAAATATAATCTTGGGGAGATTTCTATGGATCTTTGTCGAAAACTAGTAGATATACCCACTGCTTTTGTAAGAGGTTCTGCCTTTTTTAGAAGGGCATCCAATTCAGCGCTGAATTGGGAAATAAAAATATTATTATCTGTGCTTCAAAGCCTTTGTCCTCATTCACCCCACCCCGTTATTAGCGTCGTCCTCCAAAGATTTTCCTCCTCCGTGAGTAAGTGGTTCTGTTTATGCACGAGGACTCGTACCACTGAACCCCAAAGCTGCTAGAGAAGGCAGACGTGGGCACACACCCCTGGAGGGAGCAGGAGTGTCACAAAGAATAGGTGACCAACCCTCTTAGCCCCTACAGGAAAGCCCCACAAGCTCACGGACTCCAGCATCGCTGCAATTCCTCAATGCTTGGAGAAGACATTCCGCGGCAACTCCTGGGACCAGCCCTCATTATTTTAGACGACGTCGCTAAAGGTTTGGTGGCACCTGGGGCTCGAGTTTCCTTCGAGCTTTCACTAAAGCTCGCTCGAAAATTGGATTAATACAAGAACTATGATTTTAGTTGCCACCGTCGTAGAGCAGGTACCTCAGTCTCCAAGTCACCGTCCCCAGCTGGAACATCAAGCTCTTCAGACGGCGATTTCCTCAGCCTTTCTCAAGGACCAAGAGAAACGTGCATCCCCAGTGTTTTACAGATGGTTTTACTGCACCGAGAGACACTCAGACGGCTTCATCTCACACACGAAACCATCCTTCAGAGGACTGAAATTTGAGGGGTTTGTCATCCTCACTTCTATTCAACATTGAGCATCTTCCACTGGAGAAGGGGAACCTACAAACTGTTAGCAAAGCAAGAAGCTGGGCCTCATGGCTGCCCGTGTGGCCAGGGGGCCAAGAAGGCCAAGGGCATCTTGGCTTGGATCAGACACGGCATGGCCAGCAGGGCCAGGGAGGTTTTTCTCCCTCTGGACTCGGCCCTGGGGAGACCGTTCCTCGAATCCTGGGGTCAGTTCTGGGCCCCTCACCACGAGAAGGATGTTGAGGCTCTGGAGCGAGTCCAGAGAAGAGCAACGAAGCTGGGGAGGGGGCTGGAGAACAAGTTTTACGAGGAGGAACTGGAGTTGATTAGCCTGGAGGAGGCTGAGGGGAGACCCCATTGCTCTCTCCAACTCCCTGAAAGGAGGTTGTGGAGAGGAGGGAGCTGGGCTCTTCTCCTAAAAACAGGGACAGGACGAGAGGGAACGGCCTCAAGCTCCACCAGGGGAGGGTCAGGCTGGACATCAAGAAATAAAAAATCATGGAAAGGGTCACTGGGCGCTGGAACAGGGAGGGGGTTGAGTCCCCTGCCCTGGAGGGGTTTGAGGGACGGGTGGACGAGGTGCTGAGGGACACGGGTTAGTGATTGACGGGAATGGTTGGACTCGATGATCCGGTGGGTCTCTTCCAACCTGGTGGTTCCATGATTCTACAATTCTGGGGAGTCACATATGGGGCAGGAGGAGTCACTTATGGGGCAGGAGGAGTCACTTTTTGGCCTCACATTGGACGCTGATCATGGAGATCCAGGAGGACCTGGAGAACCCCCCATGTTGGACACAGACCATGTTGATTCCATGAAAATGGGGTCGGGGCAGGGAATAAACGGGATTCGCTGCTTCTTGAGGAGCTGAAGCTGCTCGCGGAGCTCCTGGTGGGATGAGAAGAGGACTCAGAGCATCGAGACGAAGCCTTTAATCCCCAGCCTGGAGGCCCCAGAGGGGGTGGAGAACTTCCCACCTCCTATGAGAAGCTCCAAACCCTCCCTGGAGGAACCAAAACCACCTGGTTTGGCCCCAAATTGTCCTTGGGGTCACTCTGAGGTGGAGATTCTGACTTTATCTTCTAGAGGTTGAACTTCATGTCCAGGATGGCCTGCTGGAGGTCGGAGTCCAGGGGGACGTAGGACTTCTGGGAGTCCTGGCGGAAGAACAAGGGGTCGGAGATGGCCTTGGGGTTGAAACCTTCACAGACCAGCTTGGCCTTGAGCTGCTTGAAGGTCCCGGTGATCTCCAGGGCGTCCTGGGGAGATGGGGATGGGGAGAACATGGGGATGGATGGAGGAGGATCCATGGATCTAAGGGCTGAGGTTCTGCTGAGGGACATGGATCCATGGGCTGAGGTTCTGCTGAGGGACATGGATCCAAGGGCTGAGGTTCTGCTGGGGGACATGGATCCAAGGGCTGAGGTTCTGCTGAGGGACATGGATCCAGGGGCTGAGGTTCTGCTGAGGGACATGGATCCATGAATTCCTCAAGTTGAGCTGGGAGAGGTTTAAATTGGGTTCTGGGGATGCTTCCTTCACTGAAAGGGTCATCAAGGACCTGGAAGAGGATTTCTGGGGCCGTGGTGGAACCTTGATCCCTTCTGAAAGCCCTGGAGATGTGGTGGGGTCGAGAGTTTTGTGTTTAGGGTTGGACTTACGACCTTCAACATCTTCCAACCTCAACATTTCCATGATGGACAAAGCTCCTCGGCCTTGGGAGCTTCATCCCAAGGATCCTTTGGACGAGGAAGCCCACAAACCCCAGGAGAACCCAGGGCCACCAACCTGGATGCGGATGAAGCGAGGGGCGGCGTAGCCGGGCAGCATCTCCTGGGTGAAGGCAAAGAGCTTCTCGCCCTGGAAGGTTGTCCCGGGCCTCAGGCAGATGGCGGCCATCCCGCACTTGCCCTCACACCCTGCAAGGAGGCCACAGGGGGCTGGGGGCCACCACGATCCACTTCTACTCGTCCTGGTGGCCACAGGGACCATCACCAAGACCTGGTGGTTGCCCAGAACCCCACCAGCTGCTCCTTTTCTCCAACCAATCCCAGTTTTACTCTTTCTGGAGGCCACATGGACCTTGATGAAGGCACCAGGTGGACCCAAAACCATCTTGGATGACTGCGTTGACCATTTTGGCCTCCTTGGTGGCCACTTGGACCACGATGAGACCTCCCAGTGAGTCCCAAACAGCACCAGGTGCTTCTTTTGGGCATCTGAGGCTCTTTTTGCTCTTCCTTGTGGCCACATGGACCATCACCAAGACCTGGTGGTTGCCTAGAACCCCACCAGCTGCTCCTTTTCTACAACCAACCCCAGTTTTACTCTTCCTGAAGGCCACTGGGAGCATCTCAAGGCTTCTTGGTGGCCACTGGGAGCATCTCAAGGCTTCTTGGTGGCCACTGGGACCATCTCAAGGCTTCTCGGTGGCCACTGGGACCATCTCAAGGCTTCTTGGTGGCCACTAGGAGCATCTCAAGGCTCCGTGGTGGCTCCTTATGTGGATAAAACATGAGCAGGTTCTTCTTTTGATGCGATTGACTCACCTGGCACAGCCACCCCGTACACGTTGACCTCCTGGATGAAGTCGACCATGGCCAGAGCAGCTTCCACCTCAGTCGTGGCCATGTTCTCCCCTTTCCACCTGGAGAAGACACGAGGTGAAGCCGTGAGGGTGGGATTTGGCTCAGAGGAAGGTCTCGTGAGAGCCACCAACTCACCGGAAAGTGTCTCCCACGCAGTCCTGGAAGTAGATGAACCTTTCGTGGTCGATCCGGAGGAGGTCGCCACTGTTGAAGTAGGAGTCACCCCGGACCAAGACGTCCCTCAAGATCTTCTTCTCGGTCTTCTCAGAGTCCCCCGCGTAGCCGTGGAACGGGGTGTTCTGGGTGATCTTGACGACCAGCAGCCCCGTCTCCCCTGGGAAAGAAGGATGGAAGCTCGTCAGAAACCTCCTTCCGTGGTGGGGAAGGTCCTCTCCATGCCCACCAGGGATGATTTTCCTGGTTCTTTGAGGGATCTCTGGTGGCTTCCACCATGAATCCTGTTCCTGTTTCCTTCTCTGAGCGATCTCTGGTGGCTTCCACCATGAATCACGTTCCTGATTCTGTCATTGAGGGATCTCTGGTGGCTTCCACCATGGTTTGTGTTCCTGTTTCTTTCTTTAAGGATTTTCTCACCAGGGTTTTGAGGACCAGGAGATGTTTTTGATGGATCTCAACGCCCCGCCTTCCCCAAAACACCCTTGGAAACTCTTCTTACCGGGCTGGACTTTGATGCAGAGACCTCGCTGGTCCCGCTGGGGCTCGTCCTCCTCCACGTTGTACTTGATCAGCCCGAAGGGTGTGAAGGGCTGGGGGACAGAAGAAGGAGACAGACGCCTTTCTCAGGGCTCTGGGGGGACGTCCAGGTCTCCACAGATGCCCCCAAATGAGCCTTTGAGTCAACGGAGGCCAACGAGGTAGAAGGGGCGGCTCGGGGGGTCTTGGAGACCCTCCTTGGTTCATCAACCCCACCTTAAGGAACCTTCTGGATGCCCCCAAACCATCATCACCACCTTGAGGCTCCATCATCATCACCTTGAGCTCCATCATCATCACCCTGAGGCCTCCATCATCACCCCCTTGAGGCTCCATCATCACCCCCTTGAGGCTCCATCATCACCACACTGAGGCCTCCATCATCACCACCCTGAGGCTAATTTATCCTGCTGTGCTTCTGATTGCCCTCGCCCCGTTCACTTCTAGATCAGCTCCCCACTCACCGGCAGGCTAGAAGGCCTGGACTGAAGATTCAAGTTCATATCTTCTTGCCCTTTACTGGAAGCCATTGAGGGAGCAGACAACGCCTGGGAGCCAAACGAGTCTTGAGATAACTCCTGAAACAGCAAGAAAAACCAAAAAAAAAACCCCACAAATGGGAATAAAATCAAGGCTCTGCTGGAATCTCTCTGGTATAGTCTTGTGTTGTGGAGGAATTTGCCCAAAACAGCTAATAAGACAGCAAAGAGTTGAAGCCAGCAACGCCTACAGTTCGACAGGAGGGTAAGCATCGCCAGACTGCTACCGTGAGGGTCAGGAGCAGAACCCTAAAACGTGACAGAAGGGTAATGCTCTGGATTTCCCTTCTTAAAGATCCTGAAAGACAAGGACTCTCCTGGGAGACCGTCCACGTAGCTTCTTGATCTTCTAAGGTCTTACAACAGCTCTGAGCACTTCAGAGCACAAACAAGGCAAGTCGATTAAAACCTCCATTTTAATCGTGCGTTACAACATCTGCTGAAAGGTCCCAGCTAGGTTTTCACACAACCAGTAACAACTATTAAACCAGTACAAAGCCTTGTTGAAAATAAGTGCCATTTACATATATACGAAGAAATTCGATTCATTATTTTCTCCTCAATTCCCTGAATTTGCTTTAGGGAGGAGAAAGAAAGCAGCAGAGTTTTACATTTCAGAGCAAAGTCTTCCATCACCATCTCTTTGTTGCTCTGCTGTTGTGCTAATCCAAGCACTTCTGTAGACCACTTGGAGAACTTTCACAGGCCACAACCGTGCCAGTACAAAAATCCTTTAGACTGGTACTGCCAACCGGCAAAATTTACACCACACCAGTCCTCAAAACCGCTGCATCAGCAGGGCTTAACTTGTTACAACCACCACATCTTGGAGATGGAGATCTAGACACAACAGAGAAGGCAGCACGGTCATTATCATAATCCTTCCAAGCAGCTTGCTGACCCGTAATTCAACTGACTTGAGCGTGCAACGAGAAGGATTTGCCCAAGTTTCTTTAAGAACCCCTTACGGCTCGAAATAAAGCAGAGCGGCCCTACCTGAGGAGGGGGGAAGCGCTGCTGGGAGTAGGCAGACTGCTGCTGCTGCGGCTGCCATGGAGGCTATGAGGATGACTGCTGAGAAAGAACCGAGGAAGCCGTCTGCTGAGTTTGCTGCTGCTGCGGATGAGGGCTTTGCTGGTTGTAGTAAGGAGTCTGGCTTTACTGCCCATACGCACTGGGGCCCTGCTGTCCATAAGGAGGAATCTGCAGAAGAGGAGGGAAGAATTAGATCAGTTATGAAGATATCTTATGTACACACAAGATTACGCTCAAGAAGTGAAACGTTCAGATACTGGAGCACAACAGTTAACTGGCAATGCCACCTCCTACACAAGGAAACCTCCTAGATAACAGCAAAAGCCACCATTGTTCTTGGCAGTAACAGAACCTCAATAGGCACCCTAACTAAGTTCTTAGTGATCCTTATCTGACCACCCTTCAGTGACAGTCAAAAGGCATCAAAAGGCAAGGCTGCTTGCTCCAAAAAACAAGGCAGCCTTTTGAATCCTGCCCACGCTACAGCAGGAGCCACTTGGATCCAACCTGGAAGTGATTTATTCAGTAAAGTACAGCTCTGTCTTTTACAGAACACAGAGGGAAGAGTATCTTGCTACCCTCACTGTTTGTTTTTCCCTTGTTAGATTCACTGCTCTGCCGCTTTTGGAAGCAAGGATTCCACAGGTCCTCATACATCCATTAGCCCTGGATCCAGATGAGGTGCTGTAAAGAAATGTCATTTAACCCAAGGAGCCAACTCCAACCTGGCTGATGCTGGTCCCTTGGAGCACTTGGCTGCTCTCCCACCCGCCCCTGCTGTGAACAGAGAGTACAGAAGCTCAGGTCTTCTACCTGCTGTGCACATGAGAGGCTGCCCATTGTACTTTGTGCCCTGCTTTGCATTCCCATGGGGTATCTCTGAGGAGTCTGTGGCCCGTAGGGCTGTTCTGGATAGCCGTGTCCTTGCTGTGGCCCCGCCTGAGGTCCCTGCTCTTGTGTGTAGGGGTTGGTTCCTCCGTACGGCTGAGGCCTCATCTTCCCCATCTGATCCATCGGGCTTGAAGCCTGCAAGGCAAGTTATGACACGTGATGTACATCCAGCTACACACAGGAATCACTCACAATCTCCCAAAACCCCAGAAGAGAACTTTATAGAATCAGAGTCATCGAATGGTTTGGCTTGGAACTAGATGAGCTTTGAGGTCCCTTCCAACCCAAACCATTCACTGATTCTGTGATTCCATGAATTCTTTTTCACTGCATCAGGTTGCTCAAAGCCCCATCAGCTTAAAACCCTTCCCTCTCACTCCTATCCCTGTACTCCCTGATGAAAAGCTCCTCCCCAGCTTTCCTGAAGCCCCTTTCCATACTTGAAGGCACCTACAGCTTCACAGCAGGTTGGTGCAGAGCAGAAGCTCATCTGCCTCGTTTCAGGCACTGAACCCCACAGCCACGTGCTGAATTACAGGATTCCCACTGCCCTTCTAAACCTACAGACCTTTCACAAAACATGAACGAGAAGTCATTTAATGCTGACATTTCTCCCATGGCCGCAGGACACGCAAGAAGCCGGGAAGGATCATTAAGAAAGATGGATTATCGGTGTGAGTGGCCGTTCCCCGTAGCAGGCAGTAGTTTAGTGTCCAGATATTCCACAACAAGGTAAACGTAAGACTGAAAATTTAAATATTCATGAGAAACGCTGCTTCTTTCACGTATAACAAGGTCTCCCAAAACACTACAGGTGGTTAATTTACACTTACACATTTCAATTAACTCATATTGATGCAGTAACACTGGGCAGAGCCACTAACATCCACAGTCTTCAAGGCTGCAGTTCTATTTTTGCCTTTTTTAATATGTGCTTTGTGTCTGCTGCCTTTTGTAGAATAAAGATTTCTAAATCAAATTTCTCCAGATCCAGGAAAAAGTAATTTGTCAGCCTTGAAGCCAGGTCCCTGGGGTTTAGAGCAGGCAGGATGGGATGAGTGAATGCATGCAACTTCCAAGGACCTCCTGACCCGCACTACCACTGCCTGGAGCCAGGACACGAAATGAATCCATCAGAATTCCTGAAAATGCTATAAACCTCCAAATGGCAGTTTTCCACCTAAAGCAAGGACTGGTTTTGGCATAGTGACCTCTAAATGACTCCCAGGCACAGTCTTTAACCTCCATCTGGGACTGAACACAGATTGCTGATCTCTGGATGACCTAACTAACACCAATTAGATGCCTTCCAGCAGATCTCCATGACAATGGACTCTTACCCCACTCCTTCCTGCAACCAGCCCCGGGGTGGTATTTGTACAGATCCACCCTCCCTCGCCCAGCTCAGGTGCTTGAGGAGTGGCACTGCAGGTCTACACAGGCAAGTATCGCACAAAGCCAGCTCCTGCTGCAAACCCTAAAGAATCCCAGAGACCACAACAGTTTCTCAGTTGTGTTCGCAGCATCCACCCTCCTGGAGGGGGTGGATGGAAAAAAGTCCACGCACTATGTGAAACTTTGGAAAATCCAACTCAATTGCCAAGCCAGAACAGCTTGAAGTCCCAACGCACAGACCCTGAAAACATTTGTTTGACCAGCTGGCTGCTGCGCCTCGGCTGCCAGGAAAACCTCCCCGTGCCAACCGGAGGGAGCAGGGGCACCACAGGGAGCTAACGGGGCACTGGTGGGGCAACAGGAGCGGGAGCACAGGAGGGAATGGAGAGAGTGGGAAAAGCACCTCGCTTTTGGCAAGGGGGGCTACTCATGCAAATGAAAGCAGGTTTCCTTAAGTGAATATGCACAAATACGGCACAAATCAATGAAGAACCAAGTCCAAGTCCTCTCCTTCCACTCCACTTCAGCCTTGACACACCTGGAAACAGTGTTTGCCGCCCTACAGAAGCTGTTCACACACAACCACAGTACGATTCTCCATTGAGGAGGATCGGAGACACCCAGCTCACACTCAGCTGGGCTGGCCGTTTCCATTTTGGTCCATACCAGTACTAAAACCAGTTTGGGAAAAGTTACATTCAAGTTATCACAGACGCTGCTGCTGAGGAGTAACGTGGAGAGAGGCTGCAGCACCTCTGAGGAAGGAGCCCAGAGGGGCTTTTGATCCCTGCCATATCCCACAGCGCAGAACATGTGCCCACAGGGTTTTGTGCCACGCTCTGAAGAGGAGCTTCCACTCAAAGGGTCAGGAAGAAAAGACGTCTTTGATGGGGGCAGCCTGAATCCCAGAACTACAGTGACTTTCCTCCTGAATGGGAGCACCCATGCGGAGCTTCCACATCCCAGTAGATGCAAATTGTGTTTACATCTTCCAAACAACTGTCCCTCAGCCTTGCCTTGTGGGTATCACCTGAGGTTATTGACATTATCTCCCTCCCCACCTTATCCTCTTTGGTATGCAAAAGTGGTGCCACCAGGAGTGCTTCCCAGCTTTTGGCAAGTCAAACTTCTCCTTCACCCCCCCTCAAACAGACACCCCCTTCCTTTTCCTATCTGATCGAGTGCAGCTTTGGGGTTACTTACTAAGCAATCTGGCATATTTTCCATTTGTTACTTGCTTCCTCCTACTTGTTACCTCACCTCACAGCCCGCTAGCAAGGGCATCGTCTCAATTACAGTCCTGGCTTTTTAACTTTCATTTTTTTAACACACACACACCCCACACGCTGCCTCCTCTGCACAGATTTTCTTCTCTGTCGTCACCCACAAAGCTTAACCATTATCTTCAGGAAGGAGAGAAACAAAGTGAAGATCCACTTTTCCATGACTCCTACAGGAAGCATGATGACTGTTCAAAAACTTCAAAAAACACTGGAACTGTTTATACAGCCATAAAAAATAAAGAAAAAAAAAAACCAAACAGTAAAGAAGTTTTTACAAACAGTAAAGAAGTTTTTCCAAATACCCAATCTAAACCTCCCTTGGACCAACTTGAGGCCATTTCCTCTCATCCTATCATTGCTGCAAAGGAACCATTCAGCTAGGATCATGGTCATATTGGATTTAAATCACTGAAAACATGGCAGAGAATAAAACCACCCACGCTTCCCCAATCCCTCTGCGCCCTTTCTATCAAGATCAACAAACTAGAAATCAGTTACAGCAGCAGCACTTGAACAGGCTGGTGACACCAACAGCAGGTGAGGAAGAGGACCCGGGTGCCAAATCAGCAGCTTTCCCAGCGTCTTTCAACCCGCTGGGAAACACCAACCATGTCAAGGGCAGGGAACCTCTACAGAGGAGTCGTGACAAACAGAAAACAACACAGAAAAAAGATGGTGTCTTGATTGCAAGAGGCGTTATCAACAAAACATTAATGCTTCCAAAAAGAAATCCTCAAAGTGGAGACGCTGTGCTGACCTTTGCTGTTTCTAGTACCTTCCACATCCTCTGGAGCTACCAAGAGCTCAGGCTGGGTCAGATCCTGGCAGTCCCAACATCCAGCACCACTATCACATCGCATCCACACTATCTCCCGGGGCACAAGGTTCAACCTCCCACCTCTCAGCCCTCCCCTAGACTAAACCTCTGCCACCTCTTCAGACGGCTCTACTGAAGTTACGCTGCCTGCGCTATCATGGTACCAGTACCTTGACCCAGAAAATCATCAGGCGACAAGCTCTCGGGGTACGAGCTCTCGGGGTACGAGCTCTCGGGGTACGAGCTCTCGGGTTAAGTACTCTCAGAGTATCTGGCCACACTTGTTTGGTCGGCCCATGGCGGCGCTGCTTACAGATGCACCACGGGTACACGCAGCCAAACTTGGTGCGCCTATGAGCCATGGCTTCAACTGGCACCGAACCTCGCAGACGCACCAAAACCAGCCTGGCTGTCACGAGCACACCAACTGAGACTGTCTCTAACTGTCAGACTGTCTCCAACTGTCAGACTGTCTCCAACTGTCAGTCTCCTCGTGTGCTACCTCGGGGTTGCACGGCAACACCGTTACGTAACGGGCACTGGTACTCAGGGGGCGGGCACAGAACCCAACAACATCCAACAGGCATTGCAGGAGGCTCCACAGAGCCTACCTCACACCTCAAGTTTGCATTTCAGACACTCGCCATGCCCGTCTCCATCTCCCAAAACTCAACGCACAAGTGGTTCCAATTCCTCCGTCACCAGTCTAGAGAGTTCAAGCTGAGAAACAAGCACAGACTAACAACCATCCTCATTCACGAGGAAACACTGCTCATCCTCCAGCGAGGAACATTTTCATCTGATCTATTTAAGGTGCAACTGGCTGTGCTGAGGTCAACACCCCAGCCTGAGCCCGCTGCCTTTTACAGCCCTCTAAAGGGCCACCTCCAGGTCATACTCTATGGCCTCTCTTCCCATGCTGGTTTGGTTCTAAGGAGGTGGAAGAGGCTGAGAGGAAATTAAAGTTAAGGTAAAACAAAATATGGAATATGGTACAGGTTTGGTTTCAGGGTTACAAACACCTTCTGGAAACTCGTTGGACAAATCAATTTTGATATAAGCTACACGAAAGCAAAATTCCCTCCCTCAACTCCCCACATCCTAGAATTGAACTTAGATCTGGCTTCACAACCAAGAGGCGATGCCTCATCATCATTTCATGATCCATGGCCAGTACAGATGAAATTCTTGGTTGCCCAACTCTTCAGATAACTGCCCTCTGCTCAACAGTTTCAGTTCTGCACTGAGCGGGAGCCTCGCTGTTCTGACTTTTTCCAGTGGATCAGAGTTTGACCAAAGACACTTTCTATTCCTCTAATCTCCTGTTAACACCCAGACCTCAGAAAGACCTGACAGTATCAATGCCGCATACAAAAGGAATACAGGAAATTTTCTAATGGCTTCAGCCACCACCTTCTAACGACCTGGTATTCCTGTAAACTTAAAGTCAGCCCTGTTAAACATTGCTCCTTTCCTCCACCAGACATTTATCCCACCAGTGCCTTTGGGGAGACCTTCTGTAAACCCAAGATACCGAGTTTTACTAGTGGAAACATGATGAAAAGCTTTCTCCCAGAAGCCATCCAGGGAATGGAAATCCCCCTGGCCAAACACAGCTCTGTAATTACACTATGAACACCTCAGGTCCCAGGACTTCCCCAAACTCCACTCCTGGGGATGCTCTTCAAACCAATTAACACTGACCTGTGCTCTGCCGTTGAAGCGGGCGGCCACGTCTACTCAGACCGAGGCAGGAACTGGGGCCGGTGGAGAGGACGAAACCTGGCCGTCAGGTCTTCGCGCCGTAGAAGCAGGCAACCACGTCTACCCAGACCAAAGCAGGAACCGGGGCCCAGGGGAGGACTAAACCCGGCTGTCAGGTCTACCCACCATTGACGCGGCTGGCCGCATCTACCCGACCCAGGCAGGAACCGGGGCCGGGGGTGGGGAGAACGAAACCCGGCCGTCATGTTAACTCACTGTTGAAGCGGGCGGCCAGGTCTATCCAGACAGAGGCAGGAACTGGGGCAGGGGGTGGTGAGGATGAAACCCGGCCGTCAGGTCTACTCGCTGTTGAAGAGGGCGGCCAAGTCTACCCAGATAAGGCAAAGACCGGGGCCGGGCGTGGGGAGGACGAAACCGGCCGTCAGGTCTACCCACCATTGAAGCGGCTCAGCCCCCTCTACCCGACACAGGCAGGAACCGGGGCCGGGGGTGGGGAGAACGAAACCCGGCCGTCATGTTAACTCACTGTTGAAGCGGGCGGACACGTCTACCCAGACCGAGGCAAGAACAGGGGCCGGTGAGCAAGGACGAAACCCGGCAGTCAGGTCTATCCACCGTTGAAGCGGGCGGCCACGTCTATCCAGACCGAGGCAGGAATCGGGGCAGGGGGTGGAGAGGACGAAACCCGGCCGTCAGTCTAGTCGCTGTTGAAGCGGGCGGCCATGTCTTCCAAGACCGAGGCAGGAACCGGGGCCAGGGTTGGGGCGGACGAAACCCGGCCGTCAGGTCTATCGGCCGTCAGGTCTACACACCGTTGAAGCGGGCTGCCACGTCTTCCCAGACCGAGGCAGGAATCGGGGCCGGCGGGGATGAAACCCGGCCATCAGGTCTACCCTCCGCTCCGCCATTGAAGCGGGCAGCCACGTCTATCCAGACCTAAGCAGGAACGGGGGCCGAGGAGAGAAGACGAAACCCGGCCGTCAGGTCTTGCCGCCGTTGAAGCGGGCGGCCACGTCTATCCAGACCGAGGCAGGAACCGGGGCCAGAGGTGGAGAGGATGAAACCCGGCCGTCAGGTGTAGCCACCGCTCCGCCGTTGAAGCGGGCTGTCACGTCTACTCAGGCCGAGGTGGGATCGGAGCCGGGGAAGAGGACGATACCCGGCCGTCAGGTCTATCCACCTTTGATGCGGGCGGCCACGTCAGATCGAGGCAGGAACCGGGGCCGGGGGGAGAGGACGAAACCCGGCCGTCAAGTCTCCCCACCGCACTGCCGTTGAAGCGGGCGGCCACGTCTACTCAGACCGAGGCAGGAACCGGGGACGGTGGAGAGGACGAAACCCGGCCGACAGGTCTATCCGCCGTTGAAGTAGGCGGCCACGTCTTCTCAGACCAAAGCAGGAACCGGGGCCCAGGGGAGGACTAAACCCGGCCGTCAGGTCTATCCGCCGTTGAAGCGGGCTGCCACGTCTATCCAGACCGAGGCAGGAACTGGGGCCGGGGGTGGTGAGGACGAAACCCGGCCGTCAGGTCTACTCGCTGTTGAAGCGGGCGGCCACATCTACCCAGACCGAGGCAGGAACCGGGGCCGGTGTGCCGAGGACAAAACACGGCCGTCAGGTCTATCGGCCGTCAGGTCTACCTACCGTTGAAGCGGGCGGCCACGTCAACCCAGACCGAGGCAGGAACCGGGGCCGGTGAGGAAGGACGAAACCCGTCCGTCAGGTCTATCCGCCGTTGAAGCGGGCGGCCACGTCTATCCAGGCCCAGGCAGGAACCGGGGCCGGGGGTGCGGAGGGCGAAACCCCGCCATCAACTCCACTCGCTGTTGAAGCGGGCGGCCACGTCTACCCAAACCGAGGCAGGAACCGGGGCCGGTGGAGAGGACGAAACCCGGCCGTCAGGTCTTCCCGCCGTTGAAGTAGGCGGCCACGTCCTCTGACCAAAGCAGGAACCAGGGCCCAGCGGAGCACTAAACCCGGCCGTCAGGTCTATCCGCCGTTGAAGCAGGCGGCCACGTCTATCCAGACCGAGGCAGGAACCGGGGCCGGGGTGCCAAGGACAAAACCCGGCCGTCAGGTCTATTGGCCGTCAGGTCTACCCACCGTTGAAGCGGGCGGCCACGTCTTCCCAGACCGAGGCAGGAACCGGGGCCGGGGGTGGGGCGGACGAAACCCGGCCGTCAGGTCTATCGGCCGTCAGGTCTACACACCGTTGACGCGGGCTGCCACGTCTTCCCAGAACGAGGCAGGAATCGGGGCTGGCGGGGACGAAACCCGGCCATCAGGTCTACCCTCCGCTCCGCCATTGAAGCGGGCAGCCACGTCTATCCAGACCTAAGCAGGAACGGGGGCCGAGGAGAGAAGACGAAACCCGGCTGTCAGGTCTTGCCGCCGTTGAAGCGGGCGGCCACGTCTATCCAGACCGAGGCAGGAACCGGGGCCGGAGGTGGAGAGGATGAAACCCGGCCGTCAGGTGTAGCCACCGCTCCGCCGTTGAAGCGGGCTGTCACGTCTACTCAGGCCGAGGTGGGATCGGAGCCGGGGAAGAGGACGATACCCGGCCGTCAGGTCTATCCACCTTTGATGCGGGCGGCCACGTCAGATCGAGGCAGGAACCGGGGCCGGAGAGGATGAAACCCGGCCGTCAGGTGTAGCCACCGCTCCGCCGTTGAAGCGGGCTGTCACGTCTACTCAGGCCGAGGTGGGATCGGAGCCGGGGGAGAGGACGAAACCCGGCCGTCAAGTCTCCCCACCGCACTGCCGTTGAAGCGGGCGGCCACGTCTACTCAGACCGAGGCAGGAACCGGGGACGGTGGAGAGGACGAAACCCGGCCGTCAGGTCTATCCGCCGTTGAAGTAGGCGGCCACGTCTTCTCAGACCAAAGCAGGAACCGGGGCCCAGGGGAGGACTAAACCCGGCCGTCAGGTCTATCCGCCGTTGAAGCGGGCTGCCACGTCTATCCAGACCGAGGCAGGAACTGGGGCCGGGGGTGGTGAGGACGAAACCCCGCCGTCAACTCCACTCGCTGTTGAAGCGGGCGGCCACGTCTACCCAGACCGAGGCAGGAACCGGGGCCGGGGTGCCGAGGACAAAACACGGCCGTCAGGTCTATCGGCCGTCAGGTCTACCTACCGTTGAAGCGGGCGGCCACGTCAACCCAGACCGAGGCAGGAACCGGGGCCGGTGAGGAAGGACGAAACCCGTCCGTCAGGTCTATCCGCCGTTGAAGCGGGCGGCCACGTCTATCCAGGCCCAGGCAGGAACGGGGCCGGGGGTGCGGAGGGCGAAACCCCGCCGTCAACTCCACTCGCTGTTGAAGCGGGCGGCCACGTCTACCCAGACCGAGGCAGGAACCGGGGACGGTGTGGCAAGGACGAAACCCGGCCGTGAGGTCTATCGGCCGTCAGGTCTACACACCGTTGAAGCGGGCTGCCACGTCTACCCAGACCGAGGCAGGAATCGGGGCCGGCGGGGACGAAACCCGGCCATCAGGTCTACCTACCGCTCCGCCGTTGAAGCAGGTGGCCACGTCTACCCAGACCTAAGCAGGAACAGGGGCCGAGAAGACGAAACCCGGCCGTCAGGTCTTGCCGCCGTTGAAGCGGGCGGCCACGTCTATCCAGACCGAGGCAGGAACCGGGGCCGGGTGTGGAGAGGATGAAACCCGGCCGTCAGGTGTAGCCACCGCTCCGCCGTTGAAGCGGGCTGCCACGTCTACTCAGACCGAGGTAGGAACCGGGGCCGGGGTGCCAAGGACAAAACCCGGCCGTCAGGTCTATTGGCCGTCAGGTCTACCCACCGTTGAAGCGGGCGGCCACGTCTTCCCAGACCGAGGCAGGAACCGGGGCCGGGGGTGGGGCGGACGAAACCCGGCCGTCAGGTCTATCGGCCGTCAGGTCTACACACCGTTGAAGCGGGCTGCCACGTCTTCCCAGAACGAGGCAGGAATCGGGGCTGGCGGGGACGAAACCCGGCCATCAGGTCTACCCTCCGCTCTGCCATTGAAGCGGGCAGCCACGTCTATCCAGACCTAAGCAGGAACGGGGGCCGAGGAGAGAAGACGAAACCCGGCTGTCAGGTCTTGCCGCCGTTGAAGCGGGCGGCCACGTCTATCCAGACCGAGGCAGGAACCGGGGCCGGAGAGGATGAAACCCGGCCGTCAGGTGTAGCCACCGCTCCGCCGTTGAAGCGGGCTGTCACGTCTACTCTGGCCGAGGTGGGATCGGAGCCGGGGAAGAGGACGATACCCGGCCGTCAGGTCTATCCACCTTTGATGCGGGCGGCCACGTCAGATCGAGGCAGGAACCGGGGCCGGGGGGAGAGGACGAAACCCGGCCGTCAAGTCTCCCCACCGCACTGCCGTTGAAGCGGGCGGCCACGTCTACTCAGACCGAGGCAGGAACCGGGGACGGTGGAGAGGACGAAACCCGGCCGTCAGGTCTATCCGCCGTTGAAGCGGGCTGCCACGTCTATCCAGACCGAGGCAGGAACTGGGGCCGGGGGTGGTGAGGACGAAACCCGGCCGTCAGGTCTACTCGCTGTTGAAGCGGGGGGCCACATCTACCCAGACCGAGGCAGGAACCGGGGCCGGTGAACAAGGAGGAAACCCGGCCGTCATGTCTATCCGCCGTTGAAGCGGGCGGCCACGTCTATCCAGGCCCAGGCAGGAACCGGGGCCAGGGGTGCGGAGGGCGAAACCCCGCCGTCAGCTCCACTCGCTGTTGAAGCGGGCGGCCACGTCTACACAGACCGAGGCAGGAACCGGGGCCGGGGTGCCGAGGACAAAACACGGCCGTCAGGTCTATCGGCCGTCAGGTCTACCTACCGCTGAAGCGGGCGGCCACGTCAACCCAGACCGAGGCAGGAACCGGGGCTGGTGAGGAAGGACTATACCCGTCCGTCAGGTCTATCCGCCGTTGAAGCGGGCGGCCACGTCTATCCAGGCCCAGGCAGGAACCGGGGCCGGGGGTGCGGAGGGCGAAACCCCGCCGTCAACTCCACTCGCTGTTGAAGCGGGCGGCCACGTCTACCCAGAACGAGGCAGGAATCGGGGCTGGCGGGGACGAATCCCGGCCGTCAGGTCTACCCACTGCTCCGCCGTTGAAGCGAGCGGCCACGTCTACCCAGATAAGGCAAGGACCGGGGCCGGGCGTGGAGAGGACGAAACCGGCCGTCAGGTCTACCCACCATTGAAGAAGCTGGCCCCGTCTACCCGAACCAGGCAGGAACCGGGGCCGGGCGTGGGGAGCACGAAACCGGCCGTCAGGTCTAACCACCATTGAAGCGGGCGGCCACGTCTACCCAGACCGAGGCAGGAACTGCGGACGGTGAGCAAGGACGAAACCCGGCCATTAGGTCTATCCCCCTTTGAAGCGGGCGGCCACGTCTATCCAGGTCCAGGCAGGAATCGGGGCCGGCGTGGACGAAAGCAGGCCATCAGGTCTATCCCCCGCTCCGCCGTTGAAGCGAGCGGCCACGTCTACCCAGACCTAAGCAGGAACAGGGGCCGAGAAGACGAAACCCGGCCGTCAGGTCTTGCCGCCGTTGAAGCGGGCGGCCACGTCTATCCAGACCGAGGCAGGAACCGGGGCCGGGTGTGGAGAGGATGAAACCCGGCCGTCAGGTGTAGCCACCGCTCCGCCGTTGAAGCGGGCTGCCACGTCTACTCAGACCGAGGTGGGATCGGAGCCGGGGAAGAGGACGATACCCGGCCATCAGGTCTATCCACCTTTGATGCGGGCGGCCACGTCTACTCAGATCGAGGCAGGAACCGGGGCCGGGGGGAGAGGACGAAACCCGACCGTCAAGTCTCCCCACCGCTCTGCTGTTGAAGCGGGCGGCCACGTCTACTCAGACCGAGGCAGGAACCGGGGCCGGTGGAGAGGACGAAACCCGGCCGTCAGGTCTTCCCGCCGTTGAAGTAGGCGGCCACGTCCTCTGACCAAAGCAGGAACCAGGGCCCAGCGGAGCACTAAACCCGGCCGTCAGGTCTATCCGCCGTTGAAGCAGGCGGCCACGTCTATCCAGACCGAGGCAGGAACCGGGGCCGGGGTGCCAAGGACAAAACCCGGCCGTCAGGTCTATTGGCCGTCAGGTCTACCCACCGTTGAAGCGGGCGGCCACGTCTTCCCAGACCGAGGCAGGAACCGGGGCCGGGGGTGGGGCGGACGAAACCCGGCCGTCAGGTCTATCGGCCGTCAGGTCTACACACCGTTGAAGCGGGCTGCCACGTCTTCCCAGAACGAGGCAGGAATCGGGGCTGGCGGGGACGAAACCCGGCCATCAGGTCTACCCTCCGCTCCGCCATTGAAGCGGGCAGCCACGTCTATCCAGACCTAAGCAGGAACGGGGGCCGAGGAGAGAAGACGAAACCCGGCTGTCAGGTCTTGCCGCCGTTGAAGCGGGCGGCCACATCTATCCAGACCGAGGCAGGAACCGGGGCCGGAGGTGGAGAGGATGAAACCCGGCCGTCAGGTGTAGCCACCGCTCCGCCGTTGAAGCGGGCTGTCACGTCTACTCAGGCCGAGGTGGGATCGGAGCCGGGGAAGAGGACGATACCCGGCCGTCAGGTCTATCCACCTTTGATGCGGGCGGCCACGTCAGATCGAGGCAGGAACCGGGGCCGGGGGGAGAGGACGAAACCCGGCCGTCAAGTCTCCCCACCGCACTGCCGTTGAAGCGGGCGGCCACGTCTACTCAGACCGAGGCAGGAACCGGGGACGGTGGAGAGGACGAAACCCGGCCGTCAGGTCTATCCGCCGTTGAAGCGGGCGGCCACGTCTATCCAGACCGAGGCAGGAACTGGGGCCGGGGGTGGTGAGGACGAAACCCGGCCGTCAGGTCTACTCGATGTTGAAGCGGGCGGCCACATCTATCCCAGACCGAGGCAGGAACCGGGGCCGGTGAACAAGGAGGAAACCCGGCCGTCATGTCTATCCGCCGTTGAAGTGGGCGGCCACGTCCTCTGACCAAAGCAGGAACCAGGGCCCAGCGGAGCACTAAACCCGGCCGTCAGGTCTATCGGCCGTCAGGTCTACCTACCTCTGAAGCGGGCGGCCACGTCAACCCAGACCGAGGCAGGAACCGGGGCCGGTGAGGAAGGACGAAACCTGTCCGTCAGGTCTATCCGCCGTTGAAGCGGGCGGCCACGTCTATCCAGGCCCAGGCAGGAACCGGGGCCGGGGGTGCGGAGGGCGAAACCCCGCCGTCAACTCCACTCGCTGTTGAAGCGGGCGGCCACGTCTACCCAGACCGAGGCAGGAATCGGGGCCGGCGGGGACGAATCCCGGCCGTCAGGTCTACCCACTGCTCCGCCGTTGAAGCGAGCGGCCACGTCTACCCAGATAAGGCAAGGACCGGGGCCGGGCGTGGAGAGGACGAAACCGGCCGTCAGGTCTACCCACCATTGAAGCGGCTGGCCCCGTCTACCCGAACCAGGCAGAAACCGGCGCCGGGCGTGGGGAGCACGAAACCGGCCGTCAGGTCTAACCACCATTGAAGCGGGCGGCCACGTCTACCCAGACCGAGGCAGGAACTGGGGACGGTGAGCAAGGACGAAACCCGGCCGTTAGGTCTATCCCCCTTTGAAGCGGGCGGCCACGTCTATCCAGGCCCAGGCAGGAATCGGGGCCGGCGTGGACGAAACCAGGCCATCAGGTCTACCCCCCGCTCCGCCGTTGAAGCGAGCGGCCACGTCTACCCAGACCTAAGCAGGAACGGGAGCCGAGGAGAGAAGACGAAACCCGGCCGTCAGGTCTTGCCGCCGTTGAAGCGGGCGGCCACGTCTACTCAGACCGAGGCAGGAACGGTGGCCGAGGAGAGAAGACGAAACCCAGCCGTCAGTCTAGTCGCTGTTGAAGCAGGCGGCCATGTCTTCCAAGACCGAGGCAGGAACCGGGGCACAGGGGAGGACTAAACCTGGCCGTCAGGTCTACCCACCGCTCCGCCGTTGAGGCGCGGAGCCACGTATATCGAACGCACTCCCACGCCTTCATTTCAACTTTATTGATGGCCATATGGTATTGCAATCCCTGTGGAAGAAGTGTCCTGGAGAATTACAGGCACCCACTGCTGGGGTCAGCTAAGCAACGACAGGTGCTTGTCCCCCGCCGCTTCACTCCAGCCTTGGATCTGGGTGCCCCAGTCGGCCGGTGCCTCCTCGCCTTCTGGCGTTGTTCAGGATGACCCTGGAGGCGCCTTGGGCTGCGTTGGCAGAGGGACACCGGCTGTGAGATGCGCTGCGCTGGTACCGGGCTATGCTGAGTCTGGCCGTGTGTTGTGCCACCCGGCTGTTGGAGCTTTGGGGCCTCCCCCTCGCTTTTATACGGGTGCCAGGGGGAGGCCCTTGGTGACATCAGCGCGTTATCTGGGCAACCGAGTGCTCCCCTCTTCGGGTTCTTTCAGCATTCCAGATCCTTGTCTTCCACGATAAAGTCCGTACCACGATTGCAGACACGGAAGGTCAAAATTCCTCTGGTAAAGGTAACGAGACGACACGTGCGCGTCCCCTCTTCACCGGCTCAGGCGCAGGGTCGACGGCTGCTTTCTAGCGCTACTCTCGGAGCCGGGTCACTTCTCGCTCCCATACTATGTACAGGCAGGGCCCGCAGCGACTTCCGGGCCAAGGCGGAGCGGGGGCGGCCGGGGGCGGGGCGGCAGAGACCCCGGCTCTTACGAGGACCTCACTGGAGGCAGCGCGAAACAGCGACCCCTTTGGCGAGAACCGGGAAGAGACGCGGCTGACAGGTCCACCCCACTCCGGCCGCCAAGTCTTCCCAGCTCAGCAAGCGGATACTGGCTAGACCTGGTGGTCGGTGGAAGGTAGACCTGGCGGCCAGTGATGGATAGACCTGCCGGCCGGTGAAGGATAGACCTGGCGGCGGGTGAAGGCTAGACCTGGCGGCCGGTGAAGGGCAGACCTGGCGGCCGTTAAGGGATAGACCCGGCGGCCGGTGAGGGGGATTGACCTGGTGGCCGGTGTAGGGGGATTCACCTGGTGGCCGGTGCTGGGTACACCTGGTGGCCGTCCCTGGAGCCGGTGACATCTAATGGCTATCACTGTCTGCCACCGGAGCGGAGCCAGCACACCCACTTTTGGGGCCGCAACTCCCATTTGTAGGGCCAGAACACTGATCTGATCTTAGGTTTTGGGGTCAGAATACCAATTTTTGAGCGAGAACACCACTTTTAGGACAAATCACCACGTCTCTCAGAGTACAGGGCGGGGCTAACAGGTCAAGCCGTCCCCGACCACCAGGTCCACCCGCCTCCGTTCGCCTGGTGCACCTAGCTCCGGCTCCCAGGTCCACCTCATTATGGCTGGCAGGTCTTTTCCACTATGGATTCCAGGTCTTACGTGCTCTGGCCGCCATGTCTACTCTGCTGAGGTCGGAGCTAGGTGGACCTGGTGTCCGTCCTCACAGCCGGGTACACCTGACGGCCGCCACTGTCCGGCCCTGAGCGGAGCCAGCACACCCACTGCTGGGGCCACAACTCCCATTTGTAGGGCCACAACATTGATTTTAGGGATAAGGATCCCTTCAACCCAAACAATCCTATAATTCTGCAATGGATGGGAATACAAACTTTAAACTGGAGAAGAGGAGCTTCTGGGGAGACCTTAGAGCAGCTTCAAGTCAGAGGCTCCAGAAAACCTGGGGAGGGTTTCTTGATCGGGGAGTGCACGGACAGGACAAGGGAGAATGGTTTTAAGCATAAAGAGAAGCGGTTGTGATGAGACCTTAGGGAGCGTGGGGTGGCCCTGGGCCAGGTGTCTCAGAGAAGTCGTGCTTGCCCCATCCCTGATGGTGTTCGAGGCCAGGTTGGATGGGACTGAGCAACCTGATCCAGTGGTCTGTGTCCCTGCCCATAGCAGGCAGGTGGAACTGGATGGGCTTTCAGGTCCCTTGAACACAAACCATTCCACGATTCTGTGATTCTATGATCCTACCAAAGAGAAGGGTGTTGTCCAGAAGCAGAAAGAGCCGCCCCACACAAACCCTGCTTGCTGCATTCCCCTGACGGAGACACTCGCTTCTCCTTGCCCTTCTGCCACCATCCCTGTGCACAAACGCTGCAGGGGGAGGCCTGGTCTGAAGAGCTTAGAGAATATTTGCAAAGTTACCGCAGCATTCCTCTCACTGGGCTGATTTCTTTGTCCGGCTGAGAGAGCTTCTCCCTCTGCTTTGCCTGGATGGGAACCGCTCTTGAGCTGGTGAGCAGGCTGGTTGTTCACCAGAACAGCCTCTGCCTCTGAGCAGTCTGGGACACCTTTCCTACCCAGGGTCTCAGCTGGCTTCTTGCATGACCCAAGGCAATGACTTTTCTTTTCCTTTACACATTTCCAGTCCACAGAAGAAACTCACAAGAGTCCCCTCCCAGTCTGGGACTGTTGGCAGAAGCAGCCGGAGGCAAGACACACACACTCAACACGAGTTTAGAAACTTGCTCGTTTAATGCAGCTAGATGAATCCTTTTATACATGTGTTACAGTCCCGTGGAAGGTGCCCTTTGGTCTGTGTCCACTCTCCAGGCACTAATTGGCTAACTAGTCCACTCCTCGCGCGCTAATTGGCTAGCAGTTGCTGAGCGTGCTCTGTTCCTGTTCCTGTGCTGCTTACTACATGACCCACTCCGCCTTGCTACAAGCCAACTGCCTCTAAATGTCAAAGGTTATTCCGAGACAGAGGCGCTGCCACAATATCAAGCCTTAAAGGGTCAGCGTCCTCATGCCCTTCCCTTCTTAAGCAATCCTCTACATGGGATCGCTGAGTCCTCCAAGGAGAAGAGCCCTGCCCGTCCTCAGCAAGGGCACATGGATTCAGAACCGTGAGTCTCCCTGAAAAGGACCAGTCTCCTAAGGACCCTCAAGAAGAAAAGCCCTTTCCGTTCTCCTGGCAAACCAAGCTGACGGACCAGGCTGCTGAGGAACAGCCCAGATGCCCGACGGCCTCTTCAGTTCAGCCAGAGCCAAGGAGAAGGAGCAGGAGGAGAAAACAGGACGGGCTCTGTCAGGTCCATTGCAAAAGTCCTACAAGTTTTTCTAAATGCCAATGGGATCGACTTGTGATGAAATGACACTGCAGTCCTTTTCCACGACTGCTTTTATATGATGTGTGTGTTGTCTCAGGCGACGGCTGAGACTGCTTGGAAAGAGGTGTTGGTTTGTTTGTAGGAAAAATAAAGAATCATAGAATGTCCTGAGTGTGAAGGGACCTTCTCCTGATATCCACCCTAAACCTCCCCTGGAGCCTCTTCCTGCCATTCCCTCAGGTCCTGTCCTTGGTCGCTAGAGAGAAGAGCTCAGCACCTGCTCCTCCTCCTGCCTTGTGCGGAAACGGCAGACTGCGTCTGACGTCTCCCCTTAGTCTCCTCTTCTGCAGGCTGGACAGACCCAGTGATGTCAGCCACTCCTCAAACGCCTTCCCCTCTAATACCTTCCACAGCTCTCCGGCTTCCTCTGGACTCTCCCCACTACTTTTCAATCCTTTTCATACTGTGGTGCCCAAAACTGCACTCAGGACTCTAGGTGCGGCTGCAGAAACCCTTTCCCATCCTACTCTGTCTCCTGGATCTCCTCCATCTCCCTAATGGTGAGAGGAGGCTGGGGAGTCTTTAGTCTCCTCTGCTGGCACATTGCTCTCGCGGGCTGCAGAGTACAATCCCACCAGTCAGTTTCCTTCTCAGAGTCCCCGATACTGCTCAGCTTGGACACCTCCTCCCAAAGCTCTGTCACCAGGCTGAGCTGTTCTCCTCTTCTGCCCAGTCACAGGGAAGCTGCTGGAATCCTCTACCGTCCAGCATTGTCTGCGTTAGACGTTTTGATCGGTTCCCATGTGCCGTACGTGCGTTACTTTGTCGATGTTTAAAGAAATCATAGAATCATAGAATTGCTAGGTTTGGAAAGACCTTTGAGATCATCAACTCCAACGGTACCTGTCCACTACTAAACCATATCCCTGAGCACTTCATCTACCCATCTTTTAAACACCACCAGGGGTAGTGACTCCACCACCTCCCCGAGCAGCCTCTGCCAGCGCCCAAGAACCCTTTCGCTGCTGACTAAAGCCACCCCACAGACTGGCCCTTTCCATCTCCAAGGCACAGCCTGGCCCGGCCGCTGAGGCTCAGCCCCAGACACCTACCCGGCCCTTCGGTTCAGCCAAAGCAAAGGAGAAGGAGGAAGAGAAGACAAGGGGTGGGCGAGCAGATCTGCTGAGCACAGACGCTTCCATCTGTCACTCTTGGCACTGGTACAGTGGACGTCTCCCTGCCTGCTCCACAGCCCGGTCCCCCTCAGGGACTGATGCCCGTGATCGATGGGGATCACAGCCTCATGTCCCCAGCCCTGTCCAAGGATGCTCGCTTTCTAAACATCCAAAACGAGTCGCAGAGAGTTTGATTTGCCAGAATTCTCAAGTCAAGGGACAAGAGGAAATGGCATTGAGCTGTGCCAGGGGAGGTTTGGGTTGGACACAATAAGGGGGATAGAACGGGATGGGCTTTAAGATCCCTTCAACCCAAACATTGCTATGATTCTGAAATGTACGGGAATACAAACTTTAAACTAAGACATATTTTTCATGGGTGCACTTTGAAGTCCTCCCTTTAGCCACACTGGGAAATAACTGCAAGGAGCTCGGCAAAGCTTGATGAGCAGAAGAGAACTCCAGGAGGAGAAAGAGCTCCTTAAGTCTTTCTGTAGTTTAATGAGACCCAGCGTGGATTTGCTGATGAGCCCTTGGACCTCACCTACAGAGAGAAGATTGAGCAAGCCTCTCAAGAGTTCAAAAACAGAACTCAGAGTAACTTGAAGTCTTAATTGGTCTCAGTGAGGATTGTTTCGAACAAAGTGACCCTAGGGGCAGAGGAATTCACTTCTAGGAAGTTCATGGAAGTGTTTGGTCATAGAAGCCTCAGGTCATATACGATTCAGGTCATAAAAGGTAAATAGAATATTAGGGTCATGGAAGAACTGAGTCATAGAAGTGTGATTTTTGGGGGGGTTTTGAAGGGTTTGGTCGTGGAAGGGTCAGGTCCCAGAGGACTCAGGTGACGGAAGAGTCGGGTCCTTGATATGTCTCATCACACACATGCTGCAGAATAGATGATCTGTGTCATAGAAAGCTGCATCATAGGAGAGTTAGACAATAGTCAGGTCATAGAATAAAAGGTCATAGAAGGGTTGGGTTGTAGAAGGCTTGAGCCAGAATCGCCTGGTCATATGATAGATGGGTCTCAGGAGAGTTGAGTTATAGAGGAGTTGGTCATAAAAGAGTAATACAAGAGTTTGATTGTAGAAAGTTCCAATATGGGTTGGGTCATGGATTATTCGGGTCATAGTTGAGTCTGGTCAGAGAAGAGCTGGGTCATACAAAGTCATAGAGGAGTCGGAGAAGAATTGGGTCATAGAAAGCTTGGGTGACAGAAGGCCCAGATCACAGATAATTCGGGTCATAGAGGACTCAGAAGAGCGGAATGAGAGAAGAGCTGGGTCACAGAAGAGTTCAGTTGAAGTAGGTTTATACCTAGGTGTTGGGTCACAGAACACTCACGGAAGAGCTGAGTCATAGAAGGGAGAGAGAAGCATCATTTATAGAAGAATATGGTCAGAAAACATTCATAGAAAATTCAGGTCTTAGAAGACTCAATTCATAAAAGAGTCATTGAAGGGCGATAGAAGTGTCAGGTCATAAAGGAGTCGTTAGAGAAGTCAGGTCATAGAAGGTCTGGGTCATAGAAGAGGACTCATCTAAGTGTGTGGTCATAGAGGAGTTAGGTAAGAGACGTGTTGAGTCAGAAAAGTGCCAGGTGAGAGAAGGTCATAGAAGGATGTTGAGGCATGATCTGACCAAGGGAAGTCCAGTCCACTTCTCTTTCAGGCATCCAGAAATGGAATCTGAGGGGACAAGGTCTTGGGCACAGCCTTTAGTTCCCTGCTCTCCCACTGGCCATTCCTGAAAACGACAGGCCATGTGTGAGTGGTGCCAGTGCTCAGGGAGCGCCCTCGGTTGCCGTGACCTCTGGAGGATGATGGAGAGTGCCCTCACTGTGGCATCGTCCTGCTCACTCAGCACCCTGGGATGTGACCCCTCCTGTCCCAGAGGCTGGGAAGGATTGTGTTTGCTCAAGTGATCCCTGATCTGATCCCCACCCAGCACTAGTCAAGCTCCTCCAGAGTCCTGCCCTGAGTCCCAGAGGCCTGGGAGACTTTGTTGGGGAAGACAAGGACATAGAGGACACAGGGAATCTCAGATCTGTCTCCTCCTGCTCTTACTAAATTCTGCACTACCCACAGAGGGTCCTTGTTTTTTTCTTTTACTGTTCCTGAAGCAGGGAACACTCATCACGAGGCCCTTGAATGGTCTTTCAAGTTCTGTGACCACATCCCAGCTCTGTCTCGCACAGGAACAGCTCCAGCTCCTCCTGCCTGTGCC
Organism: Phaenicophaeus curvirostris; assembly: GCF_032191515.1. Taxonomy (NCBI): domain Eukaryota; kingdom Metazoa; phylum Chordata; class Aves; order Cuculiformes; family Cuculidae; genus Phaenicophaeus; species Phaenicophaeus curvirostris. Next base: position 1,243,556 of record NC_091426.1, read on the forward strand.
CCTGGCTGAGGGCATCGCTGCCCATGGGGCTGAAGCTCTGCAGCTGTGGCACCAGGCAAGGTCATCCCTGCAATAAGGAAATCTGAGACCAAGTGTCCAGGAACCCGTGTGTGCAAAGGCTTTGCTTGGAGCAGAGACCCGTCTGGGACAGAAGAGAGCTGAATGTCCTCCCAGCCCCAGGTCTAAAGACCAGGGAAGAAAAGCCTGAATTCCCGCGATGGAACAGGATGGAGAAATGAGATCATTCCCTGTCACATTCCTGGGGTTCTGTTTAATGATGGGGCAACAAAAGTGATTCTCATGGCCAGCTATTTTTCTAACAGGAGTAATGACAGTGCAGGAGAAGTGTCTCTGCCCAGCTGAGGGAGGGAAGATCAGGGATGGCTTCAGCCTGTTTCTCAGCAGGTTCCCCTGGAGCCCCAGGGACAGCTCGAGGGAGCCCAGAGGGGGCAGAGAAAGCGCTGCCTTGGGCTGCTCCTCTGCTGCTGAGCTGGGCTGGGCTCCTGGGACAGAGTGAGCTCATAACAAGAGGGTAGTTATGAAAAGAGCCAGGTCTGGCCAGGAGCAGCTCCTCTGCCAAGCCCAGCAGGGCTGAGGGCACTGCCTGCAGGCAGCGAGGGGAGAGGAGGGAGCGGAGAGAGGGGAAAGGCAGGGTGGGGTGGGAGGAAAGAGGAGTCTTCATTTGGAGAAAGATCTTCACAGCCCTTCTCTGGGTGCAGGACAATGCAGGTGCGATTCCTGGAGGAGTCTCCCAAAGCCAGCACAGCCACAGCCTGTGGGCTCTGTCAGGAGGGCTCTCGCAGTTTCTCCAGTGGAAAGAAAAACCAGGGTCAGTGCTCGGTCTGCCCAGGGAGCTCCTCATGTTGGGACACGGAGAACTTGTGGAGGGAAGAAGCAGCTCCTTGGAAAAGAGGGTCTTTTTGCTCTCAAGAGGGTGCTGTGCCAGTCAGGGCTTCTCACAGCTCCAAATCACCCCAGGACACTTCTAAGAGGACATCTCAAGGGAATAATCAGGGCAGGGATTAGGATAAAGATAAGGAACTCTCCCGAGTCAGTTCCCTGCACCTGGGGAATTTCCGGGGAGAAAAGAAACAAGAGGCTCTCATGATTGAAGAAATCACTGAGCCTCCTGAGCTCTATCCTTGAGTGGCCAGTAGGTCTGATTGGAGCCTCTTAAAGTGTCTCCAACTGCTTCTCTGCCCATGGAGAGCACCAGCATCACCTCTGCTGGACCCATCAGGCTCATTCTGCCCCATCCTTTCCTGCTTATAAACAAGACCCTGTGCCCAGCTTCACCCGCCAATCAGGCAGGTTTGTGTAGGGCCAGGGGGATGCAGAGAGGGTCAGATGAGGTCTGTGAGCATTGACAGGGAGAAGAGATGGGCCAGGGAAACATCTCCAGTGAGGAAAATCCCCGGGCAGAAGGGATAAGATCGGAGAATGTGAGGAAACATAAAAGAGAGATGTTGTGGAAGGGCAAATACAGAAACCCCTACACGACTGCATCCAACACAGACCCTCCCTCTGAGCAAGACCCCTTGCCTCCTCTCCCACCCCACAAAGTCTCTGCCCTCAGCTTGGGCTCCAAGACTGAACCCCCTCCACTGCAGCCAGAGTTTCAGCACAGCCGTGGTGCAGCTCTCCAATCACGGGTCCATTTTCCTCTCCAGAGCACAGGGGCTGAGAGTACCAGTGCAGCAATGTTTATTTTTGGGAGGGAGTGAGCAGAGCTGGGTTAGGGTAATGCTGTCCTGAGTGCCCGGCTGCCTCTGCTGTGGCCTCTCTCAGCTGGACCAGCTTCTTTGCTGGCTTCTCTGTTTGTCTGTGTTCTTGCTGTTGATCTCCTGTTCTTGCTGCCAGGCTCTCTGGGGTTGGGAGTTTCAGCAGTCAAGTGTGGCACTGAACTTCTGATTCCTCCCATGCAGGTGTGTCCGTGGGAATGCAGTGTCCAAGCTTTCGTCTCACCCATGGGGCTGTGGGCAGAGCAGTCTGAGTCGTTCCCTGAGGAAAGAGCTGACTCTTGCTTACTGAACCACCACCATTAGGATACTCGGATTGTTCCATGAGGGTTCTTTCCTAGCTGTGAGCTTCCCTCATGGATATAAATCTCTGCTATCACAACTTGGTGCTACCTGGATGACCGTGGAGAAATACAGAGATGCTACAGCCAAGGGAATGCTTCTGGGTTTGTGAAATGAGCCGTGTGTGTCCTGGGCTGACAGTGGGGTGCTGAGACCTTACAGAAGGGTGAGACATTGAGTGGTGTGAGGTGGATCCCTCTGTGCTCAGAAGGGTGAGGTGGCTTTTGAAGGTAACAAGGGAGAGTGATCCCCCTCCATCTCAGAAAGGTGCAAGCCCAGAGCTGCTGGGGACAAGAGCAAAGTAGAGGGCAGCACCCCTCCCTCTGCACTAAGCCACAGGTAATGCTCTCCCTGAGTGCAGCAGGGATGCTGAGGGTTTCTGACATCCAAGAACACTGTCCGGGGTGGGAGCAAGAGTGGTAAAGGCCCAAACCTCTCTGCCTTCCTTCTACCCTCTCAGTTCCTCATCCCTGGAGGTGCAGATGCTGACAAGCCCTTTTGCACCAGGAGCAGTTCCACAGGACAAAGCTGAACCCCAGCAGTGTCCCCTGTGCCCAGCGTCCCCATGACCCCCAGCTGCAGAGCAGGGCTGACCCCTCGCAGCCAGCGGGCAGAGGCCCTGCTCCTCCCGGCACATTCAGCCGGCACCGAGCAGGGCTCCAGGCATGGAGCTGGCGGAAGGGCTGCAACTGGAAATGGAAAAGCAGTGGCAACTGTGCAGTGTGAGAACTGGCTTTGATTTTACTCAAAGAAGTCTCCTGTAACTTCTCACACTATTTTGGCTTTGATCCAGAGGCAGCAGATGTCCAACAGCAGCTCCATCACCCAGTTCCTCCTCCTGGCATTCGCAGACACACGGGAGCTGCAGCTCCTGCACTTCTGGCTCTTCCTGGGCATCTACCTGGCTGTCCTCCTGAGCAACGGCCTCATCATCACCACCATCGCCTGCGACCACCACCTCCACACCCCCATGTACTTCTTCCTCCTCAACCTCGCCCTCCCCGATATTGGTTCCATCTGCACCACTGTCCCTAAATCCATAGCCAACTCCCTCTGGGACACCAGGGCCATCTCCTACTCAGGATGTGTTGCCCAGGTCTTCTTTGTGTTGTTCTTGTTGAGTGCAGAATATTATCTTCTCACGGACATGCCCTACGACCGCTGCGTTGCCATCTGCAAACCCCTGCACTACGGGACCCTCCTGGGCAGCAGAGCTTGTGTCCACATGGCAGCAGCTGCCTGGGGCGCTGGGTTTCTTGCTGCTCTGCTGCACACGGCCAATACATTTTCCCTGCCCCTGTGCCAGGGCAATGCTGTGGAGCAGTTCTTCTGTGAAATCCCGCAGATTCTCAAGCTCTCCTGCTCACACTCCTACCTCTGGGAAGTTCAGTAAAGCCTGAGTGCTCTGAGTTTGGTCACATTGCCAGTGCTTTGCACCATGTCACCATTGCGGATGGTTTGCTTCATGGCTGGGTGTTCAAAAATGTGATTATTGCACTAATTTAAACTAAAGGATGTGGTCGACCTGGACTTCTGTAAAGCCTTTGACGTGGTACCCCACAACATCCTTCTCTCTTCCCCCAGCTTTCTCTCTCCTTCCCCAGCTTTGTGGGGGTTTTGTGGGGTCCTGGGTCCCTTTTAGGGGTTTGTGGGGGGCGGCCCTGGATCCCATTTGGGGGGATTTTGGAGGGGCGTGGGTTCCTTCTGGGGGGATTTGGGGGGCTCCTGAGTCCCTCTTGGGGGGCTTTGAATCTCTCTTGAGAGAATTCAGAGGGTTCCAGATCCCTTTCGGGGGGTTGGGGGAAAGTAGTGGATCCCTTTAGGGGATTTGGGGGGATCCCGGGTCCCATTTGTGGGTTTGGTGGGTCCTGGGTGCCATTTGGGGGGTTTAGGGGGGTCCTGTGTCCCTTTTGGGCAGTTTTGGTGGGTCCTGGGTCCCATTTGGAGACTTCTGGGGGTTTTGGATCCTTTTTCAGGGTTTGTGAGGGTCTTGAATCCCTTTTGGGGGGCTGTGGGTTTCTTTTGGGGGAATTCAGAGGGTCCCAGATCGCTTTGCGAGTTTGGGGAAGGGGTGTCTTGGATCCCTTTTGTGGGGGTTTTGGGGGGTCCTGGGTTCCATTTGGGGGGATTTAGGGTGGTTCCTGTGTCCCTTTTGAGGGGGTTTGGTGGGTCCTGGGTCCCTTTTGGAGGGTTGAGAGGGTCCTAGGTCCTTTCAGGAGTTTTAGGGGGTGGTCCTGGGTCTCTTTTAGGGGGTCTTGGGGGGGATCTTGGGTCCCATTTTGAGGTTGAGGCTCCTGGGACCCATTTGCAGGGATTGGGGAGGTTCTGGGTAAATTTGGGTGGGGGTTGGGGGAGCCTTGGGTCCTTTTGGGAGACTCCTGATTCCCTTTTGGGGGACTCCTGGTTCCCTTTTGGGGGCTTGGAGTTTCATGGATCCCTTTTGAGGGGCATGTTTTGGGTCCCATTAGGTGTTTTAGGAGGGGTTCTCCTTCCAATTGGGGGGGGGGTGTGGGTTGTGGGGTCTTGGGTCCTTTTGAGGAGGTTCTGAATCCAGTGCAGGGTGGGGGGGAGTGGGGTGTGTCCTGGATCCCTTTTGGGAGTTTGGGAAGAATCCTGGATCCCTTTAGGGGGGATTAGGCATGCCCTGGATCCAATTTGGGAGTTTGTGGGGGTCCTGAGTCCCGTTTTGGGGGTTTTGATGGTTCCTGGTTCCCATGTGGGAGGTTGAGGGGGTCGTGGAACTCTTTTGAGGGGTCTGGGGGGGTCTTGGGTCACTTTTGGGGGGCTTTGGATTTCTTTTGAGGGAATTAAAGGGGACCCAGATCCCTTTAGGGGGTTTGGGGTTGGAGTTCTGAGGTCCCTTTAAGGAAGGTTTGGGGGGGTCCTGGGTTCCTTTTTGTGGATTTTGTGGGTCCTGGGTCCAATTTTGGGGGGTTGGGGGAGTCTTGGGTTCCTTTTGGGGAGTTCTGGGTCTCTTCTGAAGGAATTCAGGGGGTCCTGGATCCCTTTTGGGGGTTGGGGGAGGTCCTGGGTCCCTCTTCACCACCCTCCATGCTGCTCCTGGGGTTGGGGTGGGCAGAGGAATTGGGAGCCATGGAGCCACTTCAGACTGGGAGAAAGTGGGAGGAGAATGGCTTTAATATTTGGCCCTTGTTGCTCCCAATCCAAAGCTTTCTGAACTGTCAATAAAGTAAATCGAACTTCAGCAAGTCCACACCTCTGTGCCCGTGACAGTCATTGGTCTCTGAACCTCCTTTGCTTTCTCTTGACCCCTGAGCCGTTCTGGTTCATTTTCTCCCTCTGTCCCGTTGGTTCTGGGCTTGGAGGGAGCAGCTGCGGGGGGTCCGGCTGCTGGCCAAGGTTAACCCACCACAGGACACATCAGGGCTGCCGTGTCCAGTACGGGGCTCCCCGCACAAGGAAGACCCTGCCCAGCCTGGAGAGAGTCCTGCTGAGGCCAGAAGGATGGCTGGGGCTGGAGCACATCATGGACAAGGAGAGGCTTGTGAGATGGGTTCTGAGAAACCTTTCAGGGTACAACACTGAGCAAGGACCCAGGGCAGCTGGGGGATCCCAATGCAAGGACTTTCTCGGTGTTTGATGAGACAAAGCCATGAGCCCCTGATGGGTTTGGAGCTGTGTGAGAAAGGGCTTGGCTGAGAGACCTGCAGCGGCAAGAGCTGGGGACTGGTGTATAAGAAATTTCAGTAGGAAAAGGGTTCTCTTTTTATTGATAATGGTTGTAGAGTTGGATATCAGGCCTGCAGCAAGGCAAGGGGTGAGGAGGGGAGTGTGCAAGTGGAGAGAGAACAGCTCTGGGAGATCAAGCGCTTGTGCCCGGCAGCGCTGCCGTGCTGGGATTCTTTTCCCCTCCACCCACGACCACAGGAACTGTCCCTGCAAGTCCAGAAATGTCTCGCAGGAAATATATCAGGAAACAGAAGTCGTTGAGCATCCCTTTATTTTGTTTAAACACACAGAGAGCACAGCTCCTCATTTACACAGACAATGAGCAAGAAAAGAGAAGAAAACAGTGAATTAAAAACAGGATGACAAGATTATAAAGGGGGGATGAAAGGGGGTTTGGGGGGTGCTAGAGGGGTTTTGAGGGGGAATAAAGGGGGTTTGGAGGGAACAAAGGGAGTTTGGGGGGCATAAAATGGGGTTTGGGGGGATAATAGTGGGTTTGGGGGGATATAGGGGGTTAAAGGGGGTTAAAGGGGTTTTGGGGTGATATAAGGGAGTTTAGGGGGAATAAAGGCGTTTGGGGAGAGAAAAGGGGGTTTGGGGTCAATAGAGGGGATTAGTGGGGCATAAAAGGGATTTGGGAGGATAAAGGGTTTTGAGGTGGAATAAAGGCAGTTTGGGGGAAATAAAAGGGGAATTGAGGAGGATAAAGGGGATTGGGGGTATAAAAGGGGGTTTTGGGTGGATAAAAGAGGGTTTGGGGGGATAAAGGGGGATAAAGGGGGTTAAAGGGGTTTTGGGGTGATATAAGGGAGTTTATGGGGAAATACATGCGTTTGGGGAGAGAAAAGGGGATGTGGGGTCAAAAGAGAGGATTTGGGGGAAATAAAGGGGGAATAAAGAAGGATAAAGGGGACTGGGGGTATAAAAGCGGGTTTTGGGGGGATAAAAGGGGGTTTGGGGAGCAATAAAGGGAGTTTTGGGGGCTAAAAAGGGGGTTTTATCCTTTTATCCCCCCAAAACCTTTTTAATGCCTTCAAACTCCATATATTGCCCCCAAAAGAGGCTTGGGAGGGATCCATATGGGAAAATCCATTCACCATCGCACAAATCAAGGAACAGACCCGACTCCAGGAGCCAAGGATGAGGCTGAATGAGGTAGAAAGCCTCAGCCCTGGTCAAGGACCCGAAGCAGGAGGGGCACCGGCCCCCACGATCAATCTTGGACCCCAGGCTCGTGCACGTCCACCTCACAGGGAGGTGATCCAGGTGGCACTAGAAACAGGTTTGCTGTTGCCGGGACGATGGCTGCGGGCAGGGTGAGGCCTCTGGTTTTCCTGCCGCGAGCAGTGGCTGCAGGAGTTGGGTCTGGCTCCACAGAGCCCTCTCTGCAGAGAGAAAAGGTGTGTCTGAGGCCTCAGCTGCAGAGGCAGGATGGGAAATCTCCTCCATGGCATGGAGCTGGCTCGGCTCCGCACCCCAGGCTCAGAGCTGCCGGCACAGCGTGACCGAGGGGGACACTGGCACCTGATGGCACCTCCGAGCAGGGGGATTCCTGCAGGCAGGTTCCCTGTCAGGAGCGGGCGCTGGTGCGCGTCTCGCTTTCCAGGGGAAGCTCAGCCCCTGCTCTTTCCCATCCTGACCTGGCTTTGCCCATGCCGGTCACCCAGCCTTGGTCAGTGTGCGGCTGTGCCCGGCGCTCCTCAGGATGGCAGCAGGGCTGGTGTCAGGGTGGGGGTGGGCTGGCACAGCAACTGAGTTAATGGAAAATCTTCACAGTGGCTCTCCGAAATTTGTATTTCTTCTTCTCTTCTGGCTTAACATCCTGGCAGAATGGAGAGGAAAAACCAAACAGATTAGAACCACCGCATATGAAGCAGACGTTTGTAATGCGGATACAGTGCGGGCTGCACAGGCTGGTACCACAGTACTGGCATGTTATTCAGGCACGTGATATCCTCCCTTGGAGCACGTAAGGGCAAATAAAGCGCTAGACACTGATTTTCCAGCAGCATTGCTTCAGCTTCTTTAACTACATCCATGGGGCTGTTACCAGCGGACACCTGGGCGTTTACACACGGCTTGTTGTTGTCTCATTTCCAAAGGCACCTTCACCTCTTCAGCAGTACAGAAGAACCTCCCCATCCTCCTGGCTTGAGAAGCTGCAGGCGCTGGCACAGCGGCTCCTTCATGAGCGACCTCGGAGTCAAGGTGCCTGCTAGAGCAGGCTTGACGTGGGTTGTGCCGTTCCCGTTTGCAACAGCAGAAGACACCACATCAGAGAAAACTCAAATATGCACCTTGGGGGTCCCTTCCAGCTCAGGACAGTCTAGGATTCTGTAACTTTCCCTGGCTCTTGTATCTCAGCAAAGACGTCTGGAGCCGGTTTTAACTCCCACTCACCTGTGTAAATGTTAACGGTTTGTCTGTGGCGATGGAGTCTGTGTACTTGCAGACAAAAACCCTGCAGTTGTCTCTATTCTGTTGCTGAGGGGTTTCCTAAGGAATGCAAAGAAGCAGAATTTTCCAATACCATAAAAGAGAGGCATTTTGGAAGCAGCACACATTACCCATCCTAACGGGCACTCAGGAAAATCCATTCACCATCACACAACTCAAGGAACAGATCTGACTGATGGAGAAACACCTGCTGTGATTTATTCATGTGAAATGAACCAAATCCTTTCACTCTGAGCCCTCCAAGAGCAAAGGACAAGGTTGAAGGAGGTAGAAAGCCTCAGCTCTGGTCAAGGACCCTGAGCAGGGTGGGCACCAGCCCCAAGGATCCATCTCGGACCCCAGGTTCCTGCATGTCCACCTCACAGGGAGGTGATCCAGATGGCACGAGTCTCAGTCCTGTGGTTGCCAGGTTGGTTCTGTAGCACTGGGGCCGCTTGAGTGAAGAGTGTCCTGCTTCCTTCAGCTTTGCCAGAATCTCCTCCAGGATTTCGGACAGCCGCTGTGAAGATTTTCCATTAACTCAGTTGCTGTGCCAGCCCACCCCCACCCTGACCCCAGCCCTGCTGCCATCCTGAGGAGCGCTGGGCACAGCCGCACACACTGACCAAGGCTGGGTGCCGGCCCTTGCCCGCTCACCTGATCCCCGCGCTCGCTGTGGAGCAGCCTGGACATATCCTGGGCTTCCAGAACTACCAAAGTGAGGAAGATAATGAGGCTGATGGGGACCACAGCCCCCCGTGCCTCCACCATGCTTCTGCTGCCAGCTCTGCGAGAGCGGTGCCCGTGGCACAGCACAGCACCTCCCGGCGTGGTGCAGCCGCATCTGTGGCCTCACAGTCCGGACCACAGCCACTCCCCACCCTCGCCAAGCACCGGCCCCAAGCACCTCCTGTCAAGGAGCCTGAGCAGGAGGGGCACCGGCCCCGAGGATCCATCTTGGACCCAGGTTCCTGCATGTCCACCTCACAGGGAGGTGATCCAGATGGCACAAGTCTGGGGCTGGTGGTTGCCGGGTTGGTTCCTTGGCACCTGGGCTGCTTGAGGGCTGGTGGGGGCTGGATGCTGGAGCTCAGTCTGGATATTTGGGGTGCTGGGGCTCCAGCTGTGTGGAAAGCCGCCGCTTTCCACCTGGGCTTCTGGACCTGCAGAGAGGGCTCTGTGGAGAGAAAAGTTGTGGCTGAGGCCTCAGCTGCAGATGGAGGATGGGGAATCTCCTGCACGACACGGAGCTGGCTCAGCTCCGCACCACAGGCTCAGAGCTGCCGGCACAGCGTGACCGAGGGGGACACCGGCACCTGATGGCACCTCCGAGCAGGGGGATTCCTGCAGGCACGTTCCCTGTCAGGAGCGGGTGCTGGTGCGCGTCTCGCTTTCCAGGGGAAGCTCAGCCCCTGCTCTTTCCCATCCTGACCTGGCTTTGCCCACGCCGGTCACTCATGTCCAGGCAGGATCTGCTTGAGCCAACCTCGGCTCTGGTCAGAGGAGGCTCCCGGGAAGAAGGCCCAGGAGTTCAGAGGCCAATTAAAGCACCCGACAGCGGCTGAAATCTCAGCAGAGTGTTTTGGCCAAGACGTCATTCACCGCTGCCCAGCAGCCTGAGTAGAAACACTTTGCAGCTACGAGCAGCCCTTGCAGGAAGCCGTGGGGGCAATCAGTGACTCACCGTGTTCTCTTCCTCCACATCCAGATCACGACACTGCACACCAGGATCACAATCACGAGGGAATGCAGGGCTCCTACTGCACCCATCATGAAGTGCAGTTGCACATCTGGGGGCCCTCTGACACTCTTGGTCGTCTGAGACTTGACAACACTTGGGGTTGTCTCACCGAGCACACCTGGAGGAGCCATTGGGAATGTCAGTCCGTGCTGTGACCCTCTGGAGAGCTCACCCAACAAAACTCAGGTGGCCAGGAGAGCACATGGGGAGCACCGATCCTTGTCCAGTTTTCCTTCAGCTACATGGACAAAAGCCGTCCCTGCAGCAGGGAGGGCCACCCCAACGCTCCCTCCTCCCTGATGGGTGACACCGGGTCACTACGGGACAGCAGCTACCGGGCGTGCGAGTGGCCGGCATCGCCTCTGCTCCTTTGGCAGGGACGGGCACTGAGCCACTGCTCCCTGTTCGAAAGACAACCTTCTGAACAGCCTCTGTGTCCATCTCTAGAGAAAGAAAGCAGGAGCTGGATCAGATGGAACTGTTCCCCTCAGGGAGGTGGCATTTTCAGCAGGCGATGTATCTCAGGACAGACACCAGGCTCCACACGTCCAGTTTGCAGGACTTGTCTTCAACTTATGCTCCCCTGTAAGACTGCTCAGGACCTGGATTCTCTTGGAAAGAATAATCTGATCAGTATGGTGGGCTTCCCCGGGCTGGGACAACACTGCCAGGAGTCCGAGAAAGGCAAAGCCTCAGCACAGCTCCAGCACAAGGCGACAGTAAACACCTTCCTTCAAAGGGGACATGGAGATCCTGCAGCCACTTCTGCTGCGAAAGAGCCCTTCGCAGAAGCACGTCCCATCCTGCCACCTCCATCCCATGGAGGGGTCACAAACACACGCAGTGGACTGAACCCCATCTCTGTCACCATGTCCGGGGCACTTTCACCATCAAGACCCCACTGATCCCCAAGCCACAGGGAAACCAGTTCTGTAAAACACATCCAGGAACAGAGAGAAAAGCCACCTGAGACCAAATCCACAGCCCTTCATGGTCACTGCCCTCAAGGCAGCTGTGCGGCCTCAAGCTGGGTGTCCAGCTTCCATCTGTCCCTGACCCTGAGGTGTCACCCAGAGTTCTCAGCCACCAAGGAGAAGAGGGGCTGGACCCGTTGGTGAAGCTGGGGCTGCTCCGATCCTGACCAGCTCTGGCCAACTCTGCCAGACTCAGTACCCTCAAGCTGCCTGCACATCCTCTCGGCCGCCCAGGGCTGCTCTCCCCTCCGGTGACCAACAGCAAGGGCTGAGCACCCACAGCTTCTGCAGGCTGGATGTCAGCCTCTGGCCAGGACAGCTCTGGCCAGGGTCAGCTCAGCTGGGGCTCTTTTATCCCCCAAACCCCTTTTACGCCCCCAATCCCCCTCTATTGCCCCCCAAGCCCCCTCTATTGCGGATCAGATGGAACAGTTCCCCTCAGGGAGGTGACATCTTTAAGAGGAGATCCTCAAAGACACTGGCCAGGTCGACGAACAAGGGCTGGGCTTTTGGGGCTGCACCCACCACTGCTCCAAGCAGCAGCCACGCCTGCCCTGTTGGAGACCAAGGCATGGCACGTGATCTTCTGGCCCGAGCTGCACGAGGTGGGTTTGGTAGAGATGCACCACGATGCCACAGCCCGTCCTTCCCAGGGGAGGGGAAGCGGCTGCAGCCAGGCCAGCGGGGAAACAGCCCTTGGGAGAACACTCCTCTGCTCAGGCTCCGAGGGTCCCGCAGAGACAGCTTTGAAAGGCAAAGCGCCCCAGGGCCATCACCGAGCCGTTCCCTCTCTGCCCTTCCAGCTGCCTGCACATTGGCCACAGAAAGAGCGACTCCCATTGCACAAGGCAAGAAGATGAAAAGGGAAAGGCTCCTTCCTCTCACTGACTGACCCGAGGGGTCGCTCACAGGCTCGAGGGCGGGATCAGGCCAAGCAGTCAGGAAGCCGTCATCTGTGAGAGGATCTGAAGGGAAATTGCAGAGGAATGAGCTCTCGTTTCAGTGTCCACATGTTCTTCCAGGGCAAGGGTCCTCAGGAACTCACCCCCAGGCTGCGCTACGGGCTCCAAACCAACTTCCAGCTGAGCAGCTGGAAAACCATTGAAACCGCCCTCACCTAGAAGAGAGCACAGAGGAGAGAAACATGGTGTGAGCTCGAGGGAGTCGTGCCCAGCAGGAAGGGCTCAGTCAGCGCCTGGCAGCAGCGGTGCTGGGTCTCACACCTTGCGGAGGCTGCGAGCGATGGTGCAGCCGCTGCTGCTGGTTGTAGTTCCAGTCGAGAGCTGGGGCAGCTGCTGCCCCAGTGCTACTGGTACGGCTCAGAGCTGGTCTGTGCAGACCTCGGGGCACAGATCGGATGGGTGGGCACGTGCTCTTCTCCACGTGTGCGCATCGGCCACAGAAGAAGAACTTTGCATTGCACACGGAAAGGGCCAGCTCCCACCTTTCTGATGGGTGACACCAGGCGACCACGGGACAGCAATTACCTGGCTGCTGGTGGCTGGCATCAAACTCAGCGCAGCTGTTACCACAACGGCAGCAGAGACTCTGGACCATCCCCGTCGCTCAGAAGCTCCTGCAAGGCCTGACAGTGCGTGTAGGTGCAGCGAGGCTCTGGCTGATCCCTTCCTGCTAGCGCAGGATCTGACTTGTCCATCCAGCTCTCTAACCCTCCACTTCCCAAGCCCTCTGGTTACGAGGGCTGCATACTCACTGTGTCCTGCTTTCTTCATCTTTGCCAGTTGTTCCTCCAGGATTTCTGATGCCTGCTGCAAAGATTTCCCTTGTTTGGCTTTGTACTTTGCTCTTTGAAGACCCGAACAGAAAGGATCCGGTTAGGTTTCTCACTAATAAAAACACCCCTGAGAATTTCCCATCACACCCTGTGATCACTCACAGCTGAACCAAAGGGCGTGAGCCAACGTGAAGCCTGCCTCCATCTCCTCCCCATGCCTGGATCTCGTTGTGTCATTTCTGTACTCAGTGGTGCCTCCAGCATTGAACCCCCTCATCTACAGCTTGAGGAACCAGCAGCTCAAGGATGCAGTGTGGAAACTGAAATCTGGATGGTTCTCTGAATCAATGAACCTCTCATCACCTTCTGCATAGCCGTTATCGTGCATCTCACGGAAGGCCCAGACTGGTTTCTGTATTTGTTGGTGGTGTTGCTGGTTTTTTCAGTTGTGATCATCTTGTCATCCGGTTTTTAATTCACTGTTTTCTTCTCTTTTCTTGCTCATTGTCTGTGTAAATGAGGAGCTGTGCTCTCTGTGTGTTTAAACAAAATAAAGGGATGCTCAACGACTTCTGTTTCCTGATATATTTCCTGCGAGACATTTCTGGACTTGCAGGGACAGTTCCTGTGGTCGTGGGTGGAGGGGAAAAGAATCCCAGCACGGCAGCGCTGCCGGGCACAAGCGCTTGATCTCCCAGAGCTGTTCTCTCTCCACTTGCACACTCCCCTCCTCACCCCTTGCCTTGCTGCAGGCCTGATAGCCAACTCTACAACCATTATCAATAAAAAGAGAACCCTTTTCCTACTGAAATTTCTTATACACCAGTCCCCCGCTCTTGCCACTGCAGGTCTCTCAGCCAAGCCCTTTCTCACACAGCTCCAAACCCATCAGGGGCTCATGGCTTTGTCTCATCAAACACCGAGAAAGTCCTTGCATTGGGATCCCCCAGCTGCCCTGGGTCCTTGCTCAGTGTTGTACCCTGAAAGGTTTCTCAGAACCCATCTCACAAGCCTCTCCTTGTCCATGATGTGCTCCAGCCCCAGCCATCCTTCTGGCCTCAGCAGGACTCTCTCCAGGCTGGGCAGGGTCTTCCTTGTGCGGGGAGCCCCGTACTGGACACGGCAGCCCTGATGTGTCCTGTGGTGGGTTAACCTTGGCCAGCAGCCGGACCCCCCGCAGCTGCTCCCTCCAAGCCCAGAACCAACGGGACAGAGGGAGAAAATGAACCAGAACGGCTCAGGGGTCAAGAGAAAGCAAAGGAGGTTCAGAGACCAATGACTGTCACGGGCACAGAGGTGTGGACTTGCTGAAGTTCGATTTACTTTATTGACAGTTCAGAAAGCTTTGGATTGGGAGCAACAAGGGCCAAATATTAAAGCCATTCTCCTCCCACTTTCTCCCAGTCTGAAATGGCTCCCTGGCTCCCAATTCCTCTGCCCGCCCCAACCCCAGGAGCAGCATGGAGGGTGGTGAAGAGGGAGTTAGCAGTCAGTGAAGAACATCTCTGCAGCTCCTTCCTCCTCGCACTTCTCCCCTATCCCAGCGTGGCTCCTCTAGATGGGATCCCACCGTATTTGCGGTCAGGGCTCCGTGTGGTTCATTCCTTTCTCTCTACTCATGGGGCAGTATGAGAGCCCTGAGAGCATCCGTGGACCTTCATGGCCCTGACCAGCATCTCCTGGGCCTCCACCCACCCCTCTGTCCATGGACCAGGAGACACTGAAGCCAGGCCTGATTTTCAGCCCCAGCTTGATCTGAGCTGTAAGTGTGCGGGTCTCCAGACACAGACACGGCCTTGGACCTTGTTGAGTCCATGGACCTTGTTGAGTCAGACCTGCAGAGTCACTTCCCAGCCTGGTTCCTTATGGGGTGAGCAATGGAGTGACACTGTGGCCCTCCCTGTTCCAGAGCCCAGCTGTTTTGTGGAGGCCCAGGGCCATACTTCTGCCTTTCTTCCCATCCCTTGGTCAGGTTTTTAGAAGGGAGGAAGGAAAAGCAGGTGAAGTTGGAGGGCCCCAGTGACTGCAAAGGGAGCAGAGCCATCAAACCAGAAATCATGTAAAGGCAATGCTTGTCTAAAACTGTTCTCTTCCTTTCTTGGAGGCCTTGTGTCTTCCGCAGGAACCTTGAGGTGTTGTGTTCCATCCGCCTCTTTTTCTTTTAGCGTTTCCTTTGACCATACCCAAGCCATTGTGTTTGAATTCTCTTTCCAGCCTGATGTAATCCATGATCTGGAGATGGGACAGACGACTGGAAGGAGAATCCCACTCCTCTGGAGAAGAAGGTGGATATTCCCAGGAATCTGAGGAACCACGGCTGACCAGTAGCTGCGTCCATGGAACTGGTCAAGTGCCTCATCTCTTTTTTTGTATTTGGGGCTTAGACGCCTGGTTCCTGTGTGAACGTAATAACACCTCCAGCTCAGCTCTCCACAGTTTCCCTGTATCCAGGCATTTTGGTCTATGGCTTTGCATACATTGAATATTATTGATATAGGGCTTTTGGAACTGATAATTGCTGTCTTTTCTATTAAAATCCCTTTTCCTCCCCTAATTTCCAAGTGCCATTTGCTGGGATTCGTCCAGGGATCATAACACACAATTGATCCACTAATATTACACCGGTGATAAACAGTCAAATTCAATTTACAACTTTCAGTTTTGGTGCCTGTACAAATATAATGGGTATGGTAAACCAATGTCTGGGTAATTACATTTCTCTGTCTGGTTTCCTCGTTAGTGGGTAAACTGGTTTTAGTTCCTTACCAGTCTTGTAACTGTAAATTCAGAAATGTCTGCCTGCCTCACAAATCAATACCCTCTGGCCAAATATGACCTGCGTCACCCTTATGGCCACAACGTGCTATCACATATCCACAGAATTTACACACTTCAATATTTGCTGTCCTGTTCCATGCAAATACAAGTTTAATTGTGCACTTGGGGCACAACAACCCTGTGCAGCTACAGACTAGGGGAAGTCTGGCTGGAAAGCTGCCTGGAGGAGAGGGACCTGGGGGTGTTGGTTGACAGCCAACTGACCATGAGCCAGCAGTGGCCCAGGTGGCCAAGAAGGCCAATGGCATCTTGTCTTGGATCAGAAATGGTGTGGCCAGCAGGTCCAGGGAGGTTCTTCTCCCTCTGGACTCGGCACTGGTGAGACCGCTCCTCGAATCCTTTGTTCAGTTCTGGGCCCCTCACCACAAGAAGGATGTTGAGGCTCTGGAGAGAGTCCAGAGAAGAGCGACAAAGCTGGTGAAAGGGCTGGAGAACAGGCCTTATGAGGAGCGGCTGAGAGAGCTGGGGGTGTTTAGCCTGGAGAAGAAGAGGCTGAGGGGAGACCTCATTGCTCTCTACAACTACCTGAAAGGAGGTTGTGGAGAGGAGGCAGCTGGGCTCTTTTCCCAAGTGACAGGGGACAGGACGAGAGGGAATTACACATGAGGATGAATTACTCATCAGTGTCTTCCGTAAGGTTATTGGTGTGTCCCCTGGCGATGACCATAGAATCATAGAATCATAGAATCACCAGGTTGGAAGAGACCCTCCAGATCATCGAGTCCAACCATTCCCACTGATCTCTAAACCATGCCCCTGAGTACCTCATCCACCTCCAGGGAAGGCGAGTCAACCACCTCCCTGGGCAGACCGTTCCATTGCCTAATGACCCTTGCCGTGAAGAATTTTTTCCTTATGTTAAGCGTGAACCTCCCCTGGCGGAGCTTGAGGCCATTCCCTCTTGTCCTGTCCCCTGTCACTTGGGAGAAGAGGCCAGCACCCTCCTCTCCACAGCCTCCCTTCAGGTAGTTGTAGAGAGCAATGAGGTCTCCCCTCAGCCTCCTCTTCTCCAGGCTAAACACCCCCAGCTCTCTCAGCCGCTCCTCGTAAGACTTGTTCTCCAGCCCCCTCACCAGCTTTGTCACTCTCCTCTGGACTCACTCCAGATCCTCAACATCCTTCTTGTGGTGAGGGGCCCAGAACTGAACCCAGGATTCGAGGAGCGGTCTCACCAGTGCCGAGTCCAGAGGGAGAAGAACCTCCCTGGACCTGCTGGTCACACCATCTCTGATACAGGCCAAGATGCCATTGGTTACATGATGTCACAGTCCATTCAGTGGGTGGCTCCTTTACTCCTGGTTGCGTGAGTCACCCCCGTTCAGCCGTGTGGACGGCCGTTTCTGTAACTAAAAAACGAGAAAAGCACCTTCCCACTTTGGGGTCAGGCTCTCTCCTTTCCAACACTTTACTAACACCAGTCCCCAGGTTTCTCTTACGAATGCTCATCCCTAATGGTGTTGATTGAGCAATCCACCCCAGTTTGTGCATCTCGTTCAAGCGTCTCGCGATGACTGAGATGTATTTTTGTAGCATCATCTCCTCAATACCTGGAGTCGTAATCGGCCCCAGACACAAACAAGGCAATCCGGACAACATTTCATAGGCAGGTAGGCCTGTATCCCTACGGGGTGGAGTTTGAATATTTAGTAGTGCTAACGGTAAGCATTTTACCCAAGACATCTGCGTTTCAATCATCAATTTAGTTAATTGTTGTTTAAGAGTTCGATTCATTCTCTCAGCTTGTCCTGAACTTTGGGCTATGGAAGTTCCATCTTATCCCCACCGCTCGCGTTGCTTCTTGCAACACTTTTGACGTGAAACGGGTGCCTCTATCAGAATTGATTGCATGCACCAACCCCAAACGAGGAATTATTGATTCTAATAGTGTTTTTGCAACAAATTGGGCTGTTGCTCAGGTGGCTGGAAAGGCTTCAACCCAATGAGTTAGTTGATCCACTGTAACTAATACATATTTCCATTTACGTTGGGTAATTCAGGACAGTCAATCTGAACCCTTTCAAATGGTCTATAAGCCAGGTCCCAAGCACCCAAGGGTGTTTTCCTCATTGCACCTTTATTTATTTTTTGGCACATAGGGCACCCTTGGGTTATCTGTTTTGCTATTTCAAAAATCTCTGTGCTTCCAAAAGATTTTAAATACCGATCGCACAATGCCCTCGCTCCCCAATGGGTTTGCTCATGCCATCTCTTTAGTAATTTTTGAGCTACCGATTTTGGCAATATTTCTCTCCCATCTGGCAAAATCCACTTATTTTCCCGTAACATTGCCCCTAAATCTTGCATTCTCCTCATTCCCTCTGATGTAAAGGAGAAGACGTTAGTTATTTCCGTGGTTTTGGTTAATTCAAGAGGATTTATCTGAATGGGAGATTCAGCCCTTCTCGCTGCTTCTCTTGCTTTTTGATCAGCTAAATTATTCCCTCGTATTTGAGCTGAAAATCCCTGCTGAAGTCCTGGGAGGTAGACAATGGTGATCCCTTGGGGGCCTTTTAACGCTTCTAAAATTAAGTTGATCGATTCTTCATGGATCAAATTCTTCCCTCGGGTGTTCATAAATCCCCTTTCTTTCCAGATCTTTCCGAAGGTATGTGCCACTCCATATGCATATTTCGAATCAGCATATCATAGAACCATAGAATAACCAGGTTGGGAAAGACCCACTGGATCATTGAGTCCAACCATTCCCATCAATCACTAACCCATGGCCCTCAGCACCTCGTCCACCCGTCCCTTAAACCCCTCCAGGGAAGGTGACTCAACCCCCTCCCTGGGCAGCCTCTGCCAGTGCCCAGTGACCCTTTCTGTGAAAGATTTTTTCCTGATGTCCAAGAAAGGAACATTTTAGTTTACAGACATTTCCATTTGGGGATTAAATCGGGCAGTTGGCCCAGGATGGGGATCTGCAGCCCTTCAAAGCAGACAGGGCTCTCTGTGGACCTTGATTCTTTGTTTGGGACCTGTCTTTTTTCCAACAAGACCAGGTGGATGTGCCTGGGTGGCTTGAATTCCGTTGATGGAATCATGGGTTGGATTGGGTTGTGTTGAGTTGTGTTGAGTTGAGTTGGAAACCCATCCAGGTCCCACCACAGGCAGGGACACCTTTCGCTGGATAAAGTTGCTCCAGGAATGGAGGGGATGAGGGGGACGGGGAGGAGAGAGATGGGGAAGGGAGGGGAGGGGAGAGAAAAGAGGGGGAGCAACCTGATCCGGTGGGAGGTGCCCCTGCCCGTGGCAAGGGATTGCAACTGGATGGGCTTTGAGGTCCCTTCCAACCCAATCATTCCATGATTCTAAGGTTCTTGGCTCCAGCTTTCCTGAAACGGAGCCGTGTTCCCGTGGAACGCTGCCCCTGGGCCTGGCTCAGCCCCAGCAGCAGAAGATCCTTCGCAGAAGGCTTTCTGTTTCTTGGTTCCTCTGTCGAGGGATCAGCAGGAGCATGGTCTTTTTTGTTATGTCCCGCATTGCGGGGGAGGCACCTTTTCTGAGGGGTTCAAGGCCTGTGATGGAGAAAGCCAGAGCTGAGATGAAGCCCCATGTCTACGGAGACCTCCGAGCATCCCCTCCAGACCCCACCAGCCCCATCCAGAGAACAGCTGTGGGGCAGGAGTGCCCCACACAGCCCTCCCGAGAGCAGGACCTGGCATGGTAGAACCCCAGCCCCTGTCCCACTGGCCAACCCAACCCTGCCCCTCCTCACCTCTGCAGATCTCTAACATCTTCTCTGGGTTTCGGTCCTTCAAGGGCTGAGCAGCAACCGCTAGGGACAGAAGCTCCATCAGATCCCCCTTGCTCCCCAGCACCATGGTGGCAACGGGGACAAGGGTGTCCCCACAGAGGGACCAAGGGCTGGTGTCTCACCAAGGAAAATCAGAGCTGCCTTTCGCACTACATTCTCGGGAGCGTAGATGTACTGCAGGCTCTGGTTTACGTAGTCCTCGGCCCTCTTCTTGTCCTGCTTCAGCTGGAGAGACCACAAGGGTCAGGGCACGTCCCAGTGTCCCCCCGCTGGCCACCCCAGTCCCTCCTGCCAGTCTCCCCCGTGGCCGGGAGCTCTCCATCCCACCAAGCGTGGAGAAGAACCCTTGGGGGCTCTGTTCTTGAGGCCAGGGAGCAAGGACGCGGCTCCAGGCTGGAGCGAGGTGGGTGAGACCCACAGCCCAGACGTGGGGGGCAGCCCTCGTCCAGCCTGGGCCCTGGGGTCTGGGGGATCTTCTCACCAAGTAGTATGTGATGACCCACGTCTGCCGTGTCTTCACGCGACGTTCGGGCAGTTTCCAGCCCAGGAACTTTGCCGCAGCCAGGAGACCTTCCTCAGAAGCCTGTGGAGCAGCAGAAGGTGGGAGATGGCACCACAGCCCGGGCAAGGAGACTTGGGGTCCTCCTCCTCTCGGCTTTGTTGGTGGGGCCATGGTGGCCTTAGGAAGGTGGCACCTGCCCTGGCCCAGGTGCCTGGGAGCCTCCTCCCTGCGTCACAGCTCAGCTTTGAGATCCGTACCTCGGCCACGCTCGGCGTTGTGTCCTGTATGCAAACGATGAGCGGGAACAGGGCCATTCGCACTTTGTCCTGCATGCTCCCATTGTGGCTCCACACCACGCTCTTCAGCTGCTCGGCGAAGAACCTGATGGCTCGTTCTCTCACCTGGTTTTGCCCCTGGCAGGGAGAAGGACAGCAGCACTTCAGAACCAAGATCTCTTTGCCCGTGGTGAGCAGGATGCTCCAGGCTTGGATTTGGTCACTGGAGGCGTGGGACAACTCGGTGGGTGCAGCTGAATGGCCCCAAACTTGTCCAAGGTCCCTCCGTGGGCTCTCCTGACCACCCAGTGCTCCCCACCAGCTCCACCAGCCACGTTAAGGACAAGTTCCCACCAAAAGGGGCCGAGGAGGAGACGGGCTGGTCCTCGGCAATGCCTGTGGGACACGCACCCCTGGCCACGCTGCCTGGGGACAAGATCTGGTCCTGTTCCCCAGAGCAGCTAGGGAAGGAGGAGCCCTCAGGGCTCTCAGAGCAGCTCTCAGGGAGAACCTGGGCTGCAAAACCCAGGGGAGAAAGGTGAGCAGAAGCCCCTGCTCCAGGTGCTGCCCTTGCCCATGCCCAGTGCGCATCTGTGGGGCTCGGGCTCTCCCGTAGCCTTACGTGAAGGAAGAGGGGCAGCAGCTTCTCCATCAGCTGCACGGTGATGGAGCTGGCCTTCTTCTTCTTTAGGTGACCTGTCATGTTTTGGAGGGTCACCAGGGCCTTCACAACAACATCTGCGTTGCTGTGCTCCAGGTCCTCAGTCAGGTCCAGCAGGAGGATCTCCATTCTTCTGGCCTGCGTGAAGAAGAGAATTTCCTTGTTGGGAAAAGCTCCATGCCTGGAAAGCTCCCCAGGTGGCCACCCTGGCGGGGATGGCGCTTGGGGCCATCACCCACCGCCTGACTCCAGCCAAGACCAAGCCACCACCTTCCCCACCAGCCCAGCCGCCCTCGGCCAGGCCGCGCTCACCGTCTTGGGTCTCTGAGAGAGCGTGAGGAGACCCTGCAGAACTGCTGGGCGCAAGGCTGGGCTTGGGCGCCTCAGGGATCTCCAGAATTTGTAGAGCCCCTCAAAGTTCTCATTTTCAAAGTCCTTGCAGGCCAGGACCTGGAAGAAAGGCAGCAGCGATCGAGCGGCGGAGCAGGTGGGGCTCCCCGCTCCGTGCAGCTCTGGGTTCCACCAGCAGCTGAAGCCGAGGCCACCGGGGCTTTGGATGCGAACTCACCAGCAACTGAAGGATCCCGGTGTCCTCAGGCAAAGTGCAGAGGAGCCGAGCGTGTTGCGCCTGATGCCGGTTGAACAGCCCCAGCAAGACTCTCTCCATCACTTGGGGCACGGAGAACAGGAGCTGCCACACGGGCACGGCCGAGCTGCAAGGCAGAGCGCTCCGTCAGCAGGGCCACCTCGGCCACCGCGGCCTGGCCTGGGGCAGCCCTGCAGGACAGGGACCCTGGACCCCAGCTGGGGTGGCCTGGGCAGCAGGAGAGGAGCGAGGGGAGGTTCATTGTGGGGCTGGGAGGAGCGTGGTGAGTCATGGAATGCCCAGACTTGGAAGGCACCGACAAGGGCCACCAAGTCCAGCTCCCTGCACACGACAACCCTAAAACCCACGCCGGGTGTCTGAGGGCCTTGACCAAAGGCTTCTTGAACACTGCCAGGCTTGGTGCCATGACCTCTTCCCTGGGGAGCTGTTCCAGTGCTCCACCACCCGCTGGGTGAAGGACCTTGTCCTAATGTCCAACCTAACCCTCCTCTGAGGCATCTTCCTGCCATTCCCTTGGGTCAGGGAGAAGAGCTCAGCCGCTGCTCCTCCTGCTCCCCGTGGGAGGAGCCTGCAGAGCGCGATGAGGTCTCCCTTCAGTCTTCTCCAGGCTGAACAGAACAAGAGACTTCAGCCGCTCCTCACATGGCTTCCCCTCTAAACCCTTGGCCAACTTGGTGGCCCTCAACTCTGGGCTGGCTTGGCCGCCTCTGGCTGCCGCAGGGCTTTCGTGGGGCTGGAAAGTGTGGTGGGAAGGAGGGCCCTGCTCCTCGGGCATGTCCTTCACGATCCCTTGGCTCTGGCAACCAAAGAGTCTCCGTGTCCCCCTCCCCGCAGGGGACCCCCCTCCAGGCTCTCCGGGGCAGGACCTGTCTCTGGGTGGAGCGATCTCCATGAGCGCTGAGACCACTTCCGTGAGGTGATGCTCGGTCATGAGGAGCAGAAGGGCCTCCACTTTCTGCCGAGCCAATTCCACCTTGATGCCTTTGATGTTTTCATGGATGCATCTTATAACATGGGGCACCTGGAGGAGAAACAGGTGAGGATGGAGCTGGCCCTGGAGAGCAGCCACCTCCTCGGCTCCATCCCTCTCTACTGGTTTCAGGTGGGTTCAGGTGCCCGAGACACCTGGGTTAGGAGGGAGGGATGGAGGAAGAAGGTCTGGCAGGGCTCAAGGGTTGGGCCGTCCAGCCCCAGGCCACTTACACTCATCAGCCAACACTCAGGGGCGCTCATGGCCATGTCCAACACGCATCTCGCTGCCTCCTTGTCAAAGACACTGGATTCTCTCAGTGCTTCGATGGCCACACAGACGATGTCGGTCTTCTCCACAGCATCCAGGTACCTTGCAAACATCTACAGGAAGGAGGGAAGGGAGGAAGAGATGTCCCAGTGAGAGCCCAGCAGCGCTGGAGGCAACACAGGTGTTGGGCTCATGGGGGCAGTGGGTGACCCTCAAGCGATCCAGGCCTTGGCCAGCGGGGCTGGAGGTGCTGCTGGGACCCTGGAGTGCAGCCTCGCTTGGGGACAGCAGGAACCTTCTCAGCAGGGACAGCGAGGCCACGCCAGCCCCTCTGAGTCTCCACGCCTTTGCTCCTCCAAGTCCCCTGTCAGCGCCTCAGAAGTCCCAGCGACAGAGGAGCTCCTTACCGTGGGCACGTCTCGGATGGAGAGAAAATCCATCGCAGAGCTGTCCTCAACATCCTCCTGGCTCTGTTCTCCTGCGTCATTTGCCATTGACCGGCCTGAAGAAGCAGGGAAGGGGCAGAAGGGTCAACGGGGCAAAGCAGCTTGGCCAGAAGCTCAACCCTATTGTCACCATCCTTAAGGTCTAACGATGCTTAAAGAGAAGCGGAGCTACCAGGAGATGTCGGTGTGGAGGGATAAAACCCACCACAAGGTCTCTTACTTCTTTGCTTGCGGATGAAGTTGATCAAACAGCAAAGTGTTTCCAAAGCCAGATGTTCTTTCATTTTTGAGGAATACGGAAAAACAGAGAGGTGACCAAGCAGTTGGCCCAGGATGGGGATCTGCAGCCCTTCAAAGCAGACAGGGCTGCCCGTGGATCTTGGTTCTTCATTTGGGACCTGTGTGAGGGAGGCAGAAGAGGAGAAGGGTTGAGGGCTGCATCCCTGGAGAGTCAAGGCTTTGCCGGGTGGTGCCGGCCCCGGCTCTCAGAGCAGCCAGCTGGGCAGGAGCTCCACGCAGAGAGACCTTTGGCCACTCTGGTGGGCAGGGAGGGGACGTGGTGTGGCTGGAGGGTTCCTCGCTCCTCACCTGCAGCGTGGGGTTGGTCAGCAGATGAATCAGCTTCCCAATCCTGTCCAGCGCCCTCCCGCGCACAGCTGGTCTCTTAGAGCCGGTGAAGTTCAGAAGGGTCTGGGAAGAGAGAAGGTCCCGGTGAGGCCTGGCAGCAGATTTTTCCTCCAGCAGAAGCAGCGCTGCTGAGCTCCTGGGCTGGACTCATCCAGGCCGTGAAGGCTTCCTCCGCTCTCCAGAGAAGCCTGCAGTAGGGGCCCTGCCCTAGGAGACCTGCAGCTGGCAGCCCCTGCTTCCCCGAGGAGCTGGGCACCCTCCCGGCAGCGCTGTCTCCGCCTGGCACTGAGGTGGGGACCGTCGGCTCCGGAGTGGACGCCCCCTCCTTCCAGGGAGAGGAGCAGCCCCTCAGAACCCAACTCCTTGCAGACCTGGAAGATGTCCGGCAGCTCCTGATTGAGCCTGGTGACCGGGATGATGCCCACCAACTTCTCCATCATCGCGTCCAGGACATTCAGGGTCTGCAAAGAAGACAGAGGGTTGTGGCAGGGTTTCCCGCTGTCCCCCTCAGCACCAGGATCCCATCTCCCAGTGCTGGGGCGGCACTGCCACCCGTCCCAGAACGCGGAGCACCCCGGGGAGGTGACAGGAACATGAGAAGAGGACGAAGGCACGAGGGTGGGCGAGCAAAGCTGAGCCCCTGCCTTGGACCCCTGGTGGTGTCGCAGCACGGGGAGAAGCTCGGAGGGCGTGGGGGCTCCTGTAGCTCGTTCAGCACTTACCGGGCTGCACAGGGCACGGATGGATTGAATCATATAGAAGTCTGAGGCTTCCACAGAGAACGGCAAGACCACTGTCAGGCAGGTTTGGAGCAGGAGCGTCTCCTTGCCCTCCAGCGCTCCCTGCAAGGAGCTGTGGAGAGAGACAGGGACCAGTCAGCCACTGGTGCTGGGAGCGGCGCCTCGAGGCCTCGTGCGTATGGACGTGGTCCCCGGGGGTGACCGTGAGGGATGTGGAGGTACCTCAGTTTGGTGATAGCAGACATGGCTTTCTGCCACAGCTTCATCTGGAGCTGCTGGTGAGCACATTTCTCTTCCATCAGCTCCTGCAAAGGCCAATTGATGTGAGACCTGGCAACCAGCGACACCCAGGGACACCAGAGCCTCGACACCCAGGGACACCAGAGCCTCACCACCCAGGGACACCAGAGCCTCGACACCCAGGGACACCAGAGCCTCGACACCCAGGGACACCAGAGCCTCGACACCCAGGGACACCAGAGCCTCACCACCAAGTGTCACCAGAGCCTCGACACCCGGGGACACCAGAGCCTCATCACCCAGGGACACCAGAGCCTCATCACCCAGGGACACCAGAGCCTCGACACCCAGGGACACCAGAGCCTCACCACCCAGGGACACCAGAGCCTCATGACCCAGGGACACCAGAGCCTCGACACCCAGGGACACCAGAGCCTCGACATCCAGGAACACCAGAGCCTCAAGACCCAGAGACACCAGAGCCTCATCACCCAGGGACACCAGAGCCTCATCACCCAGGGACACCAGAGCCTCACCACCCAGGGACACCAGAGTCTCACCACCCAGGGACACCAGAGGCTCGACACCCAGGGACACCAGAGCCTCACCACCCAGGGACACCAGAGCCTCACCATCCAGGGACACCAGAGCCGCACCACCCAGGGACACCAGAGCCTCGACACCCAGGAACAGCAGAGCCTCACCACCCAGGGACACCAGAGCCTCATGACCCAGGGACACCAGAGCCTCAACACCCAGGGACACCAGAGCCTCGACACCCAGGGACACCAGAGCCTCATCACCCAGGGACACCAGAGCCTCATCACCCAGGGACACCAGAGCCTCGACACCCAGGGCCTCCAGCCCCTCATAGCATTGTACAGTCATTAGGGTTGGAGAAGACCTCTAAGCTCATCCAGCCCAAACCTCAGTCCAACCCCACCGCGCCTACTAATCCACACCTGAAGCGTCACATCTCCACATGTTTTGAACCCCTCCATGGATGGAGACTTAACCGCTTCCCTGGGCAACCTCTTCCGATGCTTCTCCACTCCTTCCATAACAACGTAGTTCCAATATCCAATCGGAACCTCCCCTGGTGCCCCTTGAGGTCATTTCCCCTCGCCCTGCCCTAGCGTTGGCCTCTTCCTCCTCTCACCTTGATCTTCTCCACCACATTGTAGTTGCAGCAGAACAGGTCCAGGCCTCTTAACAAGCTGTTGTTTATGGCGGTCTGGCACAGGGATTCAACGCACTCGAGGAACATCAGCTTCTCGATGGTTTCCTGGAACAGAGACCAAACAGGGAGAGGGGGTCACCCGTGGCCAGCAGGACCGGAGCTGCGGAGATGGAGACCTGGGAGAAGCAGCTCTGCCCAGGCAGCGAGGGGCAGGGTTACCTCGTCTGTGCGGTGGAGGATTGCGTAGATGAAGTCCACTATATCCTCCTCCTTTTCATAGGTGGGCAACGACTCGGCGTCTAAGAGAGGAGGAGAGCAGGGAGGGCTGTGAGAGGGGGTGGTGGAAGGAGACAGGAGACTTTGCTGGGGACAGAACTGGCTGCCTGGCCGGGTCCTGCTCTTGGGTCAGAACAAGCCCCTGCAACGCTCCACATGCAGTTGGGCTGCCGTGCTGGACAGGACATGTCCGGGAAAGCCCTCGTGAAGATCCCTGTCCCCCAGCATCGCTGCCTCTGCCCCAGAGCAGGAGCTGGGTCCCCTCTGTTTGCTCCACCCCCGGGAGAAGTTGGAAGGGACCCACAAGGGTCCTCAATTCCTGTCCCTGCATAGGACAACCCCAAATCATGGAATGATGGAATGGTTTGGGTTGGAAGGGACCTTAAAGATGATCCAGTTCCAACCCCCCGCCATGGGAAGGGACACCTCCCAGTGGATCAGGTTGCACCATGTCCCATCCAACCTGGCCTTGAACACCTCCAGGGATGGGGCAGCAACAACATCTCCAGGCAGCCTTGGCCAGGTCCTCACCAACCTCACAGGAGAACATTCCTCCACAAGATCTCATCTCAATCTACCCTCTTCCAGCTCAAAACCCTCCTACCTCATCCTGTCCCTGAACTCCCACAACAACAGCCCCTCCCCAGCTTTCCGGGAGCCCCTTTCCATATTGGAAGCTGCTCTAAGGTCTCCCCAGAGCCTTCTCCTGGATGGACAACCCCAACTCTCATAGCCTGTCCTCATACAGGAGGTTCTCCAGCCCCCAGATCATCCTCGTGGCCTCCTCTGGACTTGGTCTCACAGATCTGTGTCCTTCCTGTGCTGAGACCTCCAGAGCTGGACGTACGACTCCAGTTGAGGTCTCACCAGAGCAGACAAACAGAATCCCCTCCCTGACCCTGGGGTCCAGCCCTGCCCAGCCCACCAGGACCCTTCACTCACAGATCATCATGGGCATGATTGAGGTCGCCTCACTGAGTTGTGGAGCAGAGCTGCTCCGCTGGGGAAACTCATTCTCCTGCCAGGCCAGCCTGGGTCTGTGAGGAGATCTCCTTGCCATCGTTAGGGATGGAGGTAAACGCGTAAGCAAAGAGAACGAAGAAGCTTCGCCAAACGCCTCAGCACCGCGGGGTGAGACGCGAGCTCTGCTGCCTCTCCGGTTACTGCCCAGGGACACTGAGAGCCTGGGGGCTGCGTCTCCTGTGTCCCATTGTGATGTCACAACGGGTCCCACCACAACCTTTCACACTGTCTCCAAGAGCTTCTACAATTCCAGAGCCTTCCCCTTGTGATGTCACAATGGGTCCCACCACAACCTTTCACACTGTCTCCAAGAGCTTCTACAATTCCAGAGCCTTCACATCCAGGAACAAGGGGCATCTTGGGAGGGTTGTCAATATTCCCCTGTTGCACCATCAAATCAAATCAAAGGCACTAAAGGGGTCCCAGAGAGCTCCAGAGGAGTTCTGGGGGTCCTAGAAAGACCTTAGGGTGTTCTAGAGGGTTGCTGGGGGGCTCTAGAGGGGTCCTTGGCATCCTAGAAGGCTTGTAGGAGGCCCTAAAGGGGTCCTAGGGGGCTCTAGAGGATTCCCAGGGTCTCAAAAGAGGTCCTGTGGGAAAAAGTGCTGTCCCAGAGGGCTCTGGAGGGGTCCTGACAGTCCAAGAACATTCCTAGGGGGCTCTGGAAGGCTGCTAGGGTCCCTGCAGGGGAGTTGAAGGCCATAGATAAGTACTCAGGAGCTCTAGATAGGTCTGGGTGCCTTTAGAAGAGTCCTGTGGGTCTCTATAGTGGTCCTGGGTGTCCTAGAAGGGTCCTGGAAGGCCTTAAAGGGGTACCAGGGGGTTCTAGAGGCTTCCCGGGGGCCCTAGAAGGGTCCTTGAAGGTTTTAAAGATGTCCCAAGGGGCTCTAGAATGGTCATGGGAGTCACTAGATGGGTCCTGGGGGTCCTAGAGGGGTCCTAGAAGGCCTTTAAGGAGTCCCGGTGGGTTCAAGAGGGGCCCTGAGGGTCTCTAGAGGGGTCCTGGTGGTCCTAGGAGGTACGTAGAAGGTCTTAAAGGGGTCACAGGGGCCTCTAGGGTATTCCTGAGGGTCCTAGAGAGGTCCTAGAAGGCTCTAAAGGGGTCCCGAGGGTCTCTAGATGGGTTCTGAGGTTCCTAAAATGGTCCTAGAAGGACTTTAAAGGTCCCACTGGGCTCTAGAGAGGTTCTTTTCATCCTAGAAAGGAACTAGAAGGTCTTAAAGGGGATCCAGGAAGCTCTAGAGGATTCCTGGGCTTCCTAGAGGGGCCCTAGAAGGCCCCTAAGGAGTCCCAGGGCGCTCTAGAGGAGTCCTGGGTTCCTAGAAGGGTGCTAGAAGGCCTTAAAGGTGTTCCAGGGGGCTCAAGAGGGGTCCTTGGCATTCTTGAAGTGCTCTAGATAGATTTAAAGGGGTCTCAGGGGGCTCTAGAGGGTTTCTGGGATTCCTAGAAGGGTCCGAGAAGGCTCTAATGGGGACCCAGGGAGATCTAGAATGGTTCTGGGCGACTCTAGATGTGTCCTGGGAGTCCTAGAAGGCCCTAAAGTGGTCCCAGGAGACTGTAGACGGTTCCTGGGGGTCCCAGAAGGCCTTAAAGGGGTCCCAGGGGGCTCTGGAGGGGTCCTGGGGGTTTCTAGATGAGTCCCACGGGTCCCAGAATCATGGAATCACTAGGTTGGAAAAGACCCACAGGATCATCGAGTCCAACCATTCCTACCAATCACTAAGCCACGTCCCTCAGATCCTCATCCACCCGTGAGAATTAATTGATAAGTTTTGCTGCAGCTGATTTGTATGTTTAAGTATCTTGTCATATAAATTTGGTTTGTATCGAGAGATAATACGCAGACAATCTCCAGACACGATGTTTAATTCTTCGGTCAAATGATAACCTGAAGGGAGCCTCCGGACGTGGTGGAAAACTCCAAAAATATAATCTTGGAGAGATTTCTATGGATCTTTGTCGAAAACTAGTAGATATACCCACTGCTTTTGTAAGAGGTTCTGCCTTTTTTAGAAGGGCATCCAATTCAGCGCTGAATTGGGAAATAAAAATATTATTATCTGTGCTTCAAAGCCTTTGTCCTCATTCACCCCACCCCGTTATTAGCGTCGTCCTCCAAAGATTTTCCTCCTCCGTGAGTAAGTGGTTCTGTTTATGCACGAGGACTCGTACCACTGAACCCCAAAGCTGCTAGAGAAGGCAGACGTGGGCAGACACCCCTGGAGGGAGCAGGAGTGTCACAAAGAATAGGTGACCAACCCTCTTAGCCCCTACAGGAAAGCCCCACAAGCTCACGGACTCCAGCATCGCTGCAATTCCTCAATGCTTGGAGAAGACATTCCGCGGCAACTCCTGGGACCAGCCCTCATTATTTTAGACGACGTCGCTAAAGGTTTGGTGGCACCTGGGGCTCGAGTTTCCTTCGAGCTTTCACTAAAGCTCGCTCGAAAATTGGATTAATACAAGAACTATGATTTTAGTTGCCACCGTCGTAGAGCAGGTACCTCAGTCTCCAAGTCACCGTCCCCAGCTGGAACATCAAGCTCTTCAGACGGCGATTTCCTCAGCCTTTCTCGAGGACCAAGAGAAACGTGCATCCCCAGTGTTTTACAGATGGTTTTACTGCACCGAGAGACACTCAGACGGCTTCATCTCACACACGAAACCATCCTTCAGAGGACTGAAATTTGAGGGGTTTGTCATCCTCACTTCTATTCAACATTGAGCATCTTCCACTGGAGAAGGGGAACCTACAAACTGTTAGCAAAGCAAGAAGCTGGGCCTCATGGCTGCCCGTGTGGCCAGGGGGCCAAGAAGGCCAAGGGCATCTTGGCTTGGATCAGACACGGCACGGCCAGCAGGGCCAGGGAGGTTTTTCTCCCTCTGGACTCGGCCCTGGGGAGACCGTTCCTCGAATCCTGGGGTCAGTTCTGGGCCCCTCACCACGAGAAGGATGTTGAGGCTCTGGAGCGAGTCCAGAGAAGAGCAACGAAGCTGGGGAGGGGGCTGGAGAACAAGTTTTACGAGGAGGAACTGGAGTTGATTAGCCTGGAGGAGGCTGAGGGGAGACCCCATTGCTCTCTCCAACTCCCTGAAAGGAGGTTGTGGAGAGGAGGGAGCTGGGCTCTTCTCCTAAAAACAGGGACAGGACGAGAGGGAACGGCCTCAAGCTCCACCAGGGGAGGGTCAGGCTGGACATCAAGAAATAAAAAATCATGGAAAGGGTCACTGGGCGCTGGAACAGGGAGGGGGTTGAGTCCCCTGCCCTGGAGGGGTTTGAGGGACGGGTGGACGAGGTGCTGAGGGACACGGGTTAGTGATTGACGGGAATGGTTGGACTCGATGATCCGGTGGGTCTCTTCCAACCTGGTGGTTCCATGATTCTACAATTCTGGGGAGTCACATATGGGGCAGGAGGAGTCACTTATGGGGCAGGAGGAGTCACTTTTTGGCCTCACATTGGACGCTGATCATGGAGATCCAGGAGGACCTGGAGAACCCCCCATGTTGGACACAGACCATGTTGATTCCATGAAAATGGGGTCGGGGCAGGGAATAAACGGGATTCGCTGCTTCTTGAGGAGCTGAAGCTGCTCGCGGAGCTCCTGGTGGGATGAGAAGAGGACTCAGAGCATCGAGACGAAGCCTTTAATCCCCAGCCTGGAGGCCCCAGAGGGGGTGGAGAACTTCCCACCTCCTATGAGAAGCTCCAAACCCTCCCTGGAGGAACCAAAACCACCTGGTTTGGCCCCAAATTGTCCTTGGGGTCACTCTGAG
This sequence comes from Phaenicophaeus curvirostris, assembly GCF_032191515.1. NCBI lineage: Eukaryota > Metazoa > Chordata > Aves > Cuculiformes > Cuculidae > Phaenicophaeus > Phaenicophaeus curvirostris. The sequence continues at coordinate 1,274,399 of NC_091426.1, forward strand.
GTGGAGATTCTGACTTTATCTTCTAGAGGTTGAACTTCATGTCCAGGATGGCCTGGTGGAGGTCGGAGTCCAGGGGGACGTAGGACTTCTGGGAGTCCTGGCGGAAGAACAAGGGGTCGGAGATGGCCTTGGGGTTGAAACCTTCACAGACCAGCTTGGCCTTGAGCTGCTTGAAGGTCCCGGTGATCTCCAGGGCGTCCTGGGGAGATGGGGATGGGGAGAACATGGGGATGGATGGAGGAGGATCCATGGATCTAAGGGCTGAGGTTCTGCTGAGGGACATGGATCCATGGGCTGAGGTTCTGCTGAGGGACATGGATCCAAGGGCTGAGGTTCTGCTGGGGGACATGGATCCAAGGGCTGAGGTTCTGCTGAGGGACATGGATCCAGGGGCTGAGGTTCTGCTGAGGGACATGGATCCATGAATTCCTCAAGTTGAGCTGGGAGAGGTTTAAATTGGGTTCTGGGGATGCTTCCTTCACTGAAAGGGTCATCAAGGACCTGGAAGAGGATTTCTGGGGCCGTGGTGGAACCTTGATCCCTTCTGAAAGCCCTGGAGATGTGGTGGGGTCGAGAGTTTTGTGTTTAGGGTTGGACTTACGACCTTCAACATCTTCCAACCTCAACATTTCCATGATGGACAAAGCTCCTCGGCCTTGGGAGCTTCATCCCAAGGATCCTTTGGACGAGGAAGCCCACAAACCCCAGGAGAACCCAGGGCCACCAACCTGGATGCGGATGAAGCGAGGGGCGGCGTAGCCGGGCAGCATCTCCTGGGTGAAGGCAAAGAGCTTCTCGCCCTGGAAGGTTGTCCCGGGCCTCAGGCAGATGGCGGCCATCCCGCACTTGCCCTCACACCCTGCAAGGAGGCCACAGGGGGCTGGGGGCCACCACGATCCACTTCTACTCGTCCTGGTGGCCACAGGGACCATCACCAAGACCTGGTGGTTGCCCAGAACCCCACCAGCTGCTCCTTTTCTCCAACCAATCCCAGTTTTACTCTTTCTGGAGGCCACATGGACCTTGATGAAGGCACCAGGTGGACCCAAAACCATCTTGGATGACTGCGTTGACCATTTTGGCCTCCTTGGTGGCCACTTGGACCACGATGAGACCTCCCAGTGAGTCCCAAACAGCACCAGGTGCTTCTTTTGGGCATCTGAGGCTCTTTTTGCTCTTCCTTGTGGCCACATGGACCATCACCAAGACCTGGTGGTTGCCTAGAACCCCACCAGCTGCTCCTTTTCTACAACCAACCCCAGTTTTACTCTTCCTGAAGGCCACTGGGAGCATCTCAAGGCTTCTTGGTGGCCACTGGGAGCATCTCAAGGCTTCTTGGTGGCCACTGGGACCATCTCAAGGCTTCTCGGTGGCCACTGGGACCATCTCAAGGCTTCTTGGTGGCCACTAGGAGCATCTCAAGGCTCCGTGGTGGCTCCTTATGTGGATAAAACATGAGCAGGTTCTTCTTTTGATGCGATTGACTCACCTGGCACAGCCACCCCGTACACGTTGACCTCCTGGATGAAGTCGACCATGGCCAGAGCAGCTTCCACCTCAGTCGTGGCCATGTTCTCCCCTTTCCACCTGGAGAAGACACGAGGTGAAGCCGTGAGGGTGGGATTTGGCTCAGAGGAAGGTCTCGTGAGAGCCACCAACTCACCGGAAAGTGTCTCCCACGCAGTCCTGGAAGTAGATGAACCTTTCGTGGTCGATCCGGAGGAGGTCGCCACTGTTGAAGTAGGAGTCACCCCGGACCAAGACGTCCCTCAAGATCTTCTTCTCGGTCTTCTCAGAGTCCCCCGCGTAGCCGTGGAACGGGGTGTTCTGGGTGATCTTGACGACCAGCAGCCCCGTCTCCCCTGGGAAAGAAGGATGGAAGCTCATCAGAAACCTCCTTCCGTGGTGGGGAAGGTCCTCTCCATGCCCACCAGGGATGATTTTCCTGGTTCTTTGAGGGATCTCTGGTGGCTTCCACCATGAATCCTGTGCCTGTTTCCTTCTCTGAGCGATCTCTGGTGGCTTCCACCATGAATCACGTTCCTGATTCTGTCATTGAGGGATCTCTGGTGGCTTCCACCATGGTTTGTGTTCCTGTTTCTTTCTTTAAGGATTTTCTCACCAGGGTTTTGAGGACCAGGAGATGTTTTTGATGGATCTCAACGCCCCGCCTTCCCCAAAACACCCTTGGAAACTCTTCTTACCGGGCTGGACTTTGATGCAGAGACCTCGCTGGTCCCGCTGGGGCTCGTCCTCCTCCACGTTGTACTTGATCAGCCCGAAGGGTGTGAAGGGCTGGGGGACAGAAGAAGGAGACAGACGCCTTTCTCAGGGCTCTGGGGGGACGTCCAGGTCTCCACAGATGCCCCCAAATGAGCCTTTGAGTCAACGGAGGCCAACGAGGTAGAAGGGGCGGCTCGGGGGGTCTTGGAGACCCTCCTTGGTTCATCAACCCCACCTTAAGGAACCTTCTGGATGCCCCCAAACCATCATCACCACCTTGAGGCTCCATCATCATCACCTTGAGCTCCATCATCATCACCCTGAGGCCTCCATCATCACCCCCTTGAGGCTCCATCATCACCACACTGAGGCTCCATCATCACCACACTGAGGCCTCCATCATCACCACCCTGAGGCTAATTTATCCTGCTGTGCTTCTGATTGCCCTCGCCCCGTTCACTTCTAGATCAGCTCCCCACTCACCGGCAGGCTAGAAGGCCTGGACTGAAGATTCAAGTTCATATCTTCTTCCCCTTTCCTGGAAGCCATTGAGGGAGCAGACAACGCCTGGGAGCCAAACGAGTCTTGAGATAACTCCTGAAACAGCAAGAAAAACCAAAAAAAAAACCCCACAAATGGGAATAAAATCAAGGCTCTGCTGGAATCTCTCTGGTATAGTCTTGTGTTGTGGAGGAATTTGCCCAAAACAGCTAATAAGACAGCAAAGAGTTGAAGCCAGCAACGCCTACAGTTCAACAGGAGGATAAGCGTCGCCAGACTGCTACCGTGAGGGTCAGGAGCAGAACCCTAAAACGTGACAGAAGGGTAATGCTCTGGATTTCCCTTCTTAAAGATCCTGAAAGACACGGACTCTCCTGGGAGACCGTCCACGTAGCTTCTTGATCTTCTAAGGTCTTACAACAGCTCTGAGCACTTCAGGGCACAAACAAGGCAAGTCGATTAAAACCTCCATTTTAATCGTGCGTTACAATATCTGCTGAAAGGTCCCAGCTAGGTTTTCACACAACCAGTAACAACTATTAAACCAGTACAAAGCCTTGTTGAAAATAAGTGCCATTTACATATATACGAAGAAATTCGATTCATTATTTTCTCCTCAATTCCCTGAATTTGCTTTAGGGAGGAGAAAGAAAGCAGCAGAGTTTTACATTTCAGAGCAAAGTCTTCCATCACCATCTCTTTGTTGCTCTGCTGTTGTGCTAATCCAAGCACTTCTGTAGACCACTTGGAGAACTTTCACAGGCCACAACCGTGCCAGTACAAAAATCCTTTAGACTGGTACTGCCAACCGGCAAAATTTACACCACACCAGTCCTCAAAACCGCTGCATCAGCAGGGCTTAACTTGTTACAACCACCACATCTTGGAGATGGAGATCTAGACACAACAGAGAAGGCAGCACGGTCATTATCATAATCCTTCCAAGCAGCTTGCTGACCCGTAATTCAACTGACTTGAGCGTGCAACGAGAAGGATTTGCCCAAGTTTCTTTAAGAACCCCTTACGGCTCGAAATAAAGCAGAGCGGCCCTACCTGAGGAGGGGGGAAGCGCTGCTGGGAGTAGGCAGACTGCTGCTGCTGCGGCTGCCATGGAGGCTATGAGGATGACTGCTGAGAAAGAACCGAGGAAGCCGTCTGCTGAGTTTGCTGCTGCTGCGGATGAGGGCTTTGCTGGTTGTAGTAAGGAGTCTGGCTTTACTGCCCATACGCACTGGGGCCCTGCTGTCCATAAGGAGGAATCTGCAGAAGAGGAGGGAAGAATTAGATCAGTTATGAAGATATCTTATGTACACACAAGATTACGCTCAAGAAGTGAAACGTTCAGATACTGGAGCACAACAGTTAACTGGCAATGCCACCTCCTACACAAGGAAACCTCCTAGATAACAGCAAAAGCCACCATTGTTCTTGGCAGTAACAGAACCTCAATAGGCACCCTAACTAAGTTCTTAGTGATCCTTATCTGACCACCCTTCAGTGACAGTCAAAAGGCATCAAAAGGCAAGGCTGCTTGCTCCAAAAAACAAGGCAGCCTTTTGAATCCTGCCCACGCTACAGCAGGAGCCACTTGGATCCAACCTGGAAGTGATTTATTCAGTAAAGTACAGCTCTGTCTTTTACAGAACACAGAGGGAAGAGTATCTTGCTACCCTCACTGTTTGTTTTTCCCTTGTTAGATTCACTGCTCTGCCGCTTTTGGAAGCAAGGATTCCACAGGTCCTCATACATCCATTAGCCCTGGATCCAGATGAGGTGCTGTAAAGAAATGTCATTTAACCCAAGGAGCCAACTCCAACCTGGCTGATGCTGGTCCCTTGGAGCACTTGGCTGCTCTCCCACCCGCCCCTGCTGTGAACAGAGAGTACAGAAGCTCAGGTCTTCTACCTGCTGTGCACATGAGAGGCTGCCCATTGTACTTTGTGCCCTGCTTTGCATTCCCATGGGGTATCTCTGAGGAGTCTGTGGCCCGTAGGGCTGTTCTGGATAGCCGTGTCCTTGCTGTGGCCCCGCCTGAGGTCCCTGCTCTTGTGTGTAGGGGTTGGTTCCTCCGTACGGCTGAGGCCTCATCTTCCCCATCTGATCCATCGGGCTTGAAGCCTGCAAGGCAAGTTATGACACGTGATGTACATCCAGCTACACACAGGAATCACTCACAATCTCCCAAAACCCCAGAAGAGAACTTTATAGAATCAGAGTCATCGAATGGTTTGGCTTGGAACTAGATGAGCTTTGAGGTCCCTTCCAACCCAAACCATTCACTGATTCTGTGATTCCATGAATTCTTTTTCACTGCATCAGGTTGCTCAAAGCCCCATCAGCTTAAAACCCTTCCCTCTCACTCCTATCCCTGTACTCCCTGATGAAAAGCTCCTCCCCAGCTTTCCTGAAGCCCCTTTCCATACTTGAAGGCACCTACAGCTTCACAGCAGGTTGGTGCAGAGCAGAAGCTCATCTGCCTCGTTTCAGGCACTGAACCCCACAGCCACGTGCTGAATTACAGGATTCCCACTGCCCTTCTAAACCTACAGACCTTTCACAAAACATGAACGAGAAGTCATTTAATGCTGACATTTCTCCCATGGCCGCAGGACACGCAAGAAGCCGGGAAGGATCATTAAGAAAGATGGATTATCGGTGTGAGTGGCCGTTCCCCGTAGCAGGCAGTAGTTTAGTGTCCAGATATTCCACAACAAGGTAAACGTAAGACTGAAAATTTAAATATTCATGAGAAACGCTGCTTCTTTCACGTATAACAAGGTCTCCCAAAACACTACAGGTGGTTAATTTACACTTACACATTTCAATTAACTCATATTGATGCAGTAACACTGGGCAGAGCCACTAACATCCACAGTCTTCAAGGCTGCAGTTCTATTTTTGCCTTTTTTAATATGTGCTTTGTGTCTGCTGCCTTTTGTAGAATAAAGATTTCTAAATCAAATTTCTCCAGATCCAGGAAAAAGTAATTTGTCAGCCTTGAAGCCAGGTCCCTGGGGTTTAGAGCAGGCAGGATGGGATGAGTGAATGCATGCAACTTCCAAGGACCTCCTGACCCGCACTACCACTGCCTGGAGCCAGGACACGAAATGAATCCATCAGAATTCCTGAAAATGCTATAAACCTCCAAATGGCAGTTTTCCACCTAAAGCAAGGACTGGTTTTGGCATAGTGACCTCTAAATGACTCCCAGGCACAGTCTTTAACCTCCATCTGGGACTGAACACAGATTGCTGATCTCTGGATGACCTAACTAACACCAATTAGATGCCTTCCAGCAGATCTCCATGACAATGGACTCTTACCCCACTCCTTCCTGCAACCAGCCCCGGGGTGGTATTTGTACAGATCCACCCTCCCTCGCCCAGCTCAGGTGCTTGAGGAGTGGCACTGCAGGTCTACACAGGCAAGTATCGCACAAAGCCAGCTCCTGCTGCAAACCCTAAAGAATCCCAGAGACCACAACAGTTTCTCAGTTGTGTTCGCAGCATCCACCCTCCTGGAGGGGGTGGATGGAAAAAAGTCCACGCACTATGTGAAACTTTGGAAAATCCAACTCAATTGCCAAGCCAGAACAGCTTGAAGTCCCAACGCACAGACCCTGAAAACATTTGTTTGACCAGCTGGCTGCTGCGCCTCGGCTGCCAGGAAAACCTCCCCGTGCCAACCGGAGGGAGCAGGGGCACCACAGGGAGCTAACGGGGCACTGGTGGGGCAACAGGAGCGGGAGCACAGGAGGGAATGGAGAGAGTGGGAAAAGCACCTCGCTTTTGGCAAGGGGGGCTACTCATGCAAATGAAAGCAGGTTTCCTTAAGTGAATATGCACAAATACGGCACAAATCAATGAAGAACCAAGTCCAAGTCCTCTCCTTCCACTCCACTTCAGCCTTGACACACCTGGAAACAGTGTTTGCCGCCCTACAGAAGCTGTTCACACACAACCACAGTACGATTCTCCATTGAGGAGGATCGGAGACACCCAGCTCACACTCAGCTGGGCTGGCCGTTTCCATTTTGGTCCATACCAGTACTAAAACCAGTTTGGGAAAAGTTACATTCAAGTTATCACAGACGCTGCTGCTGAGGAGTAACGTGGAGAGAGGCTGCAGCACCTCTGAGGAAGGAGCCCAGAGGGGCTTTTGATCCCTGCCATATCCCACAGCGCAGAACATGTGCCCACAGGGTTTTGTGCCACGCTCTGAAGAGGAGCTTCCACTCAAAGGGTCAGGAAGAAAAGACGTCTTTGATGGGGGCAGCCTGAATCCCAGAACTACAGTGACTTTCCTCCTGAATGGGAGCACCCATGCGGAGCTTCCACATCCCAGTAGATGCAAATTGTGTTTACATCTTCCAAACAACTGTCCCTCAGCCTTGCCTTGTGGGTATCACCTGAGGTTATTGACATTATCTCCCTCCCCACCTTATCCTCTTTGGTATGCAAAAGTGGTGCCACCAGGAGTGCTTCCCAGCTTTTGGCAAGTCAAACTTCTCCTTCACCCCCCCTCAAACAGACACCCCCTTCCTTTTCCTATCTGATCGAGTGCAGCTTTGGGGTTACTTACTAAGCAATCTGGCATATTTTCCATTTGTTACTTGCTTCCTCCTACTTGTTACCTCACCTCACAGCCCGCTAGCAAGGGCATCGTCTCAATTACAGTCCTGGCTTTTTAACTTTCATTTTTTTAACACACACACACCCCACACGCTGCCTCCTCTGCACAGATTTTCTTCTCTGTCGTCACCCACAAAGCTTAACCATTATCTTCAGGAAGGAGAGAAACAAAGTGAAGATCCACTTTTCCATGACTCCTACAGGAAGCATGATGACTGTTCAAAAACTTCAAAAAACACTGGAACTGTTTATACAGCCATAAAAAATAAAGAAAAAAAAAAACCAAACAGTAAAGAAGTTTTTACAAACAGTAAAGAAGTTTTTCCAAATACCCAATCTAAACCTCCCTTGGACCAACTTGAGGCCATTTCCTCTCATCCTATCATTGCTGCAAAGGAACCATTCAGCTAGGATCATGGTCATATTGGATTTAAATCACTGAAAACATGGCAGAGAATAAAACCACCCACGCTTCCCCAATCCCTCTGCGCCCTTTCTATCAAGATCAACAAACTAGAAATCAGTTACAGCAGCAGCACTTGAACAGGCTGGTGACACCAACAGCAGGTGAGGAAGAGGACCCGGGTGCCAAATCAGCAGCTTTCCCAGCGTCTTTCAACCCGCTGGGAAACACCAACCATGTCAAGGGCAGGGAACCTCTACAGAGGAGTCGTGACAAACAGAAAACAACACAGAAAAAAGATGGTGTCTTGATTGCAAGAGGCGTTATCAACAAAACATTAATGCTTCCAAAAAGAAATCCTCAAAGTGGAGACGCTGTGCTGACCTTTGCTGTTTCTAGTACCTTCCACATCCTCTGGAGCTACCAAGAGCTCAGGCTGGGTCAGATCCTGGCAGTCCCAACATCCAGCACCACTATCACATCGCATCCACACTATCTCCCGGGGCACAAGGTTCAACCTCCCACCTCTCAGCCCTCCCCTAGACTAAACCTCTGCCACCTCTTCAGACGGCTCTACTGAAGTTACGCTGCCTGCGCTATCATGGTACCAGTACCTTGACCCAGAAAATCATCAGGCGACAAGCTCTCGGGGTACGAGCTCTCGGGGTACGAGCTCTCGGGGTACGAGCTCTCGGGTTAAGTACTCTCAGAGTATCTGGCCACACTTGTTTGGTCGGCCCATGGCGGCGCTGCTTACAGATGCACCACGGGTACACGCAGCCAAACTTGGTGCGCCTATGAGCCATGGCTTCAACTGGCACCGAACCTCGCAGACGCACCAAAACCAGCCTGGCTGTCACGAGCACACCAACTGAGACTGTCTCTAACTGTCAGACTGTCTCCAACTGTCAGACTGTCTCCAACTGTCAGTCTCCTCGTGTGCTACCTCGGGGTTGCACGGCAACACCGTTACGTAACGGGCACTGGTACTCAGGGGGCGGGCACAGAACCCAACAACATCCAACAGGCATTGCAGGAGGCTCCACAGAGCCTACCTCACACCTCAAGTTTGCATTTCAGACACTCGCCATGCCCGTCTCCATCTCCCAAAACTCAACGCACAAGTGGTTCCAATTCCTCCGTCACCAGTCTAGAGAGTTCAAGCTGAGAAACAAGCACAGACTAACAACCATCCTCATTCACGAGGAAACACTGCTCATCCTCCAGCGAGGAACATTTTCATCTGATCTATTTAAGGTGCAACTGGCTGTGCTGAGGTCAACACCCCAGCCTGAGCCCGCTGCCTTTTACAGCCCTCTAAAGGGCCACCTCCAGGTCATACTCTATGGCCTCTCTTCCCATGCTGGTTTGGTTCTAAGGAGGTGGAAGAGGCTGAGAGGAAATTAAAGTTAAGGTAAAACAAAATATGGAATATGGTACAGGTTTGGTTTCAGGGTTACAAACACCTTCTGGAAACTCGTTGGACAAATCAATTTTGATATAAGCTACACGAAAGCAAAATTCCCTCCCTCAACTCCCCACATCCTAGAATTGAACTTAGATCTGGCTTCACAACCAAGAGGCGATGCCTCATCATCATTTCATGATCCATGGCCAGTACAGATGAAATTCTTGGTTGCCCAACTCTTCAGATAACTGCCCTCTGCTCAACAGTTTCAGTTCTGCACTGAGCGGGAGCCTCGCTGTTCTGACTTTTTCCAGTGGATCAGAGTTTGACCAAAGACACTTTCTATTCCTCTAATCTCCTGTTAACACCCAGACCTCAGAAAGACCTGACAGTATCAATGCCGCATACAAAAGGAATACAGGAAATTTTCTAATGGCTTCAGCCACCACCTTCTAACGACCTGGTATTCCTGTAAACTTAAAGTCAGCCCTGTTAAACATTGCTCCTTTCCTCCACCAGACATTTATCCCACCAGTGCCTTTGGGGAGACCTTCTGTAAACCCAAGATACCGAGTTTTACTAGTGGAAACATGATGAAAAGCTTTCTCCCAGCAGCCATCCAGGGAATGGAAATCCCCCTGGCCAAACACAGCTCTGTAATTACACTATGAACACCTCAGGTCCCAGGACTTCCCCAAACTCCACTCCTGGGGATGCTCTTCAAACCAATTAACACTGACCTGTGCTCTGCCGTTGAAGCGGGCGGCCACGTCTACTCAGACCGAGGCAGGAACTGGGGCCGGTGGAGAGGACGAAACCTGGCCGTCAGGTCTTCGCGCCGTAGAAGCAGGCAACCACGTCTACCCAGACCAAAGCAGGAACCGGGGCCCAGGGGAGGACTAAACCCGGCTGTCAGGTCTACCCACCATTGACGCGGCTGGCCGCATCTACCCGACCCAGGCAGGAACCGGGGCCGGGGGTGGGGAGAACGAAACCCGGCCGTCATGTTAACTCACTGTTGAAGCGGGCGGCCAGGTCTATCCAGACAGAGGCAGGAACTGGGGCAGGGGGTGGTGAGGATGAAACCCGGCCGTCAGGTCTACTCGCTGTTGAAGAGGGCGGCCAAGTCTACCCAGATAAGGCAAAGACCGGGGCCGGGCGTGGGGAGGACGAAACCGGCCGTCAGGTCTACCCACCATTGAAGCGGCTCAGCCCCCTCTACCCGACACAGGCAGGAACCGGGGCCGGGGGTGGGGAGAACGAAACCCGGCCGTCATGTTAACTCACTGTTGAAGCGGGCGGACACGTCTACCCAGACCGAGGCAAGAACAGGGGCCGGTGAGCAAGGACGAAACCCGGCAGTCAGGTCTATCCACCGTTGAAGCGGGCGGCCACGTCTATCCAGACCGAGGCAGGAATCGGGGCAGGGGGTGGAGAGGACGAAACCCGGCCGTCAGTCTAGTCGCTGTTGAAGCGGGCGGCCATGTCTTCCAAGACCGAGGCAGGAACCGGGGCCAGGGTTGGGGCGGACGAAACCCGGCCGTCAGGTCTATCGGCCGTCAGGTCTACACACCGTTGAAGCGGGCTGCCACGTCTTCCCAGACCGAGGCAGGAATCGGGGCCGGCGGGGATGAAACCCGGCCATCAGGTCTACCCTCCGCTCCGCCATTGAAGCGGGCGGCCACGTCTATCCAGACCTAAGCAGGAACGGGGGCCGAGGAGAGAAGACGAAACCCGGCCGTCAGGTCTTGCCGCCGTTGAAGCGGGCGGCCACGTCTATCCAGACCGAGGCAGGAACCGGGGCCAGAGGTGGAGAGGATGAAACCCGGCCGTCAGGTGTAGCCACCGCTCCGCCGTTGAAGCGGGCTGTCACGTCTACTCAGGCCGAGGTGGGATCGGAGCCGGGGAAGAGGACGATACCCGGCCGTCAGGTCTATCCACCTTTGATGCGGGCGGCCACGTCAGATCGAGGCAGGAACCGGGGCCGGGGGGAGAGGACGAAACCCGGCCGTCAAGTCTCCCCACCGCACTGCCGTTGAAGCGGGCGGCCACGTCTACTCAGACCGAGGCAGGAACCGGGGACGGTGGAGAGGACGAAACCCGGCCGTCAGGTCTATCCGCCGTTGAAGTAGGCGGCCACGTCTTCTCAGACCAAAGCAGGAACCGGGGCCCAGGGGAGGACTAAACCCGGCCGTCAGGTCTATCCGCCGTTGAAGCGGGCTGCCACGTCTATCCAGACCGAGGCAGGAACTGGGGCCGGGGGTGGTGAGGACGAAACCCGGCCGTCAGGTCTACTCGCTGTTGAAGCGGGCGGCCACATCTACCCAGACCGAGGCAGGAACCGGGGCCGGGGTGCCGAGGACAAAACACGGCCGTCAGGTCTATCGGCCGTCAGGTCTACACACCGTTGAAGCAGGCTGCCACGTCTACCCAGACCGAGGCAGGAATCGGGGCCGGCGGGGACGAAACCCGGCCATCAGGTCTACCCACCGCTCCGCCGTTGAAGCAGGTGGCCACGTCTACCCAGACCTAGAGCAGGAACAGGGGCCGAGAAGACGAAACCCGGCCGTCAGGTCTTGCCGCCGTTGAAGCGGGCGGCCACGTCTATCCAGACCGAGGCAGGAACCGGGGCCGGGGGTGGAGAGGATGAAACCCGGCCGTCAGGTGTAGCCACCGCTCCGCCGTTGAAGCGGGCTGCCACGTCTACTCAGACCGAGGTGGGATCGGAGCCGGGGAAGAGGACGATACCCGGCCGTCAGGTCTATCCACCTTTGATGCGGGCGGCCACGTCTACTCAGATCGAGGCAGGAACCGGGGCCGGGGGGAGAGGACGAAACCCGACCGTCAAGTCTCCCCACCGCTCTGCTATTGAAGCGGGCGGCCACGTCTACTCAGACCGAGGCAGGAACCGGGGCCGGGGTGCCAAGGACAAAACCCGGCCGTCAGGTCTATTGGCCGTCAGGTCTACCCACCGTTGAAGCGGGCGGCCACGTCTTCCCAGACCGAGGCAGGAACCGGGGCCGGGGTTGGGGCGGACGAAACCCGGTCGTCAGGTCTATCGGCCGTCAGGTCTACACACCGTTGAAGCGGGCTGCCACGTCTTCCCAGAACGAGGCAGGAATCGGGGCTGGCGGGGACGAAACCCGGCCATCAGGTCTACCCTCCGCTCCGCCATTGAAGCGGGCAGCCACGTCTATCCAGACCTAAGCAGGAACGGGGGCCGAGGGGAGAAGACGAAACCCGGCTGTCAGGTCTTGCCGCCGTTGAAGCGGGCGGCCACGTCTATCCAGACCGAGGCAGGAACCGGGGCCGGGGGTGGAGAGGATGAAACCCGGCCGTCAGGTGTAGCCACCGCTCCGCCGTTGAAGCGGGCTGTCACGTCTACTCAGACCGAGGTGGGATCGGAGCCGGGGAAGAGGACGATACCCGGCCGTCAGGTCTATCCACCTTTGATGCGGGCGGCCACGTCAGATCGAGGCAGGAACCGGGGCCGGGGGGAGAGGACGAAACCCGGCCGTCAAGTCTCCCCACCGCACTGCCGTTGAAGCGGGCGGCCACGTCTACTCAGACCGAGGCAGGAACCGGGGACGGTGGAGAGGACGAAACCCGGCCGTCAGGTCTATCCGCCGTTGAAGCGGGCTGCCACGTCTATCCAGGCCCAGGCAGGAACCGGGGCCAGGGGTGCGGAGGGCGAAACCCGCCGTCAGCTCCACTCGCTGTTGAAGCGGGCGGCCACGTCTACACAGACCGAGGCAGGAACCGGGGCCGGGGTGCCGAGGATAAAACCCGGCCGTCAGGTCTATGGGCCGTCAGGTCTACCTACCGCTGAAGCGGGCGGCCACGTCTACCCAGACCGAGGCAGGAACCGGGGCCGGTGAGGAAGGACTATACCCGTCCGTCAGGTCTATCCGCCATTGAAGCGGGCGGCCACGTCTATCCAGGCCCAGGCAGGAACCGGGGCCGGGGGTGCGGAGGGCGAAACCCCGCCGTCAACTCCACTCGCTGTTGAAGGGGGCGGCCACGTCTATCCAGGCCCAGGCAGGAATCGGGGCCGGTGAGCAAGGACGAAACCCGGCCGTTAGGTCTATCCCCCTTTGAAGCGGGCGGCCACGTCTATCCAGGCCGGAATCGGGGCCGGCGTGGACGAAACCAGGCCATCAGGTCTATCCCTCGCTCCGCCGTTGAAGCGAGCGGCCACGTCTACCCAGACCTAAGCAGGAACGGGAGCCGAGGAGAGAAGACGAAACCCGGCCGTCAGGTCTTGCCGCCGTTGAAGCGGGCGGCCACGTCTACTCAGACCGAGGCAGGAACCGTGGCCGAGGAGAGAAGACGAAACCCAGCCGTCAGTCTAGTCGCTGTTGAAGCAGGCGGCCATGTCTTCCAAGACCGAGGCAGGAACCGGGGCACAGGGGAGGACTAAACCTGGCCGTCAGGTCTACCCACCGCTCCGCCATTGAGGCGCGGAGCCACGTATATCGAACGCACTCCCACGCCCTCATTTCAACTTTATTGATGGCCATATGGTATTGCAGTCCCTGTGGAAGAAGTGTCCTGGAGAATTACAGGCACCCACTGCTGGGGTCAGCTAAGCAACGACAGGTGCTTGTCCCCCGCCGCTTCACTCCAGCCTTGGATCTGGGTGCCCCAGTCGGCCGGTGCCTCCTCGCCTTCTGGCGTTGTTCAGGATGACCCTGGAGGCGCCTTGGGCTGCGTTGGCAGACGGACACCGGCTGTGAGATGTGCTGCGCTGGTACCGGGCTATGCTGAGTCTGGCCGTGTGTTGTGCCACCCGGCTGTTGGAGCTTTGGGGCCTCCCCCTCGCTTTTATACGGGTGCCAGGGGGAGGCCCTTGGTGACATCAGCGCGTTATCTGGGCAACCGAGTGCTCCCCTCTTCGGGTTCTTTCAGCATTCCAGATCCTTGTCTTCCACACTAAAGTCCGTACCACGATTGCAGACACGGAAGGTCAAAATTCCTCTGGCAAAGGTAACGAGACGACACGTGCGCGTCCCCTCTTCACCGGCTCAAGCGCAGGGTCGGCGGCTGCTTTCTAGCGCTACTCTCGGAGCCGGGTCACTTCTCGCTCCCATACTATGTACAGGCAGGGCCCGCAGCGACTTCCGGGCCAAGGCGGAGCGGGGGCGGCCGGGGGCGGGGCGGCAGAGACCCCGGCTCTTACGAGGACCTCACTGGAGGCAGCGCGAAACAGCGACCCCTTTGGCGAGAACCGGGAAGAGACGCGGCTGACAGGTCCACCCCACTCCGGCCGCCAAGTCTTCCCAGCTCAGCAAGCGGATACTGGCTAGACCTGGTGGTCGGTGGAAGGTAGACCTGGCGGCCAGTGATGGATAGACCTGCCGGCCGGTGAAGGATAGACCTGGCGGCGGGTGAAGACTAGACCTGGCGGCCGGTGAAGGGCAGACCTGGCGGCCGTTAAGGGATAGACCCGGCGGCCGGTGAGGGGGATTGACCTGGTGGCCGGTGTAGGGGGATTCACCTGGTGGCCGGTGCTGGGTACACCTGGTGGCCGTCCCTGGAGCCGGTGACAGCTAATGGCTATCACTGTCTGCCACCGGAGCGGAGCCAGCACACCCACTTTTGGGGCCGCAACTCCCATTTGTAGGGCCAGAACACTGATCTGATCTTAGGTTTTGGGGTCAGAATACCAATTTTTGAGCGAGAACACCACTTTTAGGACAAATCACCACGTCTCTCAGAGTACAGGGCGGGGCTAACAGGTCAAGCCGTCCCCGACCACCAGGTCCACCCGCCTCCGTTCGCCTGGTGCACCTAGCTCCGGCTCCCAGGTCCACCTCATTATGGCTGGCAGGTCTTTTCCACTATGGATTCCAGGTCTTACGTGCTCTGGCCGCCATGTCTACTCTGCTGAGGTCGGAGCTAGGTGGACCTGGTGTCCGTCCTCACAGCCGGGTACACCTGACGGCCGCCACTGTCCGGCCCTGAGCGGAGCCAGCACACCCACTGCTGGGGCCACAACTCCCATTTGTAGGGCCACAACATTGATTTTAGGGATAAGGATCCCTTCAACCCAAACAATCCTATAATTCTGCAATGGATGGGAATACAAACTTTAAACTGGAGAAGAGGAGCTTCTGGGGAGACCTTAGAGCAGCTTCAAGTCAGAGGCTCCAGAAAACCTGGGGAGGGTTTCTTGATCGGGGAGTGCACGGACAGGACAAGGGAGAATGGTTTTAAGCATAAAGAGAAGCGGTTGTGATGAGACCTTAGGGAGGGTGGGGTGGCCCTGGGCCAGGTGTCTCAGAGAAGTCGTGCTTGCCCCATCCCTGATGGTGTTCGAGGCCAGGTTGGATGGGACTGAGCAACCTGATCCAGTGGTATGTGTCCCTGCCCATAGCAGGCAGGTGGAACTGGATGGGCTTTCAGGTCCCTTGAACACAAACCATTCCACGATTCTGTGATTCTATGATCCTACCAAAGAGAAGGGTGTTGTCCAGAAGCAGAAAGAGCCGCCCCACACAAACCCTGCTTGCTGCATTCCCCTGACGGAGACACTCGCTTCTCCTTGCCCTTCTGCCACCATCCCTGTGCACAAACGCTGCAGGGGGAGGCCTGGTCTGAAGAGCTTAGAGAATATTTGCAAAGTTACCGCAGCATTCCTCTCACTGGGCTGATTTCTTTGTCCGGCTGAGAGAGCTTCTCCCTCTGCTTTGCCTGGATGGGAACCGCTCTTGAGCTGGTGAGCAGGCTGGTTGTTCACCAGAACAGCCTCTGCCTCTGAGCAGTCTGGGACACCTTTCCTACCCAGGGTCTCAGCTGGCTTCTTGCATGACCCAAGGCAATGACTTTTCTTTTCCTTTACACATTTCCAGTCCACAGAAGAAACTCACAAGAGTCCCCTCCCAGTCTGGGACTGTTGGCAGAAGCAGCCGGAGGCAAGACACGCACACTCAACACGAGTTTAGAAACTTGCTCGTTTAATGCAGCTAGATGAATCCTTTTATACATGTGTTACAGTCCCGTGGAAGGTGCCCTTTGGTCTGTGTCCACTCTCCAGGCACTAATTGGCTAACTAGTCCACTCCTCGCGCGCTAATTGGCTAGCAGTTGCTGAGCGTGCTCTGTTCCTGTTCCTGTGCTGCTTACTACATGACCCACTCCGCCTTGCTACAAGCCAACTGCCTCTAAATGTCAAAGGTTATTCCGAGACAGAGGCGCTGCCACAATATCAAGCCTTAAAGGGTCAGCGTCCTCATGCCCTTCCCTTCTTAAGCAATCCTCTACATGGGATCGCTGAGTCCTCCAAGGAGAAGAGCCCTGCCCGTCCTCAGCAAGGGCACATGGATTCAGAACCGTGAGTCTCCCTGAAAAGGACCAGTCTCCTAAGGACCCTCAAGAAGAAAAGCCCTTTCCGTTCTCCTGGCAAACCAAGCTGACGGACCAGGCTGCTGAGGAACAGCCCAGATGCCCGACGGCCTCTTCAGTTCAGCCAGAGCCAAGGAGAAGGAGCAGGAGGAGAAAACAGGACGGGCTCTGTCAGGTCCATTGCAAAAGTCCTACAAGTTTTTCTAAATGCCAATGGGATCGACTTGTGATGAAATGACACTGCAGTCCTTTTCCACGACTGCTTTTATATGATGTGTGTGTTGTCTCAGGCGACGGCTGAGACTGCTTGGAAAGAGGTGTTGGTTTGTTTGTAGGAAAAATAAAGAATCATAGAATGTCCTGAGTGTGAAGGGACCTTCTCCTGATATCCACCCTAAACCTCCCCTGGAGCCTCTTCCTGCCATTCCCTCAGGTCCTGTCCTTGGTCGCTAGAGAGAAGAGCTCAGCACCTGCTCCTCCTCCTGCCTTGTGCGGAAACGGCAGACTGCGTCTGACGTCTCCCCTTAGTCTCCTCTTCTGCAGGCTGGACAGACCCAGTGATGTCAGCCACTCCTCAAACGCCTTCCCCTCTAATACCTTCCACAGCTCTCCGGCTTCCTCTGGACTCTCCCCACTACTTTTCAATCCTTTTCATACTGTGGTGCCCAAAACTGCACTCAGGACTCTAGGTGCGGCTGCAGAAACCCTTTCCCATCCTACTCTGTCTCCTGGATCTCCTCCATCTCCCTAATGGTGAGAGGAGGCTGGGGAGTCTTTAGTCTCCTCTGCTGGCACATTGCTCTCGCGGGCTGCAGAGTACAATCCCACCAGTCAGTTTCCTTCTCAGAGTCCCCGATACTGCTCAGCTTGGACACCTCCTCCCAAAGCTCTGTCACCAGGCTGAGCTGTTCTCCTCTTCTGCCCAGTCACAGGGAAGCTGCTGGAATCCTCTACCGTCCAGCATTGTCTGCGTTAGACGTTTTGATCGGTTCCCATGTGCCGTACGTGCGTTACTTTGTCGATGTTTAAAGAAATCATAGAATCATAGAATTGCTAGGTTTGGAAAGACCTTTGAGATCATCAACTCCAACGGTACCTGTCCACTACTAAACCATATCCCTGAGCACTTCATCTACCCATCTTTTAAACACCACCAGGGGTAGTGACTCCACCACCTCCCCGAGCAGCCTCTGCCAGCGCCCAAGAACCCTTTCGCTGCTGACTAAAGCCACCCCACAGACTGGCCCTTTCCATCTCCAAGGCACAGCCTGGCCCGGCCGCTGAGGCTCAGCCCCAGACACCTACCCGGCCCTTCGGTTCAGCCAAAGCAAAGGAGAAGGAGGAAGAGAAGACAAGGGGTGGGCGAGCAGATCTGCTGAGCACAGACGCTTCCATCTGTCACTCTTGGCACTGGTACAGTGGACGTCTCCCTGCCTGCTCCACAGCCCGGTCCCCCTCAGGGACTGATGCCCGTGATCGATGGGGATCACAGCCTCATGTCCCCAGCCCTGTCCAAGGATGCTCGCTTTCTAAACATCCAAAACGAGTCGCAGAGAGTTTGATTTGCCAGAATTCTCGAGTCAAGGGACAAGAGGAAATGGCATTGAGCTGTGCCAGGGGAGGTTTGGGTTGGACACAATAAGGGGGATAGAACGGGATGGGCTTTAAGATCCCTTCAACCCAAACATTGCTATGATTCTGAAATGTACGGGAATACAAACTTTAAACTAAGACATATTTTTCATGGGTGCACTTTGAAGTCCTCCCTTTAGCCACACTGGGAAATAACTGCAAGGAGCTCGGCAAAGCTTGATGAGCAGAAGAGAACTCCAGGAGGAGAAAGAGCTCCTTAAGTCTTTCTGTAGTTTAATGAGACCCAGCGTGGATTTGCTGATGAGCCCTTGGACCTCACCTACAGAGAGAAGATTGAGCAAGCCTCTCAAGAGTTCAAAAACAGAACTCAGAGTAACTTGAAGTCTTAATTGGTCTCAGTGAGGATTGTTTCGAACAAAGTGACCCTAGGGGCAGAGGAATTCAGTTCTAGGAAGTTCATGGAAGTGTTTGGTCATAGAAGCCTCAGGTCATATACGATTCAGGTCATAAAAGGTAAATAGAATATTAGGGTCATGGAAGAACTGAGTCATAGAAGTGTGATTTTTGGGGGGGTTTTGAAGGGTTTGGTCGTGGAAGGGTCAGGTCCCAGAGGACTCAGGTGACGGAAGAGTCGGGTCCTTGATATGTCTCATCACACACATGCTGCAGAATAGATGATCTGTGTCATAGAAAGCTGCTTCATAGGAGAGTTAGACAATAGTCAGGTCATAGAATAAAAGGTCATAGAAGGGTTGGGTTGTAGAAGGCTTGAGCCAGAATCGCCTGGTCATATGATAGATGGGTCTCAGGAGAGTTGAGTTATAGAGGAGTTGGTCATAAAAGAGTAATACAAGAGTTTGATTGTAGAAAGTTCCAATATGGGTTGGGTCATGGATTATTCGGGTCATAGTTGAGTCTGGTCAGAGAAGAGCTGGGTCATACAAAGTCATAGAGGAGTCGGAGAAGAATTGGGTCATAGAAAGCTTGGGTGACAGAAGGCCCAGATCACAGATAATTCGGGTCATAGAGGACTCAGAAGAGCGGAATGAGAGAAGAGCTGGGTCACAGAAGAGTTCAGTTGAAGTAGGTTTATACCTAGGTGTTGGGTCACAGAACACTCACGGAAGAGCTGAGTCATAGAAGGGAGAGAGAAGCATCATTTATAGAAGAATATGGTCAGAAAACATTCATAGAAAATTCAGGTCTTAGAAGACTCAATTCATAAAAGAGTCATTGAAGGGCGATAGAAGTGTCAGGTCATAAAGGAGTCGTTAGAGAAGTCAGGTCATAGAAGGTCTGGGTCATAGAAGAGGACTCATCTAAGTGTGTGGTCATAGAGGAGTTAGGTAAGAGACGTGTTGAGTCAGAAAAGTGCCAGGTGAGAGAAGGTCATAGAAGGATGTTGAGGCATGATCTGACCAAGGGAAGTCCAGTCCACTTCTCTTTCAGGCATCCTGCCCTGAGTCCCAGAGGCCTGGGAGACTTTGTTGGGGAAGACAAGGACATAGAGGACACAGGGAATCTCAGATCTGTCTCCTCCTGCTCTTACTAAATTCTGCACTACCCACAGAGGGTCCTTGTTTTTTTCTTTTACTGTTCCTGAAGCAGGGAACACTCATCACGAGGCCCTTGAATGGCCTTTCAAGTTCTGTGACCACATCCCAGCTCTGTCTCGCACAGGAACAGCTCCAGCTCCTCCTGCCTGTGCCCCTGGCTGAGGGCATCGCTGCCCATGGGGCTGAAGCTCTGCAGCTGTGGCACCAGGCAAGGTCATCCCTGCAATAAGGAAATCTGAGACCAAGTGTCCAGGAACCCGTGTGTGCAAAGGCTTTGCTTGGAGCAGAGACCAGTCTGGGACAGAAGAGAGCTGAATGTCCTCCCAGCCCCAGGTCTAGAGACCAGGGAAGAAAAGCCTGAATTCCCGCGATGGAACAGGATGGAGAAATGAGATCATTCCCTGTCACATTCCTGGGGTTCTGTTTAATGATGGGGCAACAAAAGTGATTCTCATGGCCAGCTATTTTTCTAACAGGAGTAATGACAGTGCAGGAGAAGTGTCTCTGCCCAGCTGAGGGAGGGAAGATCAGGGATGGCTTCAGCCTGTTTCTCAGCAGGTTCCCCTGGAGCCCCAGGGACAGCTCGAGGGAGCCCAGAGGGGGCAGAGAAAGCGCTGCCTTGGGCTGCTCCTCTGCTGCTGAGCTGGGCTGGGCTCCTGGGACAGAGTGAGCTCATAACAAGAGGGTAGTTATGAAAAGAGCCAGGTCTGGCCAGGAGCAGCTCCTCTGCCAAGCCCAGCAGGGCTGAGGGCACTGCCTGCAGGCAGCGAGGGGAGAGGAGGGAGCGGAGAGAGGGGAAAGGCAGGGTGGGGTGGGAGGAAAGAGGAGTCTTCATTTGGAGAAAGATCTTCACAGCCCTTCTCTGGGTGCAGGACAATGCAGGTGCGATTCCTGGAGGAGTCTCCCAAAGCCAGCACAGCCACAGCCTGTGGGCTCTGTCAGGAGGGCTCTCGCAGTTTCTCCAGTGGAAAGAAAAACCAGGGTCAGTGCTCGGTCTGCCCAGGGAGCTCCTCATGTTGGGACACGGAGAACTTGTGGAGGGAAGAAGCAGCTCCTTGGAAAAGAGGGTCTTTTTGCTCTCAAGAGGGTGCTGTGCCAGTCAGGGCTTCTCACAGCTCCAAATCACCCCAGGACACTTCTAAGAGGACATTTCAAGGGAATAATCAGGGCAGGGATTAGGATAAAGATAAGGAACTCTCCCGAGTCAGTTCCCTGCACCTGGGGAATTTCCGGGGAGAAAAGAAACAAGAGGCTCTCATGCTTGAAGAAATCACTGAGCCTCCTGAGCTCTATCCTTGAGTGGCCAGTAGGTCTGATTGGAGCCTCTTAAAGTGTCTCCAGCTACTTCTCTGCCCATGGAGAGCACCAGCATCACCTCTGCTGGACCCATCAGGCTCATTCTGCCCCATCCTTTCCTGCTTATAAACAAGACCCTGTGCCCAGCTTCACCCGCCAATCAGGCAGGTTTGTGTAGGGCCAGGGGGAGGCAGAGAGGGTCAGATGAGGTCTGTGAGCATTGACAGGGAGAAGAGATGGGCCAGGGAAACATCTCCAGTGAGGAAAATCCCCGGGCAGAAGGGATAAGATCGGAGAATGTGAGGAAACATAAAAGAGAGATGTTGTGGAAGGGCAAATACAGAAACCCCTACACGACTGCATCCAACACAGACCCACCCTCTGAGCAAGCCCCCTTGCCTCCTCTCCCACCCCACAAAGTCTCTGCCCTCAGCTTGGGCTCCAAGACTGAACCCCCTCCACTGCAGCCAGAGTTTCAGCACAGCCGTGGTGCAGCTCTCCAATCACGGGTCCATTTTCCTCTCCAGAGCACAGGGGCTGAGAGTACCAGTGCAGCAATGTTTATTTTTGGGAGGGAGTGAGCAGAGCTGGGTTAGGGTAATGCTGTCCTGAGTGCCCGGCTGCCTCTGCTGTGGCCTCTCTCAGCTGGACCAGCTTCTTTGCTGGCTTCTCTGTTTGTCTGTGTTCTTGCTGTTGATCTCCTGTTCTTGCTGCCAGGCTCTCTGGGGTTGGGAGTTTCAGCAGTCAAGTGTGGCACTGAACTTCTGATTCCTCCCATGCAGGTGTGTCCGTGGGAATGCAGTGTCCAAGCTTTCGTCTCACCCATGGGGCTGTGGGCAGAGCAGTCTGAGTCGTTCCCTGAGGAAAGAGCTGACTCTTGCTTACTGAACCACCACCATTAGGATACTCGGATTGTTCCATGAGGGTTCTTTCCTAGCTGTGAGCTTCCCTCATGGATATAAATCTCTGCTATCACAACTTGGTGCTACCTGGATGACCGTGGAGAAATACAGAGATGCTACAGCCAAGGGAATGCTTCTGGGTTTGTGAAATGAGCCGTGTGTGTCCTGGGCTGACAGTGGGGTGCTGAGACCTTACAGAAGGGTGAGACATTGAGTGGTGTGAGGTGGATCCCTCTGTGCTCAGAAGGGTGAGGTGGCTTTTGAAGGTAACAAGGGAGAGTGATCCCCCTCCATCTCAGAAAGGTGCAAGCCCAGAGCTGCTGGGGACAAGAGCAAAGTAGAGGGCAGCACCCCTCCCTCTGCACTAAGCCACAGGTAATGCTCTCCCTGAGTGCAGCAGGGATGCTGAGGGTTTCTGACATCCAAGAACACTGTCCGGGGTGGGAGCAAGAGTGGTAAAGGCCCAAACCTCTCTGCCTTCCTTCTACCCTCTCAGTTCCTCATCCCTGGAGGTGCAGATGCTGACAAGCCCTTTTGCACCAGGAGCAGTTCCACAGGACAAAGCTGAACCCCAGCAGTGTCCCCTGTGCCCAGCGTCCCCATGACCCCCAGCTGCAGAGCAGGGCTGACCCCTCGCAGCCAGCGGGCAGAGGCCCTGCTCCTCCCGGCACATTCAGCCGGCACCGAGCAGGGCTCCAGGCATGGAGCTGGCGGAAGGGCTGCAACTGGAAATGGAAAAGCAGTGGCAACTGTGCAGTGTGAGAACTGGCTTTGATTTTACTCAAAGAAGTCTCCTGTAACTTCTCACACTATTTTGGCTTTGATCCAGAGGCAGCAGATGTCCAACAGCAGCTCCATCACCCAGTTCCTCCTCCTGGCATTCGCAGACACACGGGAGCTGCAGCTCCTGCACTTCTGGCTCTTCCTGGGCATCTACCTGGCTGTCCTCCTGAGCAACGGCCTCATCATCACCACCATCGCCTGCGACCACCACCTCCACACCCCCATGTACTTCTTCCTCCTCAACCTCGCCCTCCCCGATATTGGTTCCACCTGCACCACTGTCCCTAAATCCATAGCCAACTCCCTCTGGGACACCAGGGCCATCTCCTACTCAGGATGTGTTGCCCAGGTCTTCTTTGTGTTGTTCTTGTTGAGTGCAGAATATTATCTTCTCACAGACATGTCCTACGACCGCTGCGTTGCCATCTGCAAACCCCTGCACTACGGGACCCTCCTGGGCAGCAGAGCTTGTGTCCACATGGCAGCAGCTGCCTGGGGCGCTGGGTTTCTCACTGCTCTGCTGCACACGGCCAATACATTTTCCCTGCCCCTGTGCCAGGGCAATGCTGTGGAGCAGTTCTTCTGTGAAATCCCGCAGATTCTCAAGCTCTCCTGCTCACACTCCTACCTCTGGGAAGTTCAGTAAAGCCTGAGTGCTCTGAGTTTGGTCACATTGCCAGTGGTTTGCACCATGTCACCATTGCGGATGGTTTGCTTCATGGTTGGGTGTTCAAAAATGTGATTATTGCACTAATTTAAACTAAAGGATGTGGTCGACCTGGACTTCTGTAAAGCCTTTGACATGGTACCCCACAACATCCTTCTCTCTTCCCCCAGCTTTCTCTCTCCTTCCCCAGCTTTGTGGGGGTTTTGTGGGGTCCTGGGTCCCTTTTGGGGGTTTGTGGGGGGCGGCCCTGGATCCCGTTTGGGGGAATTTTGGAGGGGCGTGGGTTCCTTCTGGGGGGATTTGGGGGGCTCCTGAGTCCCTCTTGGGGGGCTTTGAGTCTCTCTTGAGAGAATTCAGAGGGTTCCAGATCCCTTTCAGGGGGTTGGGGGAAAGTAGTGGATCCCTTTACGGGATATGGGGGGATCCCGGGTCCCATTTGTGGGTTTGGTGGGTCCTGGGTGCCATTTGGGGGATTTAGGGGGGTCCTGTGTCCCTTTTGGGCAGTTTTGGTGGGTCCTGGGTCCCATTTGGAGACTTCTGGGGGTTTTGGATCCTTTTTCAGGGTTTGTGAGGGTCTTGAATCCCTTTTGGGGAGCTGTGGGTTTCTTTTGGGGGGATTCAGATGGTCCCAGATCGCTTTGGGAGTTTGGGGAAGGGGTGTCTTGGATCCCTTTTGTGGGGTTTTGGGGGGTCCTGGGTTCCATTTGGGGACATGTAGGGTGGTTTCTGTGTCCCTTTTGGGAGGTTTGGTGGGTCCTGGGTCCCTTTTGGAGGGTTGAGAGGGTCCTAGGTCCTTTCAGGAGTTTTAGGGGGTGGTCCTGGGTCTCTTTTACGGGGTCTTGGTGGGATCTTGGGTCCCATTTTGAGGTTGAGGCTCCTGGGACCCATTTGCAGGGATTGGGGAGGTTCTGGGTAAATTTGGGTGGGGGTTGGGGGAGCCTTGGGTCCTTTTGGGAGACTCCTGATTCCCTTTTGGGGGACTCCTGGTTCCCTTTTGGGGGCTTGGAGTTTCATGGATCCCTTTTGAGGGGGATGTTTTGGGTCCCATTAGGTGTTTTAGGAGGGGTTCTCCTTCCAATTGGGGGGGGTGGGTGGGTTGTGGGGTCTTGGGTCCTTTTGAGGAGGTCCTGAATCCAGTGCAGGGTGGGGGGGAGTGGGGTGTGTCCTGGATCCCTTTTGGGAGTTTGGGAAGAATCCTGGATCCCTTTAGGGGGGATTAGGTATGCCCTGGATCCAATTTGGGAGTTTGTGGGGGTCCTGAGTCCCGTTTTGGGGGTTTTGATGGTTCCTGGTTCCCATGTGGGAGGTTGAGGGGGTCGTGGAACTCTTTTGAGGGGTCTGGGGGGGTCTTGGGTCACTTTTGGGGGGCTTTGGATTTCTTTTGAGGGAATTAAAGGGGACCCAGATCCCTTTAGGGGGTTTGGGGTTGGAGTTCTGAGGTCCCTTTAAGGAAGGTTTGGGGGGGTCCTGGGTTCCTTTTTGTGGATTTTGTGGGTCCTGGGTCCAATTTTGGGGGGTTGGGGGAGTCTTGGGTTCCTTTTGGGGAGTTCTGGGTCTCTTCTGAAGGAATTCAGGGGGTCCTGGATCCCTTTTGGGGGTTGGGGGAGGTCCTGGGTCCCTCTTCACCACCCTCCATGCTGCTCCTGGGGTTGGGGTGGGCAGAGGAATTGGGAGCCATGGAGCCACTTCAGACTGGGAGAAAGTGGGAGGAGAATGGCTTTAATATTTGGCCCTTGTTGCTCCCAATCCAAAGCTTTCTGAACTGTCAATAAAGTAAATCGAACTTCAGCAAGTCCACACCTCTGTGCCCGTGACAGTCATTGGTCTCTGAACCTCCTTTGCTTTCTCTTGACCCCTGAGCCGTTCTGGTTCATTTTCTCCCTCTGTCCCATTGGTTCTGGGCTTGGAGGGAGCAGCTGCGGGGGGTCCGGCTGCTGGCCAAGGTTAACCCACCACAGGACACATCAGGGCTGCCGTGTCCAGTACGGGGCTCCCAGCACAAGGAAGACCCTGCCCAGCCTGGAGAGAGTCCTGCTGAGGCCAGAAGGATGGCTGGGGCTGGAGCACATCATGGACAAGGAGAGGCTTGTGAGATGGGTTCTGAGAAACCTTTCAGGGTACAACACTGAGCAAGGACCCAGGGCAGCTGGGGGATCCCAATGCAAGGACTTTCTCGATGTTTGATGAGACAAAGCCATGAGCCCCTGATGGGTTTGGAGCTGTGTGAGAAAGGGCTTGGCTGAGAGACCTGCAGTGGCAAGAGCGGGGGACTGGTGTATAAGAAATTTCAGTAGGAAAAGGGTTCTCTTTTTATTGATAATGGTTGTAGAGTTGGATATCAGGCCTGCAGCAAGGCAAGGGGTGAGGAGGGGAGTGTGCAAGTGGAGAGAGAACAGCTCTGGGAGATCAAGCGCTTGTGCCCGGCAGCACTGCCGTGCTGGGATTCTTTTCCCCTCCACCCACGACCACAGGAACTGTCCCTGCAAGTCCAGAAATGTCTCGCAGGAAATATATCAGGAAACAGAAGTCGTTGAGCATCCCTTTATTTTGTTTAAACACACAGAGAGCACAGCTCCTCATTTACACAGACAATGAGCAAGAAAAGAGAAGAAAACAGTGAATTAAAAACAGGATGACAAGATTATAAAGGGGGGATGAAAGGGGGTTTGGGGGGTGCTAGAGGGGTTTTGAGGGGGAATAAAGGGGGTTTGGAGGGAACAAAGGGAGTTTGGGGGGCCTAAAAGGGGTTTTGGGGGGATAATAGAGGGTTTGGGGTGATATAGGGGGTTAAAGGGGGTTAAAGGGGTTTTGGGGTGATATAAGGGAGTTTAGGGGGAATAAAGGCGTTTGGGGAGAGAAAAGGGGGTTTGGGGTCAAAAGAGAGGATTTGGGGGAAATAAAAGGGGAATAAAGAAGGATAAAGGGGACTGGGAGTATAAAAGGGGGTTTTGGGGGGATAAAAGGGAGTTTGGGGAGCGATAAAGGGAGTTTAGGGGACTAAAAAGGGGGTTTTATCCTTTTATCCCCCCAAAACCTCTTTAATGCCTTCAGACTCCATATATTGCCCCCAAAGGAGGCTTGGGAGGGATCCATATGGGAAAATCCATTCACCATCGCACAAATCAAGGAACAGACCCGACTCCAGGAGCCAAGGATGAGGCTGAATGAGGTAGAAAGCCTCAGCCCTGGTCGAGGACCCGAAGCAGGAGGGGCACCGGCCCCCACGATCAATCTTGGACCCCAGGCTCGTGCACGTCCACCTCACAGGGAGGTGATCCAGGTGGCACTAGAAACAGGTTTGCTGTTGCTGGGAACGATGGCTGCGGGCAGGGTGAGGCCTCTGGTTTTCCTGCCACGAACAGTGGCTGCAGGAGTTGGGTCTGGCTCCACAGAGCCCTCTCTGCAGAGAGAAAAGGTGTGTCTGAGGCCTCAGCTGCAGATGGAGGATGGGGAATCTCCTGCACGACACGGAGCTGGCTCGGCTCTGCACCCCAGGCTCAGAGCTGCCGGCACAGCGTGACCGAGGGGGACACCGGCACCTGATGGCACCTCCGAGCAGGGGGATTCCTGCAGGCACGTTCCCTGTCAGGAGCGGGCGCTGGTGCGCGTCTCGCTTTCCAGGGGAAGCTCAGCCCCTGCTCTTTCCCATCCTGACCTGGCTTTGCCCACGCCGGTCACTCATGTCCAGGCAGGATCTGCTTGAGCCGACCTCGGCTCTGGTCAGAGGAGGCTCCCGGGAAGAAGGCCCAGGAGTTCAGAGGCCAATTAAAGCACCCAACAGCGGCTGAAATCTCAGCAGAGTGTTTTGGCCAAGACGTCATTCACCGCTGCCCAGCAGCCTGAGTAGAAACGCTTTGTGGCTACGAGCAGCCCTTGCAGGAAGCCGTGGGGGCAATCAGTGACTCACCGTGTTCTCTTCCTCCACATCCAGATCACGACACTGCACACCAGGATCACAATCACGAGGGAATGCAGGGCTCCTACTGCACCCATCATGAAGTGCAGTTGCACATCTGGGGGCCCTCTGACACTCTTGGTCGTCTGAGACTTGACAACACTTGGGGTTGTCTCACCGAGCACACCTGGAGGAGCCATTGGGAATGTCAGTCCGTGCTGTGACCCTCTGGAGAGCTCACCCAACAAAACTCAGGTGGCCAGGAGAGCACATGGGGAGCACCGATCCTTGTCCAGTTTTCCTTTCAGCTACATGGACAAAAGCCGTCCCTGCAGCAGGGAGGGCCACCCCAACGCTCCCTCCTCCCTGATGGGTGACACCGGGTCACTACGGGACAGCAGCTACCGGGCGTGCGAGTGGCCGGCATCGCCTCTGCTCCTTTGGCAGGGACGGGCACTGAGCCACTGCTCCCTGTTCGAAAGACAACCTTCTGAACAGCCTCTGTGTCCATCTCTAGAGAAAGAAAGCAGGAGCTGGATCAGATGGAACTGTTCCCCTCAGGGAGGTGGCATTTTCAGCAGGCGATGTATCTCAGGACAGACACCAGGCTCCACACCTCCAGTTTGCAGGACTTGTCTTCAACTTATGCTCCCCTGTAAGACTGCTCAGGACCTGGATTCTCTTGGAAAGAATAATCTGATCAGTATGGTGGGCTTCCCCGGGCTGGGACAACACTGCCAGGAGTCCGAGAAAGGCAAAGCCTCAGCACAGCTCCAGCACAAGGCGACAGTAAACACCTTCCTTCAAAGGGGACACGGAGATCCTGCAGCCACTTCTGCTGCGAAAGAGCCCTTCGCAGAAGCACGTCCCATCCTGCCACCTCCATCCCACGGAGGGGTCACAAACACACGCAGTGGACTGAACCCCATCTCTGTCACCATATCCGGGGCACTTTCACCATCAAGACCCCACTGATCCCCAAGCCACAGGGAAACCAGTTCTGTAAAACACATCCAGGAACAGAGAGAAAAGCCACCTGAGACCAAATCCACAGCCCTTCATGGTCACTGCCCTCAAGGCAGCTGTGCGGCCTCAAGCTGGGTGTCCAGCTTCCATCTGTCCCTGACCCTGAGGTGTCACCCAGAGTTCTCAGCCACCAAGGAGAAGAGGGGCTGGACCCGTTGGTGAAGCTGGGGCTGCTCCGATCCTGACCAGCTCTGGCCAGCTCTGCCAGACTCAGTACCCTCAAGCTGCCTGCACATCCTCTCGGCCACCCAGGGCTGCTCTCCCCTCCGGTGACCAACAGCAAGGGCTGAGCACCCACAGCTTCTGCAGGCTGGATGTCAGCCTCTGGCCAGGACAGCTCTGGCCAGGGTCAGCTCAGCTGGGGCTCTTTTATCCCCCAAACCCCTTTTACGCCCCCAATCCCCCTCTATTGCCCCCCAAGCCCCCTCTATTGCGGATCAGATGGAACAGTTCCCCTCAGGGAGGTGACATCTTTAAGAGGAGATCCTCAAAGACACTGGCCAGGTCGAGGAACAAGGGCTGGGCTTTTGGGGCTGCACCCACCACTGCTCCAAGCAGCAGCCACGCCTGCCCTGTTGGAGACCAAGCCATGGCACGTGATCTTCTGGCCCGAGCTGCACGAGGTGGGTTTGGTAGAGATGCACCACGATGCCACAGCCCGTCCTTCCCAGGGGAGGGGAAGCGGCTGCAGCCAGGCCAGCGGGGAAACAGCCCTTGGGAGAACACTCCTCTGCTCAGGCTCCGAGGGTCCCGCAGAGACAGCTTTGAAAGGCAAAGCGCCCCAGGGCCATCACCGAGCCGTTCCCTCTCTGCCCTTCCAGCTGCCTGCACATTGGCCACAGAAAGAGCGACTCCCATTGCACAAGGCAAGAAGATGAAAAGGGAAAGGCTCCTTCCTCTCACTGACTGACCCCAGGGGTCGCTCACAGGCTCGAGGGCGGGATCAGGCCAAGCAGTCAGGAAGCCGTCATCTGTGAGAGGATCTGAAGGGAAATTGCAGAGGAATGAGCTCTCGTTTCAGTGTCCACATGTTCTTCCAGGGCAAGGGTCCTCAGGAACTCACCCCCAGGCTGCGCTACGGGCTCCAAACCAACTTCCAGCTGAGCAGCTGGAAAACCATTGAAACCGCCCTCACCTAGAAGAGAGCACAGAGGAGAGAAACATGGTGTGAGCTCGAGGGAGTCGTGCCCAGCAGGAAGGGCTCAGTCAGCGCCTGGCAGCAGCGGTGCTGGGTCTCACACCTTGCGGAGGCTGCGAGCGATGGTGCAGCCGCTGCTGCTGGTTGTAGTTCCAGTCGAGAGCTGGGGCAGCTGCTGCCCCAGTGCTACTGGTACGGCTCAGAGCTGGTCTGTGCAGACCTCGGGGCACAGATCGGATGGGTGGGCACGTGCTCTTCTCCACGTGTGCGCATCGGCCACGGAAGAAGAACTTTGCATTGCACACGGAAAGGGCCAGCTCCCACCTTTCTGATGGGTGACACCAGGCGACCACGGGACAGCAATTACCTGGCTGCTGGTGGCTGGCATCAAACTCAGCGCAGCTGTTACCACAACGGCAGCAGAGACTCTGGACCATCCCCGTCGCTCAGAAGCTCCTGCAAGGCCTGACAGTGCGTGTAGGTGCAGCGAGGCTCTGGCTGATCCCTTCCTGCTAGCGCAGGATCTGACTTGTCCATCCAGCTCTCTAACCCTCCACTTCCCAAGCCCTCTGGTTACGAGGGCTGCATACTCACTGTGTCCTGCTTTCTTCATCTTTGCCAGGAGTTCCTCCAGGATTTCTGATGCCTGCTGCAAAGATTTCCCTTGTTTGGCTTTGTACTTTGCTCTTTGAAGACCCGAACAGAAAGGATCCGGTTAGGTTTCTCACTAATAAAAACACCCCTGAGAATTTCCCATCACACCCTGTGATCACTCACAGCTGAACCAAAGGGCGTGAGCCAACGTGAAGCCTGCCTCCATCTCCTCCCCATGCCTGGATCTCGTTGTGTCATTTCTGTACTCAGTGGTGCCTCCAGCATTGAACCCCCTCATCTACAGCTTGAGGAACCAGCAGCTCAAGGATGCAGTGTGGAAACTGAAATCTGGATGGTTCTCTGAATCAATGAACCTCTCATCACCTTCTGCATAGCCGTTATCGTGCATCTCACGGCAGGCCCAGACTGGTTTCTGTATTTGTTGGTGGTGTTGCTGGTTTTTTCAGTTGTGATCGTCTTGTCATCCGGTTTTTAATTCACTGTTTTCTTCTCTTTTCTTGCTCATTGTCTGTGTAAATGAGGAGCTGTGCTCTCTGTGTGTTTAAACAAAATAAAGGGATGCTCAACGACTTCTGTTTCCTGATATATTTCCTGCGAGACATTTCTGGACTTGCAGGGACAGTTCCTGTGGTCGTGGGTGGAGGGGAAAAGAATCCCAGCACGGCAGCGCTGCCGGGCACAAGCGCTTGATCTCCCAGAGCTGTTCTCTCTCCACTTGCACACTCCCCTCCTCACCCCTTGCCTTGCTGCAGGCCTGATATCCAACTCTACAACCATTATTAATAAAAAGAGAACCCTTTTCCTACTGAAATTTCTTATACACCAGTCCCCCGCTCTTGCCACTGCAGGTCTCTCAGCCAAGCCCTTTCTCACACAGCTCCAAACCCATCAGGGGCTCATGGCTTTGTCTCATCAAACACCGAGAAAGTCCTTGCATTGGGATCCCCCAGCTGCCCTGGGTCCTTGCTCAGTGTTGTACCCTGAAAGGTTTCTCAGAACCCATCTCACAAGCCTCTCCTTGTCCATGATGTGCTCCAGCCCCAGCCATCCTTCTGGCCTCAGCAGGACTCTCTCCAGGCTGGGCAGGGTCTTCCTTGTGCTGGGAGCCCCGTACTGGACACGGCAGCCCTGATGTGTCCTGTGGTGGGTTAACCTTGGCCAGCAGCCGGACCCCCCGCAGCTGCTCCCTCCAAGCCCAGAACCAACGGGACAGAGGGAGAAAATGAACCAGAACGGCTCAGGGGTCAAGAGAAAGCAAAGGAGGTTCAGAGACCAATGACTGTCACGGGCACAGAGGTGTGGACTTGCTGAAGTTCGATTTACTTTATTGACAGTTCAGAAAGCTTTGGATTGGGAGCAACAAGGGCCAAATATTAAAGCCATTCTCCTCCCACTTTCTCCCAGTCTGAAATGGCTCCCTGGCTCCCAATTCCTCTGCCCGCCCCAACCCCAGGAGCAGCATGGAGGGTGGTGAAGAGGGAGTTAGCAGTCAGTGAAGAACATCTCTGCAGCTCCTTCCTCCTCGCACTTCTCCCCTATCCCAGCGTGGCTCCTCTAGATGGGATCCCACCGTATTTGCGGTCAGGGCTCCGTGTGGTTCATTCCTTTCTCTCTACTCATGGGGCAGTATGAGAGCCCTGAGAGCATCCGTGGACCTTCATGGCCCTGACCAGCATCTCCTGGGCCTCCACCCACCCCTCTGTCCATGGACCAGGAGACACTGAAGCCAGGCCTGATTTTCAGCCCCAGCTTGATCTGAGCTGTAGGTGTGCGGGTCTCCAGACACAGACACGGCCTTGGACCTTGTTGAGTCCATGGACCTTGTTGAGTCAGACCTGCAGAGTCACTTCCCAGCCTGGTTCCTTATGGGGTGAGCAATGGAGTGACACTGTGGCCCTCCCTGTTCCAGAGCCCAGCTGTTTTGTGGAGGCCCAGGGCCATACTTCTGCCTTTCTTCCCATCCCTTGGTCAGGTTTTTAGAAGGGAGGAAGGAAAAGCAGGTGAAGTTGGAGGGCCCCAGTGACTGCAAAGGGAGCAGAGCCATCAAACCAGAAATCATGTAAAGGCAATGCTTGTCCAAAACTGTTCTCTTCCTTTCTTGGAGGCCTTGTGTCTTCCGCAGGAACCTTGAGGTGTTGTGTTCCATCCGCCTCTTTTTCTTTTAGCGTTTCCTTTGACCATACCCAAGCCATTGTGTTTGAATTCTCTTTCCAGCCTGATGTAATCCATGATCTGGAGATGGGACAGACGACTGGAAGGAGAATCCCACTCCTCTGGAGAAGAAGGTGGATATTCCCAGGAATCTGAGGAACCACGGCTGACCAGTAGCTGCGTCCATGGAACTGGTCAAGTGCCTCATCTCTTTTTTTGTAATTGGGGCTTAGACGCCTGGTTCCTGTGTGAACGTAATAACACCTCCAGCTCAGCTCTCCACAGTTTCCCTGTATCCAGGCATTTTGGTCTATGGCTTTGCATACATTGAATATTATTGATATAGGGCTTTTGGAACTGATAATTGCTGTCTTTTCTATTAAAATCCCTTTTCCTCCCCTAATTTCCAAGTGCCATTTGCTGGGATTCGTCCAGGGATCATAACACACAATTGATCCACTAATATTACACCGGTGATAAACAGTCGAATTCAATTTACAACTTTCAGTTTTGGTGCCTGTACAAATATAATGGGTATGGTAAACCAATGTCTGGGTAATTACATTTCTCTGTCTGGTTTCCTCGTTAGTGGGTAAATTGGTTTTAGTTCCTTACCAGTCTTGTAACTGTAAATTCAGAAATGTCTGCCTGCCTCACAAATCAATACCCTCTGGCCAAATATGACCTGCGTCACCCTTATGGCCACAACGTGCTATCACATATCCACAGAATTTACACACTTCAATATTTGCTGTCCTGTTCCATGCAAATACAAGTTTAATTGTGCACTTGGGGCACAACAACCCTGTGCAGCTACAGACTAGGGGAAGTCTGGCTGGAAAGCTGCCTGGAGGAGAGGGACCTGGGGGTGTTGGTTGACAGCCAACTGACCATGAGCCAGCAGTGGCCCAGGTGGCCAAGAAGGCCAATGGCATCTTGTCTTGGATCAGAAATGGTGTGGCCAGCAGGTCCAGGGAGGTTCTTCTCCCTCTGGACTCGGCACCGGTGAGACCGCTCCTCGAATCCTTTGTTCAGTTCTGGGCCCCTCACCACAAGAAGGATGTTGAGGCTCTGGAGAGAGTCCATAGAAGAGCGACAAAGCTGGTGAAAGGGCTGGAGAACAGGCCTTATGAGGAGCGGCTGAGAGAGCTGGGGGTGTTTAGCCTGGAGAAGAAGAGGCTGAGGGGAGACCTCATTGCTCTCTACAACTACCTGAAAGGAGGTTGTGGAGAGGAGGCAGCTGGGCTCTTTTCCCAAGTGACAGGGGACAGGACGAGAGGGAATTACACATGAGGATGAATTACTCATCAGTGTCTTCCGTAAGGTTATTGGTGTGTCCCCTGGCGATGACCATAGAATCATAGAATCATAGAATCACCAGGTTGGAAGAGACCCTCCAGATCATCGAGTCCAACCATTCCCACTGATCTCTAAACCATGCCCCTGAGTACCTCATCCACCTCCAGGGAAGGCGAGTCAACCACCTCCCTGGGCAGACCGTTCCATTGCCTAATGACCCTTGCCGTGAAGAATTTTTTCCTTATGTTAAGCGTGAACCTCCCCTGGCGGAGCTTGAGGCCATTCCCTCTTGTCCTGTCCCCTGTCACTTGGGAGAAGAGGCCAGCACCCTCCTCTCCACAGCCTCCCTTCAGGTAGTTGTAGAGAGCAATGAGGTCTCCCCTCAGCCTCCTCTTCTCCAGGCTAAACACCCCCAGCTCTCTCAGCCGCTCCTCGTAAGACTTGTTCTCCAGCCCCCTCACCAGCTTTGTCACTCTCCTCTGGACTCACTCCAGATCCTCAACATCCTTCTTGTGGTGAGGGGCCCAGAACTGAACCCAGGATTCGAGGAGCGGTCTCACCAGTGCCGAGTCCAGAGGGAGAAGAACCTCCCTGGACCTGCTGGTCACACCATCTCTGATACAGGCCGAGATGCCATTGGTTACATGATGTCACAGTCCATTCAGTGGATGGCTCCTTTATTCTAGTAGCGTGGGTCACCCCCGTTCAGCCGTGCGGACGGCTGTTTCTGTAACTAAAGAACAAGAAAAGCACCTTCCCACTTTGGGGTCAGGCTCTCTCCTTTCCAACACTTTACTAACACCAGTCCTCAGGTTTCTCTTACGAATGCTCATCCCTAATGGTGTTGATTGAGCAATCCACCCCAGTTTGTGCATCTCGTTCAAGCGTCTCGCGATGACTGAGATGTATTTTTGTAGCATCATCTCCTCAATACCTGGAGTCGTAATCGACCCCAGACACAAACAAGGCAATCCAGACAACATTTCATAGGCAGGTAGGCCTGTATCCCTACGGGGTGGAGTTTGAATATTTAGTAGTGCTAACGGTAAGCATTTTACCCAAGACATCTGCGTTTCAATCATCAATTTAGTTAATTGTTGTTTAAGAGTTCGATTCATTCTCTCAGCTTGTCCTGAACTTTGGGCTATGGAAGTTCCATCTTATCCCCACCGCTCGCGTTGCTTCTTGCAACACTTTTGACGTGAAACGGGTGCCTCTATCAGAATTGATTGCATGCACCAACCCCAAACGAGGAATTATTGATTCTAATAGTGTTTTTGCAACAAATTGGGCTGTTGCTCAGGTGGCTGGAAAGGCTTCAACCCAATGAGTTAGTTGATCCACTGTAACTAATACATATTTCCATTTACGTTGGGTAATTCAGGACAGTCAATCTGAACCCTTTCAAATGGTCTATAAGCCAGGTCCCAAGCACCCAAGGGTGTTTTCCTCATTGCACCTTTATTTATTTTTTGGCACATAGGGCACCCTTGGGTTATCTGTTTTGCTATTTCAAAAATCTCTGTGCTTCCAAAAGATTTTAAATACCGATCGCACAATGCCCTTGCTCCCCAATGGGTTTGCTCATGCCATCTCTTTAGTAATTTTTGAGCTACCGATTTTGGCAGTATTTCTCTCCCATCTGGCAAAATCCACTTATTTTCCCGTAACATTGCCCCTAAATCTTGCATTCTCCTCATTCCCTCTGATGTAAAGGAGAAGACGTTAGTTATTTCCATGGTTTTGGTTAATTCAAGAGGATTTATCTGAATGGGAGATTCAGCCCTTCTCGCTGCTTCTCTTGCTTTTTGATCAGCTAAATTATTCCCTCGTATTTGAGCTGAAAATCCCTGCTGAAGTCCTGGGAGGTAGACAATGGTGATC
Source organism: Phaenicophaeus curvirostris (assembly GCF_032191515.1). Classification (NCBI taxonomy): domain Eukaryota; kingdom Metazoa; phylum Chordata; class Aves; order Cuculiformes; family Cuculidae; genus Phaenicophaeus; species Phaenicophaeus curvirostris. The sequence continues at coordinate 1,309,713 of NC_091426.1, forward strand.
CCTTGGGGGCCTTTTAACGCTTCTAAAATTAAGTTGATCGATTCTTCATGGATCAAATTCTTCCCTCGGGTGTTCATAAATCCCCTTTCTTTCCAGATCTTTCCGAAGGTATGTGCCACTCCATATGTATATTTCGAATCAGCATATCATAGAACCATAGAATAACCAGGTTGGGAAAGACCCACTGGATCATTGAGTCCAACCATTCCCATCAATCACTAACCCATGGCCCTCAGCACCTCGTCCACCCGTCCCTTAAACCCCTCCAGGGAAGGTGACTCAACCCCCTCCCTGGGCAGCCTCTGCCAGTGCCCAGTGACCCTTTCTGTTAAAGATTTTTTCCTGATGTCCAAGAAAGGAACATTTTAGTTTACAGACATTTCCATTTGGGGATTAAATCGGGCAGTTGGCCCAGGATGGGGATCTGCAGCCCTTCAAAGCAGACAGGGCTCTCTGTGGACCTTGATTCTTTGTTTGGGACCTGTCTTTTTTCCAACAAGACCAGGTGGATGTGCCTGGGCGGCTTGAATTCCGTTGATGGAATCATGGGTTGGATTGGGTTGTGTTGAGTTGTGTTGAGTTGAGTTGGAAACCCATGCAGGTCCCACCACAGGCAGGGACACCTTTCGCTGGATAAAGTTGCTCCAGGAATGGAGGGGATGAGGGGGACGGGGAGGAGAGAGATGGGGAAGGGAGGGGAGGGGAGAGAAAAGAGGGGGAGCAACCTGATCCGGTGGGAGGTGCCCCTGCCCGTGGCAAGGGATTGCAACTGGATGGGCTTTGAGGTCCCTTCCAACCCAATCATTCCATGATTCTAAGGTTCTTGGCTCCAGCTTTCCTGAAACGGAGCCGTGTTCCCGTGGAACGCTGCCCCTGGGCCTGGCTCAGCCCCAGCAGCAGAAGATCCTTCGCAGAAGGCTTTCTGTTTCTTGGTTCCTCTGTCGAGGGATCAGCAGGAGCATGGTCTTTTTTGTTATGTCCCGCATTGCGGGGGAGGCACCTTTTCTGAGGGGTTCAAGGCCTGTGATGGAGAAAGCCAGAGCTGAGATGAAGCCCCATGTCTACGGAGACCTCCGAGCATCCCCTCCAGACCCCACCAGCCCCATCCAGAGAACAGCTGTGGGGCAGGAGTGCCCCACACAGCCCTCCCGAGAGCAGGACCTGGCATGGTAGAACCCCAGCCCCTGTCCCACTGGCCAACCCAACCCTGCCCCTCCTCACCTCTGCAGATCTCTAACATCTTCTCTGGGTTTCGGTCCTTCAAGGGCTGAGCAGCAACCGCTAGGGACAGAAGCTCCATCAGATCCCCCTTGCTCCCCAGCACCATGGTGGCAACGGGGACAAGGGTGTCCCCACAGAGGGACCAAGGGCTGGTGTCTCACCAAGGAAAATCAGAGCTGCCTTTCGCACTACATTCTCGGGAGCGTAGATGTACTGCAGGCTCTGGTTTACGTAGTCCTCGGCCCTCTTCTTGTCCTGCTTCAGCTGGAGAGACCACAAGGGTCAGGGCACGTCCCAGTGTCCCCCCGCTGGCCACCCCAGTCCCTCCTGCCAGTCTCCCCCGTGGCCGGGAGCTCTCCATCCCACCAAGCGTGGAGAAGAACCCCTGGGGGCTCTGTTCTTGAGGCCAGGGAGCAAGGACGCGGCTCCAGGCTGGAGCGAGGTGGGTGAGACCCACAGCCCAGACGTGGGGGGCAGCCCTCGTCCAGCCTGGGCCCTGGGGTCTGGGGGATCTTCTCACCAAGTAGTATGTGATGACCCACGTCTGCCGTGTCTTCACGCGACGTTCGGGCAGTTTCCAGCCCAGGAACTTTGCCGCAGCCAGGAGACCTTCCTCAGAAGCCTGTGGAGCAGCAGAAGGTGGGAGATGGCACCACAGCCCGGGCAAGGAGACTTGGGGTCCTCCTCCTCTCGGCTTTGTTGGTGGGGCCATGGTGGCCTTAGGAAGGTGGCACCTGCCCTGGCCCAGGTGCCTGGGAGCCTCCTCCCTGCGTCACAGCTCAGCTTTGAGATCCGTACCTCGGCCACGCTCGGCATTGTGTCCTGTATGCAAACGATGAGCGGGAACAGGGCCATTCGCACTTTGTCCTTCATGCTCCCCTTGTGGCTCCACACCACGCTCTTCAGCTGCTTGGCGAAGAACCTGATGGCTCGTTCTCTCACCTGGTTTTGCCCCTGGCAGGGAGAAGGACAGCAGCACTTCAGAACCAAGATCTCTTTGCCCGTGGTGAGCAGGATGCTCCAGGCTTGGATTTGGTCACTGGAGGCGTGGGACAACTCGGTGGGTGCAGCTGAATGGCCCCAAACTTGTCCAAGGTCCCTCCGTGGGCTCTCCTGACCACCCAGTGCTCCCCACCAGCTCCACCAGCCACGTTAAGGACAAGTTCCCACCAAAAGGGGCCGAGGAGGAGACGGGCTGGTCCTCGGCAATGCCTGTGGGACACGCACCCCTGGCCACGCTGCCTGGGGACAAGATCTGGTCCTGTTCCCCAGAGCAGCTAGGGAAGGAGGAGCCCTCAGGGCTCTCAGAGCAGCTCTCAGGGAGAACCTGGGCTGCAAAACCCAGGGGAGAAAGGTGAGCAGAAGCCCCTGCTCCAGGTGCTGCCCTTGCCCATGCCCAGTGCGCATCTGTGGGGCTCGGGCTCTCCCGTAGCCTTACGTGAAGGAAGAGGGGCAGCAGCTTCTCCATCAGCTGCACGGTGATGGAGCTGGCCTTCTTCTCCTTTAGGTGACCTGTCATGTTTTGGAGGGTCACCAGGGCCTTCACAACAACATCTGCGTTGCTGTGCTCCAGGTCCTCAGTCAGGTCCAGCAGGAGGATCTCCATTCTTCTGGCCTGCGTGAAGAAGAGAATTTCCTTGTTGGGAAAAGCTCCATACCTGGAAAGCTCCCCAGGTGGCCACCCTGGCGGGGATGGCGCTTGGGGCCATCACCCACCGCCTGACTCCAGCCAAGACCAAGCCACCACCTTCCCCACCAGCCCAGCCGCCCTCGGCCAGGCTGCGCTCACCGTCTTGGGTCTCTGAGAGAGCGTGAGGAGACCCTGCAGAACTGCTGGGCGCAAGGCTGGGCTTGGGCGCCTCAGGGATCTCCAGAATTTGTAGAGCCCCTCAAAGTTCTCATTTTCAAAGTCCTTGCAGGCCAGGACCTGGAAGAAAGGCAGCAGCGATCGAGCGGCGGAGCAGGTGGGGCTCCCCGCTCCGTGCAGCTCTGGGTTCCACCAGCAGCTGAAGCCGAGGCCACCGGGGCTTTGGGTGCGAACTCACCAGCAACTGAAGGATCCCGGTGTCCTCAGGCAAAGTGCAGAGGAGCCGAGCGTGTTGCGCCTGATGCCGGTTGAACAGCCCCAGCAAGACTCTCTCCATCACTTGGGGCACGGAGAACAGGAGCTGCCACACGGGCACGGCCGAGCTGCAAGGCAGAGCGCTCCGTCAGCAGGGCCACCTCGGCCACCGCGGCCTGGCCTGGGGCAGCCCTGCAGGACAGGGACCCTGGACCCCAGCTGGGGTGGCCTGGGCAGCAGGAGAGGAGCGAGGGGAGGTTCATTGTGGGGCTGGGAGGAGCGTGGTGAGTCATGGAATGCCCAGACTTGGAAGGCACCGACAAGGGTCACCAAGTCCAGCTCCCTGCACACGACAACCCTAAAACCCACGCCGGGTGTCTGAGGGCCTTGACCAAAGGCTTCTTGAACACTGCCAGGCTTGGTGCCATGACCTCTTCCCTGGGGAGCTGTTCCAGTGCTCCACCACCCTCTGGGTGAAGGACCTTGTCCTAATGTCCAACCTAACCCTCCTCTGAGGCATCTTCCTGCCATTCCCTTGGGTCAGGGAGAAGAGCTCAGCCGCTGCTCCTCCTGCTCCCCGTGGGAGGAGCCTGCAGAGCGCGATGAGGTCTTCCTTCAGTCTTCTCCAGGCTGAACAGAACAAGAGACTTCAGCCGCTCCTCACATGGCTTCCCCTCTAAACCCTTGGCCAACTTGGTGGCCCTCAACTCTGGGCTGGCTTGGCCGCCTCTGGCTGCCGCAGGGCTTTCGTGGGGCTGGAAAGTGTGGTGGGAAGGAGGGCCCTGCTCCTCGGGCATGTCCTTCACGATCCCTTGGCTCTGGCAACCAAAGAGTCTCCGTGTCCCCCTCCCCGCAGGGGACCCCCCTCCAGGCTCTCCGGGGCAGGACCTGTCTCTGGGTGGAGCAATCTCCATGAGCGCTGAGACCACTTCCGTGAGGTGATGCTCGGTCATGAGGAGCAGAACGGCCTCCACTTTCTGCCGAGCCAATTCCACGTTGATGCCTTTGATGTTTTCATGGATGCATCTTATAACATGGGGCACCTGGAGGAGAAACAGGTGAGGATGGAGCTGGCCCTGGAGAGCAGCCACCTCCTCGGCTCCATCCCTCTCTACTGGTTTCAGGTGGGTTCAGGTGCCCGAGACACCTGGGTTAGGAGGGAGGGATGCAGGAAGAAGGTCTGGCAGGGCTCAAGGGTTGGGCCGTCCAGCCCCAGGCCACTTACACTCATCAGCCAACACTCAGGGGCGCTCATGGCCATGTCCAACACGCATCTCGCTGCCTCCTTGTCAAAGACACTGGAATCTCTCAGTGCTTCGATGGCCACACAGACGATGTCGGTCTTCTCCACAGCATCCAGGTACCTTGCAAACATCTACAGGAAGGAGGGAAGGGAGGAAGAGATGTCCCAGTGAGAGCCCAGCAGCGCTGGAGGCAACACAGGTGTTGGGCTCATGGGGGCAGTGGGTGACCCTCAAGCGATCCAGGCCTTGGCCAGCGGGGCTGGAGGTGCTGCTGGGACCCTGGAGTGCAGCCTCGCTTGGGGACAGCAGGAACCTTCTCAGCAGGGACAGCGAGGCCACGCCAGCCCCTCTGAGTCTCCACGCCTTTGCTCCTCCAAGTCCCCTGTCAGCGCCTCAGAAGTCCCAGCGACAGAGGAGCTCCTTACCGTGGGCACGTCTCGGATGGAGAGAAAATCCATCGCAGAGCTGTCCTCAACATCCTCCTGGCTCTGTTCTCCTGCGTCATTTGCCATTGACCGGCCTGAAGAAGCAGGGAAGGGGCAGAAGGGTCAACGGGGCAAAGCAGCTTGGCCAGAAGCTCAACCCTATTGTCACCATCCTTAAGGTCTAACGATGCTTAAAGAGAAGCGGAGCTACCAGGAGATGTCGGTGTGGAGGGATAAAACCCACCACAAGGTCTCTTACTTCTTTGCTTGCGGATGAAGTTGATCAAACAGCAAAGTGTTTCCAAAGCCAGATGTTCTTTCATTTTTGAGGAATACGGAAAAACAGAGAGGTGACCAAGCAGTTGGCCCAGGATGGGGATCTGCAGCCCTTCAAAGCAGACAGGGCTGCCCGTGGATCTTGGTTCTTCATTTGGGACCTGTGTGAGGGAGGCAGAAGAGGAGAAGGGTTGAGGGCTGCATCCCTGGAGAGTCAAGGCTTTGCCGGGTGGTGCCGGCCCCGGCTCTCAAAGCAGCCAGCTGGGCAGGAGCTCCACGCAGAGAGACCTTTGGCCACTCTGGTGGGCAGGGAGGGGACGTGGTGTGGCTGGAGGGTTCCTCGCTCCTCACCTGCAGCGTGGGGTTGGTCAGCAGATGAATCAGCTTCCCAATCCTGTCCAGCGCCCTCCCGCGCACAGCTGGTCTCTTAGAGCCGGTGAAGTTCAGAAGGGTCTGGGAAGAGAGAAGGTCCCGGTGAGGCCTGGCAGCAGATTTTTCCTCCAGCAGAAGCAGCGCTGCTGAGCTCCTGGGCTGGACTCATCCAGGCCGTGAAGGCTTCCTCCGCTCTCCAGAGAAGCCTGCAGTAGGGGCCCTGCCCTAGGAGACCTGCAGCTGGCAGCCCCTGCTTCCCCGAGGAGCTGGGCACCCTCCCGGCAGCGCTCTCTCCGCCTGGCACTGAGGTGGGGACCGTCGGCTCCGGAGTGGACGCCCCCTCCTTCCAGGGAGAGGAGCAGCCCCTCAGAACCCAACTCCTTGCAGACCTGGAAGATGTCCGGCAGCTCCTGATTGAGCCTGGTGACCGGGATGATGCCCACCAACTTCTCCATCATCGCGTCCAGGACATTCAGGGTCTGCAAAGAAGACAGAGGGTTGTGGCAGGGTTTCCCGCTGTCCCCCTCAGCACCAGGATCCCATCTCCCAGTGCTGGGGCGGCACTGCCACCCGTCCCAGAACGCGGAGCACCCCGGGGAGGTGACAGGAACATGAGAAGAGGACGAAGGCACGAGGGTGGGCGAGCAAAGCTGAGCCCCTGCCTTGGACCCCTGGTGGTGTCGCAGCACGGGGAGAAGCTCGGAGGGCGTGGGGGCTCCTGTAGCTCGTTCAGCACTTACCGGGCTGCACAGGGCACGGATGGATTGAATCATATAGAAGTCTGAGGCTTCCACAGAGAACGGCAAGACCACTGTCAGGCAGGTTTGGAGCAGGAGCGTCTCCTTGCCCTCCAGCGCTCCCTGCAAGGAGCTGTGGAGAGAGACAGGGACCAGTCAGCCACTGGTGCTGGGAGCGGCGCCTCGAGGCCTCGTGCGTATGGACGTGGTCCCCGGGGGTGACCGTGAGGGATGTGGAGGTACCTCAGTTTGGTGATAGCAGACATGGCTTTCTGCCACAGCTTCATCTGGAGCTGCTGGTGAGCACATTTCTCTTCCATCAGCTCCTGCAAAGGCCAATTGATGTGAGACCTGGCAACCAGCGACACCCAGGGACACCAGAGCCTCGACACCCAGGGACACCAGAGCCTCACCACCCAGGGACACCAGAGCCTCGACACCCAGGGACACCAGAGCCTCGACACCCAGGGACACCAGAGCCTCACCACCAAGTGTCACCAGAGCCTCGACACCCGGGGACACCAGAGCCTCATCACCCAGGGACACCAGAGCCTCATCACCCAGGGACACCAGAGCCTCGACACCCAGGGACACCAGAGCCTCACCACCCAGGGACACCAGAGCCTCATGACCCAGGGACACCAGAGCCTCGACACCCAGGGACACCAGAGCCTCGACATCCAGGAACACCAGAGCCTCAAGACCCAGAGACACCAGAGCCTCATCACCCAGGGACACCAGAGCCTCATCACCCAGGGACACCAGAGCCTCACCACCCAGGGACACCAGAGTCTCACCACCCAGGGACACCAGAGGCTCGACACCCAGGGACACCAGAGCCTCACCACCCAGGGACACCAGAGCCTCACCATCCAGGGACACCAGAGCCGCACCACCCAGGGACACCAGAGCCTCGACACCCAGGAACAGCAGAGCCTCACCACCCAGGGACACCAGAGCCTCATGACCCAGGGACACCAGAGCCTCAACACCCAGGGACACCAGAGCCTCGACACCCAGGGACACCAGAGCCTCATCACCCAGGGACACCAGAGCCTCATCACCCAGGGACACCAGAGCCTCGACACCCAGGGCCTCCAGCCCCTCATAGCATTGTACAGTCATTAGGGTTGGAGAAGACCTCTAAGCTCATCCAGCCCAAACCTCAGTCCAACCCCACCGCGCCTACTAATCCACACCTGAAGCGTCACATCTCCACATGTTTTGAACCCCTCCATGGATGGAGACTTAACCGCTTCCCTGGGCAACCTCTTCCGATGCTTCTCCACTCCTTCCATAACAACGTAGTTCCAATATCCAATCGGAACCTCCCCTGGTGCCCCTTGAGGTCATTTCCCCTCGCCCTGCCCTAGCGTTGGCCTCTTCCTCCTCTCACCTTGATCTTCTCCACCACATTGTAGTTGCAGCAGAACAGGTCCAGGCCTCTTAACAAGCTGTTGTTTATGGCGGTCTGGCACAGGGATTCAACGCACTCGAGGAACATCAGCTTCTCGATGGTTTCCTGGAACAGAGACCAAAGAGGGAGAGGGGGTCACCCGTGGCCAGCAGGACCGGAGCTGCGGAGATGGAGACCTGGGAGAAGCAGCTCTGCCCAGGCAGCGAGGGGCAGGGTTACCTCGTCTGTGCGGTGGAGGATTGCGTAGATGAAGTCCACTATATCCTCCTCCTTTTCATAGGTGGGCAACGACTCGGCGTCTAAGAGAGGAGGAGAGCAGGGAGGGCTGTGAGAGGGGGTGGTGGAAGGAGACAGGAGACTTTGCTGGGGACAGAACTGGCTGCCTGGCCGGGTCCTGCTCTTGGGTCAGAACAAGCCCCTGCAACGCTCCACGTGCAGTTGGGCTGCCGTGCTGGACAGGACATGTCCGGGAAAGCCCTCGTGAAGATCCCTGTCCCCCAGCATCGCTGTCTCTGCCCCAGAGCAGGAGCTGGGTCCCCTCTGTTTGCTCCACCCCCGGGAGAAGTTGGAAGGGACCCACAAGGGTCCTCAATTCCTGTCCCTGCATAGGACAACCCCAAATCATGGAATGATGGAATGGTTTGGGTTGGAAGGGACCTTAAAGATGATCCAGTTCCAACCCCCCGCCATGGGAAGGGACACCTCCCAGTGGATCAGGTTGCACCATGTCCCATCCAACCTGGCCTTGAACACCTCCAGGGATGGGGCAGCAACAACATCTCCAGGCAGCCTTGGCCAGGTCCTCACCAACCTCACAGGAGAACATTCCTCCACAAGATCTCATCTCAATCTACCCTCTTCCAGCTCAAAACCCTCCTACCTCATCCTGTCCCTGAACTCCCACAACAACAGCCCCTCCCCAGCTTTCCGGGAGCCCCTTTCCATATTGGAAGCTGCTCTAAGGTCTCCCCAGAGCCTTCTCCTGGATGGACAACCCCAACTCTCATAGCCTGTCCTCATACAGGAGGTTCTCCAGCCCCCAGATCATCCTCGTGGCCTCCTCTGGACTTGGTCTCACAGATCTGTGTCCTTCCTGTGCTGAGACCTCCAGAGCTGGACGTACGACTCCAGTTGAGGTCTCACCAGAGCAGACAAACAGAATCCCCTCCCTGACCCTGGGGTCCAGCCCTGCCCAGCCCACCAGGACCCTTCACTCACAGATCATCATGGGCATGATTGAGGTCGCCTCACTGAGTTGTGGAGCAGAGCTGCTCCGCTGGGGAAACTCATTCTCCTGCCAGGCCAGCCTGGGTCTGTGAGGAGATCTCCTTGCCATCGTTAGGGATGGAGGTAAACGCGTAAGCAAAGAGAACGAAGAAGCTTCGCCAAACGCCTCAGCACCGCGGGGTGAGACGCGAGCTCTGCTGCCTCTCCGGTTACTGCCCAGGGACACTGAGAGCCTGGGGGCTGCGTCTCCTGTGTCCCATTGTGATGTCACAACGGGTCCCACCACAACCTTTCACACTGTCTCCAAGAGCTTCTACAATTCCAGAGCCTTCCCCTTGTGATGTCACAATGGGTCCCACCACAACCTTTCACACTGTCTCCAAGAGCTTCTACAATTCCAGAGCCTTCACATCCAGGAACAAGGGGCATCTTGGGAGGGTTGTCAATATTCCCCTGTTGCACCATCAAATCAAATCAAAGGCACTAAAGGGGTCCCAGAGAGCTCCAGAGGAGTTCTGGGGGTCCTAGAAAGACCTTAGGGTGTTCTAGAGGGTTGCTGGGGGGCTCTAGAGGGGTCCTTGGCATCCTAGAAGGCTTGTAGGAGGCCCTAAAGGGGTCCTAGGGGGCTCTAGAGGATTCCCAGGGTCTCAAAAGAGGTCCTGTGGGAAAAAGTGCTGTCCCAGAGGGCTCTGGAGGGGTCCTGACAGTCCAAGAACATTCCTAGGGGGCTCTGGAAGGCTGCTAGGGTCCCTGCAGGGGAGTTGAAGGCCATAGATAAGTACTCAGGAGCTCTAGATAGGTCTGGGTGCCTTTAGAAGAGTCCTGTGGGTCTCTATAGTGGTCCTGGGTGTCCTAGAAGGGTCCTGGAAGGCCTTAAAGGGGTACCAGGGGGTTCTAGAGGCTTCCCGGGGGCCCTAGAAGGGTCCTTGAAGGTTTTAAAGATGTCCCAAGGGGCTCTAGAATGGTCATGGGAGTCACTAGATGGGTCCTGGGGGTCCTAGAGGGGTCCTAGAAGGCCTTTAAGGAGTCCCGGTGGGTTCAAGAGGGGCCCTGAGGGTCTCTAGAGGGCTCCTGGTGGTCCTAGGAGGTACGTAGAAGGTCTTAAAGGGGTCACAGGGGCCTCTAGGGTATTCCTGAGGGTCCTAGAGAGGTCCTAGAAGGCTCTAAAGGGGTCCCGAGGGTCTCTAGATGGGTTCTGAGGTTCCTAAAATGGTCCTAGAAGGACTTTAAAGGTCCCACTGGGCTCTAGAGAGGTTCTTTTCATCCTAGAAAGGAACTAGAAGGTCTTAAAGGGGATCCAGGAAGCTCTAGAGGATTCCTGGGCTTCCTAGAGGGGCCCTAGAAGGCCCCTAAGGAGTCCCAGGGCGCTCTAGAGGAGTCCTGGGTTCCTAGAAGGGTGCTAGAAGGCCTTAAAGGTGTTCCAGGGGGCTCAAGAGGGGTCCTTGGCATTCTTGAAGTGCTCTAGATAGATTTAAAGGGGTCTCAGGGGGCTCTAGAGGGTTTCTGGGATTCCTAGAAGGGTCCGAGAAGGCTCTAATGGGGACCCAGGGAGATCTAGAATGGTTCTGGGCGACTCTAGATGTGTCCTGGGAGTCCTAGAAGGCCCTAAAGTGGTCCCAGGAGACTGTAGACGGTTCCTGGGGGTCCCAGAAGGCCTTAAAGGGGTCCCAGGGGGCTCTGGAGGGGTCCTGGGGGTTTCTAGATGAGTCCCGCGGGTCCCAGAATCATGGAATCACTAGGTTGGAAAAGACCCACAGGATCATCGAGTCCAACCATTCCTACCAATCACTAAGCCACGTCCCTCAGATCCTCATCCACCCGTGAGAATTAATTGATAAGTTTTGCTGCAGCTGATTTGTATGTTTAAGTATCTTGTCATATAAATTTGGTTTGTATCGAGAGATAATACGCAGACAATCTCCAGACACGATGTTTAATTCTTCGGTCAAATGATAACCTGAAGGGAGCCTCCGGACGTGGTGGAAAACTCCAAAAATATAATCTTGGAGAGATTTCTATGGATCTTTGTCGAAAACTAGTAGATATACCCACTGCTTTTGTAAGAGGTTCTGCCTTTTTTAGAAGGGCATCCAATTCAGCGCTGAATTGGGAAATAAAAATATTATTATCTGTGCTTCAAAGCCTTTGTCCTCATTCACCCCACCCCGTTATTAGCGTCGTCCTCCAAAGATTTTCCTCCTCCGTGAGTAAGTGGTTCTGTTTATGCACGAGGACTCGTACCACTGAACCCCAAAGCTGCTAGAGAAGGCAGACGTGGGCAGACACCCCTGGAGGGAGCAGGAGTGTCACAAAGAATAGGTGACCAACCCTCTTAGCCCCTACAGGAAAGCCCCACAAGCTCACGGACTCCAGCATCGCTGCAATTCCTCAATGCTTGGAGAAGACATTCCGCGGCAACTCCTGGGACCAGCCCTCATTATTTTAGACGACGTCGCTAAAGGTTTGGTGGCACCTGGGGCTCGAGTTTCCTTCGAGCTTTCACTAAAGCTCGCTCGAAAATTGGATTAATACAAGAACTATGATTTTAGTTGCCACCGTCGTAGAGCAGGTACCTCAGTCTCCAAGTCACCGTCCCCAGCTGGAACATCAAGCTCTTCAGACGGCGATTTCCTCAGCCTTTCTCAAGGACCAAGAGAAACGTGCATCCCCAGTGTTTTACAGATGGTTTTACTGCACCGAGAGACACTCAGACGGCTTCATCTCACACACGAAACCATCCTTCAGAGGACTGAAATTTGAGGGGTTTGTCATCCTCACTTCTATTCAACATTGAGCATCTTCCACTGGAGAAGGGGAACCTACAAACTGTTAGCAAAGCAAGAAGCTGGGCCTCATGGCTGCCCGTGTGGCCAGGGGGCCAAGAAGGCCAAGGGCATCTTGGCTTGGATCAGACACGGCACGGCCAGCAGGGCCAGGGAGGTTTTTCTCCCTCTGGACTCGGCCCTGGGGAGACCGTTCCTCGAATCCTGGGGTCAGTTCTGGGCCCCTCACCACGAGAAGGATGTTGAGGCTCTGGAGCGAGTCCAGAGAAGAGCAACGAAGCTGGGGAGGGGGCTGGAGAACAAGTTTTACGAGGAGGAACTGGAGTTGATTAGCCTGGAGGAGGCTGAGGGGAGACCCCATTGCTCTCTCCAACTCCCTGAAAGGAGGTTGTGGAGAGGAGGGAGCTGGGCTCTTCTCCTAAAAACAGGGACAGGACGAGAGGGAACGGCCTCAAGCTCCACCAGGGGAGGGTCAGGCTGGACATCAAGAAATAAAAAATCATGGAAAGGGTCACTGGGCGCTGGAACAGGGAGGGGGTTGAGTCCCCTGCCCTGGAGGGGTTTGAGGGACGGGTGGACGAGGTGCTGAGGGACACGGGTTAGTGATTGACGGGAATGGTTGGACTCGATGATCCGGTGGGTCTCTTCCAACCTGGTGGTTCCATGATTCTACAATTCTGGGGAGTCACATATGGGGCAGGAGGAGTCACTTATGGGGCAGGAGGAGTCACTTTTTGGCCTCACATTGGACGCTGATCATGGAGATCCAGGAGGACCTGGAGAACCCCCCATGTTGGACACAGACCATGTTGATTCCATGAAAATGGGGTCGGGGCAGGGAATAAACGGGATTCGCTGCTTCTTGAGGAGCTGAAGCTGCTCGCGGAGCTCCTGGTGGGATGAGAAGAGGACTCAGAGCATCGAGACGAAGCCTTTAATCCCCAGCCTGGAGGCCCCAGAGGGGGTGGAGAACTTCCCACCTCCTATGAGAAGCTCCAAACCCTCCCTGGAGGAACCAAAACCACCTGGTTTGGCCCCAAATTGTCCTTGGGGTCACTCTGAGGTGGAGATTCTGACTTTATCTTCTAGAGGTTGAACTTCATGTCCAGGATGGCCTGGTGGAGGTCGGAGTCCAGGGGGACGTAGGACTTCTGGGAGTCCTGGCGGAAGAACAAGGGGTCGGAGATGGCCTTGGGGTTGAAACCTTCACAGACCAGCTTGGCCTTGAGCTGCTTGAAGGTCCCGGTGATCTCCAGGGCGTCCTGGGGAGATGGGGATGGGGAGAACATGGGGATGGATGGAGGAGGATCCATGGATCTAAGGGCTGAGGTTCTGCTGAGGGACATGGATCCATGGGCTGAGGTTCTGCTGAGGGACATGGATCCAAGGGCTGAGGTTCTGCTGGGGGACATGGATCCAAGGGCTGAGGTTCTGCTGAGGGACATGGATCCAGGGGCTGAGGTTCTGCTGAGGGACATGGATCCATGAATTCCTCAAGTTGAGCTGGGAGAGGTTTAAATTGGGTTCTGGGGATGCTTCCTTCACTGAAAGGGTCATCAAGGACCTGGAAGAGGATTTCTGGGGCCGTGGTGGAACCTTGATCCCTTCTGAAAGCCCTGGAGATGTGGTGGGGTCGAGAGTTTTGTGTTTAGGGTTGGACTTACGACCTTCAACATCTTCCAACCTCAACATTTCCATGATGGACAAAGCTCCTCGGCCTTGGGAGCTTCATCCCAAGGATCCTTTGGACGAGGAAGCCCACAAACCCCAGGAGAACCCAGGGCCACCAACCTGGATGCGGATGAAGCGAGGGGCGGCGTAGCCGGGCAGCATCTCCTGGGTGAAGGCAAAGAGCTTCTCGCCCTGGAAGGTTGTCCCGGGCCTCAGGCAGATGGCGGCCATCCCGCACTTGCCCTCACACCCTGCAAGGAGGCCACAGGGGGCTGGGGGCCACCACGATCCACTTCTACTCGTCCTGGTGGCCACAGGGACCATCACCAAGACCTGGTGGTTGCCCAGAACCCCACCAGCTGCTCCTTTTCTCCAACCAATCCCAGTTTTACTCTTTCTGGAGGCCACATGGACCTTGATGAAGGCACCAGGTGGACCCAAAACCATCTTGGATGACTGCGTTGACCATTTTGGCCTCCTTGGTGGCCACTTGGACCACGATGAGACCTCCCAGTGAGTCCCAAACAGCACCAGGTGCTTCTTTTGGGCATCTGAGGCTCTTTTTGCTCTTCCTTGTGGCCACATGGACCATCACCAAGACCTGGTGGTTGCCTAGAACCCCACCAGCTGCTCCTTTTCTACAACCAACCCCAGTTTTACTCTTCCTGAAGGCCACTGGGAGCATCTCAAGGCTTCTTGGTGGCCACTGGGAGCATCTCAAGGCTTCTTGGTGGCCACTGGGACCATCTCAAGGCTTCTCGGTGGCCACTGGGACCATCTCAAGGCTTCTTGGTGGCCACTAGGAGCATCTCAAGGCTCCGTGGTGGCTCCTTATGTGGATAAAACATGAGCAGGTTCTTCTTTTGATGCGATTGACTCACCTGGCACAGCCACCCCGTACACGTTGACCTCCTGGATGAAGTCGACCATGGCCAGAGCAGCTTCCACCTCAGTCGTGGCCATGTTCTCCCCTTTCCACCTGGAGAAGACACGAGGTGAAGCCGTGAGGGTGGGATTTGGCTCAGAGGAAGGTCTCGTGAGAGCCACCAACTCACCGGAAAGTGTCTCCCACGCAGTCCTGGAAGTAGATGAACCTTTCGTGGTCGATCCGGAGGAGGTCGCCACTGTTGAAGTAGGAGTCACCCCGGACCAAGACGTCCCTCAAGATCTTCTTCTCGGTCTTCTCAGAGTCCCCCGCGTAGCCGTGGAACGGGGTGTTCTGGGTGATCTTGACGACCAGCAGCCCCGTCTCCCCTGGGAAAGAAGGATGGAAGCTCATCAGAAACCTCCTTCCGTGGTGGGGAAGGTCCTCTCCATGCCCACCAGGGATGATTTTCCTGGTTCTTTGAGGGATCTCTGGTGGCTTCCACCATGAATCCTGTGCCTGTTTCCTTCTCTGAGCGATCTCTGGTGGCTTCCACCATGAATCACGTTCCTGATTCTGTCATTGAGGGATCTCTGGTGGCTTCCACCATGGTTTGTGTTCCTGTTTCTTTCTTTAAGGATTTTCTCACCAGGGTTTTGAGGACCAGGAGATGTTTTTGATGGATCTCAACGCCCCGCCTTCCCCAAAACACCCTTGGAAACTCTTCTTACCGGGCTGGACTTTGATGCAGAGACCTCGCTGGTCCCGCTGGGGCTCGTCCTCCTCCACGTTGTACTTGATCAGCCCGAAGGGTGTGAAGGGCTGGGGGACAGAAGAAGGAGACAGACGCCTTTCTCAGGGCTCTGGGGGGACGTCCAGGTCTCCACAGATGCCCCCAAATGAGCCTTTGAGTCAACGGAGGCCAACGAGGTAGAAGGGGCGGCTCGGGGGGTCTTGGAGACCCTCCTTGGTTCATCAACCCCACCTTAAGGAACCTTCTGGATGCCCCCAAACCATCATCACCACCTTGAGGCTCCATCATCATCACCTTGAGCTCCATCATCATCACCCTGAGGCCTCCATCATCACCCCCTTGAGGCTCCATCATCACCCCCTTGAGGCTCCATCATCACCCCCTTAAGGCTCCATCATCACCACACTGAGGCCTCCATCATCACCACCCTGAGGCTAATTTATCCTGCTGTGCTTCTGATTGCCCTCGCCCCGTTCACTTCTAGATCAGCTCCCCACTCACCGGCAGGCTAGAAGGCCTGGACTGAAGATTCAAGTTCATATCTTCTTGCCCTTTCCTGGAAGCCATTGAGGGAGCAGACAACGCCTGGGAGCCAAACGAGTCTTGAGATAACTCCTGAAACAGCAAGAAAAACCAAAAAAAAAACCCCACAAATGGGAATAAAATCAAGGCTCTGCTGGAATCTCTCTGGTATAGTCTTGTGTTGTGGAGGAATTTGCCCAAAACAGCTAATAAGACAGCAAAGAGTTGAAGCCAGCAACGCCTACAGTTCGACAGGAGGGTAAGCGTCGCCAGACTGCTACCACGAGGGTCAGGAGCAGAACCCTAAAACGTGACAGAAGGGTAATGCTCTGGATTTCCCTTCTTAAAGATCCTGAAAGACACGGACTCTCCTGGGAGACCGTCCACGTAGCTTCTTGATCTTCTAAGGTCTTACAACAGCTCTGAGCACTTCAGGGCACAAACAAGGCAAGTCGATTAAAACCTCCATTTTAATCGTGCGTTACAACATCTGCTGAAAGGTCCCAGCTAGGTTTTCACACAACCAGTAACAACTATTAAACCAGTACAAAGCCTTGTTGAAAATAAGTGCCATTTACATATATACGAAGAAATTCGATTCATTATTTTCTCCTCAATTCCCTGAATTTGCTTTAGGGAGGAGAAAGAAAGCAGCAGAGTTTTACATTTCAGAGCAAAGTCTTCCATCACCATCTCTTTGTTGCTCTGCTGTTGTGCTAATCCAAGCACTTCTGTAGACCACTTGGAGAACTTTCACAGGCCACAACCGTGCCAGTACAAAAATCCTTTAGACTGGTACTGCCAACCGGCAAAATTTACACCACACCAGTCCTCAAAACCGCTGCATCAGCAGGGCTTAACTTGTTACAACCACCACATCTTGGAGATGGAGATCTAGACACAACAGAGAAGGCAGCACGGTCATTATCATAATCCTTCCAAGCAGCTTGCTGACCCGTAATTCAACTGACTTGAGCGTGCAACGAGAAGGATTTGCCCAAGTTTCTTTAAGAACCCCTTACGGCTCGAAATAAAGCAGAGCGGCCCTACCTGAGGAGGGGGGAAGCGCTGCTGGGAGTAGGCAGACTGCTGCTGCTGCGGCTGCCATGGAGGCTATGAGGACGACTGCTGAGAAAGAACCGAGGAAGCCGTCTGCTGAGTTTGCTGCTGCTGCGGATGAGGGCTTTGCTGGTTGTAGTAAGGAGTCTGGCTTTACTGCCCATACGCACTGGGGCCCTGCTGTCCATAAGGAGGAATCTGCAGAAGAGGAGGGAAGAATTAGATCAGTTATGAAGATATCTTATGTACACACAAGATTACGCTCAAGAAGTGAAACGTTCAGATACTGGAGCACAACAGTTAACTGGCAATGCCACCTCCTACACAAGGAAACCTCCTAGATAACAGCAAAAGCCACCATTGTTCTTGGCAGTAACAGAACCTCAATAGGCACCCTAACTAA